>NC_141876.1:26387500-27637500 GCF_056163025.1 Triticum urartu
CCTCTTTCCTAGGGTTTCGGTTCAGAATCTGCTTCTTAAGGACATCACATAATGTCTGATGCCCTTTCAGACTTTTGTACATCCCTGTTTCAAGCAATGTCTTCAACCTAGCATTCTCATCAGCAATAGCAGTGGTATCCTCAGCAGAGGGGTTAGTTACCACATCAACAGTTGAAGATATTGAAACAGTAGTAGCAGTGGAACATTCAGCAACAGAAGCAGCATTATCACGCTCAATGCATTTAAGACATGGTGGTTCAAATCCTTCCTGAGCGGGACTGATCTGTTCAGCGCGAAGTGACTCGTTTTCCTTTTGAAGATCTTCATGAGCCACCCTCAATTTTTCTAGTTCTTGCTTCCTTTGAAGATAATCATAGGAAAGCTTTTCATGAGTTGTTGAGAGAGTATCATGACGATCTTCAAGTTCCTGATACTTAACGTGAAGGTTTTTTATGTCTTCAATTAAGGATTCAGATCGAGTCATTTCAGCACCCAACAGATCATCGCTTCTGTCTAACAATTTTTGAATATGTTCCATAGCTTTCTGTTGTTCAGTTGCAATTTTAGCAAGTGTTTTGTAGCTAGGTTTTGAATCACATTCAGAGTCATCGTCACTAGATGTTTCATAGCGAGTTGTGCGTGTGTTTACCTTGGCACCGCGTGCCATGAAGCAGTAGGTAGGAGTGGAGTCGTTCTTGTCATTTGCGTCGGTGTAGGTGATGCAGTCATTGTCTTCAGTATTGAAGATGGACTTGGCGACGTATGCTGTAGCCAGACTCGCAATGCCAGAATCAGACTCCTCCTCAGACTCCACCTCTGCCTCCTCAGATGCGGACTCCTCCTCTGAATCCATCTCCTTTCCAACAAACGCACGTGCCTTGCCAGATGAGCTCTTCTTGTGTGATGAAGACCTTGATGAAGTTTTGGAAGAAGACTTTGAGTATTTCTTCTTCTTCTTGTCGTCAGAATCATATTCCTTGCTCTTCTTCTTCCTTCTGTTCTCATTGTCCCACTGTGGACACTCAGAGATGAAATGCCCAGTTTTCTTGCACTTGTGACATGTTTTCTTCTTGTAGTCATGAGCAGAAGCTTCATCATTCCTTGAGCTTGATCGTGAAGATTTTCTGAAGCCTTTCTTCTTAGTGAATTTTTGAAACTTCTTCACTAGCATTGCAAGTTCTCTTCCAATGTCTTCAGGATCATCAGAACTGCAGTCAGATTCTTCTTCAGATGAGGAGACAGCTTTTGCCTTCAAGGCACGAGTTCGCCCATAGTTTGGACCGTAGATATCTCTTTTCTCAGAAAGCTGAAACTCATGTGTGTTGAGCCTCTCAAGTATGTCAGACGGATCGAGTGTCTTGAAATCAGGACGTTCTTGAATCATCAGGGCCAGAATGTCAAACGAACTATCAAGTGATCTCAGCAGCGTCTTGACGATTTCATGTTTGGTGATCTCAGTAGCGCCGAGGGCTTGAAGCTCATTTGTGATGTCAGTGAGCCGATCAAAGGTGTGCTGGACATTCTCATTGTCATTTCGTTTGAAGCGGTTGAAGAGATTGCGAAGGACACTGATTCTTTGATCTCTCTGGGTTGATATGCCTTCATTAACTTTGGAGAGCCAAACCCAGACCAGTTTGGATGTCTTCAAGGCACTCACACGGCCATACTGTCCTTTGGTCAGATGACCACAGATGATATTCTTGGCAGTAGAGTCCAGTTGAACGAACTTCTTGACATCAGCAGCAGTGACACCTTCTCCAGCCTTGGGAACGCCGTTTTCGACGACATACCATAGGTCGACGTCAATGGCTTCAAGATGCATGCGCATCTTATTCTTCCAGTAGGGATATTCAGTTCCATCGAAGACGGGACAAGCAGCGGAGACTTTGATTATCCCTGCAGTCGACATAACTAAAACTCCAGGTGGTTAAACCGAATCACACAGAACAAGGGAGCACCTTGCTCTGATACCAATTGAAAGTGCGTTATATCGACTAGAGGGGGGGTGAATAGGCAATTTTTATGAAAGTCTTCAAAACGTGAGAGTTGTGAAGACAAACAGTGAAGATCATGCCTATTACTATGCAGCGGAAGTTAGATTACACTAGGCCAGCCATGGTCATGTATTCAATAGAGCGAAAGCGCAATGACAAACAGCTTCAGTGTAATAAGGATCAGGTAGGAAGAAGTTATGAAGTCGAACAGATCATACATTCATGTTGTGAAGACAAAAGATAAAGCAAGCATGCAATGGCTTCACAATGAATAACTGTAAGCGAAGGGAAGTGAAGATGAAACCAGTGACACGTTGAAGACAATGATTTTTTGGACCAGTTCCAGTTGCTGTGACAACTGTACGTCTGGTTGGAGCGGCTAGGTATTTAAACCAAAGGACACACAGTCCCGGACACCTAGTCAAGGACACTTAGTCCAAGACACCCAGTCCTCACCATTTTCTCCTTGAGCTAAGGTCACACAGACCTCGCCCAATCACTCTGGTAAGTCTTCAAGGTAGACTCCCAAACCTTCACAGACTTCGTTCACTGGCAATCCACAATTTCTCCTGGATGCTCTGAACGCGACGCCTAACCGTCTGGAGGATGCACAGTCCTCAAGTGTAATAAGTCTTCAAATCACACAGACACGAAGACTTAAGTGATGCCCAATTTACTCTGGCTCTGGGTGGTTAGGGCTTTTCTCCTCACTGGGATTTTTTCTTTCAAAGGCTTCGAGGTGGGTTGCTCTCAAACGACAAAAGCCGTGCACTGAAATCTGAGCAGCCAACCGTTTATGGTTGTGGGGGTGGACTATTTATAGCCACTTGGCAACCCGACCTGATCTGTCCGAAATGACCCTGGGTCACTAAGGAACTGACACGTGTACCAACGGTCGAATTTTGAACTCACACGGCAACTTTACTTGGGCTACAAGTAAAGCTGACTTGTCTGACTCTGGAAAAGATTCTCTCTCAAAGTCTTCGCTCGAAGACATAGGATTTGAATTAGGCATCACTTCAGTCATTCTGACTGGTTCTCTTCGACCCCACTTAACAGTACGGTGGTTCCTATGACACAACATGAATGAAATAAAACTACGAAGGATCTAGGTCTTCGAGTTTCAAAAGCTTCATAGGGAGTCTTCTCATGTCATTGTCTTCAATATGAATATCTTCATAAACCACCATTGTCTTCAATGTCTTCGTACATTTTTAGGGGTCATCTCTGGTAGTAAAACCGAATCAATGAGGGACTTCTACCTGTGTTTTCCTGCAATTCTCACAAACACATTAGTCCCTCAACTAGGTTTGTCGTCAATACTCCAAAACCAACTAGGGGTGGCACTAGATGCACTTACAGTGTGATATTTCTAGTTTCTCCCATAGTGATGCTAGCAAGGAAATCATTGTATTCAGCTTTGTGAGGCTGGCTAAGAAGGCCCCATTGTGGGATTTTACATGCAGTATTAAAATCCTCAAGGTCCATGGTATATGATTCATCATAAAGATCAAATAAAACAGTATGGGTATTGCGCTTAGATGAAAATTCAAACCTCCGCACAAAGGAATCAGTGAGGTAATAGTATTGTCGGCACTTATCTGACACGAAGTCCTCAAGGCCGGCATTTTGTACGTATTCATCAAACTCATCCTTGAAACCTGCATGAACCATGAATTCATCCGACGACCATTCACAAGGCCACACTTGATCTTCCCATGGTGGTCCAAGGTCCGGCTCCCTTATAGCGAGCATCGGTGCTTGCTTCCTTGAAGAACCACCTTGGTACATTTTCCTAGACATTTTTCTTCCTCTGAAAAATTTCTGAAATTTTTAGTGACTCAAAATAAAAGTGACCCATACTCAATAAAATTGATAGCAACTACTCCTACAAGTGCCTAGAAGCTATATCATGCAACAAAACTACTTTGGACCATATAAATTTGACATGCAAGCTCAAGAACAAGGTCAACATAGCAGCAAAAAATTGCAATAAATAAAGCACCAGAACAAAAACTAATTGGACCAATGGAGGAGTCACATACCGAAGAACAATCCCCCAAAGCATTTTTGCAAATGGAGCTTTGCACAAGGAGATCGAAAGTGGCAGCAAGATGAGCAAGAACACGGGTTTGAGCTACGGGATGATTTTTCTGGAGGAAGAAGAAGTGGATGGGTGCCAGAATAAGTGGAGGGGACCCACAAGACAGGGGGCGCGCCCTCCACTCGTGTGGCCCACTAGTGAAACCCCTGGTATATTTTCAGTGCCATTGCATGGATAATTCAGAAAACAGACAGGAAATACTATTTTTGCTTTATTTAATCTAAATAACAGAAAGTAAAAAGTGGTTACAGAGAGTTGTGCTTTCTAAATTCGTCCATCTCATTCTCATCAAAAGGAATTCATTAACAAGGTTGATCAAGTCTTATTAACAAACTTCTTCTGAATGACATGAAACCGGAGAACTTTTGAATATCACTAGGTTACCTCAACGGGGGTATGCATGTCCCCAACAATAAGAATATCATATTTCTTTTTTATAGTAGGAAGAGGGAATTCAAAACCTCTAGTAGTAATAGTTGAAAATTTTCCAATAGAATTGATACTATGAACTTGAGGTTGTTTCTTCGGAAAGTGTACCATATGCTCATTACCATTAACATAAAAAGTGACATTGTCTTTGTTGCAATCAATAACAGCCCCTGTAGTATTCAAAAAGGGTCTACCAAGGATGATCGACATATTGTCGTCCTCGAGAATATCAAGAATAACAAAGTCTGTTAAGATAGTAACGTTTGCAACCACAACAGGCACATCCTCACAAATACCAATGGGTATAGCAGTTGATTTATCAGCCATTTGCAAAGAGATTTCAGTAGGTGTCAACTTATTCAATTCAAGTCTATGATATAAAGAGAAAGGCATAACACTAACACCGGCTCCAAGATCACATAAAGCAGTTTTAACATAGTTTGTTTTAATGGAGCATGGTATAGTTGGTACTCCTGAATCTCCAAGTTTCTTTGGTATTCCACCCTTAAAAGTATAATTAGCAAGCATGGTGGAAATTTCAGCTTCCAGTATCTTTCTTTTATTTGTAACAACATCTTTCATATACTTAGCATAAGGAGACATTTTCAGCATATCAGTCAAACGCATACACAAAAAGATAGGTCTAATCATTTCAGCAAAGCGCTCAAAATCCTTATCATCCTGTTTCTTGGATGGCTGATACGTCTCCAACATATCTATAATTTTTGATTGCTCCATGCTATATTATCTACTGTTTTGGACTATATTGGGCTTTATTTTCCACTTTTATATTATTTTTGGGACTAACCTATTAACCGGAGGCCCAGCCCAGAATTGCTGTTTTTTTTGCCTATTTCAGTGTTTCGAAGAAACGGAATATCAAACGGAGTCCAAACGGAATGAAACCTTCGGGAACGTGATTTTCTCACCGAACGTGATCCAGGAGACTTGGACCCTACGCCAAGGCATCAGAGAGGCGGTCACGAGGGTGGGGGCGCCCCCCTAGGGCGCGCCCCCTGCCTCGTGGGCCCCTCAGAGCTCCACCGACGTACTCCTTCCTCCTATATATACCTACGTACCCCTAAACGATCAGAAGAGGAGCCAAAAAAACCTAATTCCACCGCCGCAACTTTCTGTATCCACAAGATCCCATCTTGGGGCCTGTTCCGGAGCTCCGCCGGAGAGGGCCGTCATCACGGAGGGCTTCTACATCATCATAGCCCCTCCGATGAAGTGTGAGTAGTTTACCTCAGACCTTCGGGTCCATAGTTAGTAGCTAGATGGCTTCTTCTCTCTTTTTGGATCTCAATACAAAGTTCTCCCCCTCTCTTGTGGAGATCTATTCGATGTAATCTTCTTTTTGCGGTGTGTTTGTTGAGACCGATGAATTGTGGGTTTATGATCAAGTCTATCTATGAATAATATTTGAATCTTCTCTGAATTCTTTTATGTATGATTGGTTATCTTTCCAAGTCTCTTAGAATTATCCGTTTGGTTTGGCCAACTAGATTGGTAGTTCTTGCCATGGGAGAAGTGCTTAGCTTTGGGTTCGATCTTCGGTGTCCTTTCCCAGTGGTAGAAGGGGCAGCAAGGCACGTATTGCATCATTGCCATCGAGGATAACAAGATGGGGTTTATTTCATATTGCATGAATTTATCTCTCTACATCATGTCATCTTGCTTAAAGCGTTACTCTGTTTTTAACTTAATACTCTAGATGCATGCTGGATAGCGGTCGATGAGTGGAGTAATAGTAGTAGATGCATAATCGTTTCGGTCTACTTGTCACAGACATGATGCCTATATACATGATCATGCCTAGATATTCTCATAACTATGCTTAATTCTGTCAATTGCTCAACAGTAATTTGTTCACCCACCGTAGAATACTTATGCTCTTGAGAGAAGCCACTAGTGAAACCTATGGCCCCCGGGTCTATTCTCATCATATCAATCTCCATCACTTTAATCTTGTTTTGCTTTTACTTTGCCTTTTACTTTTCACTTTGCATCTTTATACCAAAACTACCAAAAATATTATATCTATCAGATCTCACTCTCGTAAGTGACCGTGAAGGGATTGACAACCCCTAATCGCATTAGTTGCGAGTAGCTATCGTTTTGTGTAGGTACGAGGGACTTGAGCGTGGCCTCCTACTGGATTGATACCTTGGTTCTCAAAAACTGAGGGAAATACTTACGCTACTTTGCTGCATCATCCCTTCCTCTTCGGGGAAATCCAACGCAAGCTCAAGAGGTAGCAATGGCTTAGGAGGAAAAGGCATGTGTTTCTGAACCCATGGTTCTCTTTCTTTACCATGTTTCCTAGAAACGAAGTCTCTCTTATCATAACGTTGATTCTTTGATTGTGGGTTATCAAGATCACGGATTCAATCTCTACATCATTATCATTACTAGGTTGATCATCAACATGAACATCATCATTAACATTATCACTAGGTTCATGTTTATCACTAGATTGTGTCTCAGCATCAGAAATATAAATATCATTAGGATTCTCAGGTGTGTCTATAACAGGTTCACTAGAAGCATGCAAAGTCCTATCAGGTTTCTTTTTCTTTTTATTACTAGGACTAGGTGCATCAGTATTAATTCTCTGAGAATCTTTCTCAACTCTCTTAGGATGGCCCTCAGGATACAGAGGTTCCTGGGTCATTTTACCACCTCTAGTCAATAACTCTAACAGCATTATCATTGTTCTTACTATTCAACTCATTGAGCAATTCATCTTGGGCCTTAAGTACTTGTTCTACTTGAGTTGTAACCATGGAAGCATGTTTACTAATAAGCTTAAGATCATTAACAGTTCTACTCATATAATCACCCAAGTGGTCAAGCATGTAAGCATTACGTTTCAATTGTCTACTAACATAAGCATTGAAGTTTTCTTGTTTAACAATAAAATTATCAAGCTCATCCAAGCATTGACTAGCAGACTTATTATGAGGAATATCACCTTCATCAAACCTATAAAGAGAGTTTACCTCTACTACCCGTGTCGGGTTATCAAGACCATGTATTTCTTCAATAGGTGGTAAATTCTTTACATCTTCAGGTTTAATACCTTTTTATTTCATAGATTTCTTTGCCTCTTGCATATCTTCTGGACTGAGAAATAGAATACCTCTTTTCTTTGGAGTTGGCTTAGGAGTTGGTTCAGGAAGAGTCCAATCATTATCATTACTCAATATATTATTCAATAGCAATTCAACTTGATCAACAGTTCGTTCCCTGAAAACACAACCAGCACAACTATCTACGTGGTCTCTGGAAGCATCGGTTAGTCCATTATAAAAGATATCAAGTATTTCATTTTTCTTGAGAGGATGATCAGGCAAGGCATTAAGTAATTGGAGAAGCCTCCCCCAAGCTTGTGGGAGACTCTCTTCTTCAAATTGCACAAAGTTAAATATTTCCTTTAAAGCGGCTTGTTTCTTATGAGGAGGGAAATATTTTTCAGAGAAGTAGTAAATCATATCCTGGGGACTACGCACACAACCAGGAGCAAGAGAATTAAACCGTAACTTAGTATCACCCTTTAACGAGAAAGGAAACAAGTTAAGAATATAGTAATAGCGATTTTTTCCTCGTGAGCAAATAGGGTGGCTATATCATTCAATTTAGTAAGATGTGCCACAACAGTTTCAGATTCATAGCCATAGAAAGGATCAGATTCAACCAAAGTAATTAACTCAGGATCGACGGAGAATTCATAATCCTTATTAGTAACAAAGATAGGTGAATTGGCAAACTTAGGATCATATTGCATTCTAGCATTCAAAGACTTTCATTAAGCTTAGCTAATACTCCCTCCGTCCGGAAATACTTGTCTTAGAAATGGTTGAAAATGGATGTATCTATAACTAAAATAAGTCTAGATACAACCATTTCTAGGACAAGTATTTCTGGACAGAGGGAGTGGTTTCTTAAGATCATCTCTATCATTGCAAGCAAAGAAGTCTCTAGCAGTTTCTTCATCCATAATATAACCCTCGGGTATAAGAGGCAATTCATATCTAGGGGAGAATCATAATCTTCAGTTTTAATAATGTCATCAGTTTTAGTAATTTCATTCTCTCTAACCCTAGCAAGTTGTTCATCAAGAAACTCACCTAGTGGCACAGTATTATTAAGCAAAGAAGTAGTATCATCATAAGAATCATTCATAGCAGAAGTGGCATCATCAATAACATGCGACATGGCAGAATCAACAGCAGGTGTAGGTGTTGCAAGTTTACTTAAAACAAAAGGTGAATCAAGTGCAGAGCTAGATTGCAGTTCTTACCTCCCCTCGTAGTAGAGGGATAGATCTTGGTTTTGTTGTCTTTTAGATTCCTCATAGTGATCAACAGATATAAATCCCAAGTGACTCAGAGAATAGAGCTATCCTCCCCGGCAACGGCGCCAGAAAAAGGTCTTGATAACCCACAGGTATAGGGGATCACAACAGTTTTCGAGGGTAGAGTATTCCACCTAAATTTATTGATTCGACACAAGGGGAGCCAAAGAATATTCTCAAGTATTAGCATCTGAGTTGTCAATTCAACCACACCTGAAAGACTTAATATCTGCAGCAAAGTATTTAGAAGCAAAGTGGTATGGAAGTAACGGTAACGGTGGCAAAAGTAACAGTAGCAGTTTTGTAGCAATTGTAATAGTGGAAACGGAAAAGTAACTTAGCAAAGATCAATATGAAACGAGCTCGTAGGCAATGGATCAATGATGCATAATTATGTCGGATGGCATTCATCATGCAATAGCTATAACATAGGGTGACACAGAACTAGCTCCAATTCATCAATATAATGTAGGCATGTATTCCGAATATAGTCATACGTGCTAATGGAAAAGAACTTGCATGACACCGTTTGTCCTACCCTCCCATGGCAGCAGGGTCCTATTGGAAACTAAGGGATATTAAGGCCTCCTTTTAATAGAGAACCACACCAAAGCATTAGCACTTAGTGAATACATGAACTCCTCAAACTACGGTCATCACCGGGAAGTGTCCGGACTATTGTCACTCCAGGGTTGCCGGATCATAACACGTAGTAGGTGACTATAACTTGCAAGATAGGACCAAGAACACAAATATATTCATGAAAACACAATAAGTTCAGATCTGAAATCATGTCACTCGGGCCCTAGTGACAAGCATTAAGCATAGCAAAGTCATAGCAACATCAATCTTAGAACATAGTGGATACTAGGGATCAAACCCTAACAAAACTAACTCGATTACATGGTAGATCTCATCCAATCCATCACCGTCCAGCAAGCCTACGATGGGATTACTCACGCACGGCGGTGAGCATCATGAAATTGGTGATGGAGGATGGTCGATGATGATGATGGCGACGATTTCCCCTCTCGGGAGCCCAAAACGGACTCCAGATCTGCCCTCCCAAGGAAGAACAGGAGGTGGCGGAGGCTCTGTATCGTAAAATGCGATGAATCCTTCTCTTCGATTTTTTCTCCCCGGACGTGAATATATGGAGTTGGAGTTGAGGTCGGTGGAGCTTCGTGGGACCCACAAGACAGGGGGCGCGCCCTCCACCCTTGTGGACATACAGTGGGTCCCCTTCTGTTGATTCTTTCGCCAATATTTTTTATATATTCCAAAAATATTCTCCATTGATTTTCAGGTCATTCCAAGAATTTTTGTTTCTGCACAAAAATAACACCATGGCAATTCTACTGAAAACAGCGTCAGTCCGGGTTAGTTCCATTCAAATCATGCAAATTAGAGTCCAAAATAAGGGCAAAAGAGTTTGGAAAAGTAGATACGATAAAGACGTATCAACTACCACATTTGGGGCTAGGGTTATGGAAAACTACCACTTTTTTAAAATTCTCTTAAAGCTACCACAAAATTGGGTTTTGATTTGAAAAAAGTACCATGTTATGCTAATGACTGCGTTAGTTATTTTAATTGCAATTGTGACAGATTGGGTCACTCGACAAGTGTGATGTGGCATAAAAGTCAACACCGTTAGCTTTGACCATTTTGATAGGTGGAGCCTAGATGTTGGTCCCTACAAAAAAACAATCAGGTCCCTACAAAAAAACAATCAGGTCCATGTAAGCTTATTTAAAAGAAATTAGGTGCATGTAAGTTTTTTTAAAAAGCAAACGGGTCCATGTTATTTAAAAAAAGCAATTGGGACCCTGTTATTTGTTTCATTCATGTTACTAGTACCCCTATGCACTCTACAACACAACTATAGAAAAGAAATATCAAAATCATACGTAACCATTCTGCTCCCCCCCCCCCCCCCGTTCCACAAATTGTGGTTTGTGTGATTAATTGCGGAACACATATTTTTTTGATTAATTGTGCAACACACATTTTCGCATGTCTTCTGTCGAAAGTAAAGTCGGATGATTCTCTACCTTAAATCCTTCATTTAAACCACCATTATACTTTTTGAAAAAAAAAAGGATAAACCCCTTGTCTCTGCATGAATCATGCATGTGGCCATTAATACGAACCATTATATATTAATTATGTGTGAAGGATGATTTGCTACCTAATTTGTGTTTAGGTGATAATTTTGGCTTGGTTGTAAGTGTGAAACTCCAAATGCCTGATTGTTCCAAGATTGTGTTTCTCTTGCATTAAAGGGCTCACGCGGTTTGTTGGATTTTTGCAATATTCCTATAGGATTTCTTCCTGCGGGATTTTTACCTATGTGCGGCATTCATTTTATAGGAATGGAGGCACTTTTTTGCCTTTTTATCTATTGACCTAGAGCATCATAGCACAATTTCAAATATGAAGTTGCTTTCTTAGGATTATGTCCAAAACTGCACCTTCTGCAATCTCGTGCTCTTGTGCACTTCTCAAAGAGTCTTATGTTTCAACTTGTCGAGTCAAGCTAACTATGCCTTGGCGCCCAAACAAGTTTGAACTTGTTCGAAAAGATTCTAAAAAAAGGGCTCATTTCAAAAAAGAGAAATATCATGATTCTACGCGGGTTGATGATGAGTCACCAGCGATCACCGCCATCACAAGCTGCAGCCCCATGGTCGTCGCCCATCCCCCACGGGGCCCGCCGGAAATCCAAACGGCGTGACAGCTCGCCCAATAGAATTCCGCCTCTCCGGATTCCGCGCGCCCGCCAGCCAATCAGCTTCGAGATAACCCCCTCCCTGGGTCCCGCCCCTCCTCCAGCCCACTCCCATCGGGCCACGTCATCGAAAAGGCCCTGCCAGGCCCACCGGCCCGCCCTTTTACCCGAATCACCCACACACGAACCCACGGGCGCTGGAGCGTGGGCCCGCGGTCGCCGTCCGGGCTCGCGGTTTAATAGAGGAAAAGGGCTCCGACCTCTCACCCCACACTGTTCTGGGTTAAGCGCTCGCTTAACTCTACTGAGCTAGTGTCAGCGGGGCAGGCGCGAGGGTGCCCAGCTAGCTCGGTCGCTCGTGTCCGACGAGATGGCGAGCGCCGGCGCGGCGATCGGGGCGCGCGCGGCCCGCGCCTGCGACGGCTGCATGCGGCGGCGGGCGCGGTGGCACTGCGCCGCGGACGACGCCTACCTGTGCCAGGCGTGCGACGCCTCCGTCCACTCGGCCAACCCGCTCGCGCGGCGCCACCACCGGGTGCGCCTCCCCTCCTCGTCCTCGCCGGCGGCCACCTCCTCCCTCCAGCACGCCGACCCCGACGAGCCCGCGTGGCTGCACGGCCTCAAGCGCCGGCCGCGCACGCCGCGGTCCAAGCCCGGGATGGTGAGCAAGCACGGTGCGCCAGCCGCCACGAAGGCCGCGGCTGCCTCGGCGGTCCCCGATCTCGAGGCGGAGGACTCCGGCTCCGGCATCGTGGGTGACAACGACGACGGCCACGGGGTGGAGGTCGACGACGAGGATCTCCTGTACCGCGTCCCGGTGTTCGACCCCATGCTCGCCGAGCTCTACAACCCCATGCCGGTCGACGAGTTCCGGGAGCCCCTCGAGCAGAAGCCTTCCATCTGCTGCTTCTCGTCGCTTGCCGGTCAGCCGTCGTCGGAGTATGCATCCGGCGTGGCGGACGCGGCCGACGGGTTCACCGGGTTCGACGTCGTGCCGGACATGGAGCTCGCCAACTTCGCCGCGGACATGGAGAGCCTGCTCATGGGAGGAGTAGAAGAGGGGTTCGACGACCTGCGGTTCTTGGACGAAGAGAAGCCCCAGCTGAACCTTGACTTCGACATGGCGGACTTCGATGATCAGAGTACCGCGGCGCCGGTGCCGGAGCAAGAGTTAGAGGACAGGAAAAGGAAGCGGTCGGACTCGGGGATGATACTTAAGCTCGACTACGAGAGGGTTATCGACTCCTGGGCCCATGACGGCGGCTCGCCGTGGTTCTACGGCGAGCGCCCCCACATCGACCCCAGTGATGATTCCTGGCTGGACTTGCCGGTAAGGACCTGCCCCGAGTCCTGAGTCCTGCCATGTGATCTACGGATCTATACACTCATTTCATTTCTGTATATCTAGACTTGTCGTCTAATCAAGCTCGATCTGTTGCTTGGCATGGACAGGCGGGGAGCCGTGGATTCGGACTCGGCGCAGCGGTGACGGCGGTGACCGGCGGCGAGCGGGAGGCGCGGGTGTCGCGGTACCGGGAGAAGCGGCGGACGCGGCTGTTCGCCAAGAAGATCCGGTACGAGGTGCGCAAGCTCAACGCCGAGAAGCGGCCGCGGATGAAGGGCCGGTTCGTCAAGCGCACCGCGCTGCCACCGCTGCCGCCGCGGCCGCCGATGGTGCTCGCGGGCCACGGCCACGGCGGCGCGCACGGGCGCTTCCGTTTTTGAAAGCAAGCGCTCGATCGTTCGTCCGTGGATGCAGCCGCATGCATGCACGCCTGTGCATGCACCGTCCTCGCCGCCGCTCGAACGATAATCCGCTAATAAAATACACTTCACCTACGTAGCTCGTTCTTTCTTGCTAGTTTTGAGCAGAAACCTCTGTGAAATAGGACGCCCTCACCACGTACGTACGACTGAATATACACTCGTAGAATTTCATGTGCAAAGTAAGTAGTAGCTATGTACTGCAAGCATCTGTATATACGTTCCATGGTTTAGGGTTATTGTTGTTGTTGTTACTTTCGTCGTTTTTGTAAGGAAGTTGTACTGATTACAAAGGTTGTACTGTAGATGTTGATCTCAAAACGTAGGAGATACATTCATGGTACGCTAGAGTTAGGGTGGGTAAGGAGTTGTAACTGAGAATGGTAGAGGGAGATCAAGCCTGGTTGGTGTATGTCAATGCATGCCTTCCAGCCTTCCATTCCTGATGTGTTGGGTAGCCTCGAACCAGCAGGGCACAATCTCTGAATCACAATCACAATGTGCTTATTTGTAAGTCTAGAAATCTGGTATTTTCTACTGGTGTAAAGGTTGCATGTCTTTTTTTTTTCTTTCTCGACCAAAGCCTTGTACCATTTTTTGGATCTAAATGTCTTGACACTTTGTATGTAGATATATGAAATTTTTTGCTAGCTTTGCATCTACTCCCTTTGTCCCGTAATATAAGATGTTTTTTGACCCTAGTGTAGTGTCAAAAAACGTCTTATATTATAGGACGGAGGGAGTAGTAGCTATAGACTGAAGAGCATACCACTCACATATCTTAACGCCTCTTGGATTCAAACAATTTCTAAGGGCTCATTCGGTTTACAGGATTTCCAATCATAGAAACAGGAAAAGTAATGATAATTAGGGTGGCCTCTTTTCCTTAGGCTTTGGTTCAATAATGGTAAACACTAAACACAACCATAATCGGAATGGGATTGCGTAGGATGTACTTCACATATTTGTCGGAAATCCTCAGCGTAATTTATAATCTCCACATATATATTTTGCTGTGACAATGCATCGAAAATTACAAAACCAGCTCTCTGGATCATCTCTTTGAAATTCACCTATTGTTTGAATCACAATCACAATGTGCTTATTTGTAAGTCTAGAAATCTGGTATTTTCTACTGGTGTAAAGGTTGCATGTCTTTTTTTTTTCTCGATCAAAGGCTTGTACCATTTTTTGGATCTAAACGTCTTGACACTTTGTATGTAGATATATATGAAATTTTTCGCTAGCTTTGCATCTAGTAGCTATAGACTGAAGAGCATGCCACTCACATATCTTAACGCCTCTTGGATTAAAACAATTTCTAAGGGCTCATTCGGTTTACAAGATTTCCGATCATAGAAACAGGAAAAGTAACGATTAGAGTGGCCTCTTTTCCTTAGGCTTTGGTTCAATAATGGTAAACACAACCGTAATCGAAATGGGATAGCGTAGGATGTACTTCACATATCTGTCGGAAATCCTTAGTGTAATTTATAATCTCCACATATTTATTTTGCTGTGACAATGCATCGAAAATTACAAAACCAGCTCTTTGGATCATCTCTTTGAAATTCACGAAAATTTGAAGAGAGATGCGGTTCATGCAACCAATCTCGTGTTACAGTTCTTTCAAAATTCCTCTGGTTTGAGTTATCCAGTAGGATGTCTATTTATACAACCTGATTCATATGGTCATAGGGGTATCTATAAGAAAATTTCTAATGAATTAAAATCCTAACCCTTTGCTTCAACAAGTAAATTCAGATCATGTTACCAATCAACTTGTGCGATGTGGTGTATAAGGTTATTTCAAAAATGGTTGATGCTCGCTTGAAGATAATTCTATCAGATATCCTCAGCCCAACTTAGAGTGCGTTTGTGCCTAGAAGAATGATTACAGAAAATATTTTAGTAGCAAATGAGTGTTCCCACACAATAAAGAAGAAAAGGGCAGGTAAAGAAGGCTTGTGTGCTATCAAACTTGACATGCACAAAGCATATGACCGAGTGGAATGGTGCTTTTTAAAGGAAATTTTGTTGAAACTGGGATTCCAAGAAATTTGGGTGGATTTGTGTATCCTCTGTGGAGTACCGAGTTTGTTTTAATGTTGAAGAGACTGAGAATTTTAAACCTACTAGAGGATTGAGGAAGGGGGGGGGGGGGTCCTCTCTCTCCCTACTTGTGATCTTGTTATGTATGGAGGGCTTGACCGCCCTCTTAGCTAAGACGGAGAAGGGTGATATTTCCGGTATTAAGGTTAGCAGAGACGCCCCTTCAATTTCCAATCTGCTCTTTGTCGATGACTCTTTGATCCTTATGCGAGCCAACACCATGAATGTGGAGGCTTTGAGATCAGTTATGGATTCTTATTGTGCCGCCTCGGGGCAAATGGTGAGTGTCAAAAAATCTAGCATATTTTTAGCCCCAATACAAACGTGGAAGACAAGGCGCAAATTTGTACTATTTTGAATATTCTCACTGAAGCCCTCAATGATAAATATTTGGGTTTGCCTGCCAATGTGGGTATGGACAAAAGTGGTGGTTTTCTGTTCCTGGTTGATAAATTATTATGAAAAATAGTGCATGGAAAGAAAATTATTATCTGCTGGAGGGAGGGAAAATTTGCTCAAACCTGTTGTACAAGCTATTCCCACCTATGCCATTTTCTTCTTTAAAGTTCCTACAAAAATTTGCAAAGGAATCATTGACGCGATGTCGCAATTTTGGTGGGGTGACAAGGACAACCAGAAAAGGATGCATTGGATGGCGTGGTGAAAGATGTGTGTTCCAAAATACCAAGGATATATGGGCTTTAGAGATATAAATTGTTTTAATCTAGCATTGTTAGCTAAACAAGCTTGACGTCTTTTGGATAATCCTGATTCCTTATATACAGAAGAGCCAAGTATTTCCCTAAGGATGCTTTGATGAACGCAAGTTTAAGAAAGGGCTCCTCTTTTACTTGGCAAACATTATGGCAGGAGTCAACTCTCTCAGAAATGGTTATATATGGAGTTAGAAATGGACAAACTATTGATATTTGGCGAAATGCTTAGATCCCAAATTGTGCAAATAGGAAAATTATTACTCCTAGACGAGGGCACCTTCTGTCAAAGGTTTATTATGATCCTATTGATCCCGTCATGAATTTTTGGGATGAAGATTTGATGAGACAAACGTTGTGGCCAATAGATGATGCTCAACGAGTCCTTGTGATTCCCCTCCCTATGCATAATATGCCGGATTTCATTGCTTGAAAGCTTGTGCTATTGATCATGCGGGAGAGGCAGTACTTGAATTACTACTCATGCAGATCAAGAACTATCTATTTTGGGCCTCAATGTGCGTTAATTGATCGCTATAACTGCTTGGCATTTATGATGTGATAGATGTAAGCTGGTGAGGGTAAATTTCAAGAGGGGCATATGAAACCTCGATGGGGATTCAAGTTATAATGGCAAACTATGTAAATGCCCACTCCCCTAATACTACTAGGAGAAATGGAGGATGGAGCAAACCTCCTAAGGGGTTTGTTAAGCTAAATGTGGATGCTCATGGTCTGGTAATCAGGGATGACAAAGGAAAATTCATTGTTGAAGGAAATTGGAAGATTGATTGGTGTGCTGATGTTCTGACAGCGGAAGCGTTGGCGCTTAGGTTTGACTTATTATTGGCACAAAAGGCAGGCTGCAATCGTCTCATGATTAACTCTGATAACATGAAAGTTATTGACACGATGAAGAATAGAGGACATTCTGCAGGAGTGGCGGCGGCAGTTTTTGATGATTGTTGTTTTATGGCAGGTGATTTTTCTCTTACTAGTTTTGAACATTGTAATAGGGAAACAAATAAAGTAGCTCATGAACGGACATGAAGTATCTGCTCCCGAGCTCAAATGCACCCTGATGAATAGTAAAAGAAAAGTAAAACAATTCAAAAAATTCTGAAATTATTTTGTGGTAAATTTTGACAAATGTTTTGTATGCTTGCAAAATTTCAACACGAAAGGACATTCGAGGAAGTCATGAAAAAAGCGATGCTCCAAACATGCTAGTTTTGAAAACATTTTGGAGTACTTTTTGTTTGCCACAACTTCCATGAATGTCATTTCGTGCTGCAATTTGTTAAACATACAAAACATTTTTAAAATTTTATCACATTTTTTTTTGAATTTTTCTATATATTTTTAATTTTTACCATGGTGCATTTGAGCTCGGGATCAGAATAGGACTTTCGCTCATGAACTTGCTAGGTTCATGAAATGTTCCTTGACAAGGGATTGGTTCGAGGAGCCTATGAAAATATTGTACCTCTTCTTATAGACGATGTAACCGTTGTTTCTAATTAATAAAGGTGTTGTTTTTCAAAAAAAAAGATCATGTTACCACACATTCACTTCCATGATGTAGACTTGTACGATTCCCATGAGTATCAGTATAGCACTCAGTACTGATATGGAGGAGAAAAGAACGACCATCATAATCCCTTTAACGAAGAGAGCGAGAGAAAGCCAGCAACGAAAGTTCTTATGCCCCTAAAACTGGATAACAGAGCCACAAAAAATAAACGCGAGAAAGGCAATATATATTCTTAATGGCATCTCTGGATGAGATGTAGGTACATCAAATAAGACACAGTTGCGATATTTGTGTCAAAGCGCAAACGAAATTGTGGTATTTTGTCAAAAGAAATCTTACACTACTTCTGGACGGGGAGAAAAATGACATACCAAATCCTTCTCAAACAAAACAAAAAGTGACTGCTGAAATTGCACAACCTCATCCAGAGAATATGTCGACGACGTGATAAAATCAAGAAACAAATATGTGGACAGCAGAAGACAAAGAATTGAATCTGCTGCTCTGTTACAAAAAGACCCGGTGAACTGATGATACTATTGGGCTTACTTACTAGCTAGACTATCTTTCAATAGGAAAATACATCACACCTCTGTTAAACATACATTCTCAGTTCTCTCGGTACAAAGGAACTGCTCAATATAACTCTACATGCTGGAGTTAGTGTGCTACATACAATTGATGTACACGACCCATACCATTTACAAAATGGGAAATTAACTATTTCTCAATACCTTGCTGCAAGTATTGAATCAAATCGTACCCAGCGGTGGTCCATTTGTTGTAGGCATCGACACATGTCCGTACCATGAAATTGGCCGCCTCACGCTCATTCATCTCTGGATGAAACCGCTTCCGAAGATTAGCAATGGGCTCTCCCCTGCTAAAGCAAGGGAGTCCACTGTCCACCATCAACTGTACTGTAGTTACAATGCCATTCATGTGTCTCCTTCCCGCTAGGTATCCCTTGACACACAGTCTGGACAGACAACATTGTAATCAGAACAATGCAGTGCAAGGTGAAGGTCAATGCAGTCCATGGATTCGTACAAACTACGCTTCATATAGTGTTCAGTATCGTTTTCCAAACATCGTAGAAAGTTTGCAGACGGACAATCTCCCTCCACAAATTCATACTGAGGGATAGCTACAGTTTGCATAACTTTATGTACAAAAGGTCGCCCAACTTTTTTTCCCTCCCCTTGCATTTTCTAGGCATAATTTTCTCTACAAAATGTCTCAACCTATATTTTCTATGCATAATTTTATCTACAAAGGTCATGACTTTCTTGCCTAGCTCCCTCACCCTCATGGTGGAAAAAGTGTATCAAACTTGCATAAATTGCAAAGACATGTACTGCCTCCGTTCCTAAATATATCTTTTTAGAGATTTCAATTGAGACTATATACGGATGTATATAGACATATTTTAGTGTAGATTCACTCATTTTGCTCCGTATGTAGTCCACACTGGAATCTCTAAAAAGACTTATATATAGGAACAGAGAGAGTATTAAAGAGTCACTCCCAATTACAGTTTGCTAGAACTGTGAAAAAATTGCATACCTGAGAAATTGATTCCAGGTGTCACTCTTCATAGTTCCAGATGGATCAAGCAATTGAGTCATCTCATGGCTTAGCTTGAAATGTGCACTCTCAAACCCCATGTTACCTCCAGGGGAAATCTCCAAAATAAATCCGAAATCAATATGAACTAGTCTCCCCTGGCTGCATAAGCAAGGTGATGGTTAAGTGATAATTCCAGCTTTACGTGGTTAATTAATTATATAGGACTAAGTTAGAACCTATCAAAGAGAAGATTGCCATTATGCCGATCCTTTGGTTGAAGAAGCAGGCTGGCAACAGCATATCCAGCACTACTAACAATAAACATTTGACGTGCAGCTTCAAAAGAAGGTGACCCTACAGGGCCATAATCTTGCTGAAATATTTCTAATAAACCACCATCAGTTGTTTCACCCATTTGATTTCTACTACGAGTATTTGGGACAACCTGCAGCATGCTCAGGTTAAGATGTATGAACCATACAGGAAAGCAAGAACAACAGCCAATAACTCTTTCCAAGACCACTAGTTGGTTCCGTAGTCCATAGGGTGAAAAATGAAACAATTGCAGGTCTATGCTGACCTCAATTATGCCTCGTTCAGGGCCAGTGGGCAAAACACCATAGGGAAAGAGATACAGGTTTAATCCGACTGCTTCAAATATGTCCCTTAATAGGGCAATAACTTGAAGGGCCAGCACATCCTGCCTACAGTCATCACCAACCTGTCATAGCATAGAAAGTTGCTTGTAAGAACTGTCAAGCACAGTGAACGATATAAGATTACCAGGACAGGATGAAAAATTATAACATTATCAGAAAGACGTCGTAGACATACTACCTTTTCAAAGTCCTGAACTACAAGTCAACTAAAATGAACTTGACCTCACTTTTAATTAGTTTACACTCGACTGAAGTAATTTGTGTACCTTTATCATTATGCCTACAATATTGTTTATGGTGTAAATTATAATGACGCAATTGATCAAGGTCATTTAGTATTTCACCATGTTACCTATAGTCCACATGATAACCATATTGTGGCAATGATAAAAGTGTATTTACAAACTGTCATGTCAAAGGAACTATTACGGTCTGTTGCCAGCAAAATCAGAATGAGAAATGAGCCATGTTGATAGCTAGCTTTTAGTTGCACAAAACCACGACAGCAGCACAGAAAGGCTGTAATCAAGCCTAAAAAATAAATTGTGTACAACTGCACCCAGAAAGGATATGTTTCAGTAGGACATGCACGCGCGTGTGCATGGGTGTGGTGGTGTGAGTGTCTGCAGTCTTCACTTGTAACTTTTTTAGAGAACATGCGAAAAGTAGTTGCATATCACGTATAAGTACCCAGGTGACAATGAAATGAAACTAATAATGAGATTATCAGCAGTGAACAATGTGACTGAAACATGCTGGGAACTTTCAGCGGTAACTTTGTAAAATTGCCCACCCGATTTTGTAGAGGTGAAGATATTTCTCAGGTCAAGGTTCCTACCACAACTGATGTACCTCAACAAATTTAGCACTCTTTTTTTCCTAACCTCAAGCTGTATGTTTTTGTATCAAGAGAATGCAAGACACCAAAAGAACACTGTACAGTTCCCATGGGAGCCTCTGATCATACTTGAGAAGACTGTTCCCAACAGCCGCAGGTTGTACAGTGGTTTTAATTATGCTGGTCATCAGCTTATGACATGATTTGAAAATCGACGCTAAGCTTTCCAGGTCCTTGCTATATAGGCACACATCAGTTTAAAACCTTGGTATGGAGTCAGCAATCTCATTGTCCTTCCAAAGACGGAAATGTGAGCTGAGGTTTATGTTCCCATAATAATAGATAAATACACATGACCCAGAATTATAGGTTTACGCCCATGAAAGAAATTAGTTGCGCAGATTTCATTGCGACAAAAGAATTATTTACCTTAAAAATGCAAGCCTGTGGCATTACATCATTTGGGTTCCCGTCACGATCAATCACGTTAAAAGTAATCATTATTGGAACTTTTGCGGCAGACTGGAGGGGAATACCACTGTCCAGCTGTATGCCCCGTACTAACTTGTTTGTTGCAGTAGGTAGATAGAGGTCGTCACCTGGAATAGTAATCTTCTCCAGCTCCCTGCATTAAGAATTCAAAATGATGAGTTCACTAGCACAAATTTCCAGATGAGAAGAAGTTCTCTTGGTAGTAGGGTCTTAGTTCTTCAACAAAACACAAGAATGAAATTTCTATAAATACCTTTTAATACCAGCTCTTCGCTCTTCCTTGGGGAGAGGGAAAAGAACACCAGAAATCGAGGTGACCTTGTCAAAAAAATCAAACTCTCTTTCAAACATGTCCCGAGCTTCCTGAGTGAAACCGTCAACAATTTTCTCCCTAACAGCAGGAAGCAAGGACTGGAATGCATTGGGCTGAAAAAAAATGTTTAACATTATACACATTACCTTCAAAGCTTGCAATGTGCTTTGGCAAAACAGCACACATTACTATGACTAAGTTACAAGATAAGAAATGACCAAGACAAGATTTTACTCAGAAAATGTTGTGCACTAGGCTAGAAGAGGCACTTGGCCCTGGAAGCAAGTTAGATATATAGAGATCACGGGGATCCTCTCCCTAACTTGGTGCTGGGTGGGCCATATACAGTACGTACAAAACAGAAAAGCATCAGACTAACAGGGTGACACATACAAGACATAGAGTCCTATGTTCATGCCTACTGTAAGTCTGAATATAATATGGATTCTTCCCATTCAAAATAACATTGCACGACTTAACTGTTCAATCCATCATTTATTCACCACTACAACAGCTTTACTTGCAAAAACGACGGAAGTTAATTTCATGAAGCGCATGAGTCAAAAGTAAACAAACATTTCATAAAATCTTCCAGGTACCTTATCAAATAAGCATAACCCTGATTACAAACTAACATTCTTGCTGTCCCTCAAGCTTATTAATTTATGGGGAACCAACCGTTACAAGGAACTTCCATAAAGGGGCTGTAATGGATTCTTTGGGTAATGCAACAGGATACTTTGAAACCCAAAGGACAATGAAAGGAAGATTCCAGCTATAGAAAGATGACAAGGTGTTGTACCTTTGGGGCAGCTCCTTCCTTTTCATTGTCATCTTCCTCACATTCCCCCTGGAATTTCCAGTTTGCAAATGAACAAGAAAGTCAGCGAAGAATTTCCCAGTAGGAATATGGGAGAATAAAATAAAATTTATATCTTCATTTGAACAAACACAAGTTCCCATAATTTTAGAAATATAGAAAATACAAACTAAATAATTTCACCTGCAGATGCCATATTAAGATGTGAGCAAATATATTACTTCTTCGAGCAGCTCCAAGCAAGTATCCTTCAACTAATTTCTGATGAGATAAAAGGCAAGGAAAAAAAGAGAAGCACATTATTATTTTTAAGAAGGTGACATGTCTTCTACAAGGAATAATAAATCAAAACGCAGATTTAATTATTACTACCTCCGATCCAAAATAAGTGTCGCAGTGTTTTGAACTGTAGTTAGTTCAAAACTCAAAACAGCGACACTTATTTTGGATCGGAGGGGGTAGTATTTTTTTCTGGTCTGCACTGATAGAAACACATAGAAGAAATTCTCACCCCATCATCGTATCTGAGAGACTGTACCAACTGTGGCATAAAAAAGGTGACAGTCTCAGGTGGATAAGTCTCCATGACACGAAGAACATATGCCATAACACGGGGATGTCCTTTATAAGGAGAGGTAAAAAACTCCAATGCCTGCGTAACAGAACACGGAGCCCAGTGTGGAAGTTGCTGTAACAGTGCTGAGTTTTCGTCCACTGCCTTTGGAGTGATGAAAAACGGTAATGCTTCAGGAATTGTACGGAGCTCCAGTATGTGTGTCTGCAAAGACAAAAAAAATGATATGGCAATTCACCCTTATCCCTGAAACTGAACAGATGGTAGGGCTAAAGATGCTCAATATAGAATGAAGTACTTCTTTTTAAACACGAATGAAGCACATTAGACGCTTCATTTAATGGTCACATGCATTGAAGCATAAGCTTAATAATGTGAGAGCATCCACTAGTTACAAACTTCCAGTATTGAAGCATTGAAACTGAATCTGTAATCGACGGTCTTCCTAGCAAACCAGACCAGACAGTACTTCGGCTCTGGTTGAACCGGTCTGGTTCGGTTTTAATGACTATGGTTAAAGGTAAGGGGAAAGTAATCTAGAAAAATGTAAGATAATGACAAGAAAATAAAAGGCTGAAAATGCTGAGCTTGCAAGCATCACACAGTGCACTTTCTTATCTTCAGATAAGATTTTTCTCATGCCATTTAAATATCCAGATGTCACACCCAAAAGAAACTGAAACCATAATAGCCCAAGCCAGCAGTATGTTATATTAGGTATCATGATTAACAAGACATAACTGCCAGTTCGTCATTTTACCACAATATGAATTTTACCTCCATAGGTAAGGCAGCCAACATAACATTGTCACATATCTGTCCTTGTACTTATACATTTTTCTGTAGTTGATACATTCAAGATATCCTAACTAATTCATTTCTGATTTGCCATTTGACTACATACTAATAAGGGGGCAGACAGATCACAGCAATGCCCTTAAAATAGTGGCAACTCTGGTTAGGCAGTGATTAACATTATTGCATGTTATTCTAAATTAAGTATATTCATGACTACATTTCCCTGACTAATTTACAAATCTTTAAGAGTAGATAATTATGAAAGATAACATCTTCAGCTAACATTAAGTTGCGAAATGCAACAAGAGAAATATTACATTTCCTGTGAATGAATGCCTACAGTATAGATGAAATGCGGAGATATTCCAAAAAATAACTTAAATGTGAAGAAAGGGACACAGTGGAGAACTATATCTGAAAGGCAGCAGCTATAGGCAAGAACCATACCTGTACCAACTGAGTAATTTCAGACTGCAATGTTGCATTTGTCGGAAACCTCATAGGCATAGAGAGTGCAATTCGAGGATCAACAGCAAAAGCGGTTCTGCAGTGATCAATCCATTTGTCTGAGCTAATTTTGCCACGAAATGTTGACGTGTCTCTGCCCAGATATAATATGCAACACATGTGAGTTTAAACTCATAACACAAATAAGAAACAATAGATAACATAACATCACAGTAGTAGTTACTTTGTGTTTATTGGTTGTGCCCAGACTTCAAGCCTGTCCGCCTCATTCTGAGAAAGCATCAAAAGTAATTGCTTACGCTTTTCTTTCGCAGTTGCATAGTTATCCACAGAACCCCACACTGGGTGGATCTGATCCGCCTGCCACCAAAGGGAAAACAAGAGAGAAATGTTAAGCTTTTCATCACATAGATAATAGAAGTGAATGCCACAGCACCCCAATGGGCACATGCGTGCAAGG
Organism: Triticum urartu; assembly: GCF_056163025.1. Taxonomy (NCBI): domain Eukaryota; kingdom Viridiplantae; phylum Streptophyta; class Magnoliopsida; order Poales; family Poaceae; genus Triticum; species Triticum urartu. The sequence goes on from NC_141876.1 coordinate 26,412,233, forward strand.
AGGGCAGCAACAGCAATATTAACTTATTAAGCGTAGCAGCAAATTAGGTCCATGCATTAGGTTATATATTACTTTTTAGTCACATTCAACAATCCATCTTTATCTACTGCTTGCATTCAATATTCAATTGGTCATCATATGTAAGAACTCCTATAAGTAGAGTTGATCTAGTTCAATTTTACCAAGAAAAGAATAAACTGGTAGCCATCTCTCTCTTTCTGTCTCTGTGGCGCACCTTCCCCTCCTGCCACACTCCTCCCTCTCTCCCTCCCAGAAGCTCTCCTCTCTCCACCAAGTTATCTCCCCGTGTTTTATATCACAAGCACAAGACAACTGGATATGCATTTTATGTTCGGTGGGGAAGGGCAGAGAGATAGAGGAGGACTATCATACCGTGTTAAGTTCACCTTCACGTCCCTGTGGCTTCGAACCAGAATCAGTGGAACTGGTATTTTGCAGATTGTGCACAAATATTGAAACAGACTGGGCCTCTCTCTGAGCAAAACTTTTGTTTGGAGACTCATAAAATTCAGGTGCATAAGCAAACCATCCCAAAGCAGCACTGCAAGAAAAGACAGGACAAGCAAACTATATTATCAAGTACCATAACATAATGGGAGGAAACAGAAAAGATGCAAACTTGCATATCATTACATAAGCACGACGCATAAAAACAAATTTTGAATATTACATGAACACGTTTAATGAAGAGGTAGACGACGCATACAGAATACTCAACTGCACAGTATCAAGCTAATAACAAAAGATAAGTGTCCTAACCACATGTTCATAAAGTATTTTATTGAATTACCAAATGTAACTTTTAGCAACTGTAGCAATTGTTTAGTACTACTATCCACCTTGTGACGAATGATCTTCTCAACTCCCTAAACTTGCTAATGCTTGGACGTTTGCTCATAATCTCATGTAATTAACAGTATAAAGCGTTGTGGTATGTAGTCAGCTTGAGAATCCTGTGGCATTCAGTTCTCGTCTTTCTCAAATGCATTATCTCTCTCTTAATTACACCCTTTATTCCCTACCTTCCCATCCTAATTGACTCTGACATCTTCCTCTTAACATGATTTCCAAATAAATATTATTTGCACCAATATGATTGAAAGATATAGAAAGCAGCAAACCAAATATTGCAGCAGAAATATCGTAAAATACACTGAAGAACAATATAGTAAGACAAGGAAACTGTGTAACGAATTGATTATTACCGGTATACTCTGTCCTCTAACAACTGAAGCCCCATATTACATTTCTGCAAGTTAAATTGATCCTGGCACGAGCAAAAGTTCAGACCAAGTTGCATCGCGGTAAAGAAAGTGCCAGTAGCAGCAGGATGGTGAGAAAAATGAGTTGGAGACTTCATCATCCCTTGCAGCATACGGCCTAGAAGTAGAAGTTGCTCAATGCTATCATGCCGAACCACCTGTTTAAATAACACGCACACAAGGTAGCTGATTAAACAACACAACAAGAGAACAGCGGATGTATACGACCTAGCTAGCAATCAATCAAAACATTGCGCAAAGGGTCAATAATGAATCTTCATTTTATCCTATTGGACATCACAAGGCGACTCTTATTTTGGACCACAAAAAATGCAAGCAACTTTAATTATGTACTGACGATAAAAGACATCAAGTTTTGTCACTTTTAATACATACATAAAGATGGTTTGAAGACATAGTACGAGGGTAAGCAGCATTTGCTGATAATATGCAGAGAATAAATCAATCGCTAATGGAATGTTAAAGATTCTAGTTCCACAAGAAAAAATATCAGGGCATTAAATGATACTCCCTCTGTCACAGAATATAAGGTGCATCAACTTTCATGGAAGTCAAACATTTGCATGTTTGACCAAGATTATAGAATAAAATATCAACATCTGCGATACCTAATAGATAAACTATGACAATACTTTTCATGATGTATCAAATTATAAAAAATTGGTATTGTATACATTGATTTTTTTTCTAGAAACTTGGTCAAACATGCACAGGTTTGACTTTGAAAAAACTAATACACCTTATATTTCAGAACGGTGGGAGTAGTAACGTAATTGCTTGCGAAGATGTGGTTTAGAAATGCAACACATTTGCAGACTACCAAAAGTACCGCCAGACCATAAACACGAAAATATTACCCTATGGACAACCCTATATTCAAAATGTACAATTCTGATCAGTTTGAAGCATGTCTCAGCGCATTAATGAAAATCTAGATACTACTTGTGGTATAATCGACATATACTTCTGCCAACAGGAGAACTGAAACCATTTAAACTGTTTATTATTCGGCGCTGACTGGTGTCAAATATAGAAGTTCTACACCAGATAAATTAATCCTGAGATAAGTGACAAGTAAATACCAGGGGAGAAATTTCCTTTATATAACTGTAACTTTCCTTATTTTAAATTATTTTAGAAAGGCAGAATTTTCTTATGCATTATTTGTTTTTCTTCTCCCTCGCATATTTCCCTCCATATTATTTGGTCTGTCAAAATAGAACGTGTGAAGAACCCCTCTCTGCAGCAGCGGGTTTAAAAAAAAGTGTCAAGATTATAGTATGTCAGTAGATCTTCAGCGGTGATGTCTGTCATAATCCAAACAAGACACAAACTGAACACGCAAATTATACATCACAATACATTGTCATATAAGGTTCAACAGCTGTAGCATAAGAACAAGTGGAGTTTGGTTGCATGCACAACATCTTAGACAGGCAAAGAAAACAACTGTAGAAAATCACAAGGCAAACAATGAAAAAGTCTGGTTATAACCTCAAAGCGATCAATAAAGAAGCCGAGCCAGAGCCTATGGGCAATTATTGCTTCAACTGGATCCTTTTCTGGTGGTGCCTCAGGTTCACCAGCAATAAGATGTGGCCTCAATTTTGCATCAGGCCCACAGTACTTCATATCAGATGCAAACAAACCACGTTTTGTATCCATTGTCCACAGCCATGCATCAACAAGTTCCGCAAGCACAAGAGGACCTAAAGAAGGTGCTGCAGAAACTAGCCATGTCCAGATATAAATTCCAGTCTCCATTGCATCAGGGGTAGAAATATAAGCAGGGCACCAGCATAGAAGTCGTATAAGCTGAGAAAACCCTTCCAGATTCGTTCGAGAATCAGATACCTGTGTTACACATTAGAATACAATCAAAGCCAAGAAATAAGGAAGTAACAAACCACCTGGGTGCAAACAAATTACCAGATGATCAAGAAGTAATGCTGTAGCCTGAGAACAAGTTTCACGAAATTGTGCATTATCTATTGGTTGTTTTTCCGCCGTAACAACAAAGTCCTGAAGAAGCCGAACAAATTTGGACAGAAAAACTTCATCAAATGACTGTGGGGCCTGCCCAGACTGTGTACCAGGAGGAGACACACCCATGTTTAAGCCGCCCATAGTACTGAACAGCCTTCTCATACCAGCAATCTCCCCTGCATGGTTACATTTCACAGTTGCACTCACTACTGCAGTTGACAATACTTCCAGGGTGATGTCAGGTGCTTCTTTTCTCGCTCCTGATGCTGCTGCAGCAGAATCCATAACTGCTGGGATATTAGCAGTCCTGATGCCATTCCAATCATTCTTTCCAATACAAATACGTATCTCGGATAAAAGTGAGACAACATCTGCCGTATGCTGCGTTCTTTGTGCACCACTCGGCTTGCAAAAGTTTTCCTAAACAATACCATTAAAAATATTAACAATCAATATATGCATTGGGTGGCGGGGAAACAAAGAGTACAAACTTTATTGCCAGCTTAATGATGCCTCTGGCACAAAGCTTGTGCAATAAACGATTCAAGAAAGGCTGCCATAAAAGTATAGTGCTGTGACTAAATCCTGAACCCTAAAATAATCCAGCAGTTGGTGCTCACAAGCATTTTGTATTGAGAAAACTATAATTGGGTATGCAAACAAGGATAAAGAAGGAATTTTGTAGTCACAAGGCGAGAGGAAGAATAGATAAAAGAGGCGACACTGCTTTAAGAGCATAGATTGTTTACCAGAATAGTGTGAAAACTGAAAAGCATGCTGCACCAAATATCTAATGAAATAAAAAACAATGATGTTTCAGTCAAAGTAAAACTGTGCCCTACAAGTGACCTGCAACCTTAACATTTACACGGCAATGACCATGTTCTAACAACAAATCATGCATCGGCTTCATACAAAGTAAGAATAATGGTGCTCAAAAAGGCAAGGCCAAATAATGTTATATTGACTGAACCTGTATTAGGCCTTGAGTGGTACATGGAGCATATGAAAGAGCACTTGTTATCCATTCCCTAGCAATCTTCTGATATAGTGAGCGTATAGTGGCAACCCAAGCAGGATCACTGACAGGACCAGAAGTCAACTCATTATGAACAGATATTAGAAGTAAATCCAAGCATGAGGAGTTCCACAGAACCTGAAAGTTCAGTATACTAGTGTCATCAGTGTGGCTCAAAACAAATAACTAAAACATGAGAAACCAAATCAAAGCACCTAACCTGTGGAAATTTTTCCTTTAGCTGAGTTAACAACTTAACACTCAGATCACGAACATGTTCATCCCTTTGTGACATGCTCTTTATAAGGAAGCCAGCATGAACGGAAAGAACAGATTCTCTCACATTAGATTCTTCGCCTATGTCAGACGTACGTTCCTCCTGGGAACATAAAATACACTTAATCTGGTGCATGGTTACAGCCTTACAGGTTACAAATTTCTCATCTCTCTAAAGATAAAATAACAGTAGTATAATTCGACAGATGAACTACAATCTACAATGCAAAGTCGATGAACAGAGGACGGATAACACCAATGCAGATCAAATTCCTAATGTTGTATGATGCAACATCTAGAGCCGGTTTAAAACCTTGGAACAAGATGCAAGTAATGTTTGATGTCCCATACTGCCCAAAGGAAAACTAAAACATCTGTCTGCCAGTGCATCTTTGTGCATCTTTTCTAACAACTGGGTGTCTCAACAAGAATCCTAGATATGATAACATGCATCTGAAACACTAGGGAAATGTAAGTGCCTGGCAAAAGCTGTCAAGGATGCAACAATGGCGTAGAATGTGTGTTTCTTTCACAACAGAAAGCTGTAAGCCTTTTTTTACTTATAAAAATCGAAGTTGCCATGAGATGGGGAGTGATTTGATTCAACAGAAAACAACAGAGGACATAGCACATGACGGGATACAAAGACAACAGAACAAATATGATTACATATTCAGATATTCTCCACAGATTGTTAATTAAAGTATGAAACATACCAGCCATGACAACATTGTTTCAAAAGCTCTGTGCACAACTGCTGTCAAACACTGAGTTACTGCTGGTGTCAAGTTGGGAGTAAGCAGATACTCAAACACACAACCGAACGAACTATTTGATTTATTCAATGTAGCTGAAAGTATGCCACCACTGCCGCTAAAACGCAATATCTCAAGGAAAGCAACTGCGAGGAGATATGTAGCTTTAACTCCTGAAAATGAAAAAAATAATGTAAAAACAAATTAGTGGGATACTTCACAAAATTCCATCTCTCATGTGTACCATTCATGCGAATAAAGCCAGGGGAATGCAAATCCCGATAATTCAGAACAAGAGGGAGGGCAGTGGCGAACATTTTTTTATTTTCTTTTAAACTACAGATTTGCACTTGTGAAAGTTAATCCCTGTAGAGAGCAAAACAATAGCAAGAAGCAGTGGTTGGAGGTGTAAATTGTGCAAGTGCAGCAAATGGAACATAACAGGATGTACCTGTTGCACTATAATGAACTATAATTATGAGAAGAGAGGTTGGCTCTACAGGTAACTTCTGTAAGACCCGCTTTGTGATAATATTTTCAAAATAAATTGCACCGTGGATCCCTTCTTTTATGGTTCTCTCACTTGGGTTCAAAAAATGCAAACTCATCCTGGTAGGTCTCACTTGTAGGTCTCGCAGAAATCTGCATGTTAGACTGTTAGTTCAATCATCCAAATATGTGGACATTGAAGCGTTTCCCAGCTCTTTGATCTTTGTCATGTTCTGCACGTCATCCAGTATACCAGTTGTGGGCCACCAAGGTGTGTCAAGCCATGGCATCTGGATCGTCAGACACATTGATGGGGAGGATTGGGCATGGCTTCCACCTGATATACTGCTCAAACTACACGAGGGCTGTGGGGCTGCACATTCTGGTAGCTCAACTAGCACATAGATATATGGGCCATTTGGCTAGTAAACTGCCAAGAATATTGTGAAACATAGGGACTTAATGAGACAGCCCTGCATGTTAGAGCATGTCCGATGCCGTCCATCAAAACAGACACCCTAAACGTCCGCGGACACGTCCGGACGTGTCCACGGACAGCGCTAGCGGAGCCGGACATCCAACCCTATATACATCAAATGTCCAACTGCTGGATCTGCGTCGACTGGGCCTGCGACTGCTGGCTGTCCGGCCTCTGAGTGTTAGTCTGCTGGATGTTCACCTCCGGCCGGGAGTCGTCCACTTGCCCGTCTTCGTAGCCACCTCCTCATCATCCACCATCGCGCCCGGCTGAGACATTCCGGCAAACAGAGACCGGGCACCGACGGGCGTGGAAGCGGGGCATCCGCGAACGGACAAGCGCCGGCGACTGCGACTTTGTGAAGTTGTACTCCCCGTTGAGGTCGATGTTGTACGAGACGTGATGGCCGGCGCTGACGGTAGGCGCGGGCTGCTGCTGACCGAGTAGTGATGGCAATGGGTTTTACCCACGTACCCTGCGGGTAAAAACCCTATTAGGGTAAGGTATGGGATAAATAGTTACCCATGGGTATACAAATAGGAAAATCTGAAACCCATCGGGTAGAGCGGGTACGGGTATGGAATCGTATAACCCATACCTATATACCCATGTAGCCATATTAACGAGGATGGCCAAACTATGTCACACTTTGTGAATTTATGAACTCAAAATGTATCACTATGTGTTGCTATTTATGACTGTAATGTTGTTTTGATGTGTTGTTGTCTACGAGAAAGTGAAGTTGTTTATTAAATGTGTTGTTCTTTATGATCTGTTGTTGTTTATAAATTGTGACTATTTGTTGCTTTTTATGGATGTGAGTTGTACAAATTGATGCTTTGCAAACATGGTTAATTCTACCCACAGGTATAGTCAAGGATGATAGGTAAGCTCAAGGGGGGTGGGTAAAGGTATGGGGTGGCTCCACCCGTACCCAAACCCTGTGGGTGCCTTGTGTGGCGGCAAAGTAATATGGCGGAATCATCTGTGCCGGACAGGGCGGAGAAGATTGCACGACCGGCACCCGCCGAGTCGCAAGCTTTATCGAACACCTAATTGGGTGACCGGCCACTGGCAAAGCATCCTCCCTCTTCCTCTGTTTGTGGCGGCGGGTGGTGCGTGTCACCGTGTTGACCTTGCGGGCAGCCAGCACCAATGAATCCTCCGCCTCAGGCCCGTCGGGAATACGAACATCTCCGTCGGTACCTCATCCTGCTCCATCGTGACGGTGGACGGCGAAACGAGCGGCAACTGGAGTAGGTGGCGACGGTGATCGGAGTGGAGACAGTGGGGAAAGGGCAGGCTTTCGTGCGGAAACAGTGCAGGAAATGTCCAAATGCATAGGCTCCGCCTCGCTTTTGTGCGGGCCGGGTGTGTCGGAGTCCAAGGTGGCAGCTGTCCGGACGTCTGCAAACCTCCCCCAAGTTTTTTTCGAGAAAACGCAAAGGACCTTTGTTTTTCATTGCATTAAAAAAAAATAGGTACAGGTACAATCCTCCTAGAAGGTGGGGTTTACAAAGAAACCTCCCCTGGGTTTGCTTCTGGTTGCAGGAATTCGGACGTGCTGACGTTTGATGTACGGCGTTGGACGGTACAAAGTGTCCGGACAACGCGGTCCGGACGTATATGGGCGGTTTGATGCACGGTGTTGGAAATGATGCCCTTAGGTACCTATAATGCATCACACTCATCCTATATACTTAAGAAGTTCATCCTCACTACAGGATTTATGTCTACATGCAGCCTGCCCACATCAGCAATCTCGCCACATGAGCAAGTCTTGTCTTCCGTTTCTATTTGCATGATGCCACGTCGTGGCTTCCGTAATCAGCGTACGAGTATGTTTCTCTTTTTAAGACAGTCACCCAAGCCAAGCTATTGTTTCGTCTTCTGCCTTTAGTAACCGACCAGTCTTATGATCACTAAATCCTTCAACAGTCAAGCCACCGATTCGTCTCCTAGTAGAAATTGCTCCTGCATAAAGCCCAATCCTCCTCACATGCTCCCTTGGCTCTCTCACGGTCCTGGTCAAGGTAATCACCCCATCTTCCATGCTCTCACCTTTTCTAGGACCGACTAATTAGTAGACGCTAACTCTGGCTTCTTCTCACTTCCGGCTGCCTTTCTTCTTCGAGGCGCATATACGTTGCATCAGACCACAGGAGGGGACTCGAGCTTCCTATCAGTTTCTACTTCATAGATAGGTATGCGTTGTTTATGTGATCGGAGTTGTTTTATCTCACCGGCAAAAAAGAAGAGATGGTTTTCTCTAAATAACAGGGAATGCTTACAGCAAGTCTAATCGTCTAGGTTTTACCAATCCAGTAAGCAATCCGTCCAATTCGCCGTCCTTAGATAACAGTGGAAATAAAATTTTGTTACTATCCTGCTAATACTCTGCAATTCGTTGAGCTTATATCAGTGCAATTGATGAGATTTTATTCAATCAGCCGTGCTACAATTGTGATACAATTTACATAATCTGCTACAAAATTTTACACATTTAAGTTTTTTTTTGCGGGTACACATTTGAGTTTTCAAGGATATGAAGAGTCATCAGCTTCATGTCATCGCCTTTCTTCTTCCATTCCCAGAGCCCTTGGACTCATGAGGAACTGTGTGGGGATGTGGCTCATGGACCCAAATTATGATGGAGAAGGTGTGCTAGAGCTCAGTTACAGAGAGGCTACGTCGAGGTGCACGTGTATGGTGTACATCTGGTGCAGTTGTAGTAGAGGAGCAAGCCTAGGTAAGGTAGGGAAGTAGCATTTGCAATGGACAGAAGCAGATTTTTTTTTTACTATATGTAGAAACAACAGTGTCGTGGCAGCTGCGGTCCGTTTAAGGCACAGTAGCACGAGGAAATTGGAGAATGAGGAGTCCTGGGCTGCACACAATGGATAATACCAACATTATAATTTTTAAGAGGTCTCTCTCTCTCTCATGGGCGTGCACACACACACATTCAGACATTTTCATAATATTTTTATTTGCATTTCCTCACTTGGACTATGATGGTAGTTCGTTGGTACAAATGTTAGATCGCTCAAACTAAATAGGTATTTTTGAGATATCCTGCTAAACTTAGATCACTCTAATTGATGTTTTGCAATATATTAGCAATCCAACACATTAGCAATGCGTTTATCGACCACAATATACTAACTTTCTACTCCCTCCGTTCCGAATTACTTGTCCTAGATATGGATGTATCTAGATGTATTTTAGTTCTAGATACATCCAATCCTGCGACGAGTAATTTGAAACGGAGGGAGTACCCCGCAAAAAATATACTAATTTTCTATCCAATAAAAATTCAAATAAACATATATTTTCATATTTCTTTAGTGGTTACACTATTTTATCACTGTAAATCCTTCTTCTATGCGGCGCTACAAATTCCCGTAGCAACGCACGGGGCATCATCTAGTTTCTAGAGTTTCTTTGTTATATTTGATGGAGGGCAATTTACATTTTCTGGAATCAAACAACTATCTGCATAAGCCGTAAAGCGCTCAACAGAGAATAAACATTGACCTGAAATTGTACTCATTGCTGCTACCTCAACTCGACCTCCCAAAGCTGCAGAAAGTGCAGTTCTCTGTCCAACAGCTGCCTTTTCATCACCATTGCCACGACGACTGCCTGGATTATGCAGAGCATTTAACTCTAGCTCATCTTCAAGCCATTTCACTGAACTGACAACCTGAAATGTAAAAAGTATACATGTGAGATACGAAGTCACAAAGTAATTCTGAATTTTCCAGTGAATATTATATACCATTTTAATTTATACAATCCCGTGTATCATACTCTTACCAAGTATTGTAGTATCCATATCCACAAAATACAATAAAAAACAGGCCCCTTTTAATGAGAAGTGGTATATTTATTTTCTAAGTTTTCCAAAACATCTAGACAAGCATCATACAAATTACAACTTCACAGTTAAATTCACTGATCCAAGTTTATTCCCTGATCCTACCACACAGTCCTTCCAGAGATAAAATGATATTTATTCATATATCGGCCTGCTAAAAGAAAGCTAACAATAATATGGGGAGCACAAAGAGCTGTATGCAAAGTATACATTATATGAACCACATCTGTCCCCCTTACATTACAAGCTATGTATGCTCAGTGACAGGAAATGAATTCAAACAAGTTCAGACTCCTAACTGCAGTATAATAATACTGTTTCCCAGCTCTTTGGTCCTAAAAAACTTACCAGCGGCGGAGATCCTTGTGCAATGCGTTGCACTGCTACAGACCATTGGCTATTCCACATGTAGGGTCCAGCAACAGCTTGCAGGGCTACACAGCTCTCCCCAGTGTTTAACGGAGTGGAAACAGGTTTTGTAGATGCCTGGTTGTTCTGTATCGGAGGAGCTAACCCAAACAAGACAATATAGAACCACAGGTTGCGAAACAATTTCAATAGAGATGGCTCAACAGAGGACACTGGATCAAAATCTGAACATATTTCAGCAACTGCAGGAAGTAACGGGCCCATCAAATCAGCACCACTCCTACAGTAATGAAAATTACAGTAAGCACGGACAGTTAACTAGCACAAGCATAAGAGATGAAATAAAATTGTGTATGATAAATGAAGAGGGTACAAGAAAAGAATGCCACGTACAGAATCAGGTGATACAACGTTAGTATTATACAAATTAGTAGATGGATTTATAATTTTACATGAGAGCCATTTAACCTTCGCAGGGAAAGCTACAAGGGCTAGATTGTTTCCTTCAGACTCTTCTATTTTCAAGAGGTGAGGGTCCCTACAGCTCCAGTCCAAAATTAAAATCAAGATGGCACGTAAAACATATTTACAAAACAAAATACCTGTAGAAAGTGTATACTCGATGACCAGAGTCTAGCAAAAAAATTGTGGCATTTAAACCAGAAAACAAAAATAAAATCCTAGGAAACTCATACAAAACCACAAATGAACAGAGACAGACACTCATGACTGTTCGTTCATTCACACCATGGTGAGTTAAGTATATCACAATCTAAGCAATACAACCTCCAGTCCATAATAGATGTTATTTGACTTGAAAAAGGTCCAGTTTTTCAACTCGAAACTCTCCCTTAAGTCCAGTTTTCAACCCTGAACTCTACAACTGTCTTGAGTTACAACCTCAAACATACAAGAAAACATATTGGCGCCTAGCAAAAAGTGTGTACATCATTCAAGACTCAAAAACAAGATATATTTTAGCTTAAGAATAGAAAAATAAGATTGATGACAAAGCATCTCACCTCCCACTTTTAGATTCAGCGGCTAGCCCCACATCAGAGCACAGAGACAACAACCTATGACGATAATCAGATCTGAGTTTTGTGCTAGTGAGGTTGGAAGCAACAAGTAAGAAACCTGCGGGAAGAGTCTAGAATTTTGTTGACACAGTTAGCATGGAACATGAATCAAAATTACAACTCTATGATAGTATATAATGTAAATTTCTTATTGGACTCATCACAGACCTCTGTTCGCTCAGCTGTTGCTTCTGATGGCAATGTGTTGTTCTCTGCAGCTCCTACAGCTTTAACCTTATCCAGGTAGCTTCTTGTCATCAATACAATGCTCTCACGGTATGATTTTTCAAAACCCAAGCATGCCACACGAGATATAGCATCTAACAACTGCAGTAGTTTAAATTAATTGATTACCATAAATGTGTTTGCTTAAACTTGAAACAATATCATCAAAAGTGACACATGGTAAGTATGTTAATGGGTAAGAGACAAAATTCCATACTTTTAGACGCAATAAACTTGGAGATGAAGCGTCACCCTCCTCTAGATGTTCAATGAAAAGGGGCAAGATCATGTCTACAACATCCCATCTTTTCAAGCATACACACAACTCAGCCAGAAGGCGTACTACATTAAGTCGCATCACCGGAACTGTGTCTTTTCCTTTACCATCCTGCAATAGATTCACGCCTCAGTAAACAACCAGCCATTGACAGTTAATCATGCTACCGTGATGCATATCTTTAGTCGTTACAGTTAGCCAGTGTAAGTCCCATAAAGGAAGACTGACGGCAGCAGGGAAGCTTAATTTTTGTATAGAACACATTTTCCAAGTTCCAAGAATTTAAATTTCAGAATGACCCACCCTCAACAGTAAAACAAAGCAATGGGCAGAATTATGGTGCTTGTAATCTGCCATATCATGTATCTGCGACTCTGGTAGAAGAGATATTCCAAAATGTGCTAGATCCATCGCAAAAGACTCAACTAGCAAAATCAAAACAAAGATCGTGTAGCTTGTTCTGCTTGCTGCTGGAAATTATTCTGATACCATGGGGAATATTGTCTTGATATATAACCTACCAGCACATCAGGTGATGACGCTGCAACTTTCTCCATGCACCCAAATAATGCAGCATACTGTTACTAGGTTGAAATAAATTAAGGGTGGGTGCTTCCAGATTTCTGTGGTTGGATTAAATTAGCAGAAGGCTATATGACTATCTATTTCTTTGCTTACAGCACTAAAACACCCATGAGCCTAAATTTGGAAGAAGAAAAAGGAAAAAAAACATAAGTGATTGGAGTTTTACCGCAAACAGAATACTAGCTGGATACTCATGTTTTATGAAAGCCATGCAAACTTATGACTGATATTGCCTTCTCGTTATCTTTCATCTTAGTGAATGAGGAGAATCCAGGTTATCAGAATAAAAGTTTATCTGGTAGGCATATTAGTATTATCCCCTCCAGTTCAGAAAGAAGAGTTACAGGTAAAAGCTTCTTTAACATGACCAGTGCCATATATATTAATATCTAGATTGACAACTTTCCACAGGAAAATGACACCAGTCACCAGAATGTTCGTGATTAAAATCACTTTCCTAATAATAAATCTGTTATTATTTTTACTACCATACAACCATGAATATTGGCAGTCAAAATGAAAAAAAAATATGGACAACACGCTATGTAATAAATGTAAAGAAACAATACTAATTTTTGGACTGGTATAGAGCACATGGAAAGATTAATTGAAAACTCACAGGTCATGAGTCTACCACAACATAAAGAAGTTTATGGCCTCGTAGGAAAGAAGATAACAAAAGTAAACATAGTTATAACTGTACAAATGATGCATCGTAGTATCTTGAAATTTTTGAAGATTTTAGGCGGACTGAGAGCACCAAATGCATGACCTTCTAGCTGTTTGCTGAGGTGATAAGTTCAGAAAACATCGCTTTTCAGTTCTCGGTTCTTCAATGTGCTGGCATGGTAACTTGTTATATAACCAAGCATTTTATGTGACTAACACATGCTGATTGACAACAATTTTAAGCATCTTTGCGCAAATTGACATCAAGTAAGGTTGTCTTGTGCAGCTAGGCCCTAAGGGTTGCAGGAAACCTTACTAGGGCATGGAATTTTCATGCGGTGACAAAAAATTAAGAAGAATACCTCTTCCTCATAATCATTCCGTTCACGAACATATGCAGCTAAACGCATAATGAATGTGTCAACTAGAGCCCTATCCTTTGTCCAGCCAAACTCTATGATCTCACAGCTCAACTTCACCACTGCCTCGAACAAAGCGCCAGGGCTACAGCCCGTCATGTCAGCCTGCAAAGGAATGATTGATTTCACATTAGGCAACACCTCCATAAAAAAACCAGTAGTCCAAACAAGAGAAGCATGAGACCAACATACCTGCGAACATGTGCTGACAACAAGCGGTTTCAAGGGAATCAGCAGAACCGGCAGGAGCTGGCCCCCACGCGAGACTGTTATCTGGCTGATCCCATTGAGCAGAGTGCAGAAGAGCTCCTCGCAAATCTTGAGTTTTCGCCAGGATGAGAGGATGCACGACTTGGTGGCTTCGATGAACCAAGCAAGAGTCTGCTGAAGCATATCCTTGGAAGCTTTGCTATCAGCTTCCAAGGCCGAGACACTCCGGACCAGAACCACCACCGCAGCTTGGCAACACGATAATTTGGTGTTTATCCTCACCCTCAGTTGTGCACCCTGCTCCTTCCAGTCCCGCTTCCTAATCTGCCAGCCATCACCTCAAGCATGATCAGACCGCAAGCAAACATCTAGCTCAACCATGTACACGTGCAAATGCGAATGCAGACACCGACAGGCGACATGTAAAACGCGATATTACAGGCGAACGGAGAGAAGAGAAGACGCCGCCTCACCTTGAGAAAATCCGTGAGCGAACGGACCTGCCATGCGGCAGCATTCCTGACCTTGGCAACCTTGTCGGCCTCCAGCCCGCCCTCGCCCCCGAGCATCTGAACGATGAGCCTGAAGGCGACCTCCTTGCGCTCGAGGGCCTCGATCTGCTCCCCCTCGAACCTCTGCACCGCCTCCTTGATCCCTCCATTCTGCTCCCCCGCCGCGTCCTCCCCCTTCCCCTTGGCCCTGGGCGGGGCCTCGTCGGAGCCGGGGAACTCGAGGAAGAGGCGCTGGGCGACGGGCGCGGTGTCGGCGGGGAGGAGCTGCGGGGGCTTGGCGGCCGCGGCGGAGAGGAAGGCCCGGGCGAGCGGCGCGGAGGCGGGGTCGGCGGCGTCGAGCGCGGCGAGGAGCGCGGCGGAGAGCGCGGAGGAGAGGCCGGGGGAGGCGGGCGCGGCGGCGAGGAGCGGGAGGAGCTTGGCGAGGAAGGGCGCGGGCGCGAAGGACTGCGGCCAGAAGGCCGGCGCGAGGAAGACGCGGGAGGCGAGGAAGGCGAGGAGCGGGGCCGCCGGCGGGCCGGCGCCCGCGGGGAGGAGGCGCGCGAGGGCGAGGAGCGAGTGGAGGTGCGCCCGGGTCGCGCGCTGCGCGGGGGACGCGGGCGCCGCGCAGCGGGAGGTGAGCCAGGTGAGCTTGTCGGCGAGGAGGAGATCCGGGTGCGCGGCCACCAGGTCGCAGAGCTCGTTCAGCGCCTCCATCGGGTTACCGCGCGCGGCAATGCGGTCAGATCATGGGGGGGTCGTCGCCGCTGCGGCCGCGACGCAGAGCAGATCGGGAGCGGAGCGGAGGGAGACGCGGAGGGAGAGGGGGACGGGGAGGGGAGGGCGGAGACGGAGATGTGCGCCCCTCTCTTTTTTCTTTGACGCGAGAGTGATTGGTGGAGCCGAGGACGACGAGGAGGGCCTTTCTCTCTCGGGTTGGGTAGTAGTTTTTGGTCGCTCGGCGAAATGTTGGGGACGGCAGGCAGACCGGCCAGAGAGGAAGGGGCGAGAAAGCGAGACCGGTCCGACCTTTTATTTTCTTTTTCTTTTTGATCGATTGCACTTAATTATCAATCTTGTTTGGAAAAAAAATGGTTGACATAGGTTTAAGCTCCCTCCACGCAAATTCAACGGTATAGCTTTTGTCACGCATACCACTCAAAAAAAAAAACATTTGTCACGCATAACCTATGTTTGATTGGTTAAATCGATAATCAAAGTTAAAATTTTGAAATGGATGCGTGCCTTATTCGTTGAAACAGAGAGTGTGACGGTTGGGTCGTGTTGTTCTCCCTTCGTCTAGGTACATTGAACATATTGGCTCGACAAAGTCATCAAGACTCGGCAACATTAAAAAGTGTGTTGGTTGGGTGAAATTAATAGCATGTGTTTGTAGCACATTGCCCAATTCATTTGGCCGGTTCTTACATAATCTTGAGAATCGAACCTTCACTTAGCTTCTCTCAGAATTTTGAATTCATATTTTTTCACAATCCTAGTTGTGTACTAATATAAGAGCGTTTAGAACACTACTTTAGTATTCTAAACACTCTTATATTAGTTTACGGAGGGAGTACATCCTAACTAGCTAGGATTGTAAGAGCATCTCCAACAGCCGCGCCAAACTAGCGTCACGCCGTAAAATTGCCCATTTTAGCGCGCGCGCAACCGGTATAGTGGCTCCAGCGGGCGCACAAAAACCGCGCGCGCGGCATATCTAGTTCAGCGCGCGGGCCGAAACTCCATCGCGCGCCGCTTATTTGCTGCGCCCACTCCCGCGCGCTCGCTCGCAACTCACCCCCCTCCAGCCGTGGCGCCGCCGCTGCCCGCGCCATTCGGAGACCGTTCCGGCGCTTCCCCGGCCTATTCACGCGCCGCGGCGGCTTCCTCCGCCCCCCTCTAGTCACCGCCGCCCCTCCCGCGCGTCCGTCCTCCGACGAACAGCGCTCGCTGCCGCTCGACGCCCGCAAGGTGTTCGACAAAACGCCTGCAAGGTATGTATTGCTCAAACTTCATGAATTTGGTGCATGTTGATTGTAGTTTTTATAGCATAGTATTGAACATTGTAGATGAGTTCGTTGTATGATTCTTCCGAAGAAGAATTTGATATGGAAGAGGAGGAGGATCTTGCAATGATCCTAGCTATGCACATCAATAAAAAGCCGAAGCACGGTGGTTCGGTTATGGGTCGGCAGAAAATTTGGAGGGATATGATTGATGCCCATAACAGATTGATGAGGCACTATTTCGTGGAGAATCCCACATACCCGGAGTCGTACTTTCGTCGCCGATTTAGGATGAGCACCGAGTTGTTCAGGCGCATTGCAGAGAAACTAGCGAGCCATGACCGGTCTTTTCAGCAAAGGAGGAATGCCGCCGGAGAGCTCGGGCATAGCACCTTTCAGAAGGTGACAGCCGCTTTGCGTATGTTGGCATACGGTATCCCGACTGATTTAGTTGATGATCACTTGGCTATGGGTGAGAGCCAAGCCATCATGTGTGTCAAGCGCTTCGCAGTCGAAATTGTGCAAGTATTTGGCCAGGAGTATTTGAGATCTCCCAATGCTGAAGACGTCGTAAGGCTATTGGAGATGAACAAAGCTCGCGGCTTTCCTGGTATGCTTGGCTCAATAGATTGCATGCATTGTCCAAAGGCATGGCATGGGCAATTCCACGGCCAAAAAAAGGGTTCCACTATAATCCTTGAAGCGGTGGCCGATCAAGAGATTTGGATTTGCTTTGAAATGCCTGGATCTTTGAATGACATCAATGTTGTCAACCGGTCGCCACTGATGAATAAGATTGCAAATGGTGATTTGTCACCGGTGCAGTTTGTAGCAAATGGTCGTACATACAACTATGGCTATTATCTAGCAGATGGCATGTATCCAAAGTGGCAAACCTTTGTGAAGCCGTTGAAAAAGCTGGAAGGTAAGAAAAATCTTGATTTTCACAATGCTCACGCGACGGCTAGGAAAGATGTGGAGAGAGCTTTTAGGATTTTGCAAGCCCAGTTTGCTATTGTGAGAGGACCGGCTAGATTTTGGGATCAAAAAATGCTTTGGTACATCATGCACGCTTGTGTGATCATGCATAACATGATCATCAAGAATGAGCGTGGCCAAGATGTAGACTACTCTCAGTATGAGCTCTTGGGACATCCCGTGCGAGTGCGACGGAGGGCTGAAAGGGTGGCCCGTTTTGTTGCCTCCTATCATGCCATTCGACATCCCGCAGCGCATGATAATCTTCAGAAGGATCTCATTGAGGAGTGGTGGGCATGGAATGAACGACAAAGAGCATCATGATTTGTGCGTTCGATATTGTATTGTTGAACTATTTGTTGTGTTTATTGCACTATTTGTTGTATTGAACGATAAACTGTTTGTTTGAGTTATAATAACCAAATTGAACTATTTATTTTGATTTATTTTGTTTGTGTTTGATATTTTTGCTTCTGTTTTGGAATGCATATGTTGTTTATGCGAGAGTCGCGCGCGCTGCATTTTTGCGCACTGCTGGAGCTGCGCGCGTGCGCTGCATTTTAGCGCGGCTGCTGGAGCCAGCGTTGCCCGCCGCGCCAAACCAGGAGATGGGTGCGCGGCAAAGTAGTTTTAGCGCGCGGCGCATTCGGCGGCTGTTGGAGATGCTCTAAAAAATATATGAGTTTAAGATTCTGGGACAAGCTGAAGGAAGGGGTGATTCTCAAGATTATGGGAGAATCACCCAAAAGAACTGGGTTGCGCTATCCCCAACGAGGCAGTGCGACGGCCTACCTGAAAGAAATATGCCCTAGAGGCAATAATAAAGTTGTTATTTTATATTTCCGTATTCATGATAAAGGTTTATTATTCATGCTAGAATTATATTGATCGGAAACTTTAATACATGTGTGAATACATAAACAAACATCATGTCCTTAGTGAGCCTCTACTAGACTAGCTCGTTGATCAAAGATGGTTAAGATTTCCTAACCATGGACATGAGTTGTCATTTGATAACGGGATCACATCATTAGGAGAATGATGTGATGGACAAGACCCATCCGTTAGCTTAGCATAATGATCGTTCAATTTTGTTGCTATTACTTTCTTCATGTCAAATAAATATTCTTCCGACTATGAGATTATGCAACTCCCGGATACCGGAGGAATGCCTTCTGTGCTATCAAACGTCACAAACGTAATTGGGTGATTATAAAGATGTTCTACAGGTATCTCCGAAGGTGTTTGTTGAGTTGGCATAGATCGAGATTAGGAT
Organism: Triticum urartu; assembly: GCF_056163025.1. NCBI lineage: Eukaryota > Viridiplantae > Streptophyta > Magnoliopsida > Poales > Poaceae > Triticum > Triticum urartu. Next base: position 26,431,000 of record NC_141876.1, read on the forward strand.
TTGTCACTCCGAGTACCGGAGAGGTATCTCTAGGCCCTCTCGGTAATACACATCATAAGCTTGCAAGCAAACGACTAAGGAGTTAGTCACGAGGTGATGTATTACGGAATGAGTAAAGAGACTTACTGGTAACGAGATTGAACTAGGTATGAAGATACCGACGATCGAATCTCGGACAAGTAACATACCGATGGACAAAGGGAATTACGTATGTTGTCATAACAGTTCGACCGATAAAGATCTTCGTAGTATATGTAGGAGCCAATATGGGCATCCAAGTACCGCTATTGGTTATTGACCAGAGAGGTGCCTCGGTCATGTATACATAGTTCTCGAACCCGTAGGGTCTGCACGCTTAACACTCGATGACGATATAGTATTAGGTGATTTGGTGACCGAATGTTGTTTGGTGTCCCGGTTGAGATCACGGACATAACGAGGAGTCTCGAAATGGTTGAGAGGTAAAGATTGATATACAAGACGATGGTATTCGGACACCTGAAGTGTTCCGGAAGGTACTGGGTACATATCGGGTCACCGAAAGGGGTTCCGGGCACCCCGGCAAAAGATATGGGCCTTATGGGCCAAGAGGGGAAATGCACCGGCCACAAGGGGCCGGTGCACCCCCCATATGGGCTGGACAAGGTGGAGAAGGAAAGGGGAAGGAGGAAAGGAAAGAAAGGGAATATGATCCCCCCTTCCTTTCCCCCTCCCCCTCTTTCCTTCCCCCTCCGACAAATAAGGCAAGGGGTGCGCCACTTGGGAGGACCCCAAGTAGGATTCGGCCTACTTGGGGCGCCTCCTGGCTGCCTCTCCTCTCCCTCCCACCTATATATATGTGGGGGTACCCTAGCACAAACTAGACAATTGTTTAGCCGCGTGCGGCGCCCCCTCCACCGTTTACTCCCCCGGTCATTTTTTGTAGTGCTTAGGCGAAGTGTAGGACGAAAGTATGTCTAGAGGGGGTGATTAGACTACTTGACCTAATAAAAATCTAGTCTTTTCCCAATTTGAAGTCTTGGCAGCTTTTCGCAACTTAACACAAGTCAAGCAATCAATCTACACATGCAATTCTAAGAGCATAGCAGCGGAATATAAATCAATGCATATGAAGGTAAATGAGAGGAGTTTGGAGGGAGCAATCGCAATGTAGACACGGAGATTTTTGGCGTGGTTCCGATAGGTGGTGCTATCGTACATCCACGTTGATGGAGACTTCAACCCACGAAGGGTAACGTTTGCGCGAGTCCACGAAGGGCTCCACCCACGAAGGGTCCACAAAGAAGCAACCTTGTCTATCCCACCATGGCCATCGCCCATGAAGGACTTGCCTCACTTGGGTAGATCTTCACGAAGTAGGCGATCTCCTTACCCTTACAAACTCCTTGGTTCAACCCACAATCTTAACGGAGGCTCCCAAGTGACACCTAACCAATCTAGAAGACACCACTCTCCAAAAGGTAATAGATGGTGTGTTGATGATGAACTCCTTGCTCTTGTGCTTCAAATGATAGTCTCCCCAACACTCAACTCTCTCTCACAGATTTGGATATGGTGGAAAGATGATTTGAGTGGAAATCAACTTGGGAAAGGCTAGAGATCAAGATTCTTGTGGTTGGATTGGAATGTCTTGGTCTCAACACATGAGTAGGTGGTTCTTTCTCGAAAAATGAGTAGTGAAAGTGTAGGCACGTTCTGATGGATCTCTCTCAGATGGAGAGGAGGATGGAAGGGTATATATAGCCTCCACACAAAATTTAACTGTTACACACAATTTACCAAACTCGGTGGGACCGAATGGTGAAACTCGGTGAGACCGACCTGGTTTAAAATGTGAACGTTAGGCTTTTCGGTGGGACCGACAATACCAACTCGATGAGACCGATGTGCTAGGGTTAGGGTGAAACCTTATCTCGGTGAGACCGATCACATGAACTCGGTGAGACCGATTTCAGTAATAAGCAAACGGAGACTTGGCCAGGCAAACTCGGTGGGACCGACGGTGAGACCGAAATGTTACCAAAAGGAAACAGAGAGTTTGCATTGCCAACTCGGTGGGACTGATCGCTCATCTCGGTTAGACCGAAACGTTACGAACGAAAACAGAGAGTTTGCAATCCCATCTCGGTGAGACCGAGATCCCTATCAGTGAGACCAAACTGATTAGGGTTTTTGGCTATGGCTATGTCAAGTGAACTCAGTGGCGCCGGATAGATCAAATTGGTGGGGCCGAGTCTGACTTTAGGTTTAGGACATATGTGTTGGGGAACGTAGTATTTCAAAAAAATTGCCTACGATCACGCAAGATCTATCTAGGAGAAGCATAGCAATGAGCGGGGAGAGTGTGTCCACTACCCTCGTAGACCGAAAGCGGAAGCGTTTACTAATGCGGTTGATGTAGTCGAACGTCTTCGCGATCCAACCGATCCAAGTACTGAACGCACGGCACCTCCGCGGTCTGCACACGTTCAGCTCGGTGACGTCTCTCGAACTCTTGATCTAGTTGAGGCCGAGGGAGAGTTTCATCAGCATGACGGCATGGTGACGGTGATGATGAAGTTACCAGCGCAGGGCTTCGCCTAAGCACTATGACGATATGACCGAGGTGTGTTTCTGTGGAGGGGGGCACCGCACACGGCTAAAAGATCAACTTGTGTGTTCTAGGGTGCCCCCCTCCCCACGTATATAAAGGAGGGAGGGAGGAGGAGGCCGGCCAAGGGTGGCGCGCCAAAGGGGGGAGTCCTACTCCAATTAGGATTCGCCCCCCCCTTCCTATCCCTACAAGGAGAAGGGGGAAAGAGGAGGAGGAGAGAAAGGAAAGGCCCCCAACCCCTAGTCCAATTCGGTTTGGGCTTGGGGGGCGTGCGCCTCCTCCTGGCTGCTGCCTCCTCTCTTCCACTAGGGCCCATGAAGGCCCATTACCCCCCGGGGGGTTCCGGTAACCCCCCGGTACTCCGAAAAATACCTGATACACTTCGGAACCATTCTGGTGTCCGAATATAACCTTCCAATATATCAATCTTTATGTATCGACCATTTTGAGACTCCTCGTCATGTCCGTGATCTCATCCGGGACTCCAAACAACCTTTGTTACATCAAATCACATAACTCATAATACAAATCGTCATCGAACGTTAAGCGTGCAAACCCTACGGGTTCGAGAACTATGTAGACATGACCGAGACACATCTTCGATCAATAACCAATAGCGGAACCTAGATGCTCATATTGGCTCCTACATATTCTACGAAGATGTTTATCGGTCAAACCGCATAACAGCATACGTTGTTCCCTTTGTCATCAGTATGTTACTTGCCCGAGATTCGATCGTTGGTATCACCATACCTAGTACAATCTCATTACTGGCAAGTCTCTTTACGCGTTCCATAATGCATCATCCCGCAACTAACTCATTAGTTACATTGCTTGCAAGGCTTATAGTGATGATCATTACCGAGAGGGCCCAGAGATACCTCTCCAACAATCGGAGTGAAAAAACCTAATCTCGATCTATGCCAACTCAACAAACACCATCGGAGACATCTGTAGAGCATTTTTATAATCACCCAGTTACGTTGTGACATTTGATAGCACATAAAGTGTTCCTCCGGTATTCGGGAGTTGCATAATCTCATAGTCATAGGAACATGTATAAGTCATGAAGAAAGCAATAACAATAAACTAAACGATCATAGTGCTAAGCTAACGGATGGGTCTTGTCCATTACATAATTCTCTAATGATGTGATCATGTTCATCAAATGACAACACATGTCTATGGCTAGGAAACTTAACCATCTTTGATCAACGAGCTAGTCTAGTAGAGGCATACTAGGGACACTCTGTTTGTCTATGTATTCACACATGTACTAAGTTTCCGGTTAATACAATTCTAGCTTGAATAATAAACATTTACCATGATCTAAGAAAATATAAATAACAACTTTATTATTGCATCTAGGGCATATTTCCTTCAGTCTCCCACTTGCACTAGAGTCAATAATCTAGATTACATAGTAATGATTCTAACACCCATGGAGTCTTGGTGTTGATCATGTTTTTCTCGTGAGAGAGGCTTAGTCAATGGGTTTGCAACATTCAGATCCGTATGTATTTTGCAAATCTCTATGTCTCCCTCCTTGACTTGATCGCGAATGGAATTGAAGCGTCTCTTGATGTGCTTGGTTCTCTTGTGAAATCTGGATTCCTTTGCCAAGGCAATTGCACCAGTATTGTCACAAAAGATTTTCATTGGACCCGATGCACTAGGTATGACACCTAGATCGGATATGGACTCCTTCATCTAGACTCCTTCAGTTGTTGCTTCCGAAGCAGCTATGTACTCCGCTTCGCACGTAGATCCCGCCACGACGCTTTGCTTAGAACTGCACCAACTGACAGCTCCTCCATTCAATATAAATACGTATCCGGTTTGTGACTTAGAGTCATCCGGATCAGTGTCAAAGCTTGCATCGGCGTAACCATTTACGACGAGCTCTTTGTCACCTCCATAAACGAGAAACATATCCATCGTCCTTTACAGGTATTTCAGGATGTTCTTGACCGCTGTCCAGTGATCCACTCCTGGATTACTTTGGTACCTCCCTGCTAAACTAATAGCAAGGCACACATCAGGTCTGGTACGCGGCATTGCATACATGATAGAACCTATGGCTGAGGCATAGGGAATGACTTTCATTTTCTCTCTATCTTCTGCAGTGGTCGGGCATTGAGTCTGACTCAACTTCACACCTTGTAAACACAGGCAAGAACTCTTTCTTTGCTTGATCTATTTTGAACTTCTTCAAAACTTTATCAAGGTATGTGCTTTGTGAAAGTCCAATTAAGCGTCTTGATCTATCTCTATAGATCTTGATGCCCAATATATAAGCAGCTTCACTGAGGTCTTTCATTGAAAAATTCTTATTCAAGTATCCTTTTATGCTATCCAGAAATTTAGTATCATTTCCGATCAACAATATGTCATCCACATATAATATCAGAAATGCTAGAGAGCTCCCACTCACTTTCTTGTAAATACAGGCTTCTCCAAAAGTCTGTATAAAACCATATGCTTTGCTCACACTATCAAAGCGTATATTCCAACTCCGAGAGGCTTGCACCAGTCCATAAATGGATCGCTGGAGCTTGCACACTTTGTTAGCACCTTTTGGATCGAAAAAACCTTCTGGTTGCATCATATACAACTCTTCTTTAAGATGTCCATTAAGGAATGCAGTTTTGACATCCATTTGCCAAATTTCATAGTCATAAAATGCGGCAATTGCTAACATGATTTGGACAGACTTAAGCATCGCTATGGGTGAGAAGGTCTCATCGTAGTCAACTCCTTGAACTTGTCAAAAACCTTTCGCAACAATTCGAGCTTTATAGACAGTAACATTACCGTCAGTGTCAGTCTTCTTCTTGAAGATCCATTTATTCTCTATGGCTTGCCGATCATTGGGCAAGTCAACCAAAGTCCACACTTTGTTCTCATACATGGATCCCATCTCAGATTTCATGGCCTCAAGCCATTTCGCGGAATCTGGGCTCATCATCGCTTCCTCATAGTTCGTAGGTTCGTCATGGTCAAGTAACATGACCTCCATAACAGGATTACCGTACCACTCTCGTGCGGATCTTACTCTGGTTGACCTACGAGGTTCGGTAGTAACTTGATCAGAAGTTTCATGGTCATTATCATTAGCTTCCTCACTAATTGGTGTAGGAATCACTAGAACTGATTTCTGTGATGAAATACTTTCAAATAAGGGAGCAGGTACAGTTACCTCATCAAGTTCTACTTTCCTCCCACTCACTTATTTCGAGAGAAACTCCTTCTCTAGAAAGGATCCATTCTTAGCAACGAATATCTTGCCTTCAGATATGTGATAGAAGGTGTACCCAACAGTTTCCTTTGGGTATCCTATGAATACACATTTCTCCGATTTGTGTTCGAGCATATCAGGTTGAAGCTTTTTCACATAAGCATCGCAACCCCAAACTTTAAGAAACGACAACTTGGGTTTCTTACCAAACCACAGTTCATATGGTGTCGTCTCAACGGGTTTAGATGGTGCCCTATTTAACGTGAATGCAGCCGTCTCTAAAGCATAACCCCAAAACGATAGCGGTAAATCAGTAAGAGACATCATAGATCGCACCATATCTAATAAAGTGCGGTTACAACGTTCGGACACACCATTACGCTATGGTGTTCCAGGTGGCGTGAGTTGCGAAACTATTCCACATTGTTTCAAATGAAGACCAAACTCGTAACTCAAATATTCACCTCCACGATCAGATCATAGAAACTTTATTTTCTTGTTATGATGATTTTCTACTTCACTCTGAAATTCTTTGAACTTTTCAAATGTTTCAGACTTATGTTTCATCAAGTAGATATACCCATATGTGCTCAAATCATCTGTGAAGGTCAGAAAATAACGATATCGCCGCGAGCATCAACACTCATCGGACCGCACACATCAGTATGTATTATTTATAGCAAGTCTGTTGCTCGCTCCATTGTTCCGGAGAAGGGAGTCTTAGTCATCTTGCCCATGAGGCATGGTTCGCAAGCATCAAGTGATTCATAATCAAGTGATTCCAAAAGCCCATCAACATGGAGTTTCTTCATGCGCTTTACACCAATATGACCTAAACGGCAATGCCACAAATTAGTTGCACTATCATTATTAAACTTATATCTTTTGGTTTCAATACTATGAATATGTGTATCACTACTATCGAGATTCAACAAAAATAGACCACTCATCAAGGGTGCATGACCATAAAAGATATTACTCATATAAATAGAACAAGCATTATTCTCTGATTTAAATGAATAACTGTCTCGCATCAAACAAGATCCCGATATAATGTTCATGCTTAACGCTAGCACCAAATAACAATTATTCAGGTCTAAAACTAACCCCGAAGGTAGATGTAGAGGTAGCATGCCGACGGCGATCACATCGACTTTGGAACCATTTCCCACACGCATCGTCACCTCGTCCTTAGCCAATCTTCGCTTAATCCGTAGCCCCTGTTTCGAGTTGCAAATATGAGCAACAGAACCAGTATCAAATACCCAGGCGCTACTACGAGCATTAGTAAGGTACACATCAATAACATGTATATCAAATATACCTTTCACTTTGCCATCCTTCTTATCCGCCAAATACTTGGGGCAGTTCCGCTTCCAGTGACCAGTCCCTTTGCAGTAGAAGCACTCAGTCTCGGGCTTAGGTCCAGACTTAGTCTTCTTCACTTGAGCAGCAACTTGCTTGTCGTTCTTCTTGAAGTTCCCCTTCTTCCCTTTGCCCTTCTTCTTGAAACTAGTGGTCTTGTTAACCATCAACACTTGATGCTCCTTCTTGATTTCTACCTCCACAGCTTTTAGCATCGCGAAGAGCTCGTGAATTGTCTTATCCATCCCTTGCATACTATAGTTCATCACGAAGCTTTTGTAGCTTGGTGGTAGTGATTGAAGAACTCTGTCAATGACACTATCAACCAGAAGATTAACTCCCAGTTGAGTCAAGTGATTGTGGTACCCAGACATTCTGAGTATATGCTCACTGACAGAACTATTCTCCTCCATTTTGCAGATGTAGAGCTTATTGAAGACTTCATATCTCTCAATCCGGGCATTTGCTTGAAATATTAACTTCAACTACTAGAACATCTCATATGTTCCATGACGTTCAAAACGTCGTTGAAGTCCCGGTTCTAAGCCGTAAAGCATGGCACACTTAACTATCGAGTAGTCATCAGCTTTGCTCTGCCAGGCTTTCATAACGTCCGGCGTTGCTCCTGTAGCGGGTCTTGCACCTAGCGGTGCTTCCAGGACGTAATTCTTCTGTGCAGCAATGAGGATAATCCTCAAGTTACGGACCCAGTCCATGTAGTTGCTACCATCATCTTTCAACTTAGCTTTCTCTAGGAACGCATTAAAATTCAATGGAACAGTAGCACGGGCCATTTATCTACAACAACATAGACATTCAAAATACTATCAGGTACTAAGTTCATGATAAATTAAAGTTCAATTAATCATATTACTTAAGAACTCCCACTTAGATAGACATCCCTATAATCATCTAAGTGATCACGTGATCCATATCAACCAAACAATGTCCGATCATCATGTGAGATGGAGTAGTTTTCAATGGTGAACATCACTATGTTGATCATATCTACTGTATGATTCACGCTCGACCTTTCGGTCTCAGTGTTCCGAGGCCATATCTACATATGCTAGGATCGTCAAGTTTAACCCGAGTATTCTGCGTGTGCAAAACTGGCTTGCACCCGTTGTATGTGAACGTAGAGCTTATCACACCCGATCATCACGTGGTGTCTCGGCACGACAAACTGTAGCAACAGTGCATACTCAGGGAGAACACTTGTACCTTGAAATTTAGTGAGAGATCATCTTATAATGCTATCGTCGTACTAAGCAAAATAAGATGCATAAAGGATAAACATCACATGCAAAATATGTGACATGATATGGCCATCATCATCTTGTGCCTTTGATCTCCATCTCCAACGCACCGTCATGATCACCATCGTCACCGGCATGACATGTTGATCTCCATCGAAGCATCGTTGTCGTCTCGCCAACTATTGCTTCTACGACTATCGCTACCGCTTAGTGATAAAGTAAAGCAATTACATGGCGATTGCATTTCATACAATAAAGTGACAACCATATGGCTCCTGCCAGTTGCTGATAACTGTTACAAAACATGGGAATCTCATACAACAATTTATATATCATCACGTCTTGACCATATCACATCATAGCAAGCCCTGCAAAAACAAGTTAGACGTCCTCTACTTTGTCGTTACAAGTTTTACGTGGCTGCTACGGGCTTCTAGCAAGAACCGTTCTTACCTACGCATCAAAACCACAATGATTTTTCATCAAGTGTGCTGTTTTAACCTTCAACAAGGACCGGGCGTAGTCAAACTCGATTCAAATAAAGCTGGAGAAACAGACACCCACTAGCCACCCGTGCGCGAAGCACGTCGGTAGAACCAGTCTCATGAACGCGGTTATGTAATGTCGGTCTGGGCCGCTTCATCCAACAATACCGCCAAATCAAAGTAAGACATACTGGTAAGCAGTATGACTATTATCACCCACAACTCTTTGTGTTCTACTCGTGCATATAACATCTACACATAGACCTGGCTCGGATGCCACAGTTGGGGAACGTAGTATTTCAAAAAAAAATTGCCTACGAGATCACGCAAGATCTATCTAGGAGAAGCATAGCAACGAGCGGGGAGAGTGTGTCCACGTACCCTCATAGACCAAAAGCGAAAGTGCTTAGTAACGCGGTTGATGTAGTCGAACGTCTTCACGATCCAACCGATCCAAGTACCGAATGCACGGCACCTCCGCAATCTGCACATGTTCAGCTTCGTGACGTCCCTCGAACTCTTGATCCAGTTGAGGACGAGGGAGAGTTTCGTCAGCATGACGGCAAGGTGACAGTGATGATGAAGTTACCAGCGCAGGGCTTCGCCTAAGCACTACGACGATATGACCGAGGTGTGTTTCTGTGGAGGGGGGCACCGCACACGGCTAAAAGATCAACTTGTGTGTTCTAGGGTGCCCTCCTCCCCACGTATATAAAGGAGGGAGGGAGGAGGAGGCCGGCAAAGGGTGGCGCGCCAAAGGGGGGGAGTCCTACTCCAAGTAGGATTCGCCCCCCTTTCTTATTCCTACAAGGAGAAGGGGGAAAGAGGAGGAGGAGAGAAATGAAAGGGGGGCCGCCCCCAACCCCTAGTCCAATTCGGTTTGGGCTTGGGGGGCGTGCACCTCCTCTTGGCTGCTGCCTCCTCTCTTGCACTAGGGCTCATGAAGGCCCATTAACCCCCCCCCCTCGGGGTTCCGGTAACCCCCCGGTACTTTGAAAAATACCCGATACACTTCGGAACCATTCTGGTGTCAGAATATAACCTTCCAATATATCAATCTTTATGTCTCGACCATTTCGAGACTCCTCGTCATGTCCGTGATCTCATCCGGGACTCCGAACAACCTTCGGTACATCAAATCACGCAACTCATAATACAAATCGTCATCGAACGTTAAGCGTGCGGACCCTACGGGTTCAAGAACTATGTAGACATGACCGAGACACATCTCCAGTCAATAACCAATAGCGGAACCTGGATGCTCATATTGGCTCCTACATATTCTACAAAGATCTTTATGATGGGGAACGTAGTAATTTCAAAAAAATTCCTACGCACACGCAAGATCATGGTGATGCATCACTACAAGAAATATGTCAACTTATAACCTTCTGTCAGTGACCCTCGAAGAATTGGTCATAAATTTATGACCATTTTAGACCAATTGGTCAAAAGCTGTTCAGGGGGCTCCAAACCCTAAACCATTGCGACCATTTTGGTCAGAAAGGTCGTAATTTCCTTACACGAAATGGTCACAAAGCAAACAGTGCTAGTCCGCTGCCTTATTTCTAGTTGTTAATGACCAATATAGATGGTCATAGCCTTGTAGATTGTGGTGGGTTGTGATGACTAGGCGCCATCTCATCAGTTTTGCCTATGTGTCATGTCATGTGGCAGTTTTTGCCCTAGGTTGTGAAGCAACTTATATTTCTATCATTCCCAAAATTCCCAAAAAAATCTCATAAATTCTTTGGGGCATATCTTCATCAAATATGTAAAAATCCTTCCTTTCCTAGTTCAAAACTAATTCAACAATATTCATTTTCCTATTCTGTTCACAACAACACTTTATGAAGGAAGTGCTATTTATATATTCTCGATTGCCCTCGGAATTTTTGGGCACTCTTTTCTATCCAAATCATTACCGCATGACGAAATTCAGCTCCATTTGCCTAGCAAATCTTCTTCGGCAAATTTCTAAAGTTTTTGTCCACCTAGAAGCATTGTGAAGGAAGTACCTTTTTTATATCTCTAAATGACATGAAATTTATATAGTTCCTTCATATGCCCAAATTATCACCCTCCTCCAAATTGCAGCTCAGTCAAGTCATCTATGTGAGCCCGGGTTCAATTTATATTTTATGGCCAAATTGGCACGTTGCAAAGCAAGTGTTATATAGACCCCTCCTATTACCCTCAAACTTTTCGGGCACTCTTCCATACCCAAATCATTGCCACATGATAATATTCAGCTCAATTTTCCTAGTAAATCTTTCTCGGGAAATTTCCAAAGTTTCTACCTCGAGAGAAGCTTTGTGAAGTAAGTACTAGCTAGGCTTACCGAAATGATCTGAAAATTTACCAGCGCATGACCATACCTAAGTAACTTACCTACACCAATTTTGAGCTCATTTCATTCATCCAATCTCTCTCACTAGTTTTCCCAAGTTTCTGTCCATAGAAGAGCATTGTGAAGGAAGTACTACTTTGGCATGTCCAAATAGTATCCATTTTCTACAGTGCTTTCCTATGCCCAAATAACCATCCTTCACCAAATGCCAGCTCAATCCATTTATTATTTTGAGCCGAGCTTCAACATTCGTAGTCATGTCCAGCGTGGTAGTTTGCAAAGCAAGTACCACCTAGGCTCCTCCTTTTGAGCTAAAAATTTGTGAAGACGGTCTCCTTAGTAACTGATCATCCTCAGCCAAAACTCACGCCCATTAGCCATGTATATTTCCCTTACCGCTAATCAAACACTTGGCTGCTAATTCATGTTTGAGCATCGATCGGTCTCCTCGTGAGAATCTTATGTTGTAATTTTCTTCCTAGCACCTACCTGGGGAGTGCCCAACCCACTAGACATGCCTAGGCCGCCCAGAACACATGGCAACACCAGGTCACGCGATGACCACGCGGCCGGCATGCGAGTTTACGCGCTCTAGAGTTGGGGCCCTCGGCCACCACCCAAACCTCGATGTATCGCCACCAAACCATGTATTTATGATTAAATAGGTACTTATGTAACTAGAAATGATTTTTGGAAAAAATAAATAGCAAACTATGAGGCAGCTGCAGTTCAAATTTGACCCGCTTCCAACTGAATCGACGGAAATTTGTCTTTTTCATGAGAGGTGGATAAAATTTTTTTACACCCAACCATTTTGTCAATTGTGCATTAAATATGGCCTAGTATTTTATAAAAATGATTTGGTCCAATTTTGCAACAATTATTTGGTAGTTCTTTCACAAAAAAACCTCCTTTCGAGCACTCAAAAATGGAAAATGGTTTTTTCGTCCAAAGAAAATGAAAACTTACTTAGGCAACATTGTTTGCCATTCCAATATGCACCCTTGTGCACAATATGAGATCATTTGAACAAACTATGCCATGGATGTGGCCATAAGATTGATCATTTGGCTTGAAAGCCATTGATCTCCACACATGATAGCTCGTTTCTGAGAACACTTTTTTAAAATAATTGCCGTATTACAAGTTTGTTATTTTTCCTAGGAACTTGGCCACATATGATGACACAATGCGAAGGTTTCCCAATTTTTTGATTTTTTTTGAATTTTTTATGCCCGTTTCAAAATGCGGTCAAAACGGCGGGAATGACCGTTCCTAGCTAGTGGTTGAATCTTGGAATTTTGTTGGTGTTTCTCTGATTAAAAAGATACTTATGTAACTAGAAATGATTTTTGGAAAAAATAAAAAGCAAACTACGAGGCAGCTATAGTTCAAATTTGACCCGCTTCCAGCTGAATCGGTGGGAATTTGTCTTTTTCACCAGAGGTGGATCAAAACTTTTTACACCCAACCATTTGGTCAATTGTGCATTAAATATGGCCTAGTATTTAATAAAAATGATTTGGTCCAATTTTGCAACAATTATTTGGTAGTTCCTTCACAAAAAAACCTCCTTTCGGGCACTCGAAAAATGGAAAATGGTTTTTTCGTCCAACGAAAATGAAAACTTCCTTAGGCAACATTGTTTGCCATTCCAATATGCACCCTTGTGCACAATATGAGATCATTTGAACAAACTATGCCATGAATGTGGCCATAAGATTGATCATTTGGCTTGAAAGCCATTGATCTCCACACATGATAGCTCATTTCTGAGAACACTTTTTTAAAATAATTGCCGTATTACAAGTTTGTTATTTTTCCTAGGAACTTGGCCACATATGATGACACAATGCAAAGGTTTCCCAATTTTTTGAATTTTTTTGAATTTTTTATGCCCGTTTCAAAATGCGGTCAAAACGGCGGGAATGACCGTTCCTAGCTAGTGGTTGAATCTTGGAATTTTGTTGGTGTTTCTCTGATTAAAAAGATACTTATGTATCTAGAAATGATTTTTGGAAAAAATAAAGAGCAAACTACGAGGCAGCTACAGTTCAAATTTGACCCGCTTCCAACTGAATCAGCGGGAATTTGTCTTTTTCACCAGAGGTGGATCAAAACTTTTTACACCCAACCATTTGGTCAATTGTGCATTAAATATGGCCTAGTATTTTAGAAAAATGATTTGGTCCAATTTTGCAACAAATATATTATAGGTCCTTCACAAAAAAACTTATTTTGGGCACTCGAAAAATGGAAAATTGATTTTTCGTGCAAAGGAAATAAAAACTCCCTTTGTCAATATTGTTTGCAAATCCATGATGTAAACTTGTGCAAAATATGATATCATTTGAACAAATATTTGATAGGACTTTCACAAAAATACTCATTTTGAGCACTGAAAAATGGAATGAAATTTTTTATCTTGAATCGATCACGACCAATTTATATGGTCATAAGGTCATCAAATGGTTTGCTGTGTTCTGATTGGACCATGAGCATATCACGCGGATCACACATCAACCACCGTCGGATGCTTCCGGATCCAATGGCCCAAACCCACCCGAGCCGAAACCCTAGGTCTATCCTCATGGACATTTTCCACCCACCCACCCCCCTGCCTCCATTTTTTCTTTCTTTCTCTCCCTCCCCCCTCTCCCCCGTGCAGCGAACCCTAGCCCCTCTCTTCCCCGCACACCACTCCTCCTCCCTTCCAGATCACAGCCGCCACCTCCTCCTTTCTAGATCGCCACCGCCACCGTCCTTCCCTCTCCGCCTCGCCTCTGTCTCCCACCGTCTCCCCTCTCCCTCCCTCAGATCCGCCGCCGTCCGCCTCCGCATGGCCTCCACCTCCAGCCCCACCGCACACCACTCCTCTCTCTCCCCGCGTGACGAACCCTAACGCTCAGATCCAGATCCCTCCCATCGCCGCCACCCACCCCCCCCATCTCCCTCACCTCGCCGCCGGCCACGACCTCGGCTCTCCCCCCTCCCTCATCAGAAGAGATCCAATCTCCCGTCGACGTCCTCCTCCCTCCTGCTCCGGGTAACCAGTTCCCCTTCCAACCTCCAACCAACATCCCACCACCGCGCTACCACGCCCTCCCTCGAACCAAGATCTCCGCGGCGATGAGCCCAGCGTGTGGCGTGCGGTGGCAGGGGGTCGGGATCGACGGGAGGAGTGGGAGGATCCGGGCCATCGGGAGGTGCTTGGCGGCGGCGGTGGAGGAGGCCGGCGCGCAGGAGGACGGCGTGATGCTGCCCAAGGAGGGGAGCGAGGCGGCCGAGAGGTACCTGCTGTACCTATCCAAGGAGGTGCCCGAGGACGCGACGCTCCCGATCATCGTGTTCGACCGCCTGCTCGTGCTCTTTCTCCCCTCCATGTCGGTTTCTTTCTCCATGGATCAGTAGCGGTTCAGATGAAGAGCGTGATTTGATTTGTTTGGGTTTGAATTGATCGTGTGCGTGCGTGTGTGTGTGTTTACAGGGGAGAAGAAGGCCAAGGAGGAGCATGCCAAGAAGCTGCGGGCCAAGAAGTCCAAGATGAAGGTATGCACTGCCGCTTCCTCGTTCCTCCCCTGCTTTGGCGCTGTTACTCGACTCGGATGTGTTGCTAGACTGCTTGTTAGTGGAATCAGCTTCTTGATTGGTGCTGTGCTGCTACTGTTGCTATGTTAGATAAGCATATCATGTAGTCTTTTGGTACATGGAGTTCTGATTAGTGGTGTTTTTAGCTTGCTATGCTAGGTTGCAACCTTGTTGGAGTGTGTGCACACACTTAAAGTTGCCTTGTTTGCTGTGAAATTCACTAATTTGGCTGACTATTGGACTGTTGGACTCTGTTAGAGTTCATACTCTTTGCCTTTGTGCAAGAATTACAGCTGGAGCACTGTTTGTTTGGCTCAGATTCCTGATGTGTTTATATTCAGAAGGACTAATTCACTTGGAAACCGTTACTGCTTAATTCACTTGGAGACATTTGCATACTCTTCTCTTCCCAACTACAAGTGTGACCTCACTGAGATGTCTGAAATGATTAGTGCAGATGCTTTTCTGATAATTGTTTCCACATTATCTCGCTGAACCTGTCAGATTCTTACTAATTGCCTGAGTTTGAGTACCCAAACCAACTGCATCTTTAACCATGTTTTTTTGCTGAATGTTTTAGGCCTTTTGAGGCTATTCATCACTGTCCTACGCAAAAGAGTGCTAAAATGCCATCACTGTCCTGTATAGAGAGTAGTGCCTACTGCTGCAATCAAAATGTAGTTGCATGATTATGTCCCAATCAGTTAAAAAAAGGATTGTCCTCTCAAACTAATGGGCTCTCTTTTTAATTCGTTTATATACTTAGCTCAACAACACCAGCTCTTACCTGTTTGTTCGTTTTGGAGCAGCAGGCATCCTTAGTGGACAATGATGACAACCAGGGCATCCACCACCACGAAGACGCTCCGCACATGGTCCAACTCGGCTACAACCTCCTCTACCACGTACAGCGGCCGCGGTTGTCTGCAGCATCAAGTACAGCCTCCTCTCTGGTGAGCCCACCTCCTACCTCTAGCTCCCTCTTTTGTGCTGCTGTAGAAGTACCTTGCTCTGTTCCATGGCCATCATATTTTTTTCATAAAATGCTCTATTGAACAGGATTCATACATAAGTTGGCTACTTTTCCTCAAGTTATTTGTGCATTTATAAAACTATTTGAACTTTTCTATTTCTTGAATGTATCCATCCATAAATGTTTTATACAGATAGTTTTGGAATGTGTTTTTTGTTAGCTCATGCCGTGCATCACAAATGGATCAAGTTCCATTTTTACCATAATTAAACTTGTACCATAATTCTTTTGCTCATTTTTCATGGTCTGATATCAAACTTGTATTATGTCTCATCTTTGATTACTAAAACCCACTCACAAATTTGTCTTCTAGCTCCTGTATCAGCACTCCTAAATCCTAATAATAATCTGTTTGAATGCATAATTTGCTTGGTATTGCTTTATAGATGCCTCTTTGTGATACTTAACTATATGAGGATGATTATGTTGAAAATAAGTTTTGATAAACCATTTATCCTATCCTTAGTCTCATTGCATTAATCTAATTTTTATTTCTTATTCTGAGTAGCATCTAGCAATAGATTTGTCCTGTTATCTTAAGTCATTTGGGCATGCTTAATGAACCATCTGAGAATGAATCATTTTTTGTGTTCAACATCTAGAACCATTCTGTCCATGTTGGTATTAATGCTACAACTGTGCTTTCTTCTCTTGTGTTGCGTTGTCCTTGTGGTTGTTACTGTTACATGTACATATGCTTCATGATTCAGTCCCTAGGTGCTTTGTATGTTTGTTTTTATTCTGCTTCTAACTCCTTTTGTTTATTGTTAGATGCCTCTCCAGACAAGATTGTGCAATTGTTAGATGCCTTTGTATGTTCAGCCTCTACAAACAAGAGCTCCAACCTGAAAGTGAAGAAAGCAGAAGTATACTTGTAGAGCTAGTTATATGTTGTGATAGTATCTGGGTGAAATGTACTATGTAAAGATTGTGCTATTAGCCAAAATTGGCATGTGTATTGATAATTTTCATTGTTAACTGTTCTCAATGAAATATTGCTTCAAATTATGGAAATTGAAACCTGGGATGAAACTGACAAGTGGGACCTAATAGTATTTGGCATCTAAAAATGTTGTGGCCCAAATAATATGTTGGGGAACGCAGTAATTTCAAAAAAATTCCTACGCACACGCAAGATCATGGTGATGCATAGCAACGAGAGGGGAGAGTGTTGTCTACGTACCCACGCAGACCGACTGCGGAAGCGTTGACGCAACGTAGAGGAAGTAGTCGTACGTCTTCCCGATCCGACCGATCCAAGCGCCGTTACTCCGACACCTCCGAGTTCTTAGCACACGTACAGCTCGATGACGCTCCCCGGGCTCCGATCCAGCAAAGCTTCGGGGATGAGTTTCGTCAGCACAACGGCGTGGTGACGATGATGATGTTCTACCGACGCAGGGCTTCGCCTAAGCACTACAACGATATGATCGAGGTGGAATATGGTGGCAGGGGGCACCGCACACGGCTAAGGAACGATCACGTGGATCAACTTGTGTGTTCTAGGGTGCCCCCCTGCCTCCGTATATAAAGGATCCAAGGGGAGGGGTGCGGCCGGCCAGGAGGAGGGCGCAGGAGGAGTCCTACTCCTACCGGGAGTAGGACTCCTCTCCCGTTTCCTCGTCCAATTAGGAGAGAGGGGGGGAGAGAAGGAAAGGGGGGCGCCGCCCCTCCCTCCTTGTCCAATTCGGACTAGGGGGAGAGGGGGCGCGCGGCCTGCCCTGGCAGCCCCTTCCTCTTCTCCACTTTGGGCCCATAAGGCCCATTAACCCCCCGGGGGGTTCCGGTAACCCCTCGGTGCTCCGGTTTTATCCGATACTCTTCCGGAACCCTTCCAGTGTCCGAATATAGTCATCCAATATATCAATCTTTATGTCTTGACCATTTCGAGACTCCTCGTCATGTCCGTGATCACATCCGGGACTCCGAACTAACTTCGGTACATCAAAATGCATAAACTCATAATAACTGTCATCGTAACGTTAAGCGTGCGGACCCTATGGTTCGAGAACAATGCAGACATGACTGAGACACATCTCCGGTCAATAACCAATAGCGGGACCTGGATGCCCATATTGGCTCCTACATATTCTACGAAGATCTTTATCGGTCAGACCGCATAACAACATACGTTGTTCCCTTTGTCATCGGTATGTTACTTGCCCGAGATTCGATCGTCGGTATCCAATACCTAGTTCAATCTCGTTACCGGCAAGTCTCTTTACTCGTTCTATAATACATCATACCGCAACTAACTCATTAGTTGCAATGCTTGCAAGGCTTATGTGATGTGCATTACCGAGAGGGCCCAGAGATACCTCTCCGACAATCGGAGTGACAAATCCTAATCTCGAAATACGCCAACCCAACATCTACCTTTGGAGACACCTGTAGAGCTCCTTTATAATCACCCAGTTACGTTGTGATGTTTGGTAGCACACAAAGTGTTCCTCCGGTAAACTGGAGTTGCATAATCTCATAGCCACAGGAACATGTATAAGTCATGAAGAAAGCAATAGCAACATACTAAACGATCGGGTGCTAAGCTAATGGAATGGGTCATGTCAATCAGATCATTCAACTAATGATGTGACCTCGTTAATCAAATAACAACACTTTGTTCATGGTTAGGAAACATAACCATCTTTGATTAACGAGCTAGTCAAGTAGAGGCATACTAGTGACACTAAGTTTGTCTATGTATTCACACATGTATTATGTTTCCGGTTAATACAATTCTAGCATGAATAATAAACATTTATCATGATATAAGGAAATAAATAATAACTTTATTATTGCCTCTAGGGCATATTTCCTTCAGTCTCCCACTTGCACTAGAGTCAATAATCTAGATTACACAGTAATGATTCTAACACCCATGGAGTCTTGGTGCTGATCATGTTTTGCTCGTGGAAGAGGCTTAGTCAACGGGTCTGCAACATTTAGATCCGTATGTATCTTGCAAATCTCTATGTCTCCCACCTGGACTAGATCCCGGATGGAATTGAAGCGTCTCTTGATGTGCTTGGTCCTCTTGTGAAATCTGGATTCCTTTGCCAAGGCAATTGCACAAGTATTGTCACAAAAGATTTTCATTGGACCCGATGCACTAGGTATGACACCTAGATCGGATATGAACTCCTTCATCCAGACTCCTTCGTTCGCTGCTTCCGAAGCAGCTATGTACTCCTCTTCACATGTAGATCCCGCTACGATGCTTTGTTTAGAACTGCACCAACTGACAGCTCCACCGTTTAATGTAAACACGTATTCGGTTTGCGATTTAGAATCGTCCGGATCAGTGTCAAAGCTTGCATCAATGTAACCTTTTACGGTGAGCTCTTTGTCACCTCCATATACGAGAAACATATCCTTAGTCCTTTTCAGGTATTTCAGGATGTTCTTGACCGCTGTCCAGTGATCCACTCCTGGATTACTTTGGTACCTCCCTGCTAAACTTATAGCAAGGCACACATCAGGTCTGGTACACAGCATTGCATACATGATAGAGCCTATGGCTGAAGCATAGGGAACATCTTTCATTTTCTCTCTATCTTCTGCAGTGGTCAGGCATGGAGTCTGACTCAACTTCACACCTTGTAACACATGCAAGAACCCTTTCTTTGCTTGATCCATTTTGAACTTCTTCAAAATCTTGTCAAGGTATGTGCTTTGTGAAAGTCCAATTAAGCGTCTTGATCTATCTCTATAGATCTTTATGCCTAATATCTAAGCAGCTTCACCGAGGTCTTTCATTGAAAACTCTTATTCAAGTATCCCTTTATGCTATCCAGAAATTCTACATCATTTCTAATCAATAATATGTCATCCACATATAATATCAGAAATGCTACAGAGCTCCCACTCACTTTCTTGTAAATACAGGCTTCTCCAAAAGTCTATATAAAACCAAATGCTTTGATCACACTATCAAAGCGTTTATTCCAACTCCGAGAGGCTTGCACCAGTCCATAAATGGATCGCTGGAGCTTGCACACTTTGTTAGCTCCCTTTGGATCGACAAAACCTTCCGGTTGCATCATATACAACTCTTCTTCCAGAAATCCATTCAGGAATGCAGTTTTGACATCCATCTGCCAAATTTCATAATCATAAAATGCGGCAATTGCTAACATGATTCGGACAGACTTAAGCATCGCTACTGGTGAGAAGGTCTCATCGTAGTCAACCCCTTGAACTTGTCGAAAACCTTTTGCGACAAGTCGAGCTTTGTAGACAGTAACATTACCATCAGCGTCAGTCTTCTTCTTGAAGATCCATTTATTCTCAATTGCTTGCTGATCATCGGGCAAGTCAACCAAAGTCCATACTTTGTTCTCATACATGGATCCCATCTCAGATTTCATGGCTTCAAGCCATTTTGCGGAATCTGGGCTCACCATCGCTTCTTCATAGTTCGTAGGTTCATCATGATCTAGCAGCATGATTTCCAGAATAGGATTACCGTACCACTCTGGTGCGGATCTCGCTCTGGTTGATCTACGAGGTTCAGTAGTATCTTGTCCTGAAGTTTCATGATCATCATCATTAGCTTCCTCACTAATTGGTATAGGTGTCGCAGAAACAGTTTTCTGTGATGTACTACTTTCCAATAAGGGAGCAGGTACAGTTACCTCGTCAAGTTCTACTTTCCTCCCACTCACTTCTTTCGAGAGAAACTCCTTCTCTAGAAAGGATCCATTCTTAGCAATGAATGTCTTGCCTTCGGATCTGTGATAGAAGGTGTACCCAACAGTCTCCTTTGGGTATCCTATGAAGACACATTTCTCCGATTTGGGTTCGAGCTTATCAGGTTGAAGCTTTTTCACATAAGCATCGCAGCCCCAAACTTTAAGAAACGACAACTTTGGTTTCTTGCCAAACCATAGTTCATAAGGCGTCGTCTCAACGGATTTTGATGGTGCCCTATTTAACGTGAATGCGGCCGTCTCTAAAGCATAACCCCAAAACGATAGCGGTAAATCAGTAAGAGACATCATAGATCGCACCATATCTAGTAAAGTACGATTACGATGTTCGGACACACCATTATGCTGTGGTGTTCAGGGTGGCGTGAGTTGCGAAACTATTCCACAATTTTTCAAATGTACACCAAACTCGTAACTCAAATATTCTCCTCCACGATCAGATCGTAGAAACTTTATTTTCTTGTTACGATGATTTTCAACTTCACTCTGAAATTCTTTAAACTTTTCAAATGTTTCAGACTTATGTTTCATTAAGTAGATATACCCATATCTGCTTAAGTCATCTGTGAAGGTGAGAAAATAACGATATCCGCCACGAGCCTCAATATTCATTGGACCACATACATCGGTATGTATGATTTCCAACAAATCTGTTGCTCTCTCCATAGTACCGGAGAACGGTGTTTTAGTCATCTTGCCCATGAGGCACGGTTCGCAAGTACCAAGTGATTCATAATCAAGTGGTTCCAAAAGTCCATCAGTATGGAGTTTCTTCATGCGCTTTACACCGATATGACCTAAACGACAGTGCCACAAATAAGTTGCACTTTCATTATCAACTCTGCATCTTTTGGTTTCAACATTATGAATATGTGTATTACTACTATCGAGATTCAATAAGAATAGACCACTCTTCAAGGGTGCATGACCATAAAAGATATTACTCATATAAATAGAACAACCATTATTCTCTGATTTAAATGAATAACCGTCTCGCATTAAACAAGATCCAGATATAATGTTCATGCTCAACGCTGGCACCAAATAACAATTATTTAGGTCTAATATTAATCCCGAAGGTAGATGCAGAGGTAGCGTGCCGACCGCGATCACATCGACTTTGGAACCGTTTCCCACGCGCATCGTCACCTCGTCCGTAGCCAATCTTCGCTTAATCCGTAGCCCCTGTTTCGAGTTGCAAATATTAGCAACAGAACCGGTATCAAATACCTAGGTGCTACTGCGAGCATTAGTAAGGTACACATCAATAACATGTATACCATATATACCTTTGTTCACCTTGCCATCCTTCTTATCTGCCAAATATTTGGGGCAGTTCCGCTTCCAGTGACCAGTCTGCTTGCAGTAGAAGCACTCAGTTTCAGGCTTGGGTCCAGACTTGGGTTTCTTCTCCTGAGCAGCAACTTGCTTGCCGTTCTTCTTGAAGTTCCCCTTCTTCTTCCCTTTGCCCTTTTTCTTGAAACTAGTGGTCTTGTTAACCATCAACACTTGATGCTCCTTCTTGATTTCTACCTCCGCAGCTTTCAGCATTGCGAAGAGCTCAGGAATAGTCTTGTTCATCCCTTGCATATTATAGTTCATCACGAAGCTCTTGTAGCTTGGTGGCAGTGATTGGAGAATTCTGTCAATGACGCAATCATCTGGAAGATTAACTCCCATCTGATTCAAGTGATTATTATACCCAGACATTTTGAGTATATGCTCACTGACAGAACTGTTCTCCTCCATCTTGCAGCTATAGAACTTATTGGAGACTTCATATCTCTCAATCCGGGCATTTGCTTGAAATATTAACTTCAACTCCTGAAACATCTCATATGCTCCATGACGTTCAAAACATCGTTGAAGTCCCGATTCTAAGCCGTAAAGCATGGCACACTGAACTATCGAGTAGTCATCAGCTTTGCTCTGCCAGACGTTCATAACATCTGGTGTTGCTCCAGCAGCAGGCCTGGCACCCAGCGGTGCTTCCAGGACGTAATTCTTCTGAGCAGCAATGAGGATAATCCTTAAGTTACGGACCCAGTCCGTGTAATTGCTACCATCATCTTTCAACTTTGCTTTCTCAAGGAACGCATTAAAATTCAACGAAACAACAGCACGAGCCATCTATCTACAATCAAACATAAACGAGCAAGATACTATCAGGTACTAAGTTCATGATAAGTTTAAGTTCAATTAATCAAATTACTTAAGAACTCCCACTTAGATAGACATCCCTCTAATCCTCTAAGTGATCACGTGATCCAAATCAACTAAACCATAACCGATCATCACGTGAGATGGAGTAGTTTTCAATGGTGAACATCGTTATGTTGATCATATCTACTATATGATTCACGCTCGACCTTTCGGTCTCCGTGTTCTGAGGCCATATCTGCATATGCTAGGCCCGTCAAGTTTAACCTGAGTATTCTGCGTGTGCAAAACTGGCTTGCACCCGTTGTAGATGGACGTAGAGCTTATCATACCCGATCATCACGTGGTGTCTGGGCACGACGAACTTTGGCAACGGTGCATACTCAGGGAGAACACTTCTTGATAATTTAGTGAGAGATCTTCTTATAATGCTACCGTCAATCAAAGCAAGATAAGATGCATAAAAAGATAAACATCACATGCAATCAATATAAGTGATATGATATGACCATCATCATCTTGTGCTTGTGATCTCCATCTCCGAAGCACCGTCATGATCACCATCGTCACCAACGCGACACCTTGATCTCCATCGTAGCATCGTTGTCGTCTCGCCAATCTTATGCTTCCACGACTATCGCTACCGCTTAGTGATAAAGTAAAGCATTACATCGCCATTGCATTGCATACAATAAAGCGACAACCATATGGCTCCTGCCAGTTGCCGATAACTCGGTTACAAAACATGATCATCTCATACAATAAAATTTAGCATCATGTCTTGGCCATATCACATCACAACATGCCCTGCAAAAACAAGTTAGACGTCCTCTACTTTGTTGTTGCAAGTTTTACGTGGCTGCTACGGGCTTAAGCAAGAACCAATCTCACCTACGCATCAAAACCACAACGATAGTTTGTCAATTTGACTCCGTTTTAACCTTCGCAAGGACCGGGCGTAGCCATACTTGGTTCAACTAAAGTTGGAGAAACCGTCACCCGCAAGTCACCTATGTGCAAAGCACGTCGGGGAAACCGGTCTCGCGTAAGCGTACGCGTAATGTCGGTCCGGGCCGCTTCATCCAACAATACCGCCGAACCAAAGTATGACATGCTAGTAGGCAGTATGACTTATATCGCCCACAACTCACTTGTGTTCTACTCGTGCATATAACATCAAACCATAAAACCTAGGCTCGGATGCCACTGTTGGGGAATGCAGTAATTTCAAAAAATTTCCTACGCACACGCAAGATCATGGTGATGCATAGCAACGAGAGGGGAGAGTGTTGTCTATGTACCCACGCAGACCGACTGCGGAAGCGTTAACGCAACATAGAGGAAGTAGTCGTATGTCTTCCCGATCCGACCGATCCAAGCGCCGTTACTCCGGCACCTCCGAGTTCTTAGCACACGTACAACTCGATGACGCTCCCCGGGCTCCAATCCAGCAAAGCTTCAGGGATGAGTTTCGTCAGCACAACGGCGTGGTGACGATGATGATGTTCTACCGACGCAGGGCTTCGCCTAAGCACTACAACGATATGATCGAGGTGGAATATGGTGGCAGGGGGCACCGCACACGGCTAAGGAACGATCACGTGGATCAACTTGTGTGTTCTAGGGTGCCCCCCTGCCTCCGTATATAAAGGAGCCAAGGGGAGGGGTGCGGCCGGCCAGGAGGAGGGCGCAGGAGGAGTCCTACTCCTACCGGGAGTAGGACTCCTCTCCCGTTTCCTTGTCCAATTAGGGGAGAGGGGGGGAGAGAAGGAAAGGGGGGGCGCCGCCCCTCCCTCCTTGTCCAATTCGGACTAGGGGGAGAGGGGGCACGCGGCCTGCCCTGGCAGGCCCTTCCTCTTCTCCACTTTGGGCCCATAAGGCCCATTAACCCCCCGGCGGGTTCTGGTAACCCCTCGGTGCTCCAGTTTTATCCGATACTCTTCCGGAACCCTTCCGGTGTCCGAATATAGTCATCCAATATATCAATCTTTATGTCTCGACCATTTCGAGACTCCTCGTCATGTCCGTGATCACATCCGGGACTCCGAACTAACTTCGGTTCATCAAAATGCATAAACTCATAATAACTGTCATCGTAACGTTAAGCGTGCGGACCCTACGGTTCGAGAACAATGCAGACATGACTGAGACACATCTCCGGTCAATAACCAATAGCGGGACCTGGATGCCCATATTGGCTCCTACATATTCTACGAAGATCTTTGTCGGTCAGACCGCATAACAACATACGTTGTTCCCTTTGTCATCGGTATGTTACTTGCCCGAGATTCGATCGTCGGTATCCAATACCTAGTTCAATCTCGTTACCGGCAAGTCTCTTTACTCGTTCTGTAATACATCATACCGCAACTAACTCATTAGTTGCAATGCTTGCAAGGCTTATGTGATGTGCATTACCGAGAGGGCCCAGAGATACCTCTCCGACAATCGGAGTGACAAATCCTAATCTCGAAATACGCCAACCCAACATTTACCTTTGGAGACACCTGTAGAGCTCCTTTATAATCACCCAGTTACGTTGTGACGTTTGGTAGGACACAAAGTGTTCCTCCGGCAAACGGGAGTTGCATAATCTCATAGTCATAGGAACATGTATAAGTCATGAAGAAAGCAATAACAACATACTAAACGATCGGGTGCTAAGCTAATGGAATGGGTCATGTCAATCACATCATTCTTCTAATAATGTGATCCCGTTGATCAAATGACAACACATGTCTATGGTTAGGAAACATAACCATCTTTGATTAACGAGCTAGTCAAGTATAGGCATACTAGTGACGTTTAGTTTGTCTATGTATTCACACAAGTATTATGTTTCCGGATAATACAATTCTAGCATGAATAATAAACATTTATCATGATATAAGGAAATAAAATAATAACATTATTATTGCCTCTAGGGCATATTTCCTTCACTTTATCGCTCAAACCGCATAACAACATACGTTTGGGTTTCTTCTCTTGAGTAGCAATTTGCTTGCTGTTCTTTTTGAAGTTCCCCTTCTTATTTCCTTTGCCCTTTTTCTTGAAACTAGTGGTCTTGTTGACCATCAACACTTGATGCTCCTTCTTGATTTCTACCTCTGCAGCTTTCAGCATTGTGAAGAGCTCGGGAATAGTCTTATTCATCCCTTGCATATTATAGTTCATCACGAAGCTCTTGTAGCTTGGTGGCAGTGATTGGAGAATTCTGTCAATGACGCAATCATCTGGAAGATTAACTCCCAATTGAATCAAGTGATTATTATACCCAGACATTTTGAGTATATGCTCACTGACAGAACTGTTCTCCTCCATCTTGCAGCTATAGAACTTATTGGAGACTTCATATCTCTCAATCCGGGCATTTGCTTGAAATATTAACTTCAACTCCTGGAACATCTCATATGCTCCATGACGTTCAAAACGTCGTTGAAGTCCCGATTCTAAGCCGTAAAGCATGGCACACTGAACTATTGAGTAGTCATCAGCTTTGCTCTGCCAGACGTTCATAACATCTGGTGTTGCTCCAGCAGTAGGCCTGGCACCCAGCGGTGCTTCCAGGATGTAATTCTTCTGTGCAGCAATGAGGATAATCCTCAAGTTACGAACCCAGTCCGTGTAATTGCTACCATCATCTTTCAACTTTGCTTTCTCAAGGAACGCATTAAAATTCAACGGAACAACAGCATGGGCCATCTATCTACAATCAAACATAAACAAGCAAGATACTATCAGGTACTAAGTTCATGATAAATTTAGGTTCAATTAATCATATTTAAAGAACTCCCACTTAGATAGACATCCCTCTAATCCTCTAAGTGATTACGTGATCCAAATCAACTAAACCATGTCCGATCATCACGTGAGATGGAGTAGTTTCATTGGTGAACATCACTATATTGATCATATCTACTATATGATTCACGCTCGACCTTTCGGTCTCTGTGTTCCGAGGCCATATCTGTATATGCTTGGCTCATCAAGTATAACCTGAGTATTCTACGTGTGCAACTGTTTTGCACCCGTTGTATTTGAACGTAGAGCTTATCACACCCGATCATCACGTGGTGTCTCAGCACGAAGAACTTTCGCAACGGTGCGTACTCAGGGAGAACACTTCTTGATAATTAGTGAGAGATCATCTTATAATGCTACCGTCAATCAAAGCAAGATAAGATGCATAAAAGATAAACATCACATGCAATCAATATAAGTGATATGATATGGCCATCATCTTCTTGTACTTGTGATCTCCATCTCCGAAGTACCGTCATGATCACCATCGTCACCGGCGCGACACCTTGATCACCATCGTAGCATCGTTGTCGTCTCTCCAATCTTATGCTTCCACGACTATCGCTACCACTTAGTGATAAAGTAAAGCATTACATCGCAGTTGCATTGCATACAATAAAGCGACAACCATATGGCTCCTGCCAGTTGCCGATAACTCGGTTACAAAACATGATCATCTCATACAATAAATTTAACATCATGTCTTGACCATATCACATCACAACATGTCCTGCAAAAACAAGTTAGAAGTCCTCTACTTTGTTGTTGCAAGTTTTACGTGGCTGCTACGGGCTTAAGCAAGAACCAATCTTACCTATGCATCAAAACCACAACGATAGTTTGTCAAGTTGGTGTTGTTTTAACCTTCGCAAGGACCGGGCGTAGCCACACTCGGTTCAACTAAAGTTGGAGAAACTAACACCCGCTAGCCACCTTTGTGCAAAGCACGTCGGGAGAACCGGTCTCGCGTAAGCGTACGCGTAATGTCGGTCTGGGCCGCTTCGTCCAACAATACCGCCGAACCAAAGTATGACATGCTGGTAAGCAGTATGACTTATATCGCCCACAACTCACTTGTGTTCTACTCGTGCATATAAAATCAACACATAAAACTTAGGCTCTGATACCATTGATGGGGAACGTAGTAATTTCAAAAAAATTCCTACGCACACGCAAGATCATGGTGATGCATAGCAACGAGAGGGGAGAGTGTGATCTACGTACCCTTGTAGACCGACAGCGGAAGCGTTAGCACAACGCGGTTGATGTAGTCGTACGTCTTCATGGCCCGACCGATCAAGCACCGAAACTACGGCACCTCCGAGTTTTAGCACACGTTCAGCTCGATGACGATCCCCGGACTCCGATCCAGCAAAGCGTCGGGGAAGAGTTCTGTCAGCACGACGGCGTGGTGACGATCTTGATGTTCTACCGTCGCAGGGCTTCGCCTAAGCACCGCTACAATATTATTGAGGATTATGGTGGAAGGGGGCACCGCACACGGCTAAGAAAACGATCACGTGGATCAACTTGTGTCTAGGGGTGCCCCTGTCCCCGTATATAAAGGAGCAAGGGGAGGAGGCCGGCCGGCCCTATAGGCGCGCCAAGGAGTCCTCCTCCTCCTAGTAGGAGTAGGACTCCTACTAGGAGGGGGAAAGAAGTGGGGAGGGAGAAGGAAAGGGGGGCGCCGCCCCCCTCTCCTAGTCCAATTCGGACCAGGGGGGAGGAGGCGCGCGGCCCACCCTGGCTGCCCTTCTCTCTCTCCACTAAGGCCCATATGGCCCATTACTTCTCCCATGGGGGGGGGGTTCCGGTAACCCTCCGATACTCCGGTTTTCTCCGAAATCACCCGGAACACTTCCGGTGTCTGAATATAGCCGTCCAATATATCAATCTTTATGTCTCAACCATTTCGAGACTCCTCGTTATGTCCGTGATCACATCCGGGACTCCGAACTAACTTCGGTACATCAAAACTCATAAACTCATAATATAACTGTCATCGAAACCTTAAGCGTGCGGACCCTACGGGTTCGAGAACAATGTAGACATGACCGAGACATGTCTCCGGTCAATAATCAATAGCGGAACCTGGATGCTCATATTGGCTCCCACATATTCTACGAAGATCTTTATCGGTCAGACCGCATAACAACATACGTTGTTCCCTTTGTCATCGGTATGTTACTTGCCCGAGATTCGATCATCGGTATCTCAATACCTAGTTCAATCTCGTTACCGGCAAGTCTCTTTACTCGTTTCGTAATACATCATCTCGCAACCAACTCATTAGTTGCAATGCTTGCAAGGCTTATGTGATGTGCATTACCGAGAGGGCCCAGAGATACCTCTCCGACAATCGGAGTGACAAATTCTAATCTCGAAATACGCCAACCCAACATTTACCTTTGGAGACACCTGTAGAGCTCCTTTATAATCACCCAGTTACGTTGTGACGTTTGGTAGCACACAAAGTGTTCCTTCGGCAAACGGGAGTTGCATAATCTCATAGTCACAGGAACATGTATAAGTCATGAAGAAAGCAATAGCAACATACTAAACGACCGGGTGCTAAGCTAATGGAATGGGTCATGTCAATCACATCATTCTTCTAATAATGTGATCCCGTTGATCAAATGACAACACATGTCTATGGTTAGGAAACATAACCATCTTTGATTAACGAGCTAGTCAAGTAGAGGCATACGAGTGACGTTTAGTTTGTCTATGTATTCACACAAGTATTATGTTTCCGGATAATACAATTCTAGCATGAATAATAAACATTTATCATGATGTAAGGAAATAAAATAATAACATTATTATTGCCTCTAGGGCATATTTCCTTCACTTTATCGCTCAAACCGCATAACAACATACGTTGTTCCCTTTGTCATTGGTATGTTACTTGCCCGAGTTCGATCGTCGGTATCACCATACCTAGTTCAATCTCGTTACCAGCAAGTCTATTTACTCGTTCCGTAATGCATCATCCCGCAACTAACTCATTAGTTACATTGCTTGCAAGGCTTATAGTGATGAGCATTACCGAGAGGGCCCAGAGATACCTCTCCGACAATCGGAGTGACAAATCCTAATCTCGATCTATGCCAACTCAATAAACACCATCAGAGACACCTGTGGAGCATCTTTATAATCACCCAGTTACGTTGTGATGTTTGATAGCACACAAAGTGTTCCTCCGGTATTTGGGAGTTGCATAATCTCATAGTCATAGGAACATGTATAAGTCATGAAGAAAGCAATAGCAATAAACTAAACAATCATAGTGCTAAGTTAACGGATTGGTCTTGTCCATCACATCATTCTCTAATGATGTGATCCCGTTCATCCAATGATAACACATGTCTATGGCTAGGAAACTTAACCATCTTTGATCAACGAGCTAGTCTAGTAGAGGCATACTAGGGACACTCTGTTTGTCTATCTATTCACACATGTACTAAGTTTCCGATTAATACAATTCTAGCATGAATAATAAACATTTATCATGATATAAGGAAATATAAATAACAACTTTATTATTGCCTCTAGGGCATGTTTCCTTCAATATGTGGAAATGAGAAAGTGGTTTAGGCTTTTGGAGCATATCACTAAGCATTTTGAGCAAGCAAGCCATTATGCAACACTTCATCCCCTTTTAATAGTATTGGCTTTTCCTATGGACTCAATGCGATCTTGGATCACTAAGATGAAAATGTAGAGTCTTGAGCTTTTGCCAATATGTGTCCTTAGTATTTTGAGGGGTCCACATCCCTAGTCCATGCCATGCCAATCATTGAACTTTCTGAAACATTAATCTTGAATGGATATTAGTTCAATGAGCTATATGTTGTTACGAATTACCAAAACCACCCGGGGATTAGTTGCACTTTCAATCTCCCCCTTTTTGTAATTGATGACAACATATAGATCAAAGCTTCGACAAATGATAATAAGAACTAAATACATCGTCGCTTTGAGAAGTATGTGATATGCAAGAGCTCCCCCTAAATTTGTGCATTATTTAAATTCGCTTTTGAATGCAAATGCACAATCGATTTGGATCATGGGTTACTCTTCCATGTCACATACATCTTGGTGGAGTGCTCAAAATGATAGAATGTGAAATATGCACTCATTACCAAGACAAGATGTGAATGATCATACATGAGAGATAGAATATCATTATTCAAGCACAACCATTAAAGTATGATATGATCAAGCACATGATCATATAAGTATCTCACACACACATAAGTAGAGTATCAACCAAACAAGCAAGCAAATAAAGTGACAAGAGAGACCAAAAAGCAAAACTCTCTCTCTCTCTCTCAGCCTATGATCTATACACTTTCTCCCCCTTAGGCAACAAGTTACCAAAAATCTTGAAAATGCATAGTGCTATGCGGCACTTTAAGCAAGATCTCTGGGAGCTCTGGAGTGCTGAGATGGCATGGAGAGAACAACATCTGCAAAGACTTCGGCTGACGTCTGAGGAGCTGGAGGGGTTGCCACTAGAGGGGCAACTGAAGCTGTGGCTGCAGGAGCTGAGGTTGTGGCTCTAGAGTCAATCACTGGCACTGCTGCAGACCTCTGTCTTCTAGGCACCCTCTGAGGGAGTCCTGGACTAAGGGGTCCTCGGGCGTCCAGCCTGTTATTCATTGGGCCGGAATGAGGAGCTATGAAGATATGAAGGCCGAAGACTATACCCGTAAGGCAAGCTAGGCGACCGACTATGAAGATTCCCTCTTATGTAACCGACTCCATGTAACCCTAGACCTCTCCCATGTCTATATAAACCGGAGAGCATAGTCCGGATAGAGGGAGATTCATTACCATATTCATAGGCTAGGCTTGTAGGGTTTAGCCATTACGATCTCATGGTAGATCAACTCTTGTAACACCCATATTCATGAAGATCAATCAAGCAGGAAGTAGGGTATTACCTTCATAGAGAGGGCCCGAACCTGGGTAAACATCGTGTCCCCCGTCTCCTGTTACCATCGATCCTAGACGCATAGTTCGGGACCCCCTACCTGAGATCCGCCGGTTTTGACACCGACATTGGTGCTTTCGTTGAGAGTTCCACTGTGCCGTCGGCAAAGGACTCGATGGCCCCTTCGATCATCAGTAATGGCGCCGTTCATGGAGAAACCTTCCTCCCCGGACAAACCTTTGTATTCGGTGACTTCGTATTACGGGCCAACTCGCTTGGCCATTTGGAGCAGGTCGATAGTCACGCCCCTGGCCATCAGGTCAGATCTGGAAGCTTGAACTGCGTCGCAGATACTCGCGGAGACTTGATCTCCGATTGATTCAAGACTACAGCAGTCGCTCCCCCTCTCTTCGATGAACATGACTTAAATCTTTCCTCGGATCACACCCATGAGATGGATCTTGTTGCTGCAACGGCCTCCGAACCGAAGAAGATCATGCCCTCCGAGGCCACAAAGTCCACGGCGTTGGAGCTGCACTCAGACTCAACATCCTACAATACTTGCGTCAATGGAACTCCAGACTCGTTTTCGGCTACACGTTCCAGATCAGGCGCACCTGCGGACACCGAGCTAGATCGGTTATCGATTTTCGAATTTGGCGCCGCAGACTTCTTCTTGCACTCACCTTTTGGTGACATGCTAAATTCTTTAAAGAACTTATCCTTGGAGGAGGAATCACAGCCGAACTATGTTCGGGTCGAGCTAGAGACGGATGACGAGGAATTTTGCTTCCCACCCGCCACCCACTTCATAGCCACTGTCGATAACTTAACCGACGTGCTTGACTATGGCTCCGAAGACATCGACGGTATGGACGACGATGCCGATATGGAGCAAGGCCAAGACCCGCCATTCATCGGACGTTGGATGACTACCTCTTCGTACGACGTGTACATGGTTGATACACCCAAAGGATCTGGCGACGACAACGAAGAGCCAAATGCGAATAAAACCTCTGGGACGCAGTCCAAGCGGCGATGCCCCAAGCGACGTTAGCAGCTTCCTACAATAGTGTCGCCCCAAGGGTCTCTGATCGTAGTGTCACATTAGCAGCATCCTACAGTAGTTCTTCGCATGCACCCCAGAGTTCGAACCTCTCAAGGGTCTGCGAAACCCGAAATCCGAGATTTGGCGCGCCAGATAGGGGTGCATAGGAGATCCACCACCTTTTCCGATGTGCTCTGCTGTTCGGCTCTCATGGCGGACGCTTCTCCATCAACTGGATCAATGCGCGCTCTCAGAGGAGCCGAGGGCCTCCAAGCCTTCACCCCTGGCTCGCGGCGGGTGCAGTGGCCGCTTAAGTTCAGGCCGGACATGTCGCCCCGATATGACGGCGCGACAGACCCGACAGGCTTTCTCCAAGCATACAAGGAGGCTGTTTGGGTGGCAGGCGGCGACGACAAGGTCATGGCGAACTAGCTCCCCATGGCCCTGGTGGGCGCGCCACGTGCCTGGCTTCTCAAATTGCTAGGGTCTTTTGTGGCGTCCTCGGAGGAGCTGCACAGCCTCTTCATCGCATGCTATGCGTTACCAGCACCCCACGCCGTCGCAACCCTCCTCGGTGGCTCGCAGGCGCCGCCCTCGGACTACCATGTCAAGCAGTTCTTCCGTCAGGTGGGTGCCGCCCACGTGCAACACGGAGCTCCTCGGGGATGGGCGGCGCCCAAGGCCGACCTCACCTTCGACTCGAGAGACCACCCCACCATCTGCAATGTGGCGATCACCAAGACCCTCATCGACGGCGGAGCTGGCCTCAATGTGCTCTCTGTGGAAGCTTTCGGCTTGCTTCACGTGCCACATGGCCAGCTCCACCCCACCAAGCCTTTCTCCGGGGTCATGGACGGCTCTACCTGTCCCTTGGGGCAGATCCGCCTCCCCGTCACCTTCGGCACCCGCGACAACTATCGCACTGAGTTCATCGACTTCGACATCGCCCGCATTGGCCTCCCGCACAACGCCATCCTCGGGTACCCGGCCCTGGCCAAGTTCATCGCAGCGACTCATCCAGCCTACAACCTCATGAAGATGCCGGGGAGCAGCGGCGTCCTCACTGTGGCCGGTGACACCAAGGAGGCCTTGTTGGCCCTCAAGCTCGCCTTCAGGGTTGTGACTGCCATGCGACCGAGGGAGGAAGGAGCCCCAGGGGCTCTAGAGACTGCGCCAGCAAAGAAGAAGCAGCTATTCTCCCAAGATCGCACCGAGATGAAGCAGGTATCGGTCGACGAGGACGGGGCATCAGGCGCCACCTTCACCATAGGCGCCGGCCTCCTTTCAGATCAAGAGGAGGCATTGTTTAGCTTCCTGCAAGAATAAGGACGTGTTCGCATGGGAGCCCAAGGTCTGGTCGGGATCCCGAGGGGGATAATCGAGCACCACCTGAGGGTGTGCCCCAATGTGCACCCGGTGAAGCAGAAGGCACGACGGCAGTCCACGGAGAAGCAGTCTTTCATCGTATAGGAAACCCGCAAACTACAAGAAGCTGGTGTCATTCGGGATGTGCGGTACCCGGAATGGCTGGCGAACCCGGTCGTTGTCCCCAAGAAAGGCGGGAAGGAAAGCATGTGTGTCGACTTCACCAACCTTAACAATGCTTGCCCTCAAGACCGGTTCCCGCTTTCGCGCATTGACCAGATCGTCGACTCCACACCCGAGTGCGACCTGCTGTGCTTTCTGGATGCCTTCTCAGGTTATCACCAGATCAAGATGGCGGTGCAGGAAGTAGAGAAGACAACCTTCTTGACCCCATGCGGGGTGTATTGCCACACCTGCATGCCTTTTGGGCTGCGCGACACCGGAGCGACTTTCCAGCGGCTGATGCACATCTCTATGGGCCGGCAGCTCGGGAGGAACACCGAGGCCTACGTCGATGAAATAGTGGTGAAGTATCGGGAGGCAAGGACCCTTATCGAGGACCTGGAAGAAACATTCGCTAGTCTGTGCAAGGTGGACCTGTGGCTCAACCCGGAGAAATGTGTGTTTGGCGTCCCCTCCGGTAAGCTGCTAGGCTTTCTGGTGTCGCACAGAGGAATCGAGGCAAACCCAGAGAAGGTCAAGGCAATAGAAGAGATGAGCCCGCCACAGACTCTCAAGGAAATGCAAAAGCTGGTGGGCTGTGTGACCTCGCTGGGGCGCTTCATCTCCAAGTTGGGGGAGCGCGCCCTCCCGTTCTTCAAGCTGATGAAAAAAAGGGCCCGTTCGAGTGGACTCTGGAGGCTGATGCGAGATTCCAAGACCTCTTGACATCCACCTTGAGATCACAGGTATATAGTCCATGATCATGAGGTGATTCGCATTGAGTCCACGTTCCATCATCCCCTTGCACCGGAAGACTTCCTGGTCCATAGCTTCAAGACTGGCCTCCACGGACCCCGTCCCCTTGGGGCCTTGCACATCGCGTATGTGGATCACCCCCTCATGCATCTGGATAGCCTAAGGGTGCTGCATCACCTCCCGCAAATATGGGTTGATGACGTTCTCGAAGAACTTGTCCTTGGAGGAGCTTGAAGCGTCCATGGTGGATTGGATCTGTCAGAAAACAGCAAGGAAAAGAAAACATAAGATTTCTCCGCGATACTGTGGTCAATAGGTTCGGGGGTATATAAAGAATTTTTTTATCTTGGAAAACAAGCAAATGGAAGAAAAATGGAGTCCGAAAGGTAGGCGCGCCCTGGTGTCTTGTGCCCACCTGGATGACCTTCCTGGTTGTTTCTTATTTTCCTATTTTTTGTTATTTTCCAAAACGGACAGAAAATATTTTTGTGTTCGGAGTCCATTTACTTACCGTATCACGTACCTCCTCTTTTTCACGATTCTGGAGTGTTCCGGAAGGTTTCTTTTATGTGTTCTTCCGGTGTCATAGTTTGGATAATATTGCTTTCAACATTAATGGACGTACCTGAGATATAATGTTTTATTCTTTGCCCATTTACAACCTTCGGGTTGGTACCTTCGGCATTATTTATTTTGATAGCTCCAGATCGGTAAACCTCCTCAATAACATAGGGTCCTTCCCATTTGGAGAGGAGTTTTCCTGCAAAGAATCTGAAACGACAGTTGTACAAAAGAACATATTCTCCAACCTTGAACTCACGCTTTTGGATTCTTTTATCATGCCATCTTTTGACTTTTTCTTTAAATAACTTGGCATTTTCATAAGCTTGGGTTCTCCATTCATCTAATGAGCTAATATCAAATAACCACTTTTCACCAGCAAGTTTGAAATCATAGTTGAGTTCTTTAATTGCCCAATAAGCTTTATATTCTAACTCGAGAGGCAAATGATAAGCTTTTCCATAGACCATTTTATAAGGAGACATGCCCATAGGATTTTTATATGTTGCTCTATAGGCCCAAAGTGCATCATCTAATTTCTTAGACAAATTCTTTCGAGACCTATTGACGTTTTTTTTGTAAAATTAACTTTATTTCTCTATTGCTAAGTTCAACTTGACCACTAGATTCAGGATGATAGGGTGATGCAATTCTATGGTTAACATCATACTTAGAAAGCATTTTACCGAAAGCACCATGAATAAAGTGTGAACCACCAACAGTAATTAAATATCTAGGGACTCCAAACCTTGGGAAAACGACTTCCTTGAGCATTTTAATAGAGGTGTTGTGATCAACACTACTAGTTGGAATAGCTTCTACCCACTTAGTAACATAATCAACAACAACCAAAAATTTGTGTATACCCATTAGAGGAAGGAAAAGGTCCCATATGATCAAAACCCCAAACATCAAATGGTTCAACAACAAGTGAATAATTCATAGGAATTTACTGACGCTTACCAATATTACCAATTTCTTTGACATTCATCACAAGATAAAACAAACTTATGGGCATCCTTGAAGAGAGTAGGCCAATAAAAACCAGATCGAATACCTTGTGAGCAGTTCTATCTCCCGCATGATGCCCTCCATAAGCTTCAGAGTGACATTTCCATAGGATTTGTCCCTGTTCATGCTCAGGTACACAACGTCTAATAATACCATCTACTCCTACTTTATAAAGATGTGGGTCATCCCAAAAGTAATGTCTTAAATCATAGAAGAATTTTTTCTTTTGTTGGTAAGTGAAACTAGGTGGTATATATTTAGCAACAATATAATTAGCATAGTCAGTATACCAAGGAGTGTTATGAGAAACATTTATTGCGGCTAATTTCTCATCGGGAAAACTATCAATAATAGGTTGTGGGTCATCAAGAATATTCTCTAACCTAGACAAGTTATCGGCCACGGGGTTCTCAGCTCCATTTCTATCAGTGATATGTAAGTCAAATTCTTGTAGCAAAAAAACCCACCTAATGAGTCTAGGTTTAGCATCTTTCTTTTCCATAAGATATTTTATAGCAGCATGATTAGTGTGAACAATTACTTTAGAATCAACATTGTAAGATCTAAATTTATCAAAGGCAAACACAACTGCTAAGAATTCTTAGTAGCATAATTTCGTTGAGCATTGTCTAGAGTTTTACTAGCATAATGAATAACATTTAATTTCTTATCAACTCTTTGTCCTAGAACAACACCAACAACATAATCACTAGCATCACAGATAATTTCAAAAGGCAAGTTCCAATTAGGTGGTTGAACAATAGGTGCAGAAACTAAGGCTTTTTTAAGTGTTTCAAAGGATTCTACACAGTCATCATAAAAAACAAATGGAACATCCTTTTGTAAAAGATTTGTAAGAGGCCTAGAAATTTTAGAGAAGTATTTAATAAACCTCCTATAGAAACTAGCATGACCGATGAAACTACGAATACCTTTGATATCTTTAGGACATGTCATTTTCTCAATTGCATCAACTTTAGCTTTATCCACCTCAATACCTCATTCAGAATTTTATGTCCCAAGACAATACCTTCATTAACAATAAAGTGGCACTTCTCCCAATTTAAGACAAGATTAGTCTGCTCGCATCTCTGCAAAACTCGATCAAGGTTGCTCAAGCAATCATCAAAAGAAGTTCCGTAAACAGAAAAATCATCCATGAAAACCTCAACAATCTTTTCACAAAAGTCAGAGAATATAGTAGTCATACATCTTTGAAAGGTAGCAGGTGCATTACATAAACCAAAAGGCATACATCTATAAGCATAAGTTCCAAAAGGACAAGTAAAGGTGGTTTTCTCTTGATCAGGTTGTGAGACAGGTATTTAAGAAAAACCGGAATATCCATCAAGGAAGCAAAATTTTGTGTGCTTAGATAATCTTTCTAGCATTTGATCAATAAAAAGTAGAGGGTAATGATCTTTTCTAGTTGCTTTATTTAATTTTCTAAAATCAATTACCATGCTGTAACAATGACAATTCTTTGTGGAATAAGTTCATTCTTATCATTAGGAACAATAGTAATACCTCCCTTCTCAGGGACACAATGAACGGGACTTACCCATCTACTATCAGCTATAGCCTATAGGATAGATTATACCTGCTTCCAGAAGCTTCACTATTTCAGTTATTACCACTTCTTTTATTTTAGGATTCAAACATCGTTGGTGATCAACAATGGGTTTAGCATCAGGCTCCATATTAATTTTATGCTGACAGGGAGTGGGACTAATGCCCTTTAAATCATCAAGAGTATATCCAATAGCAGCTCGGTGCTTCTTCAGAACCTTCAATAATCTGTCTTCTTCATGTTCTGAAAAGTTAGCACTAATAATAACAGGATATATCTTTTCTCATCAAGATAAGCATATTTCAAAGTGTTTGGCAATTATTTTAATTCAAACACAGGATCACCTTTAGGTGGAGGAGGACCTCCTAGAGTTCCAATAGGCAAATTGTGTTTAAGCAGAGGACGTTGTTCAAAGAATTTTTTACCTATTTCATTTATTTCATACAGATGCATATCATTTTCATGGTCTAGCAAATATTGTTCTAATGGATCACTAGGAGGCACAACTATAGAAGCAAGACCAATTATTTCATCTTTACTAGGCAATTCTTTCTTATGATGCTTTCTACTAAACTTGGAGAAATTAAACTCATGAGACTCATCGCCAAAACTAACACCGACAGTTTGTTTCTCGCAATCTATTTAGCATTAATGATGTTCAGGAAAGGTCTACCAAAGATAATGGGACAAAGTCATCTTGTGGGGAACCAAGAATAAGAAAATCAGTAGGGTATTTTATTTTCCCACATAAGACTTCAATATCTCTAACAATCCCAAGTGGTGTGATAGTGTCTCTATTAGCATTTTTAATAGTAACATCTATGTATTCTATTTCAGCGGGTGCCATGTCATTCATAATTTCTTGATATATGGTAAGGAATAGCACTTACGCTAGCACCTATGTCACATAAACCATGATAACAGTGATCTCCTATTTTAACTGAGACAACAGGCATGCCAACAACAGGTCTATGTTTATATTTTTCATCGGGTTTGGCAATTCTAGCAGCTTCATCACAGAAGTAAATAACATGCCCATCTATATATTCTACCAAGAGATCTTTAACCATAGCAACACTAGGTTCTACCTTGATTTGTTCATCTGGTTCAGGTGTTCTAATATAACTTTTATTGACCACAGTTGAAACTTTAGCATGTTCCTTTATCCTAATTGGGAAAGGTGGTTTTTCAATATAAGCAGTAGGAACAACTGGATCAATATTATAAATAATAGTTTCATCTTTAGCACCGGTTCTTTAATTTCTTCTTTAATAGGTGGGAGATATTTAAACCACTTCTCCTTCGGGAGATCAACATGAGTAGCAAATGATTCACAAAATGAGGATATTATCTCAGAGTCAAGTCCATATTTAGTGCTAAACTTTTGAAAAGCGTCGGTATTCATAAAAGATTTAACACAATCATACTTAAGTTTAATACCTGACTCTTTACCTTCTTCGAGTTCCCAATCTTCAGAGATGTGTTTAATTCTTTATAAAATATCCCATCGGAAGTCAATAGTCTTCTTCATAAAGGAACTAGTACAAGAAGTATCGAGCATGGACCGATCATCATGAGAAAGCCAAGCATAAAAATTCTGAATAATAATTTCTCTTGAGAGCTCAAGATTGGGGCATGAATATAACATTGACTTAAGCCTCCCCCAATCTAGAGCGATACTTTCTCCTTAAACTTTTGGATCCAAATCAGTCCCTTACGGAATATCGCATAAACTAGGGTTTAAGCTTCTGTCACTCTCGCAACCCATCATCTAATAACTATTGCACAATGCATTCCTTAGGCCCAAATATGGTGAAGTGTCATGTAGTCGACGTTCACATGACACCACTAAGGGAATAACAACATACATACCATCAAAATATCAAACACATAGCAAGTTCACATGATTACTTGCAACAAGATTTCTCCCATGACCTCAAGAACAAAAGTAACTTCTCACAAATGATAATCATGCTCAAGATAAGAGGGGTATTAAATAGTATATTGGATCTGGACATATAATCTTCCACCAAATAAACCATATAGTAATCAGCTACAAGATGTAATCAACACTACTAGTCACCCACAAGTACCAATCTATAGTTCCGGTACAAAGATTGAACACAAGCGATGAACTAGGGTTTGAGAGGAGATGGTGTTGTTGAAGATGTTGATGGAGATTGCCCTTCCCAAGATGGGAGCGCGAGAGTTGTTGGTGATGATGATAATGATTTCCCCCTCCGGGAGGGAAGTTCCCCCGGCGAAATCGCTCCATCTAAGGGCAAAAGTGCTCCTGCCCAAGTTCCGCCTCGAGACGGCGGCGCTTCGTCCCATAAGTCATTCCCTTATTTTTTGGGTCAAAATGACTTATATACCAGAAGAGGGGCACCTGAGGTGGGCCGAGGAGGGCAAAACCCACCAGTGCGCGTCTGGGCTCCCTGGCGCGCCCAGGTGTGTTGTGCCCACCTGGTGGGCCCCCTCTGGTACTTATTGGCTCCAATATTTCTTATATATTCCATAAAAATCTCCATAAAGTTTTATCTCATTTGGAGTTGTGCAGAATAGGTAGCCTGATGCAGCTTTTTCAGGTCCAGAATTCCAGCTGTCGATATTCTCCTTCTTTATGTGAACCTTGCATATTATGAGAGAAAAGGCATTAGAATTGCTCCAAAAGGCATTATTATGCCTAAAAACAATATACATAACAGTACGTAAACATGAAGCAAAATGGACGTATCTAGTTACGTCGATGTTAGCTTTCACACTGATCCAGATGACTCGAAGACACAAATCGGATACATATTTATTTTGAATGGTGGAGCAGTCAGTTGGTGCAGTTCTAAGCAGAGCATTGTAGCGGGATCTACATGTGAAGCGGAATACATAGCTGCTTCGGAAGCGGCGAATGAAGGAGTCTGGATGAAGGAGTTCATATTTGATCTAGGAGTTGTGGCTAGTGCATCGGATTCGATGACTCTCTATTGTGACAACACCGGCGCCATTGCATAGCCAAGGAGCCACTGTTTCACAAGAAGACAAAGCACATCAAGCGCCACTTCAACTCATTCATAATAACATTAAGGATGGAGACATAGACATTTGCTAAGTACACATGGATCTGAATGTGGCAGACCCGTTGACTAAACCTCTTCCACGAGCAAAACATGATCAACACAAGAACTCTATGGGTGTGATATTCATTACTATGTAACTAGATTATTGACTCTAGTGCAAGTGGGAGACTGTTGGAAATATGCCCTAGAGGCAATAATAAAATGGTTATTATCACATTTCTTGTTAATGATAAATGTTTATTATTCATGTTAGAATTGTATTGACTGGAAACCTAAATGCATGTGTGAATACATAAACTACACCGTGTCCCTAGTAAGCCTCTACGAGACTAGCTCATTGATCAAAGATGGTTATGATTTCCTAACCATGGACATGAGTTTTCATTTGACAAGGGGATCACATCATTAGGAGAATGATGTGATGGACAGACCCAACCGTAAGCTTAGCATCAGATCATTTAGTTATTTGTTATAGCTTTCTTCATGTCAAGTATCAGTTCCTTAGGCCATGAGATCATGCCACTCCCGAATACTGTAGGAATACCTTGTGTGCTATAAAACATCACTTCATAACTGGGTGATCATAAAGGTGCTCTACAGGTCTCTCCGAAGCTGTCTGTTGGGTTGCATGGACCGAGAGTGGGATTTGTCGCTCCGTGTGATAGAGAGATATCGCTAGGCCCTCTCGGTAATATAACATCACAAGAAGCTTGCAAACATGTGACTAATGAGTTTAGTAACGAGATCTTGTATTGCGAAACGAATAAAGAGACTTGCCGGTAACGAGATTGAACTAGGTATGGAGATACCGACGATCTAATCTCGGTCAAGTAACATATCGCCGGACAAAGGGAATTGCATAAGGCATTGACTGAATCCTTGACATCATGGTTCAACCGATAAAGATCTTCGTGGAATATGTAGGAAACAATATGGGCATCCAGGTCCCACTATTGGTTATTGATCGGAGAGGTGTATCAGTCATGTCTACATGATTCTCAAACCTGTAGGGTCTGCATGCTTAACATTCGATGATGCAAGAGCACTATTGGGATATGTGCATTGGTAAAAAATGTTGTTCGGTGTCCCGGATGAGACCCCGGACATCATGAGGAGCTTTGGAATGGTCTAGAGGTAAAGATTCATATATAGGAAGTCCTGTTTTGGTTGTCGGAAAAGTTTCACGCATTATTGGTATTGTACCGAGAGTGCTGAAAGGGGTCCGGGGGTCCATCAGGGGGGGTCCACTGTAACGCCCCGAGACCGTTGTGCCAGGTGTCTTCCAGTTATTCGTTGTTGTTTGCCTCGTCTTTTTCTTGCGTGTTGCATCTTATCATGTCATCATGTGCATTGCATCATCATGTTTTAAAACTTGCATTCGTCCGGGTTCTCCGAGTTCTCTCTGTTCTCCGTTCTGAGTCCAACCACACTTGCACGCGCCCGCGGCATGTCCGAAATAGTATTTTATACGTGGCGGGAAAATGTTCTCGGAATGGGATGAGAGTTGGCGTGTGGTCTTATTATAGTGTAGATAGACCGCCTGTCAAGTTCCATCGCATTCGGAGATCGTTTGATGCCCCAACGGATAAATATAGCGGCAATAGTAGCCGGTCTAACGTGGGACGTTTTCGGTCTCCGGAGACAGTCGCCGGGCCTCTCCTCTTCTATCTTCTCAGCCCTTTGCCTTCTGCACTACCTCTCACCGCTAGGCCCTACTTAAGCTCTCTCGTCAGCCCGCGAACCTCCTCCCGCGCGCGTCCGAAAGCTGTCCCGGACCGGACCCGGACTGTCGCCACCGTTGTGTCCGGATCATCCCCAAACGTCCGCAAAACGTCTCTGTTTTGCTAATTGGGCTCCCTAGTCTATTTTTCCCGGAATGTCCGATTACGATCGGAGGGACCAAACCGCCCTAAACTGATCTGAATCGCTATATATAGTGTCCCCTTTGTCCATTTCTAGACTAACCCTAAATTCTAGGCAGTTGTCCCTCGCGCCGCCGCTAGCAGCATCTTCCTCGGGATCTCACCCGAGCCAACCCACGCGCAGCCATCCTTCCTATCTCGTTTCCCCAATCCACCAAACCAGATCCAGCCCCTCTTGCCAATCCTGACCGCCGGATCTTGCATCTAACGGCCAGGGGAGCCCCCTGAGCTCTCGCAACTGCCAGCAGGCATCTGCGTGCCCGCTCGAGAGGAGCCCGAGGCCTCCACGCTGGAGCCACGAGCGCCACCGCCGCCGTTTGGAGCGCCGCCGTTTCCGAAGATGAGTGCCCTGCTGCCCATGCTTTTTCTCCCTCTCCTCTCGTTCGTTTTCTCTTGGTTCTCTAGCTCCATGCGTTCAAGTTTCTCTCGTTCTCTGCACAGGAGCCCCATGGCACTGCCAGCCATCAAGTTTGTCGCGCCGCCTCCAGTCCCGCACGGATCTGCTGCCTACAGGCCCGTCCTGGCCAGATCCCACCACCGCGCTATCGTTCCTTGCCGGAGATGAGTCCCGCCAGCGCCGCTCGTTCCCTGCTTCGAATAACAGCACGGGCGCCATGTCAACCTCCTCTAACTCGCGCCTCCCCAAGCTCGACCTCACCCCTGCCTCGACACTTCGCCGGAGTACGCTGCCATTCCGCGAGTCGCCGTTCCTCACCGGAGTACGCTACGAGGCAACTGAGGCCTCCTCTGCATCATGCGCACACCGCCGCGGGTTCCCTTCCTCCTGGTCTCTAGTCAGCCCCGCCGGAGATGGGTTCCTCGATGCCCAGATCTCTGTCTCTGACCATCCTCGTTGTTTCCCGCCGCCGGCGCGCCGCCCGTTGCTGGAGTGCTCGCCCCCTGCCCCTGCATAGCGCCTCTGCGTCCTCTGCTTCGCCGTGGTCGAGCGAGACGACCACAAACAGTACGCCCGTTGACCGCGCTCGTCCCTGCCTCGATCCAGTGGGATCGGCAGGGGCACGACCCATCCAGCGCCCGAGTGGGCCGGCCTGCCAGCGCCCAGGCCCACTCCCCCCGGCCTACCTCTCCAGCTGCAGCGCCTAAGGCCCG
Source organism: Triticum urartu (assembly GCF_056163025.1). Classification (NCBI taxonomy): domain Eukaryota; kingdom Viridiplantae; phylum Streptophyta; class Magnoliopsida; order Poales; family Poaceae; genus Triticum; species Triticum urartu. The sequence continues at coordinate 26,475,099 of NC_141876.1, forward strand.
ACCTGCTCCCTTCCAGATCCAAGCCGGGCCAAGCCCAGGGTGAGCTCTCCTGCCCCCACCTTTTGCACTGTTGGCCCAAGCGCAGTTTCGGCCCAGTTCCTATTTTTTCTCACTGACTGCGATTTTAGCTTTATCCAGGGAACGACAGTTTTGCAGAAAAACCCTCCTATTTCATGCATATAAGAACTCATCATCTATGCACCGGATTAAAATGATTTATAAATGAAACTTAATTAGATTTTCATCTAGTTTAATAATATGCAACTTTCATCCATGTTTGAAATGTTTAAAATGCTGTTTGGTTAAATTTTCTCCTATGCCATGTTAAAATGATTTAATTCATAACTAAATAACCGTAGCTCGGATTTTAACAAACTTTATATGTAAATGGGGTAGAAAAATGCCTATATTTACTTGGTGCACTCATCTTGCATGTTTAACAACTCTAAAATAATGTTTAGGGCAGAACAGTACCAAATCTATAATATGCTCATGAGGAGTTTCCGGAATTGTTGTTTTGTTGTTCCGGCCTCATTTAAACTTGCCTAGATTAGATAGTTTCATCATGCTTCCCCTCTTGCCATGTTTAACAACATTTAATATTGTTGGGTACATAACCAAGAGATAACTAAATAATTGATGTGGTGTTCCGTCAATATGCATCCCGATGCATATTGAGCTCCATTTAACTTGTAGTTTTGTTTGTGCACTTTGCCATGCCATGCATATTTAAACCGGACATGCATCATACTTGATTGTGCATCATGCCATGGTTATGTGGTGGTTGTTTACTATGTTGTTTGCTCCTTTCCGGTGTTGCTTCTTCGGGTTGGTTCCGAGAACGTCGTGTGGTGAGGATTCGTTCATTTGTCTTCTTCGTGGACTCGTTCTTCTTCCTTGCGGGATTTCAGGCAAGATGATCATACCCTTGAAATCACATTGGCTGTAGGGGGTGCACCCTGGTCTACATGGGCCAGGGGCACCAGCCACAAGAGGCCCATGCTCCTAGAACAAGGAAAAGGGGAAGAGGGGGGAAGGCACCCTCTAAGTGCATTGGGGAGGGAGGACTCCTCCCTAGGCCGGCGCCCCCTCCCTTGGAGGAGGGGCTAAGGCTGCACCCCAACCCTTCCCCTTGCCTCCTATAAATAGTGGGGGAGAGGGAGAGGCTGGACACACCAAATCCAACGCCCGGCGTCAGCCCTACCTCACCCAAAACCTCGTTTTCTCCTCGGACCGGTTCCGACAGCATTTGGCGAAGCACTGCCGGGATTGCACCACCACCATCTCCACCACGCCGTCGTGCTGGTTGAGATCCCATCTACTTCTCCTCTCTAGACACACTCCTCTCTCGTTGCTATGCATCTCCTAGATTAGATCTTGGGTGTTTCGTAGGAATTTTTTTTGATTTTCATGCTTCGTTCCCCATCAAAAAATTCCTATAAATTGGGAAACCCCTGAAAAGTAGCCTAGAACTTTTACTCCGCCACTGCAAGCCTCGGTTATGAAGCGATCTTGTTTGGAAGCCTTTTCCAGCAGCCTGCCAGACGGGGAAGCCATCACAGAGGTCATCTTCATCATCCTTGTTGCCTCCATGGTGACTGTTGGGGGACGTAGCAGAAATTCAAAATTTTCCTACGTGTCACCAAGATCTATCTATGGAGAGACCAGCAATGAGGGGAAGGAGAGTGCATCTACATACCCTTGTAGATCGCTAAGCGGAAGCGTTCAAGAGAACGGGTTGAAGGAGTCGTACTCGTCGTGATCCAAATCACCGGAGATCCTAGTGCCGAACGGACGGCACCTCCGCGTTCAACACACGTGCAGCCCGGTGACATCTCCCATGTCTTGATCCAGCAAGGAGAGAGGGAGAGGTTGAGGAAGACTCCATCCAGCAGCAGCACAACGGCGTGGTGGTGGTGGAGGAGCATGGCTATCCTGCAGGGCTTCGCCAAGCACCACGGGAGAGGAGGAAGAGAGAGACAGGGCTGCACCAACAGGGAGAGATCCAATCGTGTATGTTGTGCAGCCCCTAGACCTCATATATAGGGGAAGGGGAGGAGGGTGCGCCCCCTCTAGGGTTCCCACCCCTAGGGGGCGGCAGCCCTAGATGGGAAAGGGGAGGCGGCCAAGAGGGGGAGAGGGGGGGCGCCCCCTAGGGTGGGCCTTAGGGCCCATCTAAGCCTAGGGTTTCCCCTTCTCCTCCTTTGCTGTGCCTTGGGCCTTGTGGGAGGCGCACCAGCCCACTCAGGGGCTGGTCCCTCACCACTCTTGGCCCATGCAAGCCTCCGGGATTGGTGGCCCCACTCGGTGGACCCCCGGGACCCTCCCGGTGGTCCCGGTACGTTACCGATAAACCTTGAAACTTTTCCGGTGACCAAAACAGGACTTCCCATATATAAATCTTTACCTCCGGACCATTCCGGAACTCCTCGTGACGTCCGAGATCTCATCCGGGACTCCGAACAACATTCGGTAACCACATACAAACTTCCTTTATAACCCTAGCGTCATCGAACCTTAAGTGTGTAGACCCTACGGGTTCGGGAGACATGCAGACATGACCGAGACGTTCTTCGGTCAATAACCAACAGCGGGATCTGGATACCCATGTTGGCTCCTACATGTTCCACAATGATCTCATCGGATGAACCATGATGTCAAGGACTTAATCAATCCCGTATACAATTCCCTTTGTCTATCGGTACGATACTTGCCCAAGATTTGATCGTCGGTATCCCGATACCTTGTTCAATCTCATTACCGGCAAGTCTCTTTACTCGTTCCGTAACACATCATCCCGTGATCAACTCCTTGATCACATTGTGCACATTATGATGATATCCTACCGAGTGGGCCCAGAGATACCTCTTCGTCACACGGAGTGACAAATCCTAGTCTCGATTCGTGCCAACCCAACAGACACTTTCGGAGATACCTATAGTGTACCTTTATAGCCACCCAGTTACGTTGTGATGTTTGGCACACCCAAAACACTCCTACGGTATCCGGGATTTGCACAATCTCATGGTCTAAGGAAATGATACTTGACATTAGAAAAGCTTTAGCATACGAACTACACGATCTAGTGCTATGCTTAGGATTGGGTCTTGTCCATCATATCATTCTCCTAATGATGTGATCCCGTTATCAACGACATCCAATGTCCATGGTCAGGAAACCGTAACCATCTATTGATCAACGAGCTAGTCAACTAGAGGCTTACTAGGGACATGGTGTTGTCTATGTATCCACACATGTATCTGAGTTTCCTATCAATACAATTCTAGCATGGATAATAAACGATTATCATGAACAAGGAAATATAATAATAACCAATTTATTATTGCCTCTAGGGCATATTTCCAACAGTCTCCCACTTGCACTAGAGTCAATAATCTAGTTCACATCGCCATGTGATTAACACTCACAGGTCACATCGCCATGTGACTAACACCCAAGAGTTTACTAGAGTCAGTAGTCTAGTTCACATCACTATGTGATTAACACTCAATGAGTTCTAGGTTTGATCATGTTGCTTGTGAGAGAGGTTTTAGTCAATGGGTCTGCAACATTCAGATCCGTATGTACTTCGCAAATTTCTATGTCATCTTGTAGATGCAACTACTACGCTACATTTGGAGCCATTTCAAATAACTGTTCTACTTGGAGCTATTCCAAATTGTTGCTCCATTATATGTATCTAGTATCTCTACTTAGAGCTATCCGGATAGGTGTTAAGCTTGCATCGACGTAACTCTTTACGTCGAACTCTTTATCACCTCCATAACCGAGAAACATATCCTTATTCCTCTAAGGATAATTTTGACCACTATCTGGTGATCTACTCCTAGATCACCTTTGTACCCTCTAGCCAGACATGTGGCAAGGCACACATCAGGTGCGGTACACAGCATAGCATACTATGGAGCCTATGTCTAAGCATAGGGGACGACCTTCGTCCTTTCTCTCTGTTCTGCCGTGGTCGAGCTTTAAGTCTTAACTTCATACCTTACAACTCAGGCAAGAACTCCTTCATTGATTGATCCATCTTGAACACCTTCAAGATCATGTCAAGGTATGTGCTCATTTGAAAGTACCATTAAGCATTTTGATCTATCCTTATAGATCTTGATGCTCAACGTTCAAGTAGCTTAATCCAGGCTTTCCATTGAAAAACACTTTTCAAATAACTCTGCATGCTTTCTAGAAATTCTACATCATCTCCGATCCACAATATGTCAACAACATATACTCATCAGAAATTCTATAGTGCTCCCACTCACTTCTTTGGAAATACAAGTTTCTCATAAACTTTGTATACACCCAAAATCTTTGATCATCTCATCAAAGCATACATTCCAACTCCGAGATGCTCACTCCAGTCCTTAGAAGGATTGCTGGAGCTTTGCATACTTGTTAGCATCTTTCAGGATTGACAAAACCTTCCGGTTGTATCACATACAACCTTTCCTCAAGAAAATCATCGAGGAAACAATGTTTTGACATCCTATCTGCAAGATTTCATAAATAATGAAGTAATTGCTAATATAATTCCAACAGACTCTTAGCATCGCTACGAGTGAGAAAGTCTCACCGTAGTCAACTCCTTGAACTTGTCAGGAAACTTCTTAATGACAAGTCGAGCTTTCTTAATGGTGACATTTACCATCATTGTCCGTCTTCCTTTTAAAATCCATATGTACCTAACAGCCTTATGACCATCAAGTAGTTCTTCCAAAGTCTACACTTCGTTTTCATACGGATCCTTTCTCGGATTTTATGGCCTCGAGCCATTTATCGGAATCTGGGCCCACCATTGCTTCTCCATAGCTCGCAGGTTCATTGTTGTCTAGCAACATGACTTCCAAGACAGGATTACGTGCCACTCTGAAGTAGCACGCATCCTTGTCATCCCACGAGGTTTGGTAGTGACTTGATCTGAAGTTCCATGATCACTATCATAAGCTTCCACTTCAATTGGTGTAGGTGCCACAGGAACAACTCCATGTTCCCTGCCACACACTAGTTGAAGAGACGGTTCAATAACCTCATCAAGCCTCCACCATCCTCCCACTCAATTCTTTCGAGAGAAAACTTTCCTCGAGAAAGGACCCGATTCTAGAAACAATCCCTTATTGCTTTCGGATCTGAGACAGGAGGTATACCCAACTGTTTTGGGTGTCCTATGAAGATGCATTTATCCGCTTTGGGTTCGAGCTTATCAGCCTGAAACTTTTTCACATAAGCGTTGCAGCCCCAAACTTTTAAGAAATGACAGCTTAGGTTTCTCTAAACCATAGTTCATATGGTGTCATCTCATCGAAATTACGTGGTGCCCTATTTAAAGTGAATGTGGTTGTCTCTAATGCCTAACCCATAAACTATCATGGTAATTCAATAAGAGACATCATGGTATGCATCATATCCAATAGGGTGCAGTTATGATGTACGGACACACCATCACACCATGGTGTTCCTGGCTGTATTGGTTGTGAAACAATTTCCACAATGTCTTAATTCTGTGCCAAACTCGTAATTCAGATATCCATCTCTACGATCATATCATAGACATTATATCCTCTTGTCACGACGATGTTCAACTTCACTCTGAAATTACTTGAACCTTTCAATAATTCAGACTCGTGATTCATCAAGTAAATGTACTCAACATCTACTCAAATCATCTGTGAAGTAAGAACATAACGATATCCACTACACGCCTCAGCACTCATTGGACTGCACACATCAAAATGTATTACTTCTAACAAGTTGCTTTGTAGTTCCATTTTACTGAAAACGAGGCTTTCAGTCATCTTGCCCATGTGGTATGATTTGCATGTCTCAAGTGATTCAAAATCAAGTGAGTCCAAACGGTCCATTTGCATGGAGTTTCTTCATGCATATACACCAATAGACATGGTTTGCATGTCTCAAACTTTTCAAAAATGAGTGAGTCCAAAGATCCATCAACATGGAGCTTCTTCATGCGTTTTATACCGATATGACTTACGTGGCAGTGCCACAAATAGGGGATACTATCATTACTATCTTATATCTTTTGGCATGAACATGTGTATCACTACGATCGAGATTCAATAAACCATTCATTTTAGGTGCAAGACCATTGAAGGTATTATTCAAATAAACAGAGTAACCATTATTCTCCTTAAATGAATAACCGTATTGCGATAGACATAATCCAATCATATTTATGCTCAACGCAAACACCAATCTCGATGGTAGAGGGAGCGTGCGATGCTTGATCATATCAACATTGGAAACACTTCCAACACATATCGTCAGCTCACCTTTAGCTAGTCTCCGTTTATTCCGTAGCTTTTATTTCGAGTTACTAACTGTTGGGTTACGTAGTAATTTCAAAAAATTTCCTACGCACACGCAAGATCATGTGATGCATAGAAACGAGAGGGGAGAGTGTTGTCTACTTACCCAACGCAGACCGACTGCGGAAGCGCTGACACGACGTAGAGGAAGTAGTCGTACGTCTTCACGATCCAACCGATCAAGCATCGAAACTACGGCACCTCCGAGTTCGAGCACACGTTCAGCTCGATGACGATCCCCGGACTCCGATAAAGTGTCGAGGAAGAGTTCCATCAGCACGACGACGTGGTGACGATCTTGATATACTACAGCAGCAGGGCTTCGCCTAAACTCCGCTACAGTATTATCGAGGAATATGGTGGCAGGGGGCACCGCACACGGCTAAGGAATAGATCACGTGGACCAACTTGTGTGTCTAGAGGTGCCCCCTGCCTCCGTATATAAAGGAGTAGAGGGGGGGAGGCTGGCCGGCCAAGGAGGAGGGCGCAGGAGAGTCCTACTCCCTCTGGGAGTAGGATTCCCCCCCAAATCCTAGTTGGAACAGGATTCGCGGAGGGGGAAAAGAGGAGGAGGGGGCCAGCCACCTATCCTAGTCCTAATAGGACTAGGGGAAGGGGGAGGCGCACAGCCCATCTAGGGCAGCCCCTTCTCTTTTCCACTAAGGCCCACTATGGCCCATATAGCTCCCGGGGGGTTCCGGTAACCCTCCCGGTACTCCGGTAAAATCCCGATTTCACCCGGAACACTTCCGATATCCAAACATAGGCTTCCAATATATCAATCTTTACGTCTCGACCATTTCGAGACTCCTCGTCATGTCCATGATCACATCCAGGACTCCGAACAACCTTCGGTACATCAAAATACATAAACTCATAATATAACTGTCATCGTAACCTTAAGCGTGCGGACCCTACGGGTTCGAGAACAATGTAGACATGACCGAGACACGTCTCCGGTCAATAACCAATAGCGGGACCTGGATTCCCATATTGGCTCCTACATATTCTACGAAGATCTTTATCGGTCAGACCGCATAACAACATACGTTGTTCCCTTTGTCATCGGTATGTTACTTGCTCGAGATTCGATCGTCGGTATCCAATACCTAGTTCAATCTCGTTACCGGCAAGTCTCTTTACTCGTTCCGTAATACATCATCTCACAACTAACATATTAGTTGTAATGCTTGCAAGGCTTATGTGATGTGTATTACCGAGAGGGCCCAGAGATACCTCTCCGACAATCGGAGTGACAAATCCTAATCTCGAAATACGCCAACCCAACATCTACCTTTGGAGACACCTGTAATGCTCCTTTATAATCACCCAGTTACGTTGTGACGTTTGGTAGCACCCAAAGTGTTCCTCCGGTAAACGGGAGTTGCATAATCTCATAGTCATAGGAACATGTATAAGTCATGAAGAAAAGCATTAGCAACATACTAAACGATCGGGTGCTAAGATAATGGAATGGGTCATGTCAATCAGATCATTCAACTAATGATGTGACCTCGTTAATCAAATAACAACTCATTGTTCATGGTTAGAAAACATAACCATCTTTGATTAACGAGCTAGTCAAGTAGAGGCATACTAGTGACACTTTGTTTGTCTATGTATTCACACATGCATTATGTTTCCGGTTAATACAATTCTAGCATGAATAATAAACATTTATCATGATTATAAGGAAATAAAGAATAACTTTATTATTGCCTCTAGGGCATATTTCCTTCAGTCTCCCACTTGCACTAGAGTCAATAATCTAGATTACACTATAATGATTCTAACACCCATGGAGCTTTGGTGCTGATCATGTTTTGCTCGTGGAAGAGGCTTAGTCAACGGGTCTGCAACATTCAGATCCGTATGTATCTTGCAAATCTCTATGTCTCCCACCTGGACTAGATCCCGGATGGAATGGAAGCGTCTCTTGATGTGTTTGGTCCTTTTGTGAAATCTGGATTCCTTTGCCAAGGCAATTGCACCAGTATTGTCACAAAAGATTTTCATTGGACCCGATGCACTAGGTATGACACCTAGATCGGATATGAACTCCTTCATCCAGACTCCTTCATTTGCTGCTTCCGAAGCAGCTATGTACTCCGCTTCACATGTAGATCCCGCTACGACGCTTTGTTTAGAACTGCACCAACTGACAGCTCCACCGTTTAATGTAAACACGTATCCGGTTTGTGATTTAGAATCGTCCGGATCAGTGTCAAAGCTTGCATCAACGTAACCTTTTACGGTAAGCTCTTTGTCACCTCCATATACGAGAAACATATCCCTAGTCCTTTTCAGGTATTTCAGGATGTTCTTGACCGCTGTCCAGTGATCCACTCCTGGATTACTTTGGTACCTCCCTGCTAGACTTATAGCAAGGCACACATCGGGTCTGGTACACAGCATTGCATACATGACAGATCCTATGGCTGATGCATAGGGAACATCTTTCATATTCTCTCTATCTTCTGCAGTGGTCGGGCATTGAGTCTTACTCAACTTCACACCTTGTAACACAGGCAAGAATCCTTTCTTTGCTTGATCCATTTTGAACTTCTTCAAAATCTTGTCAAGGTATGTGCTTTGTGAAAGTCCAATTAAGCGTCTTGATATAGATCTTTATGCCTAATATGTAAGCAGCTTCACCGAGGTCTTTCATTGAAAAACTTTTGTTCAAGTATCCCTTTATGCTATCCAGAAATTCTATATCATTTCCAATCAGCAATATGTCATCCACATATAATATTAGAAATGCTACAGAGCTCCCACTCACTTTCTTGTAAATACAGACTTCTCCGAAAGTCTGTATAAAACCAAATGCTTTGATCACACTATCAAAACGTTTATTCCAACTCCGAGAGGCTTGCACCAGTCCATAAATGGATCCCTGGAGCTTGCACACTTTGTTAGCTCCCTTTGGATCGACAAAACCTTCCGGTTGCATCATATACAACTCTTCTTCCAGAAATCCATTCAGGAATGCATTTTTGACATCCATCTGCCAAATTTCATAATTATAAAATGCGGCAATTGCTAACATGATTCAGACAGACTTAAGCATCACTACGGGTGAGAAGGTCTCATCATAGTCAACCCCTTGAACTTGTCGAAAACCTTTTGCGACAAGCCGAGCTTTATAGACAGTAATATTACCATCAGCGTCAGTCTTTTTCTTGAAGATCCATTTATTCTCTATTGCTTGCCGATCATCGGGCAAGTCAACCAAAGTCCATACTTTGTTCTCATACATGGATCCCATCTCAGATTTCATGGCTTCAAGCCACTTTGCGGAATCTGGGCTCACCATCGCTTCTTCATAGTTCGTAGGTTCATCATGATCTAGTAGCATGACTTCCAGAACTGGATTACCGTACCACTCTGGTGCGGATCTTACTCTGGTTGATCTACAAGGTTCAGTAGTATCTTGTTCTGAAGCTTCATGATCATTATCATTAACTTCCTCACTTATTGGTGTAGGTGTCGCAGAAACAGTTTTCTGTGATGTACTACTTTCCAACAAGGGAGCAGGTACAGTTACCTCGTCAAGTTCTACTTTCCTCCCACTCACTTCTTTCGAGAGAAACTCCTTCTCAAGAAAGTTTCCGAATTTAGCAACAAAAGTCTTGCCTTCGGATCTGTGATAGAAGGTGTATCCAATAGTTTCCTTTGGATATCCTATGAAGACACATTTCTCCGATTTGGGTTCGAGCTTATCAGGTTGAAGCTTTTTCACATAAGCATCGCAGCCCCAAACTTTCAGAAACGACAACTTTGGTTTCTTGCCAAACCATAGTTCATAAGGCGTCGTCTCAACGGATTTTGATGGTGCCCTGTTTAACGTGAATGCGGTCGTCTCTAGAGCATAACCCCAAAATGATAGCGGTAAATCAGTAAGAGACATCATAGATCGCACCATATCTAGTAAAGTACGATTACGACGTTCGGACACACCATTACGCTGTGGTGTTCCGGGTGGCGTGAGTTGCGAAACTATTCCACAGTTTTTCAAATGTACACCAAACTCGTAACTCAAATATTCTCCTCCACGATCAGATCGTAGAAACTTTATTTTCTTGTTACGATGATTTTCAACTTCACTCTGAAATTCTTTGAACTTTTCAAATGTTTCAGATTTATGTTTCATTAAGTAGATATACCCATATCTGCTTAAATCATCTGTGAAGGTGAGAAAATAACGATATCCGCCACGAGCCTCAATATTCATCGGACCACATACATCGGTATGTATGATTTCCAAAAAATCTGTTGCTCTCTCCATAGTACCGGAGAACGGTGTTTTAGTCATCTTGCCCATGAGGCACGGTTCGCAAGTACCAAGTGATTCATAATCAAGTGGTTCCAAAAGTCCATCAGTATGGAGTTTCTTCATGCGCTTTACACCGATATGACCTAAACGACAGTGCCACAAATAAGTTGCACTTTCATTATCAACTCTGCATCTTTTGGTTTCAACATTATGAATATGTGTATTACTACTATCGAGATTCAATAAGAATAGACCACTCTTCAAGGGTGCATGACCATAAAAGATATTACTCATATAAATAGAACAACCATTATTCTCTGATTTAAATGAATAACCGTCTCGCATTAAACAAGATCCAGATATAATGTTCATGCTCAACGCTGGCACCAAATAACAATTATTTAGGTCTAATATTAATCCCGAAGGTAGATGCAGAGGTAGCGTGCCGACCGCGATCACATCGACTTTGGAACCGTTTCCCACGCGCATCGTCACCTCGTCCTTAGCCAATCTTCGCTTAATCCGTAGCCCCTGTTTCGAGTTGCAAATATTAGCAACAGAACCAGTATCAAATACCTAGGTGCTACTGCGAGCATTAGTAAGGTACACATCAATAACATGTATATCATATATACCTTTGTTCACCTTGCCATCCTTCTTATCTGCCAAATATTTGGGGCAGTTCCGCTTCCAGTGACCAGTCTGCTTGCAGTAGAAGCACTCAGTTTCAGGCTTAGGTCCAGACTTGGGTTTCTTCTCTTGAGCAGCAACTTGCTTGCTGTTCTTCTTGAAGTTCCCTTTCTTCTTCCCTTTGCCCTTTTTCTTGAAACTAGTGGTCTTGTTAACCATCAACACTTGATGCTCCTTCTTGATTTCTACCTCCGCAGCTTTCAGCATTGCGAAGAGCTCGGGAATAGTCTTGTTCATCCCTTGCATATTATAGTTCATCACGAAGCTCTTGTAGCTTGGTGGCAGTGATTGGAGAATTCTGTCAATGACACAATCATCTGGAAGATTAACTCCCAATTGAATCAAGTGATTATTATACCCAGACATTTTGAGTATATGCTCACTGACAGAACTGTTCTCTTCCATCTTGCAGCTATAGAACTTATTGGAGACTTCATATCTCTTAATCCGGGCATTTGCTTGAAATATTAACTTCAACTCCTGAAACATCTCATATGCTCCATGACGTTCAAAACGTCGTTGAAGTCCCGATTCTAAGCCGTAAAGCATGGCACACTGAACTATCGAGTAGTCATCAGCTTTGCTCTGCCAGACGTTCATAACATCTGGTGTTGCTCCAGCAGCAGGCCTGGCACCCAGCGGTGCTTCCAGGACGTAATTCTTCTGTGCAGCAATGAGGATAATCCTCAAGTTACGGACCCAGTCCGTGTAATTGCTACCATCATCTTTCAACTTTGCTTTCTCAAGGAACGCATTAAAATTCAACGGAACAACAGCACGAGCCATCTATCTACAATCAACATAAACAAGCAAGATACTATCAGGTACTAAGTTCATGATAAATTTAAGTTCAATTGATCATATTACTTAAGAACTCCCACTTAGATAGACATCCCTCTAATCCTCTAAGTGATCACGTGATCCAAATCAACTAAACCATGTCCGATCATCACGTGAGATGGAGTAGTTTCATTGGTGAACATCATTATGTTGATCATATCTACTATATGATTCACGCTCGACCTTTCGGTCTCCGTGTTCCGAGGCCATATCTGTATATGCTTGGCTCGTCAAGTATAACCTGAGTATTCCGCGTGTGCAACTGTTTTGCACCCGTTGTATTTGAACGTAGAGCCTATCACACCCGATCATCACGTGGTGTCTCAGCATGAAGAACTTTCGCAACGGTGCATACTCAGGGAGAACTGTTGGAAATATACCCTAGAGGCAATAATAAAAGCATTATTATTATATTTCCTTGTTCATGATAATTGTCTTTATTCATGCTATAATTGTGTTATCCGGAAATCGTAATACATGTGTGAATAACAGACACCAACATGTCCCTAGTATGCCTCTAGTTGACTAGCTCGTTGATCAACAGATGGTCATGGTTTCCTGACTATGGACATTGGATGTCATTGATAACGAGATCACATCATTAGGAGAATGATGTGATGGACAAAGACCCAATCCTAAACATAGCACAAGATCGTATAGTTCGTTTGCTAGAGTTTTCCAATGTCAAGTATCTTTTCCTTAGACCATGAGATCGTGTAACTCCCGGATACCGTAGGAGTGCTTTGGGTATACCGAACGTCACAACGTAACTGGGTGACTATAAAGGTAGACTACGGGTATCTCTGAAAGTGTCTGTTGGGTTGACCTGGATCAAGACTGGGATTTGTCACTCCGTATGACGGAGAGGTATCACTGGGCCCACTCGGTAATGCATCATCATAATGAGCTCAAAGTGACCAAGTGTCTGGTCACGGGATCATGCATTACGATACGAGTAAAGTGACTTGCTGGTAACGAGGTTGAACGAGGTATTGGGATACCGACGATCGAATCTCGGGCAAGTAACATATCGATTGACAAAGGGAATTGCATACGGGGTTGATTGAATCCTCGACATCGTGGTTCATCCGATGAGATCATCGTGGAGCATGTGGGAGCCAACATGGGTATCCAGATCCCGCTGTTGGTTATTGACCGGAGAGTCGTCTCGGTCATGTCTGCTTGTCTCCCGAACCCGTAGGGTCTACACACTTAAGGTTCGGTGACGCTAGGGTTGTGAAGATAAGTATATGCAGTAACCCGAATGTTGTTCGGAGTCCCGGATGAGATCCCGGATGTCACGAGGAGTTCCGAAATGGTCCGGAGGTAAAGAATTATATATAGGAAGTGCTATTTCGGCCATCGGGACAAGTTTCGGGGTCACCGGTATTGTACCGGGACCACCGGAAGGGTCCCGGGGGTCCACCGGGTGGGGCCACCTATCCCGGGGGGGCCCATGGGCTGAAGTAGGAGGGAACCCAGCCCAAAGTGGGCTGGGGCGCCACTCCCCTAGGGCCCATGCGGCTAGGGTTGAGGGGAAACCCTAGAGGGGGCGCCCCTTGCTTGGGAGGCAAGCCCCCCACCCCTTGGCCGCCGCCCCCCCTAGTAGATTCCATCTACTAGGGTCGGCGCCCCCCCCCTTGGCACCCCTATATATAGTTGAGGAGAGGAGGGACTTCATACCTCAGCCTTGGCGCCTCCCTCTCTCCCCGTTACGTCTCTCTCTCGTAGTATAGGCGAAGCCCTGCTACTGTGACGCCCTGCATCCACCACCACGCCGCCTGGAACAGTTTCACAACTCACGCCGCCTGGAACACCACAGTGTAATGGTGTGTCCGAACGTCGTAATCGCACTTTATTAGATATGGTTCGATCTATGATGTCTCTTGCCGATTTACCGCTATCTTTTTGGGGCTATGCTTTAGAGACCGCCGCATTCACTTTAAATAGGGCTCCGTCGAAATCCGTTGAGACGACACCGTATGAATTATGGTTTGGGAAGAAACCTAAGCTGTCGTTTCTAAAAGTTTGGGGATGCGATGCTTATGTCAAGAAACTTCAACCTGAAAAGCTCGAACCCAAGTCGGAAAAATGCGTCTTCATAGGATACCCAAAAGAAACTATTGGGTACACCTTCTACCTCAGATCCGAAGGCAAGATCTTTGTTGCCAAGAATGGGTCCTTTCTAGAGAAAGAGTTTCTCTCGAAAGAAGTAAGTGGGAGGAAAGTAGAGCTTGATGAAGTATTACCTCTTGAACCGGAAAATGGCGCAACTCAAGAAAATGTTCCTGAGGTGCCTGCACCGACTGGAGAGGAAGTTAATGATAATGATCAAGATACTTCTGATCAAGCTCCTACTGAAATTCGAAGGTCCACAAGGACACGTTCCGCACCAGAGTGGTACGGCAACCCTGTCTTGGAAATCATGTTGTTAGACAACGGTGAACCTTCGAACTATGAAGAAGCGATGGCGGGCCCGGATTCCGACAAATGGCTAGAAGCCATGAAATCCGAGATAGGATCCATGTATGAAAACGAAGTATGGACTTTGACTGACTTGCCCGTTGAGCGGCGAGCCATAGAAAATAAATGGATCTTTAAGAAGAAGACAGACGCGGATGGTAATGTGACCATCTATAAAGCTCGACTTGTCGCTAAGGGTTATCGACAAGTTCAAGGGGTTGACTACGATGAGACTTTCTCACCGGTAGCGAAGCTAAAGTCCGTCCGAATCATGTTAGCAATTGCCGCATTCTACGATTATGAGATATGGCAAATGGACGTCAAAACGGCATTCCTTAATGGTTTCCTTAAGGAAGAATTGTATATGATGCAGCCGGAAGGTTTTGTCGATCCTAAGAATGCTGACAAGGTGTGCAAGCTCCAACGCTCGATTTATGGGCTGGTGCAAGCATCTCGGAGTTGGAACATTCGCTTTGATGAGATGATCAAAGCGTTTGGGTTCACGCAGACTTATGGAGAAGCCTGCGTTTACAAGAAAGTGAGTGGGAGCTCTGTAGCATTTCTCATATTATATGTAGATGACATACTATTGATGGGAAATGATATAGAACTCTTGGACAGCATCAGGGCCTACTTGAATAAGAGTTTTTCAATGAAGGACCTTGGAGAAGCTGCTTACATATTAGGCATCAAAATCTATAGAGATAGATCGAGACGCCTCATAGGTCTTTCACAAAGCACATACCTTGATAAGATATTGAAGAAGTTCAATATGGATCAATCTAAGAAGGGGTTCTTGCCTGTGTTACAAGGTGTGAAATTAAGCTCAGCTCAATGTCCGACCACGGCAGAAGATATAGAAGAGATGAGCGTCATCCCCTATGCATCAGCCATAGGTTCTATTATGTATGCCATGCTGTGTACCAGACCTGATGTAAACCTTGCCGTAAGTTTGGTAGGAAGGTACCAAAGTAATCCCGGCAAGGAACACTGGACAGCGGTCAAGAATATCCTGAAGTACCTGAAAAGGACTAAGGAAATGTTTCTCATTTATGGAGGTGACGAAGAGCTCGTCGTAAAGGGTTACGTCGACGCTAGCTTCGACACAGATCTGGGTGACTCTAAGTCACAAACCGGATACGTGTATATTCTGAATGGTGGGGCAGTAAGCTGGTGCAGTTGCAAGCAAAGCGTCGTGGCGGGATCTACATGTGAAGCGGAGTACATGGCAGCCTCGGAGGCAGCACATGAAGCAATATGGGTGAAGGAGTTCATCACCGACCTAGGAGTCATACCCAATGCGTCGGGGCCAATCAAACTTTTCTGTGACAACACTGGAGCTATTGCACTTGCCAAGGAGCCCAGGTTTCACAAGAAGACAAGGCACATCAAGCGTCGCTTCAACTCCATTCGTGAAAATGTTCAAGATGGAGACATAGAGATTTGTAAAGTACATACGGACCTGAATGTAGCAGATCTGTTGACTAAACCTCTCCCTAGGGCAAAACATGATCAACACCAGAATTCCATGGGTGTTCGATTCATCACAATGTAACTAGATTATTGACTCTAGTGCAAGTGGGAGACTGTTGGAAATATGCCCTAGAGGCAATAATAAAGCATTATTATTATATTTCCTTGTTCATGATAATTGTCTTTATTCATGCTATAATTGTGTTATCCGGAAATCGTAATACATGTGTGAATAACAGACACCAACATGTCCCTAGTATGCCTCTAGTTGACTAGCTCGTTGATCAACAAATAGTCATGGTTTCCTGACTATGGACATTGGATGTCATTGATAACGAGATCACATCATTAGGAGAATGATGTGATGGACAAAGACCCAATCCTAAACATAGCACAAGATCGTATAGTTCGTTTGCTAGAGTTTTCCAATGTCAAGTATCTTTTCCTTAGACCATGAGATCGTGTAACTCCCGGATACCGTAGGAGTGCTTTGGGTATACCAAACGTCACAATGTAACTGGGTGACTATAAAGGTAGACTACGGGTATCTCTGAAAGTGTCTGTTGGGTTGACATGGATCAAGACTGGGATTTGTCACTCCGTATGACGGAGAGGTATCACTGGGCCCACTCGGTAATGCATCATCATAATGAGCTCAAAGTGACCAAGTGTCTGGTCACGGGATCATGCATTACGGTACGAGTAAAGTGACTTGCCGGTAACGAGGTTGAACGAGGTATTGGGATACCGACGATCGAATCTCGGGCAAGTAACATATCGATTGACAAAGGGAATTGCATACGGGGTTGATTGAATCCTCGACATCGTGGTTCATCCGATGAGATCATCATGGAGCATGTGGGAGCCAACATGGGTATCCAGATCCCGCTGTTGGTTATTGACCGGAGAGTCGTCTCGGTCATGTCTGCTTGTCTCCCGAACCCGTAGGGTCTACACACTTAAGGTTCGGTGACGCTAGGGTTGTGAAGATAAGTATATGCAGTAACCCGAATGTTGTTCGGAGTCCTGGATGAGATCCCGGACGTCACGAGGAGTTCCGGGATGGTCCGGAGGTAAAGAATTATATATAGGAAGTGCTATTTCGGCCATCGGGACAAGTTTCGGGGTCACCGGTATTGTACCGGGACCACCGGAAGGGTCCCGGGGGTCCACCGGGTGGGGCCACCTATCCCGGGGGGCCCCATGGGCTGAAGTAGGAGGGAACCCAGCCCAAAGTGGGCTGGGGCGCCACTCCCCTAGGGCCCATGCGGCTAGGGTTGAGGGGAAACCCTAGAGGGGGCGCCCCTTGCTTGGGAGGCAAGCCCCCCACCCCTTGGCCGCCGCCCCCCTAGTAGATTCCATCTACTAGGGCCGGCGCCCCCCCCCTTGGCACCCCTATATATAGTTGAGGAGAGGAGGGACTTCATACCTCAGCCTTGGCGCCTCCCTCTCTCCCCGTTACGTCTCTCTCTCGTAGTATAGGCGAAGCCCTGCTACTGTGACGCCCTGCATCCACCACCACGCCGTCGTGCTACTGGATCTTCATCAACCTCTCCTTCCCCCTTGCTGGATCAAGAAGGAGGAGACGTCTCCCGTCCCGTACGTGTGTTGAACGCGGAGGTGCCGTCCGTTCGGCGCTTGGTCATCGGTGATTTGGATCACGTCGTGTTCGACTACATCATCATCGTTCTTTGAACGCTTCCGTGCGCGATCTACAAAGGTATGTAGATGCATCCGATGACTCGTTGCTAGATGAACTCCTAGATGGATCTTGGTGAAACGAGTAGGAAAATTTTTGTTTTCTGCAACGTTCCCCAACAGTGGTATCAGAGCTAGGTCTATGCGTAGTTCTTCTTGCGCGAGTAGAACACAATTTGGTGTGGGCGTAGATTTGTCAACTTTCTTGCCGCTACTAGTCTTTTCTTGCTTCAACGGCATTGTGGGATGAAGCGGCCCGGACCAACCTTACACGTACGTTTACGTGAGACCGGTTCCACCGACTAACATGCACTAGTTGCATAAGGTGGCTGGCGGGTGTCTGTCTCTCCCACTTTAGTTGGAGCGGATTCGATGAACAGGGTCCTTATGAAGGGTAAATAGAAGTTGAAAAATCACGTTGTGGCTTTAACGTAGGTAAGAAGACGTTCTTGCTAGAACCCTAATTCAGCCACGTAAAACTTGCAACAACAATTAGAGGACGTCTAACTTGTTTTTGCAGCAAGTGGTTTGTGATATGATATGGCCAAAGTTGTGATGAATGATGAATGATCTATATGTGATGTATGAGATGTTCAGGCTATTGTAATAGAAATCACGACTTGCATGTCGATGAGTATGACAACCGGCAGGAGCCATAGGAGTTGTCTTTATTCTTTTATATGACCTGCGTGTCATTGAGAAACGCCATGTAAATTACTTTACTTTATTGCTAAACGCGTTAGCCATAGTAGTAGAAGTAATAGTTGGCGAGCAACTTCATGGAGACACGATGATGGAGATCATGATGATGGAGATCATGGTGTCAAGCCGGTGACAAGATGATCATGGAGCCCCAAGATGGAGATCAAAGGAGCTATGTGATATTGGCCATATCATGTCACGTTTATTATTTGACTGCATGTGATGTTTATCATGTTTTGCATCTTGTTTACTTAGAACGACGGTAGGAAATAAGATGATCCCTCATAATAATTTCAAGAAGTGTTCCCCCTAACTGTGCACCGTTGCGACAGTTCGCTGTTTCAAAACACCACGTGATGATCGGGTGTTTTATTCAGACGTTCACATACAATGGGTGTAAGACAGATTTACACATGCAAACACTTAGGTTGACTTGACGAGCCTAGCATGTACAGACATGGCCTCGGAACACAGAAGACCGAAAGGTCGAGCATGAGTCGTATAGAAGATACGATCAACATGAAGATGTTCACCGATGTTGACTAGCCCGTCTCACGTGATGATCGGACACGGCCTAGTTAACTCGGATCATGTAATACTTAGATGACTAGAGGGATGTCTAATCTAAGTGGGAGTTCATTAATTGTTTGATTAGATGAACTTAATTATCATGAACTTAGTCTAAAATATTTTACAATATGTCTTGTAGATCAAATGGCCCATGTAGTCCTCAACTTCAACGCGTTCCTAGAGAAAACCAAGCTGAAAGACGATGGCAGCAACTATACGGACTAGGTCCGGAACCTGAGGATCATCCTCATAGCTGCCAAGAAAGATTATGTCCTACAAGCACCGCTAGGTGAAGCTCCCGTCCCACAGAACCAAGACGTTATGAATGCTTGGCAGACACGTGTTGACGACTACTCCCTCGTTCAGTGCGGCATGCTTTACAGCTTAGAGCCGGGGCTCCAAAAACGTTTTGAGAGACATGGAGCATATGAGATGTTCGAAGAGCTGAAAATGGTTTTTCAAGCTCATGCCCGGATCGAGAGATATGAAGTCTCCGACAAATTCTTCAGCTGTAAGATGGAGGAAAATAGTTCTGTCAGTGAGCACATACTCACTATGTCTGGGTTACATAACCGCTTGTCTCAGCTGGGAGTTAATCTCCCGGATGATGCGGTCATTGACAGAGTCCTCCAGTCGCTTCCACCAAGCTACAAGAGCTTTGTGATGAACTTCAACATGCAGGGGATGCAAAAGACCATTCCTGAGTTGTTCTCAATGCTGAAATCAGCGGAGGTAGAAGTCAAGAAGGAACATCAAGTGTTGATGGTCAATAAAACCACTAAGTTCAAGAAGGGCAAGGGTAAAAAGAACTCCAAGAAGGACGGCAAGGAAGTTGCCGCGCCCGGCAAGCAAGCTGCTGGGAAGAAGCCAAAGAATGGACCCAAGCCCGAGACTGAGTGCTTTTATTGCAAGGGAAGCGGTCACTGGAAGCGGAATTGCCCTAAATACTTAGCAGACAAGAAGGCCGGCAAAACAAAAGGTATATGTGATATACATGTAATTGATGTGTACCTTACTAGTGTCCGTAGTAGCTCCTGGGTATTTGATACCGGTGCAGTTGCTCACATTTGTAACTCAAAGCAGGGGCTGCGGAATAAGCGGAAACTGGAAAAGGACGAGGTGACGATGCGCGTCGGGAATGGTTGCAAGGTCAATGTGATCGCCGTCGGCACGCTACCTCTATATCTACCTTCGGGATTAGTTTTAAACCTTAATAATTGTTATTTAGTGCCAGCTTTGAGCATGAACATTGTATCGGGATCTCGTTTAATTCGAGATGGCTACTCATTTAAATCCGAGAATAATGGTTGTTCTATTTATATGAGAGATATGTTTTATGGTCATGCTCCTATGGTGAATGGTTTATTCTTAATGAATCTCGAGCGTAATGCTATACATATTCATAGTGTGAGTACCAAAAGATGTAAGGTTGATAATGATAGTCCCACATATTTGTGGCACTGCCGCCTTGGTCACATAGGTGTCAAACGCATGAAGAAGCTCCATGTAGATGGACTTTTAGAGTCTCTTGATTATGAATCATTTGACACGTGCGAACCATGCCTCATGGGTAAGATGACCAAGACTCCGTTCTCAGGAACAATGGAGCGAGCAACCAACTTATTGGAAATCATACATACTGATGTGTGCGGTCCAATGAGTGTTGAGGCTCGCGGTGGCTATCGTTATGTTCTCACCCTCACTGATGATTTGAGTAGATATGGGTATGTCTACTTAATGAAACACAAGTCTGAAACCTTTGAAAAGTTCAAGGAATTTCAGAGTGAGGTTGAGAATCAACGTGACAGGAAAATCAAGTTTCTACGATCAGATCGTGGAGGAGAATACTTGAGTCACGAATTTGGCACACACTTAAGAAAATGTGGAATAGTTTCACAACTCACGCCGCCTGGAACACCACAGCGTAATGGTGTGTCCGAACGTCGTAATCGCACTTTATTAGATATGGTGCGATCTATGATGTCTCTTGCCGATTTACCGCTATCTTTTTGGGGCTATGCTTTAGAGACTGCCGCATTCACTTTAAATAGGGCTCCGTCGAAATCCGTTGAGACAACACCGTATGAATTATGGTTTGGGAAGAAACCTAAGCTGTCGTTTCTAAAAGTTTGGGGATGCGATGCTTATGTCAAGAAACTTCAACCTGAAAAGCTCGAACCCAAGTCGGAAAAATGCGTCTTCATAGGATACCCAAAAGAAACTATTGGGTACACCTTCTACCTCAGATCCGAAGGCAAGATCTTTGTTGCCAAGAATGGGTCCTTTCTAGAGAAAGAGTTTCTCTCGAAAGAAGTAAGTGGGAGGAAAGTAGAGCTTGATGAAGTATTACCTCTTGAACCGGAAAATGGCGCAACTCAAGAAAATGTTCCTGAGGTGCCTGCACCGACTGGAGAGGAATTTAATGATAATGATCAAGATACTTCTGATCAAGCTCCTACTGAAATTCGAAGGTCCACAAGGACACGTTCCGCACCAGAGTGGTACGGCAACCCTGTCTTGGAAATCATGTTGTTAGACAACGGTGAACCTTCGAACTATGAAGAAGCGATGGCGGGCCCGGATTCCGACAAATGGCTAGAAGCCATGAAATCCGAGATAGGATCCATGTATGAAAACGAAGTATGGACTTTGACTGACTTGCCCGTTGAGTGGCGAGCCATAGAAAATAAATGGATCTTTAAGAAGAAGACAGACGCGGATGGTAATGTGACCATCTATAAAGCTCGACTTGTCGCTAAGGGTTATCGACAAGTTCAAGGGGTTGACTACGATGAGACTTTCTCACCGGTAGCGAAGCTAAAGTCCGTCCGAATCATGTTAGCAATTGCCGCATTCTACGATTATGAGATATGGCAAATGGACGTCAAAACGGCATTCCTTAATGGTTTCCTTAAGGAAGAATTGTATATGATGCAGCCGGAAGGTTTTGTCGATCCTAAGAATGCTGACAAGGTGTGCAAGCTCCAACGCTCAATTTATGGGCTGGTGCAAGCATCTCGGAGTTGGAACATTCGCTTTGATGAGATGATCAAAGCGTTTGGGTTCACGCAGACTTATGGAGAAGCCTGCGTTTACAAGAAAGTGAGTGGGAGCTCTGTAGCATTTCTCATATTATATGTAGATGACATACTATTGATGGGAAATGATATAGAACTCTTGGACAGCATCAGGGCCTACTTGAATAAGAGTTTTTCAATGAAGGACCTTGGAGAAGCTGCTTACATATTAGGCATCAAAATCTATAGAGATAGATCGAGACGCCTCATAGGTCTTTCACAAAGCACATACCTTGATAAGATATTGAAGAAGTTCAATATGGATCAATCTAAGAAGGGGTTCTTGCCTGTGTTACAAGGTGTGAAATTGAGCTCAGCTCAATGTCCGACCACGGCAGAAGATATAGAAGAGATGAGCGTCATCCCCTATGCATCAGCCATAGGTTCTATTATGTATGCCATGCTGTGTACCAGACCTGATGTAAACCTTGCCGTAAGTTTGGTAGGAAGGTACCAAAGTAATCCCGGCAAGGAACACTGGACAGCGGTCAAGAATATCCTGAAGTACCTGAAAAGGACTAAGGAAATGTTTCTCATTTATGGAGGTGACGAAGAG
Source organism: Triticum urartu (assembly GCF_056163025.1). Classification (NCBI taxonomy): domain Eukaryota; kingdom Viridiplantae; phylum Streptophyta; class Magnoliopsida; order Poales; family Poaceae; genus Triticum; species Triticum urartu. The sequence goes on from NC_141876.1 coordinate 26,497,788, forward strand.
CTCGTCGTAAAGGGTTACGTCGACGCTAGCTTCGACACAGATCTGGGTGACTCTAAGTCACAAACCGGATACGTGTATATTCTGAATGGTGGGGCAGTAAGCTGGTGCAGTTGCAAGCAAAGCGTCGTGGCGGGATCTACATGTGAAGCGGAGTACATGGCAGCCTCGGAGGCAGCACATGAAGCAATATGGGTGAAGGAGTTCATCACCGACCTAGGAGTCATACCCAATGCGTCGGGGCCAATCAAACTTTTCTGTGACAACACTGGAGCTATTGCACTTGCCAAGGAGCCCAGGTTTCACAAGAAGACAAGGCACATCAAGCGTCGCTTCAACTCCATTCGTGAAAATGTTCAAGATGGAGACATAGAGATTTGTAAAGTACATACGGACCTGAATGTAGCAGATCCGTTGACTAAACCTCTCCCTAGGGCAAAACATGATCAACACCAGAATTCCATGGGTGTTCGATTCATCACAATGTAACTAGATTATTGACTCTAGTGCAAGTGGGAGACTGTTGGAAATATGCCCTAGAGGCAATAATAAAAGCATTATTATTATATTTCCTTGTTCATGATAATTGTCTTTATTCATGCTATAATTGTGTTATCCGAAAATCGTAATACATGTGTGAATAACAGACACCAACATGTCCCTAGTATGCCTCTAGTTGACTAGCTCGTTGATCAACAAATAGTCATGGTTTCCTGACTATGGACATTGGATGTCATTGATAACGAGATCACATCATTAGGAGAATGATGTGATGGACAAAGACCCAATCCTAAACATAGCACAAGATCGTATAGTTCGTTTGCTAGAGTTTTCCAATGTCAAGTATCTTTTCCTTAGACCATGAGATCGTGTAACTCCCGGATACCGTAGGAGTGCTTTGGGTATACCAAACGTCACAACGTAACTGGGTGACTATAAAGGTAGACTACGGGTATCTCTGAAAGTGTCTGTTGGGTTGACATGGATCAAGACTGGGATTTGTCACTCCGTATGACGGAGAGGTATCACTGGTCCCACTCGGTAATGCATCATCATAATGAGCTCAAAGTGACCAAGTGTCTGGTCACGGGATCATGCATTACGGTACGAGTAAATTGACTTGCCGGTAACGAGGTTGAACGAGGTATTGGGATACCGACGATCGAATCTCGGGCAAGTAACATATCGATTGACAAAGGGAATTGCATACGGGGTTGATTGAATCCTCGACATCGTGGTTCATCCAATGAGATCATCGTGGAGCATGTGGGAGCCAACATGGGTATCCAGATCCCGCTGTTGGTTATTGACCGGAGAGTCGTCTCGGTCATGTCTGCTTGTCTCCCGAACCCGTAGGGTCTACACACTTAAGGTTCGGTGACGCTAGGGTTGTGAAGATAAGTATATGCAGTAACCCGAATGTTGTTCGGAGTCCCGGATGAGATCCCGGACGTCACGAGGAGTTCCGGAATGGTCCGGAGGTAAAGAATTATATATAGGAAGTGCTATTTCGGCCATCGGGACAAGTTTCGGGGTCACCGGTATTGTACCGGGACCACCGGAAGGGTCCCGGGGGTCCACCGGGTGGGGCCACCTATCCCGGGGGGCCCCATGGGCTGAAGTAGGAGGGAACCCAGCCCAAAGTGGGCTGGGGCGCCACTCCCCTAGGGCCCATGTGGCTAGGGTTGAGGGGAAACCCTAGAGGGGGCGCCCCTTGCTTGGGAGGCAAGCCCCCCACCCCTTGGCCGCCGCCCCCCTAGTAGATTCCATCTACTAGGGCCGGCGCCCCCCCCTTGGCACCCCTATATATAGTTGAGGAGAGGAGGGACTTCATACCTCAGCCTTGGCGCCTCCCTCTCTCCCCGTTACGTCTCTCTCTCGTAGTATAGGCGAAGCCCTGCTACTGTGACGCCCTGCATCCACCACCACGCCGTCGTGTTGCTGGATCTTCATCAACCTCTCCTTCCCCCTTGCTGGATCAAGAAGGAGGAGACGTCTCCCGTCCCGTACGTGTGTTGAACGCGGAGGTGCCGTCCGTTTGGCGCTTGGTCATCGGTGATTTGGATCACGTCGTGTTCGACTACATCATCACCGTTCTTTGAACGCTTCCGTGCGCGATCTACAAAGGTATGTAGATGCATCCGATGACTCGTTGCTAGATGAACTCCTAGATGGATCTTGGTGAAACGAGTAGGAAAATTTTTGTTTTCTGCAACGTTCCCCAACAAGAACACTTCTTGATAATTTAGTGAGAGATCATCTTATAATGCTACCGTCAATCAAAGCAAGATAAGATGCATAAAAAGATAAACATCACATGCAATCAATATAAGTGATATGATATGGCCATCATCATCTTGTGCTTGTGATCTCCATCTCCGAAGCACCGTCATGATCACCATCATCACCGGCGTGACACCTTGATCTCCATCGTAGCATCGTTGTCGTCTCGCCAATCTTATGCTTCCACGACTATCGCTACCGTTTAGTGATAAAGTAAAGCATTACATCGCGATTGCATTGCATACAATAAAGCGACAACCATATGGCTCCTGCCAGTTGCCGATAAGTCGGTTACAAAACATGATCATCTCATACAATAAAAATCATTCCTTGACCATATCACATCACAACATGCCCTGCAAAAACAAGTTAGACGTCCTCTACTTTGTTGTTGCAAGTTTTACGTGGCTGCTACGGGCTTTAAGCAAGAACCAATCTCACCTACGCATCAAAAACCACAACGATAGTTTGTCAAATAGACTCCGTTTTAACCTTCGCAAGGACCGGGCGTAGCCATACTTGGTTCAACTAAAGTTGGAGAGACAGTCGCCCGCAAGCCATCTATGTGCAAAGCACGTCGAGGGAACCGGTCTCGCGTAAGCGTACGCGTAAGGTTGGTCCGGGTCGTCTCGTCCAACAATACCGCCGAACCAAAGTATGACATGCTGGTAGGCAGTATGACTTGTATCGTCCACAACTCACTTGTGTTCTACTCGTGCATATAACATCAACATAAATAACCTAGGCTCGGATGCCACCGTTGGGTTACGTAGTAATTTCAAAAAATTTCCTACGCACACGCAAGATCATGTGATGCATAGCAACGAGAGGGGAGAGTGTTGTCTACGTACCCAACGCAGACCGACTGCGGAAGCACTGACACGACGTAGAGGAAGTAGTCGTACGTCTTCACGATCCAACCGATCAAGCACCGAAACTACGGCACCTCCGAGTTCGAGCACACGTTCAGCTCGATGACGATCCCCGGACTCCGATAAAGTGTCGGGGAAGAGTTCCGTCAGCACGACGACGTGGTGACGATCTTGATATACTACAGCAGCAGGGCTTCGCCTAAACTCCGCTACAGTATTATCGAGGAATATGGTGGCAGGGGGCACCGCACACGGCTAAGGAATAGATCACGTGGATCAACTTGTGTGTCTAGAGGTGCCCCCTGCCTCCGTATATAAAGGAGTAGAGGGGGGAGGCTGGCCGGCCAAGGAGGAGGGCGCAGGAGAGTCCTACTCCCTCTGGGAGTAGGATTCCCCCCCAAATCCTAGTTGGAATAGGATTCGCGGAGGGGGAAAAGAGGAGGAGGGGGCCGGCCACCTCTCCTAGTCCTAATAGGACTAGGGGAAGGGGGAGGCGCGCAGCCCATCTAGGGCAGCCCCTTCTCTTTTCCACTAAGGCCCACTATGGCCCATATAGCTCCCGGGGGGTTCCGGTAACCCTCCCGGTACTCCGGTAAAATCCCGATTTCACCCGGAACACTTCCGATATCCAAACATAGGCTTCCAATATATCAATCTTTACGTCTCGACCATTTCGAGACTCCTCGTCATGTCCATGATCACATCCGGGACTCCGAACAACCTTCAGTACATCAAAATACATAAAATCATAATATAACTATCATCGTACCTTAAGCGTGCGGACCCTACGGGTTCGAGAACAATGTAGACATGACCGAGACACGTCTCCGGTCAATAACCAATAGCGGGACCTGGATGCCCATATTGGCTCCTACATATTCTACGAAGATCTTTATCGGTCAGACCGCATAACAACATACGTTGTTCCCTTTGTCATCGGTATGTTACTTGCTCGAGATTCGATCGTCGGTATCCAATACCTAGTTCAATCTCGTTACCGGCAAGTCTCTTTACTCGTTCCGTAATACATCATCTCACAACTAACATATTAGTTGTAATGCTTGCGAGGCTTATGTGATGTGTATTACCGAGAGGGCCCAGAGATACCTCTCCGACAATCGGAGTGACAAATCCTAATCTCGAAATACGCCAACCCAACATCTACCTTTGGAGACACCTGTAATGCTCCTTTATAATCACCCAGTTACGTTGTGACGTTTGGTAGCACCCAAAGTGTTCCTCCGATAAACGGGAGTTGCATAATCTCATAGTCATAGGAACATGTATAAGTCATGAAGAAAAGCATTAGCAACATACTAAACGATCGGGTGCTAAGCTAATGGAATGGGTCATGTCAATCAGATCATTCAACTAATGATGTGACCTCGTTAATCAAATAACAACTCATTGTTCATGGTTAGGAAACATAACCATCTTTGATTAACGAGCTAGTCAAGTAGAGGCATACTAGTGACACTTTGTTTGTCTATGTATTCAAACATGCATTATGTTTCCGGTTAATACAATTCTAGCATGAATAATAAACATTTATCATGATTATAAGGAAATAAATAATAACTTTATTATTGCCTCTAGGGCATATTTCCTTCACTAACACTTAGCAACCGAACCGGTATCTAATACCCTGGTGCTACTAGGAGTACTAGTAAAGTACACATCAACACAATGTATATCCAATATACTTCTATCGACCTTGCCAGCCTTCTATTAATCTACCAAGTATCTAGGGTAATTCTGCTCCAGTGGTTGTTCCCCTTATTACAGAAGCACTTAGTCTCGGGTTTGGGTTCAACCTTGGGTTTCTTCACTAGAGCAGCAGCTGATTTGCCGTTTCATGAAGTATCCCTTCTTGCCCTTGCCCTTCTTGAAACTAGTGGTTTCACCAACCATCAACGATTGATGCTCCTTCTTGATTTCTACTTTTGTGGTGTCAAACATCGCGAATAACTCAAGGATCATCATATATGTCCCTGATACATTATAGTTCATCACGAAGCTCTAGCAGCTTGGTGGTAATGACTTCGGAGAAACATCACTATCTCATCTGGAAGATCAACTCCCACTCGATTCAAATGATTGTTGTACTCAGACAATCTGAGCACAAGCTCAACAATTGAGCTTTTCTCCCTTAGTTTGCAGGCTAAGAAAATCGTCGGAGGTCTTATACCTCTTGACGTGGGCACGAGCCTGAAATCCCAATTTTAGCCCTCGAACCATCTCATATGTTCCGCGACGTTTCAAAACGTCTTCGGTGCCTCAATTCTAAACCGTTTAACTGAACTATCACGTAGTTATCAAAATGTGTATGTCAGATGTTCGCAACATCCACAGACGACGTTCGAGGTTCAGCACACTGAGCGGTGCATTAAGGACATAAGCCTTCTAAGAAGCAATGAGGACAATCCTCAGTTTACGGACCTAGTCCACATAATTGCTACTATCAACTTTCAACTAAATTTTCTCTAGGAACATATCTAAACATTAGAACTATAGCGTGAGCTACGACATAATTTGCAAAGTCCTTTTGACTATGTTCAGGATAATTAAGTTCATCTTGTGAACTCCCACTCAGATAGACATCCCTCTAGTCATCTAAGTGATTACATGATCCGAGTCAACTAGGCCGTGTCCGATCATCACGTGAGACGGACTAGTCAACATCGGTGAACATCTTCATGTTGATCGTATCTTCTATATGACTCATGCTCGACCTTTCGGTCTTCTATGTTCCGAGGCCATGTCTGTACATGCTAGGCTCGTCAAGTCAACCTAAGTGTTTGCATGTGTTCCGAGGCCATGTCTGTACATGCTAGGCTCGTCAACACCCGTTGTATGTGAACATTAGAATCTATCACACCCGATCATCACGTGGTGCTTCGAAACGATGAACTTTCGCAACGGTGCACAGTTAGGGGGAACACTTTCTTGAAATTTTAATGAGGGATCATCTTATTTACTACCGTCGTTCTAAGCAAATAAGATGCATAAACATGATAAACACCACATGCAATCAAATAATAGTGACATGATATGGCCAATATCATATAGCTCCTTTGATCTCCATCTTGGGGCTCGATGATCATCTTGTCACCGGCATGACACCATGATCTCCATCATCATGATCTCCATCATCGTGTCTTCTTGAAGTTGTCTCATCATCTATTACTTCTACTACTATGGCTAACGCTTTAGCAATAAAGTAAAGTAATTACATGACGTTTAAGTTGACACGTAGGTCATAAATAAATAAATACAACTCCTATGGCTCCTGCCGGTTGTCATACTCATCGACATGCAAGTCGTGATTCCTATTACAAGAACATGATCAATCTCATACATCACATATCATTCATCACATTCTTCTTGGCCATATCATATCACATAGCATACCCTGCAAAAACAAGTTAGACGTCCTCTAATTGTTGTTTGCATGTTTTACGTGGCTGCTATGGGTTTCTAGCAAGAACGTTTCTTACCTACGCAAAACCACAACGTGATATGCCAATTGCTTTTTACCCTTCATAAGGACCCTTTTCATCGAATCCGATCCGACTAAAGTGGGAGAGACAGACACCCGCCAGCCACCTTATGCAACTAGTGCATGTTAGTCGGTGGAACCGGTCTCACGTAAGCGTACGTGTAAGGTTGGTCCAGGCCGCTTCATCCCACGATGCCGCCGAATCAAGATAAGACTAGTAACGACAAGCATATTGAACAAAATCAACGCCCACAACTACTTTGTGTTCTACTCGTGCATAGAATCTACGCAATAGACCTAGCTCATGATGCCACTGTTGGGGGACGTAGCAGAAATTCAAAATTTTCCTACGTGTCACCAAGATCTATCTATGGAGAGACCAGCAACGAGGGGAAGGAGAGTGCATCTACATACCCTTGTAGATCGCTAAGCGAAAGCGTTCAAGAGAACGGGTTGAAGGAGTCGTACTCGTCGTGATCCAAATCACCGGAGATCCTAGTGCCGAACGGACGGCACCTCCGCGTTCAACACACGTGCAGCCCGGTGACGTCTCCCATGCCTTGATCCAGCAAAGAGAGAGGGAGAGGTTGAGGAAGACTCCATCCAGCAGCAGCACAACGGCGTGGTGGTGGTGGAGGAGCGTGGCTATCCTGCAGGGCTTCGCCAAGCACCACGGGAGAGGAGGAAGAGAGAGACAGGGCTGCACCAACAGGGAGAGATCCAATCGTGTATGTTGTGCAGCCCCTAGGCCTCATATATATAGGGGAAGGGGAGGAGGGTGCGCCCCCTCTAGGGTTCCCACCCCTAGGGGGGCGGCAGCCCTAGATGGGAAAGGGGAGGCGGCCAAGAGGGGGAGAGGGGGGGCGCCCCCTAGGGTGGGCCTTAGGGCCCATCTAAGCCTAGGGTTTCCCCTTCTCCTCCTTTGCTGCACCTTGGGCCTTGTGGGAGGCGCACCAGCCCACTCAGGGGCTGGTCCCTCACCACTCTTGGCCCATGCAAGCCTCCGGGATTGGTGGCCCCACTCAGTGGACCCCCGGGACCCTCCCGGTGGTCCCGGTACGTTACCGATAAACCCTGAAACTTTTCCGGTGACCAAAACAGGACTTCCCATATATAAATATTTACCTCCGGATCATTCCGGAACTCCTCGTGACGTCCAGGATCTCATCCGAGACTCCAAACAACATTCGGTAACCACATACAAACTTCCTTTATAACCCTAGCGTCATCGAACCTTAAGTGTGTAGACCCTACGGGTTCGGGAGACATGCAGACATGACCGAGACGTTCTCTGGTCAATAACCAACAGCGGGATCTGGATACCCATGTTGGCTCCTACATGTTCCACGATGATCTCATCGGATGAACCACGATGTCAAGGACTTAATCAATCCTGTATACAATTCCCTTTGTCTATCGGTACGATACTTGCCCGAGATTCGATCGTCGGTATCCCGATACCTTGTTCAATCTCGTTACCGGCAAGTCTCTTTACTCGTTCCGTAACACATCATCCCGTGATCAACTCCTTGATCACATTGTGCACATTATGATGATATCCTACCGAGTGGGCCCAGAGATACCTCTCCGTCACACAGAGTGACAAATCCCAGTCTCGATTCGTGCCAACCCAACAGACACTTTCGGAGATACCTGTAGTGTACCTTTATAGCCACCCAGTTACGTTGTGACGTTTGGCACACCCAAAACACTCCTACGGTATCCGGGAGTTGCACAATCTCATGGTCTAAGGAAATGATACTTGACATTAGAAAAGCTTTAGCATACGAACTACACGATCTAGTGCTATGCTTAGGATTGGGTCTTGTCCATCATATCATTCTCCTAATGATGTGATCCCGTTATCAACGACATCCAATGTCCATGGTCAGGAAACCGTAACCATCTATTGATCAACGAGCTAGTCAACTAGAGGCTTACTAGGGACATGTATCCACACATGTATCTGAGTTTCCTATCAATACAATTCTAGCATGAATAATAAACGATTATCATGAACAAGGAAATATAATAATAACCAATTTATTATTGCCTCTAGGGCATATTTCCAACAGCGTGGGTAGTTCATCCTCGCAGCTGAGGGTTTATACCAGGAGCTATTTCTTTGATCTCTCTCTCTCTCTCTCTCTCGTGTTCTTGATTTGACACAATCTTGATGTATCATGAGCTTTTATCAATATAGTTAAATCAAATGATGTTCTCTTCCCTTTCTTATTTTTGTGGTGAACTGAGTCTTGCTCTTTGAGGTTTCTTTATGTTCGATTGAATATTTTGATTTTAAGATCATTTGATGCATGTCTCACTCACGGAAACTCGTGGCGACATTGGTGTATCTAGATGAAATTAGAGTTGATTGATGCATATCATATGATGTTGTCGTAGTACGATCTCTACAAATATTCGTGACACTTTGGGATGGTTCTTTTAAATTGATTGGAAACCCAACCTTGAGGTGGTTTACTACCTACACGATTTTAAACTACTTTCTCCGATGGGAATAGAGACTTTGGAGTGATTCTTTGCCGCACTCTGAGGGATTATGTGATTCAGTTATGTTAATGATGTTGGGAGATTGCACTAGCGAAAGTATGAACACTAGGCCTTGTTTTGTAAGCATCGAGACACCGTTTTCACACTTTTTTTACATGCTACCTTGTTTTTATCTATTCAAATTATAAAAACCTATTTCTACCATCCATATTACACATCTATCATCACCTCTTCGCCGAACTAGTGCACCTATACAACTGACAATTATATTGGGTGTGTTGGGGACACAAGAGACTCTTTGTATTTGGTTGCAGGATTGTTTGAGATTAAAACACCTTCATCCTACATCTCCCACGGATTGATAAACTTTAGGTCATCCACTTGAGGAAAATTTGTTATTGTCCTATAAAACTCTGTGTTTGGAAGCCCAACGGAGTCTACAAGAATAAAGCTACGTAGTAGCCATCAGCGCGCCGCACTTCTTCCTTGGCGACGTGTTGCCGCTCTTGCTTTACGCTGCGCCGTGCACTGCGGAGAGCCGTGTGCAGACACGGGCCCACTCATGCATTGCGGCACCACTCTTGCTCTCTGGCCAGCTCCGACTGGTTCTCCTCCTCGAGGAGGTTGATGACGGAGGCGGCACTTCGCAGGTTGGCATGCTTGAAATGGTAGAGGGGATATAGGCTGCGCTATGGCTGGTGTGTAGCCGCCTAGCATTTTTATGCCCACTCTTGTTGGTGGCGGGAAACAAAATGGTGAGTGGCGGAAAACGGTGGAGTGTTCAGATAACACCATTAATATGAAAAACGTAGGAAAGAAGGAAGCGTGAGCTAGCACGACATGACGACGCGTGCACACACAATGCGTACCCGCAGGTGTGCTAGTGCTATGCCGTGAATATCGTAGACAGTCACTGTTTAAGAATTCACCTGATTAATCAGTTAACAGGCCAGTTAATCGCTACTCGTAGCATGGCCGAATTGAATAGTACCTATTCGCCGGGTTAACTTGTCAGACCGATTAATTAGTTGATTAAACCGATTAATCAGTTGTTAAGCCGATTAATCTCTGCTGGCCCATTACTGGGCAAACAAAGCCTAAATGTTTGGCCCGTAATCCCTTATAGCCCCATACCTACCGCTCCCTAATATCTAGGGTTAGTAATTTTACCTCCTCTCTATGCTATTTATATGTGTACGACATCAATTTTTGGAATATTACATAGCTGGGAGCATGAGAATATGGTATAATACAAATAAAAACTAGATATATGTTGGCAAGTTTCTATTCAATCTACCGATTAATGGTCGACCGATTAATCCAGTTAATAGGCCGATTTACCGATTAATCGTTACTCTTGCACTAACCGAGCAGCTACCAGTTAACAATTTATTTTTAGTGAAAGCAAAACGTGTGCCGAACTTAACAAATGAGCACACATTTTTCATAATAATACCATCAAGCCACTACATGTTATCGCACACCATTCCTTTAGTTCTACTAGATGACCCGTTGCGCCAATGGCGCAAAGGCCGAATGAAAGCTAATCGGCGCGAGAGTATGCTCTAACATATTATTGTTGCCGAGAGCAAGCCAACTATTTAAAGTGTGTGCATCAAAATATGTAGACACTGAATGAAACATATGGAAGTAAGTATGGATTGATGATAGATAGATGGTTGCTGATGATACATGTTTTTTAATCATTAACAATGTTATGAGCAAGGCATGTAGATAGGCAGAGATATGTTAGACAGATGTATCGCTGGATGTTTAGAACGACTTCTTTGAGGCAGCTATTCATAACTGCTATTCTTCGTAGCCTGCATTGCTCAGAGCAGAAATTCCTTCGATATCATCGTCCAGGCTCCAATAATAGTGGTTTGTTTGCTGGAGATCATATTCAGACTGTTGTTGTATCGCTAAGACCGATCAGCAATATATGTTACCTGTGATAAAACATGATTGAGATTGTTGTCTTTGGAGCGGTTAAATGATATAAGGAAGAATATACTATCAGCAACTATAGTCTATGATTTTGTATCTGCTTGTGTGTGTATAAATCTCTTGAAAGACATACAATTATCAGAGTAACCAAATTATATGTGCTGTGTACCTATCTGCAAAGAGAACAACATGACCTTAAAATTGCTCTGCTTGTAGTTTTGGTCAAGTAACAAGAAAACCTGGGATTAAGAGGTGCAGGTGTTTGGTCGGTGTTGCTAGTAGAAAACAAAAAGAAATTGTTGCTGATGCTATAGTATTCTTCAGAAGAAGGCCCTGCAGTATTTTCACCCTTAACAAAATATTCAGTCAATCAGCCATGTGCATCACATAGTCCACGGCAATCTCTTTTGTGAAGAACAAATATAATATCTACAACAAGTTAATCGTGCGAACCAGTTTCAGCTATCAGGAAGCGAAGGAGAATTGTTCTCTGTTCTCTAGCCATCAGAACACAATACTAAGTCCTAACTGAACAGAAATATTGCCTCAATCTTAAAATCTGATGCTTTCTTTCATTGTTATAAGGAGAATCCCCAAATCTATGCTGATTCTCTCTAAAACTGAACATAGGCCAGATCTGAAACCAAAGCCTGCCTAAGCACCATCCTCAGGATAACAAAAAATATGCATTGGGTGGAGTTTAGGAAGAACTAAAATCAACCAAAACAGTGTCTAAGGACGAAATATGGCACTATATTAGGATCCCGGGCATAGGCTCATGGCAACAGGAAAAGGAAAAATGGGGAGCAGAACGAATCTAGGTTGCAGAGAAAAAGAATTTCCAAACAACATGTATAGGGCACACTAAGCATATAAACAGCAAAAGTTCACTTCTGAATTTGGTCACACAACATAAAGAAATCTTAATATGAGCTTGTAAGTGCTGCAGATATGATCACAGGGAATGTTTGATGCAAACATTAGTGTGAAAGCATGCATAAAAGGAAAGGTTGTTTTCTTCAGTCATAGTGTTCTGAAAACAACAGTAGAAGAGGAGACTTTCACATATATACAATAAGCGATGGTAAACCGCTCTTGACCATAGAGACAACAATAAAGTCTAAAGATCGTAGACTACATCATAGACTACTTTTCACCAGAGGCAGCAAGGGAGGACTAAAGTCTATACATATCTTGCTGAGAGTAGTCCAAAATGGGAAAGATGCTGGTCTGATAGATATGAAACAAAAGGTGGTTGTTGCAGTAACCGATGAAGCACGCTGTCCAGGATACATTCAGCAAAGTTTACCAGAAACTGTTTCTGGTTGCTTCAAGGCGCTGCTCAAACTTCATAGCAATGTAGCGTAGCCTTTGCGTCAGTCCTTCGATGCTTGCAAGAGCTGTTTTCATAAACTCCCTTGGTGTTATCCTGACCTTTCAGGTGGCGAGCAGCTGTTGTGTTTTCTATTTGGGCAGAATACGAGTTCATATACCTAACAGCGTAGTAGCATGTTTTGCGCAGCTTCTTGATTGTCTCATTCGATGAAGTCAACCATTTGACCAGGTGCGTCACTTGATTTTCTAGCCTCTTGACATGGGTGTAGTGGTAGCCCCTCATTTCTTTGCCATATGCATTCTCCATGTATCTAATAGCCTCCATAGCAGCACTGTCTTCTGCATCTTCATAGCTATCTAAGATTGCACCTGGTATAGAACTCGGGACAAGTGAATCATCTAGCAATTCCAAAGTAGAAATGAAAGTCACTGTTACACGATTCTTTCCGCCTGGGTATATTTTGTGCTGGTAAGTTGCAGGGGGCAGCTTTAGAGCTTTCAGCATGAGGGCAAATATGTGGGCATAAGGAATCACTATCAGGTAGTCATTATCCTGTAGGGACAAAGCAAGGGTAAATTTTAGTTAATATCATATCATCTTTTTGAAACCCTTCTCTAAAGTAGTGATTCCTTATGCCCACATATTTGGTTTCTACTGTATAAGTAACTTACATCTGTAGAAGTCAGTAGATATTAGCAGATGTAAGTTAATGCACAAACAAACTGAGACTATAAAACAAACTGGTCATATCACCTAACCATGTAAACTCTTACAATAGACAGTGACAGTTTGCAGTAATGCGGTTTCTTTTAGAAGCATTCCAAAAAACTGACAACTAAATGAAAGCAAAGAATAGGAAGTGATCCGACCTTTTCCTCACATAGATCCAATATTTTCAGTGGCATCCTTTTTTGTGATTAGTGCAGAACAAAACTGACCCTTTTTCCCTGTTAATCCCAAGACAAAATCAAATCTGCCTTCAAATGGAATTAAAAGATCAAGGTAATGAGCAAATTTTAGATAATACATCAAATGGAATCAAAACTGCCAAATTGCATCCATAAAAGAATATAACTGCACATACATGTTTAATAACAATCGTGGTCTAGCAAAACCAAAACTCAGATCAGTATATGGCATCGCTCACCATTGATATGTTACAAAACCTGGGTCAATTAAGCCGCTAACCTGTTTACACGCAAGAACAAAATATAAATAGCATGAGGCAAACCTTGCAAAAACTTGGGATGAGTCAGGTGGATCTCAAACAATGTTTATCCAATTATTATTATCCTCACCTCCTCACATAACCTGAGATTGAAGTAAGAAAATGGGATGAGTTCACCTTTGATCTGCAGTAGCACATTTAGGAATACCCAATTTCTTCTTCCATCATGCAAGTACCCAGGACAAAAACACGTCCAGCTCGTTGGTGAGCAACCTTATCAAAGCTCCTACAAATAGGAAAACAATGATTTCAGGAGGGGAAATGACACCAATAACTATCAGGCATAGCTCACTGTATGAACTTAATACCATTTGCACATTTGGTACTGACAACAGTTCTAGCGATAAACAAAAGATGCAGTAGTATATGAAGTCAGGTAAGTGTACACTCAAATACACCGCTACATGAAAACAAAAGCCTACAAAGCACGCATTTTAGTGAACATGTTTCAGTTTTCTTTTCCTATCCGCGTTTGAAAAGGATAAAAGAGAACACAAGCAAACCTAAAAATAACCTCATGACAAAACAAAATATACAAAATTTCATGTCTCCTATAGTCTTATACAACAGGGGGAAAAATCAAGTTACCAAATGCTAATCTATGGGTAAAATCATCATGAAGAATTCTGTAGGGTCGAGAGCCCCATAAACAGAAGTAAATATCTACTTCATGGATTCTTGTTATGATTGAGTGGAACTAATGTTTTGACTGGATATTCCTTGTTTCTTTATACTTTTATTAATCTCGAAATCATCTTTTTATGATTGACTGGAACTAATATTTTGAAGAATGAAATCACGTGGCTTGCATAGACTAATCCTCACCTGCTAGCCTTCTGGGATTTTCATCAAACACCTTGTAGGAGTAGCACAAAATCTGCACAAGCAAAGATCAGAAAAAGTTCAAAGAAGGAGCAGGGCATTTATAGGAGGAAAGAAATTAGGAAGAGGACAAGAGTGTGTGCACTTCCTGGCTGGAGAGGAACTCCGAACACGCCATCGCTTGCGACGACGACGAAGAGGTGGGCCGGGGTGATCTCCACGGTCTTCACCTCACGGTTGCCGAGGCTGCGCGTGAAGGCCGTGCTCGGGTAGAGCCCATGGCGGGCCCAGACGCGAGGCGGGGTACCCCTCGTAGGCGAGCCAGCCCTCGGCGTCGGGGTCGCGCACGCCCTCCACCTGCTCGACGGACATGACCCGCGCGCACGCTCGTCGGCGTGGAACGGCGCCTGGTCCCACGACACCTCCTCGGCGACGACGCGGCCGACGCGCCAGACCCGGTCACGGCGCGCAAGTCCCCGACGTTGGCCACGTGGAGCACGCCGCCGGCCACGAGCGCCGCGACGGCGGTGGTCCCGCTCACGGAGTTGTCCACGGCCGCCGCCGCGCGCATCTCCTCGTTGACCCCGACCATAGCCGCCCGGAACGCCCCCGCGGGGTCCGACGCGAGGAGGCTCCCTCTGGAGGCGTCGTCCTCGGCCGCGAGGAGGAGGAGGCGGGGAAGCCCATCCCACGAGAACCGGGACCAGGCGCCGTGGCCGTCGAAGACCGCGAAGAGGTGGAGATCGGGGTCGCCCGCGGAGCGCGTGGCCACGAGGTACACGTCCTGCGACTCCCGGCCCGGGGAGTCCGGGTAGAGGCCGTCCACCGTCAGCGTGGTGTACTCCAGCGCCAGGCCCGCACCCGGCACCACAGCGCGGCTACCGGGCACGCCACCGCCTTCCCGCCGCCCTCCGCCGTCGCCCCGCGGCAGGCGGCACCTGCCGTGCGCGCACCCCATGGAATGCGTGCGCCCTCCACCAGCACCCCCCGGGATGCAGCCGCGCTCCTCATCCTTCCCAGCAGCTCCACTGCACCACGACGGCGCTGATTCCCGTCCTTGTCGCCCACCTCCCCTGCTCCTTCACACAACCACCGCCTCACCTAACCCGCACCCGATACAGATCCATGCGCCGCCGATGGGCATCGGACAATGGAGAGAAGGAAGGAGGGGGAGAGAAACGAGGACGGGAGCGGATTTGGTAGCTAGGTTTTACTGCTCGCGTCTCATCCGGCGTCCACACCACCAATCGCGGACCAAGCCACCTCGCAAACTCTCACCTGCGCCACATCTACCACAGAGGCTAACAAATGGGCCCAATGTTTCTGAAGCGGAAGAGATCTAGCTGGGTGCATGGAAGGACGGTGAGGGTATACCAGCGCCAATCCACCCACCCGCCTGGCAGCCCCACGACGCCTCGTTGGTCTGTAATTGTTTTTTTTTTCACCCAGGCACAAGCGACGCACCCTCAGTACCTACCCCGCCAAGCCGGACCCGTGAGAGATGTGGCCCACCCGTCATCCAGATGAGTAAGAAATGATAACGTGAAAAAAACAAGCGGTAGGATCTCTGCCAGCGCGGTAAAAAAGCTCCAGCGAGGCAGATCGAGTGAATGAGGATGATTTCATGACGCAGATGCCTCGGTTTGGCGGGTAGTCTAGAGCGGTCTATATGTTCAATTGTGTACCCAATAGAGCACACAATTCACATGACAAAATCATATGCGTTGTCACGAGATATTACACCCAAGTTGCCTTTATAAATCGTGTGCCTAACTTTCAAACAATCACGCACGAGTATACATATCACGCATGGTGTGCGATGCTCCAAGCCATCACAAACAATTTGATTACGTAAAGTGTTTGCCAATCAACGCACACGTTCACAATATAGGAATATGTGTGTTTCATTCCTGGCACATGAGTTTATTTTTCTACTACTGTTTGTGATGCCTACATCACACAATTTGGTCTAGTGGTGTGTGGGGATGTATCTGGTGCACCGGGGCAATTTGTGCTACCGGTGCACCGGTCGCTCGTTGCACATTCAAAAATGTTCCAAAAAATCTGAAAAAAAATCTAGTGCATTGACACAACATCAATGTACGTTGTCAGAAAATTTTAAATCAATATTTGAAACATTGCTCAAGATACAAAAATAACAAATTTGATACTGAATAGTACATAACACAAGTTAGGCTTCAGTTTTGGCCCATTAGCACATTGAGGTCAAATTTGTCATTTTTATATCATGAGCATTGTTTTGAATTTTGATTTGAATTTTTGTGACAACATACATTGATGTTGTGTCGATACGCTAAATTTTTTGTAACTTTTTTTGAATATTTTTGAATGTGCAACGGGTCCGGTGCACCGGTAGCATCAATTGTCTTGGTGCACCAAATATGTTCCCAGTCGTCTCAGGCCCAATCTGCAGTAGTGGGTGCAGCTGTACCATTAAGTATTGGACCATAGTATCTTGGGAGCGCTTTTCCAAGCAAACACCAAACTTGCCATGGCAACTT
The DNA here is from genome assembly GCF_056163025.1 of Triticum urartu. Classification (NCBI taxonomy): domain Eukaryota; kingdom Viridiplantae; phylum Streptophyta; class Magnoliopsida; order Poales; family Poaceae; genus Triticum; species Triticum urartu. The sequence goes on from NC_141876.1 coordinate 26,514,805, forward strand.
TGTAGGATTTACCATGATCGGTGGTGAAAATTGCCATGCGGCGCAAAAAAAGCAGAAAAATTGTCGTCTGTCTGATCGTGATCAAATGACGTTGAGGGTGTCCGCGGGAGGCCCAAAGAAAAATGACTTTAAACACTTATCATTCTCGTGGGTATTTAGAAAATTTACGTGCAAGGGAATGTAGGGGATTGGGAGGGAATGTGGAGGATTGGTGAATTGGAGGGATTCACCAAATCCCAGGTAATGTCGGTCCCTTTGGGGCTTGAAAACCCCCTCTGCCAAACAAGGCCTAAAATAGCTTCCAGAGCGATGGCCAGAGCTGCCCTTTATGTTACTTTATTAATATTTTTTAAGAACTTCAAAATGTGGCTTTTGCTAAATTCGAAACAAAAACCAAATTATATGCACGACTGTCCAGAAAATTCATTTTTATCTAGCATTTTCTACTCATTTTTGAAACCGTCTGAACCCAAAATGTTCAATTGGGACACCATCTAGTACATTAAAAATATGTGACCCACATGTCACTCGAAAAGATAGTTTAAAGTATATATAATCTCAGATACCTTTGGGCCAAGAAATATTTTTCTTCCAAATCGGGTTACTCCCTGGGTTCCATATGCATGGACAAAATTCAGTATCATCTATGCATATTAAAGATAGCAGGGGACGGGAAAGGGAAAGCCGATTGAGCAGCCCCAGGAAATTGCTTCTTGGTAGTATGTGCGATGAGAACCGTAAGGCCCATAATGTATGTTGCTTCTTGGTAATCTGTGCTTCAGGGATTCCTCTTAGGGGATGGACGATTGTTAAGCTGGATTAGTTGCTAGGTACTCCTGCAGAAGATGAAATTTTCCAGTTAATTTACATTATATGCTGCTTATAACAATAAGAGAGGTGCATCCTGGAGAGTGGTTATTACAAAATTGACATTCAGTTTGAGCACATAAATGTTTTCCCCTACATCTTTCAAAATAATGCGACACTGACGATCAAATAAACCCATGATTCAAGATCTCCTAACAAAACATTCTATCAGTTTATTGTAAGCCTTAAAATAAGCATAGTGGGAGTGTTACAAACAAAACATATACTCGATAATATTCTAGAAAAAAAGGTGAGTTCTCACGAATAACTAGATTTGACATGGAAGATTAATTTTAGATAGATTCTTCTTCTCGCGTTAGGAAATATTCAGATAATACAATATTTATAGAAGGTTCTAAAAGAGATAATCAACTTAGAAATGTCCACGGGTGTCCTACGGAGAGATTAGTAAACTAGCAAAAGACAGACGTGCGTCTTGTTGTATAAGGGCATCTCCAAACTGACTCCAAATCGGACACCGTATCCGTCTGTGGACCGGTGAGGACTAGTCCACAGATATTGATGTGGGAGCCGGTCATCCAACCTTGTCCGCATAAATTTCAAACATGATTTCAACATACGGAAAGAAACATGATGGAATTCTACAAAATTCAACTAACCAAGCCCCCACAACAATCAAAATAATTATAGAAAATAGCACAATTCATCCATAAGTTGCATGCAAATATCTCTAATGCAACAATAGTTCAACTAGATAACCAGATGTTCAACAAGTTTTTCATGTCGATGCCCTAACAACTTCGCATTGTGTTCATGGATGATGCGCATGTCGTAGGGCGCAAAGTGCTTTCGCACATGAAACGAGCGATGCACGCTCTGCCAAAAGACCCCGCCCCTTGCGCTCCTGCCTACAAAGTCCATAGATATAACCAACCACGCATCACACAACAACTTATCATCCTTCACCGAGTACCCCGCCCTCGTGCTTTCTCTAAGAAACAAGATGAAGTTCAAAAATAAGCTCAATGTCATTTGACCGAACACATGTCGGGTGTGGTGTTTGCTATGGACGTCGTCGGTACTGGGGCAGAGGGTACATGGTTGCGGAGGGATTCTGGGTGGATGGCGGCTGCGTTGGTGGGGGCTGTGACGTCCTATGATGTGCGGGAAGGTGTAGATGCAAGGCAAGGGGGAGCATGACGGAGTGGAAGAGAAGTGGATCGGAAGGGGGAGTTGGGTGGGACAGGGGTGTCGGAGTCCTACGTGGTGAAGGTCCGAACCGCTCCGCAGACCAATAAGGTACCAAATTGGATGGCAGACTGGATCTAGACAGTTTGGTCCGAAAGGATGAGGACCGTTTGAGGATCCGCGTTGGAGATGCCCTAAGATCTCTAGGAAGTATTAACGAGTTGAGTTGTCCCATGTGTGAGAACGGCCGGCGAGTGCGGCTACACGTCCTCATGTGGTTCACAGAAAGCATAATGCACAAAGGTTCAAATGTCTTATTATTCTTATAGTGTGGGCCTTAAAAAGTATAGGCCATATAACAACCAAAATTAATGTGAACATTATGTAATTGATGAAGTTCAGAAGCATGTACCTTAACGATATTATGCAAAACTTTGGCTTCATTGTTTTTGTTGAAGTGGTCACGAACAGGCTGTGGTAGAAGAGAAACTGGTAAGATCATAAATACACTACAAGTATATTTCCAAATAAAAAACTGGAACACGGAAAAGGCAAAAATGATTTTGTAATAGGTTCAGTTTACATATAAAGTTGGAAAGTGTATTTTACCTGCAATATGTCATTTATTGCTTTTGCAAGAGAATTTTTCACATCACGAGGATGCAAAGCACCACTATGATAATCCGCAACGAATTCTTCCATTCCAAGGTAAGTTCTGTTTAAGAGGGCACAAGTTAAGATCTACCAAAATAATTGAACTGCTGTCATATCCAGAGCTCATAACTTAACTGGTGCTTAATAATTCAAATTTTGGAGTAATTTGTAACTGATAATAGCATAAAATGTGCGACTTCTTTATTGCTCATGCATAACCTATGGCAAATAATAAAATTTCTAGTTATAGTTTATCTAGAAGAAAAATATTACCTGCTACCACCATGACTTTCATGCCGAACTATCTCAAACTTTTCAAGACTAGGGAAAACAATGTGTTCAATGTACTCCAAGCATATATTTCCTTCAACAATTTTGATAGGGCAGAAAGCTTTATTTATCTTCAACTTCACCAAACCCTGAATAAACAAGTCCATCATGAAGTCATTATCACCACAAAAGAAAAATGCGTAAATATCAATTGATATTTCTAGTGATTAATAACTTAACTGTTTGAAGTAACTAAAAGTTGTTAATAGAAGAAAAATCGTGATACAAACCTCGCTATCATCCATAAATATATCCAAGGATGGATTACTCTTTGACATCTTTTGGCCTTCTTTGAAACTAGTTAGCATGTCTAGTTAGTGTTATGGATAAGCACATACACCACAGACCTAGCTATCTCTAACCATGCATACCAACAGTAAAATAGATATACAAATCACATATTCATTAAAAAATGGATACGATGTAGCAATATAATTGGTTTATTCTTTCCCATGCATTCACAATATTCCCTAGCCATGATATTCTCCTCTCTTTGATCTATGCCCACCAGGCATATGTCTACCTACAAAAAATAATTAAAAAAATCATAACGGCATGTTATTAATAAGTCAGTAAAACTAAGAAAAAAGTCGTAAGCTTGTTAGGTTTCATTGAATCATATATAAATACCATACTATAGCATGTAAGCTTTGAATCATATATGCATGATGTAGATGTTCATTTAATTTGTATAATTCATCTCATTCAAAATTAATTAGTTTTATAAAAAAATAATCTATTTTAAGATTCACGGAATTGTGCATTGTAAAGCATAAAGTAAAAAACAAATAGTGGCAATTCATTAACAAAAAAAAGCATGGAGTCTTCTAGATTATACATGTGGCATGATCTGGTGGAATGTAGATGATATCCAATGGCCAGTAGTGCTCGGATTTGCCATCTATGCACAGTCGGATTGGCTTCATTCAACGACCAACTTTCAAAGTTATCCGCACACTATATAGGGGTATAGACTAGTATGTGCGGAATTTTATAACAATATACTTTTCACATGTGGCATAAAAAAAGATAAGTTTGTATTTCAAATGGGCAGATTTTTTTGTTGACCCGATATTTTGTCCTTTCTGTGTAGCCACAAATCACAATATTTTCAAACAAAATTTCACAGAACCATACTGCATACATATAAGTTTTCACAACAAAATAGTTTTTTTTAACTTTAAATATGTTTTTTGATTTTTTTAAAAAATACCAAACTCCAAACTCAGCAGCCATAAGTCAGCACTCATATAGGCTTCCTTATCACGGAGCATGTTGCGTATTCACAAAATACTAGGATGTGAACATACTAACCTCCGTAAAGAGTATGTCAGCACACCGCATGATGGGGTCTAAGAGCTTGGTAGCACTCACGTGAGCCGGGTTAAGTTGCAATCTAGCAAATGACAGATCATATGTTAATATCTGGAAGGGGCAAATATAACATTAAAGGTAAACGCAATCTGGATGGGAAATATACCTCATTAATCTTTCAACTTTATTTCTCCGCGCAATGTCCATTACAAGTGGCCAATACTCTTGTGCACGGTTGTTGATTTGTTCAGGGGACCATATAAATTCCACCTTGTCTATGTTCATGCCAAGAGATTCCCAAATCTCAATCATGTAGCGACTGATTGTTCTAACCTTGTCCAAATCCTTTGCCGTCTTCTGGACCGCTACCAAAATCTTCACTTTACATCCAGCTCTGACCATTCTATTTACATTTATCGCTTTCCCAACACCCTGAAAAAAAACAAATGTCTGATTTATTTTGACATAATAGATGTGCATGTAGCGAAGTTATAGGCACAACTAATTGATTCGACGGAGAAGATGGATTTATTAAGAACCTGGGCGATGTGCACGCGGCAAGAGGGCTCGAAGTCAACATAGCATACCGGGTTGTGCTTGACATGCAGCAGGGGTAGCAGCTCGTCCTCCCCGATGCACTCTTCCGCGATGCTCAACACCGTCGCCAAGCGCTCTTCCGGGGTCATCACTGCCATGGTATTCGAGAGCTCCTCCGAGGCAGACATTACGGCTGGTCACCGCGCCAGGCAGTGTGGACGCGATCGATTACGTTGATGGGGCGTGGACTGCGGATCCGCCGGAGGAAGGTCTTCCCCCACCCCCTCTTATATACAAGGAAAAGACGTGTAGAGAGGCGAATCGACGGAGAGAGAATCTACATATATAGATTGAGAGAGATCGTGACGGGAGGCGGCCGGACAAAAGGGGGGGCGCGGAACAAGAGATTCGTACGGAGTATATTTACATTAATATAATAAATAATATATAATATAATAAATAATAACAACAACAATAACAAAATACAATATATAATATAATAATAATAATAATAAAGAATTTTACAAAATAGTCCCTGTAGTTTTTGGTAATTAACCCGCAGTACTGTTTTAAGTGTTAAAACGGAGAAAAACGTTTCGTTTTGCATTTTAGTCCCTCAAAAAGTGCCATATCAACCCGCAGTCCATTGAATTTGCCCCGTCGTTCGCCGTCCTCCCGACCCCCATCTCTCGACCTCTCTCCCGACCACCCACATCTCTCTCGCGAACTAGGGTTAGGCGCCGCCACCGTCTTCCTGGTCAACGGCGAGCTCCAGCGTCACCTACGGCCAGGCCCATCCCCGCCTCCCTATCTGCCCACAGGAGCTCGACCCTGCCGCCCTCTCCCGATGGGAGCTCTACCACAACGACCGAAAGCCACCGGACGTTGGTCCTCCTATCCCACGTCGCCGCCAGCCGCCTGGACAACGCGCTGGAGGCCCTCGCGGCCGCCGGGACTCGTTCCTCCACAAAGCCCTGATCCGGGCTTCACCGACGCAGGCCTCCATGCTAGCCTGTCACGCCCCGGAAGGGATCGGGGTGGATTCGAACGGGAGGATCACAGATCTCGCGAAGAAGAAAGGGGAAAGTAGGAACCGAACTAGGGTTTTGTATTGATGTAAGATATATGTTTGAGTAATGAAATGGTTCTTAGATAAGGAATGCATTACAAGACGAGGGGTGCAAGCTTTATAGCTCAGCTGGCACGCGGTGACGGCAACAGTGCCATAAATGAAACGCTACAGGAAACGGCCGAAACGGTACAGTGGGACGGCGAGCAACGTGAGCAGTCCGATCGTCGGTTCGGTGGTAGATCATGGACGGTCGTTAACTGAAGAAGGGAGACACTAGTTAATTGAAGATGCAGGCCTGACAATGCCCCCGGGCAAAATCGAGCTTGTCCTCAAGGAGGTGATCTGTTGAACCAGCGATCAATGGTTGCTTTGAAGAATGCAGGAAAGGTCTTCTTCATGAATGACGCGTCTTCCCATGATGCTTCGTTAGGTGGCAAGTTTGCCCATTGGACGAGCCATTGAACCACCGGCAGGTTGTTGCGCGGTACCTGGCGAGTCTCCAGTACCAGAACAGGTTCAGTAAGTATCAACCCATCTGCTCGAACCAGAGGGAGGTCAGCACAAGGAACGGCCGAGTGCCCAACATGTTTTTTCAACTGGCTGACGTGGAACACTGGGTGGATGTTGGTGCTGTCAGGTAAGAGGAGCTTGTAAGCGACGCGCCCAACTTTGGCTATGACACGGAAATGCCCATAGTACTTGCTCTGTAGCTTGATGTGAGAGCGTGCGCCGAAAGCATTCAGGCGGTAGGGTTGCATCTTGAGATATACCATATCCCCCACTTCTAGTACTCTCTCAGTGCGTTTACGATCCGCATACTTCTTCATGCGGGCTTGAGCAGCTGTTAAGTTGGTTTTCAGGTGCTGGAGGAGTGCATCTCTGTCGGTGTAAAACTGCTGAGCCTCTGTTGACAGGTTATTGGGCAGAATGTTCTCGCAGATGTTGGGAGGTGGGTATCCATAAGCTACTTCAAACGGTGTTTTCTATAGAGAGGAATGGTATGACGTGTTATACCAGTACTCTGCCATGGATAGATGTTGTGCCCACTTCTTGGACTGAGTTGATGTCAGGCAACGAAGGTAGTTTTTGTTGGAAATATGCCCTAGAGGCAATAATAAATTAGTTATTATTATATTTCCTTGTTCATGATAATCGTTTATTATCCATGCTATAATTGTATTGATAGGAAACTCAGATACATGTGTGGATACATAGACAACACCATGTCCCTAGTAAGCCTCTAGTTGACTAGCTCGTTGATCAATAGATGGTTACGGTTTCCTGACCATGGACATTGGATGTCATTGATAACGGGATCACATCATTAGGAGAATGATGTGATGGACAAGACCCAATCCTAAGCCTAGCACAAAGATCGTGTAGTTCGTATGCTAAAGCTTTTCTAATGTCAAGTATCATTTCCTTAGACCATGAGATTGTGCAACTCCCGGATACCGTAGGAATGCTTTGGGTGTACCAAACGTCACAACGTAACTGGGTGGCTATAAAGGTACACTACAGGTATCTCCGAAAGTGTCTGTTGGGTTGGCACGAATCGAGACTGGGATTTGTCACTCCGTGTAAACGGAGAGGTATCTCTGGGCCCACTCGGTAGGACATCATCATAATGTGCACAATGTGATCAAGGAGTTGATCACGGGATGATGTGTTACGGAACGAGTAAAGAGACTTGCCGGTAACGAGATTGAACAAGGTATAGGGATACCGACGATCGAATCTCGGGCAAGTACAATACCGCTAGACAAAGGGAATTGTATACGGGATTGATTAAGTCCTTGACATCGTGGTTCATCCAATGAGATCATCGTGGAACATGTGGGAGCCAACATGGGTATCCAGATCCCGCTGTTGGTTATTGACCGGAGAACGTCTCGGTCATGCCTGCATGCTTCCCGAACCCGTAGGGTCTACACACTTAAGGTTCGGTGACGCTAGGGTTATAGAGATATTAGTATGCGGTAACCCGAAAGTTGTTCGGAGTCCCGGATGAGATCCCGGACGTCACGAGGAGTTCCGGAATGGTCCGGAGGTAAAGAATTATATATAGGAAGTGCTATTTCGGCCATCGGGACAAGTTTCGGGGTCACCGGTATTGTACCGGGACCACCGGAAGGGTCCCGGGGGTCCACCGGGTGGGGCCACCTGCCCCGGGGGGCCACATGGGCTGTAGGGGGGTGTGCCTTGGCCTATATGGGCCAAGGGCACCAGCCCCAAGAGGCCCATGCGCCAAGAGAGAGAAAAAAAGGGGAGAGTCCTAAAGGGGGAAGGCACCTCCGAGGTGCCTTGGGGAGGATGGACTCCTCCCCCCCTTGGCCGCACCCTTCCTTGGAGGAAGGGGCAAGGGCTGCGCCTCCCCCCTCTCCCTTGGCCCTATATATAGTGGGGAAAAGGAGGAGAAAACCATACCTAAGGCCTGGCGCCTCCCTCTCCCTCCCGTGACACATCTCCCTCCTCCCGCAGCGCTTAGCGAAGCCCTGTTGGAATCCCGCTACTTCCACCACGCCGTCGTGCTGTTGGATCTCCATCAACCTCTCCCTCCTCCTTGCTGGATCAAGGCGTGGGAGACGTCTTCGCTCCGTACGTGTGTTGAACGCGGAGGTGCCGTCCGTTCGGCGCTAGGATCATCGGTGATTTGGATCACGACGAGTACGACTCCATCAACCCCGTTCTCTTGAACGCTTCCGCGCGCGATCTACAAGGGTATGTAGATCCACTCCTCCCTCGTTGCTAGATGACTCCATAGATAGATCTTGGTGACACATAGGAAAATTTTGAATTTATGCTACGTTCCCCAACAGTTTTCAATACATTGGTTCACACGCTCCGTTTGGCCATCAGACTGTGAGTGGTATGCAGAACTGTAGCGCAGTTCGGTGCCCGTTCCTTTGAAGATGTCTTGCCAGAGTTGACTAATGAAAATGCAATCTCTGTCAGAGACAATGGCTACTGGAGGGCCATGTAATTTCAGCACATTGTCGATGAATGCAGTGGCAACTATATGGACAATGTATGGATGAGAGAGAGGGATAAGTGAGCAAACTTGGATAATCTGTCAACCACCACAAAGATTACATCCTTTCCCTGAGATTTAGGCTGGCCCTCAATAAAATACATACTGATGTGTTTCCGGACCATATCAAGCAGTTGAAGGGGATCTAAATATCCTGGATAAGGGCAATTTTCTCCTTTATTCTTCTGACAGACAGGACATTCATATACAAATTTGTCCACCTCTTGCTTGAGACCTGGCCAGTAGAAGATCTGCTTAACTCTGTGATAGGTAGTTTTCCTGCCTGAGTGGCCTCCCAAAGCAGAAGCATGTAGTGCAGACAGTAGTTTCTTTCTCAAAGCTAAATCCTTGCTCACATATATTATTCCTTTGTGTCTGATAATTCCAGAGTACAAGGTGTTTTGGTTCACTGAATGGTCAGGGGACAGTAGTAGCTTTTCCAGAAGAGACTGTCATGTGTTGTCATTGGCATAGGACTCCTCTACTGCAGAAATCCATTGAGGAGTAACCAGTGAAATAGCCATGAGTGAGTTTTTTCTTAATAGGACCTCAGCCATAATGTTTTCCTTGCCCTTTTTGTACTGCAGGGTAAACTTAAACTCTTAAGAGCTTCAACATCAGCTTGTGTTGAATGCTGGTGTTGACCTTTTGTTCTGTCATGAACTGTAGACTCTGGTGGTCTGTTTTTATGATGAGATTATTTCCCAGGAAGTAATGTCTCAATTTTTCAATGCAGCTAGAATTACTAGTGCTTCCTTCTCATAGTTGGAAAGGGCAGCATTCTTTGGACAGAGGGTGGATCTGTAGTATGCTATGGGTCTCCCCTGCTGCATCATGACTGCTCATATCCCAGTCCCAGAAGCATCTTTCTCTAGGACAAAGGGCTCAGTGAAGTTTGGTAGGGCCAGCACTGGGGCATTTGTCATAGCTTGTTTCAATTGTTGGAAAACACTGGTTTGTTTATCTGTCCAGGAGAAATTGTCTTTCTTGAGCAGATCATGCAAAGGTCTTGCTATAGTTCCAAAATTTCTGACAAATCTTCTATAGTAGCCACAGAGGCCCAAGAATCCTCTGAGTTGTTTAGGTGTGGTGGGAGTTGGCCATTTAGCTACTGCTGCCACTTTAGAGGGGTCAATAGAAACTCCTTCAGCATTGATAACATGGCCCAAGTAATCCACTTGTGTCACTGCAAATACACACTTGGAGAGTTTGGCATATAACTGATGTTCTTTCAGCAACTGTAACGCTATCTGCAGGTGTTCCAGGTGTTCTGACAAGGATTTACTGAATATGAGGATATCATCAAAGAAAATCAGCACAAACTTCCTCAAGTATGGGCCAAAGATGTTGTTCATGAGAGCTTGGAATGCTCCAGGAGCATTTGCAAGCCCAAAAGGCATAACTAGGAACTCATAGTGCCCAAAGTAAGTCCTAAATGCGGTTTTGGGTATATCATTTTCATCCATTCTCACTTGATGATATCCAGACCTGAGATCCAACTTAGTGAAGTAAGTTGCTCCATGTAATTCATCCAGCAGATCTTCAATCACTGGGATTGGGAACTTGTTCTTTATTATTGCTTCAGTCAACTTCCTGTAGTCAATGCACATCCTCCAAGTACCATCCTTTTTCATTACTAGGATTGCTGGAGAGGAGTAGGGACTTTCACTAGCCCTGATGATTTTATCTCTGAGCATTGCATCAACTTGCCTTTCCAATTCATTCTTTTGCATGTGAGGTACTCTGTAGGGCCTAGAGTTAGGAGGGGTTGCTTTTTCTTTCAGGGGTATTTTGTGATCATGCGATCTTTTAGGGGGCAGACCCTTCGGTTCTTGAAATACTTCAGGAAATTGCTGCAGAACCTCTTCCACAGGTTGTGGAACTGAGTGTTTCTCTGGTTTTGTCATAGTAGTATCTCTGATAAGTTGTAACACATAACCAGGAGCTCCTAAAGAAAGTAGTTTGTCCACTTCTGCAGCTTCAATTGGAGTAGCTTCAGATAGAGTGTCACAAGCTCTAATTGTGACAGGAGTGTTCTTGTTCTGCATCACTGTGATCTGTCTGGGGTTGTAGTGAAAAGCAACAGGGCTGTGCTTGGCCATCCAGTCACTGCCCAGCACCATGTCATGTCCAGGGAGATCTAGCACTCTGAATTGATGTTGGAATTTGGTATGGCCGGCAGTGAATGTGGTTGAGGGTATATAAGAACCAGACCACAATGTTCCTCCCCCAGCAACAGTGACAGCCCTAGTAGTGTCTTTGAGGATAGTGCAAGAAGTGGTCAGAGCAAATTTGAGGCTGATAAATGTGGAATTACTTCCTGAGTCAACTAGAGAAATCCCCTATTTGCCCCCAATTTGCACTAGTATGGAGATGGTGTTGACATTATCTGATTGCATTGCTTGTGCAGAAATTGTCATGCATTGTTCTTCTGCTTGTGGTTGTTCCTCTACATCCTGTTCCTCTAATTCCTCTTGCTCTCTTTGTTGATCAGTAGGCTCCACACCAGTCAGAACATTAAGTGCAGGGGCCAGTTTGCACTTATGGCCATGAAACCAAGCATTACCACACCTCCAGCACTTGTTAGGTTCTCTGGCTCTTTGGTTCACTATAGTTGGCTTGGGATCTGTAACTTTCTCTGTTGCTGGGCTATAGGTTTTATGAAAACCAGTATAGCTTTTGCTGGTGCTAGTGTGGGCTTGAAGTGCTTTCTTTTCTGTTGTGCCTTTCTCCATGTCTACTGCCAACCAGTAAGCTTCTGTGAGAGATGTAGGTCTCAATGATCTAAGCTGAAACTTGATCTGTGAACGAAGCCCATTAACATAGCATTTGACAAACCACTGTTTATCCATGATTGGGTTGTTAGTCTGAATTTCTGCCATCAACTCTTCAAATTGATCGGTGTAGTCAGACACTGACGAAGTGCTCAGCTTTAGGTTGTTGAACCTTTCAGTTAGTTCGTAAGAGCTAGCAGATGAGAAACGACGCATGATTTCTTCAGTAAACTGTGCCCATGTGGGTTGCTTCTTGAGGATGCCCGAACGGCGCAGCCACACATCAGCTTTTTCCCACAACATTGAATGGGGGACTTTCCAGGGTTTTTGTTCCATCACGGGGGCTCAGGCGAGGAGACCCCCTGTCCCCATATCTGTTTTTATTCTGTGTTGAAGGCTTTTCAGCGATGTTGAGGAAGGCTCAAGCAGAAGGAGGCATCAAAGGTGTGGGGTTTGGGATCACTGGCCCCCAAGTCACGCATCTTTTGTTTGCAGATGATAGTATTGTGTTCCTGCAGGGTACGCCAGAAAATGTCCAGGTTCTAAAGGGCATTCTGAGTAGATATGAGGCATCACCGGGGCAGCAAGTGAACCTCCAAAAGTCGTCCATCTTCTTTGGGAAAGGATGTGGACAGCAACAAAAAGATGCCCTCAAACAGGCCATAGGGATTGAACAGGAAGCCCTTAGTGAGAGGTATCTAGGTTTACCAACGGTGGTTGGGAGATCTAAGGATGGCACGCTCAGATATGTTACGGAATGCTCAAAAGGAAAGGTAACGGGTTGGGGCAGGGCCTATCGAAGAAGGCGCGGGAAGTGCTTGTGAAATCGGTCCTTCAAGCTACACCTACTCTGACTATGAGTTGTTTTCACCTCTCGAAGAAGATGTGCCGGAACTTGACTTCAATCTCTTCAAAATTCTGGTGGGGTGCAATGAATGGTGAGAGGAAGGTGCATTGGATTGCATGGGATAAGATGTGTCAGTCCAAACGCATAGGTGGTATGGGGTTCCGTGACCCCGAAGCATTCAACCAAGCACTACTAGCAAAACAAGCATGGAGGATTTTGCAGGCGCTGATGTCTCTTTGTGCTCGGGTTCTTCAGGCCCGGTATTTCAGTGATAGTTCCATCATGAGTGCGACATGCCCTTCGGGGGGCTCCTATACTTTCAGGAGCATACTACATGGGAGAGACCTACTGTAACGCCCTCGATGCGGCTATATCTCCCACGTGTCGAGGCACGACTTAGAGGCATAACCGCATTGAAAGCAATGTCGCAAGTTAGGCAATCATCACAACATCCAAATGTAATACATAATAATGGGATGAGTAACATAGTTGGCTTACACTCGCCATGTCACACAAAGTACATAAATAGCATTACATCACTCAAACACTCATGGCCCGACTACGGCGCCAAAATAAAAGATGAACCCAACATGCGACACGGTCCCGATCACCCCGACTGGGCACCACTACTGATCATCAGGGAAAGATACATAGTAACGACGTGAGTCCTCGTCGAACTCCCACTTGAGCTCTAACACGTCATCTGGAACGGAGTCGTCTGGCCCTGCATCTAGTTTGGAAGTAAACTGTGAGCCACAGGGACTCAGCGATCTCGCACCCTCGCGATCAAGACTATTTAAGCTTATAGGAAAGGCAAGGTAAAATATGTGGAGCTGCAGCAAGTGACTAGCATGTATGGTGGCTATCCTGTTCGCAAAAGAGAGCGGGAAGAGAAGGCAAAGCGCGAGCGGATAACAAGAGGACAACCTGCGGCAAGCATTACTCCAACACCGTGTTCACTTCCCGGACTCCGCCGAGAAGAGACCATCACGGTAACTCACACAGTTGATTCATTTTAATTAATTTAAGGTTCAAGTTATCTACAACCGGACATTAACAAATTCCCATCTGCCCATAACCGCGGGCACGGCTTTCGAAAGTTCAATCCCTGCAGGGGAGTCCCAACTTAGCCCATGACAAGCTCTCACGGTCAACGAAGGAATAGACCTCCTCCCGAGACATTCCGATCAGACTCGGTATCCCGGTTCTACAAGACACTTCGACAAGTTAAAACAAATCCAGCAACACCGCCCGAATGTGCCGACAAATCCCGATAGGAGCTGCACATATCTCGTTCTCAGGGCACACTCAGATTGTCTAAACTTCCGGTAGGCCAGCCCAGAGTTGTCCCTGGTAGCCATCGGCGGCTGACGAGTTGGACCAACACTCAGAGGAGCACTGGCCCGGGGGGGTTCAAAATAAGATGACCCTCGGGCTCCAAAAACCCAAGGGAAAAATAGGCTAGGTGGAAAATGGTAAAACCAAGGTTGGGCGTTGCTGGAAAAGCTTTATTCAAGGCGAACTATCAAGGGGTTCCCATTATAACCCAAGCGCGTTAGGAACGCAAAAATCCGGGAACATAACACCGATATGACGGAAACTAGGGCGGCAAGAGTGGAGCAAAACACTAGGCAAAAGGCCGAGCCTTCCACCCTTTACCAAGTATATAGATGCATTAAGATAACAAGATAATATAATGGTATCCCAACAAGTAAAATAATGTTCCAACAAGGAACGATCTCCAATCTTCACCTGCAACTAGCAACGCTATAAGAGGGGCTGAGCAAAGCGGTAACATAGCCAATCAACGGTTTGCTAGGACATGGTGGGTTAGAGGTTTGACATGGCAATTTGGGAGGCATGATAATCAAGTGGTAGGCATCGTAGCATAGGCATAGCAAAAGAGCGAGCATCTAGCAAAGCAAAGATAGAAGTGATTTCGAGGGTATGATCATCTTACCTGCAAAGTTGTCAGAGTTGACTGGATCCTCGAAAGCAAACTCAACGGGCTCCTCGTTAGAGAACTCATCTCCCGGCTCTACCCAAACAAGACAAACAAGCAAGAAGAACGCAATCAACCACGTGCACAATTCAAACAACATGACGCAAACATGATATGCTATGCGGGATGCGATGCGGGATGCATATGCAAGATTTGACAAGGAATGAATGAACCTGGCCTCAACTTGGAAATCCAAGCGTGCCGCTGGAAAGGTGAGATGAAATCGCTTGAAAACTATATAAAGAACGCCGGAATCGGAGTCACGGTTTGGAAATGGCAAGCAATTCAAATATGGCCACGTTCTGCGATTTGCAGCAAGTAGCCATCTAAATGCAACAAGATGAACATGCTACAGCACACAAACATGGCAACAAAATACATGGCAGGAATCCATTCATGATGCTTAACAAAAGACTAGCACTGAGCTATGGCCAATTCATCCATTAACAGGTTCAAACAAGCATGACAAAAATGCATTTGGTAAACAGATTTTAGACTTGGTGAAATTAACACTTGTCTGGAATTTCAGATCAGATAGCACACTTTGGAGCATGAAAACTATATGCTACAGGACCTGAACATGGCAAAGTAAAGCATGGCATGGAGATACTCAAAGAGCTTAACAAAAGTCCCTTAGTGACCTTGAGCCAAAAGGGATCAGAAAATATATTTGCAAGCATGTGAACATGGAAAAAACATAATCAGTTCTCAGACTTAGTGAAAACTGGGACATGCAAAACAGATATCAAGTAGGCATGTTTACGAGCTCGTTGCACTCACTACAGAGTATGTCATGACAATCTAAGCATACACCCATCAAGAATACACAAAATAAAAGCGAGACATGGCAAGAACAATAACATAGCATGCACGGATCAACTACAACATCCTCGGCAAAATCGCTAACAAGTAGACAATCTGCCAAATTCACGAAATAGCAAAAGTAGAGCTCGATTGACTCAAGCTAGGGTGCTCCATAGTTGCAAACAAAGACATGGATGGATAGAGCACTACAAGATTAACAAAACATCCTTACTGATCATCCTCAAAAGAGGCACGGATCACTAGGAAACAACATAAACGTATGGCATATTGAGATAAACAGATTCAGGACTTAGTGGAAATGCTAAGTCCCTGAAATCAGCATTAACGAATGCTCCACTTTGCAAGCTTGTGCTAGTCACCACACTCATCACAAAAATATATGGATGGCACCACTGGAAATATGGCAAAACATATAACAAAACATAAGTAGAGCTCATGGGCATATCATGCACACAATAATCATGGCAAAAATGACAAATATCTAAATGGAGCAGCAGATCTGACAATTATCTCAAATAGCATTATTCTAACAGCATTTCGGGAATCAAGATGAACTCAAATGAAAATGATGCAATGAGATGAAATGATATGCTCTCAGAGGCGAACAATTTGATATGCTATATGCCCAAAACGGAGCTACGGATGCAAAGTTACGATGCGATGAACAGGGGCAAACTAATTAGGGTTTCGGGCAAAAAAATCAACCGAACCAATCTCCAGATCTGGATCCGGTGGCACACTTTACGAGGTTCGCCGGAACTATCGGCGGGGATCGCCGGAGTTGACGAGGAGGCGGCGGGGAGGCGCTCCCGGGACGGATCTTGCCGGATCCGGCCGCCGAGGAGCCGGAGTGGCGGCGGGGCGAGGCCGGAGACCGGCGCCGGGTGAACGGGGCGGCACGCGGCTCTCGCCGGCGACGATGGCGGCGCCGGTGCGGCGGAGAGGCTGGCGGCGGCCGGCAAGGAGGAAGGTGGCCCCGGGCGGCGGCGGGAGGCAACGGGCCTCGGGGGCCCCTCCTGGGCCTCCCGGGCCGGCGGCGATGGCGAAGTGGGGCG
The DNA here is from genome assembly GCF_056163025.1 of Triticum urartu. NCBI lineage: Eukaryota > Viridiplantae > Streptophyta > Magnoliopsida > Poales > Poaceae > Triticum > Triticum urartu. The sequence continues at coordinate 26,531,262 of NC_141876.1, forward strand.
GCGGCGCGACCCAATCGGCGGCTGCCACGTGGCGTCGGCGGGTGCAGCGGACACGTCCGTCGGTGGCAAAGATGTCCGGCGGCGGCGGACGAAGTGGATCTAGGGTTTCGGGAGGAAGAAGAAACGTGGATCTCGGAGGGGTCTTTAAATAGATATAGAGGGAGCTAGGAGAGTCCAAATGAGGTACGGTTTTCAGCCACACGATCGTGATCGAACGCTCTAGAAGATGGAGAGGGTTTTGGTGGGTTTTGGGCCAAAATGGAGGGGTGTTGGGCTGCAACACACACGAGGCCTTTTCGGTCCCTCAGTTAACCGTTGGAGCATCAAACGAAGTCCAAATGGTACGAAACTTGACAGGCGGTCTACCGGTAGTAAACCAAGGCTGCTTGGCAAGTCTCGGTCCAATCCGGAAATGTTTAATCCCCACACACGAAAGAAAGGTAGAAATGACCACCGGAGGAGAACGAAGCGCCGGAATGCAAAACGGACAACGGGGAAAATGGTCGAATGCATGAGATGAACACGTATGCAAATGCAATGCACATGATGACATGATATGAGATGCATGACAACGATAACAACACACGGAGACAAAAACCCAAACCCGAGAAAATAAAATAACTTAAGGCCGGAAACGGCAAGAGTTGGATTACATATTGGGTAAAATCATATCCGGGGTGTTACAACACTCCACCACTACGAAAGGATCTCGTCCCAAGATCTAGGACTGAAAGAACGGCGGGTACTCAGAACGGAGGTGATCCTCGCGTTCCCAGGTAGCTTCACGGTCGGAATGGTGTGACCACTTGACTTTGAGGAATTTGATTGACTTGTTGCTAGTCTTGCGTTCAGTCTCTTCAAGAATAGCAACGGGGTGCTCACGATAAGAGAGATCTTCTTGGAGCTCAATGTCCTCGAAGTTGACGGTGCGGTCAGGAGTCTTGAAGCACTTTCAGAGCTGAGAGACATGGAACACGTCATGAACATTTGCAAAGTTTGAAGGAAGCTCGAGTTGATAGGCGAGATCGCCTCTCTTGCTGACAATCTTAAAAGGTCCCACGTATCTACGGGCAAGCTTCCCTTTGATACCGAAGCGACGAGTACCTTTCATTGGAGAGACGCGGAGGTAAACATGATCTCCGATCTCGAAAGCCAAATCACGGTGCTTACTATCATATTAGCTCTTCTGGAGCGATTGGGCTGCTTTGAGGTTATCTCGAATGACTTTGCACATTTCCTCTGCCTCCATGATTAAGTCATTTCCCAAAAGCTGACGTTCACCGGTTTCGGACCAGTTGAGAGGGGTACGGCACTTCCTGCCATACAGAATTTCAAATGGGGCCTTGCCCGAACTTGCTTGAAAACTGTTGTTGTAGGAAAATTCAGCATATGGAAGACAATCCTCCCACTTCATGCCGAAGGAGATCACACAAGCCCTGAGCATATCTTCAAGAATCTGATTGACACGCTCGACTTGACCGCTAGTTTGAGGATGGAAAGCTGTACTGAAGCGGATGTTGGTGCCCATGGCCTTCTGAAAAGAATCCCAAAACTTTGAGGTAAAGATACTGCCACGGTCTGAAGAGATCACATGTGGAATACCGTGCAGCGAGACAATTCGAGAGGTATAGAGCTCTGCCAATTGAGCTACAGTGATTGACACTTTGATAGGCAGAAAGTGAGCCACTTTAGTGAGTTTGTCGATGACAACGAATATAGCATCATTGCCATGCTTGGACTTTGAAAACCCAGTCACGAAGTCCATCTCAATGTGGTCAAACTTCCATTCTGGAATGGCAAGAGGTTGGAGGAGACCAGCTGGCCTTTGGTGTTCTGCCTTCACTCTTCTGCAGACATCACATTCATTCACGAACTGAGAAATCTCGCGCTTCATACGAGTCCACCAATAAGCCTGCTTAAGGTCCTGATACATCTTCGTGCTCCCAGGGTGGATGGAGAGGAGAGAATTGCGAGCCTCGTTCATGATCACTTTACGAAGGTCACCTTTGGGCACGACAATACGATCCTCGAAGAAGAGAGTATCCTTGTCATCAAGGCGGTAGCACTTGTACTTGGGTTGACTCTTGGCAATCGCAATCTTCACCTTTTTCACCATAGCATCAAGAAGCTGAGCTTGGCGAATCTGGTCTTCCAAGATAGGAGAGACTTGAAGGTTGGCGAGGAAACCTTGAGGAACAACTTGCAGATTAAGTTTGCGGAAAGCTTCAAAAAGCTCGGGTTGATAAGGCTTGAGAATCAGACTGTTGCAATAAGCCTTCCTGCTCAATGCATCAGCAATCACATTGGCCTTGCCTGGAGTATACTCGATACTCGAATTATACTCTTAAATCATTTCGACCCATCGAGTCTGCCTGAGGTTGAGATTAGGCTGAGTGAAGATGTACTTGAGACTCTTGTGGTCAGTGAAGATGTCCACTTTTCTTCCCAACAAAAGATGTCTCCAAGTCAAAAGAGCATGCACAACTGCCGCCAACTCGAGGTCATGAGTGGGGTAGTTCTTCTCATTAGGCTTCAACTGGCGAGAGGTATAAGCAACAACTTTCTTCTCTTGCATCAAAACTGCACCAAGACCTTGAAGAGAGGCATCGCAGAAGACCTCGAACGGTTTGGATTCATCAGGCGGAGTCAGAACTGGAGCAGTAACCAATTTCTCTTTCAAAGTGTTGAAAGCAATGTCACACTCCGGAGACCAAACGTACTTGACGTGCTTCTGGAGAAGATTTGAGAGAGGCTTCGCGATCTTAGAAAAGTTCTCCATGAATCTTCGACAATAGCTTGCGAGACCGAGGAAGCTACGGAGTAGTGTCTCTGACTCGCTTCTTGGAAGCATCACACCTCAGTTGAGCAGCCTCTTGCTTCAATGCCATGTTGTAGAACTCATCGTACCTCAAGGGCTCAAAGAGAACAAGAGCTAGCTGGATTTGTTCTCTGAGACCACCCCTGAACTGGTATATCATGCTCTTCTCGTCAGGGACGTCCTGCTTAGCAAAGCGGGCGAGCTTCTGGAACAACTTGTTGTAGTCATAGACAGACAAAGAACCTTGCTTCAGGTTGCGGAATTCCTCATGCTTGCTTTCAACCATGCTCTGAGGAATATGATGAGCTTTGAAGTCTTGACGGAATTCATCCCAGGTAATCACACGTCCACCTCTGGAATCCTTGTACTGCTGGAACCATTCTGCAGCTTGGTCTTTGAGTTGGAAGGAAGCGAACTTGACAAAGTCCTCAGGCCTGACGTTACTGCACTCGAAATGCTTGCACAGATCCACGAGCCAATCGTCAGCATCAGTTGCCTCAACACAATTGCTGAAAGTCTTTGGCCCGTTATCAAGGAACTGGTTGAGTGTAGCAAAATGATTCTGATTGTTGTCTTGGTTGCCTTGATTCGCTTGATTGCGCTCTTGAAGAATTTGCATGATCAACTGCGTGTTTGCATTAGTAGCGGCCATCACAGCTTGCCATGCCTTCGGAGGAGGGGGAGGTGGTGGCGGATCCTGATTCTGATTTTGATTCTGATTGCTGCTCTTAGCGGGAGCCATCCTGAAGAGGGTGACAACCGTTAGCACATTGACAGATAAGATGGAGCTGAAACCAACGGAATGAAAATTGCAACATATAGTCTTCACATCCGAACAAAATGAACGAATGCATTCCTCTTGAAATGGTCACATATCCATAAATTGAGAAGCCACTTAGAATTTAGGTAGAGGAATAAAACAACAAGGTACGAATCAAGAACGAATACTCGGTAAGAAATCCCAATATCAAACCAAATATCCGTGGAAGAAGAGCTAGAACTGCAAGAATTCCCACCTATGAAACTCCCGAACCTTTCCGGTTATGCAATCAGGTGTTGGGGATACAGGGGAAGCATAATATCTCACCCAAATCTAGCAAATCCTACATCCAGCTGTATCCATCCTTCAACACATAACCGAGAAAACTTCGGAAACCATCTACCTCAACCTTCGAAAAGCATCCGTTATACAAGTTATGGCAATACTCCCGAACTCCTGCCCCAGTACTGGGTGGCGTCGAGGTTATCTCACCAACGAACTGCATAAAAGAGATTTTCGATGTCGGCGTACTAAACTCAGGTATTCTAGAACTGCAACGATAAAATTGTGACGACAACACCTCGGAGCTCAACTCCCCGGGACACTGCCACAACCCCTAAAGACAGGAGGCACCAAGAACAATGTTCTCGTCACAAAACCATCGGAACGATTCCAAGATACCCGCGTGATCCTAAATTTTTTTTAGTGAAATTTGAGAAGAGAAGAGTCAAAACTCTACGTCAGGATGCCTTACCAGAGCGATGAAGGGACTGAGGAGTAAAAAGAATTCCTAAACTCTCCGATATATAATTCCTAACTGACTCAAAACATTTTTTCTAGACTCAACTCGGCCACTAATAACGATCAAGCAATGGGGCTCCTAAGTTCGGGAAGGCTCTGATTACCAACTTGTAACGCCCTCGATGCGGCTATATCTCCCACGTGTCGAGGCATGACTTAGAGGCATAACCGCATTGAAAGCAATGTCGCAAGTTAGGCAATCATCACAACATCCATATGTAATACATAATAATGGGATGAGTAATATAGTTGGCTTACACTCGCCACGTCACACAAAGTACATAAATAGCATTACATCACTCAAACACTCATGGCCCGACTACGGCGCCAAAATAAAAGATGAACCCAACATGCGACACGGTCCCGATCACCCTGACTGGGCACCACTACTGATCATCAGGGAAAGATACATAGTAACGACGTGAGTCCTCATCGAACTCCCACTTGAGCTCTAACGCGTCATCTGGAACGGAGTCGTCTGGCCCTGCATCTGGTTTGGAAGTAAACTATGAGCCACAGGGACTCAGCGATCTCGCACCCTCGCGATCAAGACTATTTAAGTTTATAGAAAAGGCAAGGTAAAATATGTGGAGCTGCAGCAAGCGACTAGCATGTATGGTGGCTATCCTGTTCGCAAAAGAGAGCGGAAAGAGAAGGCAAAGCGCGAGCGGGTAACTAGTGGACAACCTGCGGCAAGCATTACTCCAACACCGTGTTCACTTCCCGGACTCCGCCGAGAAGAGACCATCACGGTAACTCACACAGTTGATTCATTTTAATTAATTTAAGGTTCAAGTATCTACAACCGGATATTAACAAATTCCCATCTGCCCATAACCGCGAGCACGGCTTTCGAAAGTTCAACCCCTGCAGGGGAGTCCCAACTTAGCCCATGACAAGCTCTCACGGTCAACGAAGGAATAGACCTCCTCCCGAGACATTCCGGTCAGACTCGGTATCCCGGTTCTACAAGACACTTCGACAAGTTAAAGCAAATCCAGCAACACCGCCCGAATGTGCCGACAAATCCCGATAGGAGCTGCACATATCTCGTTCTCAGGGCACACTCAGATTGTCTAAACTTCCGGTAGGCCAGCCCAGAGTTGCCCCTGGTAGCCACCGGCGGCTGACGAGTTGGACCAACACTCAGAGGAGCACTGGCCCGGGGGGGTTTAAAATAAGATGACCCTCGGGCTCCGAAAACCCAAGGGAAAAAGAGGCTAGGTGGAAAATGGTAAAACCAAGGTTGGGCGTTGCTGGAAAAGCTTTATTCAAGGCGAACTATCAAGGGGTTCCCATTATAACCCAACCGCGTTAGGAACACAAAAATCCGGGAACATAACACCGATATGACGGAAACTAGGGCGGCAAGAGTGGAACAAAACACTAGGAAAAAGGCCGAGCCTTCCACCCTTTACCAAGTATATAGATGCATTAAGATAACAAGATAATATAATGGTATCCCAACAAGTAAAATAATGTTCCAACAAGGAATGATCTCCAATCTTCACCTGCAACTAGCAACGCTATAAGAGGGGCTGAGCAAAGCGGTAACATAGCCAATCAACGATTTGCTAGGACATGGTGGGTTAGAGGTTTGACATGGCAATTTGGGAGGCATGATAATCAAGTGGTAGGCATCGTAGCATAGGCATAGCAAAAGAGCGAGCATCTAGCAAAGCAAAGATAGAAGTGATTTCGAGGGTATGATCATCTTGCCTGCAAAGTTGTCAGAGTTGACTGGATCCTCGAAAGCAAACTCAACGGGCTCCTCGTTAGCGAACTCGTCTCCTGGCTCTACCCAAACAAGACAAACAAGCAAGAAGAACGCAATCAACCACGTGCACAATTCAAACAACATGATGCAAACATGATATGCTATGCGGGATGCGATGCGGGATGCATATGCAAGATTTGACAAGGAATGAATGAACCTGGCCTCAACTTGGAAATCCAAGTGTGTCGTTGGAAAGGTGAGATAAAATCGCTTGAAAACGATATAAAGAACTCCGGAATCGGAGTCACGATTTGGAAATGGCATGCAATTCAAATATGGCCACGTTCTGCGATTTACAGCAAGTGGCCATCTAAATGCAACAAGATGAACATGCTACAACACACAAACATGGCAACAAAATACATGGCAGGAATCCATTCATGATGCTTAACAAAAGACTAGCACTGAGCTACGGCCAATTCATCCATTAACAGGTTCAAACAAGCATGGCAAAAATGCATTTGGTAAACAGATTTTAGACTTAGTGAAATTAACACTTGTCTGGAATTTCAGATCAGATAGCACACTTTGGAGCATGAAAAGTATATGCTACAGGACCTGAACATGGCAAAGTAAAGCATGGCATGGAGATACTCAAAGAGCTTAACAAAAATCCCTTAGTGACCTTGAGCCAAAAGGGATCAGAAAATATATTTGCAAGCATGTGAACATGGCAAAAACATAATCAGTTCTCAGACTTAGTGAAAACTGGGACATGCAAAACAGATATCAAGTAGGCATGTTTACGAGCTCGATGCACTCACTACAGAGTATGTCATGACAATCTAAGCATACACCCATCAAGAATACAGAAAATAAAAGCGAGACATGGCAAGAACAATAACATAGCATGCACGGATCAACTACAACATCCTCGGCAAAATCGCTAACAAGTAGACAATCTGCCAGATTCACGAAATAGTAAAAGTAGAGCTCGATTGACTCAAGCTAGGGTGCTCCATAGTTGCAAACAAAGACATGGATGGATAGAGCACTACAAGATTAACAAAACATCCTTACTGATCATCCTCAAAAGAGGCATGGATCACTAGGAAACAACATAAACATATGGCATATTGAGATAAACAGATTCAGGACTTAGTGGAAATGCTAAGTTCCTGAAATCAGCATTAACGAATGCTCCATTTTGCAAGCTTGTGCTAGTCACCACACTCATCACAAAAATATATGGATGGCACCACTGAAAATATGGCAAAACATATAACAAAACATAAGTAGAGCTCATGGGCATATCATGCACACAATAATCATGGCAAAAATGACAAATATCTAAATGAAGCAGCAGATCTAATAATTATCTCAAATAGCATTTTTCTAACAGCATTTCGGGCATCAAGATGAACTCAAATGAAAATGATGCAATGAGATGAAATGATGTGCTCTCAGAGGCGAACAATTTGATATGCTATATGCCCAAAACGGAGCTACGGATGCAAAGTTACGATGCGATGAACAGGGGCAAAATAATTAGGGTTTCGGGCAAAAAAAATCAACCGAACCAATCTCCAGATCTGGATCCGGTGGCACGCTTTACGAGGTTTGCCGGAACTGTCGGCGGGGATCGCCGGAGTTGACGAGGAGGCGGCGGGGAGGCGCTCCCGGGACGGATCTCGCCGGATCCGGCCGCCCGGAGCCGGAGTGGCGTCGGGGCGAGGACGGAGACCGGCACCGGGTGAACGGGGCGGCGCGCGGCTCTCACCGGCGACGATGGCGGCGCCGGTGCGGCGGAGAGGCTGGCGACGGCCGGCGAGGAGGAAGGTGGCCCCGGGCGGCGGCGGGAGGCAACGGGCCTCGGGGGCCCCTCCTGGGCCTCCCGGGCCGGCGGCGATGGCAAAGTGGGGCGGCGGCGCGACCCAATCGGCGGCTGCCACATGGCGTCGGCGGGCGCAGCAGACACGTCCGTCGGTGGCAAAGATGTCCGGCGGCGGCGGACGAAGTGGATCTAGGGTTTCGGGAGGAAGAAGAAACGTGGATCTCGGAGGGGTCTTTAAATAGACATAGAGGGAGCTAGGAGAGTCCAAATGAGGTGCGGTTTTCGGCCACGCGATTGTGATCGAACGCTCTAGAAGATGGAGAGAGTTTTGGTGGGTTTTGGGCCAAAATGGAGGGGTGTTGGGCTGCAACACACACGAGGCCTTTTCGGTCCCTCGGTTAGCCGTTGGAGCATCAAACGAAGTCCAAATGGTACGAAACTTGACAGGCGATCTACCGGTAGTAAACCAAGGCCGCTTGGCAAGTCTCGGTCTAATCCGGAAATGTTTAATCCCCACACACGAAAGAAAGGTAGAAATGACCACCGGAGGAGAACGAAGCGCCGGAATGCAAAACGGACAACGGGGAAAATGCTCGAATGCATGAGATGAACACGTATGCAAATGCAATGCACATGATGACATGATATGAGATGCATGACAACGATAACAACACACGAAGACAAAAACCCAAACCCAAGAAAATAAAATAACTTAAGGCCGGAAACGGCAAGAGTTGGATTACATATTGGGTAAAATCATATCCGGGGTGTTACACCTACTAAGGGAGGGGATTATTTGGCGTATAGGAGATGGCTCGGGAGTGAATATCCATCACGATCCATGGATCCCACAGCAGGGGAGTCTGCTGCCACTGGGCGCAGTCTTCGTCCGGGGAGTGCACAGGGTTGCTGACCTGCTGGACAATACCGGTACCACATGGGATGACATGAAGCTTCAAGCAATGTTTTCTGAGGATAATTAAATGACATAAAACAGATTTCTGTGGGAGGCCCGGGCTGCCAAGATTATATGGCATGGAACTTTACAAAAAACGGTGTATTCACCGTGAAATCAGCCTACCACTTGCGGATGTCTCTGAATGCAGCAAAACTAGGAAAGCAAAACTAGGAAAACTACCACCGAGCCTACCACTTGCAGACTCACCGGGGCTGGCTGTCTATGTGGGATACATCGGCCCCGAGGAAAGCAAAAATCCACATGTGGCGGTTGACGAAAAATGTGCTAGCAACGGGAGCAGAATTACTGCGAAGGCGAATCAAGGCGGGTGTTTTCTGTGTGGCATGTGGGAGTGAAGAAACCAGCTACCATCGTTTTTGGGGATGCCCAACATTCGATGGGTTTCCGGACGCGGTTCTGCTCGGAGTTGGGAGTCTCGGTGGCCTACCCACCACGCAACATCGACTCTCAGAGCAAGCTGGCTAGCTGGTTACTGGAGTGGTTCGCACAAGCTCAAGATAGCGAGAAATCAGCGATGATTCAAGCAGTGTATGGTCTCTGGTTAGCGCGCAATGAGGCGAGAGATGGGCGGAAGATTGCTGACGCACATGAAATATCACGCATTGTGACTGCTCTGGTCAAGGAATGGGATGAGATCCATCCGAGGGAGGCGAAACAGAAGACTCCTAAGGAAAAAGCCAAGTGAGGAGCACCTGACGACGGCTGGATCAAAGCCAACACGGACGGCTCGGTGGCCAAAACGCGCGACAGGGGGGGTGCGGGTGTAGTCCTGCGTAACCATGCGGGTGCATTCCGAGCAGCCTCCTGTCACTTCTTTGCATCGGCGAGCGAGGCGGAAGAAATGGAATTGATGGCGTGCAAGAAGGCAATCGAGCTGGCAAGGAGCACGGGCATCCTGAAGCTCCATCTCGAGTGCGACTCGGCAGGTGTAGTGGCTATGCTCAACAACAAGGAAAAAAAACTCTCTGCGTATGGTCCAATCGTTGAGGAAATCAAAGTGAAGCTGAAGAACTTTCATGCATTCAGAGTTTCATGGGTTAGCCGTAGCGCAAATGCCGCTGCTGATAGGTTAGCAAAGGTGGGAATGGGGGATGGAATAAGCTCTGTTTGGCTCTCTTCTCCACCAGACTGCATTTTAAGCATTGTATCGGATTCGGATGAGATTCGGGCACTCTTTTAATTGAATAAAAGCGGCAAAGCGTTACCCTAAAAAAAAAGTTTACTCTGTACTCAGCAGGGGCACCAGCCATTTGGAAGTACTTTTCACACTGCTGTACCCAGCCAGCTGGGTTGTCTCCGTCGAAGCGAGGGAAATCCATACGTGGTCCCTTTGTGATGCTTTTAAGGAACTGGGTGCGCATATCCAGTTCATACTGCTTCTGAAAGTCGTCCCAACTCTGACGAACACCAAGTGGCTGAAACCCGTGAAATCCAGGGGTACGGGCAGTTTTATATGCCGCTATGGGTGTTCCATTGCCCGAGTGAATCTCCAGAACTAGGTTGGTTCCAAACCCTGGGGGAGCCGAGTGTCTGGGCACTTGAATGGGCGCCAAGTGAGGAGGGATTTGGGACGCTACATGTCGGGTTTTCTCTTGTTCTAGGGCCAGTCTTTTTCCGAGTTCTTCTGTCAGTTGCCTGTCCTCGGGTGCAGTAGTTTCCTTGTTCGCTTGCTGTTGTTCAGGAACAGGTTGGCCCGAGTGTGACGATGTCGAGGCACCAGTAGCTGTCAATGATTTGAGCACATCTGCCATGGTTGCGAGCTGAGTGTTTAGAGATGATACTGCTTTTTGGACCCCATCCATTACTGAAACCATGGTGTCTTGTTTGAGGCCGATGCATCCTTGCGCAGGTCATCAACTTTGCCTCGCAGCTCTGCTGTCTTTTCATGATGCTGTAGAAATTCACCTTTCATCGCCACAAGTTCAGCTACCTCAGCTTCGTCGAGGCTGGGCTTCGCGCGCCCCATCTTGGTGAGGTCGTTCAGAGGGGAATTTTACCTCCAGGACTAGCCGGGAACCAGATCTGAACGCTCACCCTGCCGCCGCCGAACGAGATCGCCACCGGAACAGCACCGCACGTCGCATGACCTGGGATTTTACTGAGTGAGCGGTGTGCTCAAACAACCAGTCGGGCTCGACGAGCTGCCGTCGAATAGGTCTACCGCCGCCTGCGCCGCCTACTCCGCCGCCAACGCCACCAAAACTGCTGCCGCCAACGAGAAAAGGGAGGGAAGGGTGGGAATTCACCGTCGCGGCTCCGATCTGTCGCGCCGCCGAGGAAAACCTACGCTCATGATACCAATTGTCACGCCCCGGAAGGGATCGGGGCGGATTCGAACGGGAGGATCACAGATCTCGCGAAGAAGAAAGGGGAAAGTAGGAACCGAACTAGGGTTTCGTATTGATATAAGATATATGTTTGAGTAATGAAATGGTTCTCAGAATAAGCAATGCATTACAAGACGAGGGGTGCAAGCTTTATAGCTCAGCTGGCACGCGGTGACGGCAATAATGCCGTAAATGAAACACTACAGGAAACGGCCGAAACGGTACAGTGGGACGGCAAGCAACGTGAGCTGTCCGATCGTCGGTTCGGTGGTAGATCCTGGCCGGTCGTTAACTGAAGAAGGGAGACACTAGTTAACTGAAGATGCAGGCCTGACATAGCCGCCGTCGCGCACGCCGGCCGCTTCACCTTTCCCAATCTAGGAAACCAGCTTTGCCGCTCCCCATCTCTTTATACGCAGGTGATGGCAAAGGAGGAAGAGGAGTTGTCAAGGTAAATGAAGAAGAGGAGGCCAGAAAAAGAGAATCAGCAAGGCAGAAGCTTTTTGATCTCACGGTACAATTTTGCAGGTTGGACGAGCTGCTGGCAAAGGCACATCTGTATTCTGAATTTCTACTTGAAAAGATGGACCATCAGCTACAGATTATGTTGGAAGTTATATAAATGAAAAATTCAGAGGAACATGTGGAAGATCTGAACAGAGGGCATGGCATAAAAAGGATAGCAAAGCCTAAACAGTACAATGATGCAGGTTCAGATTTCATATCTTGTGTTCCCTGCCTCATGAATATGCTAGCAGGGTTGTCTTCTAGATTATGCACATGTATTTGTTTGTCGTATACTAAGAGCAATAACTAGCTGGACGCTCTTGAATAAATTCATTCACTATTTGATTTTTAGTCTATCCTGAATCCTGATTGATAGATAGTTCGTACATTGTTCCTAAAATATAGCAATTTAATTTTAATCTTCCATTTGCAGTTGTATTCAGGGAGGAAGAAGACCATGATGATGAAATGGAGAGAGGCTGTATAGGTTATGGTAATACAAAGAAGCTGGAAGGGTTCTGAATCTTACTTTGTGTGATTTGGGATGCTGAGAAAACTATGCCATGTATGTTCCATCTCACTTTGGTCACTGCTTGTAGTTTCCCTAAGTGAAAATCTCCAAGTTTTGATTGCATCTATTAGAATTTATTTGCCGTCTGTGTCGCGCATTTGAAGGATCTCCGTGACTAAACAATTTGTGTCACACTATTTCGGAAGATCCCTCGTATTGGCGGTGGAGGTTGATGTTAGCTGACCAAGTACAACCATTGTTGCTTCTGCATCTATGAGGCCATAAATATTCATAGCCTGCATTGTTATGGATCCTATTAACTGATTCATTACCTTTGGTGTTTGATTTCATAAAAAAGTTACATTTGGTGTTCTGCATCTGTCCTTAGGATTATAAAAAATTGGCTGCAAATGTAGTGTTTTATATTTTCTTCTTATATTTGCGGAACCTTGGAAACTCAGCCATGGCGCCGTCGTAGTCAATATGCGAGGCCACCTCCATCTGATTTCCTATGCCGGGAGGTGCGCGCCGTTGACGCCAATGCATCTCCTCTCCGATGAATCAGTAAATCTCATAGTGGTTAATGAAGTGGCAGAAAGGGACAGGATTTCTGCTAGATTTGCTATTCCATTGTTTTCCTGAAGAATTACTGGGAGATGCTGCACTCCACACCCCATGTGGTTAGCGATGTGAATTGGAAGCGTCCTATGCATGAAATCTCGAAACCTAATACAGGAAATTTGGAGACAGTTGCATCATCCTGGACCATGCCACCAGCCAGAGTGATCAAGATAAATACTGATGCCTCATTCCTGACAGTCTAGGGATCAGCTTGGGTTGTAGTCGTTGAGAGAAATAGCAGTAGCGTGGTGATTTTTTCGGAAGGTTGTCAGCTTACTAAGTGTGCTGATGCTGAGGACACCGAAGCCGAGGCAGTATTGGTCTGTTTATGCATACTGCTAGCGATTGACAGGGGGGCCAATGATTTTAGAAACTGATTGCACAAGGGTGGCCGTGTCACTGAATGCTAAAATTGTTAAGTAAGGCCAGGTGTTGGGCAACGTATGGAGATGCTCTCGGCGCGTTGAAATGCTTTGTTTCTTTCAACGTGACCAAGATCAATAGTGAGAGTAACAAGGCTGGACATGAGCTTGCCGCGTATGCACAGAACAATGGTGAATTTTTTCTGGCTAGCATGTGCCATTTAGTATCAAGAATGTAATTGAGAAAGACTATTGGTTCACGAAATGAAATAAAGTGGCACCATGTGCAAGTGACTACTGTGGAATGCCAAGTTGCATATAATGCATTTTTTATTTTACTTTCCCAAATTTGGTATCTCTAGGACTCCTGATTAGCCCTCGGACAAGATGGATTTGCAATTTACATGGCTTTACCTATTTCTTGAACTGAATAGGGTGAATTGTAGCAAAAAACGTGAACAATAATGTGTTTTTTTTTCGAGATTGACAGGGGGGGGGGGGGGGGGGGCAAAAACCCCACCGCTTGTTATATTCCAACTCGAAGGAGACTTGGCAGTCAGTACAAGTACATAAAGCGCACACGAGGCGCAAAAGAAAATTACAGAGGAAGGCACCCAAGAGGATAGCCCAACACTAGAAGAAAGAAAGAAAGAAACGGGAGAGAAGGCTGGTTACGGAGACCAAACCGAAGCCCCCGGAAGCCGACACCTCCAGAGCAAGCCCCGCAAAGCAACTCGTACCACCATCGATAAAGAACCACAAACAGGCCTAGGGAGAAAATGGCACGCACCAAAACAACAGCTCGCGGGAAAACATCACTAACACGTACGAAGGGCGTCGGATAGCCGAGTTCGTGCGGCGACACTGGTGTGCCACCGGAGAAGCCGAAAGACATCACACCACCGAGACCGAAAGGCACGACACAGGTGTACCGCCGCCGAGGTCGAAGGGTAGAGTGCCGCCGAGGCCACCCCCAAGATGTCCACGCAAAACGTCGCTCGAGCCACTATGAAACACAACCCTATTGGAAAGGCGACACCAAAGTAGAAGCATACCAAGAATCGTCAATGGCGCGAACGAAGGGCATCGGATAGCCGAGTTCGAGCGGCGACACCGGTGTGCCACCGGCGAAGCCGAAAGGCAACGCGCCACCGAGACCAAAGGGCGCAGTACCCGGTGTACTGCCACCGAGGTCGAAGGGCAGCGTGCCGCCAAGGCCACCCCAGGACGTCCAGGCAAGCTCCACCCGAGTCGCCAAGACGAAGGCCAGCCGGGGGTCAAAGTCAAGGGGAAGATGGAGCTACTAGAGACGAGTCCACCTGAAGCAGAAGTAATCCAAGATGATGCCTCCAAGAAGGAAACGGCGTAAAGACGTCGACACCATCCGACTCAGGGAACCCCGGGTCCGAGATTTCTCTCGGGATCTAAGAGCATGGGAGGATGGAGACAATACCAAAAATCGACGCCTTCAAAAAGGAAAATGGCACCCGCAGGCGTCATCGTCGCTGAAGATTTTCACTTGGCAGTGCCTGCATCTCCTCGCACCTGGAGCACGTCAGCCGCCCACCACCGTAGCCCATCAGCCGCGAGCTGAGATACGGGGTGCCGAAGAAGCAGCAGCACGCCGGGACGCCCTGGACGAGGCCCACCTGAACCCGGGGGAACAGGCCAGAGACCGGCGACGGCCTCGCGAAGGCAGCCAACCGGGACCCCACACCAAGAGGCGCCGTCGACAAGCACTGATGCGGAAGTTTGGATCTGAGGGAGAGAAGCTACCCACGACGAAGCCGCGCAGCAACCACCGCCGGGAGAGCCGCCGGCACCCCAGACCAGGGGCAGGCCCGCGTGCCCAAGCCAGATCTGGCCCGCGCGTCACGACCCAGCAACCTCCATGCACCACCGAACAGATCTAGGCCGCGCTGCCGAGAGAAGCGACCGCCGGAGAAGGGCACGACCACGACGCAGTACGCGAAGGAGGCCAGCAGCGGGACGGAGCAGCTGGAGGGCGGGGCTTCAGGCAGAAACGGATATGGAGGTAGAAGGGGAGGGGAGCTCGCATGCTAGAGGGCAGGACCCCGCCGCCGCCGTCCGTCGCGCAGGGCATAGCCCGGCGACCTCATCCGACGACGGCGAGAGCAGGGAGCGGCGGGGGGAGGTGGCTAGGAGGTGGCGGCGGGGGGCCTCCGGAGCCGCCGAGAGCGACCCGGGAGGCTTCAACAATAATGTGTTTATGATGGTATTGGCTACAATATGTATGTTTGGCCTTCGTAAATGTTATCTGGCACAAAAAACTAAAACACATGGTTTCATAGTTGCCAGTCTATATCTCAAATGCTTTTTGAGTTTTATGTTTTGATAAATGCATTGTCGTTGATAATTATTCTTTCTGAGTAACCTCCTTAATTTTCAAGCTAATAGAGCAGAAAATGTCTATTGTTCAGGATAACCAGAAATTGTGACAAGAGCTGGTAAGTGCTTTCACAACTGCTATAGTTCTGAACCAATGTTGTATTCTACGGTATTATATTCTTGGAAAGAATTCCCTCATCTAGTGTTGTTCACCCAGAGCAGACATCATATCCCACGTTCCAAACTAGCATCCAAATTTTTTTGCCCTCAATTGATCCATCAAATTTCTTTTCCCCGTTGCAACGCACGGGCCCTTTTGCTAGTATATACTTATAATAATAAATATAATAATATAATAATATTAATCTTTATCTTTATCTTTTATTACCTACTCTCTTATCTCTTATCTGGTGCGTGTTGTAGAGGCAAGGCTGGGAGGTGGAGATGTGCAGAGGCGAGGTCGGAGGCGTCTATGGGCAGAGGAGGCCGATGCAGGGAGGCGATGGTGTGGACATGCAGTAGAGGACGAGCGCGGGAGGCGGCTCTTGGCGGGGTTGAGGATCAGCAGCAGAGCAGCGGCACAGGCCTAACCCACAAGTATAGGGGATCGTTTGTAGCCTTGTTCGATAAATAAGAGTGTTGAACCCAACGAGGAGCTAAAGGTAGAACAAATATTCCCTTAAGTTCTATCGACCACCGATACAACTCTACGCATATTTAATATTTGCTTTACCTAGAACAAGTATGAAACTATTTTGCAAGAATAAAACTACGAGTACTTTGCGAAAATAAAACTATAAATAAATTGCAAGGTAATAAAAGTAGGTAGCTTTTGTCAAACAAGAAAGTCATTTATCCCTAGGAAATCGATAACTAGACCGATAATCATTCTTATAATTTTATATGAGGGGGAGGCATGAGCTAACATATTTTCTCTACTTGGATCATATACACTTATGATTGCAACTCTAGCAAGCATCCGCAACTACCAAAGATCATTAAGGTAAAACCCAATCATAGCATTAAGTATCAAGTCCTCTTTACTCACATATGCAATAGCCCACTTACTCGGGTCTGTGTATTCTGTCACTCACGCCACCCACTATAAGCAAATTATGAACGTATTACAACACCCTACAGCAAGGATCCCTCACGTTTGCATGACATGGAGGGCATCATAGGACAACACCATAAATAAAATATACACTCATACCAACCAAGATCATGATTAGCCCACATGACAAAACGAATCTACTCAAACATCATAAGATAGCCATATATCATTGGGAAATAATATATAGCATTGAGCACCATGTTTAAGTAGAGATTATAGCGTGAAAAAGAGGTGTTACACCGCTGCATAGAAGGGAAAAAAGTTGGTGTTGATAGTAAGATTGTTGGTGTAGATCGCCGTCACAATCCTTGCCCCGGCCCCGGCGGCACTCCGGCGCCACCGGGAGAGAGGGGGAGAGAGCGCCCCTTTTTCTTCTTCTTCCTTGGCCTCCCCCCGAGATGGGAGAAGAGTTCCCCCTCTGGTCCATGGCCTCCATGGCAGCGGAGGGGCGGGAGCCCCTCCGAGATTGGATCTCCCTCTTTATTCTCTTCTGTTTCGCGCTCTCCAGATCTGGCCAAAAACCGTTTCTTAAATATGCGGAGATCCGTAACTCCGATTGCGCTGAGATTTTAACATGATTTTTTTTCGGATATAAGTTTCCTTGCACCCGAAGTAGAGCTCCAATCGACATACGAGGTGAGCACAACCCACCACCGCGTGCCTAGCCCCTAGGGCGCGCCCTGGTGTCTTGTGGGGGCTGTGGGCCCCTGTTTGCGTTGATTCCAAGTCCCAAAAATCATATATATTACAAAATAATTCTCCATAAATTTTTAGCGCGTTTGGACTTCGTTTGATATGGATATTCTGTAAAACAAAAAAATGTAAAAAACAGGAACTGACACTAGGCACTAGATCAATATGTTAGTCTAATAAATCATATAAAATGTTGTCAAAAATACTTGAAAGTTGTATGATATTGGCATGAAACCAAAAATTATAGATACGACGGCGATGTATCAGCATCGCCAAGCTTAATTCCTGCTCGTCCTCGAGTAGGTAAATGATTAAAAAAAATGTGGAATGCTACCTAGCATAAACTTGATCATATATCTAATCATGGCATGAATATTAAGACACAAGTGATTCAAAGCAATAGTCTATAATTTGACATAAAGACATTGATACTCAGTCATCCCAACAAACAATCGTGTCTTTCAAAATATCAACGCTAAAGAATGCCATTCCTAGCCCATCATACTCAATCATTGATCCATTCATAAAACACACTCAAATATTAGCTGCATCAATGCACAAGTATGATCATAGTGCTCCCTAGTTGGTGCTTTATAAAAAAAGATGCAGACTCAAATAAAAATAAAAATTGCATACAAGTAAATAGATAAGCCCTTCGCAGAGGAAAGCGGAGATTTTTAGAGGTGCCAGAGCTCAAAGCAAAAATTGAGAGATAAAAACATTTTGAGAAGCATGCTTTTCCTGTCCACGCTACGACCGAGAGTTCTCAACATCCTCCATGCTAGACACATTATAGGCGGTTCCCAAACAGAAAATAAAGTTCATTTCCTTCCACCATTCTTTTATAATCCATGGCTAGCCGTATCCACGGGTGCCTTCCATACCAACACTTTCCAAGAAATTATGTTGTTATTATTTTTGATTCATTGTGGGATTGGGCATCCCTAATACCGCCATACTCTCGTGCAATGACAAGTGAATAAACACTCATCGTGAGAATAACCCGCCTAATCATGAAAGACATCGTCCACCCCCTGCCGCCACATCAGCGGTACAGGCACACAAAACGGAAATTTATTTTGAAAATTAGAGTTGACACATACAAATTTACTTAAAACGGCACGGAAATACCGCATATAGGTAGGTATGGTGGACTCATATGGCAAAATTGTGTTTAAGGATTTTGGATGCACAAATAGTATTTCTACTTAGTATAAGTGGAGGCTAGTAAAAAGATTGAGAAGCAACCAACCAAGAAATGAAAATTCTCATAAACGAGCATTAAGCATACTAACACTGAATAATGCACCACAAGTAGGATGTAATTTCATTGCATAACTATTGACTTTCATGCTTGCATAGGGAACCACAAACCTTAACATCAATATTCTTACTAACCACAACCATTTACTAGTACCACCCACATATTATCATCTCTATATCGCAAAACTATTGCAAGGAATCAAACATGTTATATTCAGTTATCCATAAGTTTTATGTAGGATTTTATGACTAACCATGCAAATGACCAATTAACTGATGCGGGCTTAAACAAGCTCACATGGAGTGGCATGAGAAGTCCAAAAGAACATTAACTGCTGCGGGCTTTGTTGTAAACGAAGGTGACAAGTGTGTGTACTATCGCCATGGTGGGGGTGAAGGAGTTATTCTTTGTCTGTATGCCGATGACATACTGATCTTTTGAACCAAACTTGATTTAATCAAGGATGTTAAGGATTTGTTATCTTGTTGTTTTGAGATCAAGGATCTAGGAGTAGCTGATGTTATCTTAAACATCAAGCTGTTGAGAGATGAGAATGGTGGGATTACACTGCTTCAAACTCACTATGTGAAAAAGGTTTTAATTTGTTTTGGGTATAGCGACTGCAAGCCTTCTCCAACTTCATATGATGTTAGTGTGTTGCTTCGAAAGAATCGACGGATTGCTAGAGATCAACTGATGCCATACGACTTGTCTCACGAGGTGCCTCGCGGGAGGCCTCACGAGGGGCTTCCTTTGAAGCGGCCAAGGCAGGGCCATCCTTCGTGGGCCCGCCCGAATGTCGCCTCCTAGGCTGGAGGCAGATAGGCCTTGGTACCCCGGTTTTCATTGGGCTAACAATGATGAGCTGAAAATACCACCGTCCCTCTAACCATCCAATCATAGTTTGGGAGGGATACCTTTTTACCTTTGCTTCTCCGTCTTTTCTTTTTCTCCTTCACATCATGTGTGGGTTTTATCACCCTTTTGGAGCTCCTTATTGATGAGATTGGTTGAATAAAAAGCTCTTCCTTGTGACCTGATTCATCATCTCAACTCTTATAAAAAACCGAGTTGGTGATGATGGTGTGCCTGCCATCTTGCAATGTAGACCGTCTGATCTATATTTGACGGATAAAAAGCAAACTATGGCAATTTTACAAAAAGATACTCGCACATCTCTCCACATTTGCAGATAAGGCCTTCCCTCATTCATCCTTATCTCCCACAACCTCATTATTGAGCAATTAAAAAAGGAAGTCTCTGGAACAATCTTGCATGGTGGCCACTGTCGGCATCGTCCATCCCCATGCCTCCGCTCAGTCCGACCATCAATCACCACCACGCCCCACTCCTCCTCACCTTATCTCTCATGTTTCTTGAGATATCATTAGTTTTTACACATGGGATTACTCCTGCACGGGTCAATCACAACAGGTGTTTTGTAAAAAATGCATCTTGATGTTTTGTGCAATGCACGGGCATCTTGCTAGTAAGAGAAAATAGGAGGATATTGGGAAACCTCTTCCCCTTCATTAGTATTCTTTTCATATTCTATTTGTTTTCTTGTCTTTAAGTAATTGGCAATATAAGGATTCTCAATGCAATTTACCGCACAATACATATAAATTTCCTCTAGATCAAAAGCAAGAAATCTCTCAAAGGTTATATTCTGGAATGCCCTTAGTTATATGTTTCATTTCTTCATATCTCAAAAGCAAACTAAGTTCCTTATGATGCGCAAGGGAAATCAAGTCATCACAATTTTTGGACATGACACGATCATGAAACAATTTGTATTGGAGATTTAAATGACCACGTTCATTGCAAAGTTCACAAGGATGGCTAAAAATATTAATTTTTTCAGCACAAACATCTAGCCTCTCTTGCAACCATTTAGTTTCTAAATACTTATGCCTCTTGCAAAATCTATCT
Source organism: Triticum urartu (assembly GCF_056163025.1). Lineage (NCBI taxonomy): Eukaryota > Viridiplantae > Streptophyta > Magnoliopsida > Poales > Poaceae > Triticum > Triticum urartu. The sequence goes on from NC_141876.1 coordinate 26,551,851, forward strand.
TCCCTTTTTGGTATGTAACTGCAAACTCTATGCACTCCACAAAAATTGACATGCTTATAAGAAACATTTTTATCATGACTAGTGCAATCATCATTAGTACTATGGATATTCAAAGAATTCATACTAAGAACATTGCAATCATGCTCATCATTCAAAGATTGTATGTCAAATATTTTATTGCATTCTTCCTTTAGCAATTTAGCACAATTATCGAAATCGTTATTTTCACGAAAGACATTAAAAAGATGAAGCATATGAGGCAACCTCAATTCCATTTTTTTGTATTTTTCTTTTATTGACTAGACTAGTGATAAAACAAGAAACTAAATCATTCGATTGCAAGATCTAAAGATATACCTTCAAGCGCTAACCTCCCCGGCAACGATGCCAGAAAAAAGCTTGATGTCTACTACGCAACTTTCTCCTTGTACACGTTGTTGGGCCTCCAAGTGCAGAGTTTTGTAGGACAGTAGCAAATTTCCCTCAAGTGGATGACCTAAGGTTTATCAATCTGTGAGAGGCGTAAGATGAAGATGGTCTCTCTCAAACAACCCTGCAACCAAATAACAAAGAGTCTCTTGTGTCCCCAACACACCCAATACAATGGTAACTTGTATAGGTGCACTAGTTCGGCGAAAATATGGTGATACAAGTGAATATGGATGATAGATATAGGTTTTTGTAATCTGGAAATATAAAAACAACAAGGTAACTAATGATAAAAGTGAGCGAAAACGGTATTGCAATGCTTAGAAACAAGGCCTAGGTTTCATACTTTCACTAGTGCAAGTTCTCTCAACAATGATAACACAATTAGACCATATAATTATCCCTCAACGTGCAACAAAGAGTCATTCCAAAGTCACTAATAGCGGAGAATAAACGAAGAGATTATTGTAGGGTACGAAACCATCTCAAAGTTATTCTTTCTGATCGATCTAGTGGGCTTTCTATAAGTGTCACAAACAGCCCTAGAGTTCGTACTAAAATAACACCTTAAGACACAGATCAACCAAAACCCCAATGTCACCTAGATACTCCAATGTCACCACAAGTATCCGCGGGTTTGATTACACGATATGCATCACACAATCTCAGATTCATCTATTCAAACCAACACAAAGAACTTCAATGAGTGCCCCAAAGTTTTCTACTGGAGAGTCAAGACGAAAACGTGTGCCAACCCCTATGCATAAGTTCACAAGGTCACAGAACCCGCAAGTTGATCACCAAAACATACATCAAGTGGATCATGTGAATATCCATTGTCACCACAGATAAGCACATGCAAGACATACATCAAGTGTTCTCAAATCCTTAAAGACTCAATCCGATAAGATAACTTCAAAGGAAAAATTCAATCCATTACAAGAAGGTGAAGGGGGAGAAACATCATAAGATCCAACTATAGTAGCAAAGCTCGCGGCACATCAAGATCGTGCCAAATCAAGAACACGAGAGAGAGAGAGAGATCAAACACATAGCTACTGGTACATACCCTCAGCCCCGAGGGTGAACTACTCCCTCCTCGTCATGGAGAGAGGGATGATGAAGATGGCCACCGGTGATGATTCCCCCCTCCGGCAGGGTGCCGGAACAAGGTCCTGATTGGTTTTTGGTGGCTACAGAGGCTTGCGGCGGTGGAACTTCCGATCTAGGTTTCTTTTCAGGGGTTTCTGTATTTATAGGAATTTTCGGCGTCGGTTTCACATCAGGGGGGGTCCACGAGGAGCCCACAAGTATGGGGCGCGCCCTCCACCCTTGTGGAGGCCTCGTGGCTCTTCTGGCCTAACTCTTTTGCTTTGGGGGCTTCTTCTGGTCCATAAAAATCACCGTAAATTTTCAACTCATTTGGACTCCGTTTGATATTCCTTTTTTGCGAAACTCAAAAAAAGGAAAAAAACAGAAAACTGACACTGGGCTCTAGGTTCGTAGGCTAGTCCCGAAAATAATTAAAATAGCATATAAATGCATATAAAACATCTAACATAGATAATATAATAGCATGGAACAATAAAAAATTATAGATACGTTGGATACGTATGAACGACCAAAATACCAACACTGTCTGTTATTTTACTTTAAAATAAAAAACATTCTACAACACGTGCAGGCTCCAACACGCCTCGTCTTCTGTCTGCTAGTCATATATTTATTGGTACTCCCTCCGTTCCTAAATATAAGACTTTTAGCGATTCCAATATGATCACATACGGACAATATGAGTGAATCTATAATCTAAAATAAGTCTATGTACGCGCAAAATGCCAATGGCGGGCGACCTCCATGGAGGTTGTTTTAAAAAATAAATTGAAAAACATATTTTAAAGTTTAAAAAAATTCTGAAACAAATCATACATGTTTACATGGATGTATTCTATATGTGTGTAAATTTTGATGATGAAATACATTATGATGAAAGCTACACAAAAAAGACAAATCATATCTACTACTATTAAACAATCAAACAAGAACTTCTCTAAACGCACCCCACGAAATGTACACGGATCAATTACCACCGCATGATTAGGCCCATTAAATTTAATCTAACAGCTAGCGTTAATCTAATCCATTCTCTGTGTGCGCTTAGTAAATTGCATTGACTGACCATACTCCACCTTTGAAGAAAATTACCCACCATGCCACCCGTAAGTGAAAAGTAACGATTCGATAGTAAAGCGTTGTTTTTTTCATACTTCGCCTGCTTCGTCCCTCATCCTTCCCGATTCCATGGCCTCCCAACCCTAGCCGGTTGCGCCTCCGCGGAAAATGAATTGGTGGTGGAGAGGATAGATTGAACCCCGCGGGTCCTAGGCGTCGCTGCTGAAGAGAAAAGAAGCCCCAACATGACGAAGGGCACATCGACGCGGCGAGCGCGCACGCAACTGCAAGTCCGCCCCCCGCCACCAATCCCCTATCTTCTCTGCTTCGAGACGCACGCCACCCTAACCCGCGCTGCCGCTGGATCATGGATGGCGGGGCGAAAGGGCCAAGACCTGCGACTGATTTTGCGGCGCATCAGCAGCAAGCAATGGCGGGCCTGTACGTGCCAGTGGATCTACATAAGGTGTCGGCGCAGGGCTGGCACTGCGGCCAGGTGACGTCGCTACCGCCGCCCAGCACCATGCAGAGCTGCCGCGCGAGCCGGCCCACGCCAACGCGCGAGAAGTACTCGCCGCTGCCATGCCCGACGCCGGACACCACGGCTCCTGTACCTCTCTTGCCGACGCCTCGAAGACTGGCATGGTGTTGGCCAGCTACAGGTCGGCGCGGGAGATCGCGTCGGCGGCCCGAGGAGTCGCGGCGTAGACGGGGGAGCACGTGGGACCTGTAGCTCTGGTGTCGGCCCTGCTCCTCCCGAAGGAAGGCCCTGGAGTCGAGCCGCAGGGTGAGAGCCCACTCCGGTGAAGGATTGGATCGCTGGAGAATGACCTTCTCTGTTCTTCAATCGCGTTCTGGTGAAGGAGTCGATCGCCGGTGACATATGTAATTATCTTTGCTTTTCTCCTGCTATCTTCCCCATGAATCGCTAACTGCAGTTAGGAACATCAGATTGCTTTCAAATTTAGAATATTTTCCCTTGATCAACCTCTACCCTTTTATTCGTGGAAGAAGCAGCCGGTGAGGACGACCTGCTCTCCTTTTCAATCTGGTGCGTAAGTCTGAAGTTTCCCTTTCTCAAGCCATGTTCCTATGAATAGCTCACTAGAACTGACAGAATTTTTATCATAAGACCGCTTTCAACTTGATCAAGCTTTCCCTTTTATAAAAAGAAGAATCAGTCGGGGTTGTATTTTGTCTATTGAGATGGAAGAAGAGGCTAACACATCGTACTATCGTACCATGCCAATATGAGCTACCAAGCTTTCTCTTTCACATTTACTTTTCTCTCATCCTGAAATATGGCACTTGCACAAGTTTCTTGTGCTCACGATTACTTTTCTATTGCAGAGCTATATTGTCCGGTTTGGTACCTCATGTTGGCATGAAATTTAAAAATTCGGATGAAGCTTGGGCATTTTGCCTTAGCTGTGGTGGTCAAAAGGGCTTTGAGATTCGAAAAAGGTATACGAACAAAAGGTCCGCGGATGGCAAGGTAATGTCATGTCGATTTGTTTGTGCAAGAAATTGGAATTCTTAATCTATTTTTCCAAAGTAAATTCAGTTATCAAGTCTGAAAATGTACAAGTAGCAAGGGCTACATGGGCTAATTCAGTTAACAAGTCTAAAAACTAAATTCGGTTATCAGCTAATCGGCCTGCAGCTGTCGACAACGACGGCGTGTCACAGCCGACCACTACCATGGAGATGGGTGTGCAGGTCGTCGATGTGGGGTTGCTGCGCGCGTATGCCGAGGTGTTCATCACGGGCGACAACTTGAGGAGGCCGACGAACAGGATGCCCTTGGACCAGCATGGCGGGGGGAGGCCATGTAGCACACGTTGCTCTGGTTGCCCTGTATCCTGGACGCCGCCGACCACAGGGGCTCCGGCTGCACGTGTTTCCCGGCCACCTCCGACATGGGGGCTCTCGCGACGTGTTGCTTGGTATCCCAGCCACCGCGGACAGCGAGGGCTCCCTTTGCACGTGTTGCTTTGTTTCCCGGCCGCCGCTGACCACTCGGGCTCCGGCTTCACGTGTTGCTCTGCGTCCACCGCTCCTTTGGCGACAATGAGGACACACCGAGAGCTCATTCTACCCCGACGGAAACTGGATTGTTTTTTTGAGAGGGAGAACAGGAATTCTAGGGGAACGAGGAGATTATTGAAATTAGGCGGTCATCATGGTTTGGATATTTTTGTTGTTTTTCTTTTCGGTTTCATACTACTATTGGATTTTGTTGTTTCTCACTAAGAGATATTCAACTTATAATCCCAATGTTCTGTTGTTATTTTCCAAACTATTAAAAACTGGGTATGTGCTTTATTGTGAACGTTCACAAGAGAAGCTTACTATTTGAAATTACAGGTTGCAAATACCTTCGTTACTCTGGACCTTGTCATGGAAGGAGTAACACTAAATGACCATAAATGAATTACATTGGCCAGGACCTTTCAGATTATGAGTAAGTGTGGTTCCACCTTTAGTGCTTTGGGCATCTGATTTGTCTGTTAGCAAGCTTTGTGACTGGTTTCACGTGTTCCTGACATTGCTTGGTACAACCGCAGGGGCGAGGATGTCTTATTGATACAACTTGATGGTTTTTTTCTGTATGAACTAGCATTTTTTTGTTTCTTAGATGCGCAAACTTGTATCTCCGAACTTTGATGAATTATGTCATTTGATCAGCTTCCGTGGAAACTACTAATTTTTGTTGCCTCTATATACACACTTACATATCTTTTTTTCCCAGTGCCTATTGGCAGTGGCACATTTGTAGGTACCAACTAGAAGAAAAAAAGATTGAAAATATATTTTTCTTTGGTTCGGAATATTATTCCTCAAATTTAGTCCAGTTTAGATCAAATGATTACTCTAATCTATGAATAACACGTGAATTATGTCAGTTATGCAGTTTAAGAGGTCATGGCTGCAATATATGACAAACAATTATATCTGCATTACATGATGAACATCTATATAGTACCATGGTTGCCCGCGAGGTGCTGGTGATGGCGTTGGTTGCCAAGATGCAGTACCCGATCGAGGGGGGACATAATGCAAATATACTTGGCCACAATTTAATTTTCTTCATGGACTGAATTTGTATCAATTAGTTAACGATATTTGGTAGTTGTTACGCAATGGACTTGGGCATGTATTCATAAAGCATGCTATTTTTTAGTCAAGACATGCGTTGCACGTGCATGCTTACTAGTGATTTTCAAACTGATAAACAGTGCAAACACTGTTCACTATTAGACTTGCATGATTTTGTCTTTTCTGTGTAGCTCTCATCATAATATATTTCATGGTAAGATTTTATACACATATAGAATACATCTATATGAATGTGTAGAATTTTTTTTCAGAATTTTTTGAAACTCCAAAATGTAATTATCAGATTTTTTTTAAAATATCCACCTCCATGGAGGTCTACAGCCAAAAGCCCTCACTCGCTCTATGTAAACGGAGCAATATGAGTGAATCTACACTCTAAAATAAGCATATATCGAAGGTGCTTAATATACTCGCACCCATTACTATCTACATGCATTAGTCTAAAATTCGACGGCCAAGAGGTAAGGAGCCTAGGCACCCCAAACAGTTAATAATGCATTTAAAAAAAAGTTAAACATGTATATAAAAAATGTTTCTGATGTATACAAAAAATGTACAATGTTTATGTGAAAAGTATACATAAAAAATATATTTAGAAAAATGATAATTATGTGTATAAGAAATGATAAACATGTATATAAAAATGTTCCCGATGTACAAAAATCTACATTGTGTATATAAAAAAGTAATTATAAAAATACATGTCTTAAAAAATATTAATCATGTATTTGAAAAATGTTAAATGTGTATATAAAAGATGTTCCTGGTGTATAACAAAATATACAAATGTACAGACACAAGCACTCATACATACGTGCATACACTCACCCCTATGAACGTACACACGCACACCCTACCCCTATGAACACCTACGAGAGACTGAGCCAGCATATCATCCAACCATAGTTTGGTTCGCACGTAAAGAATGTCGCTGGTGTATTTGAAGAGGATATCGCAAGCTTGAGCATTGTATTGCAGCATCTTCAACTCTTCCACGGTAGCTTCACGGTTCGGTTCTCTCCCATCAAAGAATTCACGTTGCAAGCCAATACACACAATAGCCCAAACGGCGGGGTTATGTCCAAGAATATGCATTTTCATCTTATGCTTCCAAGTAGCAAAATTAGTACCATCAAATGACCTCTACGGTGGTAATTTCCCTCGCTAGACGCCATACTCTCCTAGGTTGTGAAATCAAGGTTATGATCACCAAAAGCTATGGAAATCAAGGCAAATGGACACCAAGCTCTGATATCACTTGTAGGATCGAAAGTATGTCTATAGGGGGGATGATTAGACTACTTGACCAAATAACAATCTAGCCTTTTCCAATTCTAAGTCTTGGCGGATTTTAGCAACTTAGCACAAGTCAAGCAATCAACCTACACATGCAAATCTAAGAGTATAGCAGCGGAATGTAAAACATTTACGTATGAAGGTAAAGGGAGGAGTTTGGAGGGAGCAAATGCAATGTAGACACGGAGATTTTTGGTGTGGTTCCGATAGGTGGTGCTATCGTACATCCACATTGATGGAGACTTCAACCCACGAAGGGTAATGGCTGCGCGAGTCCACGGAGGCTCCACACACGAAGGGTCCATGAAGAAGCAACCTTGTCTATCCCACCATGGCCATCACCCACGAAGGACTTGCCTCACTAGGGTAGATCTTCACGAAGTAGGCGATCTCCTTGCCCTTACAAACTCCTTGGTTCAACTCCACAATCTTGTTGGAGGCTCCCAAGTGACACCTAACCAATCTAGGAGACACCACTCTCCAAAAGGGAATAGATGGTGTGTTGATGATGAACTCCTTGCTCTTGTGCTTCAAATGATAGTCTCCCCAACACTCAACTCTCTCACACAGATTTGGATTTGGTGGAAAGATGATTTGAGTGGAAAGCAACTTGGAGAATGCTAGAGATCAAGATTCTTGGGGTTGGAATGGAATATCTTGGTCTCAACACATGAGTAGGTGGTTTTCTCTCAGAAAATGTATGCTGGAAGTGTAGGCATGTTCTGATGGCTCTCTCCACGAATGAAGAGTAGGTGGAGGGGTATTTATAGCCTCCACACAAAATCCAACCATTACACACAATTTACCAAACTCGGTGGGACCGAATCATGAAACTCGGTCAGACCGATTTAGTTCAAAATGTGAACGTTAGGATTTTCGGTGGGACCGACATGTCCACTCGGTATGACCGATTTCATTAGGGTCAGGGCATAACATAATCTCGGTGAGACCGATCACATAAACTCGGTAGGACCGATTTCTGTAATAGGCAAATAGAGAGTTGGTCAGGCAAACTCGATGGGACCGAATCACTCATTTCGGTGGGACCGAAACGTTACGAAAGGGAAACAGAGAGTTTGCATTGCGAACTCGGTGGGACCGATCGCTCATCTCGGTTGGACCGAAATGTTACGAAGGGAAACAGAGAGTTTGCAATCCCATCTCGGCGAGACCGAGATCCCTATCGGTGAGATCGAAATGACTAGGGTTTTTGGCAGTGGCTATGTCAAATGAACTCGGTGGCGCCGGATAGATCAAATCGGTAGGGTCGAGTTTGACTTTTGGTTTGGGACATATGTGGATATGAGAAAGTGGTTGAGGGCTTTTGGATCATATCACTAAGCATTTTGAGCAAGCAAGCCATTAAGCAATACCTCATCCCCTTTTAATAGTATTGGCTTTTCCTATGGACCTAATGTGATCTTGGATCACTAAAATGAAAATGTAGAGTCTTGAGCTTGAGCCAATATGTGCCCTTAGCATTTTGAGGGGTCCACATTCCTAATCCATGCCATACCAATCATTGAACTTTCTAAAATGATCATCTTGAAATAACATTAGTTCAATGAGCTATATGTTGTTAGGAATTACCAAAACCACCCAGGGATAGTTGCACTTTCACCTGGCGATCTTGTCTCTATTCAGAAGGAAATCAAAGTCCTCAGTGATGAATTTGACCAATACCATGCTAATTGGCTAGGAGTCAAGGTCACCTTTGTCAAGGCAAGATCGCGAAGAGCCTCAAGGCAAGTGTTGCATCTCCATCGCAACAACAAATTCCTCAGGCCGAAGTTTCTGCTCAGCCTGCTGAAGAAACTGTAAGCGTAGCTGAAGAAATTCAGGCTGCTGAAGAAGCTACCAAGGTAGTTGAAGAAGTTCCTGCTCCTGAAGAAAATGCTAGGGCAACCACCAATGTTGTGCCCGAAGAACAACGAAGGCCAGCTGAAGAAACTATTGTGCCTGAAGAAACTGTGAATGCCAGGGCGCCTGCATTAGTCGATCCTGAAGAAAATGCACCAACTTCATCCTCTGCTCCTCCTGCAAAGTCTTCAAAGATGAAGAAAACAACACTTCCTTGTGCATCAGAAGTGAAGAAAACTAAAGCTGGGGAGAAGGAAGCCGCGAGGAAAAGGAAAGCATCAACCTCTGCAGAATCCTCAGATCCCAGGAAAGTGAGGACTTTGACGAGCTCTTTCAATGAACCAATTGATGTTGTTCCAATTTCTATTGTGCCATCAAAGGAATTAGTTCCGTTTGGTGAAGAATATGTCATTCTAGATGACGAAAATGATGAAGAAAAACATTTTGATGCTTCCTCAGAGCAGATGGACGAAGAAATTGAGGTGGAAATTGTTGCTTCAACACCTCTGGTATCATCGCCTATGCCTCAGTTCACTGCTGAAGAGGCGGGCATCAAAGAAATTGATGAGGATGTGGATATTGGCTCAACTACTCCTATCCTAAATGATGATTATTGGGAAACTCTTCACCCTAATGAAGGAAATATGCCCTAGAGGCAATAATAAAGTTATTATTTATTTCCTTATATCATGATAAATGTTTATTATTCATGCTAGAATTGTATTAACCGGAAACATAATACATGTGTGAATACATAGACAAACAGAGTGTCACTAGTATGCCTCTACTTGACTAGCTCGTTAATCAAAGATGGTTATGTTTCCTAACCATGAACAAAGTGTTGTTATTTGATTAACGAGGTCACATCATTAGTTGAATGATCTGATTGACATGACCCATTCCACTAGCTTAGCACCCGATCGTTTAGTATGTTGCTATTGCTTTCTTCATGACTTATACATGTTCCTATGACCATGAGATTATGCAACTCCCGTTTACCGGAGGAACACTTTGTGTGCTACCAAACGTCACAACGTAACTGGGTGATTATAAAGGAGCTCTACAGGTGTCTCCAAAGTTAGATGTTGGGTTGGCGTATTTCGAGATTTGGATTTGTCACTCCGATTGTCGGAGAGGTATCTCTGGGCCCTCTCGGTAATGCACATCACATAAGCCTTGCAAGCATTGCAACTATTGAGTTAGTTGCGGGATGATGTATTACAGAACGAGTAAAGAGACTTGCCGGTTACGAGATTGAACTAGGTATTGGATACCGACGATCGAATCTCGGGCAAGTAACATACCGATGACAAAGGGAACAGCGTATGTTGTTATGCGGTCTGACCGATAAAGATCTTCGTAGAATATGTAGGAGCCAATATGGGCATCCAGGTCCCGCTATTGGTTATTGACCGGAGATGTGTCTCAGTCATGTCTACATTGTTCTCGAACCGTAGGGTCCGCACGCTTAACGTTACGATGACAGTTATTATGAGTTTATGCATTTTGATGTACCGAAGTTAGTTCGGAGTCCCAGATGTGATCACGGACATGACGAGGACTCTCGAAATGGTCGAGACATAAAGATTGATATATTGGAAGCCTATGTTTGGATATCGGAAGTGTTCCGGGTGAAATCGGGATTTTACCGGAGTACCGGGAGGTTACCGGAACCCCCCGAGAATTATATGGGCCTTAGTGGGCTTTAGTGGAAAGGAGAAAGTGGCAGCCCAAGGTGGGCCGCGCGCCTCCCCCCTCCCCTAGTCCTATTAGGACTAGGAGAGGTGGCCGGCCCCCTCTCTCTCTTTCCCCCCTTAAGGAATCCTATTCCAACTAGGATTGGGGGGGAGTACTACTCCCGGTAGGAGTAGGACTCCTCCTGCGCCCTCCTCCTGGCCGGCCGCCCCCTCCCCCTTGGCTCCTTTATATACGGAGGCAGGGGGCACCCTAGAACACACAATTGATCAACGTGATCGTTCCTTAGCCATGTGCGGTGCCCCCTGCCACCATATTCCACCTCAGTCATACCGTTGTAGTGCTTAGGCGAAGCCCTGCGTCGGTAGAACATCATCATCATCTGTTGGGTTACGTAGTAATTTCAAAAAAATTCCTACGCACACGCAAGATCGTGGTGATGCATAGCAACGAGGGGAGAGTATGATCTACGTACCCTTGTAGATCGCAACGGAAGCGTTGACACAACGTAGAGGAAGTAGTCGTACGTCTTCTTCCCGATCCGACCGATCCAAGCACCGTTACTCCGGCACCTCCGAGTTCTTAGCACATGTACAGCTCGATGACGATCCCCGGGCTCCGATCCAGCAAAGCGTCGGGGAAGAGTTCCATCAGCACGACGGCGTGGTGACGATCTTGATGTTCTACCGACGCAGGGCTTCGCCTACGCACTACAACGATATGATCGAGGTGGAATATGGTGGCAGGGGGCACCGCACACGGCTAAGGAACGATCTCAAGGATCAACTTGTGTGTCTAGAGGTGCCCCCTGCCTCCGTATATAAAGGAGTAGAGGGGGGAGGCTGGCCGGCCAAGGAGGAGGGCGCAGGAGAGTCCTACTCTCTCTGGGAGTAGGATTCCTCCCCAAATCCTAGTTGGAATAGGATTCGCGGAGGGGGAAAAGAGGAGGAGGGGGCCGGCCACCTCTCCTAGTCCTAATAGGACTAGGGGAAGGGGGAGGCGCGCATCCCATCTAGGGCAGCCCCTTCTCTTTTCCACTAAGGCCCACTATGGCCCATATAGCTCCCGGGGGGTTCCGGTAACCCTCCCGGTACTCCGGTAAAATCCCGATTTCACCCGGAACACTTCCGATATCCAAACATAGGCTTCCAATATATCAATCTTTACGTCTCGACCATTTCGAGACTCCTCGTCATGTCCATGATCACATCCGGGACTCCGAACAACCTTCGGTACATCAAAATACATAAACTCATAATATAACTGTCATCGTAACCTAAAGCGTGCGGACCCTACGGGTTCGAGAACAATGTAGACATGACCGAGACACATCTCCGGTCAATAACCAATAGCGGGACTTGGATGCCCAATTGGCTCCTACATATTCTACGAAGATCTTTATCGGTCAGACCGCATAACAACATACGTTGTTCCCTTTGTCATCGGTATGTTACTTGCTCGAGATTCGATCGTCGGTATCCAATACCTAGTTCAATATCGTTACCGGCAAGTCTCTTTACTCGTTCCGTAATACATCATCTCACAACTAACATATTAGTTGTAATGCTTGCAAGGCTTATGTGATGTGTATTACCGAGAGGGCCCAGAGATACCTCTCCGACAATCTGAGTGACAAATCCTAATCTCGAAATACGCCAACCCAACATCTACCTTTGGAGACACCTGTAATGCTCCTTTATAATCACCCAGTTACGTTGTGACGTTTGGTAGCACCCAAAGTGTTCCTCCGGTAAACGGGAGTTGCATAATCTCATAGTCATAGGAACATGTATAAGTCATGAAGAAAAGCATTAGCAACATACTAAACGATCGGGTGCTAAGCTAATGGAATGGGTCATGTCAATCAGATCATTCAACAATGATGTGACCTCGTTAATCAAATAACAACTCATTGTTCATGGTTAGGAAACATAACCATCTTCGATTAACGAGCTAGTCAAGTAGAGGCATACTAGTGACACTTTGTTTGTCTATGTATTCACACATGCATTATGTTTCCGGTTAATACAATTCTAGCATGAATAATAAACATTTATCATGATTATAAGGAAATAAATAATAACTTTATTATTTCCTCTAGGGCATATTTCCTTCATCATCACCACGTCGTTGTGCTGACGGAACTCATCCCCGAAGCTTTGCTGGATCGGAGCCCAGGGAGCGTCATCGAGCTGTACGTGTGCTAAGAACTCGGAGGTGCCGGAGTAACGGTGCTTGGATCGGTCGGATCGGGAAGACGTACGACTACTTCCTCTATGTTGCGTCATCGCTTCCGCAGTCGGTCTGCGTGGGTACGTAGACAACACTCTCCCCTCTCGTTGCTGTGCATCACCATGATCTTGCGTGTGCGTAGGAATTTTTTTGAAATTACTACGTTCCCCAACAGTGGCATCCGATCCTAGGTTTTATGGTTTGATGTTATATGCATGAGTAGAACACAGGTGAGTTGTGGGCGATATAAGTCATACTGCCTACCAGCATGTCATACTTTGGTTCGGCAGTATTGTTGGATGAAGCGGCCCGGACCGACATTACGCGTACGCTTACGCGAGACCGGTTTCCCCGACGTGCTTTGCACATAGGTGACTTGCGGGTGACAGTTTCTCCAACTTTAGTTGAACCGAGTGTGGCTACGCCCGGTCCTTGCGAAGGTTAAAACGGAGTCAAATTGACAAACTATCGTTGTGGTTTTGATGCGTAGGTGAGATTGGTTCTTACTTAAGCCCGTAGCAGCCACGTAAAACTTGCAACAACAAAGTAGAGGACGTCTAACTTGTTTTTGCAGGGCATGTTGTGATGTGATATGGTCAAGACATGATGCTAAATTGTATGAGATGATCATGTTTTGTAACCGAGTTATCGGCAACCGGCAGGAGCCATATGGTTGTCGCTTTATTGTATGCAATGCAATCGCGATGTAATGCTTTACTTTATCACTAAGCGATAGCGATAGTCGTGGAAGCATAAGATTGGCGAGACGACAACGATGCTACGATGGAGATCAAGGTGTCGCGCCGGTGACGATGGTGATCATGACGGTGCTTCGGAGATGGAGATCACAAGCACAACATGATGATGGCCATATCATATCACTTATATTGATTGCATGTGATGTTTATCTTTTTATGCATCTTATCTTGCTTTGATTGACGGTAGCATTATAAGATGATCTCTCACTAAATTATCAAGAAGTGTTCTCCCTGAGTATGCACCGTTGCCAAAGTTCGTCGTGCCCAGACACCACGTGATGATCGGGTGTGATAAGCTCTACGTCCATCTACAACAGGTGCAAGCCAGTTTTGCACACGCAGAATACTCAGGTTAAACTTGACGAGACTAGCATATGCAGATATGGCCTCGGAACACGGAGACCGAAAGGTCGAGCGTGAATCATATAGTAGATATGATCAACATAACGATGTTCACCATTGAAAACTACTCCATCTCATGTGATGATCGGTTATGGTTTAGTTGATTTGGATCACGTGATCACTTAGAGGATTAGAGGGATGTCTATCTAAGTGGGAGTTCTTAAGTAATTTGATTAATTGAACTTAAACTTATCATGAACTTAGTACCTGATAGTATCTTGCTTGTTTATGATGATTGTAGATAGATGGCTCGTGCTGTTGTTCCGTTGAATTTTAATGCGTTCCTTGAGAAAGCAAAGTTGAAAGATGATGGTAGCAATTACACGGACTGGGTCCGTAACTTGAGGATTATCCTCATTGCTGCTCAGAAGAATTACATCCTGGAAGCATCACTGGGTGCCAGGCCTGCTGCTGGAGCAACACCAGATGTTATGAACGTCTGGCAGAACAAAGCTGATGACTACTCGATAGTTCAGTGTGCCATGCTTTACGGCTTAGAATCGGGACTTCAACGACGTTTTGAACGTCATGGAGCATATGAGATGTTCCAGGAGTTGAAGTTAATATTTCAAGCAAATGCCCGGATTGAGCGATATGAAGTCTCCAATAAGTTCTATAGCTGCAAGATGGAGGAGAACAGTTCTGTCAGTGAGCATATACTCAAAATGTCTGGGTATAATAATCACTTGATTCAGATGGGAGTTAATCTTCCAGATGATTGCGTCATTGACAGAATTCTCCAATCACTGCCACCAAGCTACAAGAGCTTCGTGATGAACTATAATATGCAAGGGATGAACAGGACTATTCCCGAGCTCTTCGCAATGCTGAAAGCTGCGGAGGTAGAAATCAAGAAGGAGCATCAAGTTTTGATGGTGAACAAGACCACTAGTTTCAAGAAAAAGGGCAAAGGGAAGAAGAAGGGGAACTTCAAGAAGAACGGCAAGAAAGTTGCTGCTCAAGAGAAGAAACCCAAGTCTGGACCTAAGGCTGAAACTGAGTGCTTCTACTGCAAGCAGACTGGTCACTAGAAGCGGAACTGCCCCAAGTATTTGGCGGATAAGAAGGATGGCAAGGTGAACAAAGGTATATGTGATATACATGTTATTGATGTGTACCTTACTAGAGTTCGCAGTAGCACCTGGGTATTTGATACTGGTTCTGTTGCTAATATTTGCAACTCGAAACAGGGACTACGGATTAAGCGAACACTAGCGAAGGACGAGGTGACGATGCGCGTGGGAAACGGTTCCAAAGTCGATGTGATCGCGGTCGGCACGTTACCTCTACATCTACCTTCGGGATTAATATTAGACCTAAATAATTGTTATTTGGTGCCAGCGTTGAGCATGAACATTATATCTGGATCTTGTTTGATGCGAGACGGTTATTCATTTAAATCAGAGAATAATGGTTGTTCTATTTATATGAGTAATATCTTTTATGGTCATGCACCTTTGAAGAGTGGTCTATTTTTGATGAATCTCGATAGTAGTAACACACATATTCGTAATGTTGAAGCCAAAAGATGCAGAGTTGATAATGATAGTGCAACTTATTTGTGGCACTGCCGTTTAGGTCATATCGGTATAAAGCGCATGAAGAAACTCCATACTGATGGACTTTTGGAACCACTTGATTATGAATCACTTGGTACTTGCGAACCGTGCCTCATGGGCAAGATGACTAAAACACCGTTCTCCGGTACTATGGAGAGAGCAACAGATTTGTTGGAAATCATACATACCGATGTATGTGGTCCAATGAATATTGAGGCTCGTGGCGGATATCGTTATTTTCTCACCTTCACAGATGACTTAAGCAGATATGGGTATATCTACTTAATGAAACATAAGTCTGAAACATTTGAAAAGTTCAAAGAATTTCAGAGTGAAGTTGAAAATCATCGAACAAGAAAATAAAGTTTCTACGATCTGATCGTGGAGGAGAATATTTGAGTTACGAGTTTGGTGTACATTTGAAAAATTGTGGAATAGTTTCACAACTCACGCCACCCGGAACACCACAGCGTAATGGTGTGTCCGAACGTCGTAATCGTACTTTACTAGATATGGTGCGATCTATGATGTCTCTTACTGATTTACCGCTATCGTTTTGGGGTTATGCTTTAGAGACGGTCGCATTCACGTTAAATAGGGCACCATCAAAATCCGTTGAGACGACGCCTTATGAACTATGGTTTGGCAAGAAACCAAAGTTGTCATTTCTTAAAGTTTGGGGCTACGATGCTGATGTGAAAAAGCTTCAACCTGATAAGCTCGAACCCAAATCGGACAAATGTGTCTTCATAGGATACCCAAAGGAGACTGTTGGGTACACCTTCTATCACAGATCCGAAGGCAAGACATTCGTTGCTAAGAATGGATCCTTTCTAGAGAAGGAGTTTCTCTCGAAAGAAGTGAGTGGGAGGAAAGTAGAACTTGACGAGGTAACTATACCTGCTCCCTTATTGGAAAGTAGTACATCGCAGAAAACTGTTTCTGCGACACCTATACCAATTAGTGAGGAAGCTAATGATGATGATCATGAAACTTCAGGACAAGATACTACTGAACCTCATAGATCAACCAGAGCAAGATCCGCACCAGAGTGGTACGGTAATCATGTTCTGTAAATCATGCTGCTAGATCATGATGAACCTACGAACTATGAAGAAGCAATGGTGAGCCCAGATTCCGCAAAGTGGCTTGAAGCCATGAAATCTGAGATGGGATCCATGTATGAGAACAAAGTATGGACTTTGGTTGACTTGCCCGATGATCGGCAAGCAATTGAGAATAAATGGATCTTCAAGAAGAAGACTGACGCTGATGGTAATGTTACTGTCTACAAAGCTCGGCTTGTCGCAAAAGGTTTTCGACAAGTTCAAGGGGTTGACTACGATGAGACCTTCTCACCCGTAGCGATGCTTAAGTCTGTCCGAATCATGTTAGCAATTGCCGCATCTTATGATTATGAAATTTGGCAGATGGATGTCAAAACTGCATTCCTGAATGGATTTCTGGAAGAAGAGTTGTATATGATGCATCCGGAAGGTTTTGTCGATCCAAAGGGAGCTAACAAAGTGTGCAAACTCCAGCGATCCATTTATGGACTGGTGCAAGCCTCTCGGAGTTGGAATAAACGCTTTGATAGTGTGATCAAAGCATTTGGTTTTATACAGACTTTCGGAGAAGCCTGTATTTACAAGAAAGTGAGTGGGAGCTCTGTAGCATTTCTGATATTATATGTGGATGGCATATTACTGATTGGAAATGATATAGAATTTCTGGATAGCATAAAGGGATACTTGAATAAGAGTTTTTCAATGAAAGACCTCGGTGAAGCTGCTTACATATTAGGCATAAAGATCTATAGAGATAGATCAAGATGCTTAATTGGACTTTCACAAAGCACATACCTTGACAAGATTTTGAAGAAGTTCAAAATGGATCAAGCAAAGAAAGGGTTCTTGCCTGTGTTACAAGGTGTGAAGTTGAGTCAGACTCAATGCCCGACCACTGCAGAAGATAGAGAGAAAATGAAAGATGTTCCCTATGCTTCAGCCATAGGCTCTATCATGTATGCAATGCTGTGTACCAGACCTGATGTGTGCCTTGCTATAAGCTTAGCAGGGAGGTACCAAAGTAATCCAGGAGTGGATCACTGGACAGCGGTCAAGAACATCCTGAAATACCTGAAAAGGACTAAGGATATGTTTCTCGTATATGGAGGTGACAAAGAGCTCACCGTAAGAGGTTACATTGATGCAAGCTTTGACACTGATCCGGACGATTCTAAATCGCAAACCGGATACGTGTTTACATTAAACGGTGGAGCGGTCAGTTGGTGCAGTTCTAAACAAAGCGTCGTAGCGGGATCTACATGTGAAGCGGAGTACATAGCTGCTTCGGAAGCAGCAAACGAAGGAGTCTGGATGAAGGAGTTCATATCCGATCTAGGTGTCATACCTAGTGCATCGGGTCCAATGAAAATCTTTTGTGACAATACTGGTGCAATTGCCTTGGCAAAGGAATCCAGATTTCACAAGAGAACCAAACACATCAAGAGACGCTTCAATTCCACCCGGGATCTAGTCCAGGTGGGAGACATAGAGATTTGCAAGATACATACGGATCTGAATGTTGCAGACCCGTTGACTAAGCCTCTTCCACGAGCAAAACATGATCAGCACCAAGGCTCCATGGGTGTTAGAATCATTACTGTGTAATCTAGATTATTGACTCTAGTGCAAGTGGGAGACTGAAGGAAATATGCCCTAGGGCAATAATAAAGTTATTGTTTATTTCCTTATATCATGATAAATGTTTATTATTCATGCTAGAATTGTATTAACCGGAAACATAATACATGTGTGAATACATAGACAAACAAAGTGTCACTAGTATGCCTCTACTTGACTAGCTCGTTAATCAAAGATGGTTATGTTTCCTAACCATGAACAAAGTGTTGTTATTTGATTAACGAGGTCACATCATTAGTTGAATGATCTGATTGACATGACCCATTCCACTAGCTTAGCACCCGATCGTTTAGTATGTTGCTATTGCTTTCTTCATGACTTATACATGTTCCTATGACTATGAGATTATGCAACTCCCGTTTACCGGAGGAACACTTTGTGTGCTACCAAACGTCACAAGTAACTGGGTGATTATAAAGGAACTCTACAGGTGTCTCCAAAGGTAGATGTTGGGTTGGCGTATTTCGAGATTAGGATTTGTCACTCCTATTGTCGGAGAGGTATCTCTGGGCCCTCTCGGTAATGCACATCACATAAGCCTTGCAAGCATTGCAACTAATGAGTTAGTTGCGGGATGATGTATTACATAACGAGTAAAGAGACTTGCCGGTTACGAGATTGAACTAGGTATTGGATACCGACGATCGAATCTCGGGCAAGTAACATACCGATGACAAAGGGAACAACGTATGTTGTTATGCGGTCTGACCGATAAAGATCTTCGTAGAATATGTAGGAGCCAATATGGGCATCCAGGTCCCGCTATTGGTTATTGACCGGAGATGTGTCTCAGTCATGTCTACATTGTTCTCGAACCGTAGGGTCCGCACGCTTAACGTTACGATGACAGTTATTATGAGTTTATGCATTTTGATGTACCGAAGTTAGTTCGGAGTCCCGGATGTGATCACGGACATGACGAGGAGTCTCGAAATGGTCGAGACATAAAGATTGATATATTGGAAGCCTATGTTTGGATATCGGAAGTGTTCCGGGTGAAATTGGGATTTTACCGGAGTACCGGGAGGTTACCGGAACCCCCCGGGAATTATATGGGCCTTAGTGGGCTTTAGTGGAAAGGAGAAAGGGGCAGCCCAAGGTGGGCCGCGCGCCTCCCCCCTCCTCTAGTCCTATTAGGACTAGGAGAGGTGGCCGGCCCCCCTCTCTCTCTTTCCCCCCTTAAGGAATCCTATTCCAACTAGGATTGGGGGGGAGTCCTACTCCCGGTAGGAGTAGGACTCCTCCTGCGCCCTCCTCCTGGCCAGCCGCCCCCTCCCCCTTGGCTCCTTTATATACGGAGGCAGGGGGCACCCTAGAACACACAGTTGATCAACGTGATCGTTCCTTAGCCGTGTGCGGTGCCCCCTGCCACCATATTCCACCTCGGTCATACCGTTGTAGTGCTTAGGCGAAGCCCTGCATCGGTAGAACATCATCATCGTCACCACGCCGTTGTGCTTACGGAACTCATCCCCGAAGCTTTGCTGGATCGGAGCCCGGGGAGCGTCATCGAGCTGTACGTGTGCTAAGAACTCGGAGGTGCCGGAGTAACGGTGCTTGGATCGGTCGGATCAGGAAGACGTACGACTACTTCCTCTACGTTGCGTCAACGCTTCCGCAGTCGGTCTGCGTGGGTACGTAGACAACACTCTCCCCTCTCGTTGCTGTGCATCACCATGATCTTGCATGTGCGTAGGATTTTTTTTGAAATTACTACGTTCCCCAACACCTAATTCACCAATCGCCACACCTCTCCATCAAATTCCTCAGTCCCATGTGCATACTGAAGAAATATTGACAGGGTCTGAAGGACGTCAAACTTCTCTCCAATCTATTCCTAAGGAAATTCTAGCTGCATCAACTAAAGAAATGGAGAACCAGACAACTGCTGATGAAACTGCCGCTTCAATTCCTTGGCCTAGTGCACCAGAAGTTGTGACTGAAGAGGTTTTGAGGCGTACTACTGCAAATCTTCAGCCCAAGCCTCAAAATCCTCAATTTGGCACAAGGAGGCCTAAATTAAAAAATGTTGATTTCTTCACTGAGCATCATTTCTTCACCGATGAAAATCCTTATGACTCGGCAAGATTAAGGTGCAAGAGGTTTTGGACTGCAAGTCAGATGAATTTCTATGCCTCTGTTCTGTTTGACAAGGACAAAGTCTTCCAACACCATCAAATCCATCATGTGGATATGGAGTCCATTCCATGCTTTCAACTAGTTTTGAAGGTTCTTCATGAAGCTGGACTACTCAATTTCTGTGCTGACATTTGTGATTGGAATGAAGAGCAAATTCTTCAGTTTTATGCAACTCCGTACCTCACTGGAAATGTCTCAGATGTCAATCCATGGGTTCTGGACTAGATGACAGAGAACACTCACTACAAAGCTCCAGCCTCTGAATTGCTTCATGCCATCCCAGTAAGCCCTCCGGCAGAAGGTGCAAGGCTCATGTATGAGGAACCTGAACTTCAAAATCATCTCATGCAAGTGTTGATGAAGCCTTTACGCCCTGGCCAAGCTCCAAGAACCACTTTCCTTGTGAAAGATTTGATGTATGTGCCCAGGACCGTCTACCGCATATTGACCAAAACCCTCAGTCCGATCAAAGGTCACAACTCTGAGGAAGAAGTTGTTGGCATCATGAAGAATCTGCTGTCAACATCATTCATGGTATTCCCATTAACTATCACGATTTCTTCATGAGGACTTTGGCCGATGTTGCGTTGTCGCCATTTGAATTGAAGCCCTATACTCCTTGGATCATGAAATTCATCAGGACCAAATCTTCAATTCCATATGAGTCTAATTTCCAGAATCACCTAGGCTTTCTGCTTCCTATTGAAGTCCTCAAAAAGACCATTTCCTCACTTGATGAAAAAGGCAAAGCTGTTGTTATTGATGAAGGCACTCGTCCATTCGATGGTCAATTTCATAAGGTTGCATCTTACTCCATCAATGATGACTCTGCAACCCAAGAATCTGCTGCTAAAGCCACCAATCAAAATCCTCAAGCCACTGCCCCGTGTGTGATGACTGATCGTGAGCTTCTTCTAAGTCTTCACCAAAAATTCGATCGCAATCACAAGTGGGTCAAGCGTCAATTTGGCTCAATTCTTTAGAACATGAGTGCCACTCAGAATACTGTGAAGAAGAATCATTATTATGTGCATGAAATCTTTGATCGCACTTGGGATATACTTTCTCATCTTTATGGTGATGAAGACCTCAAGCAGATGGACTTTCAGCAGAACTTTGGCTGGTTACATCCTCATTCAAAGAAATTCAAGAAGGTTAAAGTTCCTCAGTTGGTCACAAGTTCATTTTCTTCATTGCGTGAGATGGATGAAGCTGGGGATCTCGACGACACAGTGGCAGACCCTACTCCAACAAACGACCCCGACAACGCTGGCGCTCCTCCACCAACTTCAAGCTGATATTCTTTGGGGGCGTTAGTCCTCATTTGTCGTCCCTTTTGGTCATTTGATGAGAAAGGGGGAGAAATTTGAGTTAGTCTTCAAGCGGGTCTATATATGGGTGGTTTTTCTTTAAGTTACAACTCTCGTTCTTCTGAGGTGTTTGTTTGATGAGTTGTAAACTTAAGTCCGATGGTGGTCTGATACTTTTGAACTGCTTTCTTATTTCCTCAAGTACCTTAATGCACGCATGCAGAGTTTCGTCAGACACCATTTTCCTTCATGCATTTCTCCCCCTTTGTCATCAAATGACAAAAAGGGACTTCTCCCGTGTTGATGGGGAATGGGTCACATGACATTGTTCGAGGTGTCGGTACGGTCGATCTAAAGTTCACTTCGGGGAAGATCGTGCGCTTGGAGAACGTTCATCATGTGCCCTCCATCAATAAAAATCTTGTTAGTGGTTCCCGTTTATGTCGAGATGGTTTTAAGTTCGTTTTCGAGTCCAATAAAGTTGTAATTTCCAGTATGGACAATTTGTTGGAAAATGCTATGAGTGCAGAGGCTTGTTCCGCCTGTCTCTGTCAGATATTTGCACTAAAATTATTAATCATGTTTGCCACAATAATGAGTCTAATATTTGGCATTCACGACTTTGTCATATTAACTTTGGTTGCATGATGCGGCTCGCCAATATGAGTTTGATTCCAAAATTCACTAATGTCAAGGGCTCCAAGTGCCAAGTGTGTGTGCAAGCTAAGCAACCTCGCAAATCCCATAAGACCGCAGACGCAAGAGACTTGGCGCCACTAGAGCTTATACATTCTGATCTTCGTGAGATGAATGGCGTGTTGACAAAAGGTGAAAAGAAACACTTCATGACGTTGATTGATGAGATGACTCCACTAGATATTGTTAGGTGTATCTTCTGAAATCAAAAGATGAGGCTTTATTTTTTCAAAAAATATAAAGCTGAAGTAGAGAACCAACTTAATTGGAAAATTAAACGGCTTAGGTCTGATCGTGGTGGAGAGTATTTTTTCAATGAATTTGATTTGTTTTGTGCGGAACATGGTATAATCCATGAGAGGACGCCTCCCTACTCACGCCAGTCAAATGGGGCGGCCAAAAGAAAGAACCGAATTCTAACTGATTTGGTTAACGCCATGTTAGACACATCGGGTCTCTCCAAGGCATGGTGGGGGGAGGCGCTAATGACTGCATGTCATGTCCTAAATCGAGTTCCCACAAAGCATAAGACCATGCCTCCATTTGAGGAATGGGAAAGGAAACGATTGAAACTCTCCTACCTACTTACAAACTTGGACCAAAAACTATGCATTGTGTTCTTCTAGGCTATGCTTCATAACATTGGCTATAGATTGTTGATAATAAAATTTGAGTTATCCGACATGCATGTTGGTACAATTATGGAGTTGAATGATGTGACTTTGTCTGAGGACATATTTTCTATGAAGGATATGTCGAGTACATCAAATCAGGAGATACCTACTCCATCTAGTCAGGAATTTGCTGTAATTCCTGAACCCACCATTGCTATGGAACACGTTGAGAATCCTTTGGAGGATGACAATGAAACCATGTAAGGAGTAAGAGACAAAGGACTGTAAAGTCCTTTGGTGATGATTTCATTGTGTACCTCGTGGATGACCCATCATGACTATTTTCAAAAGCCTATACATCTTCTAGTGCTAACTACCGGAAGGAAGCTGTCCGCATCGAGATGGATTCCATCTTAGCTAATAGAACCTGAGAAATCACTGATCGTCCTTATGGGTGTAAACCTGTAGGATGTAAGTGGGTGTTCAAGAAAAAGTTTAGACCTAATGGTATGATTGAAAAGTACAAGGCACACCTTTTGGCTAAGGGTTATACCCAGAAAGAAGGTGAAGACTACTTCGATAATTACTCACATGTGGATAGACTGACCACTATTCGGGTGCTACTAGCACTGGCTGCCTCACACAGTCTTCTCGTTCATCAAATGGACGTTAAGACGACTTTCCTCAATGGAGAGTTGAACGAGAAAATTTACATGGATCAGCCAGATGGTTTTGCAGTACCTGGTCAGGAAGGACAGGTGTGCAAGTTATTAAAGTCTTTATATGGCCTTAAACAAGCTACCAAGGAGTGGCATGAGAAGTTCGAAAGAACATTAACTGCTACAGACTTTGTTGTAAACGAAGGTGACAAGTGTGTGTACTTTGGGGCGAAGGAGTTATTCTTTGTCTGTATGTCGATGACATACTAATCTTTGGAACCAAACTTGATTTAATTAAGGAGGTTAATGATTTCTTATCTCGTTCTTTTGAGATGAAGGATCTAAGAGTAGCTGATGTTATCTTAAACATCAAGCCATTGAGACATGAGAATGGTGGGATTACACTGCTTCAATCTCACTATGTGGAAAAAATCTTGAGTCGTTTTGGGTATAGCGACTGCAAGCCTTCTTCAACTTCATATGATGCTAGTGTGGTGCTTTGAAAGAATCGACGGATTGCTAGAGATCAACTGACGCCGTACGACTTGTCTCGCGAGGGGCTTCCTTTGGAGCGGCCGAGGCAGGGTCATCCTTCGTGGGCCGTCCCGAATGTCGCCTCCTGGGCCGGAGGCAGATAGGCCATGGTACCCCGGTTTCCATTGGGCCGACAATGATGAGCTGAGAATACCACCGTCCCTCTAACCATCCAACAATAGAGAGAGAGAGAGATCAAATACATAGCTAATGGTACATACCCTCAGCCCCGAGGGTGAACTACTCCCTCCTCATCATGGAGAGAGGATGATGAAGATGGCCACTAGTGATGATTCCCCCCTCCGACAGGGTGCCGGAACAGGGTCCCGATTGGTTTTTGGTGGCTACAGAGGCTTGCGGCAGCGGAACTCCCGATCTAGGTTTCTTTTCAGGGCTTTCTATATTTATAGGAATTTTTGGCGTTGATTTCATGTGAGGGGGGTCCATGAGGAGCCCACAAGGACGGAGGGTGCGCCCAGGGGGTAGGGCGCGCCCTCCACCCTTGTGGAGGCCTCGTGGCTCTTCTGGCCCAACTCTTTTGCTTCGGGGGCTTCTTCTGGTCCATAAAAAATCACCGTAAATTTTCATCTCATTTGGACTCGTTTAATATTCCTTTTCTGCGAAACTCAAAAATAAGGAAAAAACAGAAACTGACACTGGGCTCTAGGTTAGTAGGCTAGTCCCAAAAATCATTAAAATAGTATGTAAATGCATATAAAACATTCAAGATAGATAATATAATAGCATGAAACAATCAAAAATTATAGATATGTTGGATACGTATCAACGACCAAAATACCAACACCGTCCGTTCTTTTACTTTAAAATAAAAAAAACATTCTACAACACGTGCAGGCTCCAACACGCCGCGTCTTCTGTCTACTAGTCATATATTTATTGGTATTGCCTCCGATCCTAAATATAAGACTTTTAGAGATTCCAATATGACCACATATGAAGCAAATATGAGTGAATCTACAATCTAAAATAAGTCCATGTACGCGCAAAATGCCAATGACGGGCGACCTCCATGGAGGTTGTTTTAAAAAATAAATCGAAAAACATATTTTGAAGTTTCAAAAAATTCTGAAACAAATCATACATGTTTACATGGATGTATTCTATATGTGTGTAAATTTTGAAGATAAAATACATTATGGTGAGAGCTACACAAAAAAGACAAATCATGATTTTCAAAGTGATGAACAGTGCAAACACTGTTCACTATTAGAATTGCAGGATTTTGTCTTTTCTGCGTAGCTCTCATCATAATATATTTCATGGTAAGATTTATATACATGTGGAATACATCCATATGAATGTGGACAATTTTTTTCAGAATTTTTTGAAACTCCAAAAATGTAATTATCAGATTTTTGAATATATCCACCTTCATGGAGGTCTACCGCCAAAAGCGCTCACTCTTCCCTCAAAAAAAAAAAGCCCTCACTCGCTCTATGTAAACAGAGAAATATAAGTAAATCTACATTCCAAAATAAGCATATATGTAAGGTGCTTAATATACTCGCACCCATTACTATCTACATGCATTAGTCTAAAATCCGACGGCCAAGAGGTAAGGAGCCTGGGCACCCCAAATGGTTATAATGCATTTGAAAAGAAGTTAAACATGTATATAAAAAATGTTTCTGATGTATACAAAAAAATATACAATGTTTATGTGAAAAGTATACATAAAAATATATTTAAAAAATGTTGATTATGTGTATAAGAAATGATAAACATGTATATAAAAATGTTCCCGATGTACAAAAAATCTACAATGTGTATATAAAAAGTAATTATAAAAATACATGTCTTAACAAATATTAATAATGTATTTGAAAAATGTTAAATGTGTATATAAAAGATGTTCCTGGTGTATAAAAATATATACAAATGTACAGACGCAAGCACTCATACATACGCGCATACACTCACCCTGTGAACGTACACACGCACATCTTACCTCTATGAACACCTACGAGAGATTGAGCCGGCATATCATCCAACCATAGTTTGGTTCGCACATAAAGAATGTCGCTGGTGTATTTGAAAAATGTTGAAAAGGTGATTGCAGAAGTTGAACAAACAAATGGGCCGGCCCACCTTGCGTTGCTGTCTCTGTATTTTCGATTAGCCCATCCTTAGTGCCGCAATTCGTTTCCGATAACCCTAACCCTAACCTCTGGAAAATTCCCCACCACCCCAACCCCGACCCTTTCTTCCTCCTCTCGAAAATTCCGCACCACCCCGACCCCGACGCCATCTTCCTCCTCTCGGAAGTTCCCCACCACTCCGACCGCAACCCCTTCTTCCTCCTCTCGGAAGTTCCCGACCACTCCGACCAATGGGGCTCTCAATTTCAGTCTTCCGCTCGCACACCGCTAGCCTTGACGCTGACGAGACGGCGCCGCCGCAGCCATGGGTGCTCGTGCCGTCCGTTCCCGCGTTGGTGATTGCATCTGGGTTTATGCGCTCAGGTACCTACCGAGTTCCCGTAGATCATCCGTTCGTGTCTGCTGTGGATTCCTCCGGATTGCTGCTGTGTTCCTCCAACTACATCGCGGACAACCCCAGGCAGTATTTCCTCTGGGATGCGGCGGGGCACACATCGTCAGAACTGCCTCAGCCTGATCCCCTCAAGGTTGGCCACCCCAGTGGAATTGGTCTGCTACGCAAAGGCACTGCTGTGCTCGTGGCTGACCTCCAGAGAACAGTGGATGGGCCTGTACTGTGCTACTGGGAGGCTGGGAGTGATAGATGGCTGCTCAAGAGACCCTCAGGGTGTTCTCCTAACTTCGAAATTTCTCATGGAGTTCTTTCCCACAGAGGAAGGCTTTTCTGGTTCAACCTTGCAAAAGGTATATCCCATTGTGACCCGTTTCTTGATACCCCTGTGCTGTGCTTCATAGCTCTTCCGTTGGATTGCGAAGAGTGCAATGATGGTGGGTTAGATGAACTGGCAAGGCGACGCTGCATCAAGTTGAGTTTAGGACAGATATGCCTCATTGACATTCAACAGTTATGGGATACTCCTGCTCTTGTCATGTGGTCGATGAACCTTGCTGATGAGGGAAGTCAATCAGACTGGGTCCGCACCTATCGTGTTCCTCTGTGTGATGTATGGAGTGGTTGGGAACCTCCGATGCTCAGCCTTGTCCACCCGTATAATCCGAATATCCTCTATCTTTCCAACGGTCTCAAAGTAACTGCAGTGGACATGCTTACAAGGCGCGTGATTGAAGTGCAAGACTTGTCGACGGGCTCCTCTTCGATGATACACGCTTGGATTTTGACTCCAGAGCTGCAGAAGCACATAAAAGGTATGAGACTCCCCACATTAAAATGCATAGTTTGTTTGATGTTGCCAGGTGCAAAATTTGCTTTCCAGCTTATGCTTGCTGTCTATATGCAACTCTGCGCCCGTCACTTGAACATTCATATACTGTGGGTAATTCAAATTTGATAATCTGTTCAATCACTTCTATGGCAGGCTCAGGAAAGAAGAGTGTGCGTATCGTCCTTGGTGGAATGCCAATGCTGTCCCGACCAGTGAAGACCCAGAACACTCCTCATGAGTTGTCACTGGATTCCTGCCCTTTGAATCTTGATATCCTTCTCGAGATTGTAAAGCGATGCAGCCTCACCTCGGTTGTCAAATTTGCTCTTTCCTGTAAGCTCATCCGCAGGAACATATCAAGCCGTAATTTTCTTGGGCAGCTGGGCCGAGGCCGGAGGTTCACTTCATCAATTTACCTTGGTCATTTTGAGAATTACTGCAGCCGGCTGATTACTAGACCACATTTTATCCCGTCACCACTGCCCAATGCTGGGGTGCTGCCTAGAATGGTACATTCATCTCTTATGGAGGAAAGGTCCATCGGTAGCCTTATAGATCTGACGGTGGCTGGAATTCATGCTGGAGTCCTGGTTCTGTCAGATAATGTTGATCCAGAGGTCTGTCTATGGTGTCCACTGAAGCGGTATTTAGGTTTTGCACCTCAAACTAATTTAGCCCGCAACTGTGGTTGTATCCTGTCAACCGGAACTAATGGAGGCATGGAATTGATGCTGGTGAAAGCCCGCCCACGGCTTGGGGTCATAAGGACAAAGATATTCACTCCCGTGAAACAAGATTTTGCTGTTGTGAGCCGCCACGGCCGGCCTCCGCTGTCTGGGGTGTGGGGTCCTGTGGTTCACAGGCAAATCATCGGGGATCGCTCCAGGAATGTCAAGCCCTTTGCATTTCCGGTGGTTGTTGATGCAGCTGCTCACTGGCTGTGCAGGTCTTCTGGAAAGTATCGTGTACTGAAGATGCCAATCAATGACACTAGCATGCCATCATATATCCCACTGCCTACCACATGCTGCTCGACAGTTGATTACCACAAGGACACACTACTACTTGTGTCAGCTTCAGCAGATGGGCATGTTGGTGGGAGCGACCAGGGAGGGCTGCTCGGGCTACTGTCACTCGATGCCAAGGGGATCACGGTCTGGAGTTCCAAATATCCCACAGGCTGGACACAACATGGCACCATCTGCAGAGATAGGATCATCCAGTGTCTTGATCTTCCATACAATATCCAGTTTTCTCTTGAATGGTGCTCGGCTGAGAGTGGGGTCTTGGCAATGACTGCACATGGCAAAGGGCACACCGCTGAACGTGTAATCTTCAATTTAAACACATTGGAGGGGGGCCACAATTCTAGGCCCGAGGGTGCTATAAGAGGTCTCAAGTTACGGGCAATGTGCCCGTATGAGGCTGACTGGGTGGGTGTTCTCTCAAGTTTGAAGATGTTGTGAGAAGCTGCTAGGGCGATCAACGTGGCTGTTCAGGAGTTTTATGCTCAAAAGCCTGGATGGCTTGTAATGTTTTGTTGCTTCTTCTTGATGGTTGTGGGAATGACCAGGCCTGGAAGTGTTTACATTCTTGGTCGGCTGTGTTGCCATTCCTTGATATCGTTTGAGTTTTGAGCCATAGATTTTTGTTCTTAAAACTGTGAGGAGAAATGGTAATGTGGTGATGACTGATGGTTCCGAGTTTCTGTTGAGATTTCGGATTATAAGTTTCAACATGTGCTTAGTTTGTTTTCCTGGTTCTTGGTTAGATTTCTCAAACTAATAGTAGTTCTTTTCTTCATGGATCTGGAATCATTACATGATGAATCACTTTCTGGCTTGTTAATTGGTGTCCGAGCTTAATGCGTATATCTTATTTTCCTGTATTTTTAGCAAAAACATTATGCTATGTAGCAAAATCAGTATGTCATGTTCTCTAGCAGCTGTGTTCCTGGGGTTGTTGGGGGGGGAATGGCAGAATGTTTCCTATTAGAATTGTCTTTTTGTTGTTTTCTATTAGCTTGTTATCTGTCACGCGCCCAGTATAGCTTTGCGATTCGTTGTATTGAATGCCTCTGGCAGGTTGTGGGTCCACCTGGAACAGATGAATCGATATATACGTATCCAGGATCGTTGTGGGAATGCCCAGGCCTTTACATTCGGGGTTGGCTGTGTTGCCATTCCTTGCTATCTTTCGAGATTTGAGCCATAGATTTCTATTCTTTTTTTTTTGAAATCAAGCAAGGCTTGTATTACTTAACGGTGCTGGGCCATATCGCCCAAAGCACAAGATGCCACATGGGCAGGTACATCAGAATCCCATTCCACAAGTTGGTTGGGAGGATACATATGACCAATCTTAGCTAGCTCATGGGCTACCGAATTCGCCCTACGACCACAGTACATGATTTTATGTTGGGAGAACCATAGCTTGAGTTGCATTTTCGAGTCCTCAATCACTGCAGCGTAGGCAGATGAGTCCACCTTGCCGAGGTCAAGGGCATCCACAAGAAGCCCTCAATCACTGCAGCGTAGGCAGATGAGTCCACCTTGCCGAGGTCAAGGGCATCCACAAGAAGCTGGGAGTCAGTCTTGAAGAACACCCGGGTTAATCCCAGATCCGCAGCAAGCGTAACAGCCTGTGACATAGCATAAACTTCAGCCCCAAATGCATCTTGAACATGATCTTGGCGGCCTGCTCGAGCACTTACAATGTGGCCTGATCCATCTCGTGCAACCACACCCCATCCTATGAAGGACTCGCCAGGTGTAAAGGCCCCATCAAGGTTTATTTTGATCATATCATCCCCAGGCGGCTTCCAAATATCCTTGGCGCCGTGTTTTTGATCTGGTGGCTTGAAAGCTTCAGCATAGTCGAACACCATAGCCCGCGCACATCTCGCAATCTCACTGGTTCCTGTTGGCAGCTTCCCCTCCCTGAGCTTATTCCTATTGTTCCACCACAACCACCAAGCCGTTAGGATTAGGACTCGTGTCTCCTCCTTCAAACCCCACATGAAATCAAGCATAACATGCACTGACATTATTTCTTCTAGCTGTGCTCTGACATTTTCTAGGCCTAGCTCCCGCTAGACCAGCTTGATTGATTTGCATCGTATGAAAAGATGCACTCCGTCCTCATCAGCCCTGCCACAGAATAGGCACTTCGTGTCCTCTATGGGTATACCCCTTCTTTGCACTTTTGTTCGGAGAGCCAAGGATTCATGTTTTAGTCGCCAAACGAACATCTGAATGTTTTTGGGGCATGGTAGTTTCCAAAGTCTCTTCCAAGATTCATCCATGCATGTGTTCAGATTGCCAACATGTCCATTACTTGCACCTTGACCTCCATTCTTTGCCTGCTTACCGAGGTGCACATGAAGCTTGTAGGCGCTTTTCACCGAGTGCTGTCCTTTGTCATCAAACTGCCAGGCTATGAAATCAGGCACCCCTTCCCACAATGGTTCTGCAGAATGTGTCGAGTATCGTCCGGCCAGAACGTGTCGCGGACAAGCTGCTCATCCCATGTCCTGGTGACTGGAGAGATCAGATCAGAAACACACTCGAGTAAGTTGCCTCCTCTTGGGGTGATGATCTGTCGCGACCCCGGACAGGGAATCCATGGGTCGTTCCATATCTGAACTTCAAACCCGTCTCCAATTCGCCAGATATAGCCTTGTTTAACTAGCTCGAGTCCATGTAGCAGGCTTCGCCATTTGTAGGAGATCCCGTCCCTCGGAGTAGACTCAAGAACATGATTATTTGGGTAATATCGAGCTTTCAGAATCTTTGCACACAAACTCTCAGGGCATTGGATGAGCCTCCAAATCTGACGGGACAGCATGGCAACATTAAAGCTATACATATCCCTAAACCCCAGTCCGCCTTTCCCCTTGGGCATTGTGAGCTTTTCCCAGCTGATCTAGTGCATGGCACTTTCCTTATCCTGCTGGCTCCACCAGTAGTTACATATAAGAGAACTGATTTCTTCACAAAAGGTTTTAGTGAGGTAGAAACAAGACATGGCATATGTGGGGATCGCTTGAGCGACAGCCTTGACTAATGACTCCTTACCAACCTTAGCGATAAGTCTTTCCTGCCAGCCATAAACCTTCCCGGCAATAGCACCTTTGACATAGGCAAACGCTTTCCTCTTGGATCTTCCAACATGCACCGGCAGACCGAGATATTTGTCATTCCAATTCTCGCTATGGATAAAAAGAGCGGCCTTGACATCTGCTCGGGACGTTGGTGATGAATTCGGACTAAACATGAGGGCTGATTTTTCCATGTTGATGCACTGCCCCGAACAATTCTCATACAGATCAAGAATCTTCCTTAGTTCAGCAGCCTCATGCTGGTTCGCCTTCATTAGCAGGAGCGAGTCATCCGCGAAGAATAAGTGTGACACAACAGGAGCAACAGGACAAATTTTCACCCCACTAAGCTTTCTTTGCTCAATTGCATCATTAAGGAGCGCTGAGAGCCCTTCAACACATATGACAAATAAGTACGGCGACGCTGGATCTCCTTGCCGCAGCCCCCTGGAAGGACTGAACTGCTCAGTAAGTGCTCCGTTCACCTTCACTTGATACCTGACAGTAGTGACACACTTCATAATGAGGTTAACCCAGCCTTGCCTGAATCCCATTTTGGTAAGCATTGCTTCCAGGAAGCTCCATTCTACGCGATCATACGCTTTGCTCATGTCAGCCTTGACAGCCACATACCCATCATTTCCTCTTTTCTTATTTAGGAGATAGTGAGTCAGCTCATATGCAATAAGTGCGTTATCAGTTATCAACCGTCCCGGGACAAAAGCACTTTGATTATCAGATATGAGCTCCGGTAGAATCAACTTTATTCTGTTGGCCAACACCTTGGACACAAGTTTATAAAGCAAGTTGCATAAGCTTATAGGCCTCAGGTCTTTTATTCGACTCGGGTCTTTCACCTTGGGGATTAGCACAACCGTCGTATCATTCCACCCCTCTGGCATCATTCCATCATTTAGGACCTGCAAGACCTCCTGCACAATACGGTCACCCATGAGGGGCCAATTCTGCTTGTAAACAATGGAGGGCATTCCGTCTGGACTGGGTGCTTTGAGGTTTCCTATATGATCAAGCGCGGCCTTGACTTCCTCCCTAGTGAGTTCAGCCTCAAGGATGTCATTCATGGCATCGGTTACTCGTGGTTTAACCTTACTGATGAGCTCATTCAAACGGTCACCACTTGACGATGAGAAGAGATCCTGAAAAAACGAACAAACGTAGTTAGTCATCTCCTCTCCCTCCTTCACCACCGAGCCGTCCTCCTTCTTCAACCATTTCACCCTATTCGCCCTCTTCCGGCCAGAAGCAACAGCCGTGTAGTATCTAGTGTTATTATTCCTATTTCCATCCTTCAGCCATGACATGTGTGACCGTTGTTTCATCTTGATGTTTATCTTCTCCTCCAACTCTTCAACTACACCCCGCAGTCTCGCCTCCTCTCTGATTTTGGATCCTGAGACCGATTCCTTCATACATTTCTCCAGCTCCTGACGGCCTCGTTTTAGCCTCTCTTCAAGAACGCCCGCTACCTCCTTGCTCCATCTCCGCATACCCCCAGCAAGACTACACATAACTTTAGACACGTTGCTTGCCCCATCTGTCCAACCCTTCTCCCATTCATTCTTAATAACTTCACTACACCCTTCCTCCTTCAGCCACCAAGCTTCGAAGCGGAAACCCGTGTCTCCCCTTGGGCAACGCCTGCCATCATCGCTAGTCATTACAACAACTGCTCGATGGTCCGAGTGACACGGCCTTCCATTTATGACAACAGACTCGGGGAAGATTTCACACCACCTGGCATTTCCAACAGCCCTATCTAGCCTCTCACAAATATACGTATCCACTTCTTTGCTATGGTTCCTCCAAGTGAACTTGTCTCCGGTAAACCCAATATCTGCCAGATCACATCCTTCGAGCATCTCTCTGAATTTATCCATGCACTGTTGAGGTTTTGCAGCCCCCCAACTTTTTCATCACTCGATAGTATTTTGTTAAAGTCCCCCAACGCTGGAGCAACTCCAACCGGGCTACCCTTTTGGTTCTGCGCGAACATAAACACCGGAGCAACGCAGAGACCAAATTTCATTTTGCGTCCGCTTTGTGTCCGCGCGGACCTATTTCCACCCCAAATTTGAGTCACATTTGGGTCCGAGGCGGACACAAAATGGACGCGCGAGCTCTCTTTTCTATCCGTATGCGTTCACTGCTGGCCCACATGGCAGCCAAATAAATATTCCGTCTCTCTCCCTTACGCTCCAACTCGCCGCCGCCCACCGCGCAACATCCACGCCGCCGTCCACCACGCCCCCTCGCAGAAGCACATGCGCCGCCGTCCATCCGCGTCTACTCGTCGGAGCCACACCCTAGCTAGCTAGCTGCCCAGCGGGCGTGCTAGCTAGCTAGCTGTCAGGGACCTTCCTTAGCCCATGCATATACTTGGGCTGGCCCTTGGATATCACATGGGCTGGGTCTGACTGTGTATTGCCGTCTGCTACTTAGCTACACTGGGAGAGGAAGCAACGACAGGGCATCCGTGTAGGATTAGGCAACACCGGCATCGGCACCTCTCTCTCCCCTACCAACCCCAAATTCTCCATTCATGTATCTTTAATTCCTTATAATCAAGACCTAGAACTATGATTCATATGATCAAGTGAGTGTAAATCATGTGTACTACATCTGTATCCTAACATCTGGTACTCAGAGCCAGGCCACCACCCTTCCACCCCTCAATTTTCCACCCCCCCCCCCCCCCCACCCACCCACCCACCCACCCACGCACACACACGATTCCTTTCAGCGGCGACACCACCATCTTACCACCGGAGTGGGATGCCATGTCCGCCAAGGAGCAGACGATCTGGTATCTCGCGTCGTTGATCGATAGGGCCGAGGGCATGACAGCTGAGCTCGTCGCTTCTACCTCGCGACTCAGTTCGGCCGCCCCGATCACCATCACCGAGGAGGTCCGCGGCACCAACAACACCGCATACGACTGCTCCGAACTCGCCATCGACATCCCTGTGACGGCCAGCACCAGCACGCCGGCCCACGTCCAGGACCCATCCCCCAAGTCCTCCCCCGACGACATGCGCCGCGTCGCTGTTGCCGGTACGGACAATACGAACTCGTGGCGGCCACTCCATACGTCGCAATCAAGCTCACCGTCCTCCCCGGAGTCTCCTCCTCCACCACCAAGGCCAAGGAAGTCCTCCGTGATGCGTCCTCTGACTGCATCGCCAGGGCGCCCGTGACCTGTACGACGTATTGCTCGAACCAGTTCATGGGCACTCCGTCGCTCTCATTCCCAACTACGCCGAGGTCGCTACTTCCTGTAGCCTCCACTCTCCAGGGCGCCTGCTACCGATGTCCTTCACCCAGCCGGGGACCGTGATTCTATCCTGCGGGTGCCCCTGGCCATGGAGGACGTGCTCATACTCTCTCAAGCCCCGCCAATGGTCCCAGTTGCCAATTTGATGCAGCTGTCCATCAACCATGAACTCGAAGTGTTGAAGTCCACAGTGCATTCACGCTTCTGCCGCCCCGAGAGACCTATGTTATCACTGATGGTAAGCCCACTTCAGACACACAAGTGGCTGCTGATATGGCCAAGGTCGTGTCTACTGTTTCTGGCAGATCATATTGCAGAGGGAAAGGAAACTCGACCAATTCCATGGCCATCGTTCCCAATCGGTGTGTCTGGGAGCCCTTGTCCTTGATACAGCCTAAGCCCTCATGGTGCACAATTACAGCATGGGCGTCCACCAAATCAGGCACCATCTAATATAGAGGCTTGACTGAATTAGAATTTCTCTATGTGTGTACTTGGTCTCAGGATCTGGGTGATCAAAGAACATTTTCTGCTATATAGTTCAGTTCAGAAAATTACACACGGTCAACTGCGCAGGAAATACCTTGCCTCGGATCCTTTGGTACACATCACCAACCACCCAAAGTTTCAAGGTTCAGTGGTGGCCACCGGACCACCAGTTCAGGATGAAGAAGGAATCACAAGCATGGTTACCTCCTACTCAGCATGCTACTGTGGTTGCGCATCTGTTTCAGAGCGTGAAGAACCCGGGTACTTGGAGTGCAGAATTGGCAAGCCAATATAATCTTCAATTAACACAGTTCAAGCAAACTCAGTATTCCATGGATTGTGCACCATATAATACAGAGGTACAGAGCACCAGGAGTCGTCTGCAAAACGCAATCCAGCTCCATTCAGTGGATATCATTTCAGGGTTCTGTATGGCAGGGTTGGAGGGAATTTCTTGCCATGGAACATTTGTTATACACATAGCTTATCTGATTCCTCATATGTGCAGACCATGCCCATGACCGTCGTTCGATTGCTTTCATGAAGGTGCGCAACTGAGGTACACATGGCCGAACATTCCTTATGTGATGCATTATTTTGCCGGTACTCTGAATTCTCCGACAGAATCCTTGAGATGTCGACAAGGTGTGCACCTGAAACTACATGACAATTCTTTTGAGCTCCGGCCACATGAGGGTCCATGGTTCAGTTCCAGACTAGTTATGTTCTTATTTGGAGGTGACAATTCTTTTAAAGTCTGCGATTGTGAACTGATTCCAATGGATAAGCCTTTCAGTTGTTTTCAAGGCGAACATGCTGATACACATATCGGTGAACTCGGTACTTGGTATCCACCAGATGGTCCAACAAATAATGCAGAAGTACAGAACACTAAGAAGCATCTGCAAAAATCGATACAACACTGGGCATTTGATACCTATGCATTATTTGTTGGGATTTCCTGCCATGAAAATTTTGCTATACATGCTGGTTGTCGATTTTCTTGGGATTGCCGCAACAT
Organism: Triticum urartu; assembly: GCF_056163025.1. NCBI lineage: Eukaryota > Viridiplantae > Streptophyta > Magnoliopsida > Poales > Poaceae > Triticum > Triticum urartu. The sequence continues at coordinate 26,588,275 of NC_141876.1, forward strand.
GGAAATGGTGTTTACAGCAGCATCACAACAGGAGCAAAGGCATTATCAGGGTCAGCAACCTAATGCACACTACATCTTGCAACCGATGGGCAGTGCTGGACATTTGTTTGAATTCGGTTCGAGAAAACTTACTATGGTTAGCATCTCTCCTTCAACGAGTTGGTTTTGTGAATTAGTAGTGTGTGCAATTGCTAGTTCAGTTACAAGACTAGCATCCCTCCAGATTGATACTTGGTCTGACTACCTGCTGTCATCAAGTGCGATTGTTCCTATGTTCTTTGCAATCTTCTCTAGCCATAAAACAGTGATGCCCTGTAGCTGGGTTGCGACCTTGGTGTAACAACACTAGCATGACTCTAATATTACCATCTTCATATCTCAAAATAATCATCAAGTATCAAACTTCTCATAGTATTCAATGCACTCTATATGAAAGTTTTTATTATACCCATCTTGGATGCCTATCATATTAGGACTAATTTTATAACTGTTGGTGTACAAAAGTAGGGGCTCTTCTTTTGACCCCTTTACTTGTGCATGGACAGTTAGAGCCACGCGTCGCGGCCACATTTAGCAGCGCAGAGGAGGGAAGCCGGGGAGAAGCCGGAGCACAAGGCTAAACAAAACAACGCCAAGATTAGAGACACAAGGAGCAGAGGGACGAAGCAGGTTCCCCCGGCAAGGCCCTTGCCGGGGCGGCCTCAGCGGCCCCGGCAAGAGCCTTACCGGGCAGCTCGCCTAACACCAGCGAAGCGCGCCACCCTTGAGCCCACGGCTTCCGACATAATCAACCATGTTGGGACAAAGGCTCGGGAGGCACCTCCTTGGTGGCATGCAGATCTTTGTCAAGATCATAGGTACACAAGATCAAATGATCACCAGAAGACGATGACCCCTGGCAAGATCCTTGCCGGAGACAACTATGACGCCGCGGCAAGGCCCTTGTCGGGGCCCCGGCAAGACCCTTGCCGAGGACATGGATGGGGCTGCAGCCAGGCCCGCACCTACCAAGACTCCACCATCGTTCCCATGCAACTTCCAGCCCAGCCAGCTGGGCAAGCACATGCGTGGCGACGAGCGGCTTCCGAGCCAACTCAGCAAGCACCTGCGTGGTGGCATGCAGATCTTCGTGAAGACCCTACCACCGCGCCACCTCAGCTGCCTACCTGCCTACATGGCGCCACATGTATCGCTGGCCTGGGCGCGTGTTGAAGCAAGGTGAGGCGGCGACGGACGGGACCGGCCTCATTCCCATCCCCAATAAAGCTAAGGGACACCTAAGCGATGCGTTAAATGCGTCTTGTCCTGTAATACGGGCGATAAGCTCGCAGTACTGTAGGCCTTTCCACCTCCTGTGTGCCACTGTGGCAGCCCCTTTCGACTATAAAAGGAGGCCCGTAGCATACTGGAGGGGGATTCGGCTCTTTGGAACGACGCATCCACCGTAGCTAGTTCGGGAGCCCAAGAACTCTCTCAAATACACACCGAAGCAGGACTAGGGTATTACGCATCTTCGCGGCCCGAACCTGCGTAAACGAACTGTGTCCTGACTCCTAAACTTGCTCTTCTCACAACTCCGCGCCCCGCAACCGTAGTAGGGATTCCTGTGATCCCATAGGTGTCGTTTCCACCGACAATAACCAAAGAAAATTACCATGCTGTTCTAAAAGACTCTCAAAATAATATCACTGAAGCATGAGAGGTCAATAATTTCTATAAAATAAAACCACCACCGTGCTCTAAAATATATAAGTGAAGCACTAGAGCAAAATTATCTAGCTCAAAAGATATAAGTGAAGCACATAGAGTATTCTAATAAATTTCGATTCATGTGTGTCTCTCCCAAAAGGTGTGTACAACAAGGATGATTGTGGTAAACTAACTATCACCCAAGAAGATCCTATTTGTTCTACTTGGAACAAACACTAATAAAACATAAAAACACATCTAAACAAAGGCTAGATAAATTATTTATTACTAAACAGGAACAAAAAACAAGGTACACAAATAAAATTGGGTTGCCTCCCAACAAGCGCTATCGTTTAACGCCCCTAGCTAGGCATAAAAAGCAAGAATATATCTAGGTATTGTCATCTTTGGTTTTTATCTTTTTAGCGGAGTCATGCTCGAATCCGGGAGGTTCTTTGCATTTCCCTTCATATTCGGAAATTTTCAGATCTAAAGAATCCAACCGCTTATTGCAAAGGGTGATCAACATATTCATACGGTGAAGGTTTCCGCTCACACTTTTGAGAGGTTCAAGAGACTTTTGCAAGATTTTTGTTACTTCACAAATTTTCTCAAAAACTTGTGTCTCTTCCTGAGTAGGATGAAGTCCCTTCTTTTCGGGAAGTATTCCTACTATTCCCTCTATAAGTTCATGCGCAATACTGGGATCAATTTTGATAAAATTGCCTTTGGTAGCAGAATCCAAGAGTAGTCTATGGGACATATTTAGTCCAACATAAAAATTGCGAAGTAAAATTCTAAAATTTACCTCTAGGGTACAATTACGATAAGATTCCATCATCCTGTACCAAGCATCTTTTAAATTTTCTCCTTGTCTTTGTTTGAAGTGAAGAACTTCAAACTCGGGGGACAAAGGAAGAGATAAAGGATTTGCCATGAGGGCGAAACAAATAGACTAACACATGAACACACAAGAAGAAAGCTAAAAGAGATGAACGGAAAAGAGGGCGAATAAAATGGCAAGGGTGAAGTGGGGGAGAGGAAAACGAGAGGCAAATGGCAAATAATGTAATGCGAGGGAGAAGAGTTTGTGATGGGTACTTGGTATGTCTTGACTTGTGTGTGGATCTCCCCGGCAACGGCACCAGAAATCCTTCTTGCTACCTCTTGAGCAGGCGTTAGTTTTCCCTTGAAGAGGAAAGGGTGATCTAGCAAAGTAGCGTAAGTATTTCCCTTAGTTTTTGAGAACCAAGGTATCAATCCAGTAGGAGACTACATGCAAGTCCCTAGTACCTGCACAAACAAAGAACCTTGCAACCAACGCGATAAAGGGGTTGTCAATCCCTTCACGTCCACTTGCAAAAGTGAGATCTGATAAAGATAATAAGATAAATATTTTTGGTATTTTTGTTGTATAGATTGGAAAGTAAATATTGCAAAATAATTGGCGGCAGAAATAGCAAGTTGATAGGAAAATAATATGATGTAAAATAGACCCAGGGGCCATAGGTTCCACTAGTGGCTTCTCTCAAGATAGCATATTTTACGGTGGGTGAACAAATTACTGTCGAGCAATTGATAGAAAAGCGCATAGTTATGAGAATATGTAGCCATGATCATGAACATAGGCATGACGTCCGTGTCAAGTAGACCGAAAATATTCTACATCTACTACTATTACTCCACACATCAACCACTATCCAGCATGCATCTAGAGTATTAAGTTCATAAAAACAGAGTAACACATTAGGCAAGATGACATGATGTAGAGGGATAAACTCAAGCAATATGATATAAACCCCATATTTTTATCCTCGATGGAAACAATACAATACATGTTGTTTCCCTTTCTGTCACTGGGATCGAGCGCCGCAAGATTGAACCCAAAGCTAAGCACTTCTCCCATTGCAAAAAAGATCAATTTAGTAGGCCAAACCAAACTGATAATTCGAAGAGACTTGCAAAGATATTAAATCATGCATATAAGAATTCAGAGAAGAATCAAATATTGTTCATAGATAATCTGGATCATAAACCCACAATTCATCAGATCTCGACAAACACACCGCAAAAAGAATTACATCGAATAGATCTCCAAGAAGATCAAGGAGAACTTTGTATTGAGATCCAAAGAGAGAGAAGAATCCATCTTGCTAATAACTATGGACCCAAAGGTCTATGCTAAACTACTCACACATCATTGGAGAGGCTATGGTGTTGATGTAAAAGCCCTCCGTGACCGAATCCCCCTCCGGCGGAGCGCCGGAAAAGGCCCCAAGATGGGATCTCACAGGTACAGAAGGTTGCGGCGGTGTAAAAGGTGTTTCATGGCTATCTCCGAGGGTGTCAGGGTATAAGAGTATATATAGGCGAAAGAAGTAGGTCAGTGGAGCCACAAGGGGCCCACGAGGGTGGGAGCGCACCTACCCCCCCTTGGTGCGCCTCCCTGCCTCGTGGCCGCCTCGTTGCTTCCTTGATGTCCACTCCAAGTCTCCTGGATTGCGTTCGTTCCAAAAACGATCCTCGCGAAGGTTTCATTCTGTTTGGATTCCGTTGGATATTCTTTTTTTGCGAAACACTGAAATAGGCAAAAAAGCAACAATTTGCACTGGGCCTTCGGTTAATAGGTTAGTCCCAAAAATAATATAAAAGTGCATAATAAAGCTCATTAAACATCCAAAACAAATAATATAATAGCATGGAATAATCAAAAATTATAGATACGTTGGAGACGTATCAGTGGACTTGCCTAAAGGCTCCGACACGTGACCCTTCCTGAAAAGATGATGAATTGTAGTTGCAAAGTTGACTGGGAACATAGTTTGTTGGTTTCTAATAGAGTTTTTGCTTTATACTTCGATTGTGTGATGAACTGTTACTTATTCATGAGAAGTATATGATAAAACTTTTATGATAAAAAGTCATATGTTTAATTTTGTTGATGTTATAATAATCAACATGATGCTTCTATGTCTGTATTCTATTTTTATCGACACCTCTCTCTCAAAGCATGTGGACATGTTTTTCGATTTCGGTTTTCGCTTGAGGACAAGCGAGGTCTAAGCTTGGGGGAGTTGATACGTCCATTTTGCATCATGTTTTCTTACTATTATTTATAATTTTTTATACATAATAATGCTTTTTGGAGCAATTCTAATGCCTTTTCTCTCATAATTTGCAAGGTACACATCAAGAGGGAGAATTCCGGCAGCTGGAAATCTGGACCTGAAAAAGCTACGTCAGGCTACCTATTCTGCACAACTCCAAATGAGCTGAAATTTCACAGAGATTTTTTATGGAATATATAAGAATTATTGGAGCAAATAACTACCAGAGGGGGCCCGCCAGGTGGGCACAACCCACCTGGGCGCGCCAGGGCCCCCAGGCGCGCCCTGGTGGGTTCTGCCCTCCTTGGCCCACCTCCAGTGCCCATCTTCTGGTATATAGGTCATTTTGACCTAGAAAAATTAAGGGGAGGACTTTCGGGACGAAGTGCAGCCGCCTCGAACCGGAACTTGGGCAGGAGCACTTTTGCCCTCCGGCAGAGCGATTCCGCTTGGGAACTTCCCTCCCAGAGGGGGAAATCATCGTCATCATCATCACCAACAACTCTCCCATCTTGGGGAGGGCAATCTCCATCAACATCTTCAACAACACCATCTCATCTCGAACCCTGGTTCATCTCTTGTGTTCAATCTTGTTACCGGAACTATAGATTGGTGCTTGTGGGTGACTAGTAATGTTGATTACATCTTGTAGTTGATTACTATATGGTTTATTTGGTGGAAGATTATATGTTCAGATCCAATATGCTATTTAATACTCCTCTGATCATGAGCATGTTTATCATTTGTGAGTAGTTACTTTTGTTCTTGAGGTCACGGGAGAAATCATGTCGCAAGTAATCATGTGAACTTGATATGTGTTTGATATTTTGATAGTATGTATGTTGTGATTCCCTTAGTGGCGTCGTGTGAATGTCGACTACATGACACTTCACCATATTTGGGCCTAAGGGAATGCATTGTGGATTAGCAATTAGATGGTGGGTTGCGAGAGTGTTTTGGCCTGTCCTTTGCCTCAGAAACTGTTTTGGCCTGTCCTTTGCCTCAGAAGGATTGGGCTACCTTGCTGCACTTTTGTTACTATTATCATTACTCACTCGTTACAAATTATCTTGCTATCAAACTACTCCATTACTTACAATTTGAACACTTGCAGAAATTACCTTACTGAAAACTACTTGTCATTTCCTTCTGCTCCTCGTTGGGTTCGACACACTTATGGAAAAGAGCTAGCATTGATCCCCTATACTTGTGGGTCATCAGATCCTAAACACTCGCTAGGTATCCTGTAGTGCCCGAGAACATAAAACATAAGACCACGAGGAGCCGCTTAAAGTAATTGCATCACAGTACGGGAGAGATGTTAGAGAAACCAATCGCGGATAAAAGCAATCATGGTGTTGAAAAAGATTGTCATTGAGCATGTGACAAGCATTTTTAAGAACAACAGGGCTATTAATCTGTTGAAAATACAACTTGTTTTAGTAAGATCATTAGATAAGGTAAGATCAATATGCTCACCTTCAAGGATAGAAATCTAATTGGCAGTGAAGTACTATATATGCAAAAAAACCATGAGGAAGGAAGGGAGCCCAATGGATTATCATTTTACACCAATAAAAATTTAAATAACATCATCTGACCTATCTTAGGAGCACAAGGTGTGTACAGGGCAACAAGAATGCTTCCCATTAGACGACACTAAGGAAAGCTAATCAAATAGAATACACAGACACTAAATGATGGTATGAAGCAGCTCACTGTATATCACTATACAGTTCTTGCAATAATAGATCCATAGAGCTTTAGGATATTCAGAACTACATCTCCTAGGAAGGCCATCATGGCATACAAACAATCAGAGCCATAACCGAACTTTTAATTGCAGAAATAGTGATCCAATATCTTGAGGAAATAACTAAATACCAAGCAAGAAGAATGGGAAAGGTTGTTGGCGGTGTATCAAACGACCACGCAGATGATAAGCATACAATGAAAATGAAATTGTCTATGGTGGTTAATGCACTGAATTTACCAAAGGAAAATTATGCACAATTAAAAAAGTGATTCCTAAAACAATTACCTTGGACCATCTTAGGGAAAGAAGACAATAACTTTTCCTGCTCACCCATTGCATTAATCCATGACTTAGAACTATCTGATATCATGGCCTATGCATACATGGATAGAATTTACTAATTAGCATCCAAAATTAGTAAAATAGGTACAATTGTTTGAAAACACTTCTGCTTTGCATGAGCAGAAACAAATAACTATAAATCTATTGCCAAAAACATTATAGAAAATCATGAAGATTAACAATACTGATATAGTTTTTCGGTTGTTCAGTTCACCACAATACTGATATAGTTTTTCGGCTGTTCTAACTTTCACAAAATTTAGCTGCTTGAATAGGTGAAGAATTTATGTAAAAAAGGACAACATACTTGCATTCCACATCAAGCAAAACCAAGATATGAACAGTTGCTCAAGCTGAGCTCCGAATTGGAACTCTATGGACGTTTCTTCAAGCAGAAGTGGGCTATTCTTATGCGGTTTTTAGCCCTTCCTATGAATCCCTAAATTAAATGTTTGAAAACCATCCAATGAAACAACTAGAAGGTACAAACACTTACCGTTCCAAAGAAAATTTGGGATCAGGTGCATCTCGGCAAGAAGGTTTTTATTCTCTGTTTTTGTACAAACAAATCAAAGACAAAAGTAATATTCTTGAAACAAAACTAATGAAATAACCTGGCTGCCAAATCAAATATTTACAACCCACTAATTATGCTCTCTAATTTAAGAATGACAATCTAATCTAAATATATGTTTGTAATTACATAGTTATAAAATACATGACACCAATAGAACATAGCTATATGATTCTCTAAGAAAAGGAAGTTTAGATAAATGTAAACCACATTAGAGCCACTCCCACCTTCCATTAAATTATTTGGCGGTTTTGACTTCAAGAGAAACTCAACCTTCCGAGCAAAAGTGCTCTCCTCGTCAGCCAATCATGATGAGGGGCAAACACTTGCATGAAGTAGGCCAACGGAAGCATCCATGAACATACATGAAACCAAACAGGAAAAAAACTTTATTATGACACAAGACTATTTCAATAAATCAACAAATAGTGCGTTATCCAAGAATGCACCATTATTGATCTATAACATCTACTTCAACAGGCAAGATTTTTCTACCACAGAAGAGCCGCACCGGGATCACACCCATCCACAGAGCCCGACAAATGAGGCCCACCAGCAAGTGAGCACACAGTGGTACAAAACATGAGTTGTGTATCCTCAATTAGGAAGATAAATAAAAATTGCATCAAGTAGCAGGTAGGCTGTATACTACATACATAAACTTGGATTGGATTTGATGGCATGTGAAATTTAAAAAGTTTCGATGTAATTAGATACCGAAGATCTAATATTTGTTCCTCTAGTAAACCATATATAACCAAGACCTTTAGTTACATAGAGAAGGAAAATGTATTGCCTATAGACACAACAATCACATCCAAAAAACATAAGAATCTAGACAAAACAGACTCTAGTGCCATTTGTCCATATCTGATGTTTTTTGGTCAACATAGATAGCAGAGAGGGAACCTGGGCTTACCAGTAGATGTGCAGGAGTGAAAAGAAGAATTGATGCCACCAGAGGGGCAGGGTGGGAGGCATCAGAGTGGAAGAAGAATCCCCGTGCACACTCTATCACGCACCACCAGTGCGCATTAGGGAACCAAACCTAGCAACCACACATGACGACTTAAATGAGCCATCACTACTACAGGATGCTGCTAACGCAACACTACGATCAGAAACCCTTCGATGAAACTGTGTGCGATGCAATAATCGCAAAGGGTGGTGTAAAAATACCGTCAAAAAAGGTGCAAAACTTTTGCGATGACCGATGCATCAAACACGGTTCAGATTTTGGTTGTGTATGCAATGCAGGGCATACGGTTTAGTTCAATGAACTATTTGCAATGAGGAAGAAGAACGGAAATGGGCAGCCAGATGAAGGCGTGTGCGATATACGGCATACAGTTCACTCCGATTAAGTGTTTGTGATGAGGCAGAACAATAGAAACGGGCAGCTACATAAAGGTGTGTGCGATTGAGGGCATACGCTTCAGAAGGATTAACTGTTTGAGATTAGGCAACAGAACAGAAACGGCCAACCAGATCAAAGTGTGTGCGATTGATCGCATACACTTCACATGGATGAACTGTTTGCGATTAGCCACAACAAACAGAAATAGTTAGACAGATCAACATGTGTGCGCTAGATGGGCACACATTCTAATTAAAAGAAGTGTGCGCAATGGTAATAACGAGCGCGCACGGTTCTTAGAACAAGACGTGTGCTGGCATTGCCTATTGCGGTGCACCCTATGGTGCTAACGCCACATACGCGGCTGAGAAAGCGTGCCCATGTTACGCCTTCCGGGAATAGTGTCGCACTTAGAACCGTCAATAAATTTTGAGCCAGCGTCCCGTCACATTCCAAATTACTGCCACGCTATATTTAATTGCAAACCTTTTCACACCGATCAAAACCTAAATGGTTTCACACTTAGGAGTGTATTAATACTCGTTTATAAATACTACTACTCCAAGATGACTACACATTCCTCCTCAACTCCTTATCCACAAAAACAAACAAGTCATTCATCATCATTTCCTTGTGTCTGCCATGGCCAACGTGAGTTCTAGGTCGAGAGATTGCCACCAGGGAGAGGAGAGCATGAAAGCGGAAGCACGAGAGATGTCCCACCTCGCCGCGAAAGCAGTCGGCATGTCCTGCCACGCGGCCGTAGCAGCACAGAGGTCCCACTGCGTCGTTGATGCAGCAGAGTGGTCCGGCCGCACCGCAGAAGCAGAAGAGAGTCCCGCCGCGCCGCGAATGCAACAGAGACGGGTAGGCGAGGACTCTTACAGGCACATGCATGCGATCGTCCATAGCCAGATGGATCAGATCTCTGGCTGGGCGAGGTTGCGGGACGACATGAAAGCCTCTTTTGAATAGTCTACCGGCGTCATCCGGCAACTAAATTAGAGCAATGTGAAGCTCCTGGCCGAGTGTGACCTGCTAAGGGCGAAGATCGTCGGAAGTGCGGAGCAGCAGGAGGAGACCACTGTCTTGTTGAAGAGGACGAGCGTCATCGTCGAGAAACTTATGGATGAGAATGCCATGCTGCGCATCGAGCATAGAAGGCTGGTGGAGGAATCCGTGGATGCTCCCAAGCAGCATCTTGAGGACAAGAAAGTGCTCATCGCCGCTCGCCGCGGAGACTAGTTCCTGTGGCCTGCAGCTGTTGGGGAACGTAGTAATTTCAAAAATTTCCCTACGCACACACAAGATCATGATGATGCACAGCAACGAGGGGGAGAGTATGATCTACGTACCCTAGTAGATCGCAACGGAAGCGTTGACACAACGTAGAGGAAGTAGTCGTATGTCTTCTTCCTGATCCGACCGATCCAAGCACCGTTACTCCGGCACCTCCGAGTTCTTAGCACACGTACAGCTCGATGACGATCCTCGGGCTCCGATCCAGCAAAGCTTCGGGGAGGAGTTCCGTCAGCACGACGGCGTGGTGACGATCTTGATGTTCTACCGACGCAGGGCTTCGCCTAAGCACTACAACGATATGATCGAGGTGGAATATGGTGGCAGGGGGCACCGCACACGGCTAAGGAACGATCTCAATGATCAACTTGTGTCTTGGGGTGCCCCCTGCCCCCGTATATAAAGGAGCAAGGGGGAGGCCGGCCGGCCCTATGGGGTGCGCCAAGGGGAGGAGGAGTCCTCTCCCTAGTGGGAGTAGGACTCCCCTTTCCTAATCCAATTAGGAAGCCCTAAGGGGGAAGGAAAGAGAGGGAGAGGGAGAGGGAAAGAGGGGCCGCCCCCCCTACCTAGTCCAATTCGGACTGCCCATGTCAGGGGGGGGGCGCCACCTCCTAGGCTGCAGCCCTCTCTCTCCCCTAAAGCCCAATAAGGCCCATTACTTCCCCGGGGGGTTCCGGTAACCCTTCCGGCACTCCGGTTTTATCCGATACTCTTCCGGAACCGTTCCGGTGTCCGAATATAGCCGTCCAATATATCAATCTTTATGTCTCGACCATTTCGAGACTCCTCGTCATGTCCGTGATCACATCCGGGACTCCGAACTAACTTCGGTACATCAAAATGCATAAACTCATAATAACTGTCATCGTAACGTTAAGCGTGCGGACCCTACGGTTCGAGAACAATGCAGACATGACTGAGACACATCTCCGGTCAATAACCAATAGCGGGACCTGGATGCCCATATTGGCTCCTACATATTCTACGAAGATCTTTATCGGTCAGACCGCATAACAACATACGTTGTTCCCTTTGTCATCGGTATGTTACTTGCCCGAGATTCGATCGTCGGTATCCAATACCTAGTTCAATCTCGTTACCGGCAAGTCTCTTTACTCGTTCTGTAATACATCATCCCGCAACTAACTCATTAGTTGCAATGCTTGCAAGGCTTATGTGATGTGCATTACCGAGAGGGCCCAGAGATACCTCTCCGACAATCGGAGTGACAAATCCTAATCTCGAAATACGCCAACCCAACATCTACCTTTGGAGACACCTGTAGAGCACCTTTATAATCACCCATTTATGTTGTGACGTTTGGTAGCACACAAAGTGTTCCTCCGGCAAACGGGAGTTGCATAATCTCATAGTCATAGGAACATGTATAAGTCATGAAGAAAGCAATAGCAACATACTAAACGATCGGGTGCTAAGCTAATGGAATGAGTCATGTCAATCAGATCATTCATCTAATGATGTGATCCCGTTAATCAAATAACAACTCTTTGTCCATGGTTAGGAAACATAACCATCTTTGATTAACGAGCTAGTCAAGTAGAGGCATACTAGTGACACTCTGTTTGTCTATGTATTCACACATGTATCATGTTTCTGGTTAATACAATTCTAGCATGAATAATAAACATTTATCATGAAATAAGGAAATATATAATAACTTTATTATTGCCTCTAGGGCATATTTCCTCCAGTCTCCCACTTGCACTAGAGTCAATAATCTAGTTCACATTGCTATGTGATTAATACCAATAGTTCACATCTTTATATGATTGGTTCACATCTCCATGTGACTAACACCCATAGGGTTTACTAGATCCAATAATCTAGTTCACATCGCTATGTGATTAACACCCAAAGAGCGATCATGTTTTGCTTGTGAGAGAAATTTAGTCAACGGGTCTGCCAAATTCAGATCCGTATGTATTTTGCAAAATTCTATGTCTACAATGCTCTGCAGGGAGCTACTCTAGCTAATTGCTCCCACTTTCAATATGTATCCAGATTGAGACTTAGAATCATCTGGATCAGTGTCAAAAACTTGCATCGACGTAACCCTTTATGACGAACCTTTTTGTCACGTCCATAATCGAGAAACATATCCTTATTTCACTAAGGATAATTCTGACCACTGTCTAGTGATCTACTCCTAGATCACTATTGTACTCCCTTGCCAAATCAGTGCAGGGTATACAATAGATCTGGTATATAGCATGACATACTTTATAGAACCTATGGCCAAGGCATAGGGAATGACTTTCATTCTCTTTCTATCTTCTGCCGTGGTCGGGCTTTGAGTCTTACTCAACTTCACACCTTGTAATACAGGCAAGAACTCTTTCTTTGACTGCTCCATTTTGAACTACTTCAAAATCTTGTCCAGGTATGTACTCATTGAAAAAACTTATCAAGCGTCTTGATCTATCTCTATAGATCTTGAAGCTCAATATGTAAGCAGCTTCACCGAAGTCTTTCTTTGAAAAACTCCTTTCAAACACTCCTTTATGCTTTATAGAATAATTCTACATTATTTCCGATCAACAATATGTCATTCACATATACTTATCAGAAATGCTGTAGTGCTCCCACTCACTTTCTCGTAAATACAGGCTTCACCGCAAGTCTGTATAAAACTATATGCTTTGATCAACTCATCAAAGCGTATATTCCAACTCCGAGATGCTTGCACCAGTCCACAGATGGATCGCTGGAGTTTGCACATTTTGTTAGCACCTTTCGGATTGACAAAACCTTCTGGTTGCATCATATACAACTCTTCTTTAATAAATCCATTAAGGAATGCAGTTTTGTTTATCCATTTGCCAAATTTCATAAAATGCGGCAATTACTAACATGATTCGGACAGACTCAAGCATAGATACGAGTGAGAAACTCTCATCGTAGTCAACACCTTGAACTTGTCGAAAACCTTTTGCGACAATTCTAGCTTTGTAGATAGTAACACTACTATCAGTGTCTGTCTTCCTCTTGAAGATCCATTTATTTTCTATGGCTTGCCGATCATCGGGCAAATCCATCAAAGTCCATACTTTGTTCTCATACATGGATCATATCTCAGATTTCATGGCCTCAAACCATTTCGTGGAATCTGGGCTCATCATCGCTTCCTCATAGTTCGCAAGTTCGTCATGGTCTAGTAACATGACTTCCAGAACAAGATTACCGTACCACTCTGGTGCTGATCTCACTCTGGTTTACCTACGAGATTCGGTAGTAACTTGATCTGAAGTTACATGATCATCATCATTAGCTTCCTCACTAATTGGTGTAGTAGTCACAGAACAAATTTCTGTGATAAACTACTTTCCAATAAGGGAGCAGGTACAGTTACCTCATCAAGTTCTACTTTCCTCCCACTCACTTCTTTCGAGAGAAACTCCTTCTCTAGAAAGGATCCATTCTTAGCAACGAATGTCTTGCCTTTGGATCTGTGATAGAAGGTGTACCCAACATTTTCTTTTGGGTATCCTATGAAGACGCACTTCTCCGATTTGGGTTTGAGCTTATCAGGTTGAAACTTTTCACATAAGCATTGCAACCTCAAACTTTAAGAAACGACAGCTTAGGTTTCTTGCCAAACCATAGTTCATACGGTGTCGTCTCAACGGATTTAGATGGTGCCCTATTTAACGTGAACGCAGCTATCTCTAATGCATAACCCCAAAACGATAGTGGTAGATCGGTAAGAGACATCATAGATCGCACCATATCTAATAAAGTACGGTTATGACGTTCGGACACACCATTACATTGTGGTGTTCCAGGTGGCATTGAGTAGTGAAACTATTTCACATTGTTTTTAACTGAAGGCCAAACTCGTAACTCAAATACTCTTCTCTACGATCAGATCGTAGAAACTTTATTTTCTTGTTATGATGATTTTTCACTTCACTCTGAAATTCTTTGAACTTTTCAAATGTTTCAGACTTATGTTTCATCAAGTAGATATACTCATATCTGCTCAAATCATCTGTGAAGATCAGAAAATAATGATACCTATCGCGAGCCTCAATATTCATCGGACCACATACATCAGTATGTATGATTTCCAACAAATCTGTTGCTCGCTCCATTGTTCCGAAGAACAGAGTCTTAGTCATCTTGCCCATGAGGCATGGTTCGCAAGCATCAACTGATTCATAATCAAGTGATTCCAAAAGCCCATCATCATGGAGTTTCTTCATGTGCTTTACACCAATATGACCTAAACGGCAGTGCTACAAATAAGTTGCACTATCATTATTAACTTTGCATATTTTGGTTTCAATATTATGATTATGTGTATCACTACGATCGAGATCCAACGAACTATTTTCATTGGGTGTGTAACCATATAAGGTTTTATTCATGTAAACAGAACAACAATTTATTCTCTTACTTAAATGAATAACTGTATTACAATAAACATGATCAAATCATATTCATGCTCAACACAAACACCAAATAACACTTATTTAGGTTCAACACTAATCCCGAAATTATAGGGAGTGTGCGATGATGATCATATCAATCTTGGAACCACTTCCAACACACATCGTCACTTCACCCTTAACTAGTCTCTGTTTATTCTGCAACTCCCGTTTCGAGTTACTAATCTTAGCAACTGAACTAGTATCAAATACTGAGGGTTTGCTATAAACACTAGTAAAGTACACATCAATAACATGTATATCAAATATACTTATGTTCACTTTGCCATCCTTCTTATCCGCCAATCACTTGGGGTAGTTCCGCTTCCAGTGACCAGTCCCTTTGCAGTAGAAGCACTTAGTCTCAGGCTTAGGACCAGATTTGGGCTTCTTCACTTGAGCAACAACTTGCTTGCTGTTCTTCTTGAAGTTCCCCTTCTTCCCTCTGCCCTTTTTTTTGAGACTAGTGGTCTTGTCAACCATCAACACTTGATGTTTTTCTTGATTTCTACCTTCGTTGATTTCAGCATCACGAAGAGCTTGGGAGTTGTTTCCGTTATCCCTTGCATATTATAGTTCATCACGAAGTTCTACTAACTTGGTGATGGTGACTAGAGAATTCTGTCAATCACTATCTTATCTGGAAGATTAACTCCCACTTGATTCAAGCGATTGTAGTACCCAGACAATCTGAGCACATGCTCACTAGTTGAGCAATTCTCCTCCATCTGTTAGCTATAGAACTTGTTGGAGACTTGATATCTCTCAACTCGGGTATTTGCTTGAAATATTAACTTCAACTCCTGGAACATCTCATATGGTCCATGACGTTCAAAACGTCTTTGAAGTCCCGATTCTAAGCCGTTAAGCATGGTGCACTTAAACTATCAAGTAGTCATCATATTGAGCTAGCCAAACGTTCATAACGTCTGCATCTGCTCCTGCAATAGGTCTGTCACCTAGCGGTGCATCAAGGACACAATTCTTCTGTGCAGCAATGAGGATAAACCTCAGATCACGGATCCAATCCGCATCATTGCTACTAACATCTTTCAACACAATTTTCTCTAGGAACATATCAAAATAAACATATGAAAGCAACAACGCGAGCTATTGATCTACAACATAGATATGCTAATACTACCAGGACTAAGTTCATGATAAATTAAAGTTCAATTAATCATATTACTTAAGAACTCCCACTTAGATAGACATCCCTCTAATCCTCTAAGTGATCACGTGATCCAAATCAACTAAACCATAACCGATCATCACGTGAGATGGAGTAGTTTTCAATGGTGAACATCGTTATGTTGATCATATCTACTATATGATTCACGCTCGACCTTTCGGTCTCCGTGTTCCGAGGCCATATCTGCATATGCTAGGCTCGTCAAGTTTAACCTGAGTATTCTGCATGTGCAAAACTGGCTTGCACCCGTTGTAGATGGACGTAGAGCTTATCACACCCGATCATCACGTGGTGTCTGGGCACGACGAACTTTGGCAACGGTGCATACTCAGGAGAACACTTCTTGATAATTTAGTGAGAGATCATCTTATAATGCTACCGTCAATCAAAGCAAGATAAGATGCATAAAAAGATAAACATCACATGCAATCAATATAAGTGATATGATATGGCCATCATCATCTTGTGCCTGTGATCTCCATCTCCGAAGCACCGTCATGATCACCACGTCACCGGCGCGACACCTTGATCTCCATCGTAGCATCGTTGTCGTCTCGCCAATCTTATGCTTCCACGACTATCGCTACCGCTTAGTGATAAAGTAAAGCATTACATCGCGATTGCATTGCATACAATAAAGCGACAACCATATGGCTCCTGCCAGTTGCCGATAACTCGGTTACAAAACATGATCATCTCATACAATAAATTTAGCATCATGCCTTGACCATATCACATCACAACATGCCCTGCAAAAACAAGTTAGACGTCCTCTACTTTGTTGTTGCAAGTTTTACGTGGCTGCTACGGGCTTAAGTAAGAACTCATCTCACCTACGCATCAAAACCACAACGATAGTTTGTCAAATAGACTCCGTTTTAACCTTCGCAAGGACCGGGCGTAGCCACACTCGGTTCAACTAAAGTTGGAGAGACAGTCGCCCGCAAGCCACCTGTGTGCAAAGCACGTCGGGAGAACTGGTCTCGCGTAAGCGTACGCGTAATGTTGGTCCGGGTCGTCTCGTCCAACAATACCGCTGAACCAAAGTATGACATGCTGGTAGGCAGTATGACTTATATCGCCCACAACTCACTTGTGTTCTACTCATGCATATAACATCAAACCATAAAACCTAGGCTCGGATGCCACTGTTGGGGAACGTAGTAATTTCAAAAATTTCCCTACGCACACGCAAGATCATGGTGATGCACAACAACGAGGGGGAGTGTATGATCTACGTACCCTGGTAGATCGCAACGGAAGCGTTGACACAACGTATAGGAAGTAGTCGTACGTCTTCTTCCTGATCCGACCGATCCAAGCACCGTTACTCCGGCACCTCCGAGTTCTTAGCACACGCACAGCTCGATGACGATCCCCGGGCTCCGATCCAGCAAAGCTTCGGGGAGGAGTTCCGTCAGCACGACGGCGTGGTGACGATCTTGATGTTCTACCGACACAGGGCTTCGCCTAAGCACTACAACGATATGATCGAGGTGGAATATGGTGGCAGGGGGCACCGCACACGGCTAAGGAACGATCTCAATGATCAACTTGTGTCTTGGGGTGCCCCCCTTCCCCCGTATATAAAGGAGCAAGGGGGAGGCCGGCCGGCCCTATGGGGTGCGCCAAGGGGAGGAGGAGTCCTCTCCCTAGTGGGAGTAGGACTCCCCTTTCCTAATCCAATTAGGAAGCCCTAAGGGGGAAGGAAAGAGAGGGAGAGGGAGAGGGAAAGAGGGGCCACGCCCCCCTCCCTAGTCCAATTCGGACTGCCCATGTGGGGGGGGGCGCCACCTCCTAGGCTGCAGCCCTCTCTCTCCCCTAAAGCCCAATAAGGCCCATTACTTCCCCGGGGGGTTCCGGTAACCCTTCCGGCACTCCGGTTTTATCCGATACTCTTCCGGAACCCTTCCGGTGTCCGAATATAGCCGTCCAATATATCAATCTTTATTCTCGACCATTTCGAGACTCCTCGTCATGTCCGTGATCACATCCGGGACTCTGAACTAACTTCGGTACATCAAAATGCATAAACTCATAATAACTGTCATCGTAACGTTAAGCGTGCGGACCCTACGGTTCGAGAACAATGCAGACATGACTGAGACACATCTCCGGTCAATAACCAATAGCGGGACCTGGATGCCCATATTGGCTCCTACATATTCTACGAAGATCTTTATCGGTCAGACCGCATAACAACATACGTTGTTCCCTTTGTCATCGGTATGTTACTTGCCCGAGATTCGATCGTCGGTATCCAATACCTAGTTCAATCTCGTTACCTGCAAGTCTCTTTACTCGTTCTGTAATACATCATCCCGTAACTAACTCATTAGTTGCAATGCTTGCAAGGCTTATGTGATGTGCATTACCGAGAGGGCCCAGAGATACCTCTCCGACAATCGGAGTGACAAATCCTAATCTCGAAATACGCCAACCCAACATCTACCTTTGGAGACACCTGTAGAGCACCTTTATAATCACCCATTTACGTTGTGACGTTTGGTAGCACACAAAGTGTTCCTCCGGCAAACGGGAGTTGCATAATCTCATAGTCATAGGAACATGTATAAGTCATGAAGAAAGCAATAGCAACATACTAAATGATCGGGTGCTAAGCTAATGGAATGGGTCATGTCAATCAGATCATTCATCTAATGATGTGATCCCGTTAATCAAATAACAACTCTTTGTCCATGGTTAGGAAACATAACCATCTTTGATTAACGAGCTAGTCAAGTAGAGGCATACTAGTGACACTCTGTTTGTCTATGTATTCACACATGTATCATGTTTCTGGTTAATACAATTCTAGCATGAATAATAAACATTTATCATGAAATAAGGAAATATATAATAATTTTATTATTGCCTCTAGGGCATATTTCCTTCAGCAGCAACGCATCAAGAAAGTAGATATCAGCGAGCCAGATCATTGTCTTCCTTCTTCTTTTTCCCTTGTGTATTTCGGGCGTTGCCGCATGTGGCTTTTTAAAATTATGTTCCTAAATATGTAAGACAATTATTATCCACTGTCATTGTCCTTATATTCATCATGCTTGCTATAAGTTGCAGTCGATGCTATATAGGTGTTGGGGAACGTAGCAGAAATTCAAAATTTTCTATGCAACACCAAGATCAATCTATGGAGTAATCTAGCAACGAGGGAAGGAGAGTGCATCTACATACCCTTGTAGATCGCTAAGCGGAAGCGTTCAAGTGAACGGGGTTGATGGAGTCGTACTCGCCTTGATCCAAATCACCGATGATCCTAGTGCCGAACGGACGGCACCTCCGCGTTCAACACACATGCAGCCCGGTGACGTCTCCCACGCCTTGATCCAGCAAGGGGAGAAGGAGAGGCTGGGGAAGACTCCATCAAGCAGCAGCATGACGGCATGGTGGTGGTGGAGGAGCGCGGAACTCTAGCAGGGCTTCGCCAAGCACTACGAGAGACGAGGAGGGAGAGAGGTAGGGCTGCGCCTTGGGAGAGTTCATCTCGTGTCTTGGGCAGCCCCAAAACCTACACTATATATAGGGGCAAGGGGGAGGGGGAGGCGCCCTAGGGTTTTCCCTAGGGGGCGGCGGCCAGGGCAGATGGGATCTCCCCCTTGGGTGACTTGGCCCCCAAGCCAGGAGGTGGGAACCCTAGATGGGGCGCCCCAAACCCCATGGTCACGTGGGAATAGGTGAGGGGGGCGCACAGCCCCTTAGTGGGCTGGTTTGCCCCCTTCCCTTGGCCCATGAAGCCCCCCAACACTTGCCGGGGCTCCCGAAACACCTTTCGGTCATGCTGGTCATCACCCGGTACCTCCGGAACACTCCCGGACTCCAAAACCCTTCGTCCAATATATCAATCTTTACCTCCGGACCATTCCGGAGCTCCTCGTCATGTCCGGGATCTCATCCGGGACTCCGAACAACCTTCGGTAACCGCGTACATACTTTCACTATAACCCTAGCGTCATCGAACCTTAAGTGTGTAGACCCTACGGGTTCGGGAATCATGCAGACATGACCGAGACACCTCTCCGGCCAATAACCAATAGCGGGATCTGGATACCCATGTTGGCTCCCACATGTTCCACGATGATCTCATCGGATGAACCACGATGTCAAGGATATAATCAATCCCGTATTCAATTCCCTTTGTCTAGCGGTATTGTACTTGCCCGAGATTCGATCGTCGGTATCCGATACCTTGTTCAATCTCGTTACCGGCAAGTCTCTTTACTCGTTCCGTAACACATCATCCCGTGATCAACTCCTTGGTCACATTGCGCATATGATGATGTCCTACCGAGTGGGCCCAGAGATACCTCTCCGTCACACGGAGTGACAAATCCCAGTCTCGATTCGAGCCAACCCAACAGACACTTTCGGAGATACCCGTAGTGTACCTTTATAGCCACCCAGTTACGTTGTGACATTTGGCACACCCAAAGCATTCCTACGGTATCCGGGAGTTGCACAATCTCATGGTCTAAGGAAATGATACTTGACATTAGAAAAGCTTTAGCATACGAACTACACGATCTTTATGCTAGGCTTAGGATTGGGTCTTGTCCATCACATGATTCTCCTAATGATGTGATCCCGTTATCAACGACATCCAATGTCCATGGTCAGGAAACCGTAACCATCTATTGATCAACGAGCTAGTCAACTAGAGGCTTACTAGGGACATGGTGTTGTCTATGTATCCACACATGTATCTGAGTTTCCTATCAATACAATTATAGCATGGATAATAAACGATTATCATGAACAAGGAAATATAATAATAACCAATTTATTATTGCCTCTAGGGCATATTTCCAACAATAGGTCCATAAAATCTTACATGAAGATCCGAGCAAAACTTTCTTTTTAAATTTTCATTTTTCTCTCTTAAATCTTAGTCCAGTGAGACATAGCCAGGACGTGAAATAGGGGCTCAGGCGCCATTAATGGAGACGCTGGGAGGGAGGTGCGTGATGGATAGAGGTCAAAGGGCTCTCCTCCTGATGAGCACGCGCAGGGGTCTAATCGCACGCCTCCCGTACTCAAATTGCTACCCCGCACGACACCTCCTAGCCAATAAAAAAAGGGGACACGTGGTGGCACGTAATTGGTAAGTAAAACGTCAACGGTTTCAATAATACTTTTGTTTCCGATTTGTAATGTGACTGCACTTGTTCCAAAATGACTTTGTTGATTGTTAATGTGTGCGCCTCCGCAAATCGGACAGAAAAATTAACACAGCATGTTGGTGCCGTGTCATGACACCATGCCAAGTTTCATGATTTTCAGGTGTGTTTTGGATTTACATGAATTAAAAAACCAAGTTTCTCAACCTTTCCGGCCGAGCCACGACGCCCAGATGTTTTAATTTCATTCACATTTCTTGCATGGGACCTAGAAATTCACCCAAGGACACACATGTGATTTTTAAACCAACTTTGGTGCACTGGAGCATGTGCATGTAGTTCAAATTTGAATAATGCACATTAAATGCCCTGAAATTCAATTAATGTATAAAAAGGCCAAACGAATCCGGAATAATTCCAAAATTTAGCACGACATTTCTATTTGGTCTAATCTGCCTGGGTAAACAAATTAAGGCGAGAGAAGGCAATGTACGTATGTCATTTTGCACACGGAGTTGACATGTTCCCTCTCGGAACCACGAGCCTTCTTGAGAGAAGCTCCGGTTTGCAAGAATCTTATACCAAATTAAAGCTTGTCCCAATTCGGCCAAAAAAATTACCGCAACATGTTGGTGCCATGTCATGACACCATGCTAAGTTTCATGATTTTCAGGCGTGTTTTGGGTTTACATAAATTAAAAACCAAGTTTCTCAATATTTCTAGCCGAGCCACGATGCCCAGATGTTTGAATTTCATTCCCATTTCTTGCATGGGACCTAGAAATTCACCCAAGGACACACATGTCATTTTTCAACCAATTTTGGTGCACTGGAGCATGTGCTTGTATTTTAAATTTGAATTATGCACATTAAATGCCTAGAAGTTCAATTAATGTATAAAAAAGGCCAAACGAACCCAAAGTAATTCCAAAATTTAGCATGATACTTCTATTTGGTCTAATCTGCCTATGTAAAAAAAATACCACGACATGTTGATGCCGCTCCATGATAGCATGCCAAGTTTCATGAATTTCAGACGAGTTTTGGATTTACTAAAATTTCAAAACAAGGTATCTCAATGTTTTGCCGGCAATCAACAGTGCCCTGGTGTTTGAAATTCATTCTCATTTCTTGCATGGGACCTAAGCATGCAGCAAAGGACACTACAAAACATGCTCCATAATCCATAGTCATTTTTCTCTCCAAGCGGTGTCATGTGGTGTGTTTTTTCAGCCGGCATCATTCCATGTGTTATGATGCAGATTTGTTGGCTTAGTAGCAATTTAATTTCTTTGTAAATAACATGTACATTTCCTGCCTACTATGTCACACCACCACGGTCTCATCCCAGTACCTCCCTGCTCCATCCACCATGTCCGGTTAGCCTCTAAGACCTCCTTTTGTCTCCTACATTTGCGGGTGTCTACATCGTGATCCACAAGAGTTCGGTGAGGAGTAGAAAGGTTGGAGCCATCAAGAGGACAACACCCTTGACCTTCGACCGCCGAGTGTGTCTTGCTAGTCCGCCTTCGAAATGATGACAAAACATTGGGCACTGAGGCGCAGGCCATGCCCACCATCGGCGACCTTGACGTTCTCACCATTGTAACATCCCAAATTTTCAATTTGGAATGTTATACATAGGTCATCATATTTATATTTGCATTTTGGTTGTGATCCTAAAAATCGTAAGCAACTCAAGGACCCATAGAGAGAGTTGGAGATTTTATTATTTTCATATTTGAATTTTTCTGAAATATTGAAAAGAGGGTCATTTTGATTTAATTATTTTTCTCTCTGAAATATTTCATATTAAAATATATGAGAGGAGATAATATGACTTCTCCAAAATAAAAGAAATATTGGAGGAAAAACGTTAAAATCAAATAAATAATTTTATTTGGATTTTAATGCTATTTTTATTTGAATTAGAAATATATGCATTTTTTAAAATTGCATTTTAGGCCAAGAAAATGTTCACTAAGTTCTAAATTTTTTTTAGACGGTGAAAATTGTTTTTGGCATTTTTAGAATTTTTTTATTTTTATTTAGGATTTTTTTCCTTTTTCTGAGAAATTTATTTTATTAAAAAAAATCTCCCTGGACTGCACTGGGCCAAGGGCCCAGCCGGCCCAGCTTCGCCGCAGCCTTCCCACGCTCGCCCGCGTGCCGCCGCCGGACTCGGAGGGAGTCCGAGCCCCGCCCGACGCCGCCGACCCCCTCCCCAAGTCGGACCCCGCCGCCGCCTTCCCCCCCTTTAAATACCACCTCCCTTGGACCCCGAGCCGCCCCGCCACCTGCGTAGCACTTCGCCGCCGCAGCCGCCGCCTGCCTCGCCGCCCCGCGCGGCGCCTGCCCCGCCGCCGTGCCGCACCACCCCGCCGCCACCCGCACAGCCGCCTCGCCTCACTGGAAAGCCGTGGGAGCCGCGCCGGACCTCGCGGATTCACCTGCCCGGGTTTTTTTCGGTTTTAGGTAAAAACCGCCGGTTTTTTTAGAAACCCTAGATTGGTTTTATTTATTTATTTAGATCGGTTTGGTTTTTCTCGATTTAGTTCTGTTTGCGAACGTTCATTCGTTCGTTCGTCTCTATTAGCGGACGTTCGTCCGATAGATTTTTCTTTTTCTGTTTATTTTCATCGAGGGACCTATTCGCGATTATTTTTATCACAGATTAGCCCCTGATCTTCAAACCCTCGCAACTTTTAATCGTTCGTCCAAATCCAGTGAAACCAACGCCAAAATCTTTGTCTCGAGCCCCTCTTTCTGTTTAATCAACTTGAACATGGTTTTGACAATTTAAAATTTGGTTTCAAGTTGATTTGAATTCGAAGTTCTTTTGACCGTAGTTTCAGTACAGTAGCTCCGATTCGATGATTCTTTTTGCAAATCGAAGCTCTTCAGTTGAACCTTGAGTTTGGATCTTCTTATTTGAGTTTTACCCGTGCATCTATGCTTGAGTGCTTATGTATGCTATTGTTTGTTTGCGATAGAATTCCCGGAGTGCGAAGCGTGCTACTACGAGTCTCTAGGGTTTGCGGATTGTCAGAAATTCAAGTAACACATTGATCATACTCTTTTCATACCCGATTTTTATGCATTAGTTAAAATCATCAAACACTGCATGAATAGGATGTGATTAACTTGTGGGTATTGGGAAGTAGATGATGAGGTAGAACCTATTGCCCTTTTATTATCAAACCTTGGGAGTTACTTCTACGCTATGCTTATATTGCCATGCTATGCTCGTAGACGCGGATTGGGTTTGAGTGTATCCATGACAGATGTGAGATTGTTAATTAATGGTTAACTTAAGGTGGCTACTTAAACACACATCTGGGTGGATTGGTTGCGGGCACCTGGGATATACCAGTGTTGTCCTTTGGTTCGCCACCCAGGCTCAAAGGGATCATAAGATTATTCATGCTAGAAACTTTCGTGTGCAGCCACAAGCTATTATGGGCTCTAGCATAGTTGGGTATGTTGCATGACTTCTTTCAGTGGTAGGCTAGCAGATGTAGGGGAAAGTAGGTGTATCTGTCTACCCAGAGTAAAGAGTTAATGTTTCTGAAAGACTGTGTCTCGGTCATCCCGTTTCTCAAACACCATGTAGTGCGAGAATCCAACGGAGGAGATCGAGTCTTGTGGGGAAAAGTGTGCAAACCTCTGCAAAGTGTACAAACTAATCATGGTTAGCCGTGTCTCTGGTTATGGACATCTTGAGTATCTGGTTCTTGGATTATCATGTTGATCTCATCACTCTAAATTAATTTGTTGGGTTGTTAAATACTTGTTTAATTGGGATTGAGATGGGGATTTACCATTCTCAATGTTTATCAATGACCATGATATTTAAATAAAAATATATTCCTTTGTTGTAGGGAAAAATTGGCTTTTCGCAAAACATTATAACCATAGAGCCTCCACCAGCCTCATATGCATGTAGTGATGGCATTTACTTGTTCATTGCTCTACTATGTTATGTTGCCAGCATATTCCATGTGCTGACCCGTTTTGGGCTGCAACATATCATGTTGCAAACTTTTCAAACGAAGAGTAAGGTGCGCTAGGTCGTTCTCGTGCACACAGCTATGCCATTGGAGTTGATGGACTTGGTTTATCTGCCAAGCCTTCTACTGTTATCTTATTTAGATGGCCTTAAGCCATATTTATTTTAATAAGTTCTCTTTTGAGACATTCGATGTAATAAGTGTGTGATTGCACTCTGCTATAAATCCTCCGAGTTCTGTGTGTGTCAGCATTACCGATCCAGGGATGACACTTATGCATAGAGATTTGACCGTCTGAGGTCGGATCGCTACAAGATGGTATCAGAGCACACGATGATTGTAGGACACGCCCACTAAGTTAAGCCATAGGTCACTCTTCTCTACTCATTTCTGACTCCTCTCCATTTTCTACTCTATAGGATGGCGGACTCAAGGAACAAGTTTGCACAACCGGATGAAGACAAACCTTTTGGACGACACTTGAAGGAAGTCACTAGGTACCTGAACATCGGAATACCAAGCTTCACCGGGACCTACACCACCACTTTACCAGAAGAGGAGCGATGGATGATTCGAGTTCAAGTTACAGGAAGGACATTCACGCCAGTCACTGAGCCCATAGAGTTTTCCTTTTATGCCCCAACCTGGAGTCTAGGTAAGAGCATGGCAGCCCACATCGCCATGGGATGCATCGGCGAAGTTTACCACAAGGATCTTAAGGACACTATCTACCAGATATGTGGGCACCGAGATGAGCAATGGGAGATGATCAACACTAGGAGGGACAGGTCCATTGCAGCTTTCATCTAGGAGTTAAACCAGCACATTCGTCGCCAGGAGAACCAAATGTGCGCAAGCATGATAGAACTAAAGAAGGTGATGACCAGGAACTTGGAGCTAGAAGAGGAACTCAAGTCTACACGTGACGAATACGAGGAGGAAATCGCAATACTAGTGGAGAAGAATGACGACCTGACAAGGAAGCTAGGAGTATTCATGGGAGACCCCGCGCCAGGAGGAGATGACGACCATCCCAACGACATTCGTTCTGAAGACTACATCATCATCGACGACACCGACTCTGACCCCGACAGTGGTGATGATGATTACGAAGACGAAGCTCGAGCGGATATCATGGAGTCTTCCACCGATCAAAATTTCTAGATGACCACCATATGATCAGTAGTATTTCCCCCATGTATATAGTAGTAGTCCGAGCACTGTAACGATAGTTAGATCGATTGTATGCCCTTGTTTGAATTGATTTGGTGTGATACGAATGTGTTTGTCTCATGTGCATATGGGTAGTGCTTTCTCATTAGACCTCACTCTATTCTAATCTCTCCCCTCTAAAACCCATCAGATGCCTCCGAGACATGACCCCGGATTTGTCTTCCCACCGGAGCTCACTCAGTTGATTCAACAATAGAATGCCTTGATGCGGCTATTAGTCCAGAACCAAGGCAACCACCACCACCACCACAACAACAACAACAACAACAACCCACCGCCACCACCTCTAGTTGACAACTTAGCCCGTTTTCTGAGGTTGCAACCGCCGGTGTTTTCCAGTAGCATCGAGCCGATAGTTGCTAATGACTGGCTACGCAGGATTGGAAGGGAGTTGACCACCACATGTTGCACCGATGCTGAGAAGGTGCGCTTTGCCGCACATCAATTGGATGGACCCACAACCTCATGGTGGGAGAATTACACAACCACTTTCCTATAGCCAATGTCACTTGGGAGCAGCTTCAGCAAGCATTCTGCACTGCTCATGTCTCAACTGGAGCTATGAGCATGAAGAAGCGTGAGTTTCTCAACTTGCGCTAAGGAAATCATACTGTGGGGTAGTACGTGGATGAATTCAGCAAGTTAGATCGCTATGCCCTAGTCGATGTGGCCACAGATGCCGCGAAGCAGGAGAAGTTTATGGAAGGGCTGAATGATGAGATGAGTATGCAGTTAATGGTGGCAACATTTAACAACTACCAGGAGTTGGTAGACAAGGCTCTTATGATTGAAGGGAAGCAGCAGCAAATTGAGAGCCGCAAAAGAGTATGGACAAGGGAAGTACAATTCAGGAGCTCAGCAGAAGCCTCGTTTTACCCCAAACTCGGGAGGATAGACCCATAACCATGGAGGCCATACCCACAATGGAGGAGGTTCGCATAACCACAGTGGCCCCAAGAATGGAAATGGGAATGGAGCAAGTAGCAATTAGAACTGCTCTAACCCAGCCACACCCGTCAAGAAGGACCAAAGTCACATTACTTGTTTGAAGTGACGGAAAACTGGACACTATGCCAATGAGTGTCCTGAACCAAAGAATGGAAATGGCAATGGAAGCTCTGGGAAGAAGCCCAACCCTTTCAACAGGGGACAAGTGAACCATGTGAACGTGGAGGAGGTTGAAGAGCAGCCCGATGCAGTTATAGTTAAGTTTTTGGTTAAGTCATTTATTGCAATCGTTCTTTTTGATACTGGTGCATCGCATTCATACATTTCAAGGGGATTTGTGGATAAGTATAAGTTGCCCACCAAAGTTCTTAGGGCCCCTATGTTAGTAAGCTCGCCAGGAGCAGAGTATATGGCAAGCCAAAGATGTTTTCAGATGCCATTAACCATAGGTAGGCATGTTTTTCCCCTCAGACCTGATAATTTTGGAGTCACAAGGATTGGATGTGATACTAGGAATGGATTGGCTATCGATGTATTGAGGAAACATAGATTGCGCCAGTAAGTCAATTCTGCTCACCACACCGGAGGGAAAAAGGATCAAGTATGTATCCAGGCATGCGCCAAGGAGAACCCAAGTAAATTCCCTCTCAGGAGTTGTTCAGGAGGAAGTGCATGTAGTGAAGGATTATCCGGATGTATTTCCAGAGGAGCTACCAAGCATGCCGCCGGATCGAGACATTGAGTTTTTGATAGAGCTGTTGCCAGGCACCGGACCAATATCGAAGAGACCATACCGGATGCCCGCAAATGATCTGGAGGAGATTAAGAAGCAGATTAAGGAGTTATTGGAGAAAGGTTACATTCGACGAAGTTCGTCACCATGGGGTGCCCCAGTGCTCTTGGTTGAGAAGAAAGATGGATCTTTGAGAATGGTTGTTGATTATCGTGCATTGAATGAAGTGACAATCAAGAACAAGTACCCACTATCGATGATCAATGATCTGTTTGACCAGCTGCAAGGAGCTAAAGTATTCTCCAAGATCAATCTGCGATCAGGATACCACCAGCAGAAGATCCGAGAATAGGATATACCTAAGACAGCCTTCATCACAAGGTACGGGCTATATGAGTACACGGTTATGTCATTTGGATTGACTAATGCCCCTGCCTATTTCATGAGTATGATGAATAAGGTGTTCATGGAGTTCTTGGTTAAGTTTGTTGTGGTGTTCATTGATGATATTTTGGTGTACTCGAAGAATGAAGAGGAGCACAAGGAGCATCTGCAATTAGTTTTCGAGAAGTTCAGGGAACATCAGTTATATGCCAAGTTCAGCAAATGCGAGTTTTGGTTGAAGGAAGTTGGATTTCTTGGACATGTTATATCAGGAGAAGGTATAGCTGTAGACCTTACCAAGGTTCAGTCTGTCACTGATTGGCTAGCACCCACCTCAGTAGGAGAGATCCACAGTTTTCTTGGACTCGCGGGATACTACCGAAAATTCATTGAGAATTTTTCAAAAATTGTGAAACCTATGACAGAGTTGCTGAAGAAGGACACCAAGTTCAAATGGACAGATGAATGTGAGGCAACTTTTCAGGAGCTGAAGAAACGTTTGGTTACAGCCCCAGTGCTGATTCTGCCGGATATACGCAAGGATTTCCAAGTGTATTGCGACCCGTCTCGTTTAGGACTTGGAGGTGTACTTGTGCAAGACGGAAGAGTTGTTTCATATGCCTCACGTTAGCTTCGACCACATGAGTTGAATTATGCCACGCATGATTTGGAGTTAGCAGCTGTAGTGCATGCGCTCAAGACCTGGAGACATTTTTTATTGGAAATAGTTGTGATGTGTACACGGATCATAAGAATTTGAAGTACATTTTCACTCAGAAGGAGCTAAATCTCAAGCAAAGGAGATGGTTGGAGCTTATAAAGGATTATGATATGAAGTTGCACTATCATCCAGGCAAGGCCAATGTCGTAGCCGACACTTTGAGCCGAAAGAGTTATGTCAATACCCTCGTAAGAGGAGGATTGCCAAAAGAGTTAGCCGAAGATCTCAGGGAGCTTCGTTTGGAGATAGTCCCTAGAGGTTTTGTTGCAGCAATGGAGGTTCAGTCGACATTATTAGGAAAAATTCGAGAAGCTCAGAAGGATGATAAGGAAATTGCTGAGATAAAGGAGAGAATGAGTAAAGGGAAAGCCAAAGGTTTTCGTGAGGATGAGCACGCCACCTTGTGGTTTGAGGACCGTGTTTATGTACCCAATAATGCAGAGATCTGGAAGTTGATACTTCGGGAAGCTCACGACTCGCCATACTCGATACACCCTGGAAACACCAAGATGTATTTGGATTTGAAGGAGCGTTTCTGGTGGACTGGTATGAAGAAAGATATTGCTGAGTACGTAGCCGTATGTGATGTATGTCAGAGAGTGAAGGCAGAACATCAGAAGCCAGCAGGATTACTACAGCCTATGTCGATACCCGAATGGAAGTGGGACAAGCTTGGCATGGATTTTATCGCCGGATTACCCAGGACCCGATCGGGATATGATTCTATCTGGGTAGTAGTGGATCGTTTGACCAAAGTGGCTCATTTTATCCCAGTGAAAACCACCTACACGACTGAGAAGTTGGCCAAGATATATATGACCAGGATCGTATGTCTGCATGGAGTTTTGAGGACCATCGTATCAGATAGAGGAACACAGTTCACTTCCAAGTTTTGGCATCAGTTGCACCAGACTTTGGGGACCAGGCTAGAGTTTAGTACAACTTTTGATCCACGGACAGATGGACAGACCGAGAGAGTCAATTAGATTCTGGAGGACATGTTGAGGGCTTGTGCGCTAGATTATGGATCTAGTTGGGATGATAATTTGCCTTACGCAGATTTCTCATACAACAACAGCTACCAAGCCAGTTTTAAGATGACACCTTTCGAAGCTTTATATGGAAGGAGGTGTAGGACACCGTTAATGTGGGATGAAGTTGGAGACCATCAATTGTTTGGACCAGATTTGATTAAAGAGTTAGAAGAGAAGGTTAAGCTGATTCGAGATAGACTGAAGGTAGCTCAGTCCAGGCAGAAGAGTTATGCAGACTCAAAATGTAAGGAGGTAGTCTATGAAATCGGAGACAGAGCATATCTTAGAGTGTCACCTCTGCGAGGAGTTAATCGTTTTGGAGTTAAGGGAAAGTTACCCCCGAGATTTGTAGGACCATACCGAGTTTTGGAATGTATGGGAGAAGTGGCCTACAAGTTGGAGTTATCCGAAGTATTGTCAGGAGTTCATGATGTGTTTCACGTTTCCCAGTTGAAGAAGTGCCACGTAGAGATGGCCGATATACCTCTGAGAGATACAGTGCCCCTGGAAGCAATTCAGTTGGATAGTGATTTAACCTATGAGGAGAAACTAGTCAAGATTCTCGAGTTTGCCAGCCGAGTTACCCGCAGCAAGGTTATTAAGTTTTGCAAAGTTTAGTGGAGCCACCATACCGAGGATGAAGCCACCTGGGAACGAGAGGAGACCTACGGAAAGACCACCCACACATATTTTCTAACCAACCCGAATCTCGAGGGCGAGATTCATCTTAAGGGGGGTAGGTTTGTAACATCCCAAATTTTCAATTTGGAATGTTATACATACGTCATCATATGCATATCATATTTATATTTGCATTTTGGATGTGATCCTAAAAATCCTAAGCAACTCAAGGACCCACGGAGAGAGTTGGGGATTTTATTATTTTCATATTTGAATTTTTCTCAAATATTGAAAAGAGGGTCATTTCGATTTAATTATTTTTCTCTCCGAAATATTTTGTATTAAAATATATGAGAGGAGATAATATGACTTCTCCAAAATAAACGAAATATCGGAGGAAAAATGTTAAAATCAAATAAATAATTTTATTTGGATTTTATTGCTATTTTTATTTGAATTAGAAAAATATGCATTTTTAAAATTGCTTTTTAGGCCAAGAAAATGTTCACTAAGTTCTAAATATTTTATTTAGACGGTGAAAATTGTTTTTGGCATTTTTAGAATTTTTTTATTGTTACTTAGGATTTTTTTCTTTTTCGGCAAAATTTATTTTATTAAAAAAACCTTCCTGGACCGCACTACGCCAAGGGCCCAGCCGGCCTACCTTCGTCGCAGCCTTCCCCCGCTCGCCCGCGTGCCGCCACCGTACTTGGAGGGAGTCCGAGCCCCGCCCAACACCGCCGACCCCCTCCCCAAGTCGGACCCCGCCACCGCCTTTCCCTCCCCCTTTAAATACCACACCCCTGGACCCCGAGTTGCCCCGTCGCCCGCGCCGCATTTCGCCGCCGCAGCCGCCGCCTACATCGCCGCCCCGCGCCGCCTGCCCCGTCGCCATGCCGCACCACCAGCACCACCCTGCTGCCACCCGCGCAGCCGCCTCGCCTCGCCGGAAAGCCGCCGGAGCCGCGCCGGACCTCGCGGATTGGCCGCCCGTTTTTTTTGGTTTTAGGTAAAAACCGCCGGGTTTTTTAGAAACCCTATATTGGTTTTTTTATTTATTTAAATTGGTTCGGTTTTTCTCGGTTTAGTTTCGTTTGCGAACGTTCGTTTTAACGAACGAATTCGTCCGATCGTCTCTGTTAGCGGACGTTCGTCCGATAGATTTTTCTTTTTCCGTTTATTTTCGTCCAGGGACCTATCCGTGATTATTTTTTATCACAGATTAGCCCCTGATCTTCAAACCCTCGCAACTTTTAAATCGTTCGTCCAAATCCAGTGAAACCAACGCCAAAATCTTCATCTCGAGCCCCTCTTTCTGTTTAATCAACTTGAAAATGGTTTTGACAATTTAAAATTTGGTTTCAAGCAGATTTGAATTCGAAGTTCTTTTGACCGTAGTTTCAGTACCGTAGCTCCGATTCGATAATTCTTTTTGCAAATCGAAGCTCTTGAGTTGAACCTTCACTTTGGATTTTCTTATTTGAGTTTTACCCGTGCATCTATGCTTGAGTGCTTATGTATGCTATTGTTTGTTTGCGATAGAATTCCCGGAGTGTGAGGCATGCTACTACAAGTCTCTAGGGTTTGTAGATCGTTAGCAATGCAAGTAACACATTGATCATACTCTTTTCATACCCGGTTTTTATGCATTAGTTAAAATCCTCAAACACTGCATGAATAGAATGTGATTAACTTATGGGCATTGGGAAGTAGATGATGAGGTACAACCTATTGCCCTTTGATTATCAAACCTTGGGAGTTACTTCTACGCTATGCTTATATTGCCATGCTATGCTCGTAGACATGGATTGGGTTTGAGTGTATCCATGACAGATGTGAGATTCTTAATTAATGGTTAACTTAAGGTGGCTACTTAAACACACATCTGGGTGGATTGGTTGCGGCCACCTAGGGACATACGAGTGCTGTCCTTTGGTTCGCCACACAGGCTCAAAGGGATCATAAGATTATTCATGCTAGAAACTTTCATGTGCAGCCACAAGCTATTATGGGCTCTAGCATAGTTGAGTATGTTGCATGACCTCTTTCAGTGGTAGGCTAGCAGATGTAGGGGGAAGTAGGTGTAACTGTCTACCCAAAGTAAAGAGTTAATATTTCTGAAAGACTGTGTCTCGGTCATCCGTTTCTCAAACACCATGTAGTGCGAGAAATGAATCCAACGGAGGAAATCGAGTCTTGTGGGGAAAAGTGCGCAAACCTCTACAGAGTGTACAAACTAATCATGGTTAGCCGTGTCCCTAGTTATGGACATCTTGAGTATCTGGTTCTTGGATTATCAGGTTGATCTCATCAGGCTAAATTAATTTGTTGGGTTGTTAATTACTTGTTTAATTGGGATTGAGATTGGGATTTACCATTCTCAATGTTTATCAACTACCATGATAGTTAAATAAAAATATATTTCTTTGTTGTAGGAAAAAATTGGCTTTTCGCAAAACATTATAACCATAGAGCCTCCACCAGCCTCATATGCATGTAGTGATAGCATTTACTTGTTCATTGCTCTATTGTGTTATCTTGCCAGCATATTCCATGTGCTGACCCATTTTGGGCTGCAACATATCATGTTGCAGACTTTTCAGACGAAGAGTAAGGTACGCTAGGTCGTTGTCGTGCACTCGGCTATGCCGTTAGAGTTGATGGACTCACTTTATCTGCCAAGCCTTTCGCTGTTATATTATTTAGATGGCCTTAAGCCATATTTATTGTAATAAGTTCTCTTTTGAGACATTCGATGTAATAAGTGTGTGACTGCACTCTGTTATAAATCCTTCGAGTACTGTGTGTGTTAGCATTAGCGATCCAGGGATGACACTTATGCACAGAGATTTGACCGTCTGAGGTCGGATCGCTACAACCATCAACAAAGCATGATCTTCCACTCTCGTTAGCCTTGCAAAAATTTATGAAGCATCAATAGTTTGATTACGATACAAAACATGATGCCTATGGAACAATACGAATCATGGAAATGAAGCAAACTAAACACAACTTGGAAGCACAAGTGTGAAGCACATGAAGCAAACCATACACATTGATGAAGCATAAACTATGGCACATATGAAGCAAATTGTGCACTATGAAGAAGCACATGTATGATACAAATGAATAATGAAAAATCCGATGCATTATATTCATGGAATCTCAACATGACTTCTACATAGTGGAAGCACATTTTTTAAAAGGTGATATAAATGATTTACGCATAGTCTTTTAAATTAAGACAATGAAGGGGGTTGCATGCATCTTGTCCATCATATATGTGAAGTTTAGGACGCATGACAAGTATGAGGCATGGAGATGAAGCAATACTGAACACAATGTACAAGGACAAGTTTGATGTCAATGATCCATTCCAGGAGATCCTCTCTGGCTGAGAATCTGCGAACATTGAGAAGATTACCCCCTTTTTTGACGAATGAGGTCTTTCCATGCCTTGGTGAGACCTAGGACAAGATCGTGTAACTGACCAGCTGCATATCGACTCTGAAGCATGCACGAATCTTCTTTTAGTCATTTTTGAGTGTGACCCGAGAACATACTGAATATAATGCGTCATCATTTCTGAAAGAACTGTTAGAAGGAAATAAAGTGATACATTCACTGTGTGGTGGCAATTAGTTGTATGGAAGCAATACATGAGAACTGAAAAACGTATATTTGTTGTCTGATGACATCAAGAATGTGGGAAGCACAAAATATGGACACTCAACTTTATGGCACATGACATTGGCATTAGTAAGCTTGGTGCCATTATGAGGATGCTTCTGTTGTGTTGCCACCACACAAATCTGAACGTATTGTAAGCGATTAAGAGATGAGGGTGACAAATTGGTCAGAATTGGTCAAATTTTAGAATGTAGGAAGCACTAAAAGTGGAAGAATTTTTCTAGACCACCGTTGCAAATTGGTCATAGTTTAGAAGCATGATTGTATGAAGCCGGGACAAACTGCAGATGATGCAATTTTAGTATTATTATATGGAAGCATGAAAATTTGAAACATGAAAACAAAACAAAATTACCGCCAACTATGGGTACATATATATTGGATGCTCCGTACGTAGGAAGCATTGAGATATAATTGGCACAACAATTGTCAGATGCAATGGAAGCACTGAAGAAGGGAAATTGTCAACAATACTAGGCTGCTGGATGAATTACAAGGAAATTTCCGTTGCAAAAATAAAAAATCCCCAAATTAGGGCGACCGGTGCAGTGCAGTTCAAATACCTTGGATTTGGAGATGGGGCACACTGAATAGGGCGGAATTTGTTCAATCCGATGCCTGTTCTACGGCCGGTAGGAGAAACCCCCAGTGCAGCCGATTCAATCGATGGTGGAGCCTGGCGAAGCACGAATCATAGTCTTGATGGGGGCCTCGAACTGCTAATGCCAGGATGGAGCACCGTCACCCGGCGTACGCATCATGGAGAGGACTAGGGGCAGCCGTGATGCTCCACGGCGAGGATCGAAGGAGGAACGGGGAGGGTGGAAGCTGCCTGGACAGGTGGAAGTGGGAGGCGGATCAAGCTGGCCGGGGAGGTGGATGTGTGATTCAGATTGAGCTGGGCGGCGTAGTGGTGGATCTGGCGAGGAGAGCTGGTAGCGACGCGGAGCTGACGACGAGGCGAGCGAGGTGGATCTATTGGCGAGGCGAGCGAGGTAGGGGTATAGCTCAGGCGGTGCGGGCTATTATGGATGATGGGCTCGCGAGGGATTATGGGGAGGAGATTACGCGCGGGGTTTAATCTGGTGGTTTTCTTTGATCTTTTTTATTTCCACAAATACGAGGCAAAATCTTGAGCTGAGATTTCAAACGAATCAACGGCCTTCTAGCGATCTGTCGCTGGCATTCCTTCAGACCCCGGATAGGAAGAGTTTAGGGGAGCGCTAGGGATCAGACTACTGATCCCTGGCTTCCCATTAGACCAGTGGATGGTCGTTGGATTAACATCACGTTGTTCGTTCGATTTGACACGATGATTAGCCTCTCACTTTTTCCTTCCTAATAAGTGCTTCTAGTAATCACTCCGAGTATATAGCATCTCATCCTGCTAATCTCTCCAACTTTTCCAAATTGTGTGCTTCTAGTAACTAATTGCTTCCCAGAAATTTTGCTGATTGTTTTTGGTAAGTCGTGATTGCTTCAAACAAGCAGATACAAACGAATCAACATGTGGTTGGATGGTTAGAGGGACTGTGGTATCCCCAGTCCACTAGGGTTCAAATCCTGGTGCTCGCATTTATTCTTGGATTTATTTTAGGATTTCCGGCGATGTGCATTCAGTGGGAGGAGACGTTTCCATCGACGACGAGATGCCTACGGTAACTAAGTAAATTTCAAGATGATATGTCGGCTCAGTCTTTCGGAGGTGCTCATAGGGGTAGGGTGTGCGTGTGTGCGTTCATAGGTGTGAGTGTATGCGCATGTATATGAGTGATTACATCTGTACTGTGTTAAAAAAAACAAGCAGATACAAAATATAATGCTTCCCACTAATTACGGATTTGCTTCCACTCAACAAACAAAGAAAATAAATTGAACAAGAAGATACAAAATATAATGCTTCCCACTAATTACGGATTTTGCTTCCACTCAACATGATATTTCCTTACATACATGATATTTCCCTATTAGCTCATAGAATCAAATGTAAATATAAGGATAGTCTAGTCTCCTGGATAGCCTCTCTCTCATAGATCTCTTGTAAGTATTACTTTTCTTTGCTTTCTGATTCTCTGTAATTATGTAGACCTATTTTTATCTAATAAAGCACTGTGAGGCTGTTGCCTTACAGTACATAGTCAAAAAAACAAACAAAGAAAAGAAATTGCTTCTGAATGCTTTTTTTTGCAACACAAACGTGCCAAGGAAACATTTTTTTCCAATGGAAGCACATGTGATGGAGAAATATTATTCAGCAAAAACAGCTTCCAAAATAAAGGTACTCCAAAATTCATTCCATATGTATATATTCTCAACTAAAAGAAAGTGTATATATATTCTCAATTCAAACTAGGACGTCTAAACTGAAACATCAGGCAACATGTAATCCCTTGAAGCATGAGGAAGCACAGTGTGGTTTTGTTAGAAGCATGATTAGTGTCTAACCGAAACATTGTTCAACTATGTAGGAAGCATAAATGTTTCATGAAACAGACAAAACTTGGTTATTGTGTAAGTGAAGCTTCATTAATTTGCGCAGGAAGCAAAATAGAGACATGTTGGATACAAAATTAATAAGTTGGTGCAGCGTGCATGTGCGACGAACAATTACGTCTGCTTCAAACAAAATGAACATGTGCTTCCAATGAAGTTGAAAGTTGTATCCACCATTGCACATACATATTCTCAATGGCCAACTTTCTAATTGATGTATACTTCCATGAACATTGCTTACAAATGAGATCATAATTTGCTTCCAAAGAAAACAAAGTTTTCTTCGAATATACATTGGACATTGCTTCCATACAACAAGACATCCAAGAAGAAGAAACGAAGCACCCACCGAGGCTCCTCGGAGCTTAGAGCATTTCGTTCGTTCGATCAATTTCTTGATGCGTTTTCGGCCGTCCGATCCCCCTCCCGAACGCCCTGGGCCGTCGGATAAAAATCAAGGCGCTGGAAATGAATAGTGCCCTCTCCAGCGTGCCACCGCCTGTAATTTTGCTTCCCCGTCAAGGGCATTTTGGTCATTTCGTGTACAGGGGTACAAAAGGGGGCCGCTGACATGGGATGACCTAGCCGCCTCCTCCCTCCCGCACTCGCGCTCCCCGCGCCTCCCCCCGCCCAGCTCCTCCCGCCTCACCGCCGCCTCCTCTCCCCTCCGGCGCACCTCCTTTCCCCTCCGCTCCCCCGCGCCTCCTTTTCTCCCACCCACATCGCCGCCTTTGCCATCCACCGCCTTGAACCGCGCTGTCGGCGGCCAGATCCGTTGCAACAGAGCCCCCCCC
Source organism: Triticum urartu (assembly GCF_056163025.1). NCBI lineage: Eukaryota > Viridiplantae > Streptophyta > Magnoliopsida > Poales > Poaceae > Triticum > Triticum urartu. The sequence continues at coordinate 26,625,832 of NC_141876.1, forward strand.
CCCCCCCCCCCCCCCACGACGACGAGCAGCAGCGGAGGGAGGACGAGGAGTACGACGGCGGCGGCGGCGGCAGGGAGTAGCAGCAGGCCTTGGGCGAGGTCGATGAGCAACGAGCAGTAGCGGAGGGAGGATGAGGAGCACGAAGGCGGCGGCGGTGGGGAGTGGTTTACAGCGCTGCCAGGGCCGTGCTGGAGCGGCTCGATGCGCCGGCCGTGTGCGCCGAGGAGCCAGCTACTAGCAAGGTGAGCCCCCTTTGCTTGGATTTGGACCCGCCTCCAATTCCTCCTCTGCCAGCGACCAAGACCTAACTCCTTGTCTCTCTCTCATGTTGCTCCTCACCTCTCTCTTCCTCTGCTCTTTCACAGGAACACCGCCATGGATGCCTCGACTAGACAAAGCACAGCGCTCCTCGTCCTTGCTCCCACACCGCGGCCCTTTTCCTTCGGCGGCGGCCGCGCTGGTGAGTCGCCGGGGGGCCGCGCCCCTTTTCTTCCTTCTCCTTGCTGCCTTCTCTCTCTTTCACATCTCTCTCTCCCCGTGTGGACAACAGCCATGGATAGAATCTGGAGCTGTAGATTTCAGGTTGCTTGGCGTGGAATAGAAATCAATTTTACAGGAAGTGCTCACATATCAAATTCCAGATGTACATTCATCTATTCTTGTTGGTGTTAATATATTTTGGCCTGCAAAGAGTAATGAGTCATGTTTATTTGCTGAAATGTATTGGTTTTATTATAATTGGTTCTACACTCTTTAACTGGTTTATGACTTGCCCATTGATATTCATGTCTAGGTAGGTTCCTGCAAAGGGGATATAATAGATGTTCGGATCTAGCTAAGCTCCACCACAGGATATTTTTTGTTGCCCTTTTAGGTTAATTGGTCAGCCACTCATTTGTTGCCTCATGCACAAGAGATGCTCATCTCTTGGGCATCACTTTCTTTTAGAAATCAAGATGAAACCAACCTGTATCCGTTCTTGATTCATCGTTTATGCATTGCAAATTCTTCATGTACTAAAAAATCCTTTGTTATGCTGATGCAAAGAATGATTTAGTTATCCTTTCTGCTATAAATTTTGCATTTGATTTCATTATCATAAAGATGGAATGCATTTTTTGTACTACATGTTTGCATCATCAGCGTAAAGATGGAAATGCGGGTTCAGGGAGAAACATCGGGTGGATCTGCTTGAAGCTCTGGATGTCGACTTCATTTACTCATATATAAGGTAAGGATTTAAAGGTCAAACATCTCATGCTCGGTTACTTTTATTGCTTGGTGGAAGGACAACACACTCAAGGTTCAGGATACCACTGTTTATTATGACACCACTATTTGTAAATTTCCAGATTATGGTCAGCTAAGAGGTTATGGTGTGACACTCAAGTGATCCAGATTATGGTTAGCTAAGAGGTTAGAATTACTCGTGTAAATTTCCAGTTATATATAGTATAAATAGTATAATGCAACAGTATTAGCCCCTGAAAATTGTGCCTACTATTGTGTCTCCAGGTGTTATTTCACTCTTACTGCTTGGTGGAAGGACAGCACACTCAAGGTTCAGGATACCACTGTTTATTATGAGACCACTATTTGTGACATAAAAGGGGTACAAATCTTAGCAATCCTTTGAAAGAAACTTCCTATATCATTTGGGGTGAGGCTTTAAGGACGAGCATGAATTTTCTTGAACCTTTTTATAGAACTTTACGTAATGTACTGTCTGATGATAATCCTTTGCTTTGTGGATATTCCGTTTGGTAGTATGGTTGTAGTTCTCGGTGGGAACCTGAGACAAATATTGCCTGTTATCGAGGGACGGACACGGCCACTGATAGTCGATGCAAGTATCACACCCTCATCGTTGTGGCGGTTTATGTGACTGTCCATTGGCATGCACCTTTATGTCACTCATTGGAGTGTCCACTCTCATTAGATTTTCCTCCTTGGGTAATCACCGGTTATATGGTTCATGTTTTGACTGCTGCTGTTTTCTTCTCCCCACGGTATTGTTGGCTGCTGTTCGGGTTGCTTTTCCAAGTTCTCAAGGTTGCTCTTTCTCTGCCAGATGGAATTCAACACTCTCTCTGAGCCAAAAGTTGGCGCCGCTCATTGGAATGTCTATGTTTGTTTCACAATTGTGGCGCCATTGCGGTGCAACGGATACTGGTCCTATTAAACATACTGATATGGTCTTGTTTGACAATTTGGAATTACTTATTTTCCTCTGGTTGGCAGTTCTTTTATTGCATGTTCGTTGTGCTTCGTGCCAGTTGACTGAAATTGTGTTCTCCATCCATATAGGGAAACCATATCTATGCAGAGATTTTAGAGAAGGCTGTCCACCAGTTCATAGATCTTATTTAAGAAATCATGGTATATGAGCTTAGGAAGTTCTTTGTGCTCTCAAGGAAGTATCAATTCAGGCCTGTTGAGGGGATCTTGCATGATTAAGATCACTTCGTTCACTACTGATTTCATAAGGCCTGACACTGAGCCAGATTTCCTGTTCTGTATGCTTTAACTCTACTGGCTCAGCTCCCTTACCCAACTGATATGCCTGAAAAGTTCACATGTATTTCCCTACCACCCGTTCATCTGCCTATGCCTTTCTATAGTGTTGTTTACCATATATAGTAATTATTTTTTTGGTTTATTCGTGTAAACGTGTTCTGGCTCATTTGTGGTGTATAAGAGAGGTTGTTCAGTACCATAGTGCAAGCAGGGCTGAGCCATCGACTAAGAGGCTCATATATATCAAGAACCTCACATGTGTGTACTGATATTTATGGTTGTATCACTTTTCCTTTGTCATAACAGTCTTATTTATACTTCGCTGTTTATAGAGGCAAGCAAACCAATGTGGTGCTCTGGGATCAGATTGCCTTGGAATTTGTAGCTGATGAAGTTATCGAACTAGGCAAGAAAGAACTGGTTGTTGCTACGTTTGTTGGGATGCTGGTCAAGAAATATGAAGGTAAGGCCATTTGTACGGATGCATTATTCCTGCCTGTTTACTTCAGGAATTAAACTCTTAATATTGCTTTTCTAGGTCATAGATGTAACGTCCTCGATGCGGCTATATCTCCCACGTGTCGAAGCACGACTTAGAGGCATAACCGCATTGAAAGCAATGTCGCAAGTGAGGTAATCTTCACACAACCCATGTATTACATAAGGGAAAGAGATACATAGTTGGCTTACAATCGTCACTTCACACAATACATGAATAAAGCATTACAACATCCAAATACAATCAAGGTACGACTACGGAACCAAAATAAAAGAAGAACTCCAAATGTGACAAGGTCCCCGATCGACCCCAACTGGGCTCCACTACTGATCGACTAGAACGAAACAACACAAAGGACAAGATCTTTGTCGAGCTCCTCCTGAGCTTGGTTGCGTCACCTGCCCGGTATCATCGGCACATGCGAACTGGTTTTGAAAGTATCTGTGAGTCACGGGGACTCAACAATCTCACACCCTCGCGATCAAGACTATTTAAGCTTATGGGTAAGGTAAAAGGTATGAGGTGGAGCTGCAACAAGCGACTAGCATATATGGTGGCTAACATACGCAAATGAGAGCGAGAAGAGAAGGCAAAGCACGGTCGAGAATCTATGATCAAGAGTTAATCCTAGAACAACCTACGTCAAGCATAACTCCAACACCGTGTTCACTTCCCGGACTCCGCCGGAAAGAGACCATCACGGTAACACACGCGGTTGATGTATTTTAATTAAATTAAGGTTCAAGTTATCTACAACCGGACATTAACAAATTCCCATCTGCCCATAACCGCGAGCATGGCTTTCGAAAGTTCAAAACCCTGCAGGGGTGTCCCAACTTAGCCCATCACAAGCTCTCACGGTCAACGAAGGATATTCCTTCTAGCGGGAAGACCCGATTAGACTCGGAATTCCGGTTACAAGACATTTCGACAAGGTAAAACTAAACCAGCAACACCGCCCGAATGTGCCGACAAATCCCGATAGGAGCTGCACATATCTCTTTCTCAGGGCACACCGGATTGTCTAAACTTCCGGTAGGCCAGCCCAGAGTTGCCCCTGGTGGTCACCGGCGGCTGACAAGTTGGACCAACACTCAGAGGAGCACTGGCTCGGGGGTTTAAAATAATGATGACCCTTGGGCGCGCGACCCCCAAGGGAAAAGAAAAGACTAGGTGGCGAATGGTAAAACCAATGTTGGGCATTGCTGGAAGAGTTTTATTCAAAGCGAACTGTCAAGGGGTTCCCAAAATCCGGGAACATAACACCGATATGACGGAAACTAGGGCGGCAAGAGTGGAACAAAACACCAGGCATAAGGCCGAGCCTTCCACCCTTTACCAAATATATAGATGCATTAATTAAATAAGATATATTGCGATATCCCAACAAGTAAACATGTTCCAACAAGGAACAACATCTCCATATTCCAACAAGGAACAAACTTCAATCTTCACCTGCAACTAACAACGCTATAAGAGGGGCTGAGCAAAGCGGTAACATAGCCAAACAACGGTTTTCTAGGACAAGGTGGGTTAGAGGCTTGGTTCAACAATGTGGGAGGCATGATAAGCAAGTGGTAGGTATCACATCATAGGCATAGAAAAAGAGCGAGCAACTAGCAAGCAAAGATAGAAGTGATTTCGAGGGTATGATCATCTTGCCTGAAATCCCGCAAGGAAGAAGAACGAGCCCATGAAGAAGACAAACGGAACGTAGACGAATGGGTCCTCACAACATGACGTTATCGGAACCAACCCGAATAAGCAAACACCGGAAAGAAGCACACAACATAGTAAACAACCAAGACATGAACATGGTATGATATGCGGGATGCGGTATGCGATGCATATACATGATTTGCAAAGGAATGAATGAACCTGGCCTCAACTTGGAAATCCAAGTGTGCCACTGGAAAGGTGAGATGAAATCGCTTGAAAACGATATAAAGATCACCGGAATCGGAGTTACGGTTTGGAAATGGCAAGCAATTCAAATATGGCACCGGTCTGCGATTTACAGCAAGTAGCCATCTAAATGCAACAAGACAAACATGCTACAACACTCAAACATGACAACAAAATACATGGCAGAGATCCACTCGTGATGCTTAACAAGAGAGGAATGCTGAGCTACGGCCAATTCATCCATTAACAGGTTCAAACAAGTATGGCAAAAGTGCAATTGGTAAACAGGTTTCAGACTTAGTGAAATTAACACAAGCCTGGAATTTCAGAGCAGATAACACTCTTTGGAGCATGAAAACAATAATCTACAGGACCTGAAGATGGCAAAGTAAAGCATGGCATGGAGCTACTCAAAGAGCTTAATAAAAGCCCCTTAGTGACCTTGAGCCAAAAGGGATCAGAAAATACAATTGCAAGCATGTGAACATGGCAAAAACGTAATCAGTCTCTCAGACTTAGTGAAAAACTGGAGCATGCAAATCAGATATCAAGTAGGCATGTTTACGAGCTCGATGCGCTCACTACAGAGCAAGTCATGACAATCTAAGCATACATCCATCAAGAATACACATTATACAAGCTAGACATGGCAAGAACAACCACATAGCATGCACGGATCAACTACAACATCCTCGGCAAAATCGCTAACAAGTAGACAATCTGCCCAGATTCACAAAATAGCAAAAGTAGAGCTCGATTGACTCAAGCTAGGGTGCTCCATAATTGCAAACAAAGACATGGATGGATAGAGCACTACAAGATTAACAAAACATCCTTACTGATCATCCTCAAAAGAGGCACCAATCACTAGGAAACAACATGAACATATGGCATATTGAGATAAACAGATCAAGGACTTAGTGGAAATGCTAAGTCCCTGAAATCAGCATTAACGAATGCACCACTTTGCAAGCTTGTGCTAGTCACCACACACATCACAAAAATACATGGATGGCACCTCTGGAAAGATAGCAAAACATATAACAAAACTCATGTAGAGCTCAAGGCATTATCATGCACACAATAATCATGGCAAAAATGACAAGTAGCTATTTGGAGCAGTAGATCTGACAATTATCTTAAATAGCACTCTTCTAACAGCATTTCGGGCATCAAGATGAGCTCGAAAGAAAATGATGCAATGAGATGAAATGATGTGCTCTCTGAGACGAACATTTTGATATGCTACACGCTCAAATCGGAGTTACGGGTGCAAAGTTACGGCACGATGAACATGGGCATATGAATGTGGGAATTTCGGGGACGGAGACGTGCGGGACGGAGGGATCCGGATCTGGACGGGGCGTTTGGATCGGGGAGTGGTGGATCTTGTCCATCCTCTCCGGATACGGCGAGGAGGGGTTCTCCGGCGAGGCGGGCGGTGACTCCGGCGATGGCAGCGGCCGGAGAAGATCGCGGGGCGGCGCGCGGCGCCGGCGACAAGCCGTGGCGGCTTGCGGTGCCAGGAGGAGGCCGGCGACGAGAGTAGGTGGCGGCGGGGAGAGGTCGCCGGTGGAGTGGCGCGGCGGCGCAGCGAGCGGGTCCGGCGAAGACGACGAACGGCGGCTGCCGCCGGCGGAGAAGAGGCGGCGAGGCTCGGGCGCTCGGGGCGGCGCTGAATGGGCCCCGCTGGCTCGCCCCGGGCCTGGGCGGGCCGCGCGGCTAGGAGGCGCAGTGAGGACAGGGCGGCGTGGACACGTGGCACGGCGGGGTTGGCGTGGGAGGCGGCGGTGACGACGTGTCAAGCCGTGATTGGCCGGGGCGACGTGGAGGCTGGACATGTCCGGCGCGGTCGGACATGTCCGGCGGCACGAGGAGGAAGACGCTAGGGTTTCGACCGCGAATTTTGACGGGGTGCACATATTTATAGGTAGAGAGAGCTAGGAGAGTCCAAATGAGGTGCGGGTTTCGGCCACGCGATCGTGATCGAACGCTCTAGATGATGGAGAAGGTTTTGGGCCAAATTGAAGGGGTGTTGGGCTGCAACACACACGAGGCCTTTTCGGTCCCTCGGTTAACCGTTGGAGTATCAAACGAAGTCCAAATGGTACGAAACTTGACAAGAGGTCTACCGGTAGTAAACCAAGGCCGCTTGGCAAGTCTCAGTCCAATCCGGAAATGTTTAATCCCCACACACGAAAGAAAGGTAGAAATGACCACCGGAGGAGAACGGAGCGCCGGATTGCAAAACAGACAACGGGGAAAATGCTCGGATGCATGAGACGAACATGTATGCAAATGAAATGCACATGATGACATGATATGCAATGCATGACACACAAGCAATGGCAAGGCAACAACAGCGAATAAGCGGAGGACACCTGGCACATCGGACACAGGGCGTTACAATAGAGGAGTAACTGTCTCCACTGCCTAAAATGTAGTTACTAACCATTCTCAGCCTATCTTGATTAAGCTTGTGTGTTAGCTTTGTAGCATGTACCTACTCTGCAATTTTCTTTATGCAAGTTTAGCAGACGGTACGGTAAGAACATGGATGGATCGTTTGCATATATATGCGTACTCCGTCATTTTGTCTATCAAGCGTGTAAATTGAAACAACTAGTTTCATATGTACTTTATGCTTATTCCTTTTGATCTCTGAATGATATAGGAGATTATGTTGGTGCTCTATTAACATGATTGTTGTGTGTGTTTCTGTTGCGTAATAATATTGCAGACAAGATATTTCTGAAATTAGGATCGAAAGTTGTTGCGCGGCGGGTTGGTCTACAAGAGGATGCTTCCCCCCTCTCTCTCGCTGCGTAATTAACATGAATTCAGCTAGGCATTAACGTGCAGTAAGAGGCAAGGTACCATCTCTCTCTCTCTCTCTCTCTCTCTGATATGATCTATTTAAGCTTCTACATCCTAATCAGCAATTAGATTACCAAGAATTAGGTCTACATTTTGAGGTTATAACGCTGCACCAACAAAAGCAAGTTTAGGTATGCATTATCTCTAGGGGCATTGGCTTTGTAGATTTACTTGCATTGAGACAGTCACTATCTAACTTCCAGTAGCAGGTTTAGTCTACCTTACTATGCATTTCTGAAGGCTTGGTTCCCTCCCTGATCATGATGCGTGTAGACGCACGCACAAAGTTAGGTCTTGGGATCTGTTTTAGGAACAATTGTTGCTAGCCTTGTTTGTTGCCACCAACAATTATGCTTAGTGCCTCTCGGGTTTCTATTTTTCTTCTTTGCTAGGCATACCATCTAATCTAATTTTCTTATAGTCAAGTGCATCCATCAATCAAATCAATAAAAGAATGGATGGTATTAGAGTCCGTCAGAGATTTCTCCCTCTAAGAAAGATCAACAAGTTATTAGTTACTAGGAACCTGGACGACCTGCAAGACAGATTTACCAGTGATGCATGTCAGATCTATCCTCTCTTCATCATATACTTGCTGTACTAGATTAAATAAACGCGGGGTTCAAGCACACAACTAAACTGTACTGTAGCTTTGAACAAAGCGATGGATGTGTATTTTTGTGTAGCTCTGGACAAAGCCCAGACATTTTTTTGCATTCCATGCTTTATATTGATAAAAATGATTATGACATGCACTGGTACGCGTCGGTGCTATACAAACAGTTTTTAACCCCTTTCCGCGATGGCATTTGGAACCGTCGCCAAGTGAGTGTGGGTGATAGGGGGTCATTCCCACATGACCCAGAAACCGTCAGGGATAGGGAGCCTTGATGCATACAGTTGTCCCTATATAATTGTTTCTGATATCTCGAATATCCCAAACGCTTCGTCCTTGCTACTCGTTTGTGCTCGCATTGCAATCATAGTCGGAGTTTTGTGGTTTACCTAAAACCAGGCAGATTCCAGGCACGGGAGTTTTCCAGGCACGTACCAAACCGGCTCTATGTTTACGATGCCTCGCACATCACAAACAGTTCAGGATTATAAAACCGTGTACGATAGGTAGACAATCACACACATTTAGTTTCCCCGCACCGTATGTGATAGTGTCTGACATTACAAACGCTTTGCAAACAGTAACTATGTGCATTGTTACACACGTTTCCTCTCCGTGAACCATGTCGAATTATGATGTATATCGCACATGCTGTGCTTTATTAACCGTGTGCGCCGTAATGACATGCACACCGTAATTTCGCCCTAATTTAATTGCCACTATTTAAAACTGTACCTAATTTAACCTTGAAAGTAGGCTATAGCTTTATTCATATCCATCAGGTTGAAACAAGCAATGCATTATTCGATTCAAAGGTACATTTGTTTAAGAATTACATAAGCACCAAATAAAGAATGATGAACCAAGGTTCTATACTTGTACTATTATAGATGGAAAAGAAAGAGGCGATAGACATTTTGGTTGCTGAACAAGGTGAAACGGAATGGCCCTATTGTGCTCTCTTGGATGCAGAAGGTACGCACGACTCTAGTCCAACCCCTTGTGATGGCCGACTGCCAACCATGTAGTTTGAGAGGTAATCTTAAGTAAACTGCTTTAGGATCCACTACAAAGGAAAAAAGATTGAGACATTGTCATCTAACACAACTCATTACGGGTAGTAAAAAGAAGGTGTAACATCCCAAAATTCTAAATTTTGGAATGTTATATAAAATAGATAGATTTGATTGATTGTTTGATTGATTGTGTGAAATTGAGTGAAATTCGAAAGCTTTTTGAAAGTTAAATGAGAGGGAATAAAAGGACTTTCCCAAACTTTCATTTTTTGCATTCATGATCTCCGTGAATTCAAATTCTTTTCACCACGAAACCCTGGAGAGAAGATAACATGACTTCTTCCATTTATTTAAATGACAAGGGTTTTTGAAAACATTTGAAATTCATTTGGAAAATATTTCCAATTCAGAAACTTTATGCAACTCAATGATTTTCACGAGAGAAGATAAAATGACTTCTTCAAAGTATAAGGAATATGAGTTGGGAGTTTCAAAGAACTCAAATCTAAAATCTATTTGAGATTATTTTCAATTTGGAGTTATTTGAGTTCTATTCAAATTATTTTTCTCCAAAAATAAAATATATGGAAATTAGGGTAACATGATTCCCTACAATAGAAAATTGGAGAAAAATTAATTTGAAATCATTTTGGTATTTTAAAAATGATTTTTATTGGTTTTTATTAGACCAGTAGCACTCTTTGAATTATCTGATTTTGTGTGTATTTTATTTAATGCTAGAAAATGTCCATGTTGTTGGAAATCTTTTTCTGAAAATTTTGATATACTACATGCCTATTTAATATTTCTATTTATTTTGTCTTTCTTATTTTTTTCCTGGAGAAAAGGGTTTATTTAAAAAAAACATTTCCCCTCCCCCGACTGGACCGGCCCAGACCAGTCCAGCGCCAGCCCAGCCCAGCAGCGGCCTCCGCGCGCCCGAACCGCCTCCGCCTCGCCCGCCCGCTCTCTTCTCCGCGCGCACGCTGCCACGCCCAGCCATCGACAGGTGGGACCCACCTGTCGGGTTCGTCACCGACCTCCCGCCGGAGTCCAGCACACGCACGATTCGCCGGCCGACGCCGTGCTCAACCCGGGCGCCTCCCCCGTCTTCTCCCCTCGCCCAAGGCGACCCCCTTTAAGAGCCGAGGCCCTGGCCTCGTTTTTCCTCAAACCGAAGCTCTCCACGCCCCGCGCGAACTCGCCGGAGTTCGTGAGATCCGCCGCCAAGCCCGCGCCGTTCCGACTCCGAGGTCGAGCGCCGACACCGCCACCGCCTTCCCCTTGTCGAGCCGCGCCTCTCCATCTTCTCCACCGGCGCCGCCGAGCCCTGGAGCCGCCGCCCCGTTCGAGCCGCCGCTGCCGCCGCTTTCTTCTCCGACGCCGACGACGTGACCGCCGCGGTAAAGCCCCCCCTCTCACCTCAACCGTCCAATCTTAGAGCTACGGTTAGGATTAGATATGTTTGTTTTTTTTGAAACGGTATGCCCTAAATAGCGAACATCCGCCGTTTTAGCCTCGCAGCGAACAGATTTTGGCCAGTAGATTTCTGACACGTATCCAGGGACCTAGTTGCAATTTCTTTCTTTGTAGTTTAGTCCCTGATTTTCAAAACACCACATCTTTTTACTCGTTTATCCAAATCCAACGAAACCAACGCTCACGTCTTCGTTATGATCCCCTCTATCCAATAATCCAACTCAAACATGTTTTTGAAAAATTTAAAATTTGGTTTAGATCAGATTTGAATTCAAACTTCGTTTGATCATAACTAGAGTTTCGTAGCTCCGTTTGAGTTGATTCTTTTTGCAAATCGAAGCTCTTGACCTAAACTTTCTGATAAGGCCAAATTCAAATAATTTTGGTACTGTTAGAAATTGTTTTATGTTGCAAGAGTTATTTGCTTGGTTTGATGTTTTCCAAATCGTCTTCTTCGTTCTTTCTGATCTTCTGAGTGATTGCTTATGTGAGGTTACTATTGCTTGCTCCCGATAGATTGACCGGAGTGTGACGAGTAGAGCTATCAAGATTTTTGAGTGCGAATCATCTTCATCAACATTACAGGCAAGTTCACACTTTGATCATACCCCCTTTCATACCCAGTTTTATTGCATTAGATCAATCCTCAAACATTGCATGATTAGGATCTAATTAAATTGTGGGATGGGAAGTAGTTGAGGTAGTACCTATTACCTGTTTGTTATCAAACCCTTGGGAGTTACTATTACGTTATGCTTATAGTGCCATGCTATGCTCGTAGACGTGGATTGGGTTTTGAGAGTATCCATGCCGATGTGAGATTGTTAATTAATGGTTTACTTAAGGTGGCAACTTAAACACACATCTGGGTGGATTGCGGTACCTGGTTATTCCAGGATTGCCTGTCTAGGCACCTGGCTAGACCAAGATTGCCTGGTTTTTTTATGGACTCTAGCATAGTTGATTAAGTCGTGTGAACTCTTACAGTGGTAGACTAGCAGATGTATGGGTTGTAGGTGGTACGGTCTACCCATCGTAAGGTGCAAACGCTTCTGAAAGACTATGTCTCGGTCATCCGTTTCTCAAACACCTTGTAGTGCGAGAAATCCAAGGGAGGAGATCGAGTCTTGTGGGGAAAAGTGCGCAAACCTCTGCAGAGTGTATAAACTAATCATGGTTAGCCGTGTCCCCGGTTATGGACAACTTGAGTATCTAGTACCTGGATTATCATGTGAATCTCATCATGTTACTCTAAAATTTAATTTTTTTGGGTTTAATGATGTTACTTAATTGGGATTGAGAATGCTGTCAACCATTCTCAATGTTCAACAACCACCATGATAGTTAAAATAAAAATTTATTCCTTTGCAGTAGGGAAAAATTGGCTTTTCGCAAAAACATATAACCATAGAGCTTTTCCACCAGCCATATATGCATGTAGTTATAGCCATTGTTCATCATTCTCTATGGTGTGAATTTGCCAGTACATTCAATGTACTGACCCTTTGTGGCTGCAACGTCTCATGTTGCAGGATTTCTTACGACGAGTAAGTGATACGTTAGGGTTACGATTTCTACACTCAACTTTGCCGTTGGTGTTGATGGGAATCCACAACCTTGTTACTTCCGCTATTTTTGGATTGAGGTAATAGTATTTACGTTACTTTTTACATGTGATTTACCTCTGTTATAAATCCTCGAGTACTGTGTGTGTCAGCATACCGATCCAGGGATGACACTAAAGCACAGAGACTTGATCCAATCGGGTTGGGTCGCTACAGAAGGCTACAAGGTTCTTACTTACCATCCTGCAGTTCACTATTGTCTTGCATAAAGTGTAAACAAATAGTTTGATTGACGTCTTTTGACCCATTTTAATAACAATATTTATCAGTTTCCTCACTTGATGCTGGTTCATGAATATCTCATTGCCCCATACACAGAAAGGGTCAAAGTGTGGATCTTGGCAATGACATATGTACCTAAAAGCACCAAGTTAATATTAGAAGCTAAACAACAATTGATGATGTAGTACAACACTCCCTCCATCCCATTATATAAGATTTTATTACATGTATATCTAGACATCATCAAAACATTAAGGTAACACTCTTCCTTGTTGATATGTAGCCTGGGATTGCATATTTAGTCATTCAGTACACATGTTGCTATGTAGCTTCAGTGTGCAGGCTTAAGCACGCTAGTTAAGCAAAACAAGAAGTGGAAAGGTGTGTTAACTACATCAGGCATAACATTTAAAAACTAGCAAATAGTCATTCAAACTAGTATTGTGCAGGTCTATAGTACACTAGTTATTGTTAAAAAACGAAATGGCATGTTAACTGCAATATCCTTAAGCAACCAAATATCATAATTCATAGTGGTATTGTTGAAACTGTTATTGATGAAATTGAACTGCACGGCAAATAGTTGGACATATAGAGCATCACATTGTGAAGAACTAAAATAAACAAGTCATAAGGTCATCTCTAGCCGATCCTTTAAAAGTTAAAGGACTAAAAGCCTTAGTGGATACATATATATATATATAGGCAAAATTGTGTCTATCATAGCTTGCTAGGGAAATAGCTATCATAGCCACACAACACATGCGCCATGATTCGTGTTGACCATGTGGTGGTTAAACTAAAGAGGTGCTTGTGGGGTGTTTTGCAGCCCATGCGCCAGAGAAATGCTATGCATGGTCAGCACGTAGTGGTCCATGCGGCTGTACAACAGGGGGAGGAGGAGGGTCAAGGCGCCATGTGCATGATGTATGCAACAATTTTGGAACCTGAAGCCAATTCGGAGAAAGCCATGTAGGAGTCACGTGACAAGTAGAAGTGGAGCGACTGAAGGTTTGGGGCTTCTGGAGTTTTTGCACTACATAAGCACATTTATCTGAAGAGTACGGAGACACTGTTAATTACCTCAATGAATTAGCTTGTTAACTTCATGTATCAGGTAGTTAGGTAGTCCAACTTCCTGTATTTGCACAGTGACACGACGACGAGCACTCCGTTTCCAAAGCGTATGGGCGGAGCTATTTATTTGAATCGCAGAATCTTTTGCTTCGGTGGGAGTAACCATTTTTGTGTTTGATGCAGAAGTAGCTTAAACCTAGTATAGTTATTTATCACAGGAGCATTTTGGTAGAGATTTTAATGCGTAAATCAAAATGCTACAACATATCGTGGTTGAGTGTAATTGCTCGTTAATTAGGTAGACAACCTCTAGTCAAAATATCAAACCGGCTATTTTCAAAGTAACACCACCAATGCATGGCATGTATGCTTTGGTTCTCCACAAAAAAAAGTTCTACTCTTTATTGGATCCCAAAGTTTCAGTGAATGTACTGGTAACCATAAAAGTTTCAGTGTAATATGCTTCAAATGAATTTTATTTTTACCTTCCACTTACACCATAGGCGGTTAATTGTTCTTTAATGACACCCTTCATACAAGATTAGATAATATTCTGATCGACGATGGAACCGACGTATGTGAAGAGCGCCAAAGAATAACTATCTTAGGTGGATGTCGGTGTTCTGGGAACGGGGGTCCCCAGACTTGCCTGCCTGCGGCCTGCGGCGTGGCTCAAAGGGGGGCCTAGCACGGCCCATCTTCATCAACACAAGACTCAAGACCCTCGCGACGGGCCAAGCCTCGCGGGGCGGACGACACGGAGCTTCCTCAGGCACGGCCTCGTCAGGCTGGCTCACGAGGAGGCAGAGAGATCAAGGCGGGGTACCTCACGAGGTGCCCGTGACGCAAGCCATGACGACTCAGGGCGCCAGGCGGGTGCCAGCCCACGCAGCGTCCTCCTTTCCACTTTGGTGCAAAGGGGGCAAGCGCAGCCGCGGAGTACCCAGGCGTCAGGCAAAGGTTGCCATTTCGGTGCAACGAGACCAAGACCAGGAGGACTACGAGACGGAGGTCACCGTGGAGCCCAAGACGGCGTCATCACTAGAGCTTTGCGCAGGCGAAGACTGCTTTTGTCAGGGTAGCTGATACTTGTTGTCCCCCTTCAAATTAGCCCGCCATTGTTGGCTCCCTTCCCGCTCGATATTTGGGAAGAGGACCAGGGCCTATATAAATAGGACCAGCCACCCACATGGTAAGGGGGCGGTTAGAGAGAGAGAGAGGAAGAAAAGGGCGACTGAACTCCTCCTAACAGTTCATCGCCTCAACCAAGAGCAGACCCTCGCAAGGCTGTTCTCCCTTGTATTGTTCATCATCATCAGCCCCAAGAGGCAATCCACCCATCACACACTGGAGTAGGGTATTACACCACAACGGTGGCCCGAACCAGTATAAACCTTGTGTCTCTTGTGCAGTTCTTTCAGTAGCCTAGATCTTCGCGAGACGGAGAGGTAGAAGGCGTAATCTCCGCGCGCACCCCAGTGTTCGAACCTTAAGGGTCTGTCGGAACCCGAAATCCGACAGTGGAACTGTTGAGATCGACAATAGAACCGACGTATGTGAAGAGCGCCAAAGAATAACAATCTTAGGTGGAACAGTTCAGATCAACGATGGAACCGACGTATGTGAAGAGCGCCAAAGAATACCAATCTTAGGTGGAACAGTTGAGATCAACGATGGAACCGACGTATGTGAAGAGCGCCAAAGAATAACTATCTTAAGTGGAACCGTCGAGATCAACGATGGAACCGACATATGTGAAGAGTGCCAAAGAATAACTATCTTAGGTGGAACTGTTGAGATCGATGATGGAACTGACATATGTGAAGACCACCAAAGAATAACTATCTTAAGTGGAACCGTCAAGATCAATGATGGAACCGACGTATGTGAAGAGCGCCAAAGAATAACAATCTTAAGTGGAATCGTCGAGATCAACGACGGAGCTAATTGATGTAGGGCTAGGGGACCGGTAACCGTAGTTCAGGAATCATTGAAAATCAAAGCTGGGTCCGTAGCACGTGCCTGGTTTGGCAAACAGGAGATTTACACATATACCTACAAAGGCGCAACATGGAGTTAAAAAATGCACAACATACACACACTGACACACTAACAGGCTAACCAAACTCCCTAAAAGCTAGCTGCATGCGTTCAGATAAGAGAGAGAGGAGCGGTGGTCATGTAGGAGCTGCATGTACGGATGCTTGATTACAACACACACGACCGTAGACCACATGCGTTTCACTTGACACAAGATCGAAGTGCTGCACATCAGAAGACACATATGGGTACACGCATGTCACGCATGTCACTCGTAGGTTCCGTCGTGGCTATCGGACTGAACCTACGTCCGTCTCGTCGATGGACGCATGTCGGAACCTGCACAAAATGTCGCTCGGTTGATGGAACCTGAGACATACGAACGCGTGTGACGGCCACACCTTTGTACGCACATGCAAGACAGACTTTTTGTCAGCCCATTAGGCATAAAGCAGTGAGGACCAGCCTGCCACCGCAGCTAAATTAGCACAACACATGGGCTTGAGATGGTACCACACCAAACAACTAGTACGAATCACAAAGCACACCAACGGTACCGATAGCTATTTCTAGGGCAAGCTATATATATACATAAACACTATTCTGATCACGAGATCAGAATAATATTCTGATCACAACCTGAATTGCCTGAGTAATGCGCCTGAACTTCCCTGTGTACTAACCTGAACTTCTGGCTATCTTTGCAACCGTGGCTTCCCCTGCGAGTTTTTCTGATCATTCGTGTTGTTTGTGATGTAAGTGTAATGTGGACACGTTTTTTAGAGTCTAAATGATTGTTTTGATTCGGATTCTAGCACGTTGGTGGATTTGCTCTCGGGGTCGTGATGAACTTGTTTCTGTTACAAGTTTAATGCATGTTTTGGATGTTGTCGAAGTTACGGAACGATGGGGATTAGGTTTTAGTACGAGTTTGGAGCACAAATTCTTTGTTATTTCAAACAAATTTGAAATCGCCCGTGTTCTTCATTCGCCCGAGATGAAACCCGTGCTTCTATTGATTTCTCGTTTTTCGTTAAAGTTTGCTGCCTGATTTGCGTACTTTAGTGAAATTCGAGGCTTACTAATCCGTAAATTTTAATCGGGAGGGTCCTTACGGTTTGATTTCTAGTGCTTTGATGTTGGCACTCCTGCGGGTTTCTACACATGTTATTTTTAGCGGTTTTGAAATTTACCCTCTGGTCCTTTCAGTTGTCGAAAGGTAGTTGCCAGATCATTTCCAAGGGGGTGCAGACGTGTTGCAATCTTGTGGAGATGATTTTATGCTTCGGACGAATTCTTTTGTTCATTATTTCTAGATCTTCTAATGGTCGTTGTACAAGCTAGACTTCTGCGTTTTCATACCTGAACTTCTTCTTTTGCTTCGTTGGATCCTGTCGGGGCTGGGGTGGCTCGGGATCGGGATCGGGGGAGGATCAGGTGGATCCTGTTGGGTCTGTCCGGGTTTCTGTGCTGGACTTCTGAGTTGTCATACCTGAACTTCTTCTTTTTTCTTTCGCTGCAAGATAATGCAGCTAGTCCTTTGTATCAGAAAGCCGTACTAGATTTTCTTCTACAATTTTTGTTGTAGCTAGTGTGTAAGCGTGGAGCTGGACCACAGGAACATGCATCCTCTTTTTCCCTTAGTATATGTTTTGGTATAGTTTTTTGATCATCCACTTATCTTTGGTAAGATCTGGACTTCTCTTTTTTTATGAATGGTTGAACTTCTGGTTTTCCAGATTACATTCCACATTTGCAATGCGAAGGCGCATGGTGCTCTATATTTTCTTTGTTTGGTTTCCTTTCGTATTTTTAATTCTTCAAATGTTCCTTTTTATACTTTTGTCTCGTGAGAAATCATGGGATTAGCCAAAGTATGCATGCACTTTTTCCAAATCATGTAAGGGTCGTTTGTAGAAGCTGGACTTCTATGTTCTTTATACGTGAACTTCTGCTTTTTCCTTCTTTGCAAAGTAATAAAGCAATTCCTCTGTATTTCCTTCTTTTTATGTTACTTTTCATTCTTTGCATTGGTTTGGATTTTTTTGACTTAGTCCCGTGAACAGCCATGTAATTGGGCGATGGATATGCGTATTTTTTTATTTTTTCTAGTATGTTATTTGTACTTATAATAGTTGTTGTTCTTCACTGAATAACTATCCTGAACTTCAGTGTGATAACCGTTTTTAACATGTTAAATTTGAGGTTGTTATTTTTTGGATTTAAATATTTTGTAGATATTGAAATCGGCATTGCGCGTATTGACCAATGCGGTAGCGCAAGGCCGAGCAGGGGGGAGGGGGGTCGGGACCCCCCTTCCCTCCCCCTGCGAGGCCGAGACAGGAACGAGCCGGAGCAGGCGACGACGCGGCGTGCCGCGTCGTCGCATGCGGAGGCGAGTCCGTCACATCCGTGACCCCACTATCTATCTTAGGGTTTTTAGGGTTTAGGGTGCGTGCGGTGGGGGTGGAAACAGAATAACCGCATTGCGTCCTGTCAAATCCTAGCGCACAGTAATGCGGTAGCGCGAGGCCGAGCAGGGGGCGAGGGGGGGTCGGGACCCCCCTCCCCTCCCCCTGCGAGGCCGAGATAGGAACGAGCCGGAGCAGGCGACGACACAGCGTGCCGCATCGTCGCATGCGGAGGCGAGTCCGTCACATCTGTGACCCCACTATCTATCTTTGGGTTTTTAGGGTTTAGGGTGCGTGCGATGGGGGTGGAAACAGAATAACCGCATTGCGTCCTGTCAAATCCTAGCGCACAGCAATGCGGTAGCGCAAGGCCGAGCAGGGGGGAGGGAGGGTTGGGACCCCCCTCCCCTCCCCCTGCAAGGCCGAGACAGGAACGAGCCGGAGCAGGCGACGACACGGCGTGCGGAGTCGTTGCTTGCGGAGGTGAGTCCGTCACATCCGTGACCCCACTATCTATCTTAGGGTTTTTAGGGTTTAGGGTGCGTGCGGTGGGGGTGGAAACAGAATAACCGCATTGCGTCCTGTCAAATCCTAGCGCGCAGCAATGCGGTAGCGCGAGGCCGAGCAGGGGGCGAGGGGGGGTTGGGACCCCCCTCCCCTCCCCCTGTGAGGCCGAGACAGGAACGAGCCGGAGCAGGCGACGACGCGGCGTGCCGCGTCGTCGCATGCGGAGGCGAGTCCGTCACATCCGTGACCCCACTATCTATCTTAGGGTTTTTAAGGTTTAGGGTGTGTGCGGTGGGGGTGGAAACAGAATAACCGCATTGCGTCCTGTCAAATCCTAGCACGCAGCAATGCGGTAGCGCGAGGCCGAGCAGGGGGGAGGGGGGGTCAAGACCCCCCTCCCCTCCCCCTGCGAGGCCAAGACAGGAACAAGCCGGAGTAGGCGATGACGTGGCGTGCCGCGTCGTCGCATGCGGAGGTGAGTCCGTCACATCCGTGACCCCACTATCTATCTTAGGGTTTTTAGGGTTTAGGGTTATTATGGTTTAGGGTTAGATATGAACTTCATGTGTTTTTGTACTTGAACTTCTTTTTGTTTCTTAGGGTTTATTTATTCTTATACCATTACTTCTTTTATTAGAGTACTTGAACTTCTGTTCTTTATTTTTTGAACTTCTTTGTGTTGTTTTTAGGTGCATATTTATGTATGTATTTTTCTTCCTTTGGTAGTGCATTTGCCATCTATTTTTGGTTTTAAGGATATCAGCAGTGCTATTGTGTGAAGTTATCTCATTATAATAGATGCATTCAAATGGTGCATTCATTTATCTATAGATGTATTTACTTTTTTAGCTGTTGTGGGGGGGGGGGGGGGGGTAAAACTGTAAATTCAGTGGCGCTGCAATTCCCACGACAGATAGGCATTAAGTGAGCATCTCCCTCGCCACCACCTGTCAAAAAACCCCTCTCCCCTGTCGCTCGCTCTCTTCCCCCTCTCCGTCGCTCCGCTGCCTTCCTCGCCTCCAACTCCCCCCGATTTCTCCGCCCCTGTCCCCTGCCCTCGTGCTGGAGTAACCGGCGCACGCCCCCGCTCCTATTTCTCCCCCACGCCCCGCTCTCCCTCGCCCAACCCGCTCTATTCTGCTCTGAAGCGAGGGCGGCAACTGCCTGCGTGGTTGCAAGGTGCGCGTGGCGTCGTGGGGAGTGGAAGAACTGTCGCGGATTCGTGTGAGCGGGGGTTGTTTCGAGAGGTACAAATGCTGCCCCCGCCCCCCTAATGCTTGCTTTTAGTTCCGCCAGATCTGTCGAGTCTGCCTCCTGTGTGCTCTCGCGTCTGCCTCCTACCCCCTTCTTCTGATGGTTTGATGGGAGATTAGGTAGGGTTCTTGTGCGTGTGGTGGGTGGATTCCATTCCCCCGTGGTCAGATTTGTCTATGAGATGCTTGTGTGTGCTATTTCTCCATTCAGAGTTGATTGGATTTCATTTCCCCTTTGATGATTTCAGCATTTATATGCATGTGAGAGAGGGTGTGGTGTGATGGTTCATGCTGAATCTGATGTATCTAATTGTCTTAGTATTGTTGATTTCGAAGTCTA
Organism: Triticum urartu; assembly: GCF_056163025.1. NCBI lineage: Eukaryota > Viridiplantae > Streptophyta > Magnoliopsida > Poales > Poaceae > Triticum > Triticum urartu. The sequence goes on from NC_141876.1 coordinate 26,646,216, forward strand.
GATTGTGTCTGTCACATGCTAGTTAGTTTCTGGATTCTTTTTTTGTTTGTGCTTGCCTATATGTGCTACTGTTCATGTTTTCATACTTGTTGATATTATCTAGTTGTTTCATCCTAGGGTTTCATTTAGTTGTTTTTTTTATTTGTTTTATGATTTTCTACCTGCTAACTATATGAATTCTATCCCCTGTTTTTAGTAGGTTGGTCTAGGGTTTGGAGTTTCATTCGTCAAGGGGGTTGTGTTGTCATGGCTTCCAAACCTTCTCCGGGTATCTTAATGTAGTTGGATCTTGTATTTTAAAGCAGTATTCTTATATATGTCTGCCCATATCTTCATTTAGTTTTCTTGTTGGACTGCCATTCTTATTAGTGTGAACTCTAAGAAAGGTTATGTGTATGCTTTTTACCCTTAGCTTGAGTTAGTAGTGTTGCTTACTTTTTAGTTGATGATTTACAGGTGAAACTATGTCACCAAGTGTTGTTGGACTTCCCAAATGATTCATATTTATAGTGTATGTCTTTGTTTTTTTTATTTGTTATCATGTTCATGGTATTGATATTTAGTTTGGTTGTGAAATACTATTTGTGGTCATGCTACATATTTTTTATGTGCTATTTGCTTGGGTCACAAAGTTGAACTTCTGGTTTTAATTATTGTTTGTTCATAATGAAATTTGGTTGAACTTCTGTTATGCACATTTTGTGTTTACTACTTTGTTATGTATCGTTGAACTTCTGGACATTCATGTTATATGTAGTAGAACCTCTGAGTGTAGATTATTTTTATAGTTAGTGTGTAGATTTTAGTTTGTTTGTTGTGTTTACTACTTTGTTAGGTATTGTTGAACTTCTTGTTATTGGACATTGTTGTCAAAGTAGAAGTCCCTTTGGTGTAGGATTGTGCATTAGAACTCAGCTGCCTTTTTACTTGCATTTTTTGTAGTTGGTGATGAGTTGAATAGTTCTGAAAAAATGCCTGCAATCAAGATGGAGCTTCAGAGGTTAATACTGATGCTCCAATATCTGATGCGGCTAAATCATCCTTCACCCTTTGACTTTGATTGCCGAGGTTGCTTCGAGCCTTGAGAATGTTTCAAGCCTCGAGGATCTTGCTTCTGCAGCTCTTGCATCACCTAGTATGTGAAACCCCTTTTCTTTTTTATTTTAAAGTTTTCAGCCATGTTTTTTTAGCTTGTTCATGTCGTTTGTTTTTGTTTTTGTTCATGACTTTTTTTATTTTTTGCTTCAATTTTTTTGTGTTCTTTGCAGATGTGTCCACAGAGGAGGAAGCTGTGAACACCATCAACCATATTTTATCTGAGTTGGGTTTATCAGAAAACCCTGCTGCAGCTGAGGAGGGGGCTCCCTCAGTCAAAGGTTGTGATTCCGTTCCGGATCCTTTGTGCTCTCTTCAGATGTCAGAGACGCAGTCGCAGTCTGTTGATGGGACTGAACCTGTCACGCAACCCGAGGATGTGCCTTTTCAGCTTCTCCTGGAGGACCAACGTAAGAGGAAGAAGCAAGAAAATTTTGACAAGAAGAGGGCGGCCTGCCTTGAGAAAGGTTCTGATGTTCCTGGATCTGTTCATGCGGCTGAGCTCACTATTGAGGAAGACGTGTCGTGTGGTAGTGATGGCACGGTTGTCCCTGTTAAGAAGAAAATCAAGAAGACTATTGCGAGGAAGCTAGTAGTTGGTAAAGTTACTCCTCGGAGGAGCCCACGTGTTTCAAGGCCTGCAGAAGTTGTTGAAGATGAAGGGTTAGGCCTTGGTGGTACGCCACGCCGTAGTCCTCGTGTGCTTGCCACTGCCGCGCCTACACCTTCTCCGCTTGGTGCTGGTGCATCTGGTAAGGGGAAGAAATGCAGCGTGAAACGCAAGGTTCCACCTGCAAAGGTCAACAAGGGTGTGAAGAAGCATTCTCGTGTTAATCCAGAGGACAAGGATGATGCTGATTTCAATGCTGATGATGAGGACGACGACGATGATGATGCTGCTGCTAATCAGGTATGAATGTCTCATGTTTACTGTTTTTTAGAGCATTTGTCGCTGTTGGTGTAGTTTTATTGTTTTTAGCACTGCCTTGGCGTACATAGATGACCTTCTGCTCCATCTCAATATAGACGAATAAATTAGCCGATGTGCTTTGCTTTTATGGTATTACTGCCTTTGTGTACATAGTTGGACTTCTGGGTATATACATGAAGAAATTAGCTCAACTTGTTTTGTATACATGTTTGATTACTGCCTTAGTGTATATGGTTGAACTTCTGCTTTTTAAATTTCCAACATTTTTGAAAGCATGTTGACTAGTGTTCATACATGGTTGTACTGCCTATGTAGACATAGTTGGACTTCTGAGATACATGTTTGATTATTGCCTTGGTATACATGGTTGAACTTCTGCTTTTGTAAATTTCCAACATTTTTGAAAGCATGTTGACTAGTGTTCATACATGGTTGTACTGCCTATGTAGACATAGTTGGACTTCTGAGATACATGTTTGATTACTGCCTTGGTATACATGGTTGAACTTCTGCTTTTGTAAATTTCCAACATTTTTGAAAGCATGTTAACTTCTGGTCATACATGGTTGTACTGCCTATGTAGACATGGTTGGACTTCTGAGATATAGTGCGTATATGTAGGCATTAGTGGAATTTTGGTGAAGGTTGTGTGTCTCATTGTTCTGCCTTTTTTCCTTGTCAATGTATTTTTTTCAGTATCAGCTTGTGCAGCGGCCTGAGAGGAGGCAAAGCACCCGAAGAAGGTGGCCAAGGAGGAGGTGAGGCAAAACGTTTTAACAAGACGGTTCGCTGCTCACTAGGAGAGGTCAAGACGTGTGCAAAAATGCTACAAGATAGGCACAAGGCGAGGGTTATCAAGGCTGGTTTTGGTTGTGTGTTTGACTTGAAGGTTGATTCCAACATTTCTCGTCCTTTGATGGGCAACATCTACACGAGGATTGACCCTTCAACCATGATTTTGGACATGGGTGAGGTGAACAAGGTTATACGTATTACAAGTGATGCTATTCACCATCTCTTCGGGTTCCCTCAAGGTAATCGTACCCCCCTAGGCCCTCGAATGATGGTTTCGATGATGCTGTTATGAGGTTGAAGGGCAAGCTTGGGTATGCTAGGAGAGACGACATCAAGACAAAGGATTTGCGGAATATCCTCGCTGAACTTGTGAAGGATGAGACGAAGGATGATCTTGCTCTGCAGGTGTTTTACCTTATTGTTTTCATGAAGGTGGTTATCCCTGGAACGTCTACACGAGTGTCCAGGGAGGCAGCAATGGCCGAGAACCTTGTGTTTGAGGATATGGCAGACATGGACTACTTCCAGTTGGTTGTTGAAGATATTCGGAGTGCTGTTGTTAGGTATCAGCAAGGTACTAGCAGAGGAAAAGTTGTCACAGGCTGTGCCATCCCGCCGCTTCTTATGTATCTGGACTGCCTTATCATTGGCAAGACACCTAATATTGACTTGAGGATCCCTCGCATAAATTTCATGGATCAGGCCAAGCTTCTTGAGCTTGCTGCGGCTGACTTGGTCACGAAAGGTGATGATGACCCAGCCAACTGGGTGTTTGGGACACTGCATGTGAGTGTTTCTATGCATTATTCTTTCCTTGAACTTCTGGTATTGTCTTGTATATTTTTTGTTCCCATGTTCCTTCATTTGTTTTCTGACGCGTTGACTTTTGTTTTTGTATGCAGTGGAAGACACAGGCTGAGGTTGTGTTCTTTAGGGTTATCGAACGTCCTGTTCTAACTATGCCTCGTTCTGCCGGCCTAGGGAGTGGAAGTTCCCCAAGATTTGAATTCTCCCTGGGATGTTAATACTGGTGCCCCCCTGTAGATTCAGGAGGTTCTTCTGCCCGTGTGAGTGCTGCAGGTGGCGTTTCTTGCGAGGATTTGTTTGAAGCTGCCAATGTTTCTCTGGTTAGGATTGACAGTCTTCTTGAAACTGTTTGTGGGGAGTTGGCTCGTGTTCCTTCGACTGCTGAGCGTCTTAGTCGCGTTGATGGGATTCTTCCTCCCGGGCACGGGTTTGATGCTGAGTCTTCGAAGGAGGTCTTATGTATTGAAGCTAAATTTCTTGAAGAGCTTCGTCAAAGCACTTCCCACCTCCGGACTAGCGTTGGGCTGTTCAAGGAAATGCAGGATGCTCGTTGCAAGCCTTTTGAAGATGAGGCAAGTGTTGTTGTGAGACAGATTCAGAGGCAGGATTCTGTTCGTTCGGGTCGTGAAGGAGGCCACGTGGTGAAGGAAATATGCCCTAGAGGCAATAATAAAGTTATTATTTATTTCCTTATTTCATGATAAATGTTTATTATTCATGCTAGAATTGTATTAACCGAAAACATAATACATGTGTGAATATGTAGACAAAAAGAGTGCCACTAGTATGCCTCTACTTGACTAGCTCGTTAATCAAAGATGGTTATGTTTCCTAACCATGGACAAAGAGTTGTTATTTGATTAACGGGATCACATCATTAGATGAATGATCTGATTGACATGACCCATTCCATTAGCTTAGCACCCGATCGTTTAGTATGTTGCTATTGCTTTCTTCATGACTTATACATGTTCCTATGACTATGAGATTATGCAACTCCCGTTTGCCGGAGGAACACTTTGTGTGCTACCAAACGTCACAACGTAACTGGGTGATTATAAAGGAGCTCTACAGGTGTCTCCAAAGGTACATGTTGGGTTGGCGTATTTCGAGATTAGGATTTGTCACTCCGATTGTCGGAGAGGTATCTCTGGGCCCTCTCGGTAATGCACATCACTTAAGCCTTGCAAGCATTGCAACTAATGAGTTAGTTGCGGGATGATGTATTACAGAACGAGTAAAGAGACTTGCCGGTAACGAGATTGAACTAGGTATTGGATACCGACGATCAAATCTCGGGCAAGTAACATACCGATGACAAAGGGAACAACGTATGTTGTTATGCGGTCTGACCGATAAAGATCTTCGTAGAATATGTAGGAGCCAATATGGGCATCCAGGTCCCGCCATTGGTTATTGACCGGAGACATGTCTCGGTCATGTCTACATCGTTCTCGAACCCGTAGGGTCCGCACGCTTAAGGTTTCGATGACAGTTATATTATGAGTTTATGAGTTTTGATGTACCGAAGGAGTTCGGAGTCCCGGATGAGATCGGGGACATGACGAGGAGTCTCAAAATGGTCGAGACGTAAAGATCGATATATTGGACGACTATATTCGGACATCGGAAAGGTTCCGAGTGATTCAGGTATTTTTCGGAGTACCGGGTAGTTATGGGAGAAGCAATGGGCCTTGATGGGCTTTAGTGGGAAGAGGAGAAAGGCCAAGGGGCTGCTGCGCCCCCTCCCCTCTAGTCCGAATTGGACTAGGGAAAAGGGGGCCGGCCACCTTTCCTTCTCCTCCACTTCCTTCTCCCTTCCTCCCCTCTTGGTGGACTCCTACTAGGACTTGGAGTCCTAGTAGGACTCCACATCCTGGCCGCACCAAGCCTTGGCCGGCCTCCTCCTCCTCCATCCTTTATATACAGGGGCAGGGGGCACCCCATAGACACACAAGTTGATCCTCGTGATCGTTCCTTAGCCGTGTGCGGTGCCCCCTGCCACCATATTCCACCTCGGTCATATTGTTGTAGTGATTAGGCGAAGCCCTGCGTCGGTAGAACATCATCATCGTCACCACACCGTTGTGCTGACGGAACTCATCCCCGAAGCTTTGCTAGATCGGAGCCCTGGGAGCGTCATCGAGCTGTACGTGTGCTAAAAACTCGAAGGTGCCGGAGTAACGGCGCTTGGATCGGTCGGATCGGGAAGACGTACGACTACTTCCTCTACGTTGCGTCAACGCTTCCGCGTCGGTCTACGAGGGTACGTAGACAACACTCTCCCCTCTCGTTGCTATGCATCACCATGATCTTGCGTGTGCATAGGAAAATTTTGAAATTACTACGTTTCCCAACAGTGGCATCCGAGCCTAGGTTTTATGGTTTGATGTTATATGCACGAGTAGAACACAAGTGAGTTGTGGGCAATATAAGTCATACTGCCTACCAGCATGTCATACTTTGGTTCGGCAGTATTGTTGGATGAAGCGGTCCGGACCGACATTACGCGTACGCTTACGCGAGACCGGTTCTCCTGACGTGCTTTGCACATAGGTGGCTTGCGGGTGACTGTTTCTCCAACTTTAGTTGAACCGAGTGTGGCTACGCCCGGTCCTTGCGAAGGTTAAAACGGCATCAACTTGACAAACTATCGTTGTGGTTTTGATTCGTAGGTGAGATTGGTTCTTGCTTAAGCCCGTAGTAGCCACGTAAAACTTGCAACAACAAAGTAGAGGACATCTAACTTGTTTTTGCAGGGCATGTTGTGATGTGATATGGTCAAGACATGATGCTAAATTTTATTGTATGAGATGATCATGTTTTGTAACCGAGTTATCGGCAACTGGCAGGAGCCATATGGTTGTCGCTTTATTGTATGCAATGCAATCGCGATGTAATGCTTTACTTTATCACTAAGCGATAGCGATAGTCGTGGAAGCATAAGATTGGCGAGACGACAACGATGCTACGATGGAGATCAAGGTGTCGCGCCGGTGACGATGGTGATCATGACGGTGCTTCGGAGATGGAGATCACAGGCACAAGATGATGATGGCCATATCATATCACTTATATTGATTGCATGTGATGTTTATCTTTTATGCATCTTATCTTGCTTTGATTGACGGTAGCATTATAAGATGATCTCTCACTAAAAATTATCAAGAAGTGTTCTCCCTGAGTATGCACCGTTGCGAAAGTTCTTCGTGTTGAGACACCACGTGATGATCGGGTGTGATAAGCTCTACGTTCAAATACAACGGGTGCAAAACAGTTGCACACGCAGAATACTCAGGTTATACTTGACGAGCCAAGCATATACATATATGGCCTCGGAACACGGAGACCGAAAGGTCGAGCGTGAATCATATAGTAGATATGATCAACATAGTGATGTTCACCAATGAAACCACTCCATCTCACGTGATGATCAGACATGGTTTAGTTGATTTGGATCACGTGATCACTTAGAGGATTAGAGGGATGTCTATCTAAGTGGGAGTTCTTAAGTAATATGATTAAACTGAACTTAAATTTATCATGAACTTAGTCCTGGTAGTATTTTGCAAATTATGTTGTACATCAATAGCTCGCGTTGTTGCTTCCCTGTGTTTATTTTGATATGTTCCTAGAGAAAATTGTGTTGAAAGATGTTAGTAGCAATGATGCGGATTGGATCCGTGATCTGAGGTTTATCCTCATTGCTGCACAGAAGAATTTTTTCCTTGATGCACCGCTAGGTGACAGACCTATTGCAGGAGCAGATGCAGACGTTATGAACGTTTGGCTAGCTCAATATGATGAATACTTGATAGTTTAAGTGCACCATGCTTAATGGCTTAGAATCGGGACTTCAAAGACGTTTTGAACGTCATGGACCATATGAGATGTTCCAGGAGTTGAAGTTAATATTTCAAGCAAATACCCGAGTTGAGAGATATGAAGTCTCCAACAAGTTCTATAGCTAAAAGATGGAGGAGAATCGCTCAACTAGTGAGCATGTGCTCAGATTGTCTGGGTACTACAATCGCTTGAATCAAGTGGGAGTTAATCTTCCAGATAAGATAGTGATTGACAGAATTCTCTAGTCACCATCACCAAGTTAGTAGAACTTCGTGATGAACTATAATATGCAAGGGATAACGGAAACAAACCCCAAGCTCTTCATGATGCTGAAATCAACGAAGGTAGAAATCAAGAAAAACATCAAGTGTTGATGGTTAACAAGACCACTAGTTTCAAGAAAAGGGCAAAGGGAAGAAGGGGAACTTCAAGAAGAACGGCAAGCAAGCTGCTGCTCAAGTGAATAAGCCCAAGTCTGATCCTAAGCCTGAGACTAAGTGCTTCTACTGCAAAGGGACTGGTCACTGGAAACAGAACTACCCCAAGTGATTGGCGGATAAGAAGGATGGCAAAGTGAACATAAGTATATTTGATATACATGTTATTGATGTGTACTTTACAAGTGTTTATAGCAACCCCTCAGTATTTGATACTAGTTCAGTTGCTAAAGATCAGTAACTCGAAACGGGAGTTGCAGAATAAACAGAGACTAGTTAAGGGTGAAGTGACGATGTGTGTTGGAAGTGGTTCCAAGATTGATATGATCATCATCGCACACTCCCTATAATTTCGGGATTAGTGTTGAACCTAAATAAGTGTTATTTGGTGTTTGCGTTGAGCATGAATATGATTTGATCATGTTTATTGTAATACGGTTATTCATTTAAGTAAGAGAATAAATTGTTGTTCTGTTTACATGAATAAAACCTTATATGGTTACACACCCAATGAAAATAGTTCGTTGGATCTCGATCATAGTGATACACATAATCATAATATTGAAACCAAAAGATGCAAAGTTAATAATGATAGTGCAACTTATTTGTGGCACTGCCGTTTAGGTCATATTGGTGTAAAGCGCATGAAGAAACTCCATGCTGATGGGCTTTTGGAATCACTTGATTATGAATCAGTTGATGCTTGCGAACCATGCCTCACGGGCAAGATGACTAAGACTCCGTTTTCCGGAGCGAGCAACTGACTTATTGGAACTAATACATACTGATGTATGCGGTCCGATGAGTGTTAAGGCTCATGGCAAGTATCGTTATTTTCTGAACTTCACAGATGATTTGAGCAGATATGGGTATATCTACTTGATGAAACATAAGTCTGAAACATTTGAAAAGTTCAAAGAATTTCAGAGTGAAGTGGAAAATCATCGTGACAAGAAAATAAAGTTTCTACGATCTGATCGCGGAGACAAATATTTGAGTTACGAGTTTGGTCTTCAGTTAAAAACAATGTGAAATAGTTTCACTACTCACGCCACCTGGAACACCACAATGTAATGGTGTGTCCGAATGTCATAACCGTACTTTATTAGATATGGTGCGACCTATGATGTTTCTTACTGATTTACCACTATCGTTTTGGGGTTATGCTTTAAAGACAGTTGCATTCACGTTTAAAAGGGCACCATCTAAGTCCGTTGAGACGACACAATCTGAACTGTGGTTTGGCAAGAAACCAAAGTTGTCGTTTCTTAAAGTTTGGGATTGTGATGCTTATATGAAAAGGTTTCATCCTGATAAGCTCAAAACCAAATCGGAGAAATATGTCTTCATAGGATACCCAAAGGAAACTGTTGTGTACACCTTCTATCACAGATCCAAAGGCAAGACATTCGTTGCTAAGAATGGATCCTTTCCAGAGAAGGAGTTACTCTTGAAAGATGTGAGTGGGAGGAAAGTAGGACTTGATGAGGTAACTGTACCTTCTCCCTTATTGGAAAGTAGTTCATCACAAAAATCTATTCTTGTGACTACTACACCAATTAGTAAGGAAGCTGATGATGATGATCATGTAACTTCAGATCAAGTTACTACCGAATCTCGTAGGTAAACCAGAGTGAGATCCGCACCAGAGTGGTACGGTAATCCTGTTCTGGAGGTCATCTTACTTGACCATGACGAACCTACGAAATATGAGGAAGCGATGATGAGCCCAGATTCCGCGAAATGGTTTGAGGCCATGAAATCTGAGATATGATCCATGTATGAGAACAAAGTTTGGACTTTGGTTGACTTGCCCGATGATCGGCAAGCAATTGAGAATAAATGGATCTTCAAGAGGAAGACGGACGCTGATAGTAGTGTTACTATCTACAAAGCTAGAATTGTCGCAAAAGGTTTTCGACAAGTTCAAGGTGTTGACTACGATGAGAGCTTCTCACTCGTATCTATGCTTGAGTCTGTCCGAATCATGTTAGTAATTGCCGCATTTTATGAAATCTGACAAATGGATAAACAAAACTGCATTCCTTAATGGATTTATTAAAAAAGGGTTGTATATGATGCAACCAGAAGGTTTTGTCAATCCGAAAGGTGCTAACAAAATGTGCAAGCTCCAGGGATCCATCTGTGGACTGGTGCAAGCATCTCGGAGTTGGAATATACGCTTTGATGAGTTGATCAAAGCATATAGTTTTATACAGACTTACGGTGAAGCCTGTATTTACAAGAAAGTGAGTGGGAGCACTACAGCATTTCTGATAAGTATATGTGAATGACATATTGTTGATCGGAAATAATGTAGAATTATTCTGTAAAGCATAAAGGAGTGTTTGAAAGGTGTTTTTCAAAGAAAGACTTCGGTGAAGCTGCTTACATATTGAGCTCCAAGATCTATAGAGATAGATCAAGACACTTGATAAGTTTTTTTCAATGAGTACATACCTTAACAAGATTTTGAAGTAGTTCAAAATGGAGCAGTCAAAGAAAGAGTTCTTGTCTGTATTACAAGGTGTGAAGTTGAGTAAGACTCAAAGCCTGACCACGGCAGAAGATAGAAAGAGAATGAAAGTCATTCCCTATGCCTTGGCCATAGGTTCTATAAAGTATGTCATGCTGTATACCAGATCTATTGTATACCATGCACTGATTTGACAAGGGAGTACAATAGTGTTCTAGGAGTAGATCACTGGACAGCGGTCAGAATTGTCCTTAGTGAAATAAGGATATGTTTCTCGATTATGGACGTGACAAAAAGGTTCGTCGTAAAGGGTTACGCCGATGCAAGTTTTGACACTAATCTAGATGACTATAAGTCTCGATCTAGATACATATTGAAAGTGGGAGCAATTATCTAGAGTAGCTCCATGCAGAGCATTGTTGACATAGAAATTTACAAAATACATGTGGATCTGAATGTGGCAGACCCATTGACTAAGATTCTCTCACAAGCAAAACATGATCACACCTTAGTACTCTTTGGGTGTTAATCACATAGCGATGTGAACTAGATTACTGAATCTAGTAAACCCTTTGGGTGTTGGTCACATGGCAATGTGAACTATGGGTGTTAATCACATGATGATGTGAACTATCGGTGTTAATCACATGGTGATGTGATCTAGATTATTGAATCTAGTGCAAGTGGGAGACTGAAGGAAATATGCCCTAGAGGCAATAATAAAGTTATTATTTATTTCCTTATTTCATGATAAATGTTTATTATTCATGCTAGAATTGTATTAACCAGAAACATAATACATGTGTGAATACGTAGACAAACAGAGTGTCACTAGTATGCCTCTACTTGACTAGCTCGTTAATCAAAGATGGTTATGTTTCCTAACCATGGACAAAGAGTTGTTATTTGATTAACGGGATCACATCATTAGATGAATGATCTGATTGACATGACCCATTCCATTAGCTTAGCACCCGATCGTTTAGTATGTTGCTATTGCTTTCTTCATGACTTATACATGTTCCTATGACTATGAGATTATGCAACTCCCGTTTGCCGGAGGAACACTTTGTGTGCTACCAAACGTCACAACGTAACTGGGTGATTATAAAGGAGCTCTACAGGTGTCTCCAAAGGTACATGTTGGGTTGGCGTATTTCGAGATTAGGATTTGTCACTCCGATTGTCGGAGAGGTATCTCTGGGCCCTCTCGGTAATGCACATCACTTAAGCCTTGCAAGCATTGCAACTAATGAGTTAGTTTCGGGATGATGTATTACAGAACGAGTAAAGAGACTTGCCGGTAACGAGATTGAACTAGGTATTGGACACCGACGATCAAATCTCGGGCAAGTAACATACCAATGACAAAGGGAACAACGTATGTTGTTATGCGGTCTGACCGATAAAGATCTTCGTAGAATATGTAGGAGCCAATATGGGCATCCAGGTCCCGCGATTGGTTATTGACCGGAGACATGTCTCGGTCATGTCTACATCGTTCTCGAACCCGTAGGGTCCGCACGCTTAAGGTTTCGATGACAGTTATATTATGAGTTTATGAGTTTTGATGTACCGAAGGAGTTCAGAGTCCCGGATGATATCGGGGACATGACGAGGAGTCTCGAAATGGTCGAGACGTAAAGATCGATATATTGGATGACTATATTCGGCCTTCGGAAAGGTTCCGAGTGATTCGGGTATTTTTCGGAGTACCGGGTAGTTACGGGAGAAGCAATGGGCCTTGATGGGCTTTAGTGGGAAGAGGAGAAAGGCCAAGGGGCTGCTGCACCCCCCCCTCCCCTCTAGTCCGAATTGGACTAGGGAAAAGGGGGCCGGCCACCTTTCCTTCTCCTCCACTTCCTCCCCTCTTGGTGGACTCCTACTAGGACTTGGAGTCCTAGTAGGACTCCACATCCTGGCCGCACCAAGCCTTGGCCGGCCTCCTCCTCCTCCATCCTTTATATACAGGGGCAGGGGGCACCCCATAGACACACAAGTTGATCCTCGTGATCGTTCCTTAGCCGTGTGCGGTGCACCCTGCCACCATATTCCACCTCGGTCATATTGTTGTAGTGCTTAGGCGAAGCCCTGCGTCGGTAGAACATCATCATCGTCACCACGCCGTTGTGCTGACGGAACTCATCCCCGAAGATTTGCTGGATCAGAGCCCGGGGAGCATCATCGAGCTGTACGTGTGCTAAGAACTCGAAGGTGCCGGAGTAACGGCGCTTGGATCGGTCAGATCGGGAAGACGTACGACTACTTCCTCTACGTTGCGTCAACGCTTCCGCGTCGGTCTACGAGGGTACGTAGACAACACTCTCCCCTCTCGTTGCTATGCATCACCATGATCTTGCGTGTGCGTAGGAAAATTTTGAAATTACTACGTTTCCCAACACGTGGAGCATACCAAAGAGGTTTGCACTAATGTTCAATGTTAAATGTTAGCTTTCAGTTATTACTGTTTGTGGTCATAGGCGAGCGTTGTTGATTTATGTGTCGTAAACTATTTCTTTTTAGCACTAGTGTTCCTAGGTGACCTTATCTGTTTATTGAACCTGAACTTCAACTGCTATAGTACCTGAACTTCCATGACTGGCCCTTTTTTGTTCCCTTTTGTATCTTAGAGTAGTTTGATATCTGATCTGCTATGTTTACTGTATTTGGACTTCCATTATGTGTCAGTTGTGATAGCTGACCTTCTCTGATTGTGCAATCTGAACTTCTGCTGATTAGGTATTTGTTTTCTAAATGATTTTTTTTTTATTTTTAGGCTGTTGATGATGATGCTAGGGTTGAGGAGGATGTTTTACCTGCGCATGAAGCTGCTCATGTGCATGAGGCTGCCCCTGTGCATGAACCTGCTCCGGCTAGTGGCGTAATAGTTGATGAGGTTCATGGCAGTGAAAATGAGGTACCATTTTTATTGTCCATTTGTCTTGTCGCCCCTGAGACGGACTTGCTGCTCCTGTGCATGAGGTTCAGTCAGCCCTTTGTAATGACTTTCTGTTTCTTTTTGCAGCAGCAGAGTGATGATGTTAGTGTTCCTCCAGAGAAGGTTGCAGACATGTCCGTCTCAGGCACCGGCTGCTCCGACGGGGTGGTCCTGACTGAACCTCAGTCGTCCATTGTCGCCAAGGTTTCAAATGCGGAGCAGGGTAAGACAACTGGAGACATCATTTTGGAGAAAGATGCTGTTGAGTCTGCTGTTGAAACTGGTGGTAGTGCTGCTGCAAGCCCGGAGAAGTCTCCTACAGCAGAGCCATCCGTTGATGTTAATGCTGTACAGGCACAACCAAAAGTTTTTCTTGTTTCAGATTCTCCAGCTGCTGCTGGTGTCCTTCCTGACGACGCTGCAACGTCTGCTGGAGATGACGATGAAGATACCGAAAGCGATAGCTATGGAGAGGAGGTTGATCATTCCAGTACTGCCACTGGTCTAGGCAAGGATCCATGAAGAGAGGAGCATGCTTCTCTCTTCTTTCCCCATTCCCTTCCCTCTTTGTTGTTTGGTTTAGTCCATGATATCCATGGGTGGTGTCGGTCATTGGGTGTCGGTGTTCCTTGACCTGAAGAATTCAAGGTTCCAGCTTCTCGATTCCTACTATGGACCAAAAGATGAATGTGCGGTACGCCTATTTCGACAGATGACCGACAACATCAAGAGGCTTTGGAAGGATGCCAACAACGATAGGGAGACACCCTTCAGTCCTATTAGCATCAACAATTTCCCTCTGGATTGGATTGATGACCCCCAGCAGCAAAACAAGTATGAGTTCGAATTTTTCTCTTTATCACATCTGTTTAACTGTAGTTGTACTTAAGTTGCGATGTGTTTAATTCGTTGGCTTTCTTTTTCTGTCCTAACACTATTTCTTTTACTTTGTTTGATGGCAGTATCGACTGTGGATTCTTCATGCTTACGAATGTTAATTCGTATCATGACGGGGTTCTTGCAAATTATTCCCATGAGAATATTGGGGATATCAGGAAGACGTGGCTGTACTCAATCGCTTCTTCTAACCTGTTTGAGACAGACTTCCAAGCTCTGTTTGGCTACTACACATGTAAGTATTTTGGAACTTGTACTGCTTACCTGCACTGCATCTTTTATTCTACCTGAACTTCATATTTTTCTCTGAACTTGGACTTCTGCTTGAGGTCTGGCTAGGCTGCTGGTTTCGGAAGGAGAGGAGCATTTTCTTTGTACATGAACTTCATTTCTATATTTTTTAATTTTGCTTGTGTGTTTTGTTTTGCTTAAATGGATATGAGCATTTTCTTTTATAATTGAACTTCAGAGATGATGCCTTTCCACTGTTTTGTTAGCTGTAGTTGAATGATTTACAGTTCATCGGTTTATCTTGAACTGTGCCTCTGGTTGTGCCTGAACTTCATTTAGTTTTTTACTGCAACTAATTTTTTTAGGTCAGCTTGAGTAGTAACCATGTCATCTTTATTAGTTGGACTGCACATTGTGATGTTCCTGAACTTCAGTTGTATTTAATGGTGATGTTTTCTCTTCCTTTTTTTTGACAGTGGAACCGTTGGAGCTGACCGATTACCACTACTCATTCCTCGGGTCACAGGAATACCAGCCTAGGGAGGAACCAATGAGTACAGCTCCGATAGGAGATGATAGACCTCGGACCCTTATTCCTTCCAAGTTGGGGAAGCAGGCTGGTGGTATTCGTGGTACTCCCAAAACCCCTTGCTACAGGAAGGCTGATGCAGTTGAAGCAGCCGAAGCAGAAGTTATTTCGTCTGATGATGATTTTGAGAAGATTGCTTACCCGAAGAATGCTAAATGTGCTGCTGGTACTGTTGCTGGTAGAGGTGGGAAGAATGTTGTGATCACCAGGAGGAAACCGGCAGTTGAGTCTGGGAACATAACTTCCTCCAAGAGAGCATCAAGATTGCCTTTGAAGTGGCGTTCTCCTGTCGCTCCCCTGAAAAAATACAGTTACCCTCATCTATCCGAGGCCCGGAAGTTGAAACAGTATGTGTTGAGTAAAGACGGTCTGGAGAAGTATTCTGAGTGAGTTACCCTCATCTGTCGCTCCCTTGCCTTGGAGTTGTAGTGTCTGAACTTCTGTTGTTGTAATGTCTGAACTGCCGTTGTTGTAGTATCTGAACTTCTGTTTTATGTCTCCTCTTGCATTTTGAGTTATAGTGTCTGAAGTTCTGTTTGTTGTTGTATCTGAACTTCTAATATTTTTTTACCATCCTTTTGTATTCTGCAGGACAAGCTACTGCATGTTTACCATCCCTACGATTGTGATTGACCTCACAGGAGATGTCCTTTATACGCTTTTCGGTGAAGGGCAGCAGATGGAAGGAGACATAATGGATTATCTCATAAATTTGTGTAAGGATAAGCCGGAGACCTCTGAGATATTCACTAGTGCTGACAGGGTTGTACTTAGTCCCTACTTCATACAGGTTTTAGTTCTTTGCACCCCTATCTCCTTCTTTTTGCCTTAGTTTTGTTGTAGTAGCATTTGGGAGGTGTTTTAATTGTGTTTTTGTGAATGCACAGTACTGCCTGGAGTATGATTTCTTCGGTGCAACAGTTCCAAAGTTTGATGCAAAAAAATCTGCTGGCCTCCTCCCAATGTTTGTTCGCAAGGAAGAAGACCTTCTTAACGCAAAGCTGGTTAGGTTTTCATAACTCTTGCTTTTTTTTAATTTCATGTGCATCCTTTTGCTGAGTTTGTCAAGAAGTTTTTGTTCATGCCGGTTCTTCAGTACATATGCTTTTATAGTTTGTGTTCACCGATCCTTTCATTCTTGGCAGGTTTTCTTGATTCTATTCAAGCCAATTGGCACAATGGCGCACTACAGTGTGTATGTGTTGAATAGATATCGTGGGAGCATTGACATCCTTGATTCACTTTCTTACGATAATATGCAAACGTCGCGATCGAGTTTCCACGGGGACTGCCAAAATAACGTGAGTGTTTCTTAGCCTGAACCTCCTTTCACATTCCCTTGTTTGACACGAAGTTTATTATGCCTTGTGTTGACAAAATATGTTGTTGTCTCTGTTTTGGTAATACTGCTTGAACTGACTGTCATTTAGAAGTTGAACTTCTGCTATTTTGTTTAGGTGGATCTTATGCAAGTGTCGCTTTTTTATGTACCTAAACTTAACTATTTTGGTTAACATGTTTTTGACTTCATCTAAATTTGTTATTTCCGGCAGATGAAGAGATTTGTTGGGTTGCTCGAGGAGGTGTACGGCAAGGCTGCATACAAGGCAAGCAAGCAGCCTAACTGGGTGACTATTGCAAAGAGGCCGACTTTCATCGATGTTCCGAAGCAGAAGAGTAATGATTGTGGTTTCTTTGCCGTGAAGTTCAGCTCTTCGTATGATGGCGATGAGATTGTTGAAGATTTTGGTGATGTGGAAGTATGTTCTGTCTTCGTTCTTATGTAACATCCCAAATTTTCAATTTGGAATGTTATACATTAGATCATCACTGCATACCATATTTTATTTTGCATTTTGGTTGATCCTAGAAATTCTACGCAACTCAATGACCCACGGAGAGAGTTGGGGATTTCGTTATTTTCATATTTGAGTTTTCTCAAATTTTGAGAATAGGATCATTTGATTTTATTTATTTTATCATCAGTCATTTCTATTACAAAAATATGAGAGAGGGAATAAAATGACTTTCCCAAAATAAAGAAATATTGAGGATTTAATAATAAAATAGGATTTTATTTCGGAGTTTTTCGGTGTTTTATTTTAATTTAGGAAAAATGTGCGTTTTTCAGAATTTCATTTAGGTCCCAAATAAATGTTCACCTTGTGCGGCTTGATTTTAGAAGCCCGTAAAAATTTATTTCGGAATTTTTGGAGTCTGTTTAGTATTTCTTTTTAATTTTCTTCCACGCATAATATTTTTTTTAAAAAAACGAACCGACCTACGGGCCGTGTCCGGCTAGGACTCCGGCCTGAGGTGGCTTTATAAGCCGGCCCAGCCCCGGGGGAACCCTAGCCCCGAGCCGCCCCAGCCGCCTGACCCCGCCGCCGCCGCCTGCCCCTCCGCCGCCGCCTGCGCGCCGCCGCCGCCCCGCCGCGCCGCTCGTCACCGCCGCCGCCCGTCGTCGCCTCCCACGCGCCGCGCCGCCCGCACGCTCGCCGAGGTTCGCCGCCGCCTCGAAATCCGTGCCCGATTTTTTAGAAAACCGATCGGTTTTCCGTCGGATTTTTTAGATTCATTTTTTTTAATAGATCGGGTTTTCCGGTTTATTTAATTTAGCGAGCGTTCGTCGTTTTTCTTTTCTCGGATTAAATCCGCGATTTTTCTGATCGCGATTCCTGATCCGATTTTCGTTTTAGTGTAACTTTTCGCTCGTTTATCGGAATCAGGCGATTCAAGCGCCTAGAGTTTCGTCTCGAAACCCTCTATCCGTTTAACCAACTTAAACAAGATTTTGCTATTGTAAAATTTGCCCTAGATCCAGATTAGTAGAATGAAGTTGTTTTCTTTCGCCGTTTGACTTTCGTTGCTTCGTTCGATTTGATTCTTTTGCCAACCGGAGTTCTTGAGTTGAACCTTCTGGTTAGATCTCTTATTTGAGTTTTACCTGTGCATTAGTTGAGTACTTATTGTATGCTTGTTTGTTTGTCTGCGATAGAATACCCGGAGTGTGCCGCTTGTTACTTCGAATCGCTAGGTTTCCTGGATCATCAGCAAGGCAAGTAACACTTTGATCATACTTTTCCTACTACCCAGTTTTATTGCATTAGATCAACCCTCACACATTGCATGGTTAGGATCTAATTAAATTGTGGGATGGGAAGTAGATGAGGTAGTACCTATTACCTGTTTATTATCAAACCTTTGGGAGTTACTTCTACGTTTGCTTATTATGCCATGCTATGCTAGTAGACGTGGATTGGGTGAGTGATATCCATGACAGATGTGAGTTTTGTTAATTAATGGTCATCTAAGGTGGCAACTTAAACACACATCTGGGTGGATTGAGGCACCTAGGTATTCCAGGACTTGCCTGTTTTCTTTTGGACCGCCACCCAGGCTCAAAGGGATCATGAGACTATTCATACTAGAAACTTCCATGTGCAGCCACAAGCTATTATGGGCTCTAGCATAGTTGACTAAGTTGTGCGAACTCTTACAGTGGTAGAGTAGCAGATGTAGGGGATGTAGGTGGTACGGTCTACCCGATCGTAAGGTGCTAGCGCTTCTGAAAGACTATGTCTCGGTCATCCGTCTTCTCAAACACCATGTAGTGCGAGAAACCCAACGGAGGCGATCGAGTCTTGTGGGGAAAAGTGCGCAAACCTCTGTAGAGTGTAATAAACTAATCATGGTTAGCCGTGTCCCTGGTTATGGACATCTTGAGTATCTAGTACCTGAATTATCATGTGAATCTCAACATGTTACTCTAAATTAATTTTATTGGGTTATGTTTAATGATGATGCTTAATTGGGATTGAGAATGCTGTCAACCATTCTCAATGTTTAACAACTACCATGATAGTTAAATAAATTTTATTCCTTTGAAGTAGGGAAAAATTGGCTTTACGCAAAACTGTAACCATAGAGCTTTCCACCAGCCAAATATGCATATAGTATAGCTGTTTCATTCCATTACTCTCTATGTGTTACATTGCCAGCATATTCCATGTGCTGACCCATTTCGGGCTGCAACGTTAATGTTGCAGACTTTTCAGACGACGATTGAGGAGTTTTAGGTCGTGGTTCTATACTCAGTGATGCCGTTGGAGTTGATGGACTCACTTATCTTCCAAGCCTTCCGCTGTTATCGTTATTAGATGGCCTTAAGCCATATTTATTGTAATAAGTTCTCTTTTGAGACACTCGATGTAATAAGTGTGTGATTGTTACTCTGCTATAAATCCTCCGAGTACTATGTGGTGTCAGCATTACTGATCCAGAGATGACACCGGAGCACAGAGATCAGATTTTTTGAGGTCTGGTCGCTACACTTGTCTTATCATCGTTTGATTATTCTTGTGTGTTTTTGCTGAGACGCTCCTGCTGTGGTTTTAGATATCCGTTACTAAACCATCGTTTTCACCTTTGTTTTGTTTGCAGGCTGCTACAGATGACTGGAAGGCTGAGTTCATGCACACTCTGATTTTTAGCGAGAAGAATGAAGTCGTGCGTTCAGAGCTCCCTAAAGAGATCCAGTCCTTTAGCCCGTGAATTCGAAGCATTAGTTTCATCTGTAGATTTGATTTCGTACAGATTTTTATGTTTGATAATGATTGGAACAATTCCGTAAAGATTTGGTTGTAAGAATGTTTTTAGTAATTTGTGTATCTATAGGTGCAGCACTATTACTTATGATATTGTGGACAAATGCATTTGGTTTGAAGAATGATTTGGCTTTGTGAATTTCAATGTACTGCGTCGTTTTTTCAGTATCCATGTGTTGAATGTTTTTGCCCCAACAGATGTACCTGAACTTCTGCCTCGGTTTTGGTTTAACTGCTTGATTTTTTGTGTTGTTTATTTTCGGGCTCCCAACATATGATCGTAGACTTGAACTTCTGCTTTGAGATGTGGCTGGGCTGCTGGTTTCAGATGGAGAGGATATTTTGTGTTGTGTAATGTATTGATAATGTTCAACCCAACCAATATGTATGCTTTTGCGTAGAATCTATATTTGTTTTTTTGTGTTTTTTTCAAGTGTGAACGTATTTCATATGTAAATCTATGCAGAAATATTGTTGACGTTTCTTTATCTTTTGTCGGCATTGTACATGAACTTCTGCACGTATCCAAGTAGAACTTCACATTTGAACGCGTTGTCTTAGGCTTGCTATCCATAGTTTATGCGGTGAAACTTTATTTTTTAAGCATATTTTTTTCCTACATCGATTTTATATACAAGAACTTCTTCTATAAGCTGACCTGAACTTCAATACTATATGATTATTTGCTGGTTGCACTTTTATGGAATACAACACGAGCACCTCCTGCCATAATATACCAGGACTTCTGCAGTAAGCTTACTTAAACTTCACAGTATATGTTTTTCATGTTTGTTCTTGCTTGCACTTTCATGCAATACATCACCAGTACATCACTTCATCCCATAACATACCAGGACTTCTGCAGTAATATTACTTGAACTTCACAGTGTATGTTTTTCATTTTATTACTGCTTGCTCTTTCATGCAGTACATCATCAGCATAGCACTTCATCTCATAACATACCAGGACTTCTGCAGTAATACTATGTGAACTTCACAGTGTATGTTACCAGGACTTCTTTGAAAGTTCAACAATAAAAGGGGATGACATAATATTCTGGACATTGACATGACATAAGTTTGCATTGTGTTAATTGACCTATTCTAACTGTTCATCAGCCTTGCGCTCCTCGTAGGCTTTGGTTGTATAGGTTTTTGCTTGACATGTACCTCTTCCTCTTCATCTTCCTCTTCATCTTCCTCTTCCTCTTCCTCTTCATCATCCTCTTCCTCTTTCTCTTCATCGTTCTCTTCCTCTTCATCTTCTTCTTCTTCGACGATGTCTTCGTCTTCCTCTTCCTCTTCCACCTCTTTCTTGTTGCTGGCTCTGGGTTTTGCTTTCTGTTTCTTCTCTGGCTTTTTGCTTGTCTTTTCAGCATCTGCTCGCTTCGGGCATGTTCTTGCATTATGTGGTTCATACTCCTTGCATATGCTACAAAGTCTGGTGCTTGCTTTCTGTGGGTGTGGTCCCTTCTTTTGTTCCATAACTTTGGGTTGTTCTTTTTGAGATTTGGGTTGCTTGACCTCCTCGGCATTGTTTCTTTCCAAGAGTGTTGGACAAGTCAGCTTGTTGTGTCCCGCAAACTGGTTGCACACACTACATTTCCTGTGTCCAAGTGGCACTCCATTCTCATCGAGCATCACGACTCTTCCTGTAGGTGGTGCCTTTATTTGCGCTCTCTTGTCACTTTTCTTTGCTACAGTAATTTTCTTCCTACTCTTTGTTTCAGAATACAGCGGTAGTTTCATCATCTCTTGCTGTCGCTGCTCCATTGATCGGCCATCACCCTGCTTGCATTGGTTGGCTTCAGCGACGGCGTTGAGCATTTCAGCTGCATAATAGTGAAGGTCATCTTCAATTTCAGCGTCCTCTTCAGCCATCCTTTCGTCAGCATCCGCTTGATTTGCTGAATGTATTGCATCAAGCTCTTCCATGAGCCTCTTGAGAACATAGTAGGCTCTTTCATACTGCTGGTCACATCTCATCGCTTTCTTGTTAACCATCAAATTCAGCTGCAGCAAGATGTCTTGCTTCGATAGCCTTGAGCTGCCATCCGATGCGGTTGTGTTGTAGTCCCTTGTATCAAAGGTTGGCTGTGATTTTGCAGTCTTTGTGTACCGTTTTAGGATATACTTGTTTGGAAATTTGTCAGGCTTCAGGTAGTCTAGTATGTTCATGATGTGAAGGCAGAACAGGCCTGCATTTTACGATGAATGCAGAATACATAGTTTGTGAGCCAGCATTGAGTTTCATAAATTTTGATATGATACTACTAGTCTAGCTTTTTAATGAGTTTGTTTTCCCGCTCACCTGTGTGTGTCCAGAGCTTGCATTCACACTCGTATATTTCATTGTCTGGGTCAGCTACAACCTGGAATTCATGCTTTGACCAGGAAAATCTTTCTTCATCATCATGGCCAGGCTTGTTGTGGTAGTACACAAGGTACTTAGTGGACTCTGCTGTACGCTTTGCGCGAAATAGCGTGGCCTTTCTCATCCTATTCCTCGTCTCGGTGTACACGGCTCTCGTGTACTTGATAGAGATGTCTTCCTCGTAGCCGTAAGTTGTCTTTGTCACAGGATTGGTCTGCACATGTCAAAAAGTAAGATATTAGTCAAAGCAGAATCGTGGGTTTCATTTTTTAAAATTCAAAGTGCACATGTTGAAGGTAAACAGAACATGATGGTGGTGTTTTGTACTTGTCATCATACCATGCTGGCCATTGTTTGCTCATTCTCCTTCTGCATCTGAGTTTGTATGCAAGCATTGACCCGCCTAGCAAACTTGTGTAGGTTCTGGGTCCCCTTGACAAACCCTTTCTTTAGCACGTGGTTCATGCTCTCGCTTCGTTGTGTGGAAGTCATTATAGCACCGAAAATGTTCTTGTAATATGCTGAAATCCACATCTTCCTATCACTCCAGAGCTGCATCATCATCTGGTCGTTCTCCAGGTGGTACTTGTGCACGAGTTCAGCCTAGGCATCTTCAAACTCCGTTGGCATCAGCGGCCAGTTCAATATAGCCGTGAACTCCTCTTTGAATGTTTTATACTTTTTGTATAGCAACGCGATGTATTCCCTGTACTTCTTCAATATGTGCCAACGACATAGCTTGTGGACGGTGTTTGGAAATGATTGTGGTATAGCTTTCGCCATCGATGGGCACTGGTCTGATCAAATTAAAAAAATGAAACTTGATTCTTTTTTGTACTGATGGTGAACTTATGTTGCACAAGTAATTGAACTTCACATCTAGTAGTATGGCTATCTAAGAATGTCACATGTATTTTTTTCTTACAACAGTGTTGTTGAACTTCTGTGGTACCAGTGCTTGAACTTCACAGTTAGTAGTATAACAAACTAGTAGTGTCACACTCAAAATTTTTCTTACAGCAGTGTTGTTGAACTTTCTGTGGTAGCAGTGATTGAACTTCACATAAATAACTATGTTTTTCTGAACATGCTACATATTTTTATCTAACAGCTTCGTCCTTGAACTTCTATGATTCATGTACTTGAACTTCACATTCATAACTACTTTTTTTCTAAACATGTGACAGATAATTTTGCTTTCTTGTATTGCTAGTTTGGACTTCTGTGCTAACAGTGGTTAAACTACATTCTTTACATATTTTTCAGAAAAAACAAATGTACCCAATCAACAGAGACCCATAGACTGAAAAGATGATGAAACTTGAGGAGTTTTTTTTGAACTCACCTGTTAGAATGCAAGTTGGGTGCTTGTTGTTCATGCACCGTAGAAATGTATTGAACAACCACTTGAACGACTTTGCATCTTCGTCTCTTATCAGGGCAACAACAAATATCGTTGACTGCAAGTGATGGTTTGTTCCAACAAACACTCCCAGGGGCATATGAAATCTGTTGGTCTTGTAAGTCGTGTCAAATGTTACGCAATCGCCGAAGTCTTGATAGGCTCCTAGGCAACTTGCATTGGACCAGAAAATGTTTTTAATTGACTTGTCCTTGTCCACTCGGATGTCATAGAAAAACTCATCATTTATTGCCTTCATGTCCTTGAAGAATGAAACAAGTTTTAATACATCATCCAAATCATCTTTCCTTGCATTCATAGCTTTCCTGCAAATCACACGCCAACATGGATTTGTTATTTTTGCTATCAAAGGGGTTGTGAGCTAGGATGCTATTTTTACATTGCAGCATGTGGGTGTTTGAATACTTACTGGTTTAGTAGGTCTCGTCCGGTCATCCTTAGGAAGTAGCTTCCATCTTCATTTTTAGATAGCATGGACATGATTGTTGTGTGCTTTATGTCATGGTACTGCAAGAGCTTTACATACTCCAGAATAGTGGGGTCATAATTCTTGTGTGAGTGCAAAAATACCAGCATGTCATCAGTTTGCATGAGCTGGTGATTATGCTTGTACTCAATGTCCAGTGCCACGCATGTGTCATCTTCCTGCACCTTCACCCTCATTCTTGCATTACAGCCCGTCCTCTGCAATGTTTTTTTCGCTTCCTATTGGCCTCTAAAACAGAAGATGTGTGTATCCCTTGGAAGGCGCAAACAAAATACTTGTGGTTGTCATTTCCACTCGTCTTCCTGATTCCAAAACCAGCGTGCCTGGCGTATCTGTTATAAAATTCCCTTTCTTTCTCTACATCTTTGAATCGCATCTTTAGTCTTGGTATTAGATAATCCGGTAAATCCGGCGTCTGCAGAAAAAGAAAAAAATAATCCAAACAGCACGTTAAAATGCAGTTTATGAACTTGTTATTCTGGAGGGAGCAGAAAATGTGCAAATAATACAAGATGCGTATATAAATATTTTTTGTTTCACTTATGTGCGTGTATGATCGCAACTCCGCCTGTGTCGGCTGCTGTCCCTCTGGGATGGGGCATGGCGGAGTAATCATAGCAGGATGCAGCAGTGGATCACGAGGAGGAAGGAGGGCTCAAGATGGCCTCTCTCTTTTTTGCGTCCTTTTTGCTTGAGGTGGTTGTGGAAGTATTGCGATCCTGGTCTTGGTTTGCTCTTTTGTTTTGTGAAGCAATCCATCTACCTTATGCCCCGTAGAATTTTGACTTGTAGCAGCAGCAGGATCAAACGGTGGTAGTGTGCAGATCACTCTCCTCCGTGTGTGTGTTGCTGCTGGATTTGTCCTGGGATCCAGTTTAGTTGCTTCGCTTTGGCATTGATGAGGCACACCAGGATAACCTCCAGAGTTACACGCAGGACTTGAGCTAACCCCCTCCTCCATCGGCGTTCTTGGGGGCCTGCTTGTGGATACAAAGAATCCACGGGGGGATTTCCGGCGTCACCCAATTAGGTGGAGGCGCAAACCTATGCGGATAGGGCTGTGACCCAGCATCTTGGAAGTATCCGTGTGTTTCGGGTGTCATCCATTTTTGGTCTGGAGCAGGTTGGTAATGATGTTGGTGCGTTTGAGGTGTGACCCATTGAGGGGGTGGTGCAACACGTACAGGCTTTGGATTCTGTACTTGCTGCTGGGAACTTCTAAGCTTCTTCATGCGTCTCTCGTCTTGCTGACATAAAAGAAAAAATGTCTATTAACACACAAGTTATATCTACATATACCTTTGTAACTGAACTTAGCATTATTCACAGCCTAAACTTCTCATATAAAAGTGGTGAGAGCCATCACACTATGCACTGAGCTGAGCATCTGCCGATGCCTTTGTACCTGAACTGAGCACCCTTCACAGAATGAACTTCACACCATGTTTTTTAATTCTATAGTATTTGATTACTTATATGTACCTGAACTTAGCACTCTCCACAACCTGAACTTCTTGTTTTGGAAAGGGGAAATACTGTCTACAGTTAAAAAACCTGAACCTTCATGAAGTTTTTGAATGGTTGGACTGCTAGTGCATACACTACACCACAACACTTAATTGGGGGCAGTTAACTGCCAGGAGAAATACAATAACAAAGGCAAATTATCTGCCGGGGATTTTACTACTGCCGGTAGAAGTACTTAGTGGCAAAGAAACTGCCGGGAGAACTGTAGGTACGAGGGCGTGCGAACTGCCAGCAAGGATTTCCGTCCGTGAGGACACTTTATCTGCCGCGAGAACTAAGCACACGGCCCACTATCTGTTGGGAGCGTCTGTTTGGCGCGAGCCCGAAATAATTGGGCCTAAATGTGCCGGTAGTGCGCGTGGACCGCTAAAAAAGCAATTATAATCGTCGGCCCAACCAGATCTTCCCCAAATCAAACCCTAGTCCACAATCCACATAGCCTCCTGCTCCTCCGCTGCCCCCCTTCTCCTCTGCTACCTCCGTTCGCCGACCTAGGCGACCCCATCGCTGTCGATGGCGCCCGGTGCGGCGAGGTCGACGCCACCTCCCTCTCCCGCACCAGACCCCACGGAGGGAAAGGAGCCTCCTTCATCGTGTTGTGAGCGTGGCGACGACAAGCACTAGAGGGAGTCGTGCTTTTTGCCTCCTCTGCCGTCTCAGGGTCGTCGTGCTACCACCAGGCTATGGCGCTCCTACTCTCTGCCGCCCTCTACGCTGACGAGCAAGGGCGGGATCCCCATCACTGCATCCTCCACTCCGATGGCAGGAGCGGTGCTCCTCACTGTGCTGGTACACCATGCTGCTCAGATCCGTCACGGTGGACTCGATACAGGTGTGCATTTCCTTACCAAAGGTGCGCACCTCTATTTTTCTACTCTATTGGGAAGCTTACACCGAGCACACTACACGTGTATCCTCCTCTTTCTTGTAGCCTTCCTCCAGATGTTTTTGGTTTCTTACGATTTTTTTGGCTGCTCAGATGGGACGAGGCTGTTAGACTTTTTGGTATGAGTGAGTTCCCCTAACTTGTTGGGTCGATTTTTTGTTACTGCTACCCCAGTCCCCAGATAGCCAGCGACCATGGCCTCTGGACTTTAGTCTGTTTGTGAGCCTGGAGAGCTGACACTTCTCTTTTTTTGTGCCTACCTTTGGCCGCATTGTTTCTTAGCAAACATTCATAATCTAACATTATATGTATGATTTTCTGTTTTGCCTCTGCAGGGCAAGAAGGAAGTAGAATGAGGCGCACTCTTAGGAATCCTCTGTCCTAAGAAAGAACATGGAAAGCACACTCTTGGAAAAATAAGGAAACTACAATCTAGCAAATGAATAAAGAAACAGAAGCTTGCTCACAAAATTTCGCATAAGTGGTAACATTTCTCTTCACACATATAATCTGATTTTCAACACTTCAATTAGAAACTGCAGGATTGGAGAGGGGTGGAGAGCATTGGCTAATACAAGTGATCTTTTTTCAAGAATACGCACAAGCATGTGTATTATATATTAATATAAGAGAGGGGTGGAGAGCCCCATCCACGTTTTTACATCCATGGCCTTAGGCTCAAGGTTCACCACACGGATTACTCACGAACTACCCGCCCCGCCTATACAACCTAGCGAACAGCCCCGAGACCTCTCCACGCAAGAGTCCTGCTACATGCCATGCTAATACAAGTGATTTATTTGGGAGGAACACAAGTGACCTTTACCTTAGTTATGCCAGCTCTATTTTCTTTCAGAAAATCCTTTTTATGGATTGATGGTGGGACTTGGGAGCCACATATACATGCGTGGAGGCTTCTCTTTGCATAATTTTGTTCTAGATGCATATACTTTTTTCCTCTTAACTGGGGGCTATTTCAAAAAGGAAGCACCTCATGTGTAAAAATTGGCTGACCTGCCTTTTATTATTTACCATTTTCTATAAAGCCTGAATGTACTGGAAGGAACAACATTTGTGAGTTTATAATCAGCTGTAGTAATCTTGTTATAGACATATACACACTGAAAGTCTGAAAACATGCTAGTAAAAGCTACTTGTTTGAAAGCAGCACTATGGTTTATATTCAATCAGAATGTAACTGCCATGCCTTTGATTGCTAGATGAACCATGCTCTCATTCAGACAATTGAGTGGGACTGCAATGCCATTGAATTGAGTGTAAATATTCAATTCTTTTATTTAAATTGTCAGTGAGAGGGAGAGACAGAGAGTTTGTTTCTGTAACACCACTTAGTTTGTTGAAATACTTTCCTAGAGTGATGTAAGTTCACATAGGTGCCATAATCCTTGCTTAAACTTTCATACTCTAGAATACAAAATAATATTTGTATGCTTTTGCAGTTTGCACTATTAGCATTATTTCCTAGATAAAAAATTCTTCTACAACCAAACACGACTAATATATCTCTGACGTGTTCGATATAGATTTGTTTATACATATCTTGAACTATACTGGAAGGTATCAATGTTTGTGAATTCGTACTCAGCAGCAATAATATTGGTATAGATACACATGGGAAGTTTGAAAACATGCAGTAGAAATACATGGCAACTGCCATATGTAGTTGTATGCTACTTGCTTTGAAAACATCACTATGGTTTGCTTCTTTGCTTGCAAAACGATTATTATGCCAGTATGTATTTTCTACTCCATTCGTCCCATAATGTAAGACGTTTTTTGACACTACACCAGTGTAAAAAAAACGTTCTATATTATGGGACGGAGGGAGTATGTGATATTATGTCCATTTTTGTGTGCTATAGTATAGATCATTTAACAAAATTATTACCTTATAGCAGTTGTACCATCCTATCTGTTCAGGTTGGCATCATCACTAGAAGATCTTCACAATAACAACACAATCAAGTGAGGGGAGGTTAGTCTGATCTTCAGAGCATTGCAAGTTTGGTGACTCTTCTGCTGGAGACATGTGGCCCTCTTCGAGTAATGCAGATTCACAGGATTGTGCTGAGTCTGGTATTCAAAAGACATCCCATGAATATGGTAATGTACTAATGTCATCCAACAAATGGCTGAGCAGAAAATGTGATAACGCCATTGTCTTATTGGACATGGTTGTAGCCATGAGTCAAGCTCAAACAGTTGGTGTAACTTAGTTGTAAATTATGTCTATTGATGTGGTTGGATGCTACTGAACAAATATATGTATGTTGAAATGTTGAAATTTTAGTATGAAAGTGTTTGAGGTCTGCTATTGAATCACGAGTGAAATTTTGTACAAGGCCTGAACATTATTAAATTGGGGATATGTTGGCAAGAATAGTCTAGACTATTGGTGAAACAAAACATGATGGCAGATTATCTGCCGGGTACACTTGTGTATGCTGGCAATGGAACTGCCGACATGTATATTGTTAAGGGCAGATAAACTGCTGGGAAAATTTATCTGCCGGGAGAAGTTATTCCCGGCAGCCGTTCTCGTGGCAGTTCTATCTGCCGGGAGAAATTGACTCCCGACAGTTTACATGCCCTATTAAGTGTGTTCTCCCGGCAATTTACATGCCCTTGCGTTCGTGTTGTGGTGTAGTGATACCAACCTGACCTTCATGTCATATCACATGCATGTTGTATTTTCCTTTTTTTGCACAGAACTAGACACATACCAACCTGAACTCTAGCACACTTACTAGTTGAACTTCACATGGCTTTTGCACATGTGAATGTGAATGCAGGCAGATTTTATAGTGTTTGTAGCCTGGACTGAGGCTCACATACTACCTGAACTTCACATGCCTGTAAGCAGGCAGGCAGATTTTACAATGCTGTTTTGTAGCCTGGACTGAGGCTCGTACACTACCAGAACTTCACATGGTTGTAAGCAGGTCGGAAGATTTAAAAAAAGCTTTTTGTAGCCTGGACTGATGCTCACACACCATCTAAACTTCACATAGCTGTAAGCAAATAACAAACCAAAGGAAGGAAGAAGTTCAACCATACCCTGGCTAGAAGGTCTGCCAACCTTTTTCCAGCAGCTGATAGGCCACCTTGAGAACAATTCGTCGTGGATGTATGAGAGGAATTCAATGGCAATCCATGTCTTGCAGAGGGCACGAAGTTCATCTGCATGAAGCAAGAAGGTCAGAGAAGGCAAGATTGAAGAAGAATGCAAAATTGGGAGGAAGCTCATGTACTGTTGCTGCTGAATTTGAGGTCGCAGCAGATGCCGCCTCCGCGGAGGAGTTGCTCTGTTGGTCGCGCCGCTCGCCATAGCTTGCGCCGTGCCGGTCATCTGGTCTACCAAGACTTCGCGCGGTGGCGATGGGACGAGGATGCGGCTTCCTGAAGTCCATGGCGGCTTCGCCGCCTCCAGGCGACGCGAGCTCCCTCGCGCCGGCGTCCGCCGTCGCTCACTCGCCCGCGCTGGTGGCCGGCCAGGAGCTGGAGACGGAGGGGAGGCGGAGGACCTGACCGGCTAGGAGCTGGGGAAGGAGGGGAGGCGGTGGATTCGGCCGGCCAGGAGCTGTAGACGGGGAGGAGGTGGCGGATCCGGCGAAGATCGGCGACCAGGAGGGGAGGAGCGACGAGGAGGGGGCTGGGGCGGCTCGGGATCAAGGGGATCAGGTGGATCCTGTCGAGGCGTCTCGGATTGGGTGGGATCCTGTCGGGGCGACTCGGGTCGGGCCGAGCAGTTCAGGGAAGTTCGGGAGGGCCCTATATAGGGGCTGCTGTGATCCAAATAACTATTCTAATCCTGGGATTAGAATAGTGATTTCCTATATATACTCTAGCAATTTTTGGCCTTTTCTAGTCGATCCCCTAAACTTAACATGGTAAACTTCAATTTGATCAAGTTCAAAGCAGGTTCAACCGAAAGTAGCATGCATTCAAACATAAACATAGATGGTTTTGCATAACCGAACATAAAACATAAATTTAAACTAAGTTAAACTACTTTCGGTCGAAGTAGAGGTCGAGCCAATCCTTCCTTGTCATGTACGGTGTGCCGCGAGCCGGGTCCGGGCCGGTGACGTCGTTGGGGTCGTTGGGGAAGGCACTCCTCCACTCGTCGACGTCGATCTCCTCATCCTCTGGGCCCACCTCGACGCCCTCCATGCCGCCGTCCTCGCCACCTTCAACCTCCTCATCGAAGGAGAGCGCGATAACATCGCCGCCAAGGTTGTCAGAATCGCGATTTTGAATCGGATCGGAGCTCTGATGGTAGGATCGCAAATCGTAGAATCTTCACTATCAGGATCGTAAAAACGTAGATTCTATGAACTAAAATCGTAGAATCAGAGGAGTTAGCTTGGATCGTAAAGTCATAGAATCGTATAACAGAATTGCGATTCTGACAACCTTGGTCGCCGCCGTCTCTGCCGCCTTCGACCTCGTCATTGAAGGAGAGCGCGATAACGTCGCCGCCCTTCGCACCGGCAAAGATCGCCCGCTCTGCCTCCACGAGCTCCGGGTGCTGCCGGCGGAGCTCTTGCATGTAGGCCTCGTCGACGGCCTCGGCGTCGAGGCGCTCCCACGCCTCGTAGTCCTCCTGCACCATAGCCGAGCTCACCACCTCTGGCTCCAGCGGAATGAGGTCGACCAGACGTGTGCCGAAGGGGAAATTGAGTCTAGCCGCTGCACCGTTGTAATGCCCTCGATGCGGCTATATCTCCCACGTGTCGAAGCACGACTTAGAGGCATAACCGCGTTGAAAGCAATGTCGCAAGTGAGGTAATCTTCACACAACCCATGTTATACATAAGGGAAAGAGTTACATAGTTGGCTTACAATCGCCACTTCACACAATTACATGAATAAAGCAATACATCATCCAAATACAATCAAGGTCCGACTACGGAACCAAAATAAAAGAAGAACCCCAAATGCGACAAAGGTCCCCAATCGACCCCAACTGGGCTCCACTACTGATCAACTAGAATGAAACAAAACAAAGGACAGGATCTTCATCGGGCTCCTCCTGAGCTTGGTTGCGTCATCTGCACGGACTCATCGGTACCTGCAAGCTGGTTTTGGAAGTATCTGTGAGCCACGGGGACTCAGCAATCTCGCACCCTCGCGATCAAGAGTATTTAAGCTTATGGGTAAGGTAAAAGGTATGAGGTGGAGCTGCAGCGAGCGATTAGCATATATGGTGGCTAATATACGCAAAAGAGGGCGAGAAGAGAAGGCAAAGCACGGTCGTTAAAAGTATGATCAAGAAGTGATCCTAAAACAACCTACGTCAAGCATAACTCCAACAACCGTGTTCACTTCCCGGACTCCGCCGGAAAGAGACCATCACGGTTACACACGCAGTTGATTCATTTTAATTAAGGTCAAGTTTAGGTTTTCTACAACCGGACGTTAACATTTCCCATCTGCCCATAACCGCGGGCACGGCTTTCGAAAGTTCAAAACCCTGCAGGGGTGTCCCAACTTAGCCCATGACAAGCTCTCACGGTCAACGAAGGAATAGACCTCCTCCCAAGACATTCCGATCAGACTCGGTATCCCGGTACTCCAAGACATCCTCGATAATGGTAAAACAAGTCCAGCAAGACCACCCGATGCGCCGACATCCCGATAGGAGCTGCACATATCTCGTTCTCAGGGCACACCGGATAAGCTAAGCGTACAGGAGCCGACGTAACCCAAGTTGCCAAGGGATGGCCCTGCATGGTGCTCTGGGTTGGACCAACACTTAGAGAAGCACTGGCCCGGGGGGGTTAAAATAAGATGACCCTTGGGCTGGCCTAACCCAAGGGAAAAAGAGGCTAGGTGGCAAATGGTAAAACCAATGTTGGGCCATGCTGGAGGAGTTTTATTCAAGGCGAACTGTCAAGGGGTTCCCATTATAACCCAACCGCGTAAGGAACGCAAAATCCGGGAACATAACACCGATATGACGGAAACTAGGGCGGCAAGAGTGGAACAAAACACCAGGCATAAGGCCGAGCCTTCCACCCTTTACCAAGTATATAGATGCATTAATTAAATAAGATATAATGTGATATCCCAACAAAATATCCATGTTCCAACATGGAACAAGCTTCAATCTTCACCTGCAACTAACAACGCTATAAGAGGGGCTGAGCAAAGCGGTAACATAGCCAAACAACGGTTTGCTAGGACAAGGTGGGTTAGAGGCTTGGATCAACAATATGGGAGGCATGATAAGCAAGTGGTAGGTATCGCAGCATAGGCATAGCAAAAGAGCGAGCAACTAGCCAGCAAAGATAGAAGTGATTTCGAGGGTATGGTCATCTTGCCTGAAATCCCGCAAGGAAGAAGAACGAGTCCATGAAGAAGACAAACGGACATAGTCGAACGGATCCTCACACACACGACGTTATCGGAACCAACCCGAAGAAGCAAACAACATAGTAAACAACCATCACATAATCATGGCACGATGCACAAACAAGTATGATGCATGTTCGGTTTAAAGATATATGGCATGGCATGGCAAAGGGCAACAAACCACACTACAAATTAAGTGGAGCTCAATATGCAACGGAGTTGCATATTGAAGAAAACACCACATGACTTATTTAGTTCTCTCTCGTTTATGTACCCAACAATATTAAATGTTGTTAAACATGGCAAGAGGTGAGGCATAACAAAACTACACCATCTAAACAATTTAAATGGGGCCGGATATAACAAATAACGAATCCGGTAAATCCCCATATGCATTTAGCAATTTGGTGCAACAACATTTTTTAAACATTTAAATGTTATTATCATGATGCAAATGACATATGCAAGTTTTTAGCAATTTTTATGAAAATGTTGATAAGAGCATGTTATGAAGCATTAGTCATCGTGGCGGAAACGAAAGGGGTGCCACGGCAACGAATCCGAAAATGGTGCCACGGCAACATATCGGTTCTCGGTAACTCGATTGAGATACCGATGCAAAAGGAAAAGCGACGGGAGCGTGTCATGCAAGAAGATGGGGTGCTCCCAGATACCGGGTGTCCCACGAGTTGGCGACAAGGAAACGAGTGACAAATTGGACACAGTGCAAACATGAGCATCTCAAACATCGCAAGCATTCGTTCACGGACGTCGTCTCAGGGTTGTACCTTCGGAGCGTGCAAAGGGGACAATTCTCGTTCGTAGAGGGAAGTAGGCGATCTCGCGACGATGGTAGTGAAAGTAGTCATTCTCGCTTTGTAGATGTTCACACTCCGTAGGTGTTCGGGGTCAATAAGGAACTTGCCGTCCACGGGTCTTCGAGGGTCGACGGTACATGTTCTGTAAATGTTCGAGCGACGATAGTGGTACATATTCACGAAGTAGGCCGTACACGTCGACGGTCTTATCGGAACCTCGTCAACGTTCGCGATCCACCTTGGCAATCCGAAGGGGTACTTGGCGTCATGGTACTTGGTTCTTCGGACTTGCCGGTCTCGGTTCTTGCGACGGTAGTTGTACAAGGTCGTCGTGGAAGGTAGAGGTACTCACGAACTTGTCAGATCCACGGCGACGGTAGTGAAACCTCACGGATTCTTAGTCTTCGGGCGGTCTCGGTCTTGACGGTGGGGTACTTGACGCATCCCGCATATGTAGTCGTACTTGACGAATCCAAAATACTCCTGCTCGACATGGGTGCAACGGAGGCATCGTCTTGCGTTTCGAATCTAGGTCATGTTCGTATAACCGTTCGCATCAACGAAGAAAAGGCTTCGTCTTGAGGTGCTCGTCCGTGGGCGACGGAGCACACGGTGGACAAGGAGGCAGGGCGCCGTGATGGTGCTGCTCCACACCAAGGAGGACGGACCAAGAGGAGTAACGACGCTGGTCAGGGGCGAGCATCCACGCGACAGCGCGCTACAGGAAGAGAGATGGGTGGCGGAGCTCCATGGCGAGGCAGAGCCGCGAGGGGCGCAGACGGGGGCGACGGGAGCCGGCGGGGCTCCTGCTGGGCGCAGAGGAACGACGGCTGCAGGCGCGGGCGCTCGAGGAGCTCCTCTCCTCGAGTGCTCGGCGATGGGGACTTCGCGAGGAGGAGGCGCGCAGGAGGCAGGAGGTGAGGCGAGCGGCGGCCTCCTGCTGGTCGCGGACGGCGGCGTGCAGAAGAGCAGCAGCCGTAGGGCACGGATGCGGTGGAGTGGCGGCACAGCAGCGGGTCAGGGTGGCGCTGGGAGGACGGCGTTGTCGAGGGAGTGAGGGAGAGGGATGGCACCAGAGGAGGACGAAGGGGAGAGATGGGGATCGGGAGATGGTGTCTCCTGCGGCGCGAGGGGAGAAGAGAGACGAGGGGATCGAGCGTCGCTACCTCCTGGCGGCGCGAGGGAAAACGAGAGGAGGAGGGTGCGCGAGGGAGTGGAGATTGGGCACACCTGGCAGCTAGGGTTAGACGGGAATAGGTGGGCTGCAGGCAAGTGTTAGGTGGGCTTGGGGGCGACCCAGTAGAGAGGAGTGGGTCAGCCGGGCCTTAAGGCAAAGGGCAGGCCTGGCAGGCCTGAGAGGCTGGGCTTCTTCTCTCCCTCTCTACTCTGATTTTTCTCTTTTCTATTTATCGCATAAACAGAAATAGAAAAAAATATAGAGGGTTCGGAATGGATGTGAGGAGAGAGGGACATATTTCTGGAAACCAAGAAATATGCCCGATTTAATAAAAGTGGTTTGGGAATTTTTAAGGACAGAAAAATAATTCAAGTTTGAATTAAAATTCAAACTTGAACCATTTTTTAACCCAACCAAAACAACTTCAAATGATCTGAAATTTGACAGAGAGGGTTTAGGCATGGTGAACTAGCATCAGGAAAAGAAAGAACATTTCTCGAGGAGGGGAAAAGGTCACTTGCCAAAATGAAAGAAACAAGAAGTAAGGAGAAGGAGATGATGCAAGATCATACATGGAGCATTCCACAAACATAAAGTAGGGGCAAATGCACATGAGGGACTTTGAAACAGCATGGATGGCACAAAGCTATAATATGATGCATCGGGCAAAGGATGGCATGATGACATGATGCAATGAACATGATGCAAAGATGAAATGCAGCAGACAAAACAAATCACCCGACGAAACTCGGAAAACATGGAAGGCATCTGCAACTCCGGTCTTGGGGCGTCACAACCGTCGTAGCGGACCTGCCAGCGGTCGTACTCCATGGCCACGAGCTCGGCCGTGTGGAAGCTACCGAACCACCGACGGGTGTGGGTCTCCCGATCTGTAATCTCGGCGACCCACGTCCCCCACCGCCACTGCCGGACCCTGAGGTAGGACCTCATCGGCTGCCGGGTCTGAGGGAGGATGGGGAAGTCCTCGAACCGGCGTAGGGGCTCGGTAGCGGGCGGATCGGGGGACCGGCGACAGCAGATCGAGCCCGCGGAGGACGATGGGGACACCTCGGCGGCCACCTTGCCGGCGTCGGGCGAAAAGGCCGCGATAAACCTATTTTTGGCCATTGGCTCCTCGAGCTCCCCGGCACACAACCAGAGGTTGAGGATGGAGGCGACGGCGATGGCGGCGACCTACCAATGGTTTAGGGGATGGTGTGTGTCGGTGTGAGCGGAGGTTTTGGGGAGTGTGTGGTGTGTGTGTGGAGGGGGGAGGTGGTGTTTGAGGAAATACTACAGCAACTGACAATTTTACTAGGCGGGAGTAACAAGGCGGGGCTACTGAAAATTTTGATTAAGGGCGAGCAAATATTTTTGAGATTGCGAGGGATGTAGAGGCGGGAGTAAAATGCCAGGGCTACTAAAAATTTGAATCAAGGGACTGAAGCAGAGTGGCAGTAACAGACATCACACACGGTCCGCACATACTAATCATGTGCCATCAAACATTAAAGCCTTCCAGGCGGTAGATATTTTCGAGATTACGAGGCAGTAATATTTTCAAGATCGCGAGGGATGCAGAGGCGGGAGTATTTGGGGAGTGAGCTAGTGTGCTTGACACGCCGACTGTGGACTGTAGCCGACACATCTTCTTGCGTAAGCCATAGGCGTACTATACACTGACGGTGCTCCAGGATATTTTGTACTGCATCTCACATGGTTGGTGATAATAAACTGTGTGGGATCTACTTGATTTTTCATCTTGATTTGAATTACATAATGGGGTCATGTGGCAATGGACGGTGTTTGAATTGCTAGAACTTTTGTCTAAAGTGAACATGCAACTATATGTGTGTCGTAGAAGAATTCGAATTATTCAGGGTTCGTTTGGACATTTTATACATCAAATTGGTTTTCTAGCCATTTCAGGTGCACAATTTAAAATTAAACTACATGCACATGCTCCGGTGCACCAACATGGGTTGTAAAATCATATATGTGTCCATGGGTTTATGCTTATGTCCCATGCAAGAAATGGGGATGAATTTCGAACACCACGGCACCGTGGCTCTCCGGCAAATGTCGACGTATTTGCTTTTGTAATTCTAGTAAATCCAAAAGTCGTCCAAAATTCATGAAATTTGGCATGCTATCATGGAGCGGCATCAACATGCCGTGGTAAAAATTTTGTCCTATTTGGGGCAGGTTTGGGTATAAGCTTCTCACAACAAGTGTGATGGTTTCGGTAGGGAACATTTCACCTTTCTGGACGAAACGATATCCGTTGCATCTTCTTTATTTCAATTATTTTCCTAGTGTCAACATAGAACAACAGGAGTGTTGTGTTAATTTTTGGATTTTTTTGGGGTTCGTTTGGACATTTTTATACATTAATTGGGTTTTCAATGCATTTATGTGCATAACTCAAATTTGAACTACATGCACATGATCTAATGCATATATATTGGTTGGAAATTCAAATTTGTGTCCTTGGTTGCATGCTTAGGTCCCGTGCAAGAAATGGGAATGAATGTCAAACACCCTACCACTGTCACTCAGCCGCAAATGTTGAGATACCTGGTTTTAAAATTCTAGTAAATCCAAAACTCGTCTGAAATTCATGAAACTTGGCATGGTATGATGGAGCGGTATCAACATGCCGTGGTAAAAATTTTGTCCCATTTGGGGCAGGTTTGAGTATAAGCTTCTCACAAACCAGAGCTTCTCACAACAAGCCTGATGGTTTCGGTAGGCAACGTGCCACCTTTGGGAACGAAACGATATCCGTTGCCTCTTATTGCTTTCGAAAAATTTCTAGTGTCAACATAGACCAACAAGAGTGTTGTGTTAAGTTTTGGAATTTTCCAGGGTTTGTTTGGACATTTTTATACATTAACTGGGTTTTCTAGGCATTTTATGTGCATAATTCAAATTTGAAATACATGCACATGCTCTAGTGCATATAAATTGGTTGAAAAATCAAATCTATGTCCTTTGGTGCATGCTTAGGTCCCATGCAAGAAATGGGAATGAATGTCAAACACCTTGCCATCGTCACTCGGCCGCAAATGTTGAGATACCTGGTTTTAAATTCTAGTAAATCCAAAACTCATCTGGGATTGATGAAACTTTCCATGGTATCATGGAGCGGCATCAACATGTCGTGGTAATTTTTTTTGTCCCATTTGGGGCAGGTTTGGGTATAAGCTTCTCACAAACCAGAGCTTCTCACAACAAGCCTGATGGTTTTGGTAGGGAACGTGCCACCTTTGGGGACGAAACGATATCCGTTGCCTCTTATTGCTTTCAAAAAAATTCTAGTGTCAACATAGAACAATAGGAGTGTTGTGTTAAGTTTTGGAATTTTCCAGGGTTCGTTTGGACATTTTTATACATTAACTGGGTTTTCTAGGCTTTTTTGTGCATAATTCAAATTTGAAATACATGCACATGCTCTAGTGCATATAAATTCGTTAAAAAATCAAATATGTGTCCTTTGCTGCATGCTTAGGTCCCATGCAAGAAATGGGAATGAATTTCAAACACCAGGGCACTGTTGATTGCTGGCAAAACGTTGAGATACCTTGTTTTGAAATTTTAGTAAATCCAAAACTCGTCTGAAATTCATGAAACTTGGCATGCTATCATGGAGCGGAATCAACATGTTGTGGTAATTTTTTACATAGGCAGATTAGACCAAATAGAAGTATCATGCTAAATTTTGGAAGTATTCCGGGTTCGTTTGGACTTTTTTATACATCAATAGAATTTCTAGGCATTTAATGTGCATAATTAAAATTTGAACTACAAGCTCATGCTCCAGTGCACCAAAGTTGGTTGAAAATGACATGTGTGTCCTTGGGTGAATTTCTAGGTCCCATGCAAGAAATGGGAATGAAATTCAAACATCTGGGCGTCGTGGCTCGGCCAGAAAGATTGAGAAACTTGGCTTTTTAATTCATGTAAACCCAAAACACGCCTGAAAATCATGGAACTTAGCATGGTGTCATGACATGGCACCAACATGTTGCGGTAATTTTTTTGGCCGAATTAGGACAACCTTTGGTATAAGCTTCTTGCAAACAGGAGCTTCTCTCAAGAAGGCTCGTGGTTCCGAGAGGGAACGTGTCACCTCCGTGTTCAAAATGACATACGTACACTGCCTCCTCCCGCCTTAATTTTTTTACACAGGCAGATTAGACCAAATAGAAGTATCGTGCTAAATTTTGGAATTATTCCGGGTTCGTTTGGCCTTTTTATACATTAATTGAATTTCTAGGCATTTAATGTGCATAATTCAAATTTGAACTACAACCACATGCTCCAGTGTACCAAAGTTGGTTTAAAAGTCACATGTGTGTCCTTGGGTGAATTTCTAGGTCCCATGCATGAAATGGGAATGAAATTCAAGCATCTGGGCATCATGGCTCGGCCGGAAAGATTGAGAAACTTGGTTTTTTAATTCCTGTAAATTGAAAACACGCCTGAAAATCATGAAACTTCGCATGGTGTCATGACATGGCACCAACATGTTGTGTTAATTTTTTTGTCTGATTTGCGGAGGCGCACACATTAACAATCAACAAAGTCATTTTGGACCAAGTGCTATCACGTTATGAATCGGAAACCCAAGTATTATTGAAACCGTGGATGTTCTACTTACCAATTACGTGACGCCATGTGATGACCCACAAGTATAGCAGATCTATCATACTCCTTTCGATAAGTAAGAGTGTCGAACCCAACGAGGAGCAGAAGGAAATGACAAGCGGTTTTCAGTAAGGTATTCTCTGCAAGCACTAAAATAATAGGTAACAGATAGTTTTGTGATAAGATAATTGGTAACGAGCAACAAATAATAAAAGTAAATAAGGTGCAGCAAGGTGGCCCAATCCTTTTTGTAGCAAAGGACAAGCCTGGACAATTTCTTATATAAAGGAAAACGCTCCCGAGGACACATGGGAATTATCGTCAAGCTAGTTTTCATCACGTTCATATGATTCGCGTTCCTTACTTTGATAATCTGATATGTGGGTGGACCGGTGCTTCGGTGCTGCCCTTA
This sequence comes from Triticum urartu, assembly GCF_056163025.1. NCBI lineage: Eukaryota > Viridiplantae > Streptophyta > Magnoliopsida > Poales > Poaceae > Triticum > Triticum urartu. Next base: position 26,685,997 of record NC_141876.1, read on the forward strand.
CTTGGACAAGCATCCCACTTATGATTAACCTCTATTGCAAGCATCCGCAACTACAACAAAAGTATTAAGGTAAACCTAACCATAGCATGAAACATATGGATCCAAATCAGCCCCTTACGAAGCAACGCATAAACTAGGGTTTAAGCTTCTGTCACTCTAGCAACCTATCATCTACTTATTACTTCCCAATGCCTTCCTATAGGCCCAAATAATGGTGAAGTGTCATGTAGTCGACGTTCACATGACACCACTAGAGGAGAGACAACATACATGTCATCAAAATATCGAATGAATACCAAATTCACATGAATACTAATAGCAAGACTTCTCCCATGTCCCCAGGAACAAACGTAACTACTCAGAAATCATATTCATGTTCATAATCAGAGGGGTATTAATATGCATATAGGATCTAAACATATAATCTTCCACCAAGTAAACCAACTAGCATCAACTACAAGGAGTAATCAACACTACTAGCAACCTACAGGTACCAATCTCAGACTTAGAGACAAGAATTGGATACAAGAGATGAACTAGGGTTTGAGAGGAGATGGTACTGGTGAAGATGTTGATGAAGATTGCCCTCTCCCGATGAGAGGAGCGCTCGTGATGACGATGGCGACTATTTCCCCCTCCCGGAGGGAAGTTTCCCCGGCAGAACAGCTCCGCCGGAGCCCTAGATTGGTTTCGCCAAGGTTCCGCCTCGTGGCGGTGGAGTCTCGTCCCGAAAGCTTGCTTATGATTTTTCCTCGGATGAAATACTTCATATAGCTGAAGATGGGCACCGGAGAGCTAACAGGGGGCCCACGAGGCAGGGGGGCACGCCCAGGGGGGTAGGGCGCGCCCCCACCCTCGTGGCCAGGGTGTGGGCCCCCTCTGGTACTTTCTTCATCCAGTATTTTTATATTTTCCAAAAATAACTTCCGTGGAGTTTCAAGACTTTTGGAGTTGCGCAGAATAGGTCTCTAGTATTTGCTCCTTTTCCAGCCCAGAATTCCAGCTGCCAGCATTCTCCCTCCTTATGTAAACCTTGTAAAATAAGAGAGAATAGGCATAAGTATTGTGACATAACGTGTAATAACAGACCATAATGCGATAAATATCGATATAAAAGCATGATGCAAAATGGACGTATCAACTCCCCCAAGCTTAGACCTCGCTTGTCCTCAAGCGAAAGCCGAAATCGATAAATATGTCCACATGTTTAGAGATAGAGGTGTCGATAAAATAAAATACGGACATGAAGGCATCATGATTATTCTCATAACAGCAACATATATGAATATTGTCATATGATTTCTTATGTTCAAGTAATAATCTATTCACAATGTCAAGTATGAATCAGAAATTTCATTGAGAACCAACAATCTATAATCTCAGTCATTGAAGCAATTGCAATTTATCATAACATCAGAAAGAGTCTATGTCAGAGCTTTTCAGCAAATCCACATACTCAACTATCATTTAGTCTTTCACAATTGCTAACACTCACTCAATACTTGTGGTTACGAAGTTTTAATCGGACACAGAGAAAGATAGGGGCTTATGGTATTGCCTCCCAACTTCTTACCGCAAGGGTAAATGTCAACAATAATAGTTCATGCTAACTTACATCCAATTAGATATATATATCCGGATCGTACCAACATACTGTGCTTGCCAAAGGATAAAATGTAAAAAGGAAAGGTGAAGATCACCATGACTCTTGCATAGGGTAGAAGATAAAAGTAAAAGATAGGCCCTTCACAGAGGGAAGCAGAGGTTGTCATGCGCTTAAGGGTTGGATGCACAAAGTCTTGATGCGAAAGAACATCACTTTATATTGCCACTTGTGATATAGACCTTTATTATGCAGTCCGTCGCTTTTATTACTTCTACATCACAAGATCGTATAAAGCTTATTTTCTCCCTCACTAATAAATCATACATATTTAGAGAGCAATTTTTATTGCTTGCACCGATGACAACTTACTTGAAGGATCTTAATCAATCCATAGGTAGGTATGGTGGACTCTCATGGCAAAACTGGGTTTAAGGGAATTTGGAAGCACAAGTAGTATCTCTACTTGGTGCAAGGAATTGGCTAGCGTGAGGGGGAAAGGCAAGCTCAACATGTTGGAGGATCCATGACAATATACTTTATCTCAGATATAAGAAAACATAACCCATTATGTTGTCTTCCTTATCCAACATCAACTCTTTAGCATGTCATATTTTAATGAGTGCTCACAATCATAAAAGATGTCCAAGATAGTATATTTATATGTGAACCTCTCTTTCTTTATTACTTCCTATTAATTGCAACGATGACCAAAACTATGCTTGTCAACCCTCAACAACTTTTATTCATCATACTCTTCCTATGTGAAGTCATTACTATCCATAAGATCAATATGATCTCTTTGTTTCTTTTTACTCTTTTTTTTCTTATTACTCACTCAAGATCATAGCAAGAAAATCAAGCCCTTGACTCAACACTAATCTTTATTATATAGCTCACGGACTCGATTACATAGAGAGATCATAAAGCAAAACTCACGACTAGATCATGCTAAAACTTTATTCTACTAGATCAAAATATTACCAAAAGGATCGAACTAAGAAAAACGATAAAGATAGGAGTGTGATGATGATACGATACTTGGGCATCTCCCCCAAGCTTGGCAGTTGCCAGTTGCCAAGGGGAGTGCCCATACCCATGTGATCATATCTCCTTCCTTAGGGACGGAGAAGACGGTGGTGATGGTGGGTAGTCGCACATTGAGCGTAAGAGATCCTCCAACTTGCGGATAATGCCCTTGAGTGCAATGATATGATCCTTCAACAAAATATTTTCACGTGTGGGATACTTATTTTGTATACGAGCCAACTCAACCATCTTGAAAGCTTCAATCTCGGTCGGGGTGAAGAGAGGTGGAAGGATGTCTTCTCCTGCAGGAGCTTGCTCCTCCATGGCTTTCTTCATCCCATCATCCTTGTCGATCTCCCCGGGTTCTTCTCTCTTCAGCTCCATCTTCATTAGCCAAGCATCGTTGTCACCATTGTTGGAGGAGGGGGACGTCATGATGCTTGGCCTTGACAAATCTGGCAGAAAACAGCTCGAAATGAAAACAGAGGATAATTGCGTGATATGGTGGTCAAAACCTTCGGGAGATTATATAATGAATTTTTACCGACCAAAATACGTATCGTGCAAGAAAACGGAGTCCGGCGAGCGCACGAGGCACCCATGAGGTAGGTGGCGCGTCCAGGGGGGTAGGGCGCACCCTCCACCCTCGTGTCCTTCCCGGACTGCTTCTTATTTTTCTATTTTTCTAAATATTCCAAAACTGAGAAAAATTGCCATTAGAACTATTTTGGAATCGATTTACTTACCGTACCACGTACCTATTCCTTTTCGGAGTCTGAAACGTTCCAGAAAGTGTCCCTTATGTATTCCTCCGGGGTTACGGTTTCAATAATATTGGTTTCAACATTTATGGGATTACCTGAGATATAATGCTTGATTCTTTGACCGTTAACCACCTTCGGATTTTTACCTGCAAAGTTGTTGATTTTTATGGCACTGGAACGATAGACTTCCTCGATAACGTAGGGGCCTTCCCACTTAGAGAGAAGCTTTCCTGCAAAAAATCTTAAATGAGAGTTGTATAGCAAAACATAATCACCTACATTAAACTCACGCTTTTGTATCCTTTTGTCATGCCATCTTTTAACTTTTTCTTTAAATAGTTTGGCATTTTCATAAGCCTGGGTTCTCCATTCATCAAGTGAGCTAATGTCAAATAACCTCTTCTCACTGGCAAGTTTGAAATCATAGTTGAGCTCTTTAATGGCCCAATATGCCTTATGTTCAAGTTCGAGGGGTAAGTGACATGCTTTTCCATAAACCATTTTATACGGAGACATACTCATAGGATTCTTATATGCAGTTGTGTAAGCCCATAATGCATCATCAAGTTTCTTGGACCAATTCTTTCTAGACCTATTAACAGTCTTTTGCAAAATTAGTTTGAGCTCTCTATTACTCATTCTACTTGACCGCTAGACTGAGGGTGATATGGAGATGCAATTCTATGATTAACATCATATTTAGCAAGCATCTTACGAAAAGCACCATGAATAAAATGTGAACCACCATCAGTCATTAAATATCTAGGGACTCCAAACCTCGGAAAAATAACTTCTTTAAGCATCTTAATAGAAGTGTTATGATCAGCACTACTAGTTGGAATAGCTTCTACCCACTTAGTAACGTAATCAACAGCAACTAAAATATGAGTATACCCATTAGAGGCAGGAAATGGTCCCATATAATCAAAGCCCCAAACATCAAATAGTTCAATAACAAGTGAATAATTCATAGGCATTTCTTGATGTCTACTAATATTACCAATTCTTTGACATTCATCACAAGACAAGACAAACTTACGAGCATCCTTGAAGGGAGTAGGCCAATAAAAACCGGATTGCAATACCTTATGTCCAGTTCTATCTCCAGTGTGGTGTCCACCATAAGCCTCGGTTTGCGTAGGGTTTGTTCCTGTTCATGCTTAGGTACACAACATCTAATAACACCATCTACTCCTTCCTTATAAAGATGTGGGTCATCCTAGAAGTAAAGTCTTAAATCATAGAAAAACTTTTTCTTTTGCTGATATGTGAAACTAGGTGGTATAAATTTAGCAACAATGTAATTAGCATAATCAGCATACCATGGAGCAGTACGAGAAGCGTTTATGAAAATTAATTGTTCATCCGGAAAGCTATCGTCAATAGGTAGTGGGTCATCAAGAACATTCTCTAACCTAGACAAGTTGTTTGCAACGGGGTTCTCAGCTCCCTTTCTATCAATAATATGCAAATCAAATTCTTGTAGCAAGAGAACCCATCTGATAAGTCTAGGTTTAGCATCTTTCTTTTCCATAAGATATTTAATAGCAGCATGATCAGTGTGAATAGTTACTTTAGAATCAACAATGTAAGATCTGACCTTATCACATGCAAATACAACTGCTAAGAATTCCTTTTCAGTAGTGGCATAATTTCTCTGGGCAGTATCTAGAGTTTTACTAGCATATTGTATAACATTTAATTTCTTATCAACTCTTTGCCCTAGAACAGCACCTACAGCATAATCGCTAGCATCACACATAATTTCAAAGGGTAAATTCCAATCAGGTGGCTGAACGATAGGTGCAGAAATCAAAGCTTTCTTAAGTATTTCGAATGCTTCTACACAATCATCATCAAAGATAAAGGGTCTATCTTTTTGTAATAAATTAGTCAGAGGCCGAGAAATTTTTGAGAATTCCTTAATGAACCTCCTATAAAAACCAGCCTGACTAAGGAAACTTCTTATACCTTTGATGTCCTTGGGACATGGCATCTTCTCAATAGCATCAACTTTGGCTTTATCAACTTCAATACCTCTTTCAGAAATTTTATGCCCCAAGACAATGCCTTCATTAACCATAAAGTGGCACTTTTCCCAGTTCAAGACAAGGTTAGTGTCTTCACATCTCTGCAAAACTCGATCAAGATTTCTCAAGCAATCATCAAAAGAAGATCCATAGACGGAGAAATCGTCCATGAAAACCTCACAAATCTTTTCAAAAAAGTCAGAGAATATAGCCATCATGCATCTTTGAAAGGTAGCAGGTGCATTACATAAACCAAAAGGCATACGTCTATAAGCAAAAGTACCAAAGGGGCAAGTAAAGGTGGTCTTAGATTGATTATCAACTGACACAGGTATTTGAGAGAAACCAGAATAACCATCTAGAAAGCAAAAGTGTGTATGTTTGGATAATCTTTCTAGCATTTGATCAATAAAAGGTAAGGGATAATGATCCTTTTTAGTAGCCTTATTTAATTTGCGGAAATCAATTACCATCCTATAACCTATAATTATTCTTTGGGGATCAATTCATCTTTATCATTAGGAACAACAGTAATACCTCCCTTCTTAGGGACACAATGGACAGGACTTACCCATTCACTATCAGCAACGGGATAAATAATACCTGCCTCGAGAAGCTTTAGTATTTCCTTTCTTATCACTTCCTTCATCTTAGGATTCAGCCTTCGTTGGTGATCATGAACTGGTTTGGCATCTTTCTCCAAATTTATTTTATGTTGACATAAAGTGGGACTAATGCCCTTAAGATCATCAAGAGTATATCCAATGGCAGCGCGGTGCTTCTTCAGAGTTTTCAATAATATCTCTTCTTCATGCTCTGAAAGGTTAGCACTAATAATAATAGGATATATCTTCTTTTCATCAAGATAAGCATATTTAAGAGTATCAGGTAATGGTTTGAGTTCAAACACGGGATCACCCTTGGGGGGGAGGGGGATCCCCTAGGATTTCAACAGGCAAGTTGTGTTTCAGAATAGGTTCTTGTTTAAAGAATACTTCATCTATTTCCCTTCTTTCATTCATAAACATATCATTTTCGTGGTCAAGCAAATATTGTTCTAAAGGATCAGTAGGAGGTATAACAATAGAAGCAAGACCAATAATTTCATCTTTACTAGGAAATTCCTCTTGACGGTGTTGTCTACTAAATTTAGAGAAATTAAACTCATGAGACATATCATCTAGACCAATAGTAACAACATTCCTATTGCAGTCTATCTTAGCATTAACAATATTCAAGAAGGGTCTACCAAATATAATGGGACAAAAACTATCTTGTGGGGAACCAAGAATGAGAAAATCAGCAGGATATTTAGTTTTCCCACACAAGACTTCAACATCTCTAACAATCCCCATTGGTGAAATAGTATCTCTATTGGCAAGTTTAATTGTGACATCAATATCTTCTAACTCAATAGGTGCAATATCATGCTTAATTTCTTTGTATAAGTCAATAGGTATAGCACTAGCACTAGCACCCATGTCACATAAGCCATGATAACAATGATCTCCTATTTTAACAGAAATAACAGGCAGGCCTACAGCAGGTCTATGTTTATCTTTAGCACCAGGTTTAGCAATTCTAGCAGTTTCGTTGCAGAAGTAAATAACATGCCCATCAATATTATCAGCCAAGAGATCTTTAACAATAGCAATATTAGGTTCAACTTTAACTTGCTCAGAAGGTGTATAAGTTCTAATATTGCTCTTACGAACCACAGTTGAAGCTTTAGCATGATCTTTTATCCTAACAGGAAAAGGCGGTTTCTCAACATAAGTAGTAGGAACAATAGGATCATTATAAGTGATAGTCTTTTATTCAACTTTAATAGGTTCAACTACTTTTACTTCTATGGGAGGATGATATTTAAACCACTTCTCTTTGGGGAGATCAACATGAGTAGCAAATGATTCACAAAAAGAAGCTACTATCTCAGAGTCGAGTCCATATTTAGTGCTAAACTTATGGAAAACATCGGTATCCATAACAGATTTAACACAATCAAACTTAGGTGTTATACCTGACTCCTTACCTTCGTCGAGGTCCCAATCTTCAGAGTTGCATTTAATTCTTTCCAATAAGTCCCATTTGAATTCAATAGTCTTCATCATATAAGAACCAGAACAAGAAGTATCGAGCATGGTGCGATTATTTTCAGAAAGCCGAGCATAAATTTTTTGAATAATTATTTCTCTTGGGAGCTCATGATTGGGGCATGAATATAACATTGATTTAAGCCTCCCCCAACCTTGAGCGATGATTTCTCCTTCGCGAGGCCAAAAATTATATATATAATTGCGATCACGATGAACAAGATGCATAGGATAAAACTTCTGGTGAAATTCCAGCTTCAATCGCTTATAATCCCAAGATCCAGTATCATCACATAGCCTATACCATGTCAATGCGTCTCCCTCCAAAGATAAAGGGAAAACCTTCCTATTAACAACATCGTCGGGTATACCTGCAAGCTTAAATAATCCACAAACTTCATCCACATAGATTAGGTGTAAATCGGGATGCATTGTTCCATCTCCTGCAAAAGGATTAGCTAGCAGTTTCTCTAACATACCCGAAGGAATTTCAAAGCAAACATTTTCAGCAGGTTCAGTAGGTTGAGGAGCAGCTCTTTGCTCTTCTGGACGGGGTGAAGATACCCCGAACAAGCCCCTCAAAGGATTACTTTCCATAGTAACAAGTGATAGTAAATTTCAGCACACTATATAAAATTTTCCTTACCAAGTTCCACTCACCAAAAGCGCTTCACTCCCCGGCAACGGCGCCAGAAAAGAGTCTTGATGACCCACAAGTATAGGGGATCTATCATAGTCCTTTCGATAAGTAAGAGTGTCGAACCCAACGAGGAGCAGAAGGAAATGACAAGTGGTTTTCAGTAAGTTATTCTCTGCAAGCACTGAAATAATAGGTAACAGATAGTTTTGTGATAAGATAATTGGTAACGAGCAACAAATAATAAAAGTAAATAAGGTGCAGCAAGGTGGCCCAATCCTTTTTGTAGCAAAGGACAAGCCTGGACAATTTCTTATATAAAGGAAAACGCTCCCGAGGACACATGGGAATTATCGACAAGCTAGTTTTCATCATGTTCATATGATTCGCGTTCGTTACTTTGATAATCTGATATGTGGGTGGACCGGTGCTTGGGTGCTGCCCTTACTTGGACAAGCATCCCACTTATGATTAACCTCTATTGCAAGCATCCGTAACTACAACAAAAGTATTCACTACAAAAAAAGACACATCCGTGACATTTTGGGCCGAATGAAAAAAAATTATGTCATACATATGACACTTCTATGACGATAATTGTGGCAAAACCCGGTATCATCATAGATGTGGTGGGCTCCTACTTCTATGACAAAAAATCATGACACAAAATGGGCTTTTTGTCCTGGGCGGGCCGGAGACGCAGCTGCATGACATTCTTTGGGCCGTCCATGATGGAAAAAACCATGGTAGAAGCGAGGGGGGGATTTCAGGGAGTTCCTGGTTACGGTGGGAGGTCGGGGGCCGAGCGATGCGCGTTTCTCTCATACAAGTACGCGCGTGTGTGCGAGGCGTTGGCTCTAACTGAACCCGAGTGAGGCGTTGGACTCTAACTGAACCCGAGCGATTGCAGTGCAGGCTACGCGTTACTGAACCCGAGCGATCGATCGATGGCTGTTAACTGAACCCGATCGAGCGATTCCTTTGCTACTGCTGCTAACTGAAGCCGATCGATGGGATGAACAGTGAGCGTTGCAAGGGGGGGTTGGATGAACAGTGAGCGGTGGCGTTGCCTCTGGATGAACATGACCCCGTGGTGTGGTGGAGGGCTGGATGAACAGTAGACGGTGGAGGGGTGCCCGTGGAGGGGTGGATGAGCAGGACCCCGTGGTGTGGAGGGCTGGATGAACAGTAGATGGTGGAGGGGTGGTTGAACAGGACCCCGTGGTGTGGAGGGCTGGATGAACAGTAGACGGTGGAGGGGTGGTTGAACAGGACCCCGTGGTGTGGAGGGCTGGATGAATAGTAGACGGTGGAGGGGTAGTTGAACACTAGCCAGTGGAGTAGCGCGCGGTGGAGGCTGGATGAACAGGAGCTCGTGGAGGCTGGAGGAGGTCGACGGTGGAGATGAACAGTATCCCGCGGAGTCCCGTTTGCGGTACGCCACACCCCTCCCGATGAACAGGACCCCCGTTTCGACCGTAGCGCTCCAACACAAGTCCGTTTCCTCCGTTTTGCGGTACGCCACACCCCTCCCGATCAGCACGACCCCCGTTTTGACCGTAGGAGGTCCGTTTCCTCCGTTTTGTGGTATGCCACACCCCTCCCGATCAACAGGACCCCCGTTTCGACTGTAGGAGGTCCGTTTGCTCCGTTTTGCGGTATGCCACACCCCTCCCGATGAACAGGATCCCGTTTTGAACGTGGCCGGTCGAACACAAGGCTGTTTCCTCCGTTCTGCGGTACGCCAGGCCTCGTTTCCATCGCCTGTTCCGTCCAAGCCCTCCCGATGAATTTGACCACGCATTCTGTTGCCTCCCCTTGAACACGACGACGACGCTGTTTCTCCGTTCCGACCCAGCCATGTACATGAGCCCTCGCTGTATGTATGCGCGAGTAGGCGTTCGAGACCCCTCCCGTATGTACACATACGTTGCCATATTTTCTTTCTTGCACCCTGGCCGCTGTATGTACCTGTACATGCTACGTGCGCGCCTCTACTATGACACGTGTGCGCCTCTACATCGACTAGTATATATGTACGTACACGTTCGCGACCAGAATGACAATGCTACGTACGCTTTGACCAGGTGGGTCCCGACTGTCAGGCACTTCCTTGCATGTGAAGATGTAGCTGGTGGGTCCCAGCAGTCAGGGGGGCGAATCGTTTTGTTTTTTTGCCCGGACGCACTTCCTTACGTGCGAAGGTGTAGCTGGTGGGTCCCAGCAGTCAGAGGGGAAACGTTTTTTTCACGAAATACGGTGGCTCGTCCGGTGGGTCCCCGCTGTCAGGTGGAGGAATAATTATTTTGCACGTAATAAGGAGGCACTTCCTTGCTGCAGCCGTGGACCCAGCTGTCAGCCTCTCCACGTACAGTCCACGTCTGATGGAAGTCGTTCCTTGACCACGTTGACCACGTCGCACCGTGAGCACCAGGGCGGTGGACGATGGTGAGGCCTAGGAAGGGGACGACGGGGAGCCGGGGAAGACGCGGCAGTGGAAGCCCGCGCAGAGAGGAGTACGAGTGTTCACTGGTTCGGCTGCGGTGTGAGGCTACCGTCGCCGCAGGGCCTGGCCAGCGGTGGGAATAGTAGGGGGCGGTGAGGCCTCCGCGGTAGCACAGCCGGCCACGGGAGGCAGGAGCATGCGGCATGACCGGCGCTGCTTTGGGCGGCTGGAGCAAGAAGACCAGAGGTTGAAGAAGCACTACGGCCGTTGGATGGACATCGTACGGTCACTGGAGCTAGAATCGTTCATATTGACTAAGTTGACAAAGCCCTTCGTCCCCGTCAATTTAGTAGGCCCACAAGTCAGCCTCCCACCAAGGTGGGTCCCAGCTAGCCGGGGGAGTATTCATTTTTTTGTGCGTAATAAGGAGGCGCTTCCGGTGGATCCGAGCTGACAGCGGAGGGAATGTTTTTTTCGCGAAATACGGTGGCCCGTCCGGTGGGTCCCAACAGTCAGGGGGAAATGATTTTTTTGCAAAATACTGGTGGCCCGTCCGATCGGTCCCCGCTGTCAGGTGGAGGAATAATTATTTTCCACGTAATAAGGAGGCACTTCCTTGCGGCTGCCGTGGACCCAGCTGTCAGCCTCTCCACGTACAGTACTCTTCCGATGGAAGTCGGTCGTTGACCGCATTGACCACGCCGCGTCGAGAGCACCACGGCAGTGGAAGACGATGAGGCATAGGAAGGGGACGACGCGGAGCCGGGGAAGACGCGGCAGTGGATGCCCACGCGGAGAGGAGTATGAGCGTTCACCGGTTCGGCTGCGGTGTGAGGTTGCCGTCACCGCAGAATAATAGGGGTGTCACTACAAGAAATATGTCAACTTGTGACCTTGACTATTGGTCACTGAAAGGTCATTGTTTTTCATTTGCGACCTTTTTTAACCAAAAACAGAAGGTCAAAAGCTGGCGGTCGTAAACTGAAATTAACGACCTTCTTTGTGAGAAGGTCGTGGACATTTACGACCAAAATATGCCTATTGTTTTGTTTTGGTCACTAGCAGCCTCCCCAGGCCACGTAGGCATCCGACGTGGCAATCTGATGTGGCACAAGAATCAGCCCGGTCCAATTCGATTTTCTACATGGGCCTAGCCCAACAATTCGGCCTTTTTATTGTTTTTTTCATGTGAATTTTTGGTCGGCTACATGTGCCACGCCCTACAATTCGGCCTTTTAATTTTCTAGGCCATGGCCCTTTTGCAAACCATTTCATTAGGCCTTTTTGTAAGGTTTTATAGAAATGCACAATGTTCCAGTCCACTATTATTTGGGCTGTAGCATTTTTAGAGCCCATATATTATTTGGTCCAGTAGAACAGTTGGTCTTTTTATTATTCACTGATTTCCAGTTTACACATTTGAACAGCAAACACTCAATAATTCTCTCAATTAAATGATTAAATTCAGAAATCATTCATCCAAATACACACAACAGCACATACAAGTCTGCACGTCCAACCTCCACTAAAACAAGCAAAAACAGATACACATCAACTAAAGTTGTGGTGCGCTTCCATCACAGCAGCAGCAACCTAAGCAACAGTAGATCACCAAAAAGAAACAATGCCATCAACATGAGGCGGTAATCCAACTTAACACTTTGTGAGGAGCAGCGCCACCAGGAGGATGTCGATCACCCACGAGGGCGCTCCAGCCCAGGGGCGGCATGTGGGAGCTAGAGATGTCAATGGAGTATCTGGCCAGCCTCTGGTACCTGGCCACAGGTCACATCAGAAATATTCAGAAATCAGTTGAACATAATTGACTACAAAAGAAATCAGAATTGAACAGAATTGTCATGCTTGTCTACTTTCAGGAAAGTTAATACATATTTCCATGCTTGTCTACCAAAGAAATTGTATCAACTTAACACTTAGTCATGCATAAGTGTTTCACATCAAAAACATACAGCAGTGCAGACTCAAAATTGTATCAACTTAACACTTAGTCATGCATAAGCGTTTCACATCAAAAACATACAAAATTTGGAGTAGGAAACTGAATCTCTAAATACTCCAGCTGCAAATACTGCTAACACTAATAGGCCAGTAGCAAATACTATATTTTGGAGTTTTAACAAATGTTCAGTAATTTATGGAGTACAGCAGCAACATCACGTTAAGAAAGTGAGCTAAATCATCACATTTTCAACTCATTATTGAATCTTCTCAATGAATCAACTAGTACTACAACCAAATTCAGTGAATTAAGCTACTCCATTTTGAAGTACTGCTCGAGTGCTGCTTGAGTGCTCAAACATGCAGAGATACAAGTACTACAGGTTTCGCGAAGGCATAGAATCGACCTAGCATGCCGCAAGAGACATATTAGTACATTTTGTTGGTGAGGCAAGGAAACAGATAGCACTCACTAGTGCAGAACCGGGCAATAGCACCGGTTCGTAAGGCTCTTTAGTGCCGGTTCCATAACCGGCACTAAAGTGTGGGCACTAAAGGCCCCCCCTTTAGTACCGGTTCAGCACGAACCGGTGCTAAAGGGCAACCACGTGGCACGAGCCAGCTCCGGGGGCCGGGATCCCTTTAGTACCGGTTGGTAACACCAACCGGTACTAAAATGTTTGGGGGGTTTTTGGTTTTATGATTTCTTTTTAATTTAATTTTGTGTTTTCCATTTTAATTCTTTTTCGTTTGCTGGTATTTTACGATACTACACATTGTACACGTTATGCATATATATATATAGAATTTCTAGTAGAACCAATCATATATATATCATCAATGTCTCACAAACCACCATATTAATTCACACATACACACATGTATAGCTATATACAATTTCTCCTACATATGCATGTTGCCTTCGGAGCCAGTGGCATTAGCCTAATTGGTGCCTTCGGAGCACGATGACAATTGGAAGTGGTTCATGACCTGGTCGATGGGGGCGGTAGCGGGTAATAGTATTCTCCCTTCGGATTTATGACCTGGTCGAGCAAAAATCCCGCTATTTCCTCTTGAAGTGCTTCTACGCGCTCCGTTTCTAGGAGCTTGCCCCGCACCTCTGTGAACTGTTAAGAAGGAGATCAATATGCATGTGTATTAGTTGTGTGACTAGATATCGATAATGGTGTAAAAATTGTGAATAGTGTTCTGACAAGCATACCCATTCCTGTCTTTGAGATCTGCTCCTTTCGGACGCCATCATGCGGATGTTCTCACAAACGCAGAATGCACACAGATCAGTCCCCTGCGCCTGCTTCAGGCCTTTATTACGAGAATGGAATTTAATTTGATCAGATAATAATTAATCAAGCATGATAATTAAAGAGATGGCAGCTGGCTAGCTAGCTAGTACTACTTAATTACTTACCTTGGGTCGAAACCATTTCAGTTGTCGTTTCCATTCGCCTTCCGTGACGCTGATGAACCTTGCCCAAGCCCTGCCCGCGGACAAAGAAAATGAATAAAGGGGTTATTAAATAGTTCATATCATGAAATGACGAACTAAATAGGCCGAGATATATAGTTAATAATGATTGAAATTACGTGTTGACTATCCCAAACAAGATGTTATAGTCACTATTTGCTTTGAGTAGTGAGTCCAGTATTTGAACTGTTCCGGCGTCAACTTTAATGATACACAAGATCCAGTGAAATCTGCATGCACACACGTTTGCATGTCTTAATTAAGCGGGCATATGTAAGCAAAAACATGTAGCTAGCTAGTAGGCAAAAACAGAGAATTTGTAGTACAAGAAAGTGTGACTCACTGGAAGTTGTAAGGAAGTAGTATATCTTCATTGTATTTGAGGCGCTTCAAGAACTCTAGCATGCTGTCCTCTACCTGCTTTTCATGATGCTTGTTTATTTTCCATGTGTATTCATTAACGGTGTTTGGGTCAATGAACCCAATGCCATAGCGTCCACCTTTTCTCATTTCATACATCTTCATCCTGCATAATACCACAGAAAAGAATATAGTGAGGATAATTACAGGTAATGATTGATCAAAAAGATCACTACAGCTAGCTTGAGACTTAAACTACAGAAAGAAATCACTTACAGACAATAGCAACTAACGATAGATTTGTCGAGTGTGTCTTGATTGTATAACTGAAACAGTTCAGAATACTCAACGGTCACAGGTTTCTGATGGTAGTAATGATCCTTCTTGACTTGCGCCATGAGGGACTCTCGATCGGATCTCTTGGTAATGTCCATGTACCATTGATGCAATTCATACATTCTCGTTGGGAGCTTCTTGACCTCTTCTGGCTTGACCAAAGGTTGGCCCCAGGCATATTTCCGTTTTATTTCCTCCTCTGTAAGCACAGGCATGTCCTCGATCTTGAGGAGTTGTCCAATAGTGATTTTGAGAGTTTTAGCCTGCATTATATGCTCCTGGGTTATTACCACATCACCCACCTCGGGAACATAAACTGTTTGCCCACAATAATATTGGGCGCGTGTAATGTCACGTGTTGTTGGCGGCACAACAAGCGGGGGGGTCGATTGCGCCGCCTGTTCTCCCAGCTGGGCAACGGTTTTCCCGCATTTTTTGACAGCTGCTTGTTGTTTGCTCGAGCTCGAGCTCGCCTCCTTCTGTAGACGTTGTCGATGTAACTTCCTGATGTGGCGCTCATAGTCTGTGTCAACAGGCTTAGGAGCTGGTGGTTGAGCCATACGAATGAAGTGGTCAACTACTTCCACAGGCACTTTCTCCCTTGGCGGCGGTGGCGGTTTCGGTCCAAAATGGGCGTCGACTTCTGCCCGCACTATGGCATTGGTTTGCTCCTCGGTCCTGTCGTAAGCCCTCTCAGGAAGAGGAGTAGTGAGGTTTGGACCATATTTATATCGCTTGCCTCCGCCTGTACTTCCTGTACTATGACCTCGACTCATACCGCTACGCACCATAGCTGCGGGGTGTCTCTTCTGCGATTGCTGAGGCGGCGGAGATGGCTGACGGGGCTGAGTTGGACGAGAAGGAGTGGCCTAAAGCTGTGCCGGACTTGGAGGAGGAGTGGCCTGAGGTTGTGCCGGACTTGGAGGAGGAGTGGACGTCTGACGCTGTGTTGGACTTGGAGGAGGAGTGGCTTGACACTTTGCCGGACCTGGAGGAGGAGGAGTGGCCTCACGCGTTGGTGGACTTGGAGGAGCGCGAGTCTGCTGACTCGGTGGCGGACTTCGACGAGGAGTCGGGTGACGCAGTGTCGGTGGCCTTCGAAAGATGATGCAATCCTTTCTCCATAGGATGATACGATGTTTGGCATCTCCGAGTGTGTGCTCCTCGTCACCTCCAGGAATGTCAAGCTCTAGCCCCGAATATTGGTCAACCACCTCATCAACCACGACACGAGCATAGCCTGCTGGAATCGGGTTGCAATGGAAGGTTGCATCGGGGGAATTTATATAAGCAACGCCGTCCGCCACCTTCAAGGATATGTTCTTAATTTTGAAGTGTAGCTCGCAGTTAGTGTTCTCCGCGATGTCATCCACAGGGTATCTATCCAGCATTGCATCAAACGGGGCGGAACCCACGCTGCTTCTCAGCATGGATGGGGCGGTGGTATCCAATGCTGGATCATCCGCTAGCTACTGTAGCTGCTGAGACCCCCTTTGCTGGCTAAGTGAGTCGATCTGCTCCTGCTGCCGCTGGAATTTGACTACCAAGTCCGTGTCCGCTGATTCTAGGCCTTGAAGGCGTTCATAGTCCAGCTTCCTCTTCTCCTCCTCCATCTTCCTCTGCTTCTCCTCCGCAATCTTCCTTCTCGCACGGGTTCTGTAGTCGGCGTTCCAGTCCGAAAACCCCTCATACCACGGAATAGCGCCCTTGCCTCGTGTTCTTCCCGGGTGTTCAGGATTTCCCAGGGCACGCGTAAGCTCGTCATTCTTTCTGTTGGGCTGGAACACCCCCGTTCGAGCCTCTTCTATTGCAACAAGTATATTATCGTCGGCTCCGTTCAGACATGCCTTCATCGAAACTTTGCCTGTCTTCAGGTCCAACTCCCCCCCATGCGCATAGAACCAAGTCCTGCACCTGGGGGGCCAGCTCTTAGTAACCGGAGTGACACCTGCATCCTCCATCTCTTTCTCAGACTTATCCCACTTAGGCATTGCCACCGCGTAGCCACCTAGCCCCAGCTTATGGAACTTATCCTTTTTTTCGGCATTCTTCTTGTTTATTCTCGACCGTTCCTTAGCTAATTCTGAATCCTTGAATTTCACGAAATCGTCCCAATGAGCACTTTGATTCTCTAGTGTTCCCTCGAATACTGGAGTCTTCCTTCCTCCCTTGACGTACTTGTCCCATTCATGATTCTTGTGGTTCTTGAATGCAACCGCCATCTTCCTAAGAGCAGCGTCCTTGACTTTCTGCACATCTGCTTCTGTGAAATGATCTGGTAGGGTGAAATGTTCCATGAGAGTATCCCAAAGCAGACTTTTTTGTCTGTCATCGTCAAAAGTAAGATCTGGATGTGGCTTTGCTGGCTCTCTCCATTCTTGAAGGGAGATCGGGAGTTGGTCCTTCACAAGAACTCCGCACTGACGAACGAACTTGTCCGCAATCTTCTTAGGCGCTAATGGTTCGCCATTAGGTTTGATTGCCTCGATATTATACTTTACGCCCTCCTTCAACTTTTTGTTCAGGCCTCGTTTCGTCCTGTTGCCTGAAGATTTGCTCGATCCGGATGGCTGAAAGAAGAAAGATCGATTCGTTAATATATCTTCAACTCGTTTAAAACATGTGATGATCACCAGATGCCTGCTTATATAAATATATATACCTCGACGGTCTTTGTTGTTTCAGGATCAACATGTTCTTCGTAATTGTCATAATTGTAGTTCATGACTTCATCAATTCGGTCGTCACGATCGAATATCATATCACCCTCTCCGGTGTTGTTTAGAAATTCGGAGCCGTCATAATCTTCTTCATTCTGATCATCATCTGGCCCGCATATTATATCGAACATGGTCTGTTCTCCCTCTCTGTCGGTATTGTCCGCCATAGCTTTTATTTAACTATGCCAAAAGAAATATAAAACAATTTAGTATTCAAATTACATCGTATCGAATAATAGATATAATCTCGAATACATCGTCTCGAATAATATATAATATTGAATAGTACATCACTGGCTAGGTAGCTAATTAAAGATCGAATACTACAGAAGAATCTAGGACACTCGTGGTTCCTGCGGCGCGGGCGGTGGACACCCAAACAGAAGGAACCCTCACAGGATCATAGCTGAAGTGAGATCCCTGAAGAAACTGCCAGGTATTGGAGAACCTGCCGCCCTCTAACGCAACCATGTAGCGATGGACGTGCTCGTCCTCCTCCCTGACACGGCGACGTACCACCTCCGGCGGGGACGGCTCCCTCCGCACCGAAACTGGCCCACGCGAACGCCACCAAACGAGATCAGGGTCGACGACGGGACTCGGGGCCGGGTTCCTCATCAAGCGGCGCCCCCCTCCAGGCAGCACCTCCCAGTGCCAGCCCGGCGGAGCCCAGTCCCGGACATGGGTCAGTCGGATGTCGTCGCGGACGGGTCGACGGCGAGGATGCGGGCCGGGCATCGTCGAGAACAAATACTAGCTATATGCCCGCAAAAAGTAACATTTTTTTAATGATTGGATTTTGATAACTAAAATTTCTAACATTTCTATATAACACTAATTATGCTATCATTGCATATGTCAAAATTCTATATGCTATTTCATACTAATTAAGCATCTAACACTAAAAACAGAAAACATAACTTTTATACATCCATTAAAAAACTGAAAAACAACATTATATAAAAAAAATTCAATACTAATTAAACACTAATTATATCCATCTAACATGCATTCATACATATATACTAGTGAAAAAATAATAATCTAAAAAATCTAAACTAATTAAACATACAAAATATGTATATACTAATATATACATGCATTAATTCATACATATGTACGTGTGTGTGTATGGGCTCGGGGAGGGGCGGCGCCCATGGTGGCTGCTGGGGGCGAGGGAGAGGGGTTAGAGGGGGAGAGCTCACAGCGGGGCGACGGCGACGGCGAGGCGACGGCCGGGGGCGGCGACGGGCCGGGGCGTGACGCGGGGGCGGCGACGCGGGGATGGCGCGACGGGGACGGGCCCAGGGTGGCGACGGAGACGAGGGCGGCGACGGGGACGGGGGCGGCGATGGCGACGGCGTTGATCGATCGGGGCGCGCGGGCGGTGCTTCAATGGGGAAACAAAGGAAGAAACAGAGGGAGAATGAAATTTCGTAAGTGTTGTATATATAGAAGGCACCTTTAGTACCGGTTGGAGCCACCAACCGGTACTAAAGGCCTGTTTTGGCCAGGCCAAGCGGCGGGAACCGCCCCCCCTTTAGTACCGGTTGGTGGCTCCAACCGGTACTAAAGGCCCCCCTTTAGTACCGGTTGGTGCCACGAACCGGTACTAAAGGGGGTGCGCTGGCGCAGGTGCAGTGCGCAAGTTTAGTCCCACCTCGCTAGCCGAGGGGCGACCGCACTGGTTTATAAACCCCCATGCGGTAGCTCTCTCGAGCTCCTCTCCAAAGCAGGCCTACTGGGCCTACATGTTCTGTGCTACCCTGTTGGCCTACTGGGCCTTTGCGGGCCTGCATCCTGGCCCAACAATAGGTTGGGTTTCTAGTCGTATGTAGGCCGCTCTGGCCTAGTAGGCGGGCTTTTTTTAATTTTTTTGCTTTATTTATTTTTGAGTTGTTTTTTTTGTGTATTTAGAGTTTCTTTGTGAATATTTTTGCTTTAGGTACAAAAAATTACAAACTTTCTGTTAGTGCCCGTAGTTTTCAAATTTGAATAGTTTAAATTTTGAATTATTTGAAATTAGTGTGAATCACTAGTTTGTGAATAACTTAACTTTAAAAATCAGTAAAGGCATGAAATAATTTGTTTGCACATAAAATTTCTTCGCGTTTCAAATGCCAAAACACATAATTAACTACCCTAACTATTACAGAGATTCCCTTCTGGGTGTGAAACACAAAAGAAAGTGATGATAGTGAAGCCGATCACATCTCAGATCTTTGGATGTGAAACTTTTTCTTCGTGTGTGTCCCTTTGCGCTGTAACCATGGAAAATCTTCATCATTTAACGGGATGCTCGGGTCAATATTCACTATGAATGGAGCAATTTCATCAAACTTTTCATAATCTTCTGACTTTTCCGTCTTGTCATCCACTCCCACGATGTTTCTCTTCCCAGAAAGAACTATGTGCCGCTTTGGCTCATCGTACGATGCATTCGCTTCCTTATCTTTTCTTTTTCTTGGCTTGGTAGACATGTCCTTCACATAGAAAACCTGTGCCACATCATTGGCTAGGACGAATGGTTCGTCTGCATACGCAAGATTGTTGAGATCCACTGTTGTCATTCCGTACTGCGGGTCTTCCGTTACCCCGCCTCGTGTCATATTGACCCATTTGCACCGAAACAAAGGGACCTTCAAACCACGTCGATAGTCAAGTTCCCATATGTCCTGTATATAACCATAATATGTTTCCTTTCCTGTCTTGGTTTCTGCATCAAAGCGGATACCACTGTTTTGGTTGGTGCTCTTCTTATCTTGGGCGATCGTGTAAAATGTATTACCATTTATCTCGTACCCTTTGAAAGTCATTATATTCGAAGATGGTAACTGGGACAGCAAGTACAGGTCATCTTCAATAGAGGTGTCATGCATGGTACGTGTCTGCAACCAGCTGGCGAAACTCCTGGTTTGTTCACGTGTAATCCAGTCATCAGACCGCTCCGGGTGTTTGGAGCGTAGCAAATTCTTGTGTTCATCCATATATGGAGCCACCAAGGCGGAATTCTGTAGAACTGTGTAGTGTGCTTCAGTGAGAGAATGTCCGTCCATACATATTATTTGTTCCCCTCCTAGCGTGCCTTTTCCATCCAGTCTGCCCTTATGCCGCGATTCAGGAACACCAATCGGCTTAAGGTCAGGAATAAAGTCAATACAAAACTCAATGACCTCCTCATTTTGACGGCCCTTGGAGATGCTTCCTTCTGGCCTAGCACGGTTATGAACATATTTCTTTAAGACTCCCATGAACCTCTCAAAGGGGAACATATTGTGTAGAAATACAGGACCCAAAACGTTAATCTCTTCGCATAGGTGAACTAGGACGTGCGTCATGATGTTGAAGAAGGATGGTGGGAACACCAACTCGAAACTGACAAGACATTGCACCAAATCATTCTCTAACCTTGGTATGATTTCTGGATCGATTACCTTCTGAGAGATTGCATTGAGAAATGCACATAGCTTCACAATGGCTAATCGAACATTTTTCGGTAGAAGCCCCCTCAATGCAACCGGAAGCAGTTGCATCATAATCACGTGGCAGTCATGAGACTTTAGGTTCTGGAACTTTTTCTCTGCCATGTTTATTATTCCCTTTATATTCGATGAGAAGCCAGACGGTACCTTAATACTGAGCAGGCATTCAAAGAAGATTTCCTTCTCTTCTTTGGTAAGAGCGTAGCTTGCATGACCCTGATGTATGCCGTCTTTTCCGTGCATACGTTGCTGGTCCGCTCGTGCCTCAGGTGTATCTTTTGTCTTCCCATACACGCCCAAGAAGCCAAGCAGGGTCACACAAAGATTCTTCGTCACGTGCATCACATCGATTGCGGAGCGGACCTCTAGGTCTTTCCAATAGGGCAGGTCCCAAAATATAGATTTCTTCTTCCACATGGGTGCGCGTCCGTCAGCGTCATTTGGAACAGGTTGTCCACCAGGACCCTTTCCAAAGACCACCTTCAAATCCTTGACCATATCATGTACATCAGCACCAGTACGGTGGCGAGGCTTCGTCCGGTGATCCGCCTCACCTTTGAAATGCTTGCCTTTCTTTCTTACGGGATGCCAGCTCGGAAGAAATCGACAATGTCCCAGGTACACATTCTTCTTACAATTAGCCAAATATATACTGTCGGTATCGTCCAAACAGTGCGTGCATGCGCGGTATCCCTTGTTTGTCTGTCCTGAAAGGTTACTGAGAGCAGGTCAATCATTGATGGTCACGAACAGCAACGCCTTTAGGTCAAATTCTTCCCCCATGTGTGCATCCCACGCACGTACACCTTTTCCATTCCACAGTTGTAAGAGTTCTTCAACTAATGGCCTTAGGTACACATCAATGTCGTTGCCGGGTTGCTTAGGGCCTTGGATGAACACTAGCATCATAATGAACTTCCGCTTCATGCACAACCAAGGAGGAAGGTTATACAAACATAGAGTCACAGGCCAGGTGCTATGGTTGCTGCTCTGCTCCCCAAAAGGATTAATGCCATCTGCGCTTAGACCAAACCATACGCTCCTTGCGTCATCTGCAAACTCCTTCCCGTACTTTCTTTTGATTTTTCTCCACCGCGACCCGTCAGCGGGTACTCTCAACTTTCCGTCTTTCTTACGGTCTTCTCTGTGCCATCGCATCGCCTTGGCATGCTCTTTGTTTTGGAACAAACGTTTCAACCGTGGTATTATAGGAGCATACCACATCACCTTGGCAGGAATCTTCTTCCTGGGGCGCTCACCCTCGACATCACCAGGGTCATCGCGGCTGATCTTATAGCGCAATGCACCACATACCGGGCAAGCGTTCAAATCCTCGTACTCACCGCGGTAGAGGATGCAATCATTAGGGCATGCATGTATCTTCTGCACCTCTAACCCTAGAGGGCAGACAACCATCTTTGCTTCGTATGTACTCTCGGGCAATTCGTTGTCCTTTGGAAGCATATCCTTTATCATTACCAGCAACTTTCCAAATCCCTTGTCAGATACACCATTCTCTGCCTTCCATTGCAGCAATTCCAGTGTGGTGCCCATCTTTTTCTTGTCACCTACACAATTCGGGTACAACAATTTTTTGTGATCCTCTAACATGCGCTGCAACTTCTTCTTCTCCAAATCACTTGCGCAGTTTCTCTTTGCATCGGCAATGGCCCGACCTAGATCATCAATGGGCTCATCTGATGCCTCTTCTTCAGCTTCTTCCCGCATTGCCGGCTCAACTTCTTCCCGCATTACCGGCTCAGCTTCTTCCCCCATTGTTGTATAGTCGTATTCAGGGAACCCATGGCCAGGATAGCTGTCGTCGTCCTCTTCTTCTTCTTCATTGTCTTCCATCATAACCCCTCTTTCTCCGTGCTTGGTCCAAACATTATAGTGGGGCATGAAACCGGACTTAAACAGGTGGACGTAAATGGTTCTTGACGTAGAGTAATTGTGACCATTCTTACAGCCAGCACATGGAGGCATAAAACCATCCGCTTGCTTGTTTGCCTCAGCCGCAAGCAGAAAAGTGTGCACGCCCTCAACGAACTGGGGAGAGCATCGGTCATCATACATCCATTGCCAGCTCATCTTCATTACACAACACCGAATAGACCAAATTAATACAAGTTCATACATAAAGTTCATACAACACTTAAATGCAACAAACAAATAACTCTCTAGCTAAAGCATTTAAATGCAACAACAAATGCGATCAAGATCACAACTAAGGTAACAATGGATCCAACAGCATAATGATACCAAGCCTCACTATCGATGGCATATTTTCTAATCTTTCTAATCTTCAAGCGCATTTTCTCCATCTTGATCTTGTGATCATCGACGACATCGGCAACATGCAACTTCAATTCCATCTTCTCCCCCTCAATTCTTTTCAATTTTTCTTTCAAGTACTCGTTTTCTCTTTCAACTAAATTTAACCTCTCGACAATAGGGTCGGTTGGAATTTCCGGTTCACATACCTCCTAGAAAAAATTGCATATAAATCAAATACTAGCACATATATATATATCCTCCCAAATTACTAAACTCACAAATTAATCACTATATAAAGCATTGCAAGAGCTAATCTAGCAATGAGAGATGAAAGGAAAAAGTTGCTAACCTTTGTGATCATTTGAATGGATGGGGGCCTTCAAATCTTGACAAATTTTGGGCAAAATGTGTGATGAGCTCGAGAGGAAGAGGGGAAGAACAGAGAGAGGAGAGGGGAAAGGGGAAGAACAGAGCGAGCTTGGGTGGACGAAGGGTTTATGTAGGACGACCTTTAGTACCGGTTCGTGCCAAGAACCGGCACTAAAGGGGCTGGAGGGGCCCCAGTCTGACAACATCCTGCCACTACTCTCATTAGTACCGGTTCATGGCATGAACCGGTGCTAAAGGTTCGCCACGAACCGGTACTAATGAAAGCAGCCCGGCTAGCCGTTGGAACCGGCACTAATGTATACATTAGTGCTGGCTCAAATACAAACCGGCACTAATGTGCTTCACGTTTGACCCTTTTTCTACTAGTGACTATGTACCGCATCTAGAGAATTATGCCCAGCTCACTTCATTTGGAGTTAATAAACTCGATAAACTGTCACTGGCAGTAAGACACCACTACTACAAGTACTATTGTAGTAGTAGAGGAAGAAGAATATAGTACAGTACTACTACACATGTGTGCTAACTAGTAAGTAATAAGATACACACAAGTAACTAGGTGTAGTAGTAGAAGGGACCTAGATAGTACCCAAGACACATACTGCTAGTAAATTGTTGTTATGGGTGAGACAAGAGAGCAGGTGGTACTCTGTGGTGCTGCTAGGAAGGGAATTATGGCCACTCGGAATAAATTAACAGTGAGTAGTCCATGGAGTGTCACCAGCAGCAAGATAGCACTACTCTTCTAGTACTTCAGCAAGAAGAATAAAGTACTCCCTCCGTTCCAAATTACTCGTCGTGGTTTTAGTTCAAATTTGGAATGAAGGGAGTATATAATACACTAAAACCACGACAAGTAATTCGGAATGAAGGGAGTATGTAATACACAGGCAAGGCAGACTTGGTGCTAATAGAATACAGGAGCAGTAATTAACAAAGAGAGTAGAGCAGAGCAAAAGGATCTGCTCTGCTTTGGTGCCTTGGTAACAGTAATTAACAGAGGATGAATGTGCAAAGCGGAAGAGAATAGTGGTCGCTTACATAGGTAGGCGACTCGTGGGTCGCTGGCCTCGGCCTCGTTGGCGACACGGAGGATGAGGGCGATCTCGACGAGCAAGGAGGGGACCACCTCGCTGTTGAAGATAGCTCAGAAATATCAGTGTTAACACTTTAACAGAAATATTATCATCTCAGATATATTTATTCTAAAGGTGCGGCAGGTCCTAACCCTATCATAGGCATACACGCAAACAGGTGCATGACAGTGTTAAGTTTTATACAAGGATGTGGCTTATTGAAACTGAAAGTCCAAGTAAAAGTCATCAAGACCAAAAATAATGAAATGTTTAGTCCCAGGTTTGTGAAGTGCGCAGCAATTCTTTTAAACTTGTAATATGGAGGTTGAGTTAGTACGCAGACTGTCTGTAAGCTACAACATGGCCCATCCAAGCACAGCCCAACCCGTCAGCTACAAAGAGCATGAAACAAAAACAAAATACCATACTTAATTGGAGCTTTATTTTTTTGTTCTTACACGGGCCGCTAATAAATAAAGAGTCAGAAAAGCATCTGAATGGAATCGAGGCTCTGTTTCAGGTAGCAAAGTGGCAAGCAATCTATTTGTGCAGCAGCAATACTAGGCTTCACTCTGCTCATGATCTACTAATGACTTCTAGCATAAAAAACACTTCTGGCCTAGTAAGCAACAGTATAGCATGCACTTATTAAATTCTTAAGAGTAGCACATGCATTGTCTGTTAAGGGCATCATCTGTTACAATTTGTGTTAAAATCTCCTACGAGTTCAAAGGCTGGAAACAATCTACTATGCAGAAGTGAAGGACCCCAAGTACCTTAAGAGTAGCACATGCATTGTACAATTCTTCTTTACGAGAATCTCTGAAACCATCAGCGTTACCTGTAAAAGTGGTAGTCATTACATGGAAAAATTAGCCAAGCACAGCTCTAATATGGAAAGAAGCACTTCTGTATTTCTATTATATATGCTAGAGAAACGGATTTCTAGTGTTAAAACGTGCAGCTGTGTATACATGATTTTGGTAAGCTAGGCAGAAGCTTAATTATTCAGTGTACAGAAATAGTCATGTGTATGCATATGTTATACTTTGGTCAAGCGAATGGATGAAGACATGACCGCTCCTGGACATAGAGAAAGATGGACAACGGTTACAAACAAGACAGAGAGAGATGACCTTGAGGTCATCGGCAGAAGGAGAATGGTCGGAGGAGTAGTAGCCGGCCTCCGTCGCAAATCTGGAAGCACCAGTCTCGCCATGGCGAATCTGGCGCCGCCTCGATCTAGGGCCTCCCGGCAGGAGATGGAGAGAAGGTGAGTGGAGGGCGTGACTGTGCACGGCCCGGAGAGCAGCGTCAGAGGGCACCGACCGCACGGCTGCATCATCATCGTCGTCGACCGCACGGCAATGGACGAAGCAAACGGAGTCATGGTGGACCTGCGCGCATGCATTGGGAGGGGAGGGAGGAAACCACATGAGCAAAATCGAAACCAAGCAACAGAGAGAGACCATGAGGGGGAGAGAGAGGAAACCTTCCATGGCTGCGGCTGCCCTTGCGCGGTAGTGGATCCGGCGCTACGAGCAAAGGAAGGGCGGATATGGGCGCGCCATGGCCGCCAGCTCACTTGCAGCCCTCTTCCCCCAAAGGGGATCGAGAGGTGGTTCAGTGAGAGAGAGAGAGGGGGGGAGTTGATGCCGTCCATCTCGGCCTTCTCAGGAGAGGGGGAGCCGGAGGAGGTGGGGATCCCGGGGAGATGAGGATGAAGAGGAGCCATGGGGCTGTGGCAGGGATGCGGCAAAGTTGTCAAGGTCTAGGTCTGCGACGAATGAGAGGTAGGGTGTGGCCGTGTGGGTGGAGAGGCACGGGGTAAGGTGCGGGCGTCGGAACCCTAGGATGACGATGGCCTGGGTGGGTGGATGGATCCCGGAGCGGAGCGGAGCAGAGCGGGTGGGGGCAGCGAGGTCGGGCGGTGGGTGAGGAGGAAGGGGCGGTGGGCAGGGAGAGGAGTGGATCGGGAGGGGGGCGGCGACGACGAGGAGGTGGGGGGAAGGGTGCGATCGATCTGATCTAGGGTTTTAGCTGCGAGTGGGGGTATCTCTTTTTCTTTTCTTTTTTTCTGTAGATAGATGGATGGATGGATGGATGGATGTGGGATGGAGAGATGGATGGATGGATGGACGCCATGTCATCGGTCCGTGGAACAGTTCTCATTGGTTCGAAAATCAGTGATTTAAAATAGTTTTGAAGTACTAAAAATAGAGAGATTTTGTAAAGTAGCTATCAAAAATATATTGCAAAAGGGCACCACACAAATTTTTACTAGAGTTATACTAAATTTATGGATAAGGACCAATTTGTATGCATTTCTGATCTTTCTAGCTATTTTTAATCATTTTCCGAGTGCCCAAAAGGAGGTTTTTTTGTGAAGGACCTCCCAAATAATTGTTGCAAAATTGGACAAAATCATTTTTCTAAAATACTAGGTCATATTTAATGCACAATTGACCAAATGGTTGGGTGTAAAAAGTTTTGATCCACCTCTGGTGAAAAAGACAAATTTCCGCCGATTCAGTTGGAAGCGGGTCAAATTTGAAATGCAGCTACCTCATAGTTTGCTCTTTATTCTTTCCAAAGATCATTTCTTGGTACATAAGTATATATTTAACCAGAGAAACACCAAAAAAATTCCAAGATTCAACCACTAGCTAGGAACGGCCAAGCCCGCCGTTTTGACCGCATTTTGAAACGGGCATAAAAAATTCAAAAAATCAAAAAATTGGGAAACCTTCGCATTGTGTCATTATATGTGGCCAAGTTCCCAGGAAAAATAATAAACTTGTAATACGGAAATTATTTTAAAAAAGTGTTCTCAAAATGAGCTGTCATGTGTGGAGATCAATGGCTTTCAAGCCAAATGATCAATCTTATGGCCACATTCATGGCATAGTTTGCTTAAATGATCTCATATTGTGCACAAGGGTTCATGTTGGAATGGCAAACAATGTTTCCTAAGGAACTTTTCATTTTCTTTGGACGAAAAAACCATTTTCCATTTTTCGAGTGCCCAAAAGGAGGTTTCTTTGTAAAGGACCTCCCAAATAATTGTTGCAAAATTGGACCAAATCATTTTTATAAAATACTAGGCCATATTTAATGCACAATTGACCAAATGGTTGGGTGTAAAAAGTTTTGATCCACCTTCGTGAAAAAGACAAATTTCCGCCGATTCAGTTGGAAGCGGGTCAAATTTGAACTGTAGTTGCCTTCTAGTTTGCTCTTTATTTTTTCCAAAAATCATTTCTAGGTACATAAGTATCTATTTTATCAGAGAAACACCAAAAAAATTCCAAGATTCAACCACTAGCTAGGAACGGTCATTCCTGCCGTTTTGACCGCATTTTGAAACGGGCATAAAAAATTCAAAAAAATCAAAAAATTGGGAAACATTCGCATTGTGTCATTATATGTGGCCAAGTTCCCAGGAAAAATAACAAACTTATAATACGGCAATTATTTTAAAAAAGTGTTCTCACAAACGAGCTATCACGTGAGGAGATCAATGGATTTCAAGCCAAATGATCAATCTTATGGCCACATTCATGGCATAGTTTGCTTAAAGGATCTCATATTGTGCACAAGGGTGCATATTGGAATGGCAAACAATGTTGCCTAAGGAAGTTTTCATTTTCTTTGGACGAAAAAACCATTTTCCATTTATCGAGTCCCAAAAGGAGGTTTTTCTGTGAAGGACTTCCAAAATAATTGTTGCAAAATTGGACCAAATCATTTTTCTAAAATACTAGGACATATTTAATGCACAATTGACAAAATGGTTGGGTGTAAAAAGTTTTGATCCACCTCTCGTGAAAAAGACAAATTTCCGCCGATTCATTGGAAGCGGGTCAAATTTGAACTGCAGCTGCCTCATAGTTTGCTATTTATTTTTTCCAAAAATCATTTCTAGTTACATAAGTACCTATTTAATCAGAAATACATGGTTTGGTGGCGATACGTCGAGGTTTGGGCAGTGGCCGAGGGCCCCAACTCTAGAGCACGTAAACTCGCATGCCCACCGCGTGGTCACCGCGTGACCGTGGTGTTGCCATGTGTTCTAGGAGGCCTAGGCATGTCTAGTGGGTTGGGAACTCCCCAGGTAGGTGCTAGGAAGAAAATTACAACATAAGATTCTCACGAGGAGACCGATCGATGCTCAAACATGAATTAGCAGCCAAGTGTTTGATTAGCGGTACAGGAAATGTACATGGCTAATGGGCATGTGTTTTGGCTGAGGATGATCAGTTACTAAGAAGACCGTCTTCACAAATTTTTAGCTCAAAAGGATTAGCCTAGGTGGTACTTGCTTTGCAAAGTACCACACTAGACATAAATACGAATGTTGAAGCTGGGCTCAAAATAATGAATGGATTGAGCTGGCATTTGGTGGAGGATGGTTATTTGGGCATAGGAAAGCACTGTAGAAAATGCAGACTATTTGGACATGCCAAAGTGGTACTTCCTTCACATACTGTTGTTCTAAACAGAATAGGAAAATGAATATTTTCAAATTATTTTTGAACTAGGCAAGGAAGGTTTTTTACATATTTGACGAATATATGACCCAAAGAATTTATGAGATTTTTTGGGAATGACCGAAATATAGGTTGCTTCACAACCTAGGGCAAAAACTGCCACATGGACATGACACATAGGCAAAACTGATGAGGTGGCGCCTAGTCATAGCAACCCACCACAATTTACAAGGCTATGACCATCTATATTGGTCATTAACAACTAGAAATAAGGCAGCGAACTAGCGTTGTTTGCTTTATGACCATTTCGTGTAAGGAAATTACGACCTTTTTGACCAAAATGGTCGCAATGGTTTAGGGTTTGGAGCCCCCCGAACAGCTTTTGACCAATTGGTCTCAAATGGTCATAGATCTATGACCAATTCTTCCAGGGTCACTGACAGAAGGTCACTAGTTGACATATTTCTTGTAGTGTGTGGGTGAGTAGTGGGATTCCCTGGCCAGCAGTGGGAGTAGTAGGGGGCGCTGAGGCCTGCGCGGCAGCACAGCCGGCCACGGGAGGCGGGAGGTAGGCGGTCCCGCCAGCGCTGCTTTGGCGGCTGGAGCAAGAAGATCAGAGATTGAAGAAACACGACGGCCGTTGGATTGACATCCAACGGTTACGTCTGCTAGAATCGTTTGTTGACGTATATAATAACTAAAAAAATCTTGCATACGCGTCAACTAAACAGGCCCACAAGTCAGACCACTCCCTCTTTTTTTAATAATTTATATATAGCTCATGGCAACTTCTTATGCAATTTATTGCAGTCGTTTTTTCTGGTTGGCCAGGGACAATTTCGCATATTTCTGTGGGTTCCAAACTATTTTTAATACCGAAATTTCCAGCCAGATTTAAAGTACTTTGAAGATATATTTAAATTAGGTTAATGCCCAGTGAAATAGGAATCTGAAAATGTGATAAAATTCAGAAATTATAAAGTAATTACCAATTTGTCATCTGTTTTTATATTTACAACCCATTTCATATTACTTTCAAGATTTGCAGGCGTCTTGAAAGAGTTGCAGCCCATGAGGGCGTAGAAAAATAAGTAGGCCTAGATTGGGTATTCTTCAGAAAAAATAAACTGGGCTCATTTTCACAAATAAAAAATAGCTGGGCTGGTCACATGGTGAACATAAAATATAAGCCTG
This sequence comes from Triticum urartu, assembly GCF_056163025.1. Taxonomy (NCBI): domain Eukaryota; kingdom Viridiplantae; phylum Streptophyta; class Magnoliopsida; order Poales; family Poaceae; genus Triticum; species Triticum urartu. The sequence continues at coordinate 26,716,369 of NC_141876.1, forward strand.
GGCTAGACGGGCCACAGCCCAGTTCAAACCCTGCTCCGTCTCAACAATACCAAACAAAAAAATACTGCTCGAGTAGCTACGTCCCAGGTGTCAGCCGAACTTGTGCTATTCTCTTGTCTATTGACTATATACGCTCACAATGTCGTGGGTCCCAGATGTCAGGAAAACACTAGGAGGAAGCATTTTATTTTTCCATACGCTGACGTGGTGGGCCCCTACTGTCATCCTCTCCATGTACTTCTGTCGATTCCTGTTGTTTGTTGACCATGTTGACAACGCGAGAGGGCGGCGCCGCGGCGAGCGCACCAAAGCGCGCGGAGGACGTCGGCGTTAATGATTTAGGAGATGATGGGGCGGCGATGCGTGCGCTGAGGCACAGCCAGCCGTGGGAGGCGGAAGCAGGCGGCCCCGCCGGCGCTGGTTTGGTTTTGGCGGCTGGATGAAGACAGGACTGAAGAAACATGACAGACTGTAAAAGCAGCAGCGGTACTTAACAACCTTAACTGAAACCATCAGGGGCACTTAACAACCAAAGCTGAAAGCAGTATGAGTACTTATACAGGTTCAACCGTACAAAGCACGCCTCGAAAAGTGCTACTTTGCCTACAGTTAACCAAGGGTGAGGCCGCTAAGCCCCAGGACAAGGCCCAGGCGCCACCCCGCGCATCCACAACCTTCTGAAAGCGGCTTCATCTCGCAACATGGTCAATAAACAGGATATTCGCTTTAGAGCCATGGAAAAGCATGAACATAATCTTCTGTCCTATTCTCCAAGATGGACGGGCCTTCATTATTTGAGACCACCCATGAATAAGTATCTTTTCACCTCCAAGGGGAATTGAGTAGGTCGACATAAACATCATGTTGTGACCAAGCGCAAGTCTGACCCGACCATGGTCAGGCATCTGTATAGGAACAATAGAACTCGGCAGTTCCTGTTTCAAGAAGATCACAGCTGTAAAACTGTGTATAAGCAATAGTTTATGAACAACATATATAACAGAAAACAACTCGTACCATAAGTTTCTCGACACAGTTGGACCTGTTCAACGAGTGCAACAGTGGCACACATATCCCGCGTGGCCTTCCACCATTGAAACGCCCCACAAGGACCTCAAGACGATCAATAAAGTGTAGGAACTTGTGGATGTCGATCCAGTCAACTTCAGTGCCATTAGTAACAGCCGAGTTATTACAGAGTAAAAAACGAGAAGACTGCTTAACTCTGAAAAAACCTACACGTGCCACCAATTATAAGAAAATATTAGTTAGAAGTAGCATCTTCGTGAGAGATTCGTTGCTACTTCTAAAGTTAAATTGTGATTAGTTAGATAGAATAGGTGGATTAAGAAGTAATTGAGGCAACAAGCAAGAACCAGATACAAAACTAACATGGATGAACAATTGGAACGACGTCGGGGTGGAAGATCGTAGTGAAGATGAGACCAGGTTCTGCTATTTCCATCAACATTCGTGTGCCAACTTTCAGTCCGTAACACTTGAGAAAGTTTATCCAAGTTCGGCCATAAAAAAGCAGCGATCTTCTTGGTTCATGAACCCAACTCGGAACTTATATCCATGGCTTGTCTTCACTGTGACCATTAAACTAGTGTATTCAGTTATGGCAAGGCCGAGCATCTTGAGTACATGTGTTTTGGCAGAGCAAATAATACATTGCAGGAAAAATAATATGAGAACACAACATGTTCAAAAAACCCCCACCCTCCCGGATAGAAAATAGGATTCTAGGAACATACTATGCGCGTTTCAAAATTTTGTGTTAGGATGAAAAGGAACAAGTGTGGCGTCTCGCCGAAGGCGCAGAAACCTGTAGGGTACTCGCACTTTGGGCACTACAAATGAAACACACTAGATTTAGTAGGAAGAAAAATGCATCAACGGCGGCGCCTGCCATCCTAGGATTACCTGCGACCAAGGGACTTGGGTTTATCGGGGATGGATGAAGAATTCGTACCTGGTTCTCCATGAGAAAACCCTATGCAATCGCCGAGAGGGGGTTTTCTCTGAACAAGCAGACGAGGGAGAAGGGGATTCAGGCCCAGTGAAATATTGCCGCTTCGTCCATCCAGCTTACTGCTAAAGCTGGAAAGGGGGGGTTGTGATTTGACGGCTCATTGGGCATTACTGCGGCGCTACGACCGGGGTGTGTCTACCGTGAAGTTGTGCACTCTAATTTGTGCATATGGCACGTGGACCCTATTGGCGGTTGCCCCACATATCAGCGAAAGGAAGTAGAAAGACAGGAGTAACTAGTTACACATAAATATTTTTTTGACAGAGAGATACTCCCTCTGTAAAGAAATATACAAATATTTTATATCACAGGCTCACCTTGCCGAGAAATATACTCCCTATGAAACGCATGGGCATTATGGGGGTTCAGCTTTTTTATGGGGGTTCAGCTGAGAATATAATACTCAGATAGGCTCACGGTTCTGGACTTTGGGCCGCAGGCCGACCCTGCATGTTTGGGGGGCCATGTGTTCTACCTCAGCGCTTTTCATATTGCAAGTGCACTGGTTTTAGATGCTGTCGCAAGGCGAATACACAAAATTGAATAAAGCACGGCAGCTGTTGGAATGAAATCGAACGACAGTTCCTAACCAGCAATCAGAGTTGCAATTCTATCAACGATATACCATGTGATAAATAATACTGTCGTACTACTTATACACACAGGACACTTGTTTCACCATGCCAGATTATTACATCAAAACCTCTCGGAGGATAGATCAGTTCGGCAGTTGCGTGCTGCTAATTTCAAAGTTGATTTGGACCAGCTCTCCTTGCCGAGAAAGTTCAATTTTCACATCATCCCCTACCGCAAGATATGATTTAGATTTGAACCTTGACCATCCTTTAGCATCAATCATCATGCGACCATCCTTTGTACTTAAGGTATATTGAGCAGGTTCATTCACACCAAGTCTGCGCATGGTAAGAGAAAGTTGGCCGCGGTCGCCCGGATTGTTGAACGACTCCCTCGTTGCTCTAGGAATTCTCTATTTGCAAACAAGAAGACATGCCCAAACAGTTAGATCAACAGAGTGAATCATGTGAAACAACATGGAAAGAAAAAAGAACGAAGCACTTGGGAGGCCAATGCTTACCAAGAAGGTGGACATGTCGGTTTTTGTAAGGACTTTGGTATATGAAGTGCGAACCGCAGCCCAGTCTGTTGCCGGTGCAACTGCACGGGCCGGAGCAGATGCAAGTGCAAGTGTTGGTGCAGGTGCCGAAGCCGCCGCTGCTGCCGGAGATGGTGCTCCTTGTAGAGCTGGTGCCGGTGTCGATGCCCGATCCGCTGGTAGATCAGACTGATCCGCTGACGCGGTCGGTGCCCAATCCTCAGCTGGATCAGACTGAGCTGTTGCCGCTGTCAGTGCTAGAGCAACTGCCGGTGCTTGATCTGTGCGAGACAGCGGCGATCATGTCTGGTCTGCTATGATCAGCTTTCTAACTTGACTAGGATCCGTGACCGTGATCCAGTTTTTTTCTTCATTTCTTTTAAACGCGAGAAGGACTAATTGTGGCGTTTTTGTTAAACCAAACTGCAATTCATCATAGGGATTTAGCTTGTACTCAGACAACAGACTGATCCAATTTTTTCCAGTAATATAAGTGATGGACAGTGCCTTTGTTACTGACACGACATAAAAAGTGAAACCTGCAAAAATAGCCAACGTAGAGCAAACCAAACGGTTTATTCTGTGATGAATGTCACATGGCAAAACCTGCATCATAAAATTCCAGGAAAAGAAAGAAAACATGACATTAAATCAATAAGATTTAGACAGTAAATCAATAAGATTTACTTGATGTGACACGAGTGAATCCTTACCAGGAAATCACTATGTTGAAGTACTAAACAGAAGATTGATCGTCTAACTACGCGTGGCATGCAGGGGCCCTGCCTACTCCCACAAGCAGGACAGTCCAAAGGTCGTGACAAATCATATGGACCGAACATCCATGGGACTGGAAATCCTGGTGGGTGCGATAAACCCTGCAATGCATACAGATATTGGAGTGTAACCATAATTGATAAACGGCCCTCACAAAAAATATGATCTGGATACTTCAAAAATATACAGACTGAATTGAGTGGACATACATTAACATAGACCGTTCTCAGGACTGACCACACACCAAAAGCGGCAGTACTAATAAACAATACAGGGTTTACAAACACAAATCAAGTACTGAACAATAGTACTTACTACAGACAAGCAAAGTTGCACTAACTAAACTCTGCAGACTATTTCTTGCCACTGACCTACGGGATGAACCCCGCATAACTGACTAGGCCATGGACTTTGTGTGAGATGTCTACACACACCATCACCATCTTGTCAACCTTGGAGAACCTAACAGAGTGGTCTTTCCACTCATAAACATGATGATGAAGACAGGCCGCATCAGATTTGTTGGGAAGCTTTACAAGAACCACACCCTTCGTAATCAAAGGCACAACTAGGAAATTGTTGTGGTGAAGTATAGCCTCGAGAACACGCCTGACAACAATGCTACATGAAAACACTAGTTCAGGACATGTGGTGACAAGGACACAGCAGCTGGATAGTTCAACAGTAGAACTCATCATCAGGTCTTCCAGTTCACACGGCATGACTTTGAGAACTTCATCTCCACCACGGACCTGGTTCTAATTCAAACAGAAACCATATTTTATTACTACCTCCGTTCATAAATATAAGATGATTTTCGATATTATACTCCATATATGACTACATATACGCACAGAAATGAGTGAACAAAGACACTAGAACATGTCTTCAAAGGCATGAGAGCAGAGGGATTACATGCAAAATCCATAATACAAGTTACTAAGGCAAATATACCCTCTTAAAAGGTAGCATTGATGTTCATAAAGTACTCCCTCCGTCCCAAAATTCTTGTCTTAGATTTGTCTAGATACGGATGTATCAAGTCACATTTTAGTATTAGATACATCCATATCTAGACAAATCTAAGACAAGAAATTTGGGACAGAGGGAGTAGTTGAAAGTAATCTATAAGAAATCAGTGTCAACCTCTTGCATGTTTTGGTCAAAAGAGGAATTTAGAACCGTCATTTGGCACACAAAAATCACATGCAAGATCACCCAGAAAGTTGTACTACTAGTACTAGTACTGCATGTTAGATGAAAAAACACGATCAAGATCGAGAAAAAGATCGTCAAGAAGAGATATTACCTGGACTTGCTTAATGAGGGATCCCGGAGAGGGGGGCTTGGACAGGGCGATGGCTTTGAGATTGTCTGCGGTAGTCTCGGTGGGGTGCTTGCGCTTCTTCGTACCATAAGCCTCGACGGTTTTGGCCGGAGCCATAGACATCACTTCGGCCAGTGCTCCAGCGTCCATCAAGAAACTGTCAAATAGAAATAAAAGAAAAGAAACCATAATCACAAACCCAAAAGAAGAAAAGAGAGGGAGTTATAGGATCAGTCTCGGGGTTGCAAGACCGGGCCTTGGCCAGAATCAACACCATTGATGCGCTCACCTTTCCTTCTTTCAGAGAGAAGAACAATGGCAGAAGCAGGTCGGGGTTTTCTTGAAGAAATGAGGAACAAGATGAGGCAGAAGTGAGGGTTGGGTAGAGAGGAAGCTGAGAGAGAAGAGTGAAATGATGGTTGCTTCGTCCGTCCAACTTACTACTGGAAAGGAGGGGGTTTTGTGATTTGACAGCTCATTGGGCATTACTGCAGCGCTTCGATCGGGGTAGTCTACCGTCACTCTACTACGGAGTAATTTAGTGCATGGCTGGTGGACCCCGATGCTGGCTGTCCCACACGCCGGCGAAAGTGAGTAATTTAGTGCATGGCTGGAGGAGGATCCGCACGGTAGAGCGTGTCCACTGTTTTTCAGAAGAAAAAAAATGATTACAGCAAGCGTTTCCACTCTTATGACGGAGGAGTGCGAAACACGGTAGCCACTTGAACATACACAATGCTCCTACTACTAGGCATGTGCAGTGGTTCATACGTCAGTACTACACAATCTTGTTGCTAGTGTAGTAAGATATGACGATAACAAATGATGTTGTGCGCATGTCAACTACTCTTATATGTAACATAGTACCGCTTTTTCGACTGTCCGGTCGAGAATGAACGGTGAGATCAATGTTAACAGAACTAGGTCCACAGCGCACGGAGAGTACGGTGCTACAGTACTCCATGAAACATGAACCATATGAAGCACGAATAGTGTTAGGCAGGGTGTATGAAGGGTGCACGGGATGGGAGCAAAAGTTCCCTTCTCGACCCACTTTTGGGTGTTTGGTAGAGTGCATGAAGGGTGCATGAGTCCACACTAGTAGGTTGACAAAAATACACGAAGAGGAAACAACTATATTGAGATGAGAATGCAACCAAACACACCCATACGCTTTGTGCTACAGTGACTGATCTGCACCGTCTGAGTTTGATCCAACGGTCATGTTGTGCCGAGACATGGACATGCCCATGCAGAGGGCGCCTAAACACCACCGAAGTCCCTCTGCTTCTCGAGGCGCACGACGTTGGTGATGCAGGGTGCAACCGCCCGCAGAGCCCGCTCCCGGTCGACGGGAGCCAGCTCGTCAAAGACGGCGTCTAATGGCACGAATGGATTTCGGTGACGGGGCCCTGAAAGGATTCGCTCGGCAACGGCGATGGCAGCCCGCAACCCCTCCTTGTCCAGCTCAGCCCCCACCATCGCGCGGAGATGGCTCAGCTCCTCGGAGATATAGGTGAAGAAGGAGATCAGGTCAGGAAGCCGCAGCTCGTTGAAGTCGACCGGGTGGTCGAACGGGTTTAGCCCCACGGCCGGCATCGTCGCGCTGGCACGACGGTAGGCATCGCGCAGCCGCAACACGTGTGTGGCAACTTGGTTCACCAAGTGGCTGAGGCGATCCTGGACCTCGTCACGATCGGCTCGCTCGTGCTCCAGCCGGCTCCCCTGACGGCCTATCGTATCTCCCGCTTTCTGTAGCAACGCTGCCGACGCCTCGAGCATCTCTGTGGTGGACGCCTGCCGCTTTTGAAGCTCCATGAACTCCCGCACATAACGGAGGAGCATGGCACTCCTCTCCTCCTTGAGCTCACGGAGCTCCACGTCCTTGGCCCTGAGCTCCGCATCCTTGGCATGGAGCTCCTGTGTCAGGAGCCTCACCTTGGACTCCGTGATCTGCTGCGTCGCCATGGCACCAGGTAGAAGCAATGGGGAGAGGAAGCAAAGGGGGCGAAACGGCTGAAAGGCAATGCAATCTACGGGAAGGCGGAGGGAGCGGGGAATCTTCGGGTTTTCACCACGGTAAAACACCAGTCGACGACTTCTCACATCAGGGAGCTGTGGGTTTTTATAGGCGGAGTCATCGTGACTAATTGCTGCCGCGCCTTCTCCCTTTAATCAAAAAATTAAAAATCCTGCTGCGCCTGCTCCCGTTAATCAAAAAAAATCCTGCCGCACCCAAACACCAGAGCAACGCCGTGGTGGATATTTAAATTTACCTGCCGGCAAGTAGATAAAAAAGGGGTGAAAAAACAAATGTGGCGGCGGCCTAGTTAATCGCTCGAACTAGCCCAACTAGCTAGCCGCCGTGCTTCACTGATGTACTCGGCGGGAAAGGTGGTCTTTCGTGATTTGACAACTCATTTACTTGCTTTGGTGCTACAACCAAGGAGCACCCAGAAAACGCGCGGTAGGGCATCCCACGTCAGGAAGAATATATGCGTGCACCACCCGGGAGGACCCCGAAACCGCGCGGTAGGGTGTGCCACGTCTCGGCACTGAGGAAAAATGTGCATGTAAAAATATACTGTATCAGACGTAGTACCTATGGTTCGACCTCGGGACCCAGCCAGCCGGTCGAAAACACCCCACTAGACACACAGCTTCGTCATGCAAACGTGGCACGGAGGATAGATGTGGTTAGCTCCGTCTCGACCAGCCACAACGTCTCTTGTTCTAGGCGATTCTTCTATTTTCCAAGCTTTTTTTAGTTGTAATAACACCACGGCAAGCTACCGCCGCTCTTCGTGTGTGCCCGTGCAAAGGTTAGACGATGGAGAGAAGAGAGATTGAGATCATAGACCTGGGACCCACCAGTAAGTGAGACAACGGTCATGCACGTGTTGACGAGGCACTCCCTCTACTCTACTCAACGGAAGTACTGTATAAATAAAATAAAGTTATGGGACAAAGCCAACAACCGTTCGTTTTTTCAGGCTATCGACTTACGCTTTGTAGTCCAGGTTGCCAATTCGAATCTCGTCTTTCAGATTTGTTAGTTTGAGGTCCAAATTTGATTAATGGCAAGTGGGACCCCCGTGTGTTGTTCCAATATTTCAGTGTAGGATGGTTTTTTTGAACAAACACTTTGCGTGGTTAGACAAGTAACGGCACGAGTTGCACGTATTTTGCAAGTTTACGAACAAAAATGACAACGGCATAGAATATCACATCCACCCCACAGCTTAGATACTATGGTGATATGAGTTTTTACACCGTTGGAAGTGAGATCCAATGGCATGGGAGTAGTCTTTGTAATTATGCGCAATTTCCAAACTCTCCAAAGGTTTTTTTTGCAAATAAAACATTCAGGCCTCGTGTGTGCCGTTGCATCTTCGATCCAACGGCACCCGGTGCTCATATTAGGTGCTCCCCGTAGCTTAATTACCCGCTACGGTAATATGAGCATCTAGGTCATATGATCAGTGATCAGATGGCACATGCGTAGTACTTGTACTTTCTGCGCATTTCCCAAACTCTATCAGCCGTATATTGCAAAAACATTCAAACCTCCTATTGTGGGCCGTTAAATCTCAGTGAACTCGTATCACCGTAGAATCTACGGTGCGGGAGCACCTCATACTCTCCCGTGCGAGAAAACATAAGGTGCTATCGCAGCTTGGATGCTACGATGATACGAGCTTGGAGGTCGTTTGATCTGAGATCCAATGGCATCTGAGCAGTCTTTGTGCTTGTAAGCAGTGGCCGAACTCTTTTGGGGCTTTTCTGCAAAAAACCATTCGAACCACCGAGGAGGTGTTGGGTCACAAATCCAACGCCTCCGAAGAGCTTGTATCACCAAAGCATTTAAGGTGTGGTAGCACATGATATTCTTACATACAGGAGAATATGATGTCCTCCTTCATCTTAGATGCTACAGTGATACGAGCTTCGAGGTCATTGGATATGGGATCAAAGGGCATCTAAGTAGTTCTTGTACAAATTGTGTGCAATTCTCAAACACATCAAGGTTTCCTACAGAAATATTAAGACACGTCATGTGAGCTGCTATATCTCAGATCTACAAGCTCCAAGCAACTCGTATCGGCATATAGCATCTAAGGTATGGGGGCACATGATATTCTCCCGGGGAGGAGGGGTGGGGGTGCACAACCAATCAATGGCTGGGAGGGTGGGGACAAATATAATCTAAACAACCCTAAACAGAGCTCCACAATTTTATCTAAGGGAGGGGTTGACCCCCGACAATCATAGCTCCGCCTAAACAGAACATTTGCATGTACTGTAGTAATAGACTTAATATTCATGTTTCAGTTTCATGTTCATTTTAAATATTGAACTGAGGACCATGGATGTCTTACATTTTACTCCCTTCGTTCCTAAATATTAGTCTTTTTAGAGGCTTCAAATGGACTGGCACATACGGATGTATATAGACATATTTTAGAGTCTAGATTCACTCATTTTGCTCCGTATGTAGTCACTTGTTGAACTCTCTAAAAGACTAATATTTAGGAATAGAAGGAGTATTTTTGAATTCGTGTCATACATGCATGGTTTGAAAAAATAGATGCACTATACTTATTGGATTGTTGTTGTGTTCGTGTGTGTGTCTCTCTCTCTCTCTCTCTTTGTGTGTGTGTGTGTGTGGTCATATGCTTGATACATACAAAGTTTTCTCACCTCCATATTGTTCATCTTTCAAATTTGAATTTGCATTGGAAAACTTACTAGGGATACCATGAAATGTGAAATCCACGTTGAGATCACTATATCACAAACTCACTCTAATTCAACAACTCGTCATAAATCAATTACCACGTTGAGATTAGTATTTGCAAGGAAAATACGGGTATTGTAATACACATAGATTCGTTCGGCAATTTAAAAGGTTCCTTTCGTATTCTCGAATGGTAGGACCCAACAGCGTACCAGCCAGACCTTGGCTCGTGTTGATCCTAAAAAACCGGGCTCGTGTCCTTCGATGGCGTGCGTTGTACGCACATTAGGCAACCCCATTACCCCAACCAGTCGAGCCTCAGTGTTTCAAGTCGAAATATCTGGCGGCCAGAATTCCAGCCCTAGGAAATTCCCCTCATGTCCCCGGTCCATAATGACTACCGATGAACAATGGAGGGATGCTTTAGTAACTAGACAACGTTACCTATCGTGCCGAGCACGGTTCAATTCCCTCGGTCGCCGCTCGTCAAGGTCACCCGTCAACTGCATTGCCTAGTACTACTACTACTACACCAGGATGAGCACAGAATTGAGCCCGTTTGTTCGTGCCTAGTACTTGAGTTAATATATCAAGCAATGCACTGGTACGGAGGGATTATCCTTTTACTCTGCATATATAACTTGTCTGAAGTCTAACTAAGCAAAATGTTTGACCAAATCCTTTCTTAATAAATACAACAGGATAGATGTACGGCTTGAAAATTTATTGCATGATGCAAGTTATGATATTGTTTCGAATCCTGGATCTTAAATTTCAGAAAATCCAAAAGTGAGCATAAATTCTTGAAACTAAGCATGGTCACGTGATATGGCACAAATATTACTTCGTAAGTTTTTTCTTCAATTTGAGACAAGCTGCTTATGACAAGTTGCACAAATGAAGAGCCAAGGTATTTTGGAAGAAAGACCTGTCACGTTAAGGCGAACGCTTTCACTATTGAAACCGTGGGTGTTTACCTGCCGCCATGAGCCCCCGCTTCTCATTGGCAATCGGCAGGTGCCGTCCAAGCAAGCGTGTGAGTCGACGGGAGGCGTGCGAGCAGACCGCTGCGCTGGCTGTCAGGGAGGCGTGCGAGCAGACCGCTGTGCAGGCTCACCGAGAGGCGAGCCCTTTGACCAGGCTCCGCCGCCCACCGTCGTCCCAACTGCTCCCACTTTTAATGTCGCCGGCGCCGCAGTTTAAAATCAACCCCGCACTACCCGGTATCGCTACAATCCTCTCTCTTCCTCTCCGATTCTCCTGTCGTCTACCTCCAACTAGCCTGACCTAAACGTATGCCATGCCGCATCATGATGGTCTGCCCTTAGTGTTCCAGTTTCCTGAGGAAGACACCCAGCCAGAGTCTCAAGAACATAAGGCTCTTTGGGACGAGCTTGAACTGGCCTTGCGGGAAGACGTCGCGCCTGTCCCCGCTCCCGTTCCGGCTCCCGTCGCCCCGATTGCGCCAGCGCCCATCCCCATGGCATTGATGGGATGGGAGCCGCACATTGTCGCCGAGCTTGATCCCACGGGGTTCCACGAGGTGCCCGCCGACTTTCACGCGCCCGTGCACCTGCCAGCGCATGCGCCTGCGCGTGCACGTGCGCGCCCGTGCCGATGCTTGTGCACACGAATGTCTCCACCGCGCCGTTGACAGCGCCTGTCCCCGCGTGGGTGCCAGTGCCCCCCTCAGCGGCATGGATGGCCGCCGTCGACCGCTTCCTTGCACCAACGCCAGTCGCCTCCTCCCGCCAGTCGACTCGCTCCGAAGTCTAGAACATTTTGGCCTTCCTTGAAGCTAGGCCAACGTCCAAGAGTACACCAACAATGGCGCAAGACGCCGCTGTCACCGCCAGTCAGTGGCCCGACGACACACAGAGCACGGCAGAGGAGCCGCTTCCCACCATGAGACGCCCCCGCCGCGGCTGCGCAATCTAAATTTGCCATGAAAAACATTCGGATTGCCATGCTTAAAATCCGAACGTTTATCATTTCCGTTTATTTTATATTGATCGTCATATAATTTAAAGTCGGAGTCAGACTAAACGAAATGTATGGTTTGATCGATTGAATGTTCTGCTAGAGCCGTATCAAATTAAATATAAAACGTCATCAAGCCACATGTATTCCTTGTCATCCAACGACCTAGACTGCTTCAATGTCGAGCGCTCAACACGTTTAGCGTGCAGTTAATTTCATGCCAAAAATAGTGCTAATCACATGACAACACGCAAATAATATCCTAGTAGTTAATATCCGCATGCACTTAATATACTTCCAAATTAACGTGCATTGCACGTACACACTAACTAGTGCTGCTAGTACGTGAAGCTGGTGCCGTGACTTGTGAACGCATCCAGATATGGTCAACGGCAACATCGCCCGTGAGTTCTTCCTGTTTGCCCGTGCGTCTAAACATAGAAGGGGAGGAGAGAGAGAGAGAGAGAGCACACATGGAACCCACCAGTAAGTGAAGGCGAATAGTACTAAAAATAATATTACATGTTATCCATTAATTAGGTTGTGGTAATATAAAAACATTATGTGAACAAAGGGGGTACAACAAACATTGCTATTCTAAGTATGTTGCCTACTCTTGACGTGCGGCTTGAAGGCCCGGTCGCATGTTCGATCCTCGTCCTTTATTTTTTAATTTGCATATGGGTCCAAATTTGTTTCATGACATGTGGGCCCCTCGGTGTGTAGTTTGTACCACTTTAATTTGTTGGTCGAAATTTGTTCCATTCCAAGTGGACTATCGATGTGTAGTTTTGTAGCTTATTTATAATAATTAAAGAGAACAACATAGTTTTTTCAATAATACCATGGTGCGACGTTGAAGGAGAGAAAGGATGTGCGAGAGAGCGATGACCGAGCCAGGGGGAAATCAACTAGCGTAGTTGCGTGGGTTGCAACGGTGTTTGGAGTAGTTGTGGGCCGAATGATATGAAAATATAATCTAAACCGTCCGGAATAAATGCCTACACAAATTAATCCAAGGTTGGAGTGCCCCTCGCAATGTAAATAGCTCCGGCTTTGCGAGGGATGGAGAGGTAGTAGCTTCAACGCGTGGAAGATACGGTGTGATAAAGCAAGGTCAATCGAGAGACATATAGATAGAGAGACAAAGTGAGTGTGGTCCGACATTCATTGAACAAATATATATGCTCTGGAGAGATATTGTCCGATTGAGATTTTTGGCAAGGGTGAGGGCTGTAAGATAGAGCTTGAGAGATGATCCAGTCACAGACGTGTAGATATATTTTGTGCGTGGGAGGAAGCAAGGTCAACCAATCACATAGGGTCGCCGTGCGATCGAATGAGTGGGGCGGGTTGGAGAGAGTGACCTAGATAGACGATGTGCGTGAGAGAGTATACAATGTGAATAGGTCGAATTGGGCTCAAACATGGTGATATATCGTTTTTGTTCGAGAAAGAGCGAGGTCAATCGAGACATACGGAGAGAGAGAGAGAGAGACTGAGTGAGCGTGGCCCACCATGAGGTCGAAAGAGTGGTGGCGGCTTGGATGGACTGACCTAGATAGACAATCTGCGTGAGAGAGTAAAGAGTGTGTCGATCGAGGCCCGAACAGGGAGATATATCATTTGTGTGTGAAAGAAAATGAGGTTAAACGAGACTCAGATAAAGAGAGCGAGATTGAGCGAGTGTGGCCCGCCGTGCGGAAGAAAGAGTGAGACAGTCTTGAGGGAGTGACCTAGATATACAACGTGCGTGTGTGCGCATGCACGAGAGGTTGGGGGCTAGATAGGCAATGCATGTATTTAGCGCGAGAGGGTGAGAGGGAGAGGGGAGAGAGAGAGCTCGGCATGGGGTGCAATGGCGGGTGTGTGAGGTAAATACATTTGGTAACAGAGTGGAAAAAGGGGTTGTGTAGTTGAGAGACTTAGAGATCGAAACATGGAGAGAAAGAATGAACGTGTGTTGGGAACCGATAGCTTCCTAAGGTGGTTAGGAGAGGAAGATTGACCGATACAGGAAGTATGTAGCGTTTGTGCGGGGGGGGCTAAAAACAACATTTGAATGTACATAGTACGAGACTTAATATCGATGTTTCAATTCGGTGTACATTGTAAGATTTGAACCGAGGACCAGGCATATGGGTAATTATTTCGAATTCGTGCCATACTAAGTTTCGAAAAGTTGACATTGACTCAGTTTGTTGTGCTATTTTGTAGGTCATATGTTTGAATCCATCCAAAAGTTTTCTCACTACCATGGTGTTCATCATATACATATGAATTTGTATTAAAAAAGTAGCATGGATACAGTGAAATGTGAAATCCACGTTAGAATTGGAGATCGCTACATGACACACACTCTAATTCAAATAACTAACTACGTGACACACACTCTAATTCAAATAACTAATTATGTGAGACACACTCTAATCCATGTTAGCGTGGGTACCGTTTTGATTTTTTTCAAATAACTCCTCATTAATTAATTTATAGTACTCCCTCTGTTCACTTTTATAAGACCTTGAAGACATTTCAGACAATGTGCAAAACAGTTCATTTTAAGTTGTCTGACACGACTTACAAAAGTGAACGGATGGAGTATCTCGTTTCGAATGACTAATTATTGCAAGGAAAACACGGGCATGGTAATACATACAGATTCGTTTGCAAATGAAAGAAGATTTGGTTGCATTCTCAAATGTAGGCGCACCAGGCAAACCAGGGTCGTGTCGGGGTGGACGCTGCTTCGGTGCCTTAAAGGCAACTGCCTTTGGGTCACTGACATGTGGGCCAGCCACCTGTTGGGCCCATATATCATGGACACAAAGGCAGGTGCCTTAAGGCACCGAAGCATAGTCCTGTCGGGGTGGTCGCGTGTGTCGGACGGACGCGTAGCACCCAGCCACCCACCCCCCTCCCCCCAAAAAAAGGACGATGACAATATAAGTTCGCGCTTCCACATTTCGGATTGAAATATCTGGCGGCCCCAATTCCAGCCCTGCAAAATCTCTCTTCTCCACCGTCCCCTTCCACGCCCAGATTGCTCAAATCCCTAATTCGCCGCCAACCCTTGAATCGTCCCTCGTCTCGTCTCTTTCCCCACCGTTCCCCACCTCTGTGCCGGACGACGACGATGAAGATGACGGTCGCGCTTCACCACCGCACCGGAGCTACCTCATCTATGCCCTCGTCCACCGCACCGGGTGGTCCACCGACAACGTCGGCCGCTGCAACCGACATGCCTCACAGACACGAGTTCCACCGCATCAGGTGCGCTTCACCGATGCCGTCTCCCAGCTCACCGGGGCTACTTCACCGAGCACATCGTCGCACCTCCGCCCCCCGAGGCCGTTGGGGCTTCACCAACGGTCTCGTCCACCGCATCGTAGCGCTCCGCTGCCACTCAAGATCTGCATCCGTGCGCGGCCAGCCAACGCCAGTGCATCACCCTCAACGGCTTTGAAGTGACCCGCACTCTAGCTAGGCGAGCATGCCCAAACGCCGGCCCGAACTAGGTATCCACACATCACTCCCTTGTGCACTGTTCCGACGATGTTTGGATATCCTTTCACTGCTCTCTTAGCTTACACGCCTATGCAACTCTGACCTTAACTCTTATTTCTTCTGGAGATATCATCTGAAACAAGCAAATCCATATTTTACCGAAGCATGACGGCGCTACGGGATCTAGTACACATCTTGCACACCCGTATAACCTTGTAAGTATCTGTCCTCCGGTACAACATCAAGGTCGATTTCTCTTATTTGATCAACCATTCGCCATGTCAAAAATGCAGAGGGGGATGCAAGGAGCACAAGGCCTGCACATCCAAGAAAGTGGTAACATGGACTTGTACATGGAACATCCCAAGCACAAGCAGAGCTGCAGTGAGCCTGTACAACGAGCTAGCGTAAGTCCCTGCATTTCATTTAATTCGTACAGGCATTCGTGTATGATTTGTGTGCAGTGGCTGATCCACGAATTCAAGTTACCAGGGGCGAACATTTAACTTAAAAAATACGAAGGCACTTGCACTCCGGAAATCAACATAACTTGAGAAATGTGAAGTTACATGCACTTTGAAAACCAGCTAATGATCCAAAGTAGTTCAGATTATAAACACTAAATGATGCAAGCACCAAAAACACAAAATGCAACATGGTGTACAAGGACTACAAACATGGTCTGTACCTGCTTGAATTATTCATTCTCTGGCTGAAAATATCAAAGTGTAATTGCACGTATAACCAGTGCGCAAACTGCATATCAATATATCTATCCTGCACAAGTATGCCAATAGTTTCAAACAACAGATTAGAAAAGTATTTATGCTATGTTGTCATGATACGGGGACTTTCTGGTAGATGGCCTCGACGTTTCCTCAAGCTATGAAAATGCACTATAATTTGCTTGTCATCAATGCCTGCAAATCTCTGTCTCTCTCAACATAGTAGATCATCATTAGACACTAAATCCTTCAATGAGCTTGCAAAATGCTTGCATTAGATCCCTCATTAGACACTATATGTTCATCACCATGAGCATGTAAAATGTTTGCATCAAATCCTTCATTAGCAGTCTGTTCATTAGACACTTCAGGCTCAAGAACAACATGAGCTTGTATGTTTGCACCGGAAACTTGATTAGATACATCAGATTCAGTCAGTTCAGTATTGATTGGGGGAGTTATAAAATAAGTAGAAATTGGTTTCATTTTCTCATAGATTCCCTACATACAAGCAGTTTTACAACACCGTCAGGTTTAACTATTGGCCAGAAATTGAAGAGTTGAATTAAATATAATCAGGGATGTGATGTACCTGCTCGTTGCGCATGCTACTCTTGCAATTAGTGACTGTCCGTTTGCGCAAGCTCGATGCCATGCCAGTGCGGCCGCCGCTGCCTCCCACGTAGGCTACACCCAGGGTTGGATCTTCAGCTTCTTGTCCTTCCGTTCGCTTGAAGCCCGGCGACCGCCCTCCAACAAGGGCGCGAGGAAGTGCTGTGTCGGTCTGTCCAGCGGCGGCTAGGTTAGGAGCGAGTTTCTATGAACTGAGTTTGCCAATAATGTGAAGGATGCCAGTCTTTCCATCCTATTGTAGATTGCTTAGATCTCGATATGCCAAAAGTAATCGCATGAAATATACAGTAAAAGCCAGTGTGATGTGTTTGGCTACAACTAGTCTGACTACACGTCCTCATATAACATATCAAGGACGCACCATCTTACCAGATTAACCATTCGACTTACCCATGCAGTGTGGGAAGAAAGAAGTATTGGGACTGCGTATCCAAGCAATTGACGCCATGGACTCCTTCGTACAACCTTGTAAGCGAAAAAGAAGTTGCAGTGTGCCTGTACAAAGAACTAGCGTAAGTTCAGTTACCTACTTCTCGGAATTTTAGTTAGCCACTTATTGTAAAATTGTTCAATTACGTTGCTTGGCTTAATTTAGTTTGCTACTGATTACATAATGGCACAGCCTGTTAATCATATTGTAGACTGCGCCTATCTATGTGTTTGATACTTACTGTTAATAATTACCTGTTTGCCTTAACTTAAATATCTACTTGTTTGTTTAACTGCTTTGCTGCTGAAACAGCGGGTTACAATGATGTTAACAACTACTTTTCAGCATCCAATTGAAACTCTTTAATTCCTTGTTTTTTTAACTGGTTTGCTGTTATAACTCCCAGTTGAGATGTTTTGCTATCTTCAACTTTTCCGAATCCAATCGGAACTTTAATGGCAAAACAAGTTAGCCCAAGATCAAAGAGCGAGGTCCCCATGGACGTTGCATCATCCCACAGCAGTGGCACCGGCCCAATCGTGCATTATGAATTGCCAACTGCTGATGCTCTGGAGGCTAAACTAGTGGTAGAAAGAGATTCTGCTTCTGCACTTAGAGATGAAGTTGACATGTTGAGGAAGCAAACAGCACAATCACAAGCAGTACTCAAGACAACCATTAAATATTTGGTGGATTTCAAAATGAAGCAATCTGAGACTAACAAGATTGTTAAGGTCCTGAAGGAAAAAAGGAAATTAAATTCCTACTTGGTAAATCATAGGTGAAATGTTCTTTCCATAGTTGAATAACCTTTGTGTTGTCTGTTCATGTAATCAATCAAACCATTTGTTTTAGAGATCATGTAATAATTCTCTTTTTTGTTTTTTTGTTTGTAATTTTATTTGAGCACAAGTCTGTATTAATTGATAAGACTCGGAGACATTTCATTTGGATTGTTGTGCCAGACCTACAAATATGCCAATCGGGCTGAATATGCATTCAACAATAGTAGTATAGATGGACCATAAGTGGCACGCATCGGAAAGGGCCAAGATGCTGGCTAAAAAAGGATGCTGTTGTAGCCAAAAAAAAGTAGAGCGGCCTAGCTTATGTATGTTAGTTGATATTATTGATCCATATACTCTATAAGTGTTTATATGTGTGTTAGTTTCGTACATTCTTGGTTGATTGACTCGGTATTTGAATCTTGATACATCGCTTGTGTACATATCTAAATGGGAGTACACATTATGCTGTGTGTGACATTTGAGTTGGACATGAAGTGTTCCAAATATTCGAATTCACCTTAAACTGGATTCTAGTTTCTGAATATGAGTATCGGCATTTGTAAACCATATTCATATATGACAGTGGAATACATCTTTGTCGTCCTTTTGAAGATATATGAAAACACATAGAATGATTTATGAAGATTCATATAGGAATACAAAATGGATTCGAATTTAGTTGACAAGGTAAACGTTGATGCTTATTGTCCCAAAATTCGAAAGAAATAGCAAAATTTCCACTCCCACATCGGCTGCCCGAAGCCAAGTGTTTGGGGGATGGAAATTACTATCTACCCATTACACGGACAATCCATCGGCCCGATTTCCACTGCTCTAAATAGGGGTAGGTTAGTAACTTCAATTAGACGTGACACAACCGCCTCTGAGCCCATTCTGACACGGTGGGCGTCAAACATGGGTGGCAAAACTCATTTGATTCAAGCTCGTCTGAAAGACCTCTGTTTCTCCCTCCATTCCCCATTCATACACGGTGGGCGGCAAAACAAACTCTCCTCGTTCGAAATAGATGTAGGCTAATATTTTAAATAGGGGCAGATGTGTAACTTCCATCAGACATGACACAACCGCCCTACCTGTCAGCCCAGTTCATACACCATAGGCGCCAACCGTGGGCGGCAAAACACCCTCTCCTCGCCCGAAATAGTTACCAGCAAATATTTGGGAGATGCGAGATTACCGTCCTATCCCCAACTGACGAGACGTCCAAATTTGAAACGGGGGATAAGTTCGTAACTTTCCCATATTTCAGACAGGCGCATCCCAAAAACATGGTTCCCCGTACCTCTCCCTCCATTTTCCCATTCATACACCGTCCGCGCTAGAACACCCCATTCCCACACCAGCCTCCGTCTGCCACCCCATCCATCGCCGCCGTCCTCCACCACACGCATCGCCACCATCCTCCACCATGCCGGAGCGCCTACCAAGACCGCATCATCCACTGCTAGAGATGAACGTTTCTCATCCACGGCGACAGACCAATAGCCTTGCATCGCGTCCTCTCGCTTGATCGGCGCCGTCGTCCTCTTTGCCGGGGCCGCTCACACGACCTTCTCCTTCCACTGCAACGGGACTTATCCCCCGATGCACCCGTCTACCATCAAAGATCTGCTTCAACGCCACCGACAGCCATCGCACCCCCGATGCCTACACGGCGCCGCAAGAGAGGTGGTACTTCATATCTCCTCAACTTTTTGATCTCAACCAGAAAATAGATCTTAACTTGGTTACTCTACTTTCTTTTCAGCTCTTAGAATTTAGTTCTTAGTTCGAAGCAAACAATGGATGCTAAATATCAATTCTCCGGTTTGCAGCTTCAAATATGCCATGGCACAGCCATAATACGGTTTAATTGATCATGCTTAGGGTTTAATTGATCATGTTGGTTCCGTGGTGGTTTCTTTAATAGAAACCAGAGGGGAAACCCTCTTTTGCTAAAAAAATATATGCTTAGAGTTTCCCCCTTTTATGATCACTATATGATCAGAATACGTGCTTCGTGTCATAATAACACTACTCCACCCATCAAGCTAAACAAGCTTAGTTGTTCAAATATGAATCTGATATTATTAAAACAGAGTTGTTTAATTGGTCAGCTAAATGTTCCTAAATTAGTTTCGAAAATGCATGTTCGCCGCTCGGGTGTGTATCTCTGTGTGTGGTCTGGTCAGCACGATTGGGGAGGTGAACTTTGCATATGCAGGGGTTTATAGGGAGACACTCTCCGAGTTGAAACTGCAATGCATTCCATAGATAATCTGACTACTTTTTATGTTTTCATGAATCTCAGATTCTGAACAACATCATAATGATTATGAGCTTGCACGCATGAAAAGAATAAAGCAGAACAATGTCATGGCTGTCAAACTTGGCATTAAGGGACTGAAATCAAGTCTGGATGCAATGCAATGCAAACACTCTCCACCTACAGATTCATGCTCAGAATATGATCCTAACAGTGATTCTGAGCTAGAGGGAGACCTAAGTCAATGTAGCTCACTAGTGGAGGAGTCAGAGCAAGATGCCCTATCTTATTCACCCATCAAGGTGGTTGCTCTAACTTTCCAAGGTTACATTGCTCGCACATATCTTGCAACTGATGCTTTGCATTGCTTCTACTTTGCTGAACTGCCATTAGCTTAGTTTACACATCGTGTATGTGAATACGCCCTGCCTATCCATTTTCAGTACATATTCCATCTGTCATCATACCATATTTATCCATTCAAATGTTGTTCTTGTGTATCAGACGTTCAAAAGGAAGAGGGCGATTGCTGATCATGGAGGAGCACAAGCAAAGTATTTGGAAAAGGTAGTGGCACCTGATAAATCAAATAGCCCATTAGGTGTAGTTGCAATATCACCTGACCCACAAAATACCTCAACTCTAGCAGACTCTAGCCCTACTACACTGGTCATTTCTGATGCCCCAACTCAGCAGACCCCAACTGCAGCAAACAGTATGATTATGCCAGTTGACATAGCACCAGCTGTATGACGCAAAACCCCCATTCCAGCAAAGAGTACACCAAATCCAGTTGCCAAATCCCTTTTCGAACCAGAGAGAGCCCCAACTGCAGCAAATAGGACCCCTGTTCCATTTCTTCCCAGTTTAGAAGACGAAGCTTATGTTGTTGTCAAGAACTTTGTGCGCATCTTTCCTTCATGGAAAGATTATACCGCAGACACAGAACAATTTCCAGTCTTCCTCCGCAACTTACGCATAAGTAATGTACTAATGTTATTCATGGTCATTACTGCACATGTTTCTGCTAACGGAAGACACAAGATTTCATTCTTTTAAATAGGCGAGGCGCAAACTGGATTGTGATGACGAGCAAGGGTTGGTTGCGCTTTTCAAGCACTCGTTGATGAAGTATCGTTCCTACCTGAGGCAAGCGCACTTCGATGGCAATCCTCTGAACGAAATTTCTATAAGTCTCTGGTGCTACATTTATCCGACGGTGACTGGAATAATCTTGTTACACATTGATCTCGGCTACAGCGTAAGGTACTGTCTATGATATCACATCACAATTTGAACTACATTTCTGCATTTGCCTTAATGTCTCACTTGTACGAAAACTGTTAGCTGAAGAACATTCGTTCTCAAGGGACCACAGAATCTCGCAACTATACTGCACACTGCATTGCTCTTGTGAGTACCTCTTGCCCTGTATGACCATACTTACTTTCATAGTTGTTTGATTATGTAGCATCACTGCACATGTTAGCCTCGTAATCATCCATTTGGTGGACATTATAAGATCTGTATGGACTCTTACATAAATTTAGAATCAACCCAATGCTTTTGAAGAGGTTTAGCTCTGCAGTCCTCTTGTAAGGACTGAACGTGGTCTATCACTGTACTTACATTAACAGCTACTCCCTCCGTCCCATAATATAAGAACGTTTTGTACAGTACACCAGTGTTCAAAACACTCTTGTATTATGGGAAGAGGGATTGGTTCATTTTGTAGCATTCTGCATCTTATCTCCCTCGCCCACCATTTACTAAAAAAAGATCAGATCTATATTTAATCTTACCAACAAGTAGAATACACAGACAATGCCAGTGCAGAAGTGTAGCCCATTGCTCTTGTCAGTACATTTTGTCCTGTAACGCTTGTACTTCTAGGGATTGGTAGTTGATTATGTAGCATCAATCTGCATCTTATCTTCATTATCCTCTATCCCTTCCAGTATTATCATATCTATAATTACTCTCTACAAAATGTAGAGTACAAGCAATGCTTATGAAGAAGATTATGTGCTGAAATTCTTGAGTTATCCTTCCCTTGACATGGAGAAGGGCATTATAAAGCCGGTGTTAACTGTTAATGTAAGTCAGTCCTTCTAAAGCCTTTATCCTCAACTGCTGTTTAATTTGCTCATACTCCCTTTCGTTTACTGCTGTTTAGTTTGCTGTTTCTACCAAAATGCATGTTCGTAAGAACCGTAAGTTCTAAGTTTTACTTGTAAAACCAAATTCCTTACTCATACCATGCACATTACTTAATACTCCCTATATGTATGCTTGTTTTTGTGGATCTATAATCCAGTGTGTGGTGAAGCAGCCCACGTTTGCACCTTGTCATCTCCTGTTTTATCTTACTGATGTGGCTGATGATATGAACAACATGCCATGCACATTATCCAAAATAGATACAATGATTTTCTTTGCCCTTCATCTATGCTTGTTATGTTGACATGGTAATCCAGTAGTGTGGTGAAGCTCCCCGCATTATGAACAATGCCAAATTATTCAATTGATATTTTTAACATACTCTTTATTTTCAAATTTGAAATTGGATAGAATTGATAGAACAATTAACATCTTTGTTTATACACGTGGAAAACCTGTCATCTCTCTGCTTTGTTTCAGGGTGATATGCCTGATGGCATGCACAAGTCTGCTGAAGGCTGTGAGACAAACCCAACATATATTGCAGCAAAGAAGGCAAAACATCTTGAACATAGCGAGACAACCCCAAAGTCTTGTCTTGATGCAGTGTTCAAGTTACTTGAGACTAACAGTCAGACAAGCTCACATAATTCGTTGTCTGAATCAGTTCGACTTCTTCAGTCCCAAGTTCTAGCAGAAAGGCATTCTGCAACTCAACTTCGACTTGAAGTCCTATCTCTAAGAAAGATTGCGGAGAACACCAATGAGAACCTCATCGCTAAATAGCTACACCTGGAAGCTATGACCGACATGCTAGGCCGGTCTCACAGCCTTGCTCAGCAGCTTGCGCAGCAGTTCCCCCGCAAGGCTAATCTTTCTTGAATTGTCTTGGAAGTGGTCTCGGTTCAGTATTATTTTGTTACGCTATAATGGTGCCCAGTTTTTGTAATCTGCTTCTTCATTGCGCTTTATGATCACTGGTGGCGAACTTCGATGCCCAGTGGATGTAATATACCTTAAACCTT
The DNA here is from genome assembly GCF_056163025.1 of Triticum urartu. Lineage (NCBI taxonomy): Eukaryota > Viridiplantae > Streptophyta > Magnoliopsida > Poales > Poaceae > Triticum > Triticum urartu. Next base: position 26,739,871 of record NC_141876.1, read on the forward strand.
TTATTGTATAGTGTAGGTTTATTCTAAGTTACTATGCCGTAATTTCTTTATTGTATAGAGTAGGTTTGTTCTTAATTCATACTAGTTATGCAGCAGCCCGAAATGAACCCCAGCCCATGATTGTGCGAATCAAATCACGGGCTTTTAACAGGCCAAAATTGTCTCGGTCCTTGTTTGGCCCTATCAGATATCGGCTGCGAGCAGGCCGGATGCAAACAGGGTCGTAGTTAGGCCCAACTATATGACGGGCTTTTAACAGGCCGAAATTAATATAGGGCCGAAATGTTAAACAGGCCAAAACTAATATCAGGCCGAATTACTAAGTGGGCCTTTAGCAAGTGGGCCCAAAAGCATAGTGTCCAGTTGACGGGCCGAATCTGATATCGGCCATAATTGAGCCCAAAGCCTCTTAAAGGGCCGGACCTGATCTGGGCCGTAATATTGGCCCAGAACATGGTAGGCTTTTAATGGGCCGGATCTCATATGGGCCACTATTAGGCCCGGAGCATGGCAGGCCATTAATGGACCGGATCAAATATGGGCCGACATTTGCCCCAAAACATGGCAGCCAGTTAATGGGCCGGCCTACTAGGGTCCTCAAAATCTTGTGGGCCTACAGCTGGGCCGGCCCATTAATGTCGGCGAAATCTCATGGGCCTTTAGCTGGGCCGGCCCATTATGACCCGCAAGAATCTTGTGGGCTTTACCTGGGCCAGCCCATTATGGCACACAAAAATCTTGTGGGCCTTTACCTGGGCCGGCCCATTATGGCCCGCAAAATCTTGTGGGCCTTTAGCTGGGCCAGCCCATTATGGTCTGCAAAATCTCGTGGGCCTTTAGCTGGGCCGGCCCATTATGGTCCGCAAAATCTTGTGGGCCATGAGTTGGGCCGGCCCATTTAAACTTGATGGGCCGGTACACGTGTCAACATATCATAGGCGTGTCTTGCCCATTGGATGAGTTGACACGTGTCTCCTCCAGCCAATGATGATTTTACATGTGGAAAATCCCCATTGGTCGGGGCTGTTAACGAGTTATCGGATCCAAAACCCGACCCGATAGCTTAACGGCGTTCCGTTACGGTGGATGCCACGTGTCGGTCACCCTTGACGAAAGCACTTCTGTGACGCGCAATTTATTGTCATGGAAGTGGATACTTCCGTGATGATAATTTTGGTAATGTCATGGAACACTTCTACGACAGCACAGGTATGACTATCTTGATTCTGTCATAAATTTGTCATGGATGTACATGCATGACAAAAAAGCGACCTACTGTGACAAACACGTATCATCACGGAAGTGTATTTTTTTGTAGTGATTAAGGTAAACCTAACCATAGCATGAAACATATGGATCAAAATCAGCCCCTTACGAAGCAACACGTAAACTAGGGTTTAAGCTTCTGTCACTCTAGCAACCCATCATCTACTTATTACTTCCCAATGCCTTCCTCTAGGCCCAAATAATGGTGAAGTGTCATGTAGTCGACGTTCACATGACACCACTAGAGGAGAGACAACATACATCTCATCAAAATATCGAACGAATACCAAATTCACATGACTACTAATAGCAAGACTTCTCCCATGTCCTCAGGAACAAACGTAACTACTCACAAATCACATTCATGTTCATAATCAGAGGGGTATTAATATGCATATAGGATCTGAACATATAATCTTCCACCAAGTAAACCAACTAGCATCAACTACAAGGAGTAATCAACACTACTAGCAACCTACAGGTACCAATCTCAGACTTAGAGACAAGAATTGGATACAAGAGATAAACTAGGGTTTGAGAGGAGATGGTGCTGGTGAAGATGTTGATGAAGATTGCCCTCTCCCGATGAGAGGAGCGCTGGTGATGACGATGGCGACGATTTCCCCCTCCCGGAGGGAAGTTTCCCCGGCAGAACAGCTCCGGCGGAGCCCTAGATTGGTTCCGCCAAGGTTCCCCCTTGTGGTGGCGGAGTCTCGTCCCGAAAGCTTGCTTATGATTTTTTCTCGGACGAAAGACTTCATATAGCAGAAGATGGGCATCGGAGGGCCAACAGGGGGCCCATGAGGCAGGGGGTGCGCCCAGGGGGGTAGGGCGCGCCCCCACCCTCGTGGCAAGGGTGTGGGGCCCCTCTCGTACTTTCTTCATCCAGTATTTTTTATATTTTCCAAAAATAACTTCCGTGGAGTTTCAGGACTTTTGGAGTTGCGCAGAATAGGTCTCTAGTATTTGCTCCTTTTCCAGCCCAGAATTCCAGCTGCCAGCATTCTCCCTCCTTATGTAAACCTTGTAAAATAAGAGAGAATAGGCATAAGTATTGTGACATAACGTGTAATAACAGCCCATAATGCGATAAATATCGATATAAAAGCATGATGAAAAATGGACGTATCAACCCCCCCCCCCCCCAAGCTTAGACCTCGCTTGTCCTCAAGCGAAAGCCGAAATCGATAAATATGTCCACATGTTTAGAGATAGAGGTGTCGATAAAATAAAATACGGACATGAAGGCATCGTGATTATTCTCATAACAGCAACATATATGAATATTGTCATATGATTTCTTATGCTCAAGTAATAATCTATTCATAATGTCAAGTATGAATCAGAAACTTCATTGAGAACCAACAATCTATAATCTCAGTCATTGAAGCAATTGCAATTTATCATAACATCAGAAAGATTCTATGTCAGAGCTTTTCACCAAATCCACATACTCAACTATCATTTAGTCTTTCACAATTGCTAACACTCACGCAATACTTGTGGTTACGGAGTTTCAATCGGACACAGAGAAAGATAGGGGCTTATGGTATTGCCTCCCAACTTCTTACCGCAAGGGTAAATGTCAACAATAATAGTTCATGCTAACTTACATCCAATTATATATATATATATCAGGATCGTACCAACATACAGTGCTTGCCAAAGGATAAAATGTCAAAAGGAAAGGTGAAGATTACCATGACTCTTGCATAGGGTAGAAGATAAAAGTAAAAGATAGGCCCTTCGCAGAGGGAAGCAGAGGTTGTCATGCGCTTAAGGGTTGGATGCACAAAGTCTTGATGCGAAAGAACATCACTTTATATTGCCACTTGTGATATAGACCTTTATTATGCAGTCAGTCGCTTTTATTACTTCTACATCACAAGATCGTATAAAGCTTATTTTCTCCCTCACTAATAAATCATACATATTTAGAGAGCAATTTTTATTGGTTGCACCGATGACAACTTACTTGAAGGATCTTACTCAATCCATAGGTAGGTATGGTGGACTCTCATGGCAAAACTGGGTTTAAGGGAATTTGGAAGAACAAGTAGTATCTCTACTTGGTGCAAGGAATTGGCTAGCATGAGGGGGAAAGGCAAGCTCAACATGTTGGATGATCCATGCAATATACTTTATCTCAGATATAAGAAAACATAAGCCATTACGTTGTCTTCCTTGTCCAACACCAACTCTTTAGCATGTCATATTTTAATGAGTGCTCACAATCATAAAAGATGTCCAAGATAGTATATTTATATGTGAACCTCTCTTTCTTTATTACTTCCTATTAATTGCAACGATGACCAAAACTATGCTTGTTAACCCTCAACAACTTTTATTCACCATACTCTTCCTATGTGAAGTCATTACTATCCATAAGATCAATATGATCTCTTTGTTTCTTTTTACTCTTTCTTTTTCTTATTATTCACTCAAGATCATAGCAAGAAAATCAAGCCCTTGACTCTACACTAATCTTTATTATATAGCTCACGGACTTGATTACATAGAGAGATCATAAAGCAAAACTCACGACTAGATCATGCTAAAACTTTATTCTACTAGATCAAAATATTACCAAAATGATCGAACTAAGAAAAACGATAAAGATAGGAGTGTGATGATGATACGATACCGGGGCATCTCCCCCAAGCTTGGCAGTTGCCAAGGGGAGTGCCCATACCCATGTGATTATATCTCCTTCCTTGGGGACGTAGAAGACGGTGGTGATGGTGGGTAGTCGCACATTGAGCGTAAGAGATCCTCCAACTTGCGGATAATGCCCTTGAGTGCAATGATATGATCCTTCAACAAAATAATTTCACGTGTGAGATACTTATTTTGTATACGAGCCAACTCAATCATCTTGAAAGCTTCAATCTCGGTCGGGGTGAAGAGAGGTGGAAGGATGTCTTCTCCTGCAGGAGCTTGCTCCTCCATGGCTTTCTTGATCCCATCATCCTTGTCAATCTCCCCGGGTTCTTCTCTCTTCAGCTCCATCTTCATTAGCCAAGCATCGTTGTCACCATTGTTGGAGGAGGGGGATGTCATGATGCTTGGCCTTGACAAATCTGGCAGAAACAGCTCGAAACGAAAACAGAGGATAATTGTGTGATACGGTGGTCAAAACCTTCAGGGAGCTTATATAATGAATTTTTACCGACCAAAATATGTATCGTGCAAGAAAACTGAGTCCGGAGAGGGCATGAGGTGCCCACGAGGTAGGGGGCGCCCAGGGGGGTAGGGCGCGCCCTCCACCCACATGGAGGCCTTGTGTCCTTCCCGGACTGCTTCTTTTTTCTCTATTTTTCTAAATATTCCAAAACTGAGAAAAATTTCCATTAGAACTATTTTGGAGTCAGTTTACTTACCGTACCACATACCTATTCATTTTCGGAGTCTGAAACGTTCCGAAAAGTGTCCCTTATGTATTCCTCCGGGGTTGCGGTTTCAATAATATTGGTTTCAACATTTATGGGATTACCTGAGATATAATGCTTGATTCTTTGACCGCTAACCACCTTCGGATTTGTACCTGCAAAGTTGTTGATTTTTATGGCACCAGAACGATAGACTTCCTCGATAACGTAGGGGCCTTCCCACTTAGAGAGAAGCTTTCCTGCAAAAAATCTTAAACGAGAGTTGTATAGCAAAACATAATCACCTACATTAAACTCACGCTTTTCTATCCTTTTGTCATGCCATCTTTTAACTTTTTCTTTAAATAGTTTGGCATTTTCATAAGCCTAGGTTCTCCATTCATCAATTGAGCTAATGTCAAATAACCTCTTCTCACTGGCAAGTTTGAAATCATAGTTGAGCTCTTTAATCGCCCAATATGCCTTATGTTCAAGTTCGAGGGATGAATGACATGCTTTTCCATAAACCATTTTATACGGAGACATACCCATAGGATTCTTATATGCAGTTGTGTAAGCCCATAATGCATCATCAAGTTTCTTGGACCAATTCTTTCTAGACCTATTAACAGTCTTTTGCAAAATTAGTTTGAGCTCTCTATTACTCAATTCTACTTGACCTCTAGACTGAGGGTGATATGGAGATGCAATTCTATGATTAACTTCATATTTAGCAAGCATCTTACGGAAAGCACCATGAATAAAATGTGAACCACCATCAATCATTAAATATCTAGGGACTCCAAACCTCGGAAAAATAACTTATTTAAGCATCTTAATAGAAGTGTTATGATCAGCACTACTAGTTGGAATAGCTTCTACCCACTTAGTAACGTAATCAACGGCAACTAAAATATGAATATACCCATTAGAGGCAGGAAATGGTCCCATATAATCAAAGCCACAAACATCAAACGGTTCAATAACAAGTGAATAATTCATAGGCATTTCTTGATGTCTACTAATATTACCAATTCTTTGACATTCATCACAAGACAAGACAAACTTACGAGCATCCTTGAAGAGAGTAGGACAATAAAAACTGGATTGCAATACCTTATGTGCAGTTCTATCTCCAGCGTGGTGTCCTCCATAAGCCTCAGAGTGACACTTGCGTAGGATTTGTTCATGTTCATGGTCAGGTACACAACATCTAATAACACCATCTACTCCTTCTTTATAAAGATGCTGGTCATCCCAGAAGTAATGTCTTAAATCATAGAAAAACTTTTTCTTTTGCTGATATGTGAAACTAGGTGGTATAAATTTAGCAACAATGTAATTAGCATAATCAGCATACCATGGAGCAGTACGAGAAGTGTTTATGACATTTAATTGTTCATCCGGAAAGCTATCGTCAATAGGTAGTGGGTCATCAAGAACATTCTCTAACCTAGACAAGTTGTCTGCAATGGGGTTCTCAGCTCCCTTTCTATAAATAATATGCAAATCAAATTCTTGTAGCAAGAGAACCCATCTGATAAGTCTAGGTTTAGCATCTTTATTTTCCATAAGATATTTAATAGCAGCATGATCAGTGTGAATAGTTACTTTAGAATCAACAATGTAAGATCTGAACTTATCACATGCAAATACAACTGCTAAGAATTCCTTTTCAGTAGTGGCATAATTTCTCTTGGCAGTATCTAGAGTTTTACTAGCATATTGTATAACATTTAATTTCTTATCAACTCTTTGCCCTAGAACAGCACCTACAGCATAATCGCTAGCATCACACATAATTTCAAAGGGTAAATTCCAATCAGGTGGCTGAACGATAGGTGCAGAGATCAAAGCTTTCTTACGTATTTAAAATGCTTCTACACAATCATCATCAAAGACAAAGGGTATATATTTTTGTAATAAATTAGTCAGAGGCCGAGAAATTTTTGAGAAGTCCTTAATGAACCTCCTATAAAAACCGGCATGACCAAGGAAACTTCTTATACCTTTGATGTCCTTGGGACATGGCATCTTCTCAATAGCATCAACTTTGGCTTTATCAACTTCGATACCTCTTTCAGAAATTTTATGCCCCAAGACAATGCCTTCATTAACCATAAAGTGGCACTTTTCCCAGTTCAAGACAAGGTTAGTGTCTTCACATCTCTGCAAAACTCGATCAAGATTGCTCAAGCAATCATCAAAAGAAGATCCATAGACGGAGAAATCGTCCATGAAAACCCAACAAATCTTTTCACAAAAGTCAGAGAATATAGCCATCATGCATCTTTGAAAGGTAGCAGGTGCATTACATAAACCATAAGGCATACGTCTATAAGCAAAAGTACCAAAAGGGCAAGTTAAGGTGGTCTTAGATTGATCATCAGCTAACACAGGTATTTGAGAGAAACCATAATAACCATCTAGAAAGCAAAAGTGTGTATGTTTGGATAATCTTTCTAGAATTTGATCAATAAAAGGTAAGGGATAATGATCCTTTTTAGTAGCCTTATTTAATTTGCGGAAATCAATTACCATCCTATAACCTGTAATAATTCTTTGCGGGATCAATTCATCTTTATCATTAGCAACAACAGTAATACCTCCCTTCTTAGGGACACAATGGACAGGACTTACCCATTCACTATCAGCAACGGGATAAATAATACCTGCCCCGAGAAGCTTTAGTATTTCCTTTCTTACCACTTCCTTCATCTTAGGATTCAGCCTTCGTTGGTGATCACGAACTGGTTTGGCATCTTTCTCCAAATTTATTTTATGTTGACATAAAGTGGGACTAATGCCCTTAAGATCATCAAGAGTATATCCAATGGCAGCGCGGTGCTTCTTCAGAGTTTTCAACTTTAAGTGATAGTCTTTTCTTCAACTTTAATAGGTTCAGCTACTTTTACTTCTATGGGAGGATGATATTTAAATCACTTCTCTTTAGGGAGATCAACATGAGTAGCAAATGATTCACAAAAATAAGCTACTATCTCAGAGTCAAGTCCATATTTAGTGCTAAACTTACGGAAAACATCGGTATCCATAAAAGATTTAACACAATCAAACTTAGGTGTTATACCTGACTCCTTACCTTCGTCGAGGTCCCAATATTCAGAGTTGCATTTAATTATTTCCAATAAGTCCCATTTGAATTCAATAGTCTTCATCATATAAGAACCAGAAGAAGAAGTATCGAGCATGGTGTGATTATTTTCAGACACCCGAGCATAAAAATTTTGAATAATTATTTCTCTTGGGAGCTCATGATTGGGGCGTGAATATACCATTGATTTAAGCCTCCCCCAAGATTGAGTGATGCTTTCTCCTTCGTGAGGCCAAAAATTATATATATAATTGCGATCACGATCAACAAGATGCATAGGATAAAACTTCTGGTGAAATTCCAGCTTCAGTCGCTTATAATCCCAAGATCCAGTATCATCACATAGCCTATACGATGTCAATGTGTCTCCCTCCAAAGATAAAGGGAAAACCTTCCTCTTAACAACATCGTCGGGTATACCTGCAAGTTTAAATAATCCACAAACTTCATCCACATAGGTTAGGTGTAAATCGGGATGCATTGTTCCATCTCCTGCAAAAGGATTAGCTAGCAGTTTCTCTAACATACCCGAAGGAATTTCAAAGCAAACATTTTCAGCAGGTTCAGTAGGTTGAGGAGCAACTCTTTGCTCTTCTGGACGGGGTGAAGATACCCCGAACAAGCCCCTCAAAGATTACTTTCCATAGTAACAAGTGATAGTAAATTTCAGCACACTATACAAATTTTTCCTTACCAAGTTCCACTCAGCAAAAGCGCTTCACTCCCCGGCAACGGCGCCAGAAAAGAGTCTTGATGACCCACAAGTATAGGGAATCGATCATAGTCCTTTCGATAAGTAAGAGTGTCGAACCCAACTAGGAGCAGAAGGAAATGACAAGCGGTTTTCAGTAAGGTATTCTCTGCAAGCACTGAAATAATAGGTAACAGATAGTTTTGTGATAAGATAATTGGTAACGAACAACAAATAATGAAAGTAAATAAGGTGCATCAAGGTGGCCCAATCCTTTTTGTAGCAAAGGACAAGCCTAAAAATTTCTTATATAAAGGAAAACGCTCCCGAGGACACATGGGAATTATCGTCAAGCTAGTTTTCATCACGTTCATATGATTCGCGTTCGTTACTTTGATAATCTGATATGTGGGTGGACCGGTGCTTGGGTGCTTCCCTTACTTGGACAAGCATCCCACTTATGATTAACCTCTATTGCAAGCATCCGCAACTACAACAAAAGAATTAAGGTAAACCTAACCATATCATGAAACATATGGATCCAAATCAGCCCCTTACGAAGCAACGCATAAACTAGGGTTTAAGCTTCTGTCACTCTAGCAACCCATCATCTACTTATTACTTCCCAATGCCTTCCTCTAGGCCCAAATAATGGTGAAGTGTCATGTAGTCGACGTTCACATGACACCACTAGAGGAGAAACAACATACATCTCATCAAAATATCGAACGAATAGCAAGACTTCTCCCATGTCCTCAGGAACAAACGTAACTACTCACAAATCATATTCATGTTCATAATCAGAGGGGTATTAATATGCATATAGGATCTGAACATATAATCTTCCACCAAGTAAACCAACTAGCATCAACTACAAGGAGTAATCAACACTACTAGCAACCTACATGTACTAATCACAGACATAGAGACAAGAATTGGATACAAGAGATGAACTAGGGTTTGAGAGGAGATGGTGCTGGTGAAGATGTTGATGAATATTGCCCTCTCCCAATGAGAGGAGCGCTGGTTATGACGATGGCGACGATTTCCCCCTCCCGGAGGGAAGTTTCCCCGGCAGAACAGCTCCGGCGGAGCCCTAGATTGGTTCCGCCAAGGTTCCGCCTCGTGGCGGTGGAGTCTCGTCCCGAAATCTTGCTTATGATTTTTTCTCGGACGAAAGACTTCATATAGTAGAAGATGGGCACCGGGGGGCCAACAGGGGGCCCACGAGGCAGGGGGGCGCGCCCAGGGGGGTAGGGCGCGCCCCCCACCCTCGTGGCCAGGGTGTGAGCCCCCTCTGGTACTTTCTTCATCCAGTATTTTTTATATTTTCCAAAAATAAATTCTGTGGAGTTTCAGGACTTTTGGAGTTGCGCAGAATAGGTCTCTAGTATTTGCTCCTTTTCCAGCCCAGAATTCCAGCTGCCGGCATTCTCCCTCCTTATGTAAACCTTGTAAAATAAGACAGAATAGGCATAAGTGTTAGGACATAACGTGTAATAACAGCCCATAATGCGATAAATATCGATATAAAAGCATGATGCAAAATGGACATATCACCATGCGTCCCCTTTTTTTATTGGCTAGGAGGTGCCGCGCGGGGTAGCTATTTGAGTACGGGAGGCGTGCGATTAGACCCCTGCGCGTGCTCATCGGGAGGACAGCCCTTTGACCTCTATCCGTCGTGCACCTACCTCCCAACGTCTTCATTAATGGCGCATGAGCCCCTATTTCACGGCGTGGCTATGTCTCACTGGACTGAGATTTAAGAGAGAAAAATGAAAATCTAAAAATAAAGTTTTGCATGGATCTTGATGTAAGATTTGATGGACCTATATAGCATCAACTGCGACTTATAGCAAGCATGATGAATATAAGGACGATGACAAGGGATAATAATTGTCTTACATATTTAGGAACATAATTTTAAAAAGCCACATGCGGCAATGCCCGAAATACATAAGGGCAAAAGAAGAAGGAAGACAACAATCTGGCTCGCTGATATCTACTTTCTTGATGCGTTGCTGCAGGCCGCGGGAACTAGTCTCCGCGGCGAGCGGCGATGAGCTCTTTCTTGTCCTCAAGATGCTGCTTGAGAGCATCCATGGATTCCTCCACCAGCCTTCTACGCTCGATGCGCAACATGGCATTCTCGTCCATAAGTTTCTCTACGATGACGCCGGTCCTCTTCAACAAGATAGTGGTCTCCTCCTGCTGCTCCGCACTTCTGACAATCTTTGCCCTTAGTAGATCGCGCTCGGCCAGGAGCTTCGCATTGCTCTAATTTAGTTGCCGGATGACGCCGGTAGACTGTTCAAAAGAGGCTTTCATGTCGTCCCGCAACCTCGCCCAGCCAAAGATCTGATCCATCTGGCTATGGAAGATCGCATGCATGCGCCTGTAAGAGTCCTCGCCAGCCCGCGAGACATTTTCCAAGGCCGCCACGGCGTGAGAGGATATCTCTGCTGCATTCACGGCGCGGCGGGACATCTCTTCTGCTTTTGCAGCGCGGCCGGACCACTCTGCTACATCGACGGCGCGGTGGGACCTCTGTGCTGCTACGGCTGCGTGGCAGGACATGCCGACTACTTTCGCGGCGAGGTGGGACATCTCTCGTGCTTCCGCTTCCATGCTCGCCTCTCCTTGGTGGCAATCTCTCGACCTAGAACTCACGCTAGCCATGGCAGACAAAAGGGAATGATGACGAATGACTTGTTTGTTTTTGTGGATGAGGAGTTGAGGAGGAATGTGCAGTCATCTTGTAGTAGTATTTATAAACGAGTACTAATACGCTCCTAAGTGTGAAACCATTTAGGTTTTGATTGGTGTGAACAGGTTTGCAATTAAATATAGCGTGGCAGTAATTTGGAATGTGACGGGACGCAGGGTCAAAATTTATTGATGGTTCTAAGTGCGACACTATTCCCAGAAGGCGTAACGTGGGCATGCTTTCTCGGCCGCGTATGTGGCATTAGCACCATAGGGTGCACTGCAATAGGCAATGCCAGCACACGTCTTGTTCTAAGAACCGTGCGCGCTCGTTATTACCATCGCGCATGCTTCTTTTAATTAGAATGTGTGCCCGTCTAGCGCACACACATTGATCTGTCTAACTGTTTCTGTTTGTTGTGGCTAATCGCAAACAGTTCATCCATGTGAAGTGTATGTGATCAATCGCAGACACTTTGACCTGGCTGACCATTTCTGTTCTGTTGCCTAATCGCAAACAGTTAATCCTTCTGAAGCGTATGCCCTCAATCGCACACACCTTTATGTAGCTACTTGTTTCTGTTGTTCTGCCTCATCACAAACAGTTAATGCGAGTGAACTGTATGCCATATATCGCACACGCCTTCGTCTAGCTGCCCGTTTCTGTTCTTCTTCCTCATTGCAAACAGTTCATTGAACTAAACCGTATGCCCTGCATTGCATACACAACCAAAATCTGAACCGTGTTTGATGCATCCGTCATCGCAAATGTTTTGCTCCTTTTTTGACGGCTTTTTTACGCCACCGTTTGCGATTATTGCATCGTACACAGTTTCGTCGAAGGGTTTCTGATCGTAGTGTCGCGTTAGCAGCATCATGTAGTAGTGATGGCTCATTTCAGTCATCATGTGTGGTTGCTAGGTTTGGTTCCCTGATGCCCACTGGTGGTGCGCGATAGAGTGTGCACGGGGATTCTTCTTCCACTCTGATGCCTCCCGCCCTGCCCCTCTAGTGGCATCATTTCTTCTTCACTCCTGCACATCTGCTGGTAAGCCCCTGGTTCCCTCTCTGCTATCTATGTTGACCGAAAAACATCATATATAGAAAAATGGCACTAGAGTCTGTTTTGTCTAGATTCTTATGTTTTTTGGATGTGATTATTGTTTCTATAGGCAATACATTCTCCTTCTCTATGTAACTAAAGGTCTTGGTTATATATGGTTGCCTAGAGGAACAAATCCTAGATCTTCGGTATCTAATTACATTGAAACTTTTTAAATTTCACATGCCATCAAATCCTGATCCAAGTTTATGTATGTAGTATATAGCCTACCTGCTACTTGATGCAATTTTTATTTATCTTCCTAATTGAGGATACACAACTCATGTTTTGTACCACCGTGTGCTCAATCGCTGGTGGGGCTCATTTGTCGGGCTCTGTGGATGGGTGTGATCCCGGTGCGGCTCTTCTGTGGTAGAAAAATCTTGCCTGTTGAAGTAGATGTTATAGATCAATAATGGTGCATTCTTGGATAACGCACTATTTGTTGATTTATTGAAATAGTCTTGTGTCATAATAAAGTTTTTTTCCTGTTTGGTTTCATGTATGTGCATGGATGCTTCCATTGGACTACTTCATACAAGTGTTTGCCCCTCATCATGATTGGCTGGCGAGGAGAGCACTTTTGCTCGGAAGGTTGAGTTTCTCTTGAAGTCAAAACTGCCAAATAATTTAATGGAAGGTGGGAGTGGCTCTAATGTGGTTTACATTTATCTGAACTTCCTTTTCTTAGAGAATCATATAGCTATGTTATATTGGTGTCATGTATTTTATAACTATGTAATTACAAACATATATTTAGATTAGATTGTCATTCTAAGATTAGAGAGCATAATTAGCGGGTTGTAAATATTTGATTTGGCAGCCAGGTTATTTCATTAGTTTTGTTTCAAGAATAGTACTTTTGTCTTTGATTTGTTTGTACAAAAACATAGAATAAAAACCTTCTTGCCGAGATGCACCTGATCCCAGATTTTCTTTGGAACGGTTAGTGTTTGTACCTTCTGGTTGTTTCCATTGGATGGTTTTCAAACATTTAATTTAGGGATTCATAGGAAGGGTTAAAAACCGCATAAGAATAGCCCACTTCTGCTTGAAGAAACGTCCATGGAGTTCCAATTTGGAGCTCAGCTTGAGCAACTGTTCATTTCTTGGTTTTGCTTGATGTGGAATGCAAGTATGTTGTCCTTTTTTACATAAATTCTTCTCCTATTCAAGCAACTAAATTTTGTGAAAGTTAGAACAACCAAAAAACTATATCAGTATTGTGGTGAACTGAACTACCGAAAAACTATATCAGTATAGTTAATCTTCATGATTTTCTATAATGTTTTCGGCAATAGATTTAGAGTTATTTGTTTCTGCTCATGCAAAGCAGAAGTGTGTTCAAACAATTGTACCTATTTTACTTATTTTGGATGCTAATTAGTAAATTCTATCCATGTATGCACAGGCCATGATATCAGATAGTTCTAAGTCATGGATTAATGCAATGGGTGAGCAGGAAAAGTTATTGTCTTCTTTCCCTAAGATGGTCCAAGGTAATTATTTTAGAAATCACTTTTTTAATTGTGCATAATTTTCCTTTGGTAAATTCAGTGCGTTAACCACCATAGACAACTTCATTTTCTTTGTATGCTTATCATCTGCGCGGTCGTTTGATACGCCGCCAACAACCTTTCCCATTCTTCTTGCTTGATATTTAGTTATTTCCTCAAGATATTGGATCACTATTTCTGCAATTGAAAGTTCGGTTATGGCTATGATCGTCTGTATGCCATGATGGCCTTCCCAGGAGATGTAGTTCTCAATATCCTAAAGCTCTATGGATTTATTATTGCAAGAACTATATAGTGATATATAGTGAGCTGCTTTTGTGTATTCTATTTGATTAGCTTTCCTTAGTGTCGTCTAATGAGAGGCATTCTTGTTGCCCTGTAGACACCTTGTGCTCCTATGATAGGTAAGATGATGTTAATTAAATTTTTATTGGAGTAAAATGATAATCCATTGGTATCCCTTCCTTCCTCATGGTTTTTTGCATATATAGTACTTCACTGCCAATTAGATTTCTATCCTTGAAGGTGAGCATATTGATGTTACCCTATCTAATGATACTAAAACAAGTTGTATTTTCAACTGATTAATAGCCCCGTTGTTCTTAAAAATGCTTGTCACATGCTCAATGACAATATTTTTCAACACCATGATTGCTTTTATCCGCAATTGGTTTCTCTAATATCTCTCTCGTACTGTGATGCAATTACTTTAAGCGGCTCCTCGTGGTCTTATGTTTTATATTCTCGGGCACTGCAGGATACCTAGAGAGTGTTTAGGATCTGATGACCCACAAGTATAGGGGATCAATTGTAGCTCTTTTCAATAAGTAAGAGTGTCGAACCCAACGAGGAGCAGAAGGAAATGACAAGTAGTTTTTAGTAAGGTAATGTCTGCAAGTGCTGAAATTGTAAGAAATGGAGTAGTTTGATAGCAAGATAATTTATAACGAGCGAGTAATGATAATAGTAACAAAAGTGCAGCAAGGTAGCCCAATCATTTAGAGGCAAAGTACAGGCCAAAACAATCTCTTACGATAAGCAAAGTGTTCTTGAGGGTACACGGGAATTTCATCTAGTCACTTTAATCATGTTGGTTCGATTTGTGTTCGCAACTTTGATAATTTGATATGTGGGTGGACCGGTGCTTAGGTGATGTTCTTACTTGAACAAACCTACTACTTATGATTAACCCTCCCATAAGCATCTGCAACTACGAGAAAAGTATTAATAATAAATTCTAACCATAGCATTAAACTTTTGGATCCAATCGGTCCCTTATGGAATAGCGCATAAACTGGGGTTTAAGTTTCTGTCACTCTCGCAACCCACCATCTAATTGCTACTCCACAATGCATTCCCTTAGGCCCAAATATGGTGAAGTGTCATGTAGTCGACGTTCACACGGCACCACTAAGCGAATCACAACATACATACTATCAAAATATCAAACACATATCAAGTTCACATGATTACTTGCAACATGATTTCTCCCGTGACCTCAAGAACAAAAGTAACTACTCACAAATGATCTCATGATCGGAGGAGTATTAAATAGCATATTGGATCTGAACATATAATCTTCCACCAAATAAACCATACAGTAATCAACTGCAAGATGTAATCAACACTACTAGTCACCCACAAGCACCAATCTATAGTTCCGGTAACAATTGAACACAAGAGATGAACCAGGGTTTGAGATGAGATGGTGCCGTTGAAGATGTTGACGGAGACTGCCCTCCCCAAGATGGGAGAGTTGTTGGTGATGATGATGACGATGATATCCCCCTCCGGGAGGGAAGTTCCCCCGGCGGAATCGCTCTGCCAGAGGGCAAAAGTGCTCCTGCCCAAGTTTCGCCTTGAGGCGGCGGCACTTCATCCCGAAAGTCCTCCCATTATTTTTTTTTCTAGGTCAAAATGACCTATATACCAGAAGATGGGCACCAGAGGTGGCCGAGGAGGGCAGAACCCACCAGGGCGCGCTTGGGGGCCCTGGCGCGCCCAGGTAGGTTGTACCCACCTGGTGGGCCCCCTCTGGTAGCTATTTGCTCCAATAATTCTTATATATTCCATAAAAAATCTTTGTGGAATTTCAGCACATTTGGAGTTGTGCAGAATAGGTAGCCTGGCGTAGCTTTTTCTGGTCTAGATTTCCAGCTGCCGGAATTCTCCCTCTTGGTGTGTGCCTTGCAAATTATGAGAGAAAAGGCATTAGAATTGCTCCAAAAAGCATTATTATGTATAAAACATTATAAATAACAGTAAGAAAACATGATGCAAAATGGACGTATCAACTCCCCCAAGCTTAGACCTCGCTTGTCCACAAGCGAAAACCAAAGTCGAAAAACATGTCCACGTGCTTTGAGAGAGAGGTGCCAATAAAAATAGAATACGGACATAAAAGCATCATGTTGATTATTATAACAACAAAAAAATTAAACATAGGACTTTTTATCATAAAAGTTTTATCATATACTTCTCATGAATAAGTAACAGTTCATCACACAATCGAAGTATAAAGCAAAACCTCTATTAGAAACCAACAAACTATTTTCCCAGTCAACTTTGCAACTACAATTCATCATCTTTTTAGGAAGGGTCATGTGTCGGAGCCTTTAGGCAAGTCTACATACTCAACCATCATATAGTCTTCTATGATTGCTAACACTCAACTCGTACCCATGAGCAAAACATTTCAACCGGACACATAGAAATATAGGGGCTTAAAGTTTCGCCTCCCAACATATTCACCTCACGGATGAGGTCAACAATAATAACACATGCTATCTATATTCAACTGGACATATGTGCCTAGATCTTTCCTCACCTCATGATGCTTGCCAAAGGAGAAAGTAAAAGGAATAGAAGGAAAACTTTGACTCTTTGCATAAAAGTAAAAGATAGGCCCTTCACTAAGGGAAGCAGAGGTTGCCATGCGCTTATTTGTTTGTATGCTCAATCCCTTAGTGCAAAAGAACGTCACGTTGTATTGCCCCTTAAGATGACAACCTTTATTATGCAGTCTGTCGCTTTTATTCTTTGCCATCCAAATTCGTACAATGCTCAATTTTCTCTTACACTAATTGATCTCACACTTTTAGAAGCAATTTTTATTGCCTTTTTGCACCGATGACAACTTACTTGAGGGATCTTGCTCAATCCCTAGGTAGGTATGGTGGACACTTGAAAATAAGCTTTGGGTTTAAGGGTTTTTGGATGCACAAGTAGTATCTCTACTTAGTGCCGGATTTTTGGCTAGCAAAGATAGGGGGAAAACATCACATGTTAAAGGATGTATGATAATATGACTTCTATGTGAATATAAACAAACATAAACCATTAAGTTGTCTTCCTTGTCCAACGTCAACAATTTTGGCATATAATATTTTGATGAGGGCTCACAATCACAAAAGATTTCCAGGATAGTATATTTATATGTGAATCTTCTCTTCCCTTATTAATTCTTTCATGAGTTGCATCATTGACTAATGTTATGTTTGTTAATCTCTAATAAAATTTTCTACTTATACTTTTCCTTATGTGGTGCCATCACCTACCATAGGATTAGTATATAACCTTATTGATCTATTTCTTTCCTTTTATTTATTTCCTTTCTCTTTTTCTTTCTTTATTTCTTTCATTTTATTTGCAACATGAAAGTAAAGAAAGCAAAAACTCAAACTAAACTTTATTATATAACTTGCACACGATTACAAGGATAGATCACTAAGAAAACACTCAAAGAAGAAAGGATCGAACTAAACTTTTATTCATGTAATGCAAAAGATCGAACTAAAATAAGTAAAAGCAATAAGATAGTGGGATGATATGATACAGGGGCACCTCCCCCAAGCATGGCGGAAGCCAAGGGGAGTGCCCATACCCGATACTCTATTCTCCTTTGGTGGTGAAGAAGATGATGGTGGTGATGAAGTGATCCTATCCTTAAGGATCAAGAGATTCTCCAACCGACGGATGACGCTCCGGAGATGGCTGATATGCTCTTGATGCAGAATGTTTTCGCAAGTAAGATACTTATTTTGTATGCGAACTATTTTAATGACGTGAAAAGCTTCAATCTCATCAGGAGTAAGATGAGTAAGGTAGGGCTTAAGGATATCCTCTTCCTCCACCTCAGCCAGCAGCGCTTGTGCTACCACCAGGGATGGATCTAAGGTAGCCTTCTTGCCCTTGTCTTCCTTGATGGAATCCGTAGGCTCCTCCCTCTTCGTCTCGATCTTCATCAGCCAAGCATCTTCTTCCATGTTGTTGGAGGAGCAAGAAGACATGATGCCTGGCTTGATAAATCTGACCGGAAACAGCAAGAAGAGGGAACAGAGGATTTCTTCACGATACGGTGACCAACAGGTTCGGGAAGTATATATAGATTTTTTATCTTGGAGGACAGGCATACATGAGGAAAAACGGAATACAGAAGGTGTCCCAGGTGTGCACAACCTGCTTGGCGCGCCCTGGTGTCTTGTGCCCACCAGGGGACGCTTCCTGGAAGTTTCTTTTTTCCCAAAATTCTTAAATATTCCAAAACTGATAAAAAATATTTTTGCGGATTTTTCGGAGTCCGTTTACTTACCGTAACACGTACCTCCTTATTTTCATGATTCTGGAGTGTTTCGGAAGGACCCTTTTATGTGTTCTTCCGGTGTCAAAGTTTGGATAATATTACTTTCAACATTAATGGGCGTACCTGAGATATAATGCTTTATTCGTTGCCCATTGACAACCTTCGAGTTAGTACCTTCGGGATTATTTATTTTGATGGCTCCAGACCAGTAAACCTCCTCGATGACATATGGGTCTTCCCATTTTGAGAGGAGTTTTCCAGCAAAGAATCTGCAACGAGAGTTGTACAAAAGAACATATTCTCCTACTTTAAACTCACTCTTTTGAATTCTTTTGTCATGCCATCTTTTAACTTTTTCTTTAAATAATTTTGCATTTTCGTAGGCTTGGGTTCTCCATTCATCTAGAGAGCTAGTATCAAATAACCTCTTTTCACTAGCAAGTTTGAAATCATAGTTGATTTCTTTAACGACCCAAAATGCTTTATGTTCTAACTCAAGAGGCAAATGACAAGCTTTTCGATAAACCATTTTATAAGGAGACATACCCATAGGAATTTTATATGTTGTTCTATAGGCCCAAAGTGCATCATCTAATTTCTTAGACCAATTCTTCCTTGAACTATTGACAGTCTTTGGCAAAATTAATTTTATTTCTCTATTGCTAAGTTCAGCTTGACCACTAGGCTGAGGATGATAAGGTGATGCAATTCTATGGTTAACATCATACTTGGCAAGCATTTTATGGAAAGCACCATGAATAAAGTGTGAACCACCATCAATCATTAAATATCTAGGGACTCCAAACCTTTGGAAAATAACTTCCTTAAGCATATTAATAGAGGCGTTGTGATCAACACTACTGGTTGGAATAGCTTCTACCCATTTAGTAACATAATCAACAGCAACCAAAATATGTGTATACACATTAGAGGAAGGAAAAGGTCCCATGTAATCAAATCCCCAAACATCAAATGGTTCAACAACAAGTGAATAATTCATAGGCATTTCTTGACGCTTACCGATGGTACCTATTCTTTGACATTCATCACAAGATAATACGAACTTATGGGCATCCTTGAAGAGAGTAAGCCAATAAAATCCAGACTGCAATACCTTATGAGCAGTTCTATCTCCAGCATGATGCCCTCCATAAGCCTTGGAGTGAAATTTCTGTAGAAGTTGTCCCTGTTCATGCTCAGGTACACAACGTCTAATAATACCATCTACTCCTTCTTTATAAAGATGTGGGTCATCCCAAAAGTAATGTCTTAAATCATAGAAGAATTTTTTTTCTTTTGTTGGTATGTAAAGCTAGGTGGTAAATATTTAGCAAAAGTGTAATTAGCATAATCAGCATACCAAGGAGTACTATGAGAAACATTTATTGCAGCTAACTGCTCATCAGGAAAACTACCATCAATAGGTAGTGGGTCATCAAGCACATTTTGAAGCCTAGACAAATTATCAGCTACTGGGTTCTCAGTTCCTTTTCTATCAATGATATGTAAATCAAGTTCTTGCAACAAGAGAACCCATCGAATAAGTCTAGGTTTAGCATCTTTCTTTTCCATAAGATATTTAATTGCAGCATGGTCTATGTGAACAGTTACTTTGGAATCAACAATATAAGGTCTAAATTTATCACAAGAAAACACCACTGCTAGGAATTCTTTTTCAGTAGTAGCATAGTTTCTTTGAGCACTGTCTAGAGTTTTACTAGCATGATGAATAACATTCAATTTCTTATCAACTCTTTGTCCTAGAACAGCACCAACAGCATAATCACTAGCATCACACATAATTTCAAAAGGCAAGTTCCAATCAAGTGGTTGAACAATAGGTGCAGAAATTAAGCCTTTCTTTAGTGTTTCAAAGGCTTCTAAACAATCATCATCAAAAACAAAGGGAATATCCTTTTGAAAGAGACTAGTGAGAGGCCTAGAAATTTTAGTGAAGTCTTTGACAAATCTCCTATTGAAACCAGCATGACCTAGGAAACTATGAATACCTTTTATATCTTTAGGACATGGCATTTTCTCAATTGCATCAACCTTAGCTTGGTTCACTTCAATACCTCTTTCAGAAATTTTATGACCCAAGACAATGCCTTCATTAACCACAAAGTGGCACTTATCCCAATAAAAGACAAGATTTTTTTGTTCACATCTTTGCAAAACTCGCTCAAGATTTCTTAAACAATCATCAAAAGACTTCCCATAAACAAAAACATCATCCATGAAAACCTCAACAATCTTTTCACAAAAATCAGAGAATATAGAAGTCATACATCTTTGAAAGGTAGCAGGTGCATTACATAAACTAAAAGGCAGACGTCTATAAGCATAGGTTCCAAAGGGACAAGTAAAAGTGGTCTTTTCTTGATCAGGTTGAGAAACATGTATTTGTGAAAACCCAGAATATCCATCAAGGAAGCAAAAGTGTGTGTGCTTAGATAATCTTTCAAGCATTTGATCAATAAAAGGCAAAGGGTAATGATCTTTTCTAGTTGCTTTGTTTAATTTTCTAAAATCAATTACCATTCTATAGCCTGTAACAATTCTTCATGGAATAAGTTCATTCTTATCATTAGGAACAACAGTAATACCTCCTTTCTTAGGAACACAATGAACAGGACTTGCCCATCTACTATCAGCTATAGAATAGATTATACCTGCTTCGAGAAGTTTTAAGATTTCCGTTCTTAACACTTCCTTCATTTTTGGATTTAGCTGACGTTGGTGATCAACACCGGGTTTAGCATCAGGCTCCATATTAATTTTGTGCTGACATAGAGTGGGACTAATGCCCTTTAAATCATCAAGAGTATATCAAATAGCAGCCCGTGCTTCCTTAGAACTTTCAATAATCTTTCTTCTTCATGTTCTGAAAGGTTAGCACCAATAATAACAGGATATATCTTATTTTCATCAAGATAAGCATATTTCAAAGTGTCTGGCAATTGCTTAAATTCAAACACAGGATCACCTTTGGGTGGAGGAGGACCTCCTAGAGTTTCAATAGGCAAGTTGTGTTTAAGCAGAGGACGTTGTTCAAAGAAAATCTTATCTATTTCATTTTATGTAAATCATTTTCATGGTCTAGCAAATATTGTTCTAAAGGATCAGTAGGTGGAACAGCAATAAAATCAGGACCAATTAATTCATCTTTACTAGGCAATTCTTTTTCATGAAGATTTCTACTAAACTTGGAAAAATTAAACTCATGAGACTCATCACCAAAACTAACACCGACAGTTTGTTTCTTACAATCTATATTAGCATTAATTGTATTCAAGAAAGGTCTACCAAAGATAATGGGACAAAAGTCATCTTGTGGGGAACCAAGAACAAGAAAATCAGTAGGTTATTTTATTTTTACACACAAGACTTCAACATCTCTAACAATCCCAATTGGTGATATGGTGTCTCTATTAGCAAGTTTAATAGTAACATCTATGTCTTATATTTCTACAGGTGCTATGTATTTCATAATTTCTTGATAAAGGGTGTAAGGAATAGCACTCACACTAGCACCCATGTCACATAAACCATGATAACAGTGATGTCCTATTTTAACTAAGACAACTGGCATGCCAACAACAGGTCTATGTTTATCCTTTTTGTCAGGTTTGGCAATTCTAGCAGCTTCTTCACATAAGTAAATAACATGCCCATCTATATCTTCTTCTAAGAGATCTTTAACCATAGCTGTCGGGTGGTAGGTGCGACATATGCCAACGGGTGGCTTATCATTGTGGGAGCCAGTAAGACATCGCCGGTGCCTGGAAACGGGATGAGGCGAAGACATGCACGCCGGCGGATCTTACCCAGCTTCGGGGCTCTCCGTGGAGATAACACCCCTACTGCTGCTCTGCGGGGTCTCCGCATGATCACTCAATGGACAAGTAGCTACACAATGCTCCTTGAGCTGTTCGGGTGGGAGGAGGAAGAAGGGCACGGCTAGCTAGCTTCTTCTCCTCGTATGGTGTCTAAAACTGGCTTGGGGGTCGAACCCTTTGCATGGGTGCACCGGGGGGTTTATATAGGCCTACCCCCCGGGGGTACAATGGTAATCCGACTGGGCGCGGGGCCCAGCTGTCTGTGACTATGCTTGCCGGCTTCTGCGCCGGCCTTTGGGGCCCACCGATTGGTGGGTCCTGCCGGCTGCCGGCTCCTTGGTCAACAGGCCGGCCCCACTGGTCAGGGCCTGGTCGGTGGCTGGTTACTATTGCCCTATCTTGATGACATGGGCTTTGTCGTGGTAGGCGTGGCTACAGTACCGCTGCCCGGCGGGCGATTACTGTAGCCGCACCTCGTCTTGTCTCCTTAATGGGGCGTCTCCTTCGAGGAAGATGGCAAGCCGGCTACGGGGAGCCGGCTTTCTCTTGGGCCGACTGGGGGAGGTGTGGCCGCCTTCGGGTGTCTCTCTGCCCGAAGGGACCCTCCGCCCATGGGTCACGCTGGTAGTCCGTCGTGGATGGCGTCAGGATCGACATGGCAACAGTGTTGCGCCGGGTGGGTCGTGGCCACCCGTACGGCACACTGTGCAGGTCGTGCTCCGGGATTCGGGGGCGGCAGGCCTTACTATAGCCACGCCCCGCCTCATCGCCGCTAGGTAGATGCGAACTTTGAGGGTACGGTCTTGATCTCTTTATGGGAGCCGGCTTCTTGGAGTCGGCCTTCTCACGGCCGGCTTCGTGAAGTCGGCCCTCCCATGGCTTTCTTCATGAGGGCTAAAGTCGGGCCTCCTTCCGAAAGCCGGCCTAGGTGACAGCCGGCAAGGGGAAGGCGGCCCCGTGTCTTGGGCTTCTCGAGAGCCGGACGGGCTCATAATTTTTTCAGAAGGGCCGGGGGAAGCCGGCTAGGCTATCCATGGCTATTTACTCCGACAGTAGTCCCCGAAGCTGATTGATCTTCGAAGCGGACAGAAGGACGAGAAGCTTGGTCAGCTTCTTACCCTGAGGATCCGGCCTTGTTGGTGTAAGCCGATTTCAGAGAGCTCATGTGTCTCTTAGACGGGATGGTGGTTGACTTGCGTGCTGACCGCGGGCCCCCCGTGGGCCATGTGGCGGCGGAAACCTGCCAACGCACGTGCGCGACGGGACGCCGCCGCAGGCCCGGGCCCGCCACTCCCTGGCCTCGGCCCGAGCGCTGATCTTCTGCGGCCCGGGGGGGACTGCTCGCCTTCCTGTGGCGGTTTTAATTCGTCTTTAGTGCGTAATAAACGCGGGACGTGGGGGGAGTGGGCACGATCGATCCCCACGATCCCCCATGCCGCGCCTCCTCGGCTCCGTCGCATGAGCCTACAAGTAGGGGGAGGAGGGGGAGAGGCAGGGGTTCGCTCGCTCTCCCACACTCCGCCCCTCCTCGTCTTCCTCCTTCTTCCTCTCGCTGCCGTCGCAGCTTCTCATCGCAGTGCCTCCACATCATCCCGCTCCATGGCGCTATCAAGCTCTTGGGACGGCTCCAACTTCCATGACGACCATGTGGAGTTCCTCCGCCAGACCCGGCGCCTGCCCGATGCCAGCCTCGTGCAGGTCCACCTGGCGCCGGAGACGGAGATCTCGCCGGCACCGGAGGAGGGCTAGCGGGTCGTATTCCACTCGCACTACCTGCACGGCTTCGGCCTTCCGGCGAGTGGATTTCTGCGCTCCTTCCTCGAGTTCTACAACCTCCAGCCGCATCACCTCACGCCCAACGCGGTGATGCTGCTGTCGGCCTTCGTCTCCCTCTGCGAAGGCTTCTTGGGGGTGTTGCCCACGCTGGAGCTCTGGGGAGAGTTCTTCCAGAGCAAGCTCGGCACCGTCGTCGCCGGCGTGCCCGCCCCCTGCGGGGCCTACGTCGCCATGAGAAGGTCAGGCGAGAACAATCCATTCCCGTCCATCCCCCTGATTCAGTCGGTGAAACTCTGGCAAAAATCGTACTTCTACGTGAAGAACGTCGCCCCGCAAGGAGACCATGTCAACTTGCCGGCTTACGTAGCCGGCCCGCCGGCTGGGAGGCAGCCGTCTTGGAGCTTCCGGTCCAGGTCCCTTTCTCAGGCCGGGAACGCCGCCGTCTCCCGGCTCCGGGTGATGATCCAGTTGGAAGGCTTGCGCGGAGCCGACTTGGTGGCCGCCTTCGTGGAGCACCGGATTCTTCCCCTCCAAAGCCGGCCCCATATGATGTGTCAGATGAGCGGCCCCTTCGACCCAAGCCGGCTGAGCACATGGGAAATGCCCCATGCGGAGGTGGTGCTCATGGTTAATTACATCGCCAACTGCAAGCTCACCGGGGACTGGCAATACGGCAAGGCGCCGTATTCTCGCGCCAATCCTCCGCCCGTGGTAAGATTCTCTCTCTATCTTCTTTTCGTCGTCAGCCGGCTTCATGACTGCCGGCTTCTGATCAGTCAGTTCCTTTTTGTAGAACCCTCATCTTCCGCCGCCGGCCGGGGCGGCAGGGATTGAACGTCAGTACACCCCCGACCGCACGGTGGACGATGTTGACGACCCGGACTTGGGGGCGGCCGCCATGGAAGACGCCGTCGTGGGGGACAACGCCGAGCTCGGAGGCACTGGGCTCTTCGCCAGCTTCGAGGACTGGCCGGATGACGCTGAAGCCGAAGAAGTCCCGTGTCGCCAGCCGGCGGCCGACCGCCAAAGCGCGGGCTCGTCCGCCGCGCCGGCTGCCGGCGGCGGCACACAGAAGCGCCGGGCTGCGTCAACCCTCTTCGGCAGTTAGCCGAAGAAGTCCAAAGCCTCTGCCGCAGCGACGAAACGAGACGAGGCGGCCGCGAAGGCGGCCCACTTCCGGAAGGCGGTGAAGCAGCCTCAGGCGGTCTCGGCATAAGTCATCAATTGCTTGTATGCATGTTTTTATTGTTTTCTTCTGCTCGAACATTCTTCCTGACCTTTCTCCGTTTTCTGAATAGGGCGCCGCTTTCCCTTGAGCGGGGCCAGGCGGCTCCGTGGTTGGGCCGATTGGAGGGTCTTCAGGCCCCCGTCGTGTGGATCCCCGCGCCGACCTCATGGAAGCCACAGAGCGGAACACTCGTGAGGCGCGGGAAGAGAGGGAGGTGGCGGAGCGGACGGCCGCTCGGGCGGCGAAGGAGCGGGCCGACGCGGCAGCCAAGGCCCAGGCGGAGCGGGCGACCGTGGAGACGGAGGCGGAGGGCTCGCGCAACCAGCCTCCGCTGCTTGCCATCCCCCTCTGAACCGTGGCCCCGGACACCCCATTGCCCCTGGCGGAGGAGATCATCCAAGACCCGCCGTCGGTGCAAAGGGAGGAGCTCTTCGAGGTCTTCGCGGGGAGGACGCCGCCGGCAGCGCCAAATAGAACGGGCCAAGGCGGCCAGTCGTCGGCGGTGCCAGAGGAGCCGGCCAGGGGCGTACCTGAGGCCGGAGCCGGCCTCGAGATATAGCCGGTGGCGCATCAGCGTGCAGGGGGGAACGCCGCTCTGCCGGAGTCGCACCAAGCCGCGGGCGCCGGCCAGTCGGCGGAGGCTTTGGAGGCGGCCAGCTCCGCCACGTCCGGGTGGACTCCCAGCGGGGGGACCGGCGAGCTGAATGTGGCAGCCCAAGAAGTCCGGAGCCGGCTTCAAGCTCAGGCCACCCTTCTGCAGCAATATACCCAGGAGTTCCTGTCGACGCGGGCCGCCATCCGGGTAAGTTTTTTGCTCTTGACCGCTCTGGTTTCTTGATTTCTTCTGTGGGGGCGCGTCAGCGCACCCACTGGGTGTAGTCCCCGAGATTCGGGCCGATTGCTTGAGCAGTCGGGTCGGATCTTTCTTGACGACCATCTTATCTTTGCTTTCTATCTCAACTTCCAGGAATATCATAATTCTCGCGCTACCACCTTCAACTCCCAGGCTCAGGAGTTGGGTCGGAAGATCGACGACCTGGCCAACAGCCGAAGTAAGTGCTCGCTCTTGTCTGTTTCCTGTGGGGGCGCGTCAGCGCACCCACTGGGTGTAGTCCCCGAGATTCGGGCCGACTGCTAAGCAGTCGGGTCGGATCTTCCTTGACGACCTTTCCCTTATTGGTTTTTTCTCTTTGTCTTTTGTTCTTGCAGGGGCCAACGCCGACTTGAGGAGGGAGCTCGGCGAGGCACAGACCACCCTTCGCACCAGGGACGCTGAGTACGCCGCCTTGGTCCAGGAGCGCGACCGCCTGGCCAAGAAGCTGGCCGACCAGGAGGAGAGCCACAAGGTGGCGCTGCAGAAAGCGCAGGACAGCGAGGCCGCCCTGAAGGCGGAGTTTGAGACCGAGGCGGTGAGCTGGGCTGAGACTCGTCAGGCGCTGGATGAAGGCTTTGGCCGCATTGAGGATTTGATTGATGGTAAGCCGCCTTTCTCGCCCTTCTTCTGCCTGCTAGCCGCCTGGGGTTTTGACCTGACTTGTGCTGTCGCCCGTTTTCTTGTGCAGATTACTTTCCCGGCCACTCCGCCCTTGCCGCCCAAACCATCGAGGCTCATCACGAGGCGCGCCGTCAGGCGGGAGTCAACATCGCGCTGGACGCAAACCGGACGTTGGAGGAGCAGCTCTTGGCCGTCCAAGCGCGGCTGCAGCCGGCTCACCGGATGCTCCGCCGGCTTCAACGTGCCGGGGCGCAGGTGCTGGCCGCCCTCTGGCCCGGCGAGACGATCCCCCGCACCCCAAGCCGGACTGCCGACTGGCTGGAGGTCGCAGTCGGCCGTTTCGAAGCTTGGAAGGCGTCGGCGGACCGTCTTGGAGCCGGCTGGGCGTTGGAGTTCGTTTGTGCTTGGTACCCAGGACTGAACCTGGACCAGCTGCGCACTTGGCGGCTGGAGGCCGACGCGGAGCTGGAGGAAGTGCGGCCGGCTATTGCCCAGCGTGCCTCGACGATCGCCGAGTGCACCGACATCAGTGTCTTCGCGCCTGAAGTTAATGATGATGGCGTCGCCCAGCCGGAGGAGTGGTTCAGGCTGAACCCGGCGGTGGGTGAGGACTCGGCCGAGGAGATCGCCTCCAGCGACGAGGGCGAGGATGACGAGGAAGAGGACGGTGAAGACGTCGAGCCGGCTAGTGGAACAACCGGCCGACCTCAAGTTGACCGTGCCTCCAGCAATGATGCGCGCGAAAGCGTGCCCTCTGCGGGAGGCGGTGATCAAGCCGAAGTTCGCCAGCCGGCCGCTCCTTCAGCCGGCACAACCGTCTCCACCGACCAGCCCAGCTCGTCAGCCGCTCCGCCAGCTTGACCTGCCGTCCTTATTTTTCCTGCTCGTTGTCTTTTGGACAATCTTTAAGCTTTCACAGTTCCACCCACTGGGGGTGTATCAAACTATGTTGGATGCTGGCCTCTTAGAGGTCCTTTATGTAAATATTATTATGTGCATGTTTGGTTTCCATTCGAGTACACTTTTTATCCTTAGGCTTTTTTCCTTTGCCGCCTTCCCTTTCTGGGGAGGCAAGTACTCGAGCTTTCTTGGATTGAAGTGAAGTGAATGGAAACCGGCCGGCCGGCTACTCTGGTAGTCGGTCGGCGGTAGGCGGCAAACCGGCTTTTGTTATATTAGTCCGTTGGTCCCTAGCCATTTTTCGTGTGCGCATCCTTTCCGGCTTTTGACTCTTGCCAGCCGAACAGCCGGTTCTTCGAACTGCGACTTTGGCAAGAGCTCAGCCTGGGTGTCGGCACACTACTTGTCTGACCGCGGGTAGGACTTCTAATATAACTCCATTCGGCCAGTCCCCGGGCCGACTAGTCGAACCCGGTGCCAGACGGAATGAATAGACGAAAAGACAAGGTCATACGCATGATACTTTTCATTCATAGATAAAAGATGGCAATCCCCGAGCCGTCCTCGGGGGGCCTATTGTCTCGTACTTAGTACAAAAGTTAGTGTGATACATACTGCATTTCAACTGTAAAATCTTCGAAGGAGGTTGGCGTTCCATGGTCGTTCCGACTCCTTGCCGGAGTCGTCTCTCTTGCGTGCCTTGGGCTTCTGCGCGTTGATTAGGTAGTAGGAGTCATTGCCTAGAGCTCTGCTGATGACGAAGGGGCCCTCCCAAGGGGCCAAGAGCTTGTGTTGGCCGGCTGTTCGCTGGATCAGCCGGAGCACAAGGTTGCCCTCTTGGAAAGATCTTGGCCTGACCTTCCGACTGTGGTAGCGGCGCAAACCCTGCTGGTAGATGGCAGACCGGCTGAGGGCTAACAGCCGGCCTTCTTCCAGCAGGTCGACGCCGTCTTCTCGCGCTTCCTCGGCCTCCGCCTCCGTGTACATGGTTACCCGGGGCGAGTCGAACTCGATGTCGGTTGGGATGATCGCCTCGGCGCCGTACACGAGGAAGAAAGGAGTGAAGCCGGTTGATTTGTTTGGGGTGGTGCGTAGGCTCTAGAGGACAGCCGGCAGCTCATCGAGCCAACAGCCGGCTGAACGCTCCAGTGGCATGACCAGGCAGGGTTTGATGCTGGAGAGGATGAGGCCGTTGGCTCGCTCCTGGCCGTTTGACTGCGGGTGGGCGATGGACGCTAGGTCCAGCCGGATACCTTGCGCCACGCAGAATCGTGCCAAGGCTCCTTTGGCAAAATTCGTGCCGTTGTCGGTGATGATGCTGTGAGGCACGCCGTACCGAGTTGTTATGTTTGCGATGAATGTCACCGCAGTCGGCCCATTCAGCTTCTTGATCGGCTTTGCCTCGATCCACTTGGTGAATTTGTCCACAGCGACGAGCAAATGTGTCATGCCGCCGCGCGCCGTCTTGCATGGGCCCACCATGTCCAGTCCCCAAACGGCGAAGGGCCAGGTGAGGGGAATGGTCTTGAGTGCCGAAGCCGGCACGTGTTGCTTGGAGCTGAACAGTTGGCAGCCTTTGCAATATTTAACTAATTCTTTGGCGTCATCCAAAGCAGTCGACCAGAAGAAACCATGGCGGAAAGCTTTGGTGACGAGTGATCTCGAGGCCGCATGGTGGCCACATTCTCCTTGGTGAATGTCTCTGAGGATTGCAATGCCCTTCTCTTGCTCGACGCATCGCTGGAGGACTCCAGTGACACTGCGCTTGACGAGTTCTCTGTTGACGATCGTGTATGCTCCGGCTCGATGTTGGACTTGTCTTGCCTCTGTTTCGTCAGCCGGCAGATCTTGGTTTACTAGGAAGTTGAGGATGGACTGAGCCCATGACGGAGCCGTGACTTCTCCTGCTGCCAATGTGGCTACTGCCACCAGGGTGGGCGGGCTGGGTGATGAAGCGCTGGAGTCGGCCGCCGTGTTTTGTGTTGGTGCAGTCCCCGAGTCGGGCGCGGCAGTCCCCGAGCCGGTTGCCGAAGTCCCCGGGCCGACTGCCGAAGTCCCCGGGCCGACTACTGAAGTCCCGGGGTCACCTGCTTGGTTCTTCGAGCCGGACCCGGCCGCGTCGGGGTCAGGCGGCACGAAGATGGAGTCGGATTCTGGAGACGGCTTGATGGATGGCTTGAGGAGGCATTGTAGAGCGACGCCGGTTGGTATTGCTTGCCGAGTGGAGCCTATTCGAGCCAGGGCATCGGCTGGCTCGTTGTCGGCTCGCGGTACGTGGAGGAACTCGCATCCTTCAAAGTATCCGCTGAGTTGCTGAACCAGGAAGCGGTAGCTTGCCATATTTGCGTCCTTGGCCTCCCAGTCGCCGGATGATTGCTGAACCACCAAGTCCGAGTCGCCATAACATAGGACCCGGCGGATGCTGAGTTCCTTGGCAAGCCGGAGCCCGTGTATGAGTGCCTCGTACTCGGCTACGTTGTTGGAGGCGGCGAAGTGGATCTGCAGCGTGTATCTGAGCTTGTCACCTTTGGGGGAGGTAAGGACGACGCCAGCTCCCAAGCCGGTGCGCATCTTGGACCCGTCAAAGTGCATGCGCCAATGGGTGGAGTCGGGAGCCGGCGGCAGGTACTGGGTCTTGGCCCAGTCGACGAGGAAGTCGGCCAGTGCTTGGGACTTGATGGCGGTGCGGGGCTGATAGAAGATCGTGTAAGGGGCCAGTTCAATGGCCCATTTCACCACCCGGCCGGATGCATCCCGGCTGCCTATGATCTCGGCCAGCGGGGCAGTGCATACGACCGTGATGGGATGCTCTTGAAAGTAGGGCTTCAGCTTCTTGGCGGTGAAGTACACGCCGTATTACATCTTCTGGTAGTGCGGGTAGTTCTGCTTTAAGGCGGACAGCACCTCGCTCAAATAATACACCAGCCTCTGGACCGGCTGGGCTCGGCCTTCTTCTGGGCGTTGGACTACGATGACGGTGCTGACCACCCGGCTGGTTGCGGCAATGTAAAGGAGCATGGGCTCTTTCTCAGTCGGTGCCGCCAGGACAGGCGGCGTGGCCAACATCTTTTTCAGCTCGTGAAAAGCTTGGTCGGCCTGATCGTTCCACTCGAAGTGAGCGCTCTTCTTCATGAGGCGGTAGAGGGGGAGAGCTTTCTCTCCAAGCCGGCTGATGAAGCGGTTCAGGGAGGCCAAACATCCGGTGAACTTCTGGATTTCTCGCAGCTTGGTGGGGATCGCCATTCTCTCGATGGCCTTGATCTTTACTGGGTTGCATTCGATGCCGCGTTCGGAGACCAGGAAGCCTAGGAGCTGGCCGGCTGGCACTCCGAACACGCATTTCTCGAGGTTGAGCTTGATTTGGAAACGGCGCAGGTTTTCAAATGTTTCTTTGAGGTCTTCCAGCAAGGTGCCGCGCTTCTCCGTCTTCACCACGATGTCGTCCACATAGATGTGAGCGTTTCTGCCGAGTTGCTTGAGGAGGCACTTCTGCATGCAACGCTGAAAAGTGGCATCGGCATTTCTTAAGCCGAA
Organism: Triticum urartu; assembly: GCF_056163025.1. Taxonomy (NCBI): domain Eukaryota; kingdom Viridiplantae; phylum Streptophyta; class Magnoliopsida; order Poales; family Poaceae; genus Triticum; species Triticum urartu. Next base: position 26,770,990 of record NC_141876.1, read on the forward strand.
TGTCATAGTCAGGTAGCAGAAGGCTCCAAATGGCGTGATGAAGGCGGTCTTCAGGCGGTCGGCCGGATCTAGCTTTATCTGGTGGTATCCTGAGTAAGCATCCAAGAAACTCAACAGCTCGCATCCGGCCGTGGAGTCTATCACTTGGTCAATCCTTGGCAGGGTGAAGGGATCTTTAGGGCAGGCCTTGTTGAGGCTGGTGTAGTCTATACACATGCGCCACTTGTTATTCTTCTTCAGCACGAGGACCGGGTTGGCAAGCCACTCTGGAAAGAAGACTTCCATAATGAAGCCGGCTGCCAGAAGCCGGGCTATCTCCTCCCCTACAATCCTTATCTTTTCCTCTGATAGTCGGCGGAGCGGCTGCTTGACCGGCTTCGCGTCCTCTCGGACGTGTAGTTTGTGCTCGGCAAAATCCTTCGGAACACCCGGCATGTCCTTGGGGGACCATGCAAAGATGTCCCGATTCTCACGGAGGAAATTGGCGAGCTCGCCTTCCTATTTGCTGTTCAGGCCTGCCCCGATGACGACGAACCTCTCGGGGTGCTCGGGGTCAAGGGGTATCTTCTTGGTTTGCTTGGCCGGCTGGAAAGATCCTTGGGCATCATACTCCTTGGAGTCGGGGGTCTGGTTCGGCTGCTTGCTGGCCATGGCCACGACCCGGTCCAACATCTTCTTCTCTTCAGCGATCACAAGGGACTCGGCCAGCCGGCTGCTAGCTGCAGCACACTCGGAAGACTTCTTGTAATCGCCGGCTATGGTGATGACGCCCTTGGAACTCGGTATCTTCATCTTGAGGTATGCATAGTGGGGAACTGCCATGAAACTGGCCAAGGCAGGTCGGCCAAGCAATGCATGGTAGGGGCTCTCCAGGTCCACCACTTCAAACCAAATCGCTTCCCGGCGGAAATGCTCCATGTCCCCAAAGAGTACATCAATCTTGATCTTGCCAATGGGGATGCAGGACAGGCCGGGTACGATGCCATGAAACACTGTCCGGGTTGGCACGAGCTGCTTTGTCCTGACATTTAGCTTCTCCAGGGTATCACGGTACAGGATGTTGATGCTGCTGCCGCCGTCTATCAGCACGCGGGAGAAGCGGGCGGCACGTCTGTCCGTCGCGAGGGTGGCTTCCAGGACCAAAGCATAAGAGCCGGGAGACGGCATCACCTCTGGGTGGTCGGCCCGGCTCCAGCTGATGGGTTTCTCTGACCAATGCATGTGTCCAGCGGGGTTGGCAGCGACCACGCTGACTTCCTGGTGCTCTCGGCGTTTGCCGCGCCGGTCTTTGAGCTGGCTTGTAAAGACGATGTAGGTTGCTTGCTCGTCGGGGAACTCGTCGTGCACGGCTCCGACTGCGGGCCGAGTGGCCGGAGGCGGCAGGCCGGCAGGCGGAGGCGGCGCGAGCCCATCGCCTTTGGAGATTCGGGTGGGCCAATGGCACTTCTGGGTTGTGTGGTTGGACGGCTTCGCGCTGCTATGGAACTTGCACGGGGCGTCAAGAGTTTGCTCGTAGGAGAAAGCCGGCTGCCAAGCCGGCCGGCCGCCCTTGGGCTTCTTGGGCGCGGGCCACCCTTCAGGCGGCGTGTCTTCGACCGTGGCCACCTGCCGACTGGCGGGAGGCGGCGCAGGGCCCTTGCGCTTGTGATCGTTCGAGTGTGGGCGTCGGCCGGAATCCCCAGCCGGCGTCTTGGGCGCCGGGTTGAGCACTTTCCCGGACGCGTCTACCCGGAGCTCGGTCTTCATCGAAGAGTCGGCGGTGGCGTATTTGTCGGCTATGTCCAGAAGCTCATCGAGGGTAGTCGGCTCGTCGCAGAGGAGCTTGTGCTTGAGGAGGGTACCTTCTCGGCACCCGGCAGTGAAGTACTCGATGGCTTGCACCTCGTGCACCCCTTCGCAAGAATTGCGGAGCTCGGCCCAACGCATGAGGTAATCGCGAGTGGACTCGGTTGGGCCCTGTACGCACAGGGAGAGCTGCCTGGGCTTGGGAGCCCGCTTGTAGGTGCTGGTGAAGTTGCGAACGAAAGCTTCGGTGAAATCTAGCCAGCTGTTAATGCTGAGAGGCTTGAGGCTGTTAAGCCAGGTCCGCGCCGTGCCTTGCAGCATAAGGGGCACGTGTAAGTGCATCTAGTGCCACCCCTAGTTGGTTTTGGAGTATTGACGACAAACCTAGTTGAGGGACTAATGTGTTTGTGAGAATTGCAGGAAAACACAGGTAGAAGTCCCTCATTGATTCGGTTTACTACCAGAGATGACCCCTAAAAATGTATGAAGACATTGAAGACAAAGGTGGTATATGAAGATATTCACATTGAAGACTATGACAAAAGAAGACACGTTATGAAGCCTATGGAGCTCGAAGACTTAGATCTTTCGTAGTTCCTTTTATTTTGTTGAGTCATAGGAACCACCGTACTGTTAAGTGGGGTCCAGGAGAACAAGTCAGAATGACTTAAGTGATGCCTAAATCAAAAACCTATGTCTTCGAGTGAAGACAATGAGAGCAAATCTTGTCCAGAGCCGGACAAGTCAGCTTTGCTTGTAGCCCAAGTAAAGTTGCCATGAGAGTTCGAAATCTGACCGTTGAGACACGTGTCAGTTCCTTAGTGACCCAGGGTCATTTCGGACAAATCAGGTCGGGTTGCCAAGCGGCTATAAATAGCCCACCCCCACAACCATAAACGGTTGGCTGCTCAGATTTCAGTGCACGGCTTTTGTCGTTTGAGAGCAACCCACCTCGAAGCCTTTGAGAGAAAATTCCTAGTGAGGAGAAAAGCCCTAACCACCCAGTGCCAGAGTAAATTGGGCATCACTTAAGTCTTCGTGTCTGAGTGATCTGAAGACTTATTACACTTGAGGACTGTGCATCCTCCAGACGGTTAGGCGTCGCGTTCTGAGCATCCAAGAGAAATTGTGGATTGCCGGTGAACGAAGTCTGTGAAGGTTTGGGAGTCTACCTTGAAGACTTACCAGAGTGATTGGGCAAGGTCTGTGTGACCTTAGCTCAAGGAGAAAACGGTGAGGACTGGGTGTCCGGGACTGTGTGTCCTTTGGTTTAAATACCTAGCCGCTCCAACCAGACGTACAGTTGTCACAGCAACTGGAACTGGTCCAACAAATCATTGTCTTCAACGTGTCACTGGTTTCATCTTCACTTCCTTTGACTTACTGTTATTCATTGTGAAGCCATTGCATGCTTGCTCTATCTTTTGTCTTCACAACATGACAGTATGAGTTGTTTGGCTTCATAACTTCTTCCCACCTGATCCTTATTACACTGAAGCTGTTTGTCACTGTGCTTTCACTATATTGAATACTTGACCATGGCTTGCCTTGTGTAATCTAACTTCCGCTGCATAGTAATAGGCATAATCTTCACTGTTTGTCTTCATAACTCCCAAGTTTTGAAGACTTACATAAAAATCGCCTATTCACCCCCCCTCTAGTCGATATAACGCACTTTCAATTGGTATCAGAGCGAGGTGCTCCCTTGTTCTGTGTGATTCGGTTTAACCACCTGGAGTTTTAGCTATGTCGACTGCAGGGATAATCAAAGTCTCCGCTGCGTGCCCCGTCTTCGATGGAACTGAATATCCCTACTGGAAGAATAAGATGCGCATGCATCTTGAAGCCATTGACGTCGACCTATGGTATGTCGTCGAGAACGGCATTCCCAAGGCTGGAGAAGGTGTCACTGCTGCTATGTCAAGAAATTCGTTCAACTAGACTCTACTACCAAGAACATCATCTGTGGTCATCTGACCAAAGGACAGTATGGCCGTGTGAGTGCCTTGAAGACATCCAAACTGGTCTGGGACTGGCTATCCAAAGTCAATGAAGGCATCTCAACCCAGAGAGATCAACGAATCAGTGTCCTTCGCAATCTCTTCAACTGCTTCAAGCGAAATGACAATGAGAATGTCCAGCACACATTTGATAGACTCACTGACATCACAAATGAGCTTCAAGCCCTCGGCGCCACTGAAATCACCAAACATGAAATCGTCAAGACGCTGCTGAGATCACTTGATAGTTCGTTTGACATCCTGGCCCTGATGATTCAAGAACGTCCTGATTTCAAGACACTCGATCCGTCTGACATACTTGAGAGGCTCAACACACATGAGTTTCAGCTTTCTGAGAAAAGAGATATCTACGGTCCAAACTATGGGCGAACTCGCGTCTTGAAGGCAAAAGCTGTCTCCTCATCTGAAGAAGAATCTGACTGCAGTTCTGATGATCCTGAAGACATTGGAAGAGAACTTGCAATGCTAGTGAAGAAGTTCCAAAAATTCACCAAGAAGAAAGGCTTCAGAAAATCTTCACGATCAAGCTCAAGGAATGATGAAGCTTCTGCTCATGACTACAAGAAGAAAACATGTCACAAGTGCAAGAAAACTGGACACTTCATCTCTGAGTGTCCTCAGTGGGACAATGAGAACAGAAGGAAGAAGAAGAGCAAGGAATATGATTCTGACGACAAGAAGAAGAAGAAATACTCAAAGTCTTCTTCCAAGTCTTCATCAAAGTCTTCATCACACAAGAAGAGCTCATCTGGCAAGGCACGTGCGTTTGTTGGAAAGGAGATGGATTCAGAGGAGGAGTCCGCATCTGAGGAGGCAGAGGTGGAGTCTGAGGAGGAGTCTGATTCTGGCATTGCGAGTCTGGCTACAGCATACGTCGCCAAGTCCATCTTCAATATTGAAGACAATGACTGCATCACCGACACCGACGCAAATGACAAGAACGACTCCACTCCTACCTACTGCTTCATGGCACGCGGTGCCAAGGTAAACACATGCACTACTCGCTATGAAACATCTAGTGATGATGACTCTGAATGTGATTCAAAACCTAGCTACAAAACACTTGCTAAAATTGCAACTGAACAACAGAAAGCTATGGAACATATTCAAAAACTGTTAGACAGAAGCGATGATCTGTTGGGTGCTGAAATGACTCGTTCTGAATCCTTAATTGAAGACATAAAAAATCTTCACGTTAAGTATCAGGAACTTGAAGATCGTCTTGAGACTCTCTCAACTACTCATGAAAAGCTTTCCTATGATTATCTTCAAAAGAAGCAAGATCTTGAGAAGTTGAGAGTGGATCATGAAGATCTTCAAAAGGAAAATGAGTCACTTCGAGCCGAACAGATCAGTTCCGCTCAGGAAGGATTTGAACCACCATGTCTTAAATGCATTGAGCATGATAATGCTAATTCTGTTGCTGAATGTTCCACTGCTACTGTTGTTGCAATATCTTCAACTGTTGACGTGGTAACTAACCCCTCTGCTGAGGGTACCACTGCTATTGCTGATGAGAATGCTAGGTTGAAGACATTGCTTGAAACAGGGATGTACAAAAGTCTGAAAGGGCATCAGACACTATGTGATGTCCTTAAGAAGCAGATTCTGAACCGAAACCCTAGGAAAGAGGGTGTTGGGTTCGTGAGGAAAATTAATGCAGATGGCTCTTACTGGAAACCTGAGCAGTACCCCAAAACCACATGGGTTGCTGCAAAGGAATCCTCAGCAGATCCATCCAATCTATCTGGCTTCACTTGTGCTAACCCCATTATCATTGATGAATCCTTTGATGCAAACTACAAACTGTTTAAGAGTCAGAATGGTGAAGTATTTGCCAGGTACATTGGTACTAACTGCAGGAATGGACCGCCTTTGAAGAAGATCTGGGTTCCGAAAACATGTCTGGAAAATCTTCCTGTGAATGTCTTCTTGACACCTCACTTGAAGAAGACAAACCTCAGACGAAAGGCTTCATATGGTCCAAAGGCTTCATACAGACAGAGGACTCACCAGAGTCACACTAACGCAAATGTTTTGCAGGGAAACCATAATCAGGCATATGAAAATGAGAACGGTTCATCAAACCGCCATGTTCATATGAATAAGAACTATTCTGCCTATTCTTATGATTACTATTGTCCCCCTGCTAGACTGTTTGCTAGGGCTCCAAAGCCAAAGTTCTCAGATGCTGCACTTAGACTTATTGCTTCTAAGCCACCCTTGAAGATGTGGGTGGTTAAGAAAGCTTAACTCTCTTTTGCAGGGAAAGGTCTCCAGCAGAAAAACAAAATCTTCTGATGCTATTGCTGGGGACCTTAAAAATCTTGTATGGTGCAAGATAAAATGCCCGAATGGCATCATTATGTACTTCGCTCCTGAATCGCATGCTACTCTCCCTATTAGTCCTAATCTGGATCTAAGTTTTCGTAACCCACTGGTTCATCAAATGTTTATGCTTCACAATTCTCTTCGTGAAGCCTATCCCCCTAACTGCACTATAGGGTACGACACCAGCGACTTCAAAATCTTCAGAATGGATTATTGACAGTGGGTGTACAAATCACATGACTGGCAGAAGAAGCCTTCTTATGGACTCAACATTACGTCCATCCGACAAGAGCCACATCACATTTGCTGACACTGGTAAAAGTAAGGTATTGGGTCTAGGTAGAGTTGCAATCTCAAAGGATCAACACATGGATAAAGTCATGCTTGTTGAATCCCTTGGCTTCAACTTAATGTCTGTCTCAATGCTTTGCGATCTGAATATGATTGTAATGTTTGGAAAATATCGCTGCCTGGTGCTAATGGAATCTGACAAATCTCTAGTGTTTGAAAGGTATCGGAAAGGTGATTTGTATGTGGTAGATTTCTCAGCAGGACCACAACTTGCGGTATGCCTTCTTGCAAAAGCTTCAGAATGCTGGCTTTGGCATCGGAGGCTTGGGCATGCTGGCATGAGGAACCTCCACACCCTTGCGAAGAAGAAGCATGTCATAGGCATCGAGGGCGTCAAGTTCAAGAAAGATCATTTATGCGGTGCCTGTGAAGCAGGGAAGATGACAAGGGCAAAACATCCTTCGAAGACAATCATGACTACTACACAACCCTTCGAACTGCTCCACATGGATCTTTTCGGTCCCACTCACTACTCAACTTTTACTACTACTGCTTGCCTCTATGGCTTCGTCATTGTTGATGATTACTCTAGATATACTTGGGTACACATAATCCTTTACAAGACTGAAGTGCAGGATGTCTTCAGACGCTTCGCCAATCGAGCTATGAACAATTTTGGCGCCAAGATAAAGCACATTAGAAGTGACAATGGCACTGAATTCAAGAACACTGGCCTTGATACATATCTTGATACCTTGGGCATCACACATGAATTCTCAGCTCCGTACACGCCACAGCAGAATGGCGTCGTCGAACGCAAGAATAGAACACTCATTCAAATGGCCAGAACAATGCTAGATGAATACAAGACTCCAAGAAAATTCTGGACTGAAGCCATTGATACTGCATGCCATACAATCAATCGTGTTTATCTTCACAAGCTTCTGAACAAGACATCTTATGAACTCCTAACTGGCAAGAAGCCAAATGTCAGTTACTTCAGAGTATTTGGCGCAAAGTGCTGGATCAAGGACCCACATCACACCTCAAAGTTTGCACCAAAAGCACATGAGGGCTTTATGCTTGGATATGGAAAGGATTCACACTCCTACAGAGTCTTCAATCTCTTCCATTACAAAGTAGTCGAAACAGTGGATGTGCGGTTTGATGAAACAAATGGTTCACAAAGAGAGCAACTGCCAAATGTGCTAGATGAAGTCCCAGCTAGTGAATCAATCAAGCTTATGGGAACTGGAGAGATTATGCCTTTTGAAGCTCATCCTGAAGAAGAACTCATCATCTCAGCACCTGATCAACATGAAGACAATGCTCAGCATGAAGACATTTCTCCAAACAACAATGCAGATCAGCAAAAGCAAAGTCTTCGCCCTATACATCCTCGTGTTGCAAATGAAGTGCAGATTGACAGAATACTTGACAGCATCAATGCACCTGGTCCACTCACTCGTTCAAGGGCAACTCAGCTAGCAAACTTCTGTGGGCATTTCGCATTCGTCTCAATATCAGAACCCAAGAAAGTTGAAGAAGCCTTCATGGAACCTGAATGGATTCAAGCTATGCAAGAAGAGCTTCAACAGTTTGAGCTGAATAATGTATGGGAACTGGTTAAGCGTCCCGATCCACGGAAGCACAACATAATAGGCACCAAATGGATATACCGCAACAAGCAAGATGAGCATGGTCAAGTTGTCAGAAACAAAGCTCGTCTCGTTGCTCAAGGATATACTCAAGTAGAGGGCATTGACTTCGATGAAACTTCTGCTCCTGTGGCTAGGCTTGAAGCCATACGCATACTGCTGGCCTATGCAAATCATCATAACATACTTCTATATCAAATGGATGTGAAAAGTGCCTTTCTCAATGGCAAGATTGAAGAAGAAGTGTATGTTGCACAACCACCTAGTTTTGAAAATCCAAAACATCCTGATATGGTATACAAGCTCAACAAGGCACTGTATGGCCTCAAACAAGCCCCTAGGGCCTGGTATGATACACTCAAGTACTTTCTGAAGAGCAAAGGCTTCATACCTGGTTCCCTGGATCCCACTCTTTTCACGAAGACATACGATGGTGAACTGTTTGTGTGCCAAATATATGTGGATGACATTATCTTCGGCTGCACCAATCGGAAGTACAGTGAAGAGTTTGGATATATGATGCAAGAGCAATATCAGATGTCCATGATGGGGGAGCTGAAGTTCTTTCTTGGTCTTCAAATCCGACAACAGCGCAATGGCATCTTCATATCTCAAGAGAAGTATCTCAATGATTGCCTGAAGAAGTTCGGTATGCAAGACTGCAAAGGCTTCACAACACCAATGCCAGCCAAACATCATCTAGGTCCTGACGACAATGGTAAAGAGTTCGATCAAAAGGTATACCGCTCCATGATTGGGTCTTTGCTTTATTTATGTGCATCTAGGCCAGATGTCATGCTTAGTGTTTGCATGTGTGCTCGATTTCAAGCGGCACCAAAGGAGTCGCATCACTTAGCTGTGAAGCGAATTCTTCGATATTTGGCTCACACCTCAACTCTAGGATTATGGTATCCAAAGGGCTCAGAGTTTGATTTGGTTGGATTTTCGAATGCTAATTATGCTGGTGACAAAGTTGATCGCAAGTCCACATCAGGCACATGTCACTTTCTGGGACGATCACTTGTATGTTGGTCTTCAAAGAAGCAGAACTGTGTATCTCTCTCCACTGCTGAATCTGAATACATTGCTGCTGGATCTTGCTGCGCTCAGCTTCTGTGGATGAAGCAAACACTCAAGGATTATGGCATTCATCTGAAGCAAGTGCCACTTTACTGCGACAACGAAAGCGCCATCAAGATTGCCAACAACCCAGTTCAGCACTCGAAGACAAAGCACATTGAAATTCGCCATCACTTTCTCAGAGATCATGTTGTGAAGGAAGACATTGATATCATACACGTCAACACTGAAGAGCAATTGGCAGATATCTTCACCAAGCCCTTGGATGAGAAGAGGTTTTGCAAGTTACGGTGTGAGCTAAATATCTTGGAATCCTCAAATGTCCTGTGATCAGGCACACATCCTAACACTTATGCATAAAGATGACTTAGATGTGCAACGCACAAAGTAAAGTATATCTTCAATCAATGAAGACATACATTCTAAGTGTGAATACATTAATGTGGAATTTGACTTCGGAGCGCCACAATAATTGTGCGCCGTGTCTGGGTCTAATACTTCCTATACGGTGGGTAACGCCACCACCAAACATTCCATTTTGAAGTGTTTAACTCATGGCGTTACCTTGCAATATCTTCACATTAGTTTGGCTTCGAACTTAACATGTCTTCATGATTATCTTCACTACGATGATTATATATATATATATATATATGCTCTAAGTGTTCTGTCCTCTACAGCATTCACTTATAGCTATGTTTTCTTGGTTGAATCTTTTGAACTAAGTGAATGTGATCGGACCCTAACCTCTCTATGCTTTCTATCTCAAACTCTATCTCTCCAAGTCATATGCATTCTGTTGAAACTGTCGAATGTCTTCACTATGTCCTTGTCAGCTGAAGACATAGAGACAACCATAAAAGTCCGTTTTTAATGCTCATTCCTCCACATAAGATCCGTAGAAGCAGGAACGACCGCCCGACAATTTAGGCGTGCGTAGGACGTGGAACAAACCCCAAACTTCCGCTAACTGGCCACGCGTGCCTCAAATGCGAACCGCCAGGGGCACCTGCGTAATAGCACAGTGCCGCCTCTGAGTCTATAAATTCACACTTACTGCAGTCATTATCTCCTTCCATCCTCGCACGAACCCTAGCGCCACCGCTAGCACTCGACGACGCCGGAGACGAAGCGCTTCACTGCCGCAACCTCTCCAACGCCGTCCTCACGCCGACCGCGGACATCGTCCTCTCCGCCGTCGCCGTAGGTGTTTTCCGTCGCCAAGTTAGGGCATGGAGGACTGAACTGCTCGGCATCAACTTCCTTTCGTCTAGCAGTTCCAGTGTGGTAAATAAAACTTCTTTTTACAGCCTCTTTTGATCTCTTGGTTCTGTCACTTTCAACCATAAGAAGTTTCTGCTCTCACAAGTTACATCTCTCTCAGTCTGCATCTCATAACATGCCTAGTATATTCACTTGTGCTTCATAAAGTAGTTAGATTCCTCACTTGTACTGATCTATGGGTTCGTACAAATCTGGAACCAACTTCTTATCTATAAGTGAATGTCTTCGCACAATGAGGTCAATGTCTTCTAAACCGATTTATCTTCAAAATCTTCTGAGAATGCATATGACCTCTTCCCCTTCCCTCGCACCTTAATGCTGTCACAGGTACATGTCCGTGGGAGAATCCTTTGGTTCTCATAGTCTGCATTCATTTGCAGAGTACTTGCAGCATCACATCAACTCTCCTGAAGCCAGTTCTTGTTGGTCAAGCAAAAGGAAGCCTTTGAAGACTTTGAACATCTTGAAGCCTTCCAAGTTAAGATTCATGGCTTTAGAAACAGCAGCAAGGAAGGGGGGCAGACAGAGACGTGAGGGAACTTCCAAGGATCTGCCTGAAGACTTGGCAGAAATATACAAAACAGATCCAGAAGAGAGCTATGGGCAGCGCAAAACCCGAATCCAATGGATTCGACGCTATTGGGCAGAACAGTGGTTCAAATACCGCTTCGTCACCCTGGAGTATGCTGAAAAGAATGCAATCAAGAGTCCATGGGGGGATATCTTATACAAGAACCTTGTACCCAGAACCAGAGATGAAGCCATTGTTCAAGGCTTCTACCCATGCATGGTCCGAGGACCTCAGCTTGATGATGCACATCTGTCATCACTTCTCTGGTGTCATGACGACAATCTCTTCAAACGCAACTTTCAGTTTGCTCAACAGTCTGCGAAGCTAAACAAGAAGAAATTTGGGCTTGACTTCAATCCTGGTCCCTCCTCACCAAGGGCAGATGGCACACGCGACGCGGAACCCAATATCATCGGTCCGTTTGCAAATCTTGAGGGCCTGATCACCCACATCTTAGTCCAAGGGACTGCTGTGAATGACCCTCCAGCTGATTCTGAGTCTGATGAAGCTCCTGCTGTGCCGAAGCCAAAGCAGACAAAGAAACCAAAAGCTTCAAAGTCGGCCCCTGCCTCAAAAATCTCAAGGGTGAAGCCATTGAAAACTGCACCTCCTGAAGTCAGTGTGCAGTCTAAAGATGTATCCCGCATCTCCAAGCCCCTGAAGGATAAGGAGCCCCAGCAACACACAGGCGAAGAGCTCACTGCTGCTGCCATTCTGCGCAGTGAAGCCATTGATCTATCAAGCGATGAAGATCTGGGCGATGACGCACTAGAACAGCTCATCAAAAGCAAGGAGGAAGCGGAAATCTTCAACAATCTGCCTCTCTTTGATGTCGCCATCATCCACAGCTTCATCGATGAATGGTTTGACACACCAGATATAAGCTTCGATGATCTGCATCTGCCTGTTGGACTCAGCGTCGCCTTCCAAGGCGCAATTGCTTCAGAACTGGCCATTGCTCAGCGCATTGTTGAGCTGAAGCAAAAAATTGATCACGAAAAAGCTCAGTTCAAGAAGCACATGGCCAGTCTCAGCGTGCAGGAAGTGAGAAGCTTCAAAATCATGCTGCATGATCTCAAAGAAAACTTTCTCAAGAAGCATGTTGAAGCTCAAGGCTCGCGTGAAAGGATGAAGTCATTGGCTGACAAATGTGTTCAAGCCTACAACGAGGCTGAAAAGCGCAAGGCACTTGGGCGTCCAGGCATCGACCCCAAGATGGCCGCAAAGAAGAAGAAGAAGCCTGCTGTGAGTGAACCAGAGGCAGCAAGACAAGCAGCCACTTCCATTGTCTTCCAAACCGCCACGACTGGCTCGAAGCCAAAGTGCCGGTCAACAGCTTCAGAGCTAAAGAAGACAAGAGCTGCAGAAGCTGAAGCCGGAAAAAGGAAGAGCTCTGAAGCCTCTCCTTCTGCCCCCAGTAAAAAGAAGCGCAAGACTAAGAAATCTAGGGCTGCTCCCACAGAGCCCTTGATGGTTGAACCCCTTTCTGTCATTCACCCCAATGCAGAAAGAAGACTAACAGTTCATGAGCCTGCTCCCACAGAGGCACCTGACGCTGAAGATATTCCAGCAGCCGACCTACTAGCTGCTGAAGACATTGGTCATCAGGACAATGTGCAAGGTGATGCAGCCCTTCCTCAGCTTGAAACAAGCGAACCCATCAGCATTGGTCGTCCTCTGACGCCAATGGCACAAGATGAGTCATGGGCGGATCGCCCTCAGGAGGAAGAAGACATTCAGGCCCAGCCCACTCCGACACCACAAGCGTCGTCTGCGTTCCATAGGCTTCGCAAAGGTCCACGGCCTCAAGTCCAGTCTGCAGAAATTCCGGCTGCATCAGCCGAAGACAATGAAGAAGCACCTCCAGAACTCACTCCCTCGCTCCATCAAGATGCAGTGCCCCAAGAGAACGTGCCTGAGATGTCCCTCAAACTACTAACACTGAAGCCAATGTGGAGCCCGCCCCACCAAATGCTTCAGCGGACAGCGAAGCCACTGAGCCAGACACTTCAGTTCCTGAGTCTGCTGCAGGTCCACAATTTGACTATCACATAGAGCACAGGCCTCATGTCCAGAAGCCAGTCCCAAGGCTTCCAAGGTTCCCAGGTCCTGCATCAGCACCTGGCTCCTTTGATGTAAACAGCTTCAAGGCAGACAACACATTTTTTGATAGCTCCAAGAACCCCTATTCAAGGGAAAGGATTGTATCAGACAGGTTCTGGAGCTATTCACAGTGCAGCTACTATTCTTGCATCTTATACAACCAAGGTCGCATCTTCCCACACAAGCGCCTTGAGGTTGAAGCTATTGCTGGTCTGCCATGTCTTGAGGAAGCTTTGGACTGCTTCAGGCAAGTGGGTCTGCTGCCGTTCGTGACTGATGAAGAGCACTGGAACGAAGATCTTCTGCTTCAGTTTTATGCCACTCTCCACATCAAAGGCTACAATAGAGATCCTAAGACTTGGATCCTGGAGTGGATGGCCGGAAATGTCCATCATGAAGCCAATGCATTAAATATCATTGAGCTCACTGGCCTGCCCACTCCAGGCGAATTCTTCGAGGAAGGGTGTCAACTTCATTCTGAAGCTATTGAGAGCATATTTCAAAGACCTGAACCCAATATGAGTCAGATGCTCTCAATGATGAAGCCATTGCCTCAAGATGCACCCTATCCAACTGAGTTCTTCGTTGAAGACCTAGAGTACCTGCCCAGGACCATATATCATATTATCCGGCGGACTCTCTGGCCCATTAAGGGACACTCTCCACATGCCAAGATTGAGGGTGCAATGAAGACTCTCATATTCTATATCATGCATGGCAAATGCTTCAATGCACAGGATCTTTTCGTACGACAACTTGCTGCGTCAGGCTCGGACTTATTTAGTCTAAAAATCTATGCCCCTTGGGTGATGAGGCTGATCAAACTGCACTCTACAATTTCGTATCAGCCCTCAGCCCGAAACCATCGCATCTTCCTGCCAGATGTGGATATCTCTGCTGAAGCAATATACCCTGAGCCTGCCAAGCAACCAATAAGTCTTCAGAATGCCGAACACCAGAGCTTCACGCAGAATGTTGAAGGTGTTGAAGCCATGTCCAGGGTCTATCCTATGGCTGGCACTACACGTGCACCAGCATCAACTGAAGCCACAGATAGCACAAACGCTCCAAGACCCAAGAAGCGTGCTCGTGTCCACATTGACCGAGAGCTTCTTGTGGCCCTTCACCAAAAGCAAGATAGGCATCACGACTGGCTGAAACGTCAGATGAAGAGCCTCTTGGTGGATGTCAATCGTCTTCGAAACCTGGCCACCAAGAATGCCTTCGTTACGCATGAGACTTGCCGTCGTACGTGGAAAGGGCTCTCAATGATCTGCACTGAAGCTGAACTTGAAGAGGATGGCTTCACAGAGCGCTTCAAATTTGACACCACACCTCCTAGGAGGGCTGTGATGCGCAACACACCGTCACTTGAAGACTCTGAGTATTCCTCATCTGCTGCCACCGTCACTGCGAGGATCATTGATGAAGATGATGATGCTACTTCACCACCACCCGCTTCAGCACCTCAAAGCTCAGCACCGCCAAACAACTCCACCGACCCTGCTGCGCCTGGGAACGCGTAGAAAACTCTATGTCTTCAAACCTTTTTGGTCATTCCTGACAAAAGGGGGAGATGCATATGATGTTTATAGTCTTCAAGCGGGTCAATATGGGCGGGTGCCTTGTTTTGCTATACTTGCTTCGTGTTTGCAACTCTTGTTTTGCTTCATTTGGTTCTTTTGAGTTGTAAACACTAAAACTCGATGGTCGTCTGCTACTTGTTTTACCACTCCTTTTGCGAAGATAAATTCCGCATGTGCGACGATAAATTCCGCACTCATCTCATTCTGCAGACGTCCATTTTCCATTATGCATGTTATTATCTTCATATACTTTCACATGCATAGTAGATTGTCATCATAAGCTGAAGCTGATCTCCACAAGTACAACCTGCCATGTGCATTTGCATTCCAAAAGCAAATTAACTTATATGCACATCTTCAGGGGGAGCACTTGCAACTTATGATGACAATCCCTTTACAGACTTCACACTTTATATTCCCCGTTGAAAACTTCAACTAGTTTGTCATCAATCACCAAAAAGGGGGAGATTGTAAGTGCATCTAGTGCCACCCCTAGTTGGTTTTGGAGTATTGACGACAAACCTAGTTGAGGGACTAATGTGTTTGTGAGAATTGCAGGAAAACACAGGTAGAAGTCCCTCATTGATTCGGTTTACTACCAGAGATGACCCCTAAAAATGTATGAAGACATTGAAGACAAAGGTGGTATATGAAGATATTCACATTGAAGACTATGACAAAAGAAGACACGTTATGAAGCCTATGGAGCTCGAAGACTTAGATCTTTCGTAGTTCCTTTTATTTTGTTGAGTCATAGGAACCACCGTACTGTTAAGTGGGGTCCAGGAGAACAAGTCAGAATGACTTAAGTGATGCCTAAATCAAAAACCTATGTCTTCGAGTGAAGACAATGAGAGCAAATCTTGTCCAGAGCCGGACAAGTCAGCTTTGCTTGTAGCCCAAGTAAAGTTGCCATGAGAGTTCGAAATCTGACCGTTGAGACACGTGTCAGTTCCTTAGTGACACAGGGTCATTTCGGACAAATCAGGTCGGGTTGCCAAGCGGCTATAAATAGCCCACCCCCACAACCATAAACGGTTGGCTGCTCAGATTTCAGTGCACGGCTTTTATCGTTTGAGAGCAACCCACCTCGAAGCCTTTGAGAGAAAATTCCTAGTGAGGAGAAAAGCCCTAACCACCCAGTGCCAGAGTAAATTGGGCATCACTTAAGTCTTCGTGTCTGAGTGATCTGAAGACTTATTACACTTGAGGACTGTGCATCCTCCAGACGGTTAGGCGTCGCGTTCTGAGCATCCAAGAGAAATTGTGGATTGCCGGTGAACGAAGTCTGTGAAGGTTTGGGAGTCTACCTTGAAGACTTACCAGAGTGATTGGGCAAGGTCTGTGTGACCTTAGCTCAAGGAGAAAACGGTGAGGACTGGGTGTCCTGAGCTGTGTGTTCAGGACTGGGTGTCCGGGACTGTGTGTCCTTTGGTTTAAATACCTAGCCGCTCCAACCAGACGTACAGTTATCACAGCAACTGGAACTGGTCCAACAAATCATTGTCTTCAACGTGTCACTGGTTTCATCTTCACTTCCTTTGACTTACTGTTATTCATTGTGAAGCCATTGCATGCTTGCTCTATCTTTTGTCTTCACAACATGACAGTATGAGTTGTTTGGCTTCATAACTTCTTCCCACCTGATCCTTATTACACTGAAGCTGTTTGTCACTGTGCTTTCACTATATTGAATACTTGACCATGGCTTGCCTTGTGTAATCTAACTTCCGCTGCATAGTAATAGGCATAATCTTCACTGTTTGTCTTCATAACTCCCAAGTTTTGAAGACTTTCATAAAAATCGCCTATTCACCCCCCCCCCCTCTAGTCGATATAACGCACTTTCAGCACGTACTTCACGGCAACACGCCGGTTGCCGTTGGCTATGCTGACCGCCGTTGAGTAGTCGATCAGCCAATCTTCCGGCTTCATGGAGCCGTTGTACTTGGGCGTGTCTCTTGGGAGCGAGAACCCTTTGGGGAAAGGCTCGTCGCAGAGCTGATGAAACTCTCCCTCAACACTCGCCTGGATCAGAGTTCGAGGGACGTCATCGGGCTGAACGTGTGCTGAACTCGGAGGTGCCGTACGTTCGGTGCTTGATCGGTCGGATCGTGAAGACGTACGACTACATCAACCGCGTTGTGCTAACGCTTCCGCTTTCGGTCTACGAGGGTACGTAGACAACACTCTCCCCTCTCGTTGCTATGCATCACCATGATCTTGCGTGTGTGTAGGAAATTTTTTGAAATTACTACGTTCCCCAACAGATAACGCCTTTGCTCCTGTTGTGATGCTGCTATAAACACCATTTCCATGTTGCGGCAATCCCAAGAAAATCGACAACCAGCATGTATAGCAAAATTTTCATGGCAGGAAATCCCAGCAAATAATGCATAAGTATCAAATGCCCAGTGTTGTATCATTTTTGCAGATGCTTCTTAGTGTTCTGTACTTCTGCATTATTTGTTGCACCATCTGGTGGATACCAAGTACCGAGTTCACCGATATGTGTATCAGCATGTTCGCCTTGAAAACAACTGAAAGGCTTATCCATTGGAATCAGTTCACAAAAGCAGACTTTAAAAGAATTGTCACCTCCGAATAAGAATATAACTAATCTGGAACTGAACCATGGACCCTCATGTGGCCGAAGCTGAAAAGAATTGTCATGTAGTTTCAGGTGCACACCTTGGCGACATCTCAAGGATTCTGTCAGAGAATTCAGAGTACCGGCAAAATAATGCATCACATAAGGAATGTTCGGCCATGTGTACCTCAGTTGCGCACCTTCATGAAAGCAATCGAACGACGGTCATGGGCATGGTCTGGACAAACAAGGAATCAGATAAGCTATGTGTATAACAAATGTTCCATGGCAAGAAATTCCCTCCAACCCTGCCATATAGAACCCTGAAATGATATCCACTGAACGGAGCAGGATTGCATTTTGCATGTGACTCCTGGTGCTCTGTACCTCTGCATTATATGGTGCACGATCCATGGAATACTGAGTTTGCTTGAACTGTGTTAATTTAAGATCACATTGGCTTGCCAATTCTGCACTCCAAGTACCCGGGTTCTTCACGCTCTGAAACAGATGCACAACCACAGTAGCATGCTGAGTAGGAGGTAACCATGCTTGTGATTCCTTCTTCATCCTGAACTGGTGGTCCGGTGGCCACAACACATATCTAGAGCCACCACTAAACCTTGAAACTTTGGGTGGCTGGTGATGTGTACAAAAGGATCCGAGGCAAGGTATTTCCTGCACAATTGACCGTGTGTAATTTTCTGAACTGAACTATATAGCAGAAAATGTTCTTTGATCACTGAGGGAGTCCTGGACTAAGGGGTCCTCGGGCGTCCGGCCTGTTATCTATGGGCCGGACTGATGGGTTGTCTAGACATGAAGGCCGAAGACTGTACCCGTGTCTGGATTGGACTCTCCTTGGCGTGGACGGCAAGCTTGGCGATCGACTATGAAGATTCGTTCCTATGTAACCAACTCTATGTAACCCTAGATCTCTCCGGTGTCTATATAAACCGGAGGGCATAGTCCGAATAGAGGATACACATTATCATAGTCATACATGCTAGACCTCTAGGGTTTGGCCATTGTGATCTCGTGGTAGATCAATTCTTGTAATACTCATATTCATCAAGATCAATCAAGCAGTAAGTAGGGTATTACCTCCATAGAGAGGGCCCGAACCTGGGTAAACATCGTGTCCCCCATCTCCTGTTACCATCGATCCTAGACGCACAGTTCGGGACCCCCTACCCGAGATCCGCCGGTTTTGACACCGACATTGGTGCTTTCATTGAGAGTTCCACTGTGATGTCGACGAAATGTTCGATGGCCCCTTCAATCATCGGCAATGACGCTGTCCAAGGAGGAACCTTCCTCCCCGGACAGATCTTCGTATTCGGCGACTTCATACTGCGGGCCAACTCCCTTGGCCATCTGGAGCAGATCGACAGCTACGCCCCTGGCCATCAGGTCAGATTCGGAAGCTTGAATTACGTTGCGGACATCCGGGGAGACTTGATCTTCACCGGATTCGAGACCGCGGCGATCACTCACCCCGATGAACTTGACTTAAATCTGTCATCGGATCACATCCAGGAGATGGTTCCTGTTCCTGCAATGACCTTAAGGCCGGAGCAGATTGCGCCATCCGAGGCCACCGAGTCCGCGACGTTGGAGCCGCATGCAGACTCAGCCTCATGCAACATCTGCGTTAACGGAACACCGGACTCGTATCTGACTGCGAGTTCCGAACCGCGCGCCTGCGAACACCGAGCTTGATCGGTTATCGATTTTCGAGTTCAGCGTTGCAGATGTTTTCCAACACTCGCCCATGGGCGACCTACTAAACTCATTAAAAACCCTATCCCTGGCGGATGACTCGTCGCCGAACTATGTTCAGTTCGAACTTACGGCGAATGATGGAGAATTTTGCTTCCCACCCGCCACCCACTTCATAGCCATTGTTGAAGACCCAACCAACACACCTGACCCCCACTCCGGAGACATCGACGGTATGGGGCAGGGCCAGAGCCTACTACCCGCTAGACATGGGATGGTCACTTCCTGGTATGATATGTGTATGATAGACACACCTGACGATGCTCTCGACGATGACAAGGAGGATCCGGTCGAGGATAAATCTCCTGGTACACAGTCCGAACACCGCCGCCCACGGCGCCTCCATAAGTCACATCTCCCAAGAGAAAACACTTCTAGCACTAGAGAAGACAACACTCCGGACAATGAAGACCCTGTTGAGGTAGAATCCGAATAGGAGGAACATGAAAGCGGGCAAGACAGCCTTGATGGACAGGCCACATATGGAGACTCGGAGGATAGTAATTATCTCCCACTCTTCAGGGATGAGCAGATCCTTGGCAACGAGGATTTTATCGTGCCTGAGGAACCTCTCGAGCAGGAGCACTTTAAATGCTGGCTCATAGCCACAGCAAGGAGCCTAAAGAAGCAGTTGCAGCTTCAAGCGAGCCAAGATTTGCTCAATGAAAGATGGACCGAGGTCCTGGCCGCCGAAGAATACGGCCTTAGCGGCCCAGACAAATGCCACCCCAAGTATAGGTGGCCCCATCAATACGATGAGAGGGCGTTGGAGCCCACACCACCATCGAATGATGTGGTAGGTCAACCACAGTTCGGTCCGAATAAAGCAGCAGCCCAAGCAGAGCACCATACCAACCCATCCGGCCGACAACACAAGAACAAAACAGCTCGGGAGAATACTCGCGACATCCAACAAGACCTGGAGGGTAGAACAGGACACACAAAATCTATATACAGATCACGGGGGCATGCACCGACCGGTGATGAGGGTTACCTATTTGGACGCAACAGAGCCAACCACGCCCGGTCTGAACACCGTAAATGGAGTCCGCCGGAGGTGCTTCATAGTGTGGCCCAACATAGAGGAGCCACACACCCTCTCTGCTTCACTGACGAGGTAATGGAGCATGAATTTCCAGACGGGTTTGAACCCATTAACACCGAATCATACGATGGAACAACAGATCCCGCGGTATGGATTGAGGATTACCTCCTCCATATTCACATGGCTCGCAGAGACGACCTTCATGCCATTAAATACCTACCTCTCAAGCTTAAATGGCCAGCTCGGTACTGGCTAAACAGTTTGCCAGAAAATTCCATTAGCAGCTGGGAAAATTTGGAAGACGCCTTTCGAGACAACTTCCAAGGAACATATGTCCGGCCACCAGATGCCGATGACCTAAGTCATATTGTCCAGCAGCCCGACGAATCAGCTAGGGAGCTCTCGACTAGGTTCTTAGTCAAAAAGAACCAAATTGTCGACTGCCCGGACACGGAAGCCCTTGCGGCCTTCAAACATAGCGTCCGGGATGAATGGCTAGCACGTCACCTCGGCCAGGAAGGACCCAAATCCATGACAGCACTCACCGCTCTCATGACTCGCTTTTGCCCGGGACAAGATAACTGGCTCACTCGTAAAAGCAACAACGCCAGCGACCCGGGAACCTCCGAAATCCGTGATGGCAACGGCAAGCCACGACGAACCAAACATAACAGTTGCAATAACAATGATAGATCACGCGACGCAGCGGTCAACGCCGGATTCAACAATCCGAAAACCAGTCAACGGAACAAGCCACTGAAGGCAAACCAAGACGGGCCATCCACCCTTGACAGGATATTGGACCGACCTTGCCAGATTCGCGGCCTCCCTAATAAGCCAGCTAATCATACCAACAGAAACTGTTGGGTCTTCAAGCAGGCAGGCAAGCTCAGCGCCGAACACAAGGGAAGGAGGCCGCCAGGCGCTAAAGACGACGGAGCGGCTCACCAGCCAAGTACCAGGGGCCAGAAGAAGTTTCCCCCTGAAGTTCGACCACTCCTGGAACGGAAATAGCAGTTCGGCTTCCGCCGCCCACCTCTTATTCCGGCAAGATTCACACCGCGCGTACATCACTACGCACTCAAGATACCATGTGCATTGACGGAAGCACAATACGGACAACCCTGCGAGCATTCGCGTAACATTTTTTTATCTCTTTTCTGTCTTTCTTTCTTTATTATCTTTAAAAAAACAGGTGACGAAAAGGATAGCATCTACAACGGGCTCTATCGGAGTTCGGATCCATACACTCACCTAAGGGGCTACTTCCGTTAAGGATCCCCCTCCCCGAGGACGGGCGGCGCAGACGTGCGATAGGAGGTCCAAAATCACTTTTTGTAGACCGCACTCTATGTTTCGAGCCTGTACTATGCCCTTTTACCTCCATCCCCGATCCCGAGCATATCAAATAGCCGGGTTGGTGGTTTCTATATATGATTGGCATATTGCTCCGCTCCCAGTAAACTTTATCCGACCTAATCTTTCATACTCTTTCAACAATGAGTATGGCCTTAACGGTTGCTTTACAGAGGCACCTTGGCATAACCTGCCAGGGGCTTGGCATGGGAACAAATGAGTTGCCAGCAAAAGCCCGAACAGCTCTACAGCGTACTTCAGCGTCGCAAGTTTGGCCTTATATGCATCAGCTCCGAATCATTGTCTTGGGTCAATAGTTGGGTTGCCCGGCTCCTGTGCTTGCTACCCTACGTTCCGCTCCATCGGCTAGGGTAGTAAAGGGAGAACTACTACGATTGTGCCCTGGTCTAAACCGGATGAGCACCTCAGTAGAGAAAGCCGAAAACTGACTGTCATGATGCGGCGAGAGCTGGTCAACCACTTGACGACTTCTTGGAATCCTTAGTGATTCTCCGTGTTGCACGAAGGATCTTTTCCAGATCAACTATGCAGGGCACCACATGCCGCATACATACTAGGGGTTATGTCGTAATCCCACAATAAAACTCCTATGGCTAAGTGAAAGTGTTAATGCCTTATAGTCTGATTGCCTAGTTTGCCGCATTATCACCCCCTTCGTGGACCAAGACGTTGGACAAAGAGTGATTAAATGCCTTTCCGAACACCCCCGTACTTCCTACGAGGGGGATGAAGCCAACGACTGGAAAAATTTCAGATTATATTAAAACAGATGCACATGAGGAATTCACACTTTCGAGCAAAACATAAAAATAGATTAACTATAAAGTTGTCTTTTACAATTATCATACACCTTACTTGAACATTACGCCTTTCGAGCATTGACCCTCTATCAAGCGGTGCCCTCTAGGATGTCCTCAAAATAATGCTTCGTTTCCGTACGGTCCTTGCCTTTGGGTGGACTCTTTGTCGCAACATCGATGGCTTTCATCTTCCCCCAGAACGTCTTGACTCGGGCAAAAGCCATCCGTGCACCCTCAATGCACGTTGACCGCTTCACAGCGTCGATACGTGGCACCGCGTCAACAAGCCTTTGCACCAAACCGAAATAACTCTTTGGAACAGGCTCGGTTGGCCACAACCGGACTATGACATCCTTCATGGAAGCGCCGGATATCCTATGAAGTTCGGCCCACTGGGACACCTGTTCATTAAGCAACAGGGGGCACCTCGATGCGCCAAACTGCGACCAAAAAAGCTTCTCTGTTGCATGCCCATGTTGTGCTTGAAAACATTGCACCGCATCGGAAGAACTCTTTGGCAAGTCCAAGAACTTGTTCGGAGAACTCCACACTTGGTTAAGCTGGGCATAGTTCGGGTCACCGAACTTAGCCTGCGGCAGAAAGGGCTTTCCAGCCGCAATCTCCCTTGCCTATCGAATCTCCTCATGGGCCGCTCTGGATTCAGACCGCGCTTCTCTCCCCTCTCGTAAGGCCTTGTCAAATTCAGCCGTTTTGGCTTCATTTTCCTTCTCAAGAAGTTTACAGCGGCTAGCCGCATTCTCTAATTCGTACGCCATGGTGGACATCTTCTCCTTGTCTTGGCACCGTGCAGCTTGTTCGGCTTTCAACTTAGCCGATGCCTTTTCGGCAGCAGCATTACTAAACCGGGCCTGCTCCTTGGCCCGGGCAAGCTCCGCTCGAAGGGCCTCCACGGCGGCAGCACCATCTGCATTCATGCACATTCCATATAAAACCCTTTTTAGAGTCAGGCTTCAATTACAAGCACTTTGGTGTAAGGAATGCTCGAAATATATACCTTGTGAGTCATCAAGACGCTGGTTGATCAACGCAATGTCCTCTTCCGCAATATCCAGCTTTCGCTGCAGTTCGGCCACTTTCATATTTCGGGTAGCCGCAGGAGAAGAGACAGCCTGTATTCCAAGTTAAATCAAGGTTAGTACCTCAGCACATCTTTTTGATCCTCCGGTCGCTTCCTTTGGAAGGCAATCCGAGTCTTAGGGCCTACTGCATATACAACCGGTGCATTCTGTCAATAAAATACCATTGGCAAAATTATGTCACAAACCTCGAAACCCTTCAGCAGGCTCGTGAAAGCTTCATTTAATCCGCTTTTCATGGACAAAATCTTCTCAATCACCGTACCCATCAAGGTACGATGTTCCCCCGAGACAGATGCTTTTTGTAGCAAGCCCCACAATATATCCGGAGCTTCCTGGTCTCCGGAAGCCGCTCTAGGAGCAACCCCGTCCTCTAAAGAAATCTGTTCACCCATCTCCGGAGTCATTGTCGGCTGTGAGCCGGACAGCCTGGGGCCTGTATCGCCAGCCCCAGAATCCCGGACGGTCGAAGATCCGCCTTCGGGCATGACCCCTTTTGTCCCCTGATTAAGAGGGACCCTCCGCGACGACACTTCTGAGTCATCTGCCTTATTGGGTGAGGACATTCGAGGAGGCGTCTAACTCTCCATCATCTCTGGAAGGGGACTTCCTGAAGAGGAGGATTGCCCAGAAAAACTTTGCGTCGACCTGTAAAAACACATGAACACGTTACGTATATCTTCGGTTAACGACAAAGGAGCGGATGCTATCAAAGTACTCCGGATTCAATTACGGTTCGACCAAGGGCTTGTCCCCTTGTTGAAGCTGTTCAACGGCATCGCTTTCCAAACCTAAGCCGCTCGACGGTGGCATCTTGCCCTTCTTGGAAGACCGCCCCTCCCAATTTTTGGAGGCGGCCCTTTTTCTCCTGCTAGGAGAAGGGATACTGGATCGTTTTTCGCCTCTGTCTTCAGGCGAGGAAAGGTCGATCTCTCCGGACTTAGTATCCGACTTACCTCTGGAACGAAGGTCCTCTTGGGCCTTCTCACACTCCTCTTTACCATCTGGCTCCTGGCACGACGCCGAGGCCATCATCCTTATTAGCACAGGAGTAGCTGAGTCTTTGGGAAGGGGAGCCAGACACCTAATCCGTTCCACCTTCTTTATCCAGCCCTGCAAAGGGATGATACTATCGGTATCTTTCCACTAGGTATATGATTACAAGGTATTCGGCAAACGGATACTTACTGGGGTATCCGGATGGTTACAGTCTAGGCTGACATCTTTAGTGGCGTCCGGCCATTGCCTTCATTTCCCGAAGAATAACTTCCACATTCCTTCATGCGTAGTGCCGAAGAAGTGCTGAAGAGCCCGCGGCCCTTCTGGATTGAACTCCCACATGCGGAGTGGCCCTCGCTGGCACGACAGAGTCCGGTAGACCAGCATTACTTGAATGACATTGACAATATTGACACCCCTCTCGATGAGGTTTCAGATGCGACTTTGCAAAATCTGCACCTCGTCCATTGACCCCAAGTCCAACCTCTTATTAATCCACGATGCAAGCTGAGTTGGGGGGCCGGATCAAAATACAGGCGCAGCTGCCCACTTGGAGCCATGGGGCTCGATGACATAGAACTACTCCTGCTGCCACAGATTTGAAGACTTAGCAAAGGATCCTTTCAGCCAAACAACGCTGGCGAGCTTACTCACTACGACGCCGCCGCACTCTTCCTTCTCCCCCTCTATCGCTCGCGGCTCCACATTGAAAGTCTTGAGCCATAAACCGAAGTGCGGAGGGGTTCGGAGGAAGGCTTCACACGTGACGATAAACGTCGAGATAAGAAGAATAGAGTCCAGGGCCATATCGTGAAAATCTAGCCTGTAATAGAACATGAGCCCTCGGACAAAGGGATTAAGCGCAAACCCTAACCCACGGAGGAAGTGGGACACGAATACGACCCTCTCATCGGATCTGGGGGTGGGAATAACCTGCCCCTCGGCGGGAAGCCGATGGGGAATCTCTGCGGTCAGATACCTCGCCGCCCGAAGCTTTACAATGTCACTCTCCGTGATGGAAGAAGCCACCCACCGGCCCTGACGGCTGGACTCGGACATGATTGGAGCTTGCGGTGGTCTAAATCCGGGTGTTGGAACTCGGGGAAGCAAGGGCCGAGGAAGAAGCAAGCGTAAATAAAAAGACAGGCCAGTGCCCCTATATAAAGGCCGCAAATATCAAGCGTCTCTGCCTGGGCCTCAAAACATACCTATTCCCACGGAGTTGTACCCAGGTGACGGTTGGGTTGCCCATGTCCGGGTTGATAAGAATCCCTTAAAAAAGGGAGACATGATCTCCGCTTGGATAAGACCTGCCAATGAAACCATGCCTCGAGACGTGGGACGATGGGCCAGCCAAACGGCTCGAAAATAATGGCCATGCAGGCATGATGTCATACTACCCCAAAGAATCATCAGCAGATGGGACTCGTAAAATATTATACCCTTTGCAATTGTGTATACAGGTCCGGATACTATCATCGCATCTGAAGACAATCTTGGAGTTCGGAAAGGAGGGAACCCGCCTTGCAATGTCGAAGACAATCTATGCGTCGGACTCCTCGTCATTGAAGCCGGGTTCAGGGGCTACTGAGGGAGTCCTGGACTAAGGGGTCCTCGGGCGTCCGGCCTGTTATCTATGGGCCGGGCTGATGGGCTGTGTAGACATGAAGGCCGAAGACCATACCCGTGTCCGGATTGGACTCTCCTTGGCGTGGACGGCAAGCTTGGCGATCGACTATGAAGATTCCTTTCTATGTAACCCTAGATCTCTCCGGTGTCTATATAAACCAGAGGGCATAGTCCGAATAGAGGATACACATTATCATAGTCACACAGGCTAGACCTCTAGGGTTTGGCCATTACGATCTCATGGTAGATCAACTCTTGTAATACTCATATTCATCAAGATCAGTCAAGCAGGAATTAGGGTATTACCTCCATAGAGAGGGCCCGAACCTGGGTAAACATCATGTCCCCCATCTCATGTTACCATCGATCCTAGACGTACAGTTCGGGACCCCCTACCGGAGATCCACTAGTTTTGACACCGACAATCACCCAGATCCTGAGACCAAGTACACACATAGAGAAATTCTAATTCAGTCAAGCCTCTAATATTAGATGGTGCCTGATCTGGTGGACGCCCATGCTGTAATTATGCACCATGAGGGCTTAGGCTGTAGCAAGGATAAGGGCTCCCCTGGTATGACATACCGATTGAGAACGATGGCCATGGAATTGGTCGAGTTTCCTTCCCTCTGCAATATGATCTGCCAGAAATAGTAGACACGACCTTGGCCATATCAGCAGCCACTTGTGCGTCGGAAGTGGGTTTACCATAGGTGATAACATAGGTCTCTCGGGGCGGCAGAAGCATGAATGCACTATGGACTTCAACACTTCAAGTTCATGGTTGATGGATAGCTGCATCAAATTGGCGACTGGGACCATTGGTGGGGCTTGAGAGAGTATGAGCACGTCCTCCATGGCCAGGGGCACCCGCAGGATAGAATCACGGTCCCCGGCTGGGTGAAGGACATCGGTAGCAGGCGCCCTGGAGGCTACAGGAAGTAGCAACCTCGGCGTAGTTGGGAATGAGAGCGACGGAGTGCCCGTGAACTGGTTCGAGCAATACGTCAAACAGGTCACGGGCGCCCTGGCGATGCAGTCAGAGGACGCATCACGGAGGACTTCCTTGGCCTTGGTGGTGGAGCAGGAGACTCCGGGGAGGACGGCGAGATTGATTGCGACGTATGGAGTGGCCGCCACGAGTTCGTACTCGTCCGTACCGGCAACAGCCATGTGACGCATGTCGTCGGGGGAAGACTTGGGGGATGGGTCCTGGACGTGGGCTGGCGTGCTGGTGTTGGACGTCACAGGGATGTCGATGGAGAGTTCGGAGCAGTCGTATGCGGTGTTGTTGGTGTCGCGGACCTCCTCGGTGATGGTGGTCAGGGCGGCCGAACTGAGTCGCGAGGTAGAAGCGACGAGCTCAGCTGTCATGCCCTTGGTCCTATCGATCAATGACGCGAGATACTGCTACCTCTTGAGCTTGCTTTGGTTTTCCCCGAAGAGGAGAGGATGATGCAGCAGAGTAGCGTAAGTATTTCCCTCAGTTTTTGAGAACCAAGGTATCAATCCAGTAGGAGGACACGCCCAAGTCCCCCGTACCTGCACAAAACGATAGCTACTCGCAACCAACGCGATTAGGGGTTGTCAATCCCTTCACGATCACTTACGAGAGTGAGATATGATAGAGATAATATTTTTGGTATTTTTGGTATAAAGATGCAAAGTGAGAAGTAAAAGGCAAAGTAAAAAAAAGCAAGATTAAAGTGATGGAGATTGATATGATGAGAATAGACCCGGTGGCCATAGGTTTCACTAGTGGCTTCTCTCAACAGCATAAGTATTCTACAGTGGGTGAACAAATTACTGTTGAGCAATTGACAGAATTGAGCATAGTTATGAGAATATCTAGGCATGATCATGCATATAGGCATCACGTCTGTGACAAGTAGATCGAAACGATTCTGCATCTAGTACTATTACTCCACTCATCGACCGCTATCCAGCATGCATCTAGAGTATTAAGTTAAAAACAGAGTAATGCTTTAAGCAAGATGATATCATGTAGAGAGATAAATTCATGCAATATGAAATAAACCCCATCTTGTTATCCTCGATGGCAACGATACAATACGTGCCTTGCTGCCCCTTCTGTCACTGCGAAAGGACACCGCAAGATCGAACCCAAAGCTAAGCACTTATCCCATGGCAAGAACTACCAATCTAGTTGGCCAAACCAAACGGATAATTCGAAGAGACTTGCAAAGATAACCAATCATACATAAAAGAATTCAGAGAAGATTCAAATATTATTCATAGATAGACTTGATCATAAACCCACAATTCATCGGTCTCAACAAACACACCGCAAAAAGAAGAAGATTACATCGAATAGATCTCCACAAGAGAGGGGGAGAACATTGTATTGAGATCCAAAAAGAGAGAAGAAGCCATCTAGCTAATAACTATGGACCCGAAGGTCTGAAGTAAACTACTCACACTTCATCGGAGAGGCTATGATGATGTAGAAGCCCTCCGTGATAACGGCCCTCTCTGGCGGAGCTCCGGAATAGGCCCCAAGATGGGATCTCGTGGATACTGAAAGTTGCGGCGGTGGAATTAGGTTTTTGGCTCCTGTTCTGATCGTTTGGGGGTACGTGGGTATATATAGGAGGAAGAAGTACGTCGGTGGAGCCTCGGTGGGCCCACGAGGGTGGGGGCACGCCTAGGAGTGTAGGGCGCACCCCCCTACCTCGTGCCCACCTCGAAGCTTCCTTGGCGTACGGTCCAAGTCTCCTGGGTCATATTCGGGAAGAAAATCACGTTCCAGAAAGGATTTTTCTGTTTGGACTCCATTTGATATTCCGTTTCTTCGAAACACTGAAATAGGCAAAAAACAGCAATTCTGGGCTGGGCCTCCGGTTAATAGCTTAGTCCCAAAAATAATATAAAAGTGGAAAATAAAGCCCAATATAGTCCAAAACAGTAGATAATATAGCATGGAGCAATCAAAAATTATAGATACGTTGGAGACGTATAAGGCATCCCCAAGCTTAATTCCTGCTCGTCCTCGAGTAGGTAAATGATAAAAGGAGAATTTTTGATGCGGAGTGCTACTTGGCATAATTTCAATGCAAATCCTCTTAATTGTGGTATGAATGTTCAGATTAGGAAGATTCAAGACAAAAGTTCATATTGACATAGAGAATAATAATACTTCAAGCAAACCAACAAAGCAATTATGTTTTCTCAAAGTAACATGGCGAAAGAAAGTTCATCCCTACAAAATTATATAGTTTAGTCATGCTCCATTTTCGTCACACAAGAATGCTCTCATCATGCACAACCCTGATGACAAGCCAAGCAATTGTTTCATACCTTAATAATTTCAAACTCATAAAATTTCACGCAATACATGAGCGTGACCCATGGATATAGCACTATGGGTGGAATAGAATATAATGATGGGGGTTATGTGGAGAAGACAAAAAAGGAGAAAGTCTCACATCAACGAGGCTAATCAATGGGCTATGGAGATGCCCATCGATTGATGTTAATGCAAGGAGTAGGGATTGCCATGCAATGGATGCACTAGAGCTATAAATGTATGAAAGCTCAACAAAAGAAACTAAGTGGGTGTGCATCCAACTTGCTTGCTCACGAAGACCTAGGGCACTTGAGGAGGCCCATTGTTGGAATATACAAGCCAAGTTCTATAATGAAAAACTCCCACTAGTATATGAAAGTGATAACTCAAGAGACTCTCTATATGAAGAACATGGTGCTACTTTGAAGCACAATATATGAGACTCGCTATATCATGGTGCTACTTTGAAGCACAAGTGTGGAAAAAAGGATAGTAGCATTGCCCCTTTTTATTTTCTTTTATTTATTTTTTATTTTTTTGGGCCTTCTTTTTTTTTCTTTGGCCTTTCTCTTTTTTTTGGGACAATGCTCTATTGAATGATGATCATCACACTTCTATTTATTTACAACTCAATGATTACAACTCGATACTAGAACAAAGTATGACTCTATATGAATGCCTCCGGCGGTGTACCGGGATATGCAATGAATCAAGAGTGACAAGTATGAAAGAATTATGAACGATGGCTTTGCCACAAATACTATGTCAACTACATGATCATGCTAAGCAATATGACAATGATGAATGTGTCATGATAAACTGGATGGTGGAAAGTTGCATGGAAATATATCTCGGAATGGCTATGGAAATGCCATAATAGGTAGGTATGGTGGCTATTTTGAGGAAGATATAAGGAGGTTTATGTGTGAAAGAGCGTATCATATCACGGGATTTGGATGCACCGGCGAATTTTGCACCAACTCTCGATGTGATAAAGGGCAATGCACGGTACCGTAGAGGCTAGCAATGATGGAAGGGTGAGAGTGCGTATAATCCATGGACTCAGCATTAGTCATAAAGAACTCATATACTTATTGCAAAAATCTACAAGCCATCAAAAACCAAAGTATTGTGCGCATGCTCCTAGGGGGATAGAATGGTAGGAAAAGACCATCGCTCGTCCCCGACCGCCACTCATAAGGAGGACAATCAAATAACACCTCATGTTTCAAATTTGTTGCATAACGTTTACCATACGTGCATGCTACGGGACTTGCAAACTTTAACTCAAGCACTTCTCAAATTCACAATTACTCTACTAGCATGACTTTAATATTACTACCTCCATATCTCAAAACAATTATCAAGCATCTAACTTTTCTTAGTATTCAACGCACTCAAAAGAAAGGTTCACAAATCTTGAATACCAAGCATATTATTATTAAGAAAATTACCATGCTATTACGACTCTCAAAATAATTTAAGTGAAGTATGAGAGATTAATAGTTTCTTTAAAACAAACAACCACCGTGCTCTAAAAGATCGAAGTGAAGCACATAGAGCAAAATTACAACGCTCGAAAGATATAAGTGAAGCACATAGAGCAAAACTACATAGCTCAAAAGATATAAGTGAAGCACATAGAGTATTCTATCAAATTCCAATTTAAGTATGGATCTCTCAAAAGGTGTGTACAGCAAGGATGATTGTGGCACACTAACAAACAAAGACACAAATAATATAAGACGCTCCAAGAAAAACACATATCATGTTGGTGAATAAAAATATAGCTCCAAGTAAATTACCGATGGAAGTGGACGAAAGAGGGGATGCCTTCCGGGGCATCCCCAAGCTTTGACTTTTTGGTGTCCTTGGATTATCTTGGGGGTGCCATGGGCATACCCAAGCTTAGGCTCTTGCCACTCCTTGTTCCATAATCCATCAAAAGAATTCACCCAAAACTTGAAAACTTCACAACACAAAACTCAATAGAAATCTCGTGAGCTCCGTTAGAGAAAGAAAACATAAAACCACTTCAAAGTACTGTAATGAACTCATTCTTTATTTATATTGGTGTTAAACCTACTGTATTCCAACTTCTCTATGGATCATACCCTCCAATACTAGCCATAGATTCATCAAAATAAGCAAACAACACACGAAAAACAGAATCTGTCAAAAACAGAACAGTCTGTAGTAATCTGTAACTAACGCAAACTTCTGGAACTCCAAAATATCTAAAAACATTAGACGACCTAGAAAATTTGTTTATTGATCAGCAGCAATTGGAATCAGTATTTTATCACGTTATGATGATTTTTAATAATTCGGGCACTGAACGCAAAGTTTTTGGAAATTACAGCAAGATCAAATAACTATCATCCAAGAAGATCCAATAGGTCTAACTTGGCACAAACACTAATTAAAACACAAAACCACATCCAAACAGAAGGTAGATGGGTTATTTATTCCCTAACAGAAGAAACAAACTAAAAACTAAAAATAAAATTGGGTTGCCTCCCAACAAGCGCTATCGTTTAACGCCCCTAGCTAGGCATTGAGATTTCAATGATGCTCACAAGAAAGACAAGAATTGAACCACAAAGAGAGCATCATAAAACACGTGACAAACACATCTAAGTCTAAAATACTTCCTATGCATAGTAATCTTATAGGAAAACAAATTATCAAGGCAAACAAAAACTAGAATATGCAAGGAAGCGGGAAGAAACAATAGCAATCTCAACATAACGAGAGGTAATTTCGTAACATGAAAATTTCTACGACCATATTTCCCTCTCTCGTAATAATTACATGTGGGATCATAAGCAAATTAAACAAAATAGCTATCACATAAAATATTTTCAACATGATCCACATGCATGCAAAGTTGACACTCTTCCGAAATAGTGGGATTAACATTAACTAAAGTCATGACCTCTCCAAACCCACTTTTATCAAAAATTTCATAAGATTGAATATTCTCCAAATATGTGGGATCTAAAGTTGACACTCTTACAAACCCACTTTCAATATTATTGCAAACAATATTATCAATCTCATATTCATCATGGGGATTAAATAAATTTTCAAGATCATAAGAAGAACCACCCCAATCATGATCATTGCAACAAGTAGTAGACATAGCAAAACTAGCATCCCCAAGCTTAGGGTTTTGCATATTATTAGCACAGTTGACATCAAGAGAGTTTATAGTAAAATCATTGCAATCATGCTTTTCATCGAAGGAACTATCAAGTATGGGTGCAATAGTAACGATCTCATGTTTAACATAAGGAACTATAGCAAATTCATCTTCATAAATATTGGCATCATGGCCACAAGAATAGCAAGCATCATGTTCATCAAGGGATATTTCAATCAAATCATCGGAATCACAATTATCTATAGATTCATGCATATCATTATTTTCTTCCGAAGCAACGGTCATTCTTTCAATAAATTCTTGAACATAGACATTATGAGCAAGGTTTTCATTGCAATATTTAAGTATGACGGAATTTTCAGATTTGTTGAGAGTAAAATCATACTTTTCAATAAAAGAAGCAACTTCATGAGCACCCTTAAAAACGACAAATTCTTCAATTTGTTCGATATCATAGTAACTATAAACACCCTTTGCATAAGAAGATAAGATTTCATTATCACTGAACTCACATAGCTAGGGAAGGTGTTTTTTAGGGTTCTTAGAGCAACAAGTAAAATCACAAATTTCACAAAGATTCCAAGCATAGCATAGCAAACTATTTATATGATACCATAAGAGTATCCCCTTTTCAGACAAACGGTGACGCACAAAATGAGCATGCTCATCTAAAGATTTCCCATCAACTAGGCTAGTTGGGGTTTCAGCACGAGCGCATCAGGATCGAAGATGATCCAAGTAGAACACTTTAAGTGGATCCATAACAATAGACTTTTAGCAAGCAAAGATGCAAGCAAATATAAGGCACATGGTAACACAAGCAAACAAGAAGCAAGCGGAAAAGGGCAAAAATAAAAGGAAGAGGAGAAGGAGAGGGCGAATAAAACGGCAAGGATGAAGTGGGGGAGAGGAAAACGAGAGGCAAATGACAACTAATGTAATGCGAGAGATAGGGATTGTGATGGGTACTTGGTATGTTGACTTTTTGCGTAGACTCCCCAGCAACGGCGCCAGAAATTCTTCTTGCTACCTCTTGAGCTTGCGTTGGTTTTCTCCGAAGAGGAGAGGATGATGCAACAGAATAGCGTAAGTATTTCCCTCAGTTTTTGAGAACCAAGGTATCAATCCAGTAGGAGGCCACGCTCAAGTCCCTCGTACCTGCACAAAACGATAGCTACTCGCAACCAACACGATTAGGGGTTGTCAATCCCTTCACGATCACTTACGAGAGTGAGATCTAATAGAGATAATATTTTTGGTATTTTGGTATAAAGATGCAAAGTGAGAAGTAAAAGGAAAAGTAAAAACAAAGCAAGATTAAAGTGATGGAGATTGATATGATGAAAATAGACCCGGGGGCCATAGGTTTGACTAGTGGCTTCTCTCAAGAGCAGAAGTATTCTACGGTGGGTGAACAAATTACTGTTGAGCAATTGACAGAATTGAGCATAGTTATGAGAATATCTAGGCATGATCATGTATATAGGCATCACGTCCGTGACAAGTAGATCGAAACGATTCTGCATCTACTACTATTACTCCACTCATCGACCGCTATCCAGCATGCATCTAGAGTATTAAGTTAAAAATAGAGTAACGCTTTAAGCAAGATGACATGATGTAGAGAGATAAATTCATGCAATATGAAATAAACATCATCTTGTTATCCTCGATGGCAACGATACAATACGTGCCTTGCTGCCCCTTCTGTCACTGGGAAAGGACACCGCAAGATCG
This sequence comes from Triticum urartu, assembly GCF_056163025.1. Taxonomy (NCBI): domain Eukaryota; kingdom Viridiplantae; phylum Streptophyta; class Magnoliopsida; order Poales; family Poaceae; genus Triticum; species Triticum urartu. The sequence continues at coordinate 26,805,229 of NC_141876.1, forward strand.
AACCCAAAGCTAAGCACTTCTCCCATGGCAAGAACTACCAATCTAGTTGGCCAAACCAAACAGATAATTCGAAGAGACTTGCAAAGATAACCAATCATACATAAAAGAATTCAGAGAAGATTCAAATATTATTCATAGATAGACTTGATCATAAACCCACAATTCATCGGTCTCAACAAACACACCGCAAAAAGAAGAAGATTACATCGAATAGATCTCCACAAGAGAGGGGGAGAACATTGTATTGAGATCCAAAAAGAGAGAAGAAGCCATCTAGCTAATAACTATGGACCCGAAGGTCTGAGGTAAACTACTCACACTTCATCGGAGAGGCTATGATGATGTAGAAGCCCTTCGTGATGATGGCCCTCTCCGGCGGAGCTCCGGAACAGGCCCCAAGATGGGATCTCGTGGATATAAAAAGTTGCGACGGTGGAATTAGGTTTTTGGCTCCTGTTCTGATCGTTTGGGGGTACGTGGGTATATATAGGAGGAAGAAGTACGTCGGTGGAGCCTCGGTGGGCCCACGAAGGTGGGGGGCGCACCTGGGGGTGTAGGGCGCGCCCCCCTACCTCGTTCCCACCTCGAAGCTTCCTTGGCGTAGGTCCAAGTCTCCTGGGTCATATTCGGGAAGAAAATCATGTTCCATAAAGGATTTTCTGTTTGGACTCCGTTTGATATTCTGTTTCTTCGAAACACTGAAATAGGCAAAAAAAACATCAATTCTGGGCTGGGCCTCCGGTTAATAGGTTAGTCCCAAAAATAATATAAAAGTGGAAAATAAAGCCCAATATAGTCCAAAACAGTAGATAATATAGCATGGAGCAATCAAAAATTATAGATACGTTGGAGACGTATCAGATACCAGATCGTCTGCTCCTTGGCAGACATGGCTTCCCACTCCGATGATAAGATAGTAGGCATGGTGTCGTCGCTGGTGGAACAGAAGGAATCGCGTGTGGGAGAAAAAAAGGAAAAATTAAGGGTGGAAGGTTGGTGGCCTGGTTCTGAATACCAGATGTTAGGATACAGATGTGATACACATGATCTACACTCACTTGATCATACGGATCACGGTTCTAGGTCTCGATTATAAGGAATTGAAGATACACGAATGGGGAATTTGGGGTTGGTAGGGGAGAGCGAGGTGCCGATGCCGCCGTTGCCTGATCCTACGCGGATGCCTTGTCATTGCTTCCTCTCCCAGTACTTGTAGCTCAGTAGCAGACAGCAATACACAGCCAGACCCAGCCCATGTGATATCCAAGGGCCAGCCCAAGTATATGCATGGGCTAAGGAAGGTCCCTGACAGCTAACTAGCTAGCACACGCGGTGGGCAGCTAGCTAGCTAGCTAGCACGGGTGCGGCTCCGACGAGTAGACGCGGATGGACGGCAGCGCGTGTGCTTCTGCGAGGGGGCGTGGTGGACGGCGGCGTGGATGCTGCGCGGTGGGCAGCGGCGAGTTGGAGCGCAAGGGAGAGAGACGGAATATTTATTTGGCTGCCATGTGGGACAGCGGTGAACGCAGACGGACAGAAATGAGAGCTCGAACGATCCGCGCGGACACAAAACGGACGCAAAATGAAAATTAGTCTCTACATTGGGTCAGCGTTTATGTCCATGCAGAACCAAAAGAATATGAAAGGACAAAGTGGGTAGCCCGGTTAAAGTTGCTCTAAGAACAGAAATCTATGGCTCAAATCTCGAAAGATGGCAAGGAATGGCAACACAGCCAACCCCGAATGTAGAGGCCTGGGCATTCCCACAAGGCCACAACCGCAAAATATTACAGGCCATCTAATGCTACCGCTTTGGACACGACTCCTGGACGATTTCATATGTCTAGGTTATCAACGAAAACTTTCATCAAAAAAATGAAAAGGATCATGATAATTAGCGTATTTGTTTGTATTTGGACATCTGGCGGGAGGTACATAGTACCATCAATATTAACGACACGTTGAGATATTGTGATTGCTTCCACTAAAGCTTGAGCCAAATTCCTTAGAAGATGTCTTCGGACGTAGTACTAATCAGCATTCAATCCGATATGAGTGGTGTCTGATCACATCGCACGCACATGAGATGTCCGCGGTAGTGCGAGTCATAGAGGCAAGGACATATCGGAGATGGATGATGGGGGTCCGACATGTACTCCATGAACTCTTGGGTATAGCGTTGGTTTTCTCCCTTGCCTGAATTACTTATCTTCTCAATATTTTAATATATTTTTCTTATGATTGTAGGCTTATTTTGTACGTGAGAGGAAGAACAGTTTGGATGTCGAACCCTTTCATCGTCAAAAGTCAAAACGCATCCAGAATAGGGACGTGCGGCCCAATGAAGAAAAGGCAAGTAATGTATGACCAAATGGCAAAACAAACTCAGTGGGCTTGTAGAGTGAACAGTTTTTTTGTTTCTTTTTTAAGAAAACTCTCTTCCAGAATAAGACCGCGATGGTTATTTCTCTCTCGCACTGATTCCTAAGGAATCGCCTACGCGTAGGAAATAGTGGGCTGGCCCAACGTTGTATATTTTTTTCATTTTTTCGGTTTCTCCCATTGCCTGCAACCTGGTTTTTATTCAGTTTTTCGGCTTTCCTTTTTCGTATTTTATTCTTCCAATTTCAGTATTTTTTTCCCTCTGTTTACTTATGATTACCTTCACTTTTTTACTTTCAGGTTTTAATCATTTTTCTATTTTTATTTTTTCAACACTTGTCTACTTTTTTCATGCATAATGTACATTTTGATTATACATAAGGAAAAATTTTATTGCATATGTTTAACATTTTTTAAATACATGGTTAACATTATTTTAATATAGGTTTTACTGTCTATGTTTTCTCTTACACATTTTGCATTTGCTTGTATATACCAGGAACTTTTCTTTATACATGTTAAACATTTTTCAAATAGATAATTACATTTTTAAATAAATGTTTGATGTCTACTTTTTTTTCAACACATGTCTACATTTTGTAATACACATTGTACATAATTTCATACATGTTTAACATTTTTATAATATATGATTAACATCTTTTTCAGATATACGTTATGATGTCTAGTTTTTTCTACATATTGTACATCTTTTGTGTACATATGAAATATTTGATTATATGGGTTAATTTTTTAAGAAAAATACATGATTAAAATTTCATGAAATATGTGTATTGATGTCCACATACACCGGAAACATTTTTATGTATGTTTAATATTATTTAAATACTTGATTAACATTTTCTTCAAATATATGTTTTGATCACTATTTTTTTAATACACACTGTATGTTTTTCTTGTACATCAAGAACATTTTTTAAATTGCGATGAATACTATAAAAACCTAAATAGGAAAAAAAAGGAAAATGAAAAAAAAACATAAGAGACAAATAGAAACATAAATCTACAAACAAAATAATAAAATTAGGTGGGACGTCATCCTTTCAAATGGGCCGGCCCATGAAACTGCTGCCTGCAGCGAGGCGAGCTACCGCCGGTTCAATAATAAGGGAACTTCTGCTTCTCCACCAAAGACGTTGTGTTGGCTAGATGGTTATACATGCTTGATTCTTTCCACGCGACGTTCCTTCCTTTTAATATTAGGTAAAGATAAAGATTCATCTGTTCCAGGTGGACCCACAACCTGCCAGAGGCATTCGATGCAACGAATCGCAAAGCTATACTAGGCGTGTGATAGTTAACAAGCTAAATACTCCCTCCGTATGAAAATACTTGTTTTCAGAATGGATAAAAAAGATGTATCTAACTAAAATACATCTAGATACATCCCCTTTTATTCATTTTAATGACAAGTATTTCCGGACAAAGTGAGTAGAAAACAACAAAAAAAAACAATTCTAATAGGAAACATTCTGCCATTCCCCCAACAACCCCAGGAACACAGCTGCTAGAGAACATGACATACTGATTTTGCTACATAGCATACTGTTTTTCCTAAAAATACATAAAAATAAAATATACTCCCTCCGTTCGGAAATACTTGTCATCAAAATGGATAAAAGGGGATGTACCAAACGTATTTTAGTTCTAGATACCTATCCTTTTATCCATTTTGATGACAAGTATTTTCGGACGGAGAAAGTACACATTAAACTCGGACACCAATTAACAAGCCAGAAAGTGATTTGTCATGTAATGATTCTAGATCCACAAAGAAAAGAACTAGTATTAGTTTCAGAAATCTAACCAAGATAGATTGTGACATCTAACCATGAAAACAAACTGAACATATGTTGAAACGTACAGTCAGAAATCTCTAGAAACAACTCAAATCTATGACCATCAGTTATTTTTTTTGAAACCAGGCAAAAGGTTTGCCATTTTCATTAAATAAGAGAGGAGGTTCAGATATATGTCGCAACGCGACCAAAAGAAAAGACTACTCTCGCAACATAAGACTACTCAAATGCTTGGCCCCAGCCAAAGTCCAAAGGTGGGTCTCCTCTTTAATTCTCGTGACGATAATTGTGGTCGGTCGCGGCGTTGCGAAAAATTCTGGCATTTGGTTCTTTCCATATTTCCCAAAAGACAAGCATCATAACAGAGTCAAGAGCCTTTCTGTTATGATCTGCGTTGCTCACCGCCTTTTGCCACCAAGTTCGAACCGAAACTTCATTTCGCCAAATCATTGGTGAGCAGTCGTGGATTCCCAGCCAAATGGTAATCTCGTTCCAAACTCTATCCATGAATCTACACTGAAATAGCAGGTGGGCAGCAGACTCTTGAACTTGCTTGCAAAGGGGGCAAAAAATGCAATTGGGCCATCCCCGTCGAGACAAACGATCGGCCGTCCAGACTCGGTTCTGGAGAACTAGCCAAGCAAAGAACTTGCATTTGGGAGGAGCCCACATCTTCCAGATCATGGAAGTATTGGTACTGAAGGTGAGTCCCGCAAATTGCGCCAAGTAAGCCGAGGATGTCGTGTACTCTCTGCTGGTTGTGAATTTCCACGAAATAGTGTCTTGTCTATCTTGGCTTAGAGTGACACTGGCAACCATCTCCCAGAGGGCAGTGAACTCCTGCAAGTGTGTCAAGGTGAGGCCCTATGCGGTGTTGATCTGGTGGATCCAAAAATTGTTGTCCAATGCCTTGCTAACCACACAGTTCTTCCTTTTTGAAATCTCAAAGATTTTAGGCGCGATGTCTTTGGGCCGAAAACCATTCAGCCAAGAGGATTCCCAGAAATTAGCCTTCTTGCCATCACCAATGGTCACCGTCGTGGCCGCCGCAAAGAGATCTTTATCCTTGTCAGAGCAAGGCGTTCCCACCCGAGCCCAAGATTTTGGCAGGTCCCCCCACTCAAACGACAACCAACGGAGGCGTAGAGCAGTAGCAAATTTCTCCAGGTTGAGCACACCTAGACGCCCATGAACTTTGGGCTTGCAAACTAGATCCTAGTTCACCTTGCACTTGCCTCCCGTCACCTTATCACATCCTGCCCAGAGATAGGCACGTCTGAGACTATCAATCTTTTTCCTCACTTCAATAGGTAGGTCCAGCGGGGTGAGGCGATATATCACAATCGCCGTAAGGACGGCCTAGACCAGGAGGATGCGCCCCGGGGTAGCCACATGTATGGCCGACCAAGGCGGGAGCTTGCCAACCACCTTATCTTCTAGATATTGGAAGTGGATGCGCTTTAGTCTTGCAACCGAGAGCGGTAGGCCAAGGTATCTCATGGGAAAGGTGGCCCGGACCGCCTGGAAGGCCTGAAGAATGTCATCCAAATCAATGTTGGCACAACGGATGGGAGCCACATGACTTTTCTTATAGTTGGTGACCAAACCAGTAACTTCACCAAATGAGCCGAGCGTGGATGCCAAGAACTGGATATCCTCCTTGATAGGAGCTACAAAGTGTTGGGGAACGTAGTAATTTCAAAATTTTCCTACGCACACGCAAGATCATGGTGATGCATAGCAACGAGAGGGGAGAGTGTGATCTACGTACCCTTGTAGATCGACAACGGAAGCGTTTGGTTGATGTAGTCGTACGTCTCCACGGCCCGACCGATCAAGCACCGAAACTAAGGCACCTCCGAGTTTTAGCACACGTTTAGCTCGATGACGATCCCCGGACTCCGATCCAGCAAAGTGTCGGGGAAGAGTTCCGTCAGCACGACGGCGTGGTGACGATCTTGATGTACTACTGTCGCAGGGCTTCGCCTAAGCACCGCTACAATATTATCGAGGACTATGGTGGCAGGGGGCGCCGCACACGGCTAAGAATATGATCACGTGGATCAACTTGTGTTCCTCTGGGGTGCCCCTGCCTCCGTATATAAAGGCTCAAGGGGGGGTGCGGCCGGCCTAGAGGTGGCGCGCCAGGAGGAGTCCTACTCCCTCCGGGAGTAGGATTCCCCCCCCCCCCCAATCCTAGTTGGAATAGGATTCGCGGAGGGGGGGAAGAGAAAGGGGGGCCGGCCCCCTCTCCTTGTCCTATTTGGACCAAGGGAGGGGAGGGGCGCGCGGCCCATCTCAGGCTGCCTCTTCTCTTTTCCACTAAGGCCCACTAAGGCCCATATAGCTCCCGGGGGGTTTCGGTAACCTCCCGGTACTCCGGTAAAATCCCGATTTCACCCGGAACACTTCCGATATCCAAACATAGGCTTCCAATATATCAATCTTTATGTCTCGACCATTTTGAGACTCCTCGTCATGTCCGTGATCACATCCGGGACTCCGAACAACCTTCGGTACATCAAAACGTATAAACTCATAATATAACTGTCATCGAAACCTTAAGCGTGCGGACCCTACGGGTTCGAGAACAATGTAGACATGACCGAGACATGTCTCTGGTCAATAACCAATAGCGGGACCTGGATGCCCATATTGGCTCCTACATATTCTATGAAGATCTTTATCGGTCAGACCGCATAACAACATACGTTGTTCCCTTTGTCATCGGTATGTTACTTGCCCGAGATTCGATCGTCGGTATCCAATACCTAGTTCAATCTCGTTACCGGCAAGTCTCTTTACTCGTTCCGTAATACATAATCTCGCAACTAACTCATTAGTTGCATTGCTTGCAAGGCTTAAGTGATGTGCATTACCGAGAGGGCCCAGAGATACCTCTCCGACGATCGGAGTGACAAATCCTAATCTCGAAATACATCAACCCAACATGTACCTTTGGAGACACCTGTAGAGCACCTTTATAATCACCCAGTTACGTTGTGACGTTTGGTAGCACACAAAGTGTTCCTCCGGCACACGGGAGTTACATAATCTCATAGTCATAGGAACATGTATAAGTCATGAAGAAAGCAATAGCAACATACTAAACGATCGGGTGCTAAGCTAATGGAATGGGTCATGTCAATCAGATCATTCAACTAATGATGTGATCCCGTTTAATCAAATGACAACTCTTTGTCTATGGTTAGGAAACATAACCATCTTTGATTAACGAGCTAGTCAAGTAGAGGCATACTAGTGACACTCTGTTTGTCTATGTATTCACACATGTATTATGTTTCCGGTTAATACAATTCTAGCATGAATAATAAACTTTTATCATGATATAAGGAAATAAATAATAACTTTATTATTGCCTCTAAGGCATATTTCCTTCACAAAGATGACCGTATCATCCGCATACAGGGAAGCCCAAGTGGGGTTACCTCGGAGGGGGTGTAGTTTGCCTTGCTCAGTCGCCTTAGCTAGGATGTGATGGAGCGGGTCAATGGCCAAGACAAAAAGGAGGGGTGATAGGGGATCCCCCTGCCTAAGTCCACATCCGTGCAAAATGGGGTCCCCAGCCATCCCATTTAGAAGAACTCTGGACGAGGCCGTGGATAAAAGGGCGGAGATCCAGTCTCGAAAGCGGCTTGGGAAATGATGGTGTCTTAATAAATCCATCAAGTAGTCCCATCTAACCAAGTCAAATGCTTTCTTGATGTCTAGCTTGAAGAGCAAGGTCGGTGATTTGGTGCGGTGAAATCGACGTGCCAAGTTTCGGACATACATAAAGTTATCATGTATGCTCCTTTTCTTGATGAAAGCACTTTGCGTATTGGAGATGAGGTCGGACATGTGAGGAGCGAGACGTGTGGCCATCATCTTTGTAATGGTATTCGCAACCACATGGATGAGGCTTATGGGCCTAAAGTCAAAAATGTCTTCTGCCCCCTCTTTCTTTGGAATGAGGGCAATATTTGCCGAGTTGAGCCAGTAGAGGTTGGAGATGTGGAGGGTTGAGAAGTTGTTGATTACTCTCATAATGTCCGGCTTGACAATGTCCCAACATTCCTTGAAAAACAGTCCAGTGAAGCCATCTGGCCCCGGCGCCTTATCACCGGGAAGATTATTGATGGCTGCGTGAACCTCCTCTTCGGTGAAGGGGTTGCCTAGCTCCGCAAGGTCAACAGCCGAATGCGGAATGCAATCCTAGTTTAAGTCCTTGGCACGCTGAGGGCCCTTCCCAATGGCCTTAGAAAAGTGTTGCTGGACGATTACTTTCTTGTGGTCATGGTGTGTGACCCAACCATTATTGTGTTTGAGACGGTGAATGAAGTTCTTCCTTCTACGGTGATTGATGCGGAGGTGAAAAAAGCGGGTGTTAGCATCTCCCTCTTTGAGCAACGTGATTTGTGAGCTTTGCCTTTTTCATGCTCGTTCAAGAACTGCCAAAGCCAGAACTTTCCTTTTCAGCTCCTTTCTAAGGTTCCACTCAGCCGGGCTGAGTGTCCTTAGCTCTTGCGCAACGTCAAGGCGAAGAATGATCTCGAGAGCCATGTGGAGCTGGACTTTGTGGTTAGAGAAGATAGCCACCAGGTCCGCAGTCGTTGGCTCATTCATTTAAGCTTGTGGAAGAGTAGCTGGTATGGCTCCATGTGGGTCATCTCTTCATTCCAAGCATCAGTGACTGTTTTCTTGAAATTAGGCATCCTGATCCAGAAATTTTCAAAGCGAAAGGTTTTTGGTCACTTCGGACCCTTGTCGCAAGTTAGTAGCAGCGGGCAGTGATCGGAAAGCGAGGACGATAGCGCATGAAGGATGTGAGAGCCAAAGTCAACATCCTAATCATCATTACAGAAAAAATTGTCTAACTTGCTCAGTGTCGGGTTGGCCTGCTCATTGCTCCATGTATATTTCCTATTCTGTAGATGTATCTCTTTTAGCTCACATGAGTTGAGAGCGCTTCGGAAGCAAACGAGGCGACTACGGTCAACATTAGAGCGGTTTTTGTCGCATGCACGATAAATCTGATTAAAATCACCCATGACGAGCCATCTTGTACCATGTTGTGGCTTCAGGCTTACTAGCTCTTGGAAGAACGCATCTTTAAGGTTGCTTCTTGTAGGTCCGTAGATTGAAGTGAATTTGAAGGAGGTGTTGGTGCTGACAAGGGTGATTTTTGCAGAGATACAAAAGTTTCCAACAGAAATATTATCCAACTTGATGTAATCTTCATTCCATAGAAGAAGAATTCCCCCTTTTGTTCCATCCGTCGGCTTCTCAGCAAAGTTCTTCAGCCTTTGGCCACCAAGGAAAGATGCAAGGAATGGGTCAACCGCTGATAATTTCATTTCCTGGAGGCACACAAGGTTGCATGGGGTAGCAACTATGGTCTCGTGGACGGTGGCGCGATGATTTGGGCAGTTAAGACCATGAACATTCCAGTTTAGAACTGAAAGACTTTCATTCATTGCAAACATAAGCTACATCCTTGCAAGTTGGTGGCGTACATATTAGCCTTGCCAAGGCAACAGCATCAGGTAGCAGTGGATCATTGCTACAAACATGCATCACTAACACTACGAACATGTCTTCATAACTTAGACAACTAATCATCTAAACTGGGCTACAACATTAAGGAGCAGAGCAGCAGCTTCAGGCAGAAGCAGTAGCAGCTGCCTCGGCATGGCCTTGGCCTTGGGGCTCCAGGCCAGCATCTCCGTCATGGTCCAGGAGAACGTCTTCGACTACTGCGGCAAGGTCACAGTCAAGCCTAAAGAGGGCTCGGAGAGCAGCAATGGCGATGTCCAGTAGCTGCCCACGAAAGAGGGCCACATACTTGTTGATAGCAGCCTCAGTGATCATCTCACCCTCTTCCACCACTCCCATGCGCTGGCAAAGCAACCTCTCAGCCAGCTGGGCGATTGGCATATCTTTGTTCTTTGCCTGCAGTCTTGGGCTGCTATGATCAGGTTCAGACCTGTCACACCCGCTAGAGTCTTCCTTCTGGTCGTTGGTGGTCTCGGCGGGGTGGAGTTGGGCGTCGGGAGAATGGCGGGAGGCAGTGGCACAAAGAGGGGAGTGCCAGCAACCTCACCCTGCTCCAGCGAAACTGCAGGGACAGTGCTCATCTCTATCTGGTTTTCCACTATGCAGATTATCAGTGCGGGAACATGGAGCGGTGTGCAGGGGCTGGGAGGTGCTTTTGGAGTCACCGGGGAGCCCAGGCACGGAGCTGCCCGTCGGAGCCAGTCAGGGATTAGCACGACGGCCTCAGCTCGATGATGTCACTAGAGGTGGTCCGCGGTGAGGGTGGTGGCAATCTTCCTCGGTTGTCCTCGTTGCGCTGGACACTAGCCACCTCGCAGGATCGCGAGCGCCGCTCCGGACAGGCCGCCCGGTGCCGGGCCCGCCTGCCCGAGGCCGGGATCACCGCCCCATCAGGTAGGCACTGAACACGAGCACTGTCAACCTTCCGGGCGTCCGGCGACAGTGGCTCCAAGCCGCGCCTCCTGCCATTGTCATAGCGGTCCCGAGAGTCGTTGTCGTCACGGCGCCGGTCTTCACGTGGCCCCCTGCTGCGATCATCATCACGTCGAGGAGCTCTGGAGCGGCTCCGAAACAAGCCACGCTAGGAGGACTCCTGACGATCGTTGCGCCTTCCACGCCCATCATGGTCGCCGTCTCTGTCGCGGTCGCCGTTGCGTTGCTCTCGACGGTCGCCCTCGTCCTGGCGGTCACGCGCACGAGACTCGCCGTCCACGTCTCCAAGTCTCCAGCTGAAGGGAGGGTGCGTGTGTGGGCGACGGGGAACCTTGCCGTCCGCACCAGGGGTGTAGTCCTCGATCAGGTCCAGATGGACCAGGACACGCCGCTTGAGCCCCTGGCGCCCAACAGTGGGGTTTGGAGCACTGCTTCCCGGCGGCCGGTTATTGGTGAAGGTGACATGCTGCACTTTGGGTATCTTGCTAGGATCTGCTGACCAAGCCCACAGGTTGAGTGTGGCAACGTCCTCACACTGCACGGAGGTGATGTCGAAGTAGTGGAGGAAGGTATTCGGCCCCAGCACCTGAGCAGCTACGGCGTCGTTCCAGGCGTTGAGCAGGACATTTTCAAGGCAAAGGTGGACGTGGAGGTCAGCTTGAACCACATCGGCGTGGGCGTTGAGCCTCCACTTGGCGATGTGGATGTCTAGGTTGCCGTAGTCGGAGCTATAGTGGGAGAAGCGGCCTGGGGCGGCCGTCGCCAAGTCCCGGTGATGCTGATAGTCGAATCTGACGAGGAAATCCTCTGGGTAGAAAGGCACCACCTTGACATAGGCGCGGTCAATGCCGGTGGAAGTGGCGACCGCGTCCCTGATGACGGAGGCGATGACCGATGGGCGGCTTCCGCCGAGCCAGGAAACAACCGCAAGATTGGCGAGGCTGGCTGCCTGGGCGTCCATGGCCGGCGTGGAGGTGATGACCACATGGCCCTCTGAAGGGCGCAGCGAGGGATCCCCGACCCGTGGCATCTCGTCCCCGAGCAGCAGGGGCGCGGAGACGGGTTGGCCCGGGGCAGCAGAGCCACGGGAAGTTGAGGGAGCGGGTGGGGCGACCGGCATATTTGAGGGAGGCGGGCTGCAGCCCAGCGAAGATGGTGGAGGCGAGGCACTAGAGCACTGCCGCGCTCGGTGGCCGCTTCTTCTACAGAGCAGGCATTTGTATGGGTCTCGACAGTCAATTTTGCTGTGGCCTTTCTCCAGGCATTTGTGGCAAGTTCTGTGTTTGTGCTTGACGAAGGCCCCTCTGGCTAGAGCGGAATAAGAAGGCGAGGACCGTCGTCTTGAATTGCAGTGGGTGGGCGACAGAGCTCGCCACCAGAACAGCGCCTTAACTAGGTGCCACTCCGCCCCCGAGCTGGAATCCACAACCAACGGCTCGAGTGAAGGCGCCTGCTGCAGCTCGGGGCTCGAGGAAGCGGCAGCCCGCGACTCCATCTACGCAGCATTGAAGGCCATGGACGACCTCGGCTTGAGGCAAGGCTTGGGAGCGCCCTGAATGCTCGGCAGAGGAGGATGGAGCAGGAGATCTTCAGCGTCAGCAAACCGAACCTTGCAGATGGGACCTGGCGCTGCTGGGCAGTAACTACGACCGGATCCTCCGGGATGGAGTAGCCCGAAGAGGCAGGCCGCCGCGGCGTGGAGGCCAGATCTGGGCTGGATACAGCTAGCTGCGGGAACACTGGCATGAGGCGCTCGCGCGCCAGACCCAGGGTGGGGAAGCCCGGAGGGAACCGGGGCGAGGAGGGGGGGCTTGACCGGAGAGGGAGCAGGACAGCCGTGGCAGCGTTGCTGGCTGCGGCCGCCCGAGTGGCGCGCCGCCGGAGCGTGGGTGGGGGGCGCTCTCCCATTTCTTTTTCTCCACTGAAATGATTTGGCCCGTGCTGAGCCGACTGCCGCTACCATCAGTTATCACCACATTACCATTTCTCCTCGCAGTTTTGGCAACACAGCAAGCATTAAGAACAGAAATCTATGGCTCAAATCTCAAAAGATAGCAAGGAATGGCAACACAGCCACCCCCGAATGTAAACACTACCAAGCCTGGGCATTCCCACAACCATTAAGAAGAACCAGCTAAATATTACAAGCAATCTAGGCTTTCGAGCATAAAACTCCTGGATACATATATATCGATTCATCTGTTCCAGGTGGACCCACAACCTGCTAGAGGTATTCAATACAACGAATCGCAAAGCCATACTAGACGTGACAGATAACAAGCTCCTGTGAGCCCGCGATCACATACTCCACTTCCCCTCTCTCCCCCACTCTTCCCCGGCAAAAAGAAACACGACTGGTTAAATCTAATAGGAAACAACAAAAAAGACAATTCTAATAGGAAACATTCTGCCATTCCGCCTACAACCCCAGGAACACAGCTGCTAGAGAACATGACATACTGATTTTGCTACATAGCATACTGTTTTTGCTAAAAATACATGAAAATAAAATATACACATTAAGCTCGGACACCAATTAACAAGCCAGAAAGTGATTCATCATGTAATGATTCCAGATCCATGAAGAAAAGAACTACTATTAGTTTGAGAAATCTAACCAAGAACCAGGAAAACAAACTAAGCACATGTTGAAACTTATAATCCGAAATCTCAACAGAAACAACTCGGAACCATCAGTCATCACCACATTACCATTTCTCCTCACAGTTTTAAGAACAAAAATCTATGGCTCAAAACTCAAACGATATCAAGGAATGGCAACACAGCCGACCAAGAATGTAAACACTTCCAGGCCTGGTCATTCCCACAACCATCAAGAAGAAGCAACAAAACATTACAAGCCATCCAGGCTTTCGAGCATAAAACTCCTGAATAGCCACGTTGATCGCCCTAGCAGCTTCTCACAACATCTTCAAACTTGAGAGAACACCCACCCAGTCAGCCTCATACGGGCACATTGCCCGTAACTTGAGACCTCTTATAGCACCCTCGGGCCTAGAATTGTGGCCCCCCTCCAATGTGTTTAAATTGAAGATTACACGTTCAGCGGTGTGCCCTTTGCCATGTGCAGTCATTGCCAAGACCCCACTCTCAGCCGAGCACCATTCAAGAGAAAACTGGATATTGTATGGAAGATCAAGACACTGGATGATCCTATCTCTGCAGATGGTGCCATGTTGTGTCCAGCCTGTGGGATATTTGGAACTCCAGACCGTGATCCCCTTGGCATCGAGTGACAGTAGCCCGAGCAGCCCTCCCTGGTCGCTCCCACCAACATGCCCATCTGCTGAAGCTGACACAAGTAGTAGTGTGTCCTTGTGGTAATCAACTGTCGAGCAGCATGTGGTAGGCAGTGGGATATATGATGGCATGCTAGTGTCATTGATTGGCATCTTCAGTACACGATACTTTCCAGAAGACCTGCACAGCCAGTGAGCAGCTGCATCAACAACCACCGGAAATGCAAAGGGCTTGACATTCCTGGAGCGATCCCCGATGATTTGCCTGTGAACCACAGGACCCCACACCCCAGACAGCGGAGGCCGGCCGTGGCGGCTCACAACAGCAAAATCTTGTTTCACGGGAGTGAATATCTTTGTCCTTATGACCCCAAGCCGTGGGCGGGCTTTCACCAGCATCAATTCCATGCCTCCATTGGTTCCGGTTGACAGGATACAACCACATTTGCGGGCTAAATTAGTTTGAGGTGCAAAACCCAAATACCGCTTCAGTGGACACCATAGACAGACCTCTGGATCAACATTATCTGACAGAACCAGGACTCCAGCATGAATTCCAGCCACCGTCAGATCTATAAGGCTACCGATGGACCTTTCCTCCATAAGAGATGAATGTACCATTCTAGACAGCACCCCAGCATTGGGCAGTGGTGACGGGATAAAATGTGGTCTAGTAATCAGCCGGCTGCAGTAATTCTCAAAATGACCAAGGTAAATTGATGAGGTGAACCTCCGGCCTCGGCCCAGCTGCCCAAGAAAATTACGGCTTGATATGTTCCTGCGGATGAGCTTACAGGAAAGAGCAAATTTGACAACCGAGGTGAGGCTGCATCGCTTTACAATCTCGAGAAGGATATCAAGATTCAAAGGGCAGGAATCCAGTGACAACTCATGAGGAGAGTTCTGGGTCTTCACTGGTCGGGACAGCATTGGCATTCCACCAAGGACGATACGCACACTCTTCTTTCCTGAGCCTGCCATAGAAGTGATTGAACAGATTATCAAATTTGAATTACCCACAGTATATGAATGTTCAAGTGACGGGCGCAGAGTTGCATATAGACAGCAAGCATAAGCTGGAAAGCAAATTTTGCACCTGGCAACATCAAACAAACTATGCATTTTAATGTGGGGAGTCTCATACCTTTTATGTGCTTCTGCAGCTCTGGAGTCAAAATCCAAGCGTGTATCATCGAAGAGGAGCCCGTCGACAAGTCTTGCACTTCAATCACGCGCCTTGTAAGCATGTCCACTGCAGTTACTTTGAGACCGTTGGAAAGATAGAGGATATTCGGATTATACGGGTGGACAAGGCTGAGCATCGGAGGTTCCCAACCACTCCATACATCACACAGAGGAACACGATAGGTGCGGACCCAGTCTGATTGACTTCCCTCATCAGCAAGGTTCATCGACCACATGACAAGAGCAGGAGTATCCCATAACTGTTGAATGTCAATGAGGCATATCTGTCCTAAACTCAACTTGATGCAGCGTCGCCTTGCCAGTTCATCTAACCCACCATCATTGCACTCTTCGCAATCCAACGGAAGAGCTATGAAGCACAGCACAGGGGTATCAAGAAACGGGTCACAATGGGATATACCTTTTGCAAGGTTGAACCAGAAAAGCCTTCCTCTGTGGGAAAGAACTCCATGAGAAATTTCGAAGTTAGGAGAACACCCTGAGGGTCTCTTGAGCAGCCATCTATCACTCCCAGCCTCCCAGTAGCACAGTACAGGCCCATCCACTGTTCTCTGGAGGTCAGCCACGAGCACAGCAGTGCCTTTGCGTAGCAGACCAATTCCACTGGGGTGGCCAACCTTGAGGGGATCAGGCTGAGGCAGTTCTGACGATGTGTGCCCCGCCGCATCCCAGAGGAAATACTGCCTGGGGTTGTCCGCGATGTAGTTGGAGGAACACAGCAGCAATCCGGAGGAATCCACAGCAGACACGAACGGATGATCTACGGGAACTCGGTAGGTACCTGAGCGCATAAACCCAGATGCAATCACCAACGCGGGAACGGACGGCACGAGCACCCATGGCTGCGGCGGCGCCGTCTCGTCAGCGTCAAGGCTAGCGGTGTGCGAGCGGAAGACTGAAATTGAGAGCCCCATTGGTCGGAGTGGTCGGGAACTTCCGAGAGGAGGAAGAAGGGGTTGCGGTCGGAGTGGTGGGGAACTTCCGAGAGGAGGAAGATGGCGTCGGGGTCGGGGTGGTGCGGAATTTTCGAGAGGAGGGTTGGGGTGGTGGGGAATTTTCCAGAGGTTAGGGTTAGGGTTATCGGAAACGAATTGCGGCACTAAGGATGGGCTAATCGAAAATACAGAGACAGCAACGCAAGGTGGGCCGGCCCATTTGTTTGTTCAACTTCTGCAATCACCTTTTCAACATTTTTCAAATACACCAGCGACATTCTTTATGTGCGAACCAAACTATGGTTGGATGATATGCCGGCTCAATCTCTCGTAGGTGTTCATAGAGGTAAGATGTGCGTGTGTACGTTCACAGGGTGAGTGTATGCGCGTATGTATGAGTGCTTGCGTCTGTACATTTGTATATATTTTTATACACCAGGAACATCTTTTATATACACATTTAACATTTTTCAAATACATTATTAATATTTGTTAAGACATGTATTTTTATAATTACTTTTTATATACACATTGTAGATTTTTTGTACATCGGGAACATTTTTATATACATGTTTATCATTTCTTATACACATAATTAACATTTTTTAAATATATTTTTATGTATACTTTTCACATAAACATTGTACATTTTTTTGTATACATCAGAAACATTTTTTATATACATGTTTAACTTCTTTTCAAATGCATTATAACCATTTGGGGTGCCCAGGCTCCTTACCTCTTGGCCGTCGGATTTTAGACTAATGCATATAGATAGTAATGGGTGCGAGTATATTAAGCACCTTACATATATGCTTATTTTGGAATGTAGATTTACTTATATTTCTCTGTTTACATAGAGCGAGTGAGGGCTTTTTTTTTTGAGGGAAGAGTGAGCGCTTTTGGCGGTAGACCTCCATGAAGGTGGATATATTCAAAAATCTGATAATTACATTTTTGGAGTTTCAAAAAATTCTGAAAAAAATTGTCCACATTCATATGGATGTATTCCACATGTATATAAATCTTACCATGAAATATATTATGATGAGAGCTACGCAGAAAAGACAAAATCCTGCAATTCTAATAGTGAACAGTGTTTGCACTGTTCATCACTTTGAAAATCATGATTTGTCTTTTTTGTGTAGCTCTCACCATAATGTATTTTATCTTCAAAATTTACACACATATAGAATACATCCATGTAAACATGTATGATTTGTTTCAGAATTTTTTGAAACTTCAAAATATGTTTTTCGATTTATTTTTTAAAACAACCTCCATGGAGGTCGCCCGTCATTGGCATTTTGCGCGTACATGGACTTATTTTAGATTGTAGATTCACTCATATTTGCTTCATATGTGGTCATATTGGAATCTCTAGAAGTTGGTAGCTGATACGTATCCAACGTATCTGTAATTTTTGATTGTTCCGTGCTATTATATTATCTATCTTGAATGTTTTATATGCATTTACATGCCATTTTAATGATTTTTGAGACTAGCCTACTAACCTAGAGCCCAGTGTCAGTTTCTGTTTTTTCCTTATTTTTTAGTTTCGTAGAAAAGGAATATCAAACGGAGTCCAAATGAACTAAAAATTTACGGTGATTTCTTATGAACCAAAAGAAGCTCCTGAAGCAAAAGAGTTGGGCCAGAAGAGCCACGGGGCCTCCACAAGGGTGGAGGGCGTGCCCTACCCCCTGGGCGCGCCCTCCGTCCTTGTGGGCTCCTCGTGGACCCTCCCGGCGTGAAATTGACGCCAAAAATTCCTATAAATATAGAAACCCCTGAAAAGAAATTTAGATCGGCCTCTCCAAATGAAGCCCCTCGCGAGACAAGTCGTACGGCGTCAGTTGATCTCTAGCAATCCGTCGATTCTTTTGAAGCACCGCACTAGCATCATATGAAGTTGAAGAAGGCTTGCAGTCGCTATACCCAAAATGACTCAAGACCTTTTCCACATAGTAAGATTGAAGCAGTGTAATCCCACCATTCTCATGTCTCAACGGCTTGATGTTTATGATAACATCAGCTACTCTTAGATCCTTCATCTCAAAAGAACGAGATAAGAAATCCTTAACCTCCTTAATTAAATCAAGTTTGGTTCCAAAGATTAGTATGTCATCGACATACAGACAAAGAATAACCCCTTCGCCCCAAAGTACACACACTTGTCACCTTCGTTTACAACAAAGTCTGCAACAGTTAATATTCTTTCGAACTTCTCATGCCACTCCTTGGTAGTTTGTTTAAGGCCATATAAAGACTTTAATAACTTGCACACCTTTCCTTCCTGACCAGGTACTGTAAAACCATATGGCTGATCCATGTAAATTTCCTCGTTCAACTCTCCATTGAGGAAAGCCGTCTTAACATTCATTTGATGAACGAGAAGACTGTGTGAGGCAGCCAGTGATAGTAGCACCCGAATAGTGGTCAGACTATCCACATGTGAGTAATTATCGAAGTAGTCTTCACCTTCTTTTTGGGTATAACCCTTGGCCAAAAGGTGTGCCTTGTACTTTTCAATCGTACCATCAGGTCTAAGCTTTTTCTTGAACACCCAATTACATCCTACAGGTTTACACCCATAAGGACGATCAGTGATTTCTCAGGTTCTGTTAGCTAAGATGGAATCCATCTCGATGCGGACAACTTCCTTCCGGTAGTTAGCATTAGAAGATGTATAGGCTTTTGAAAATAGTCATGAGTGTGTCATCCACGAAGTACACAATGAAATCATCACCAAAGGACTTTGCAGT
This sequence comes from Triticum urartu, assembly GCF_056163025.1. NCBI lineage: Eukaryota > Viridiplantae > Streptophyta > Magnoliopsida > Poales > Poaceae > Triticum > Triticum urartu. The sequence continues at coordinate 26,824,086 of NC_141876.1, forward strand.
CCTTTGTCTCTTACTCCTTACAAGGGTTTCATTATCATCATCCAAAGGATTCTCAACGTGTTCCATGGCAATGGTGGGTTCAGTAATTACAGCAAATTCCTGACTAGATGGAGTAGGTATCTCCTGATTTGATGTACTCGACATATCCTTCATAGAAAATATGTCCTCAGATAAAGTCACATCATTCGACTCCATAATTGTACCAACATGCATGTCGGATAACTCAGATTTTATTATCAACAATCTATAGCTAATGCTATGAAGCATAGCCTAGAAGAACACAATGCATAGTTTTTGGTCTAAGTTTGTAAGTAGGTAGGAGAGTTTCAAACATTTCCTTTCCCATTTCTCAAATGGAGGCATGGTCTTATGCTTTGTGGGAACTCGATTTAGGACATGACATGCAGTCATTAGCGCCTCCCCCCACCATGCCTTGGAGAGACCCGATGTGTCTAACATGGTGTTAACCAAATCAGTTAGAATTCGGTTCTTTCTTTTGGCCACCCCATTTGACTAGCGTGAGTAGGGAGGTGTCCTCTCATGGATTATACCATGTTCCGCACAAAACAAATCAAATTCATCGAAAAAATACTCTCCACCATGATCAGACCTAAGACGTTTAATTTTCCAATCAAATTGGTTCTCTACTTCAGCTTTATATTTTTTGAAAAAAATTAAAGCCTCATCTTTTGATTTCAGAAGATACACATAACAATATCTAGTGGAGTCATCAATCAACGTCATGAAGTGTTTCTTTTCACCTTTTGTTAACACTCCATTCATCTCACAAAGATCAGAATGTATAATCTCTAGTGGCGCCAAGTCTCTTGCCTCTCCAGTCTTATGGGACTTGCGAGGTTGCTTAGCTTGCACACACACTTGGCACTTGGAGCCCTTGACATTAGTGAATTTTGGAATTAAACTCATATTGGCGAGCCGCATCATGCAAACAAAGTTAATATGACAAAGTCATGAATGCCAAATATTAGACTCATTATCGTGGCAAACATGATTAATAACTTTAGTGCAAATATCTGACAAAGACAGGCGGAACAAGCCTCTGCACTCATAGCATTTTCCAACAAATTGTCCATACTTGGATATTACAACTTTATTGGACTCGAAAACCAACTTAAAACCATCTCGACATAAACGGTAACCACTAACAAGATTTTTATTGATGGAGGGCACATGATGAACGTTCTCCAGGTGCACGATCTTCCCCGGAGTGAACTTTGGATCGATCGTACAGACACCTTGAACAATGTCATGTGACCCATTCCCCATCAACACGGGAGAAGTCCCTTTTCATCATTTGATGACAAAGGGGGAGAAATGCATGAAGGAAAATGGTGTCTGACGGAATTCTGCATGCGTGCATTAAGGTACTTGAGGAAATAAGCAAGCAGAAAGCAGTTCAAAAGTATCAGACCACCATCGGACTTAAGTTTACAACTCGTCAAACAAACACCTCAGAAGAACGAGAGTTGTAACTTAAAGAAAAACAACCCATATATAGAGACCCACTTGAAGACTAACTCAAATTTCTCCCCCTTTCTCATCAAATGACCAAAAGGGACGACAAATGAGGACTAACGCCCCAAAGAATATCAGCTTGAAGTCGGTGGGGGAGCGCCAGCGTTGACGGGGTCGTTTGTTGGAGTAGGGTCCGCCGCTGTGTCGTCGAGATCCTCAGCTTCATCCGTCTCAGGCAATGAAGAAAATGAACTTGTGACCAACTAAGGAACTTTGACCTTCTTGAATTTCTTTGAATGAGGATGTAACCAGCCAAAGTTCTGCTGAAAGTCCATCTGCTTGAGGTCTTCATCACCATAAAGATGAGAAAGTATAGCCCAAGTGCGATCAAAGATTTCATGCACATAATAGTGATTCTTCTTCACAGTATTCTGAGTGGCAGTCATGTTCTGAAGAATTGAGCCAAATTGACGCTTGACCCACTTGTGATTGCGATGAAATTTCTGGTGAAGACTGATACGTCTCCAACGTATCTATAATATTTGATTGCTCCATGCTATATTATCTACTGTTTTGGACCATGTTGGGCTTTATTATCCACTTTTATATTACTTTTGGGACTAACCTATTAACCAGAGGCCCAGCCCAGAATTGCTGTTTTTTGCCTATTTCAGAGTTTCAAAGAAACGGAATATCAAACGGAGTCCAAACAGAATGAAACCTTCGGGAATGTGATTTTCTCACTGAATATGACCCGGGAGACTTGGAACCTACGTCAAGAAAGCCACGAGGTGGGCACGAGGTAGGAGGGCGCGCCTACCCCCTAGGGCGCGCCCCCACCCTTGTGGGCCCCACGAAGCTCCACCGACGTACTCCTTCCTCCTATATATATCTACGTACCCCAAACGATCAGAACAGGAGCCAAAAACCTAATTCCACCGCCGCAACCTTCTGTACCCATGAGATCCCATCTTGGGCCTGTTTCGAAGCTCCGCCGGAGGGGGCATCCACCACAGAGGGCTTCTACATCATCATAGCCCCTCCGATGAAGTGTGAGTAGTTTACCTCAGACCTTCGGTTCCATATTTAGTAGCTAGATGGCTTCTTCTCTCTTTTTGGATCTCAATACAATGTTCTCCCCCTCTCTCGTGGAGATCTATTCGATGTAATCTTCTTTTTGCGGTGTGTTTGTTGAGACCGATGAATTGTGGATTTATGATCAAGATTATCTACGAACAATATTTGAATCTTCTCTGAATTCTTTTATGTGTGATTGGTTATCTTTGCAAGTCTCTTCGAATTATCAGTTTGGTTTGGCCTACTAGATTGGTTTTTCTTGCAATGGGAGAAATGCTTAGCTTTGGGTTCAATCTTGCGGTGTCCTTTCCCAGTGACAGTAGGGGCAGCAAGGCACGTATTGTATTGTTGCCATCGAGGATAATAAGATGTTTTTTTTATCATATTGCATGAATTTATCCCTCTACATCATGTCATCTTGCTTAAGGCGTTACTTTGTTTTCTTGAACTTAATACTCTAGATGCATGCTGGATAGCGGTCGATGAGTGGAGTAATAGTAGTAGATGTAGGCAGGAGTCGGTCTACTTGTCTCGGACGTGATGCCTATATACATGATCATGCCTAGATACTCTCATAACTATGCTCAATTCTGTCAATTGCTCAACAGTAATTTGTTCACCCACCGTAAAATACTTATGCTCTTGAGAGAAGCCACTAGTGAAATCTATGGCCCCGGGTCTATCTCCATCGTATCAATATTCCATCACTTTATTATTTCTTTGCTTTTGACTTTGCTTTTACTTTTACTTTGCATCTTAATCACAAAAATACCAAAAATATTGTCTATCATCTCTATCAGATCTCACTCTCGTAAGTGACCGTGAAGGGATTGACAACCCCTTATTGCGTTGGTTGCGAGGAGTTATTTGCTTTGTGTAGGTAGGAGGGACTCGCGCGTAGCCTCCTACTGGATTGATATCTTGGTTCTAAAAAACTGAGGGAATTACTTATGCTACTTTGCTGCATCATCCTTTCCTCTTCGGGGAAATCCAACGCAGTGCTCAAGAGGTAGCAAGAAGAATTTCTGGCGCCGTTGCCCGGGAGTCTACGCAAAAGTCAACATACCAAGTACCCATCACAATCCCTTATCTCCTGCACTACATTATTTGCCATTTGCCTCTCGTTTTCCTCTCCCCCACTTCACCCTTGCCGTTTTATTCGCCCTTTTTTCTGTTTGCCTTTTTATCGTTTGCCTTTTTGTTTGCTCGTGTGTTGGATTGCTTGTTTGTCATGATGGCTCAAGATAATACCAAATTATGTGACTTTACCAATACCAACAATAATGATTTCCTTAGCTCTCCGATTGCTCCTATTACCAACACCAAATCTTGTGAAATCAATACTGCTTTGTTGAATCTTGTTATGAAAGATCAATTTGCCGGCCTTCCTAGTGAAGATGCCGCTACTCATCTAAATAGCTTCGTTGATTTGTGTGATATGCAAAAGAAGAAAGATGTTGATAATGATATTGTTAAATTGAAGCTATTTCCTTTTTTGCTTAGAGATCGTGCTAAAGTTTGGTTTTCGTCTTTGCCTAAAAATAGTATTGATTCTTGGAACAAGTGCAAAGATGCTTTTATCTCTAAGTATTTTCCTCCCGCTAAGATCATCTCTCTTAGAAACGATATTATGAATTTTAAGCAACTTGATCATGAACATGTTGCACAAGCTTGGGAGAGGATGAAATTAATGATACGTAATTGCCCTACTCATGGTTTGAACTTGTGGATGATTATACAAAATTTTTATGCCGGATTGAATTTTACTTCTAGAAATCTTTTGGATTCGGCCGCAGGAGGCACTTTTATGGAAATCACTTTAGGAGATGCTACTAAACTCCTAGATAATATTATGGTTAATTATTCTCAATGGCACACTGAAAGATCTACTAATAAAAAAGTGCATGCGATAGAAGAAATTAATGTTTTGAGTGGAAAGATGGATGAACTTATGAAATTATTTGCTACTAAGAGTGTTTCTTCTGATCCTAATGATATGCCTTTATCTACTTTGATTGAGAACAATAATGAATCTATGGATGTGAATTTTGTTGCTAGGAATAATTTTGGTAACAACGCGTATAGAGGGAACTTTAATCCTAGGCCGTATCCTAGTAATCCTTCTAATAATTATGGAAATTCCTACAACAACTCTTATGGAAATTTTAATAAGATTCCCTCTAAATTTGAGAGTAGTGTTAAAGAGTTTATGAATTCGCAAAAGCATTTTAATGCTTTGCTTGAAGACAAATTGCTTAAAGTTGATGAATTGGCTAGGAACGTTGATAGAATTTCTCTTGGTTTTGATTCTTTAAAGCTTAGATCTATTCCTCCTAAGCATGATATCAATGAGTCTCTCAAAGCCATGAGAATTTCCATTGATGAGTGCAAAGAAAGAACCGCTAGGATGCGTGCTACGAAAGATGCCTTTATTAAAGCGTGTTCTTCCAATTTCTATGAAAATCAAGATGAAGATCTAAAAGTTATTGATGTGTCCCCTATTAAATCTTTGTTTTGCAATATGAATCTTGATAATGATGGGACTGAATATGATCCACCTTTACCTAGAAGGCGTTCCAAAAATTTGGAGTTTTTAGATCTTGATGCTAAATTTGATAAAAGTGGGATTAAAGAAATCAAAACCCTAGATGTTGCTAAACCCACTATTTTGGATTTCAAGGAATTTAATTATGAAAATTGCTCTTTGATTGGTTGTATTTCCTTGTTGCAATCCGTGCTAAATTCTCCTCATGCTTATAGCCAAAATAAAGCCTTTACCAAACATATCGTTGATGCCTTGATGCAATCTTATGAAGAAAAACTTGAGTTGGAAGTTTATATCCCTAGAAAACTTTATGATGAGTGGGAACCAACTATTAAAATTAAGATTAAGGATCATGAATTTTATGCTTTATGTGATTTGGGTGCTAGTGTTTCCACTATTCCCAAAACTTTGTGCGATTTGCTAGATTTCCGTGATTTCGATGATTGCTCTCTAAACTTGCACCTTGCGGATTCCACTATTAAGAAACCTATGGGAAGAATTAATGATGTTCTTATTGTTGCAAATAGGAATTATGTGCCCATAGATTTTATTGTTCTTGATATAGATTGCAATCCTTCTTGTCCTATTATTCTTGGTAGACCTTTCCTTAGAACGATTGGTGCAATTATTGATATGAAGGAAGGGAATATTAGATTCCAATTTCTGTTAAGGAAAGGCATGGAACACTTCCCTAGGAAGAAAATAAAATTACCATATGAATCTATCATGAGAGCCACTTATGGATTGCCTTCCAAAGATGGCAGTACCTAGATCTATCCTTGCTTTTATGCCTAGCTAGGGGCGTTAAACGATAGCACTTGTTGGGAGGCAACCCAATTTTATTTTTAGTTTTTTTGCTTTTGCTTCTGTTAGGGGATAAATCTTTGATCTAGCCTCTGGTTAGATGTGTTTTTATGTTTTAGTTAGTGTTTGTGCCAAGTTAAACCTATAGGATCTTCTTGGATGATAGTTATTTGATCTTGCTGTAATTTCCAAAAACTTTTTGTTCACGAAAAAATTTGTTAAAAATCACCAGAACGTGATAAAATAGTGATTACAATTGCTTCTGATCAATAAACAAATTGCCTAGGTATTCCTATTATGATTTATTTGAGTTCCAGAAGTTTGCGTTAGTTACAGATTACTACACACTGTTCTGTTTTTGACAGATTCTGTTTTTCCTGTGTTGTTTGCTTATTTGATGAATCTATGGCTAGTAAAATAGTTTATAAACCATAGAGAAGTTGGAATACAGTAGGTTTAACACCAATATAAATAAAGAATGAGTTCATTACAGTACCTTGAAGTGGTCTTTTTTTTCTTTCGCTAACGGAGCTCACGAGATTTCTGTTGAGTTTTGTGTTGTGAAGTTTTCAAGTTTTGGGTGAAATCTTTTGATGGATTATGGAACAAGGAGTGGCAAGAGCCTAAGCTTGGGGATGCCCATGGCACCCCCAAGATAATCTAAGGACACCAAAAAGTCAAAGCTTGGGGATGCCTCGGAAGGCATCCCCTCTTTCGTCTACTTCCATCGGTAACTTTACTTGGAGCTATATTTTTATTCACCACATGATATGTGTTTTGCTTGGAGCATCTTGTATGATTTGAGTATTTGCTTTTTAGTTTACCACAATCATCCTTGCTGTACACACCTTTTGAGAGAGCCATACATGATTTGGAATTTGTTAGAATACTCTATGTGCTTCACTTATATCTTTTGAGCTATATAGTTTTTCTCTAGTGCTTCACTTATATCTTTTAGAGCACGGTGGTGGATTTGTTTTATAGAAACTATTGATCTCTCATGCTTCACTTAGATTATTTTGAGAGTCTTAAATAGCATGGTAATTTGCTTAAAAAACCTAATATGCTTGGTATTCAAGATTTGTAAAGCTTTCTTTTGAGTGCGTTGAATACTAAGATAAGTTTGATGCTTGATAATTGTTTTGAGATATGAAGATGGTGATATTAGGGTCATGCTAGTTGAGTAGTTGTGAATTTGAGAAATACTTGTGTTAAAGCTTGTGATTCCCGTAGCATGCATGTATGGTGAACCGTTATGTGATGAAGTCAGAGCATGATTTATTTATTGATTGTCTTCCTTATGAGTGGCGGTCGGGGACGAGAGATGGTCCTTTCCTACCAATATATCCCCCTAGGAGCATGCGCGTAATACTTTGCTTTGATAACTTGTAGATTTTTGCAATAAGCATATGAGTTCTTTATGACTAATGTTGAGTCCATGGATTATACGCACTTTTCTTCCTTCCACCATTGCTAGCCTATCTAATACCGCGCACTTTTCGCCGGTATCATACACCCACCATATACCTTCCTCAAAACAGCCACCATACCTACCTATCATGGCATTTCTATAGCCATTCCGAGATATATTGCCATGCAACTTTCCACCGTTTCGTTTATTATGACACGCTCCATCATTGTCATATTGCTTAGCATGATCATGTACTTGACATCGTATTTGTGGCAAAGCCAACGTTCATAATTCTTTCATACATGTCACTCTTGATTCATTGCATATCCCGGTACACCGCCGGAGGCATTCATATAGAGTCATATCTTGTTCTAAGTATCGAGTTGTAATTGTTGAGTTGTAAGAAAAATAAAAGTGTGATGATCTTCATTTTTAGAGCATTGTCCCAAGTGAGGAAAAGGATGATGGAGACTATGATTCCCCCACAAGTCGGGATGAGACTCCGGACGAAAAAAAAGAAAAGAGGCCATAAAAAAAGAGAAAAGGCCCAAATAAAAAAAGAAAAAATGAGAGAAAAAGAGAGAAGGGACAATGTTACTATCCTTTTACCACACTTGTGCTTCAAAGTAGCACCATGATCTTCATGATAGAGAGTCTCTCATTTTGTCACTTTTTTTCATTATAGAACTTGGCTTGTATATTCCAATGATGGGCTTCCTCAAAATGCCCTAGGTCTTTGTGAGGAAGCGAGTTGGATGCACACCCACTTAGTTTCTTTTGTTGAGCTTTCATATACTTATAGCTCTAGTGCATCCGTTGCATGGCAATCCCTACTCACTCACATTGATATATATTAATGGGCATCTCCATAGCCCGTTGATATGCCTAGTTGATGTGAGACTATCTTCTCCCTTTTTTTCTTCTCCACAACCACCATTCTATTCCACATATAGTGCTATATCCATGGCTCATGCTCATGTATTGCGTGAAGATTGAAAAAGTTTTGAGAATGTCAAAAGTATGAAACAATTGCTTGGCTTGTCATCGGGGTTGTGCATGATTTAAATACTTTGTGTGGTGAAGATAGAGCATAGCCAGACTATATGATTTTGTAGGAATAACTTTCTTTGGCCATGTTATTTTGAGAAGACATGATTGCCTTGTTAGTATGCTTGAAGTATTATTATTTTTATGTCAATATGAACTTTTGTCTTGAATCTTTCAGATCTGAATATTCATACCACAATTAAGAAGAATTACATTGAAATTATGCCAAGTAGCACTCCACATCAAAAAATCTGTTTTTGTCATTTACCTACTCGAGGACGAGCAGGAATTAAGCTTCGGGATGCCTGATACGTCTCCAACGTATCTATAATTTTTGATTGCTCCATGCTATATTATCTACTGTTTTGGACCATATTGGGCTTTATTATCCACTTTTATATTACTTTTGGGACTAACCTATTAACCGGAGGCCCAGCCCAGAATTGTTGTTTTTTGCCTATTTCAGAGTTTCGAAGAAACGGAATATCAAACGGAGTCCAAACGGAATGAAACCTTCGGGAACGTTATTTTCTCACCGAATATGACCCGGGAGACTTGGACCCTACGTCAAGAAAGCCACGAGGTGGGCACGAGGTAGGGGGCACGCCTACCCCCCTAGGGCGCGCCCCACCCTCGTGGGCCCCACGAAGCTCCACCGACGTACTCCTTCCTCCTATATATATCTACGTACCCCCAAACGATCAGAACAGGAGCCAAAAACCTAATTCCACTGCTGCAACCTTCTGTACCCACGAGATCCCATCTTGGGGCCTGTTCCGGATCTCCGCCGGAGGGGGCATCCACCACGGAGGGCTTCTACATCATCATAGCCCCTCCGATGAAGTGTGAGTAGTTTACCTCAGACCTTCGGGTCCATAGTTAGTAGCTAGATGGCTTCTTCTCTCTTTTTGGATCTCAATACAATGTTCTCCCCCTCTCTCGTGGAGATCTATTCGATGTAATCTTTTTTTTGCGGTGTGTTTGTTGAGACCGATGAATTGTGGGTTTATGATCAAGATTATCTACGAACAATATTTGAATCTTCTCTGAATTCTTTTATGTGTGATTGGTTATCTTTGCAAGTCTCTTCGAATTATCAGTTTGGTTTGGCCTACTATATTGGTTTTTCTTGCAATGGGAGAAGTGCTTAGCTTTGGGTTCAATCTTGCGGTGTCCTTTCCCAGTGACAGTAGGGGCAGCAAGGCACGTATTGTATTGTTGCCATCGAGGATAACAAGATGGAGTTTTTATCATATTGCATGAATTTATCCCTCTACATCATGTCATCTTGCTTAAGGCGTTACTTGTTTTCTTGAACTTAATACTCTAGATGCATGCTGGATAGCGGTCGATGAGTGGAGTAATAGTAGTAGATGTAGGCAGGAGTCGGTCTACTTGTCTCGGACGTGATGCCTATATACATAATCATGCCTAGATACTCTCATAACTATGCTCAATTCTGTCAATTGCTCAACAGTAATTTGTTCACCCACCGTAAAATACTTATGCTCTTGAGAGAAGCCACTAGTGAAATCTATGGCCCCCGGGTCTATCTCCATCATATCAATATTCCATCACTTTATTATTGCTTTGCTTTTTTACTTTGCTTTTACTTTTACTTTGCATCTTTATCACAAAAATACCAAAAATATTATCTATCATCTCTATCAAATCTCACTCTCGTAAGTGACCATCAAGGGATTGACAACCCCTTATCGCGTTGGTTGCGAGAAGTTATTTGCTTTGTGTAGGTATGAGGGACTCGCGCGTAGCCTCCTACTGGATTGATATCTTGGTTCTCAAAAACTGAGGGAAATACTTACACTACTTTGCTGCATCATCCTTTCCTCTTCGGGGAAATCCAACGCTGTGCTCAAGAGGTAGCAAAGGCTTAGAAGAAGCTCACGATCGGTCATCACACACGAGGTAGTGGCTTGAGGATTTTGATTGGTGGCTTTAGCAGTAGAGTCCTCGGTTGCAGAGTCATCATTGGTGGAGTAAGATGCAACCTTATGAAATTGACCATCCAATGGACGAGTGCCTTCATCAATAACAACAGCTTTGCCTTTTTCATCAAGCGAGGAAATGGTCCTTTTGAGGACTTCAATAGGAGGCAGAAAGCTGAGGTGATTCTGAAAATTAGCCTCGTATGGAATTGAAGATTTGGTCCTAATGAATTTCATGATATAAGGAGTATAGGGCTTCAATTGAAATGGCGACAGCGCAACATTGGCCAAAGTCCTCATGAAGAAATCGTGATAGTTAATAGGAATACCATGAATGATGTTGACAGTAGATTCTTCATGATGCCAACAACTTCTTCCTCAGAGTTGTGACCTTTGATCGGACTGAGGGTTTTGGTCAATATGCGGTAGACGGTCCTGGGCACATACAACTAATCTTTCACGAGGAAAGTGGTTCTTGGAGCTTGGCCAGGATGTAAAGGCTTCATCAACACTTGCATGAGATGATTTTGAAGTTCAGGTTCCTCATACATGAGCCTTGCACCTTCTGCCGGAGGGCTTACTGGGATGGCATGAAGTAATTCAGAGGCTGGAGCTTTATAGTGAGTGTTCGCCGTCATCTAGTCCAGAACCCATGAATTGACATCTGAGACATTTCCAGTGAGGTGCAGAGTTGCATAAAACTGAAGAATTGGCTCTTCATTCCAATCACAAATGTCAGCACAGAAATTGAGGAGTCCATCTTCGTGAAGAACCTTCAAAACTAGTTGAAAGCATGGAATGGACTCCATATCCACATGATGGATTTGACGGTGTTGGAAAACTTTGTCCTTGTCAAACAGAACAAAGGCATAGAAATTCATCTGACTTGCAGTCCAAAACCTCTTGCACCTTAATCTTGCTGAGTCATAAGGATTTTCATCGGTGAAGAAATGATGCTCAGTGAAGAAATCAACATTTTTGAATTTAGGCCTCCTTGTGCCAAATTGAGGATTTTGAGGCTTGGGCTGAAGAATTTGTAGTAGTAGGCCTCAAAACCTCTTCAGTCACAACTTCTGGTGTAGCAGGCTAAGGAATTGAAGCGGCAGTTTCATCAGCAGCTGTCTGGTTCTCCATTTCTTTAGTTGATGCAGCTAGAATTTCCTTAGGAATAGATTGGAGAGAAGTTTGACGTCCTTCAGACCCTGTCAATATTTCTTCAGTATGCACAGGGGACTGAGGAATTTGATGGGGAGGTGTGGCGATTGGTGAATTAGGGTGAAGAGTTTCCCAATAATCATCATTTAGGATAGGATTAGTTGAGCCAATATCCACATCCTCATCAATTTCTTTGATGCCCACCTCTTCAGAAGTGAACTGAGGCATAGGCGATGATACCAGAGGTGTTGAAGCAACAACTTCCACCTCAATTTCTTCGTCCATCTGCTCTGAGGAAGCAGCAAAATGATTTTCTTCATCATTGTCGTCATCTGCAATGACATATTCTTCACCAAACGGAACTAATTCCTTTGATGGCACAATAGAAATTGGAACAACATCAATTGGTTAATTGAAAGAGCTCGTCAAAGTCCTCACTTTCTTGGGATCTGAGGATTCTGCAGAGGTTGATGATTTCCTTTTCCTTGCGGCTTCCTTCTCCCCAGCTTTAGTTTTCTTCACTTCTGATGCACAAGGAAGTGTTGTTTTCTTCATCTTTGAAGACTTCGCAGGAGGAGCAGAGGATGAAGTTGGTGCATTTTCTTCAGGATCGACTAATGCAGTCGCCCTGGCATTCATAGTTTCTTCAGGCACAACAGTTCCTTCAGCTGGCCTTCATTGTTCTTCAGGCACAACATTGGTGGTTGCCCTAGCATTTTCTTCAGGAGCAGGAACTTCTTCAGCTGCCCTGGTAGCTTCTTCAGCAGCCTGAATTTCTTTAGCTGCGCTTACAGTTTCTTCAGCAGGCTGAGCAGAAACTTCGGGTTGACGAATTTTTTGTTGCGATGGAGATGCAACACTTGCCTTGAGGCTCTTCGCGATCTTGACAAAGCTGACCTTGGCTCCTAGCCAATTAGCATGGTATTGGTCAAATTCATCACTGAGGACTTTGATTTCCTTCTGAATAGAGACAAGATCGCCAGGTGAAAGTGCAACTATCCTTGGGTGGTTTTGGTAATTCCTAACAACATATAACTCATTGAACTAATGCTATTTCAAGATGATCATTTCAGAAAGTTCAATGATTGGCATGGCATGGATTAGGAATGTGTACCCCTGAAAATGCTAAGGACACATATTGGCTCAAGCTCAAGACTCTACATTTTCATTTTAGTGATCCAAGATCACATTAGGTCCATAGGAAAAGCCAATACTATTAAAAGGGGATGAGGTGTTGCTTAATGGCTTGCTTGCTCAAAATGCTTAGTGATATGCTCCAAAAGCCCTCAACCACTTTCTCATATCCACATATGTCCCAAACCAAAAGTCAAACTCGCCCCTAGCGATTTGATCTATCCGGCACCACCGAGTTCATTTGACATAGCCACTGCCAAAAACCCTAGTCATTTCGGTCCCACCGATAGGGATCTCGGTCTCACCGAGATGGGATTGCAAACTCTTTGTTTCCCTTCGTAACGTTTCGGTCCAACCAAGATGAGCGATCAGTCCCACCGAGTTCGCAATGCAAACTCTTTGTTTCCCTTTCGTAACGTTTCGTTCCCACCGAAATGAGTGATTCGGTCCCACCGAGTTTGCCTGACCAACTCTCTGTTTGCCTATTACAGAAATTGGTCCTACCGAGTTTATGTGATCGGTCTCACCGAGATTATGTTATGCCCTAACCCTAACAAAATCGGTCCTACTGAGTGGACATGTCGGTCCCACCAAAAATCCTAATGTTCACATTTCGAACTAAGTTGGTCTGACCGAGTTTCATGATTCGGTCCCACCGAGTTTGGTAAATTGTGTGTAACGGTTAGATTTTGTGTGGAGGCTATAAATACCCCTCCACCCACTCTTCATTCATGGAGAGAGCCATCAGAACATGCCTACACTTCCAGCATACATTTTCCGAGAGAGAACCACCTACTCATGTATTGCAACCAAGATATTCCATTCCAACCACAAGAATCTTGATCTCTAGCCTTCCCCAAGTTGCTTTCCACTCAAATCATCTTTCCACCAAATCCAAATCTATGAGAGAGAGTTGAGTGCTGGGGAGACTATCATTTGAAGCACAAGAGCAAGGAGTTCATCAACAACACACCATCTATTCCCTTTTGGAGAGTGGTGTCTCCTAGATTGGTTAGGTGTCACTTGGGAGCCTCTGACAAGATTGTGGAGTTGAACCAAGGAGTTTATAAGGGCAAGGAGATCGCCTACTTCGTGAAGATCTACCCTAGTGAGGCAGGTCCTTCGTGGGCGATGGCCATGGTGGGATAGACAAGGTTTCTTATTCATGGACCCTTCATAGGTGGAGCCTCCATGGACTTGCGTAGCCGTTACCCTTCGTGGGTTGAAGTCTCCATCAATGTGGATGTACGATAGCACCACCTATCGGAACTACGCCAAAAATCTCTGTGTCTACATTGTGTTTGCTCCCTCCAAACTCCTCCATTTACCTTCATATGCAAATGTTTTACATTCCGCTGCTATACTCTTAGATTTGCATGTGTAGGCTGATTGCTTGACTTGTGCTAAGTTGCTAAAATCTGCCAAGACTTAGAATTGGGAAAAGGCTAGATTGTTATTTGGTCAAGTAGTCTAATCACCCCCCTCTAGACATACTTTCGATCCTACAAGTGGTATAAGAACTTTGGTTTCCATTTGCCTTGATTTCCATAGCTTTTGGTGATCATAGCCTTGATTTCACAACCTAGGAGAGTATGGCGTCTAGCGAGGGAAATTACCACCATAGAGGTCCTTTGATGGTACTAATTTTGCTAGTTGGAAGCATAAGATGAAAATGCATATTCTTGGACATAACCCCGCCGTTTGGGCTGTTGTGTGTATTGGCTTGCAAGGTGAATTCTTTGATGGGAGAGAACCGAACCATGAAGCTACCGCGGAAGAGTTGAAGATGTTGCAATACAACGCTGAAGCTTGCGATATCCTCTTTAACGGATTGTGCCCTGAAGAATTCAACAAAATCAGCCGTCTTGAGAATGCAAAGGAAATTTGGGACGCTTTGATTGATATGCACGAGGGTACCGACTCCGTCAAGGAATCCTAATTGGATGTGCTTCAAAGTCAACTTGAAAAGTTCAAAATGAAGGATGGTGAAGGTGTCGCTGAAATGTACTCTAGGCTTGCTCTCATCACAAATGAGATTGCCGGCTTAGGAAGTGAAGAGATGACTGATAGATTCATCATCAAGAAGATCCTAAGAGCCTTTGATGGAAAATATGATACCGTGTGCACATTGATCCAAATGATGCCCAACTACAAAGTTCTCAAGCCAGCGGAAGTCGTTGGAAGAATTGTTGCTCATGATATGTCACTCAAGGATAAGGAAGAGCTTCACAACAAGTCAAGTGGTGCTTACAAAGCTTCATGTGATGCTCCTACATCATCAAGTGAGAAACAAACCTTCAATGAGGAATTGAGCCTAATGGTGAAGAACTTCAACAAGTTCTACAAGAGTAGAAGCAAAGAAAGAAGTTCGAAGTCAAGGTCCTACAATGACAAAAGATCTTCGAGTCATGAGCGTAATTGCTACAATTGTGGAAGACCCGAACACTACTCCAATGAGTGTACGACCCCCTACAAAAGAAGAGAAGAATCACCACCAAGAGAGAGGAGGAGGAGTAGAGATGATCGTTATGAACGAAGAACCCCTTGGAGAAGCAAGGATTCGGAAAGGAAGGACAAATCATCAAAGAGCTACACAAAACGAAGACATCAAGCTCATGTTGGTGAATGGGCATCCGGCTCCGACTCCGACCATCACTCCGAAAGAAGTTATCACTCCGACTCCAAATATACTCAAGATGAAGGTGTTGCCGGTTTAGCACTTGTGTCAACCAACTCCTATGACATATTTGACTCACCAAATGAAGGAATTGGAAGATGCTTCATGGCTAAAGGCCCAAAGGTATCACACCCCGAGTATGTTGATTTCAATAGTGATGAAGATGATTTGCTAGGTGATGATGATTTACTTGTTGACAACTCTAGTGATGAAAACTATGATGAACTTGCTATTAATCATGCTAATCAAGATAAAATGAATGATAATGATAAGAAGGAGATTGAGCGTCTAACTAAAGAACTAAACACTCTTAAGTTAGCTCATGAAACTACCTTGCACTACAAAAAAAAGACACATCCGTGACATTTTGGGCCGAACGAATTTTTTTTTCTGTCATACTTATGACACTTCTATGATGATAATTGTGACAAAACCCGGTATCATCATAGATGTGGTGGGGTCCTACTTCTATGACAAAAAATCATGACAGAAAATGGGCTTTTCGCCCTGGGCGGGCCGAAGACGCAGCTGCATGACATTCTTTGGGCCGTCCATGATGGAAAAAACCATGGTAGAAGCGAGGGCGAGGAAAACATCAGGGTGTTCCCGGTTACGGTGGGTGGTCGGGGCCGAGTGATGCGTGTTTCTCTCGTACACGCACACGCATGGGTGCGAGGCGTTGGGCTCTAACTGAACCCGAGCAAGGCGTTGGGCTCTAACTGAACCCGAGTGATTGCACTGCAGGCTACGCGTTACTAAACCCGAACGATCGATCGATGGCTGTTAACTGAACCCGATCGAGCGATTCCTTCGCTACTGCTGCTAACTGAAGCCGATCGATGCTGCCTATGGATGAACAGTGAACGTTGCTGGGGGGGGGGGTTGGATGAACAGTTCCTGGTGGGGGTGGATGAACAGTACCCGTGGTGTTGCCTCTGGATGAACAGGACCCCGATCGATCGAGCCGGTTGGGGCTGGATGAACAGGACCCCGTGGAGGGCAGGATGAACAGGACCACCCCGTGGAGGGCTGGATGAACAGTAGATGGTGGAGGGCTGGATGAATAGTAGCCCGTGGAGGGGTGGTTGAACAGGAGCCCGTGGAGAGGGCTAGTTGAACAGTAGCCGGTGGAGTAGTGCGCGGTGGAGGCTGGATGAACAGGAGCCCGTGGATGAACAGTCGCGGGTGGAGGCTGGAGGAGGTAGACGGTGGATGAACAGTAGCCCGTGGAGGCTGGAGGGGGTCGACGGTGGAGATGAACAGTATCCCATGGAGTCCCGTTTTGCGGTACGCCACACCCCTCCTGATGAACAGGACCCCCGTTTCGACCGTAGTGCTCCAACACAAGTCCGTTTCCTCCGTTTTGCGGTACGCCACACCCCTCCCGATCAACAGGACCCCCGTTTCGACCGTTGGAGGTCTGTTTCCTCCGTTTTGCGGTACGCCAGACCCCTCCCGATGAACAGGATTCCGTTTCGAACGTGGCCGGTCGAACACAAGGCCGTTTCCTCCGTTCTGTGGTACGCCAGGCCTCGTTTCCATTGGCTGTTCCGTCCAAGCCCTCCCGATGAACATGACGACGCATTCCGTTCTGACCCAGCCGGTTGGCTCCCCATGAACACGATGACGACGCTGTTTCTCCGTTCCGACCCAGCCATGTACACGAGCCCTGGCCGTACGTACGCGCGAGTAGGTGTTCGAGACCCCGCCCGTATGTACGTATGTGGCCGTATTTACTTTCTTGCACCCTGGCCGTTGTGCGTACGTGTACATGCTACGTGCGTGCCTCTACTACGACACGTGCGCGCCTCTACATCGACCAGTATGCACGTACACGTTCGCGACCAGAATGACAACGCTACGTACGCTTCAACCAGGTGGGTCCTGACTGTCAGGCACTTCCTTGCCTGCGAAGATGTAGTTGGTGGGTCCCGGCAGTCAGGGGGGCGAATCGTTTTTTGCCCATACGCACTTCCTTGCATGCGAGATGTAGCTGGAGGGTCCCAACAGTCAGGGGGAAATGTTTTTTCGCGAAATACGGTGGCCCGTCCGGTGGGTCCCTGCTGTTAGGTGGAGGAATAATTATTTTGCGCGTAATAAGGAGGCACTTCCTTGCGGCCGCCATGGACCCAGCTGTCAGCCTCTCCACGTACAGTACTCTTCCAATGGAAGTCGTTCCTTGACCACGTTGACCATGCCACGCCGAGAGCACCAGGGCGGTGGACGACGGCGAGGCCTAGGAAGGGGACAACGCGGAGCCGGGGAAGACGCGACAGTGGAAGCCCGCGCGGAGAGGAGTACGAGGGTTCACTGGTTCAGTTGTGGTGTGAGGCTGCCGTCACCGCAGGGCCTGGCCAGCGGTAGGAATAGTAGGGGGCGGTGAGGCCTCCGCAGCAGCACAGCCAGCCACGGAAGGTAGGAGCATGTGGCACGACCGGCGCTGCTTTGGGCGACTCGAGCAAGAAGACCAGAGGTTGAAGAAGCACTACGACTGTTGGATGGACATCGTATGGTCACTGGAGCTAGAATTGTTCATATTGACTAAGTTGACAAAGCACTCTGTCCCCGTCAACTTAGTAGGCCCACAAGTCAGCCTCCCACCAAGGTGGCCCCCAACTAGCAGGGGGGTATTCATTTTTTTGTGCGTAATAAGGAGGCACTTCCGGTGCGTCTGAGCTGACAGCGGGAGGAACGTTTTTTTCGCGAAATACGGTGGCCCGTCCGGTGGATCCCATCAGTTAGGGGGGAAACATTTTTTTTGCCAAATACGATGGCCCGTCCGGTGGGTCCCTGCTGTCAGGTGGAGGAATAATTATTTTCCGCATAATAAGGAGGCACTTCCTTGCGGCTGCCGTGGACTCAGCTGTCAGCCTCTCCACGTACAGTACTCTTCCGATGGAAGTCGTTCCTTGACCACGTTGACCACGCCGCACCGAGAGCACCAGGGCGGTGGATGACGGCGAGCGGTGAGGCCTAGGAAGGGGACGACGCGGAGCCGGGGAAGACGCGGTAGTGGAAGCCCGCGCGGAGAGGAGTACGAGGGTTCACTGGTTCAGCTGCGATGTGAGGCTGCCGTCACCGCAGAATAACAGGGGGTGTGGGTGAGTGGAGGGATGACTTGGCCAGCGGTGGGAGTAGTAGGGGGCGGTGAGGCCTCCGCGGCAGCACAGCCGACCACGGGAGGCAGGAGCAGGCGACACAACCGTCGCTGCTTTGGGCGGTTGGAGCAAGAAGACCAGAGGTTGAAGAAGCACTACGGTCGTTGGATGGACATCGTACGGTCACTGCAGCTAGAATCGTTCATATTGACTAAGTTGACAAAGCCCTTGGTACGAGTGGGCCCACAGGCCAGCTTCCGAAACGGTGCGCCCTAGATGTCAGGGGGAGGAATCATTTTTTGGGCAGGTGAAGCTAGAATATCCGAGATTGAAGAAGAAGCACAACATCCATTGGATGGACATCCAATGGACACTGCTGCTAGAACCGTGTGTGACTATAATAAGTTGACAAAGCCTTACATACGCGTCAACCTTTTTTTAGGCGATGCATCAACTTAGTAGGCCCCCAAGTGTGTGGCAGAGAACTTATAGCCCATTTGCAATTTGTAAGAATGTACAACCCATTTTTGAATTCTAATGGAATTTACCACAGCCCATTTACAGTTTGTTAAAAGCACAACCCATTTTCTAGCTAGGACAACGATTAATAATTTCAACCAACCGTTCAAGACAGAATTCAATAAAATTTCCCACATTTTGATGGGATCCGAAATATTTTTATCCCAAAATTTCTAGTCAGATTAAATATAAATTTGTATTACGTAAAAATCTAACGAAACATTGTGCGCGCAACAATAAAAAATTAAGATTTTCAAAATCCATAAATAATATTTTGTAAACTAATTTCGTGCTTGGTGCATTTTTTATAGTTACTGCCCAGTTTTTATAATTACATCCCATTTATTATTTTTAAAGCCCATTTTCTTGTTAAGCCTAATGCATCCCTCCTAGGAAAGATTTGCAGCCCAGTGGGGCGGAGAATAACAAGTTGACCTTGCCTGGGTATTCCTCAAAAAAATGTATAGCTGGGATAGCCATTTTCACCTTGAAAAATAATAATATCTGGGCTGGATATCTGTCCTGGGCTAGACGGGCCACAGCCCGCCCAGTTAATACCCTGCTCTCCTCTGAACAACAACGAAAACATCGCCAAGAAAAACTTTGCAGTGCTCACGCCTCAAAAACATAAATACTGCTCGAGCTGCTTGGTCCCAGCTGTCGGCCGCACCTTGTGCAATTCTCTCGTTTATATTGACTACATAGGTTGACAATGGTGTGGGACCGTGATGTTAGGAAACCAGGAGGAAGCAAAAAAAATATAGTTGTACATAATTAGGAGGCACTTGCGTACGTACGACTATGGCCCTAGTGGGTCCCTACTGTCAACCAGTCAAAATAAAGTCATCTCCTGAATCCTCATGTTCATTGACCATGTTAACAATGCTCGGCGCCACGCCGAGCGCAATACTCGAAGGACGACGGAGAGGGCCTCGCAGGCCCTACGGATGGTCTGATACAGCGCCCGCTGCTCATTCAGGAAGCCAGGATCATCGGACACCTATGAGCACCTTCGAGAGACTGAGACGGCATGAAAGGGTAAGGCCGTGCTTGGGAGCTCTGGTTTATTTCACACCTGTATTAAGATACAAGTGTAATTTACTCGTCATTGGAAACAAGGCATAAAATACAGGCGTAATGAAACAGAGGGCCCGAGGTCTGTAAGTAAAACTGGCAGGTTACGCGTGTAATTTGAGAGACCGGTGTATATTTTACTAGTCGAAATCGACCAACCAAGCGCTTTGCCCAAGACCATCTACTTTTATTTACAAGCGTCAGTTTTACAAGCGGTTTTGGTTGGAAAACGACGATCCAATCACGGCCTAAGATGATGAGTTGGTCGGAAGATCATATGGTTTCACGTCTAACCTACCCGACTTGTCATATAGGCTATGAATGAAACATAAGACGATGAACTTCTTAAGCATGAAAATAACAGAAGAGGATGATCTTCCTAACAAGCAAATCACTGGCATTAGATTGACATGCAAAACAATACGAAGCATTATTCTCAGGAGGCACGGTGAACAGCTCGTGATGCCGCATGCCACAACATTCCAAGCTCAACTTTGCAATCAAACACAAGGCCTGGCATTACATAGACAATATTCAGAACAAACTCTTAAAATATCTTACATAAGTCAACATTCATGTGACTATGCATCTCAGCAGAGTAAATATTTACTTCTGAACTGAAGACAGGAATAGGAAAAAACGATCGACGTTGCTCACAGCAAAGGGCGTCCCACACAAAAATATCAAATGCATGTCTTCTGGCTAACATCAATGAGCAAAAATTGACAAGGTTTTCCAATTCCAATATATTAAACTAATGTCAACTTTGACAAGCTTTTCCCATTCAAAATATGTAATGCCTATGATTGTGGAACGGGTAGGGTTTGTCATCAGTTTGTCATCTGATAGTCCAGTGGCTCAAGGTGACGACGAATGATTAGAGAACCATTCGATGTATTGTGCATGATGAAGTATTATTATGGAGAACACGAACCATCTGAACATTTTATGCAGTTCCACTAAAATCAAGCTGAGTATCCCTGTGGATTTCGTATTTATATGCTGCCAGAAAACAAAGACACATCAGCACACACATGAATATTGGCCCCAGTGTCAACCCACCAATCGGTGGACTAACAAACTGAAAGTACGGTAAACAGATTACCATACCCAGATGCCCCATCATTGTTGCTTAGAGTGACATTGACAGACTTGGAGTCCTGTCCTGGCTTCCTGGTACTTGTTTGGGAACTTGTTTGCCCAGTGTTCCTCCGAACCACAAGTAAAGCAGCCATCTCTTCTTTTGTCTTTCTTCTTACCCTTCTTAATGGCCGACGCTGGCAGCACCATTCAAACATATAGTCCGGTGGCTCAAGGTGACGATGAATGATTAGAGAACCATTCGATGTATTGTGCATGATGAAGTATTATGGAGGACACAAACCATCTGGACATTTTGTGCAATTCCACTAAAATCAAGCTGAGCATCCCTGTGGATATCGTATTTATATGCTGCAAGAAAACAAAGACACAACAGCACACACATGAATATTGGCCCCAGTGTCAAATCACCAATCGATGGACTAACAAACTGAAAGTACGGTAAACAGATTACCATACCCAGATGCCCCATCATTGTTGCTTAGAATGACATTGACAGATTTGGAGTCCTGTCCTGGCTTCCTATACTTGTTTGGGCACTTTTTGCCCAGTGCACTCCACGTGTTGTAGAGTTTCCTATGTGCTCTCTGCAGACTAGTCATGTCACCAGCGTCTACTAATACTCTGTAAAGCTTCTCGATCATTCCTTGTGTAATGTAGCGCAAACAGTGACTGCTTCTTTCTGCAAAGTGGTAAGACCAACTGGACCCACTAATGCAGCAGTTTGCCTTAGACACATTGGCTCCTTTTGTGCAGTTCAACTAAAATCAAAGTCAGAATAAAACCGAGCTTTAATTTTGATATCCCTGTAAGCAACAAAAGGTATAAGGGAAACAATTACCGAGAAATAACGGTTGATGACTTGTACTCCCAGAAGAAAAACATATACTAATCTACCTTATCTTAATGGGAAACAAAGCAAGCGAGTAGAAATTCTCAATCAGTGTGGTTCAGTCATATTAACTGAGACATTATCTTAACAATGCCTTGTTTCAACATGTATAAAGAACGACAAAGCAGAAAAGTATCATTCCTAAAACAATGCGACTGATTCATTTTAACAGAGACATTATCTTAACAATACCTTGGTTAAATATGTGGAAAGAACTACAAAGCAGGATAGTACCATTTGTAAAACAATGTAACTGATATATAATAACAGAGACATTATCTGAACAATACATTTCTTAAACATGTACTCCGACCGATCCCTAACAGAAATGGTACTCCCGCTGATCCCTAACAAGTGTTGCAGTTTTGAACTAAGATTCAGTAGTTAATTCTGAGGAAAGTCGGTACTGACCTTTCAGGACCAAGATTTGAAACAACTCGTGAGGAAGACCTCAGAGAGATCTCAACACATATATGGAAATCCGGTCTCATTTTGTGCAGTTCCACCAAAATTAAGCGAAGCAAAATGTCGCAATAGCAACAAGTTGAATAGATATCCCTGTTTTAACAGAGGCAAAAAAGGAATCAATTACTGGCCAATAAAGGAGGATGAAACATGCGGCCACAAAAAAGGTAATCCCGCCAATCCCTAACTAGTGTTGCAGTTTTGAAATAAGATTCAGTAGTTAATTCTGAGAGTGGCATTGCTTAATTTTACCAGCGGCATTAGATTAACAAAAAGCATAAACAGTTCCAGGGGAGAGTGGGCGCAACAACAACATGTGCTTCCATCTACTTATAAAGGGGGTGATGCAGAGTTTGTTGTAACAAAGCAACAAGCATAATGTCTGGGTTGGTCCCATTTTTGTTCACTACTTAATGGGAAAAGATAGCAATACAATAGCTTCAATTCAACATTTATTTAAAATAGTACCAATACAAGTAGCACAACATCTCAAAACACACTACACGATCATGTGGATGAAGGGAAGTACCAACCTGTCATGACGCACACAAGATCACGTACGAATCTGCCAACACGAATAGGAAATCCAATCTCGTTTTGTGCAGTTACTCTGAAATCAAGTAAAGTCGCCGGTGTGACATTTAAGTTTGCTATAGCAACAAGTTGAATAGATATCCCTGATTTAACAGAGGCAAAAAAGGAAACAATTACTGCCAATAAAGGAGGATGAAACATGCGGCCACAAAAAGAAGCATCTACCTTATCTTGATGGAAAACAAAGTATAGGACAGTAGCATTTCTAAAATGGTTGCATTGATTCGTATTAACAGAGAAATTCTCTTAAAATAGTTCAGTAGTTAATTATGAGAGTGGCATTGCTTAAAATACAATAGCTTCAATTCAACATTTATTTAAAACAGTACCAATACAAGTAGCACAACATCTCAAAACACACTGCACGATCATGTGGATGGGACATGGGACATGCCAGCACCATGTGTGTCCACACGTATAAATGGGTGATGCAGAGTATGTAGCCAAGTAGCATATCTCCGTTGGTCCCATATTTGTTCTCTTTGAAAATTTTTCCGATGTGAGGGCAGCAAATCTAGTCCTGCACAAACTACCCAACCCCCCAGTTTCTTTCCTTTTCAACAAAGAGTTTGGTTCCTTATAGATGTGTGTACTGGGTTACCCCCTTTTTCCCTTTTCGACCAATAAAGCGGCTGGATAGCTAGTCTATACTACTTTCCCTCCCTCCTTTCCTCATTGAACCACGTCCTAGATTCATGCTCCACCCCACCGCACCCTTCTTTCCTCTTTGAACCAAGACCTAGATTCGACTACAGAATCGAAGAAGATCAGCATGCAGCTAGACCAATGACAGTTTCAAAGAAACTTATATCTTAGGGTCGTCGGGATGTGGCAAGGCGTGCAACGGGAGGTCGGATCTGCCCACACTACATACGACAGTGAGGAAGAAGGGGTCGATGGCCCTCCCGCATAGGTGCTGGGTGAAAGAGAAAAGCGCAGCCGGTAGTGGATTGCCTCCCTCGCCGAAGGCGATAGAGTGAACGCTGCACCTCCTCCCCTTCCCGGTGCGACGGGATCCGGACGCCTCCTTCGCCAGCTGTCTGTGAGGGGGGTGAGAGAG
Organism: Triticum urartu; assembly: GCF_056163025.1. Lineage (NCBI taxonomy): Eukaryota > Viridiplantae > Streptophyta > Magnoliopsida > Poales > Poaceae > Triticum > Triticum urartu. Next base: position 26,848,161 of record NC_141876.1, read on the forward strand.
ACAGAGGCCACAATGCAGTCTTGTTTAGATCTGGTGAAGAGGGTGAGAGACAGTGAATATAGCAAACCCTAGCAAAGGAACGCTGAGCCTCCAGCATGTATATATACATGTAGTGTGGCGAGAGTGTGGAGAGTGCAAACCCTAGCGAACAAGCGTTGAGGCTCCAGCTTATATATATATATATACTGTAGTACGGACTGAGCTCCGGTGCCTTAACTGCACCTGCTTTTGGCAGTATGATAGGTGGGCCAGCCACATTTTGGGCCCACCTGTCATAAACCCAGAGGCAGGTGCACTAAAGTCAATGAAGCTGCATCCATATAGTACTCGTCTATACGACTAATATATAGTGGAGTGGTTTTCTTATTCTCTCCATAACAATCATTTTTAATTGTGTAAGTACGAAACGAAACTCTTTATTTAACGTACCGGTGAAGAAAACTACTACTCCCTCTGTTCCTAAATATTTGTCTTTCTAGAGATTTCAACAAATGACTACATACGGAGCAAAATGAGTGAATCTACACTGTAAAAAATGTCTATATACATCCGTATGTGGTAGTCCATTGCAAACCACTTGAAAGACAAATATTTAGGAACAGAGGGAGTACTTCCGATGCACTAACGATCCACGCGTCCTGGTCGCCCTTCCTGTCCTTCACGTGCGGTACACTATCCTCCCTTAAGTGAACAACCACACATGCGCCAAATTATCGGAAACGTGTGAGAGTGTGTACAAATAAAGAATTTTAATTTCAATTATCGGAAAGGTTTGAGAGTACGTACAGTTTGCCCTCTCTAATAATTATGGTTTGTTGTGTTCGGCCTAAACTTGGTCAAACTTTACAAAGTTTGACTTCAGTCAAATCTAATATGCGGAGTAAATAAAAATGGAGGGCTACTACGTCCATTCGGGTTTTTAGTCCACACCATTTTTTAATCAAAGTTAATAGTTGGATAAATAAAATTATATGGGAGCTGGAGACAAAGTTGTGAGAAGGCTTAGAAATCAATACAAAACTTATGCTCTTAGTACCAACGTCGATCCTTCTTCGAGGAAACATTTGGTTCATAGCCAATTGTGTGATAAAATTGCACCAACGTGAAAGACGACTGCGTCTCCAACGCAACCAAGGTGAACTAACGAAGGATATCATCTTTGTGGGTAACAAGCAAAGAGCACTGATGGAAGACAACTTGTTTTTCATTGAAAATCGATCAGCTTCACCAGCCGACACAACCGTGAGGCGCAACCACGAGCATCGATAGGTCATCGTGGTGATGGATCATCCATTTGGCATCAAGTTTGGGTGAGGCACCTATGAAGTTCGACAAATCCTCACTGTAGTTTGTTTCTTCTCAGTAGTCAAGCTCGAGGAAGGAAGAACCACGTGGCAGAGGACAGTGAGGCGGAACAACAATGGCCATCCAATTTTGTGCAGTTCCACTAAAATTGAGGAAGACATGCCCGGGTATGGAGATACACATCGCTGTTTCCAAAACTATAAAAAAAGGGATATAGTGTTGTTACTTTGTTTTACAAGATTAACAACGACATCTCAATTGTCAATAAGAATTATGAAAAGTACACCAACAAACAGAAGCATCATGATTGTCTTGATGGGAACTAAACCAGGATACCCGAGAAAAAAATCATTTCTTCATTTAGCCAGTGATAGTATTAGATTAGCAGCAGCAATAGGAGCATATGGACAATGACCGCACAACCACCATGTACTTTTTGTCGAAACAACATGTATACCTCCACCGAGGCATAAATCAGGACAACTTTTCGAGTGGCATTTCCTCTATAATAGTAGGTGATGTTGGACCAGCCGACGAACCCTAGCTACTATACATGGGGAGCTGGGGAGTAGTCACATAGAAGAAAACCCGCATGCAGCGACCTGGGGAGCTGGACCAGTACAGGAAGTTAAACCTCAGGTGGGCGAGATGTCGCTTAGGCGGGCGGGCGGGATCTGCCCACACGACGGCAGCGAACAAGGGCGCGGAGGACCTTCGTCCGTGCCAGCACCGGCTCCGAGAGGACGGTGCGCATCGGCTTCCTCCATCGCCGACGGCGACAACGTCAACGCTGCACCTCCTCACCTACCGCAGCGGACGGGATTCGGCCGGATCTGTGACCACCGGTGAGGAGAGAGATAGTGTGGACACAGTCATCTTGTTTTGATATGGAGAGGGTGAGAGAGCGAGACGCGAGAAACTCTATCAAACAAGAGGCTATAATGGAGTAAAACAATCTCTCCATAGCAGTGGTTTTAAATAGAATATGCGCGTTCCCAGAAAAAAAGAAATGAAAACTGGCGGACAATTTTTTAACGTACCAAGAAAGAAAACTCGATCAAAAACACGCCCCCGCTTCCAGGTCGCGAGAGTCATTGCACACACACACATAGACATAGACATGCATATCTGTGTTTACGTAAAATTCCATTTCCATATCCATCTCCAATCATATTTGTCCAACTGGCACATTATTTACATCGTTAATTATATACGCGGCAATATTAACGTACAACATCTCTTGTTTGAAGGCGTCCAGACCGCTGCCACGGCCGCTCCTGACCAACCCGAACCCTCTTCATCACCCGTGCATGCTTCCCGCCTGAAACGGTCAGTGCCGCATTCATGCCCGGCCAGAGCGGACGCGACCTCTCACTGGCGCTGGCATTGAAGCGGCGCGCCGACCGAGAGAGCGTCGCCCGCGCCGCTTCCTGGTGCACGCGACTGCTCCGCGTTCAAAGGTCACAATAGCCGGCCACAACATGCATGTAAAAAGTTCTTGGGAGTCCGTGCTACAGCTAGCTGTCCTCCCCCAACCCGTCAATCTCTTCCAGTAGTACTAGTACTCCATGGCGCGATCCATCGACAAGCAGGCGGGAAGTTATTGTATACTCGGTTTGCGGTGAGTGGCATGCCGAGCGGCCGTGTGGGGTCGAGCCGTGGAGGAGGGTGAGACACGAACGTGACAGACGTGATTTAAACATTGGTTTTGCTCGATGGTGTGATCCAACGAAATGAAATGTTGGTTTCTCCCCGTTTCCATTTTTTCTCTGAAAAAACGGAAACTTTCCACTCTATTTTCATTCCTACTCCAAGGTGATACGTCTCCGTCGTTTCTACTTTTCCAAACACTTTTCCCTTGTTTTGGACTCTAACTTACATGATTTGAATGGAACTAACTCGGACTGACGCTGTTTTCAGCAGAATTGCCATGATATTGTTTTATGTGCAGAAAACAAAAGTTCTCGGAATGACCTGAAACTCCATGGAACATCTAGTTAAAAATAATAAAAAGTCCTCGCCAAAGATGAAGACCAGGGGGCCCACACCCTATGCACAAGGGTGGGGGGCGCCCCCTAGGGCGCGCCCCCTACCTCGTGGGCCCCCTGGAGCTCCTCCAACGCCAACTCCAACTCTATATATTTGCTTTCAGGGAGAAAAAAATCAAGGAGAAGAAATCATCGCGTTTTACGATACGGAGCCGCCGCCAAGCCCTAAAACCTCTCAGGAGGGCTGATCTGGAGTCCGTTCAGGGCTCCGGAGAGGGGGATTCATCATCGTCGTCATCATCAACCATCCTCCATCACCAATTTCATGATGCTCACCGCCGTGCGTGAGTAATTCCATCGTAGGCTTGCTGGACGGTGATGGGTTGGATGAGATCTATCATGTAATCGTGTTAGTTTTGTTAGGGTTTGATTTCTAGTATCCACTATGTTCTGAGATTGATGTTGCTATGACTTTGCTATGCTTAATGCTTGTCACTAGGGCCCGAGTGCCATGATTTTAGATCTGAACCTATTATGTTTTCATGAATATATGTGTGTTCTTGATCCTATCTTGCAAGTATATAGTCACCTACTATGTGTTATGATCCGGCAACCCCGAAGTGACAATAATCGGGACCACTCCCGGTGATGACCATAGTTTGAGGAGTTCATGTATTCACTATGTGCTAATGCTTTGTTCCGGTTCTCTATTAAAATGAGGCCTTAATATCCCTTAGTTTCCATTAGGACCCCGCTGCCACGGGAGGGTAGGACAAAAGATGTCATGCAAGTTCTTTTCCATAAGCACGTATGACTATATTCGGAATACATGCCTACATTACATTGATGAATTGGAGCTAGTTCTGCGTCACCCTATGTTATGACTGTTACATGATGAACCGCATCCGGCATAATTATCCATCACCGATCCAATGCCTATGAGCTTTCCATATACTGGTTTACGCTTATTTACTTTCCCGTTGCTACTATTACAATCACTACAAAACACCAAAAATATTATTTTTGCTGCCGTTACTCTTTTGTTACCGTTGCCACCACTATCATATTACTTTGCTACTAAACACTTTGCTGCAGATACTAAGTTATCAAGGTGTGGCTGAATTGACAACTCAACTACTAATACTTGAGAATATTCTTTGGCTCCCCTTGTGTCGAATCAATAAATTTGGGTTGAATACTCTACCCTCGAAAGCTGTTGCGATCCCCTATACTTGTGGGTTATCAAGACTAATTTTTGGCGCCGTTGCTGGGGAGCATAGCTCTATTCTTTGAGTCACTTGGGATTTATATCTGCTGGACACTATGAAGAACTTGAAAGACGCTAAGACAACAATTTATCCCTCAACTACGAGGGGAGGTAAGGAACTGCCATCTAGCTCTGCACTTGATTCACCTTCTGTTATGAGTAAGTGTCGGTGTCAAAACCGGCGGATCTCGGGTAGGGGGTCCTGAACTGTGCGTCTAGGCAGATGGTAACAGGAGACAAGGGACATGATGTTTTTACCCAGGTTCGGGCCCTCTCGATGGAGGTAAAACCCTACTCCTGCTTGATTAATATTGGTGATATGGGTAGTACAAGAGTAGATCTACCACGAGATCAGAGAGGCTAAACCCTAGAAGCTAGCCTATGGTATGATTGTTGTTGTCCTACGGACTAAACCCTCCGGTTTATATAGACACCGGAGAGGGCTAGGGTTACATAGAGTCGGTTAAAACAGAAGGAGATCTACATATCTGTATTGCCAAGCTTGCCTTCCACGCCAAGGAAAGTCCCATCCGGACACGGGACGAATTCTTCAATCTTGTATCTTCATAATCCAACAGTCCGGCGAAAGGTTATAGTCCGGCTATCCGGACACCCCCTAATCCAGGACTCCCTCAGTAGCCCCTGAACCAGGCTTCAATGACGATGAGTCCAGCGCGTAGATTGGCTTCGGCATTGCAAGGCGGGTTCCTCCTCTGAATACTTCATAGAAGATTTTGAACACAAGGATAGTGTCCGACTCTGCAAAATAAGTTCCACATACTGCCGTAGAGAGAATAATATTTACACAAATCTAATCTGCTGACGTATTCCGTAGCATGACATTACACCACAGCCAAGCCTTTATTCGAATCGTTTTTACTGTCCCACCTCCGCGCGTTTTGCGAGGCGGTTTCCTTGGCACGTCTTGTCGAAGCAGAGATCGTGTCCCCTTTATTTACGGGATTCTCATCAACACGGACGTGGGTAACCCAGTCGTGCCTGTTGGTATGTCTCCTCGATCAAAAGTAAGTCCCAAACGGTCACGGGGAGGGCTCTTGGTATTCAATCTCTTATAAAGAGACCAATGCTTTACTCCTTTCTTTCAATCTCAATCGAATCCGCCTCTCGCCTCAAGTTCCAACACCCAGGGCTCCAGATTTAGGCGCTTCGGACCTTCGATGATGCCCGGCTCCGACCTTCAAGGCCGATGGATGCCTTCAAGCTGAGAGAGGCCAGGTATTTGACCGGCGAAATCTCACATAGGCTGCCTGCTCAAGGGCAGGCTATTCCCACTCCCAAGCCCGGTGAGAGCGTGGTGTTCGTATCTCACTTCCTCCGAGGGCTAGGCTTCGCGACGGATCCCTTCGTGAGGGGGCTCATGTTCTATTATGGGCTGGAATTTCACGACTTAGCTCTGGAGTCCATCCTCCACATCTCATCATTCATCGTCATGTGCGAAGCTTTCCTCCGCATTACTCCTCACTTCGGACTGTGGCTCAAGACCTTTAAAGTAGAGCCGAAGATGATCGAGGGATAGCACGCGGAGTGCGGAGGCGCTGTTATAAGCAAGAATGCCGATGCTCCATGGCCCAAGGGCTCTTTTCATGAGGAGTCCAGCTTATGGCAACAAGAGTGGTTTTATATCACAGCTCCCAGGGGTACCAAGTGGGTGGCGCCACCTGCTTTCCGCTTGGGTCCCCCGCCCCGACTAGCGTCATGGGTCAATAAGGGGCTGGACTGGGGCCCGGCAAAGGACGTGCCCCTGTTGCAGGGCCGCATCCGAGATCTCCTGGAAAGAGACATCAGTCTGGTCGTGGTGACGCACGTCATGTTGATTCACCAAGCCCTGCCCTGCAAACGTCGCCCCCTCCGCCTGTGGGAGTTTAATCTAGAGGGACCGCGAGCTCTTCAACATTTCATGGGCGTGACGCCCGCAGAGATGTACAAATTGTTCTTCGGACCACAAGCAGTGTGTCCGGACTCTACTGAGGACGCAGGTCTGAGCTACAATCGTCCGGATACTCAAGTAAGTAGCCCTGTGCCCGGACACATCATCCGTTCATTTATCACGACATCACCCTTAAAAGAGCTGTTCTTGAAAGAGGAGTGGATCACGAAGGCGAAGTTAATCAGGTGTCCGGCCCCCCTTCCTGAGACCTTGCCAGATCCCGTGTTAACCAGGATGCTGGAGATCGCGCCTTCGGAAGAAAACGAAGGGGGGGGGGGACAAGGAAGCTACTGACTCCACGAAGGAAGCTGTCTGGAAAGGAGGAATCGAAAATTCCTCTCCTCAGGGGAAGAAGAGGACCGCCTCTGAAGACCCGGAGACCATGATCTCAAAGCGGGGGAAGAAGTCTTCGCCGGAGGGTCCTGTGCCGGGGGATACCTCGGCCGTACTATGCCCTCAAGGGGATCAGCCCTCCACCAAATCGTAAGTAGAAAGGGGGTTTAAAAAGTGAGAGAAATCCTTGCTTTATTTCTGAGGAAAGTAACCGAAAATTTACCTTGTAGTTCGGACCTTAGCCCTTCTCAGCGGAGCTCATCTTCGGGGGATCTTCTCCCAGAGATGATGGAGAGTGGAACGCCTCCCCCTATCGTACCGCCTTACGAGGTGGGCGACCCCGAGGTATCGTCGCGGAGGGTTTCTCCTGATCCGGCCGGGCCGGAAGGCAGTCATATGGCCCCCCAAAGCCCTCCGTGTCCAGCCTTTGAAAAAAGCAATGAACGAGTCCGACACCGCCTGGTGCACGGTCGGGGGTACTGAAGGATCTGCTAGGGCAAGCGTCTATCTCAGAGGAGCACCATACATTGATGGGTACGGTGATTGAAAGGATTTCGTCCGCGGAGAGCGGGTTGTACAAGGCTGTCAGGAGTTTACTGATAGGTTTTCAGGTACGTGAAGTGATGTACCTTTTGATAGTTCCGCATATTTAAGATGCGCCCTGTGTAGATAGTAGCCCTTGAGACTCTGTGTGCTGTCGAAAGTGACGGCACGCAGAGGATCATAGTCCCAGGTATAATTTGCTGCCTTCTTATGTAGGTGGCGAAGTGTCCGGTGGCCAGCCGGACTGATGAATTTGCCGAGCTAAAGCGGCAACTTGACGTGGCAGATGCCGACATCGCGCTTGTCAACAAGCGGCTTGACGAGGCACAAGGTATGTAATTTATCTGGAGACACCTGGTAAGAGGAGCTTGATGCCAGTATCTTACAATGTGTGCGCTTGATGCAGATGAGGCTGCCGCCGTGGAGGATCTTCGGGCGGAACTTTCCCGAGCCAAGGAGCAAGCCAGGAAAAGCGATGCGGCTAGCTTAAAGGCGGTTGAGGAGCTGAAAGCCGAACAGGCTGCTCACTGCCAAGCAAGAAGGAAATGGCTGAGATGGCTGTGAAGCTAAAGAACGCTGCTGACCGCTGCAAGCTTCTTAAGAAAGAAGATCTGGCGGAGCGGACGAACCTGGAGAAGGCCACTACAGCGGCCAAGGATGCTCGTTCTGCGATGAGGGCGATGAAGGAGGAGCTACGTCAAGCCGGAGATATCGCGGCTGGAAAGCCCTTTATGCTGCGGATGAAGTTCAGAGATCCTAAATATGCTCCATTGGACCGGATGTGGAGTTCGGCAGACGCATATCTATATTTAGCAGCGAGTGCCGTTGATGCGGCCGAACACTTCAGAGATCAGAAAGATCGCGAAGTGGAAAAGCTCTTCTGGTCGCAGTTCCACAATCCAGAGCGTCCGCTTCCGTTGACTGATTGTTTGGCCGAATGGGCCGAGCTGAATAGGTTATCTGGACTCGCCATGAAGTATGTCATGGATCATCTGTGGCCGGAAAGGCCAAAGCCGAACAGTTATTTTAGCTTGGTGCAGCAGTTCCTTGGTGCAGTGCCGTATGTCAACGCGATGAAGAGGTCATCATGCATGGAGGGTGCGCGGATGGCCCTTGCCCATGTCAAGACATACTGGGCGGAGATGGAGGCCACCGCTGTTGCATCCCAAGATTCGGACGGAAGCCGAGTACCTGCCGAGCACTATTTTCAGGAAGTTCTGCAAGGCGCTCGTTTAATAGAGACGCAGTGCTCGAAGGATATTATGTTCGAATAACATCTATTATTGTAAAACAATATTTTGATAAATGTAGAATCTTTTTATACTTGTGCCTGCAAGAATTATAATACCTCCTGTGCGGCCATTAATGTATATGTGTATATAATCTGAAACATGGCAGTCGTCGGCTTCAGCCCCCACGCATATAATGCGGGGGTGTTCGCAGAAGGCGCATTTTCACACTTGACCCAACGTCTTGGTCCATTAAGGAGGTGGTAGCGCAGCGAACTAGGCAATTAGACTATAATGCTTTATCACTTTCACTTAGCCATAGGAGTTTGACAGTGGGGCTACTATATAGCCCCTGGTGGCTCCGCGCTCACCCGAATTCGGGGCGCGTGTGTGCCTGGCCGGGAAACGGCTCTTCGTTTAGGCGGAGGAATCCCGAAGATTCCGCTAGGTCATCGAGTGGTTGACCAGTCTCTCGCTATATCATGACAGTCGGTTTTCGACTTTCTCTACTGAGGTGCTCGCCTGGCTGAACCGGGGCACAATCCCAGTAGTTCTCCTGGTGCCGCCTTAGCCTATAGAGCGGAACGCAAGGCAGCAAAACACAGGAGCCGGGCAAACCCAACATTTGACCAAAGACATGATTCGGAGCTGATGCATATAAGGCCAAACTCGTGACGCCGAACACTCCCTAAGGTATTTGGTCTTTATGAAAACGGGCTGAGCAGTGCCCTTGATAATAAGCCCCTGGTGTCCAGGTATGTGCAAAATTCTGACGTGCCCACATGCCAAGACGCCAGCCTCCTCCTCGGTTATACTGAGAATCCGGGGGGTGTGTATCAACAAGAGACAGTAAAAAAGGTTTACGCAGGGTCTTAATCTAAAAAGAATCCTTGGAACGGGTCCCTGCTGCACGTCTGCGCTCGTGTCTCCGATGTGCCGTGTCCTGGACGGGTGTAGCACGGTGTTCATCTGTAAAAGAGAGGAACTTAGTTGAAAAAAGGTCGTGCGAAATGTACGTTATACTAAATAAACAAAGTATAATTCGAGATGGGTAAAATTGAGCCTTATTGTCGCTTGTTTTACATGCGCGGAGCCCCTTGTATAGGGGTATACGACTATTAAGCCTTTATCAATTGTGTGTATACGCCGGACTCGTCTAGCCGCGTCCGTGGTCTTAACGAGCTGTTAGGTGCTTTGGTTGGTGAAGCCGTTTTAGTGTGTGGCTGTCAAGGCAGCCGCACAGTCTTCCGCGCGCGAGGAACACTCAATATTTCCCTTTAGTGACATGATGCCTCGTGGACCGGGCATCTTAAGTGTGAGAGACGCATAATGCGGTATTGTGTTAAAGCAGGCGAAATCTTCGCGTCCCAGTAGTGCTTGATAACCACTTTGAAACAGGGCGATGTGGAAGGTTAGCTTTTCGCTACGGAAGTTATCGGGGGAGCCGAATATAACTTCTAGTAGGAGGGAGCCCGTGCAACGGACTTCTGGGCCTGGCATTACTCCTTTAAAGGAAGTATTGCTATGGCTAATTTTTGTTGGGTCCATCCCCATTTTGCGGACTGTGTCCTAATATAGCAGGTTTAAACCACTGTCGCCGTCCATCAGGACTCGTGTGAAGTGGAATCCGTCAATTATCGGATCTAACACCAAGGCAGCCCAGCCTGCGTGCCGGATACTTCCGGAGTAGTCCTGATGGTCGAAGGTGATTGGTTTTGACAACCAGTGGCGAGGCTCTTTTGTGATAGGCCGCATGGCGCATATCTCTGTAGGCGCCACTTCGTTTCTCCCTTTTGTCACGTGTAGTAAGTTTACTGTTTTGACTTCTTGTGGGAATTTCTTTTGTTCCCCAGTGCTTTGTTTGTGGGGTTCATCATCATCCTCACTTGGTGTATCTAGCCCCTTGTGTTCGGCATTGAGTTTGCCGGATTGCTTGAAGACCCAACATTCTCTGTGGGAATGATTTGCAGGCTTCCCGGGGGTGCTGTGGATTTGACATATCTTGTCCAGGATTTTGTTTAGATTAGATAGTTCGTCCCTATTATCTTTAAGGGGCAGCTTTTGCCGACCCTGCCGAGAGCTTTTGAATCCGGCGTTGACCGCCGTGCTCTTCGGGCTGTTTCCCTTATTCCGGCGCTGGTCTTTGCTACGTCGTGGCTTCCCGTTTCCATCCCTGACTTCGGATGTACTTGGGTCCCTGGTGCTGCGTCTTGCCAACCAGCTGTCCTCTCCCACGCAAAAGCAGGTCATGAGGCTTGTTAATGTGGCCATTGTTCTTGGCTTTTCTTGGCCGAGGTGTCTGGCGAGCCATTCGTCTCGAACGCTGTGTTTGAAAGCTGCTAATGCTTCGGCGTCCGGACAGTCGACTATCTGGTTCTTTTTAGTAAGAAATTTGTTCCAGAGCTTCCGGCCTGGCTCTCCGGGTTGTTGAGTTATATGACTTAAATCGTCTGCATCCGGTGGTCGGACATAGGTCCCTTGAAAATTTGCCCGAAAAGCCTCCTTGAGCTCTTCCCAACTTCCATTGGTGTTTCCAGGAAGGCCTTTAAGCCAATGCCGGGCTGGCCCTTTGAGCTTGAGGGGTAGGTATTTTATGGCGTGGAGGTCGTCTCCTCTGGCCATGTGGATATGGAGGATATAGTCCTCAATCCAGACTCCAGGGTCTGTTGTTCCGTCATATGCCTCTATGTTTACGGGTTTGAATCCCGCTGGAAATTCATGGTCCAGCACTTCATCGGTGAAACATAGGGGGTGTGCGGCACCCCTGTATTTGGGTGTGCCATGGTGTTCGGATATTTGTTGCATTGCATTGCTTACTAGACCTTGCTTTCTTGGCCCGTAGATAGATCTGGCCGGGCCATCTTTTTGATGCGAATCCTTGGGTGGATCGCGTGCTGGCTTGTGTGCGGCGCCGTTTGCCGCTCTATGTTGGCCATGAGGTTGTCTATCCGACCGGGTGGCTTCCTTATTTTTTGATTGCGGGGACTCTAAGGCCTCCTCATCAAATTCAGGCAGTAGCTTTCGCTTCGGGTAGCTCTTTGTGTGGCGACTGCCGCCGTATTTATCTGCGGTGTTGAGTACTTTGCTCCATCTGATTCTGAGTGCATCTTCCATAGTTTTGAGCTTCCGCTTCTGCTTTTTCAGGCTACGCGCAGTGGCGACGAGCCTTTTGTGGAGGTTCTTCTGCTCCAGGAGCTTGTCCGGCGTGAGGTCGTCCGGACTGTTATCTTCGCCGGGGACGGGTTGTTCGGTTTGTTTATCCAAGTTGCCTTGTTCGGACGGTTGCTCGATGCCATGTTCATCGTCCACCGGCTCGCCCTGCTCTGTGGCTGGGTCTGTATGACTGCTGTCTCTGTCGAGGCGGGGCTTGGAGCGGCGCTTACGCCACCGCTTTGACTGCTTTTCGAGGGAACGATCCTTCGTTGCATCCTCCCGTTCTTCATCATCGTTTTCTTTGGGTGTGTCCACCATGTATACATCGTAGGATGGGGTAGCTGTCCAGTGCCCTGTGGGCACTAGTTCCTGTTCGTCTCCTACATCATCGTCCATACCGTCGATGTCTTCGGAGTCGAAGTCTAGCATGTCGGTTAAATCATCGACAGTGGCTACGAAGTGGGTGGTGGGTGGGCGTCGAATTTCTTCGTCATCCGCATCCCAATCCTACCGGTCATAATCTGGCCAAGACTCTCCTGACAAAGAGAGAGACTTTAGTGAATTCAGAATGTCGCCAAAGGGCGAGTGCTGAAAGATATCTGCGGCTGTGAACTCCATGATCGGCGCCCAATTGGATTCGATTGGTAGGGGCGCGGAGGGCTCAGAGTCCGGAAAAGAGTCCGGCACCTTGGAGTCATGGGCTTCGCAGAGGATAAGGCTGGTGTTCGGCTCGATCGCCGTTGAGACTGCAGCCCCCGCGGCGGGGTCTAGCCACCCGTCCTCGATCGGCGCAGTTGGCCCCGAGCTAAGGGTCGGAGCGGATACGGGTGCGGCCTCCAGGGCACTGTTCGGCGGCAGAGCTAAATCATGCCCATCGTGATAGTGCGGCGCGCTCGGCTGTGGCTCGAATCCGTCGAAGATCAAGTCTCCACGGATGTCAGCCGTGTAGTTCAAACTTCCAAATCTTACCTGATGGCCAGGGCGTAGCTTTTGACCTGCTCTAGATGGCCAAGCGAATTAGCCCGCAGTGCAAAGCCGCCGAACACGAAGATCTGTCCGGGGAGAAAAATCTCACCCTGGACCGCATCGCTGTTGATGATCGGAGGAGCCATCGGGCCTAAAGATGACGACACAAAGGAACTCTCAATGAAAGCACCAATGTCGGTGTCAAAACCGGCGGATCTCGGGTAGGGGGTCCCAAACTGTGCGTCTAGGCAGATGGTAATAGGAGACAAGGGACACGATGTTTTTACCCAGGTTCGGGCCCTCTCGATGGAGGTAAAACCCTACTCCTGCTTGATTAATATTGATGATATGGGTAGTACAAGAGTAGATCTACCACGAGATCAGAGAGGCTAAACCCTAGAAGCTAGCCTATGGTATGATTGTTGTTGTCCTACGGACTAAACCCTCCGGTTTATATAGACACCGGAGAGGGCTAGGGTTACACAGAGTCGGTTACAACAGAAGGAGATCTACATATCTGTATTGCCAAGCTTGCCTTCCACGCCAAGGAAAGTCCCATCCGGACACGGGACAAAGTCTTCAATCTTGTATCTTCATAATCCAACAGTCCGGCCAAAGGTTATAGTCTGGCTATCCGGACACCCCCTAATCCAGGACTCCCTCAGTAAGCTTGCGACACCTAAACCCGCTTCTGCTATTCATTCTGATATGTCGCATGTTATTGATGATGCCACTTCTGCTACGCATGATACTTATGATGAAACTACTTCTATGCTTGATAGTACTGTGCCCCTTAGTGAATTTCTTGATGAACAAATTGCTAGGGCTAGAGAGAGAGAGAAATTATTTAAACTGATACTATTGATGAAAGTGATGATGAAGATAGGCCTGTTATTCCAGAGGGTTATATTTTTGATAAGGAAGCTTCTACATCTATTTTAGCTTGCAAAGATAGTTATGAACTTAAGAGGCTATTAATTAAATGGAACAAAGAATCTCTTAGAGATAGAATGAGGCCTGACCTTGCTTTTGCTACTTCACCTATCTGTGTTTCCGATAAGGATTATGAATTCTCTATTGATCCTGATATAATTACTTTGGTTGAATCTTATCCTTTTCATGGCTATGAATCTAAAACTGTTGTGGCACATCTTACTAAATTAAATGATATAGCCGCCTTGTTCACTAATGATGAGAGATCTCGCTACTTTTATATCCTTAAAATATTTCCGTTCTCATTAAAGGGTGATGCTAAGATATGGTTTAATTCTCTTGATCCTGGTTGTGTGCGTAGTCCCCAGGATATGATTTATTACTTCTCTGCTAAATATTTCCCTGCTCATAAGAAACAAGCTGCTTTAAAGGAAATATACAACTTTGTGCAAATTGAAGAAGAGAGTCTACCACAAGCTTGGGGGAGGCTTCTCAAGTTACTTAATCCTTTGCTTGATCATCCTCTTAAGAAAAATGAAATACTCGATATCTTTTATAATGGACTAACCGATGCTTCCAAAGATTACCTGGATAGTTGTGCTGGTTCTCTTTTCAGGGAAAGAACACCGGATGAAGCTGAAATTCTATTAAATAATATGTTGACAAATGAAAATAATTGGGCACCTCCTGAGCTAGCCCCTGAGGCAGCTCCTGCTCCAATTACTGAGCCTATTCCTAAACCAACTCCGAAGAAGAGAGGTGTTCTATTTCTCAGTCCCGAAGATATGCAAGAGGCAAAGAAATCAATGAAAGAAAAAGGTATAAAAGCTGAAGATGTTAAGAATTTACCTCCTATTGAAGAAATACATGGTCTTAATTTACCGCCTGTTGAAGAAACATATGATCTTGATCCATTACCTATTGAAGAACCTCCAGATCCTGATAACCCGACACAGGTAGTAAAGGTAAATTCTCTCTATAGATATGATAAAGCTGAAATCCCTCCTACTAAAATTGCTAGTCAGTGCTTGGATGAGTTTGATAACTTTATGTTTAAGCAAGAAGATTTCAATGCTTATTTTGGTAGACAACTAAAACAAAATAATTATATGATTAAACACTTGGGTGACTATATGGCTAATATTAGAGGTGAACTTAAACTTGTTAGCAAACATGCTTCTATGGTTACCACTCAAGTAGAACAAGTACTTAAGGCTCAAAATGATTTGCTCAATGAAATGAATAGTAAGAAAAATGATTATGCTGTTAGAGTGGCTACTAGAACTGGTAGAATGACTCAGGAACCTTTGTATCCTGAAGGCCACCCTAAGAGAATTGAACAAGATTCTTAGAGAAATAATATTGATGTGCCTAGTTCTTCTAAAAGGAAGAAAAAGAAAAATGATAGGACTTTGCAAAATTCTAGTGAACCTATTGCTGAACCACCTGATAATCCAAATGATATCTCTATGTCTGATGCTGAAACACAATCTGGTAATGAACATGAACCTAGTGAAAATGTTAATAATGATGTTCATGATGATTCTCAACCTAGTAATGATAATGATGTAGAAATTGAACCTGATGTTGATCTTGATAACCCACAATCAAAGAATCAATGTTCTGATAAGAGAGACTTTGTTGCTAGGAAACATGGTAAAGAAAGAGAACCATGGGTTCAGAAACCCATGCCTTTTCCTCCCAAACCATCCAAGAAAAAGGATGATGAGGATTTTGAGCGCTTTGCTGAAATGATTAGACCAATCTTTTTGCGTATGCGATTGACTGATATGCTCAAAATGAATCCTTATGCTAAATATATGAAAGATATTGTTACAAATAAAAGAAAGATACCGGAAGCTGAAATTTCCACCATGCTTGCTAATTATACTTTTAAGGGTGGAATACCAAAGAAACTTGGAGATCCAGGAGTACCTATTATACCATGCTCTATTAAAAGAAACTATGTTGAAACTGCATTATGTGATCTTGTAGCCGGTGTTAGTGTTATGCCTCTTTCTTTATATCATAGACTTGACTTGAATAAGTTGACACCTACTGAAATATCTTTGCAAATGGTTGATAAATCAACTGTTATACATGTCGGTATCTGTGAGGATGTGCTTGTTGTGGTTGCAAACACTACTATTTTAACGGACTTTGTTATTCTTGATATTCCCGAGGATGATAGTATGTCTATTATTCTTGGAAGACATTTTCTAAATACTGCAGGTGCTGTTATTGATTGCAACAAAGGCAATGTCACTTTTCATGTTAATGGTAATGAGCATACGGTACACTTTCCGAGGAAACAACCTCAAGTCCACAATATCAACTCTATTGCAAAAATTCCATCGATTATATTTGGAGGTTTTGAATTTCCTCTTCCTACTGTCAAGAAGAAATATGATATTCTTATTATTGGGGATGTGCATATCCCCGTTGAGGTAACATAGTGTTATTCGAAATTTCTCCGGTTCCATGTTAATCGGAATGAGTTTGTTAACAAGACCTGATCAACCTTGTTAGTGGATTCCTTTTGATGAGCATGAGATGGATGAAACTAGAAGGCACAACCTTCTGTACCCTCTTTATACTTTCTGTTATTTAGTTGAAATAAAGTAAAAATAGTATTTTTCTGTCTATTTCCTGGTTTATCCGTGCAATATAAAAATACCCCGAAAATAAAAGTCCTCCAAATGCCATGCCAATTTAATATGATTTTTTCGGGAATATTTGAGGATTTATGGTACTGAAAACACCGCGGGGGGAGCTGCCACCTGGCCACGAGGGTGGAGGGCGCGCCCTACCCCCCAGGGTGCGCCCCCTGCCTCGTGGGCCCACGGTGGCCCTCCTCCACTTATTCCTGCACCCATCCTCTTCTTCTTCCTCCCACAAACACGAATAACCAGCTCAAGCACGAGTTCTAGCTCACTTTGCTGCGATTTTCGATCTCCTTGCTCAAAGCACCTCTCACAAAACTACTTGGGGAGATTGTTCCTTGGTATGTGACTCCTCCATTGGTCCAATTAGTTTTTGCTCTAGTGCTTTAATCATTGCAAATTTGTGCTGCATAGGAGACCATGTTCTTGAGCTTGCATGTCAAATTTATATGGTTCCAAGTAGTTCTAATGCATGATATAGGCTCTAGGCACTTGTAGGAGTAGTTGCTATCAATTTAGTTGAGCTTGGTTCACTTTTGTTTGAAGTTACTAAAAATTTCAGAATAATTCAGAAAATAATGAAGAGATTTTTGAGGGTTTCATCGAGCCAAAGCTCGAAGGAAAAGCAAGATGAAGAAGCACAGAGGCCCAAATTTAATCTGCCTCGTACCGCGGAGGTCCGGCTGTGTGAATGGCCTTCCGATAACTTCTTGAGACAAGGCGGGATTTATGAGGATTTCTATTCTTTGATTGAAAATGCTGGCCTCACCGACTTCGTCCACGACCAACATCATCAGTATCTCTTACTCACTAATACTTTTGTGCAAAACTTCTACCTTTTTTCCTAAGGAATCACCTCCTTCAGTAGAGTTTCATTTATATGACGTTGTTAAGAAGATGCCATTAGCCGAATTTTGCAAGGTTTGCAAAATACCCTCTGAGGGTACCTTAGATGAACCACACCGTAAAGATGTGGAAGAATTTATTAACACCATCACTGTGGGAGAAACCAGGAAGGTTTCTGATGCAAGAATCACTAGCATACATTTCCCTGTTTTATGCTTCTTTGCCATATTTGCTAGTCGTTGCTTGATTGGTCGTGGAAACTGTGGAAACCTTAGTGTTCCTGATATTATTATTTTGTTCCATGGTTTATACCGCGATAACACTGTTAGTATGGGCGGAATTATTGCTAGATGGTTAAGTCTTAACCGTACTAAGGGCCCCATCTTTGGGGGTATTTATGCTTCACGCCTAGCTGCATATTTTAACATACCTATTAGGCTCTATGAGAAAGAAGAAAAATTGCTCCCTAGTGCTTATTTAGATTATAAGAGTATGCTAGCACATGATTTTATTGTTAAGGACAGAGAAGGGGAGCTTAAATATAAATTGTTCTTTAATAAACATCATCCTGAGACTATTACCCTACCTGCTCCTTCCTTTTTTAATTTTGAAGGACCATATCTAGTTACATGGGCGGCCGTTCAAGCCTACCGGAATCCTGCATCAACCCCAGAGCTGGAACCACAGTATGAGCCTCCACGATAGTCTGATTATTCTTGGGATCCGGAGATGGCTGCTAGCCAGTGGCAGTCAGAGTCTTCCTCTTCACAGTACGACCCCAGCTACACCTACGGGTATGAGCCAGGCTATCCCTAGCAATAAACCAACTTAGGCAAAAATCCTAAGCTTGGGGGAGTACGTATTTCCCACCAACATTACATTTATGTTCACACACACTCATTGCTAGATGTCGGTGCTCATACTCTTTTACTGTAATATCCATGCTAGTTTATTTTCTTTTTCCTGCTTTCTTCTTGTGTGTTTGCAAAACCTTAAGAAAAACCAAAAAAATTAGTAGTAGTTTACTTTTCTTGTTGTAGTAGTAATAATTAAAAAGAAAACCCAAAAATATTTCCCATTCTTCTTTTGTTTGTTGGGAGCTTTCCCGTGTAAATAGTTTTATTTCTTTTCTTTTCTTTGGGGGTCGATAGGAGAAGACCATGATTAAATTGTTGAAGTGGCTCTTATATGCATTATTGTTTATTTAACCAAGAGCCCATATTGCCTTGTCTTCTCCTGTTTATTGAATGCTCGCAGATTCCAGCTTAGTCCAATGCATGTGCACTCTTATTATTATTCACGTCATTCGGTCGTGCAAGTGAAAGGCAATTATGATGATATATGATGGACTGGCTGAGATGAGAAAAGCTGGTATGAACTCGACCTCTCTTGTTTTTGTAAATATGATGAGTTCATTGTTCTTGATTCAGCTTATTATGAATAAACATGTTTGCAATGACAATTGGAGATCATAGTAGCTTATGACATGCTTGATTAGCTATGAGTTATAATGGTTTACCTTGCGTGCCAACATGCTATTAAAATGGTTATGATGTGGTATAGTGGGGTGGTATCCTCCTTTGAATGACTTAAGTGACTCGACTTGACACATGTTCACACATGTAGTTGAAACAAATCAACATGGCCTTCACGATATTTATGTTCATGGTGGATTATATCCTACTCATGCTTGCATCCAATGTTTATTAATTTAATGCATGTTCATGACTGTTGTCGCTCTCTAGTTGGTCGCTTCCCAGTCTTTTGCCAGCCTTCACTTGTACTAAGCGGGAATACTGCTTGTGCATCCAATCCCTTAAACCCCAAAGTTGTTCCATATGAGTCCACCATACCTACCTATATGCGGTGTCTACCTGCCGTTCCAAGTAAATTTGTATGTGCCAAACTCTAAACCTTCAAATAAACATTCTGTTTTGTATGCTCGAATAGCTCATGTATCAACTAGTGCTGCCCTTATCTTCCATGTTAGGCGGGTTATTCTCAAGAGGAGTGGACTCCGCTCCTCATTCACGAGAAAATGGCTGGTCTCCAGGATGCCCAGTCCCATGCTTTATGCAAACTAAATCAAAATTAATTGCAAACAAAACTCCCCCTGGGACTATTGCTAGTTGGAGACACTCGTTGTTTCGAGCAAGTCATGGGTTGATGCTTGTTGGTGGAGGGGGAGTATAAACTTTACCATTCTGTTTGGGAACCGCCTATAATGTGTGTAGCATGGAAGATATCGCCATCTCTTAGTTGCTATGTTGACGATGAAAGTATGCCGCTCAAAATATTACTTATCTCTATTTTAAAACCGAGCTCTGGCACCTCTACAAATCCCTGCTTCCCGCTGCGAAGGGCCTATCTATTTACTTTTATGTTGAGTCATCACCCTCTTATTAAAAGCACTAGCTGGAGAGCGCATCTGTCATTTGCATCCATTACTGTTAATCTATATTGGGTATGACTATGATTGGATCTCTTTTACCATGAATTACAATGTCTAGTCAGTCCTTGATCTTTAAAGGTGCTCTGCATTTATGTTTTGCGGTCTCAAAAAGGGCTAACGAGATACCATCTTGTTATATCATATTATGATTGTTTTGAGAAAGTGTTGTCATCCGAGATTTATTATTATCACTCACTAGTTGATTATGCTATTGATATGAGTAAACATGAGACCTGAAAATTATTGCAAATGTGGTTAGTCATGATATTTGCTGAAAACTTGAATGCTAGCTTGACATATTTACAACAACAAAGAGCAAATAGAGTTTGTAAAAGTTTTTCTTTCTCTTTCAGTTTATCAACTGAATTGCTTGAGGACAAGCAATGGTTTAAGCTTGGGGGAGTTGATACGTCTCCGTCGTATCTACTTTTCCAAACACTTTTGCCCTTGTTTTGGACTCTAACTTACATGATTTGAATGGAACTAACCCGGACTGACGCTGTTTTCAGCAGAATTGCCATGATGTTGTTTTATGTGTAGAAAACAAAAGTTCTCGGAATGACCTAAAACTCCACGGAACATCTAGTTAAAAATAATAAAAAATCCTCGCCAAAGATGAAGACCAGGGGGCCCACACCCTGTCCACGAGGGTGGGGGGCGCGCCCCCTACCTCGTGGGCCCCCTGGAGCTCCTCCGACGCCAACTCCAACTCTATATACTTGCTTTCGGGGAGAAAAAAAATCAAGGAGAAGAAATCATCGCGTTTTACGATACGGAGCTGCCGCCAAGCCCTAAAACCTCTCAGGAGGGCTGATCTGGAGTCCGTTCGGGGCTCCGGAGAGGGGGATTCGTCGCCGTCGTCATCATCAACCATCCTCCATCACCAATTTCATGATGCTCACCGCCGTGCGTGAGTAATTCCATCGTAGGCTTGCTGGACGGTGATGGGTTGGATGAGATCTATCATGTAATCGAGTTAGTTTTGTTAGGGTTTGATCCCTAGTATCCACTATGTTCTGAGATTGATGTTGCTATGACTTTGCTATGCTTAACGCTTGTCACTATGGCCCGAGTGCCATGATTTCAGATCTGAACCTATTATGTTTTCATGAATATATGTGTGTTCTTGATCCTATCTTGCAAGTCTATAGTCACCTACGATGTGTTATGATCCGGCAACCCTGAAGTGACAATAATTGGGACCACTCCCGGTGATGACCATAGTTTGAGGATTTCATGTATTCACTATGTGCTAATGCTTTGTTCCGGTTCTCTATTAAAAGGAGGCCTTAATATCCCTTAGTTTCCATTAGGACCCCGCTGCCACGGGAGGGTAGGACAAAAGATGTCATGCAAGTTCTTTTCCATAAGCATGTATGACTATATTCGGAATACATGCCTACATTACATTGATGAATTGGAGCTAGTTTTGTGTCACCCTATGTTATGACTGTTACATGATGAACCGCATCCGGCATAATTATCCATCACCGATCCAATGCCTACGAGCTTTCCATATACTGGTTTACGCTTATTTACTTTCCCGTTGCTACTGTTACAATCACTACAAAACACCAAAAATATTACTTTTGCTGCCGTTACTCTTTTGTTACTGTTGCCACCACTGTCATATTACTTTGCTACTAAACACTTTGCTGCAGATACTAAGTTATCCAGGTGTGGTTGAATTAACAACTCAACTGCTAATACTTGAGAATATTCTTTGGCTCCCCTTGTGTCGATTCAATAAATTTGGGTTGAATACTCTACCCTCGAAAGCTGTTGCGATCCCTTATACTTGTGGGTTATCACAAGGTTGCCCCGTTACAACATTCCATCAAATACAAAGGAAAACTAACACGCATGTTGATGCATCTCAATGATTTACAGATCATAGCCAATATTTACTTCACAACTAAAGACAAAAGTTGTGAGAGCGTGTACGAAAGAAAAACTACTGATGGGGTCACTACGACTTAAACCCTAAATCCTAAACAGGATTTAATTTCCTGGCCAGGTAGAACCTGTCGAAGGAAAGACGGCTGGCATCCTCGGATCATACGATGCTTTTGTGCAGTTCCACTAAAATCGAGATGAGCATCCCTGATGGCAAATATATTGAAGAAGTGTGATTAGAATAATAGTACTGGCACTAGTTCATGAGACATAAACTCATCACAAGTAGAAGCCAGTAGAAGTAGAGAAAGATCGACATGGAGATTGAGCTACGTGGGGAGCTGCGGCAGTGGAGCAAGCCAGCTCCAAAAGGAAGATGGACTACCTGGGACGTCGGGCTGTAGCTAGAAGGGCGGTTGGGACGCGGCATCGGCCCATACCACGGTGACCCCCGATTGGGATGCACCGACTGTGGATTTTCTCCCTCGCCGATGTCGACCGCGTCTACGTAGAACATTGTTCCCTTCCCCCAGCTGCGAGATCAGGCCGGATATGTGACCAGCGGTGTGGCCACCGTCGTTCTATGCTTGTGAAGAGAGCAAACCAAGCAAGCAGGCTTGTAGCTTAGGCTCCTGCTAGTGTATATATAGTGGTTTTCTTTTTCTCTCCATATCAACCATTTTATATTGCGTACGTGTCATTGAAGAGTGAAATGATGGTTGCTTCTTCCGACTGACTTACTATGTGATTTGACAGCTCCTTTAGTCACTACAAAAAAATACACTTCCGTGATGATACGTGTTTGTCACAGTAGGTCGCGTTTTTTGTCATGCATGTACATCCATGACAAATTTATGATAGAATCAAGATAGTCATACCTGTGTTATCATAGAAGTGTTCCATGACATTACCAAAATTATCATCACGGAAGTGTCCACTTCCATGACGATAAATCGCGCGTCACAGAAGTGCTTTCGTCAAGGGTGACCGACACGTGGCATCCACCGTAATGGAACGCCGTTAAGCTATTGGGTCGGGTTTTGGATCCGATAACCCGTTAACAGCCCCAACCAATGGGAAATTTCCACGTGTAAAATTCTTATTGGCCGGACGAAACACGTGTCAGCTCGTTAGTGGGTCAGATAGGCGCCTATGATATGTCGACACGTGGCACGTCCCAACAGAGGCCCATTCCTGTGAAAAGGCCGGCCCGTTTAACTTGGTCAAAAGCTGGCGGGCCGGCCCATGGAAAGCCTATTAACGGCCTGTTCGCATATAGCCCATTTACTGCCCGCTAACCCAAGGCCCGTTACGCCCTATCCGAATTAGGCCCAGTAGCATCATCTGGGCCATCCAATATGATTCCAGCCCGTTTTCACTTCTGGCCCATGTATAGCCCATGACGTCTTTCGGCCCATATGAGGCCCTTTGTAACTCTTGGCCCATTAGCGGCCCGTGCTGAAACTGGCCCGTAATGAACAGTGTATTACTTTACACCCATTAACGGCCCATGGTGAAACTGGCCCGTAATGAACAGTGTATCACTTTATACCCATTAACGGCCCGTTATTCTGTTGGGCCGTTTCCAGCCCAAGTTAACTTTCGGCCTTCTGAGAGCCCATTTATTCTTGGGCTAATTTGCAGCATTCGGTTACTTACGGCCCGTTACTGTCGTTTTCTGCTTGTGGGCCAAATTCAGCCCGTCGTTACAGTCGGCCCGTTTGTGGACCGTTAGTCTGTTGGGCCATTTTCATAGCATCACCAAATACGGCCTATTAACGGCCTGTTATGGTCAGCCCATAAAACATACGATTTCCATTAAAGGCCCGTCTACGGCCCATTAAAGGCCCGCACAAGACCCATAAATGAGTCGGCGACCCATGGATCCTACGAGACGTACAAGGCCCATGGATCCTATGAGACGTAGAAGGCCCATGGATCCTACGAGACGTAGAAGGCCCATGGATCCTACGAGACGTAGAAGGCCCATGGGTCCGACGGCCCATGAAGGGCCATGGTCGGGCGAGTTGGCCCCTGTTTGAACGATATAGCATATTCAAAGAATTATCCTACTCAATACTATCAACTCTAAAAATCATACACTATTACAACAAAGAGATCAAGGCATAGAAAGGTAGAATAATCCTACACTATATAATAAAGAGATTACAACCGATTATACCCACTGGGCATTATGGTTCGGCACAGGTGATAATAAAGCATACACAAACAGCAAATTACATACACTGGGCAAATACAGCTCATACATCATGGACGCGCATCAACTTAACTCCATTTGAACTATAATCTCTTCAGAAAATAGGATTGGCCAGATTCAGATAGCACAAATTTTATTCTGCAAAATCTCCAATTCCTTCATGGTTACTGAGGGAGTCCTGGATTAGGGGGTGTCCGGATAGCCGGACTATAACCTTTGGCCGGACTCCTGGACTATGAAGATACAAGATTGAAGACTTCGTCCTATGTCCGGATAGGACTTTCCTTGGCGTGGAAGGTAAGCTTGGCGATACGGATATGATCTCATCCCATTGTAACTGACTCTGTGCAACCCTAGCCCTCTCTGGTGTCTATATAAACCGGAGGGTTTTAGTCCATAGGACGAACAACAATCATACCATAGGCTAGCTTCTAGGGTTTAGCCTCTCTGATCTCGTGGTAGATCTACTCTTGTACTACCCATATCATCAATATTAATCAAGCAGGAGTAGGGTTTTACCTCCATCGAGAGGGCCCGAACCTGGGTAAAAACATCGTGTCCCTTGTCTCCTGTTACCATCCGCCTAGACGCACAGTTCGGGACCCCCTACCCGAGATCCGCCGGTTTTGACACCGACATTGGCGCTTTCATTGAGAGTTCCACTGTGTCGTCGCCATCAGGAAGGATGCCTCATCCCGTCTTTAAAGACGACACTGTTGCTAAAGGAGCTTTGGCTATCGGCCAAACTCTCCGGCTAGGCGGTTTTCTTATGACCGCCTGTTCGGCCGCCGCGCCGCCGATGACTTCTCAGGTCATCGAAAGCAATCTTCACGTCAACTCAGAACTCGCCGAGCAGTTAGATTCGATGGAGATCTCTTCCCTAAACGAGCTCTTGGATCGCATCGCCGCCCTGGGAGTCGCTACAGACTACGATCAGATTGGGCCTAAACCTGATCTGAGGGAGATTAACTCTCCCCAGGTCACCCATCACGTTGCAGTGGTGGAGGAACAACGCGGCGACCCTTCATCTATCTTAAGGACTAGTTATGTCCGGATTCCCGATCCCTCCAAGCCGGATACCCGCGGAGGGGAAGACGTCACTCAAGCCCTGAACCTAAAGTCAGGCAGCGGGCTAGATTCATTGGGCAACATCCAAGAACCCAAGCTTCTGAGTTCGGAAACTCCTTGGCCCATGAGTCTCAGATTGGGTGAGGTTCTGGATTTAATTCCACCCACCCACCCAAACATAAGTGATCTATCCCAAATTCGGCAAGAGCCCGCCGAAGCAGCACAACCTTTAGAGGAATAATCCCCAGTCGGGAAGCACGTTGTACAGGAAAAATCACACTAGATGTGGTTTTCGGCACGCCGGATAATTACAGGTCCGAGGAGGTCACGTTCCAAGTGGCCCCGTTTAGTAGCGGATACCACGCTCGATTAGGGTGAGAGGCATTCACAATTTTTCATGCTATACCCCATTACGGGTACATGAAGCTCAAAATGCCCGGGCCCAACGGAATCATCACTCTTGCTAGTGACCCGGACATAGCACTCCACGCTAAAAATAAGGCAGCCGCACTGGCCCTTGAGGCACTATCCGAAGCCCTAGCGGCCGAGGAACTGACTGTGCTGCGCTCCACGGTGAACAGGGACGACGTGATACTCGATAAAAGATCCAAGTCCACCTCCTTTAAACCGGCGGCCGAAATAGTCAAATTCCAAGTCCATCCAACGGACCCTACAAAAACGGCCTCCATCGGGGCGCAATTAAACCCTGATGTTGACGCCGCACTACGAGAATTCCTATGCGAAAATTGGGACATTTTTTCCTGACACCCTTCAGACATGCCAGGAATCCCACGACGGCTGGCCGAGCACAGCCTAAATATCCTAAAAGGATTCAAGCCAGTCAAGGAGGCTCTCCGGCGTTTCTCCGAACCTAAGAGACAAGCCATGGGAGAGGAGCTAGCCAAACTATTGGAGGCCGGATTCATCAGAGATATAAAACATCCGGACTGGCTAGCAAACCTGGTGATGGTACCAAAGAAGGACAAATCCTGGCGCCTGTGCGTCGATTTCAAGGACCTCAACAAGGCCTGCCCAAAGGATCCCTTCCCCCTCCCCTGCATCGATCAAATTATCGACGCTACCGCAAGACATGATTCACTGTGTTTCCTTGACGCATACTCCGGTTACCATCAAATTAAGATGGCAGAGCCAGACCAAGCCGCAACGGCATTCATCACCCCATACGGTCCATTCTGCTTCAACACAATGCCCTTCGGGCTCAAAAATGCCGGTGCAACATATCAGCGCATGATACAGACATGTCTGGCAAACCAGATCGGCAAAATAGTGGAGGCATACGTAGATGATGTGGTCGTCAAAACCAAGCATGTCGAAACTCTAGTAGATGACTTGAGGCTCACATTCGATAACCTCCGAATATATGACATCAAGCTTAACCCGGAAAAATGCGTTTTCGGCGTACCAGCTGGAAAGCTCTTGGGCTTCATTGTATCTAGTAGAGGAATTGAAGCAAATCCAGCCAAGATCCGAGCTCTGTCACACTTGGATATCTCAAAGGACCTCAAACAAATACAAAAATTGACCGGATGTGTGGCGGCTTTAAGCCGCTTTATCTCCCGCTTGGGAGAAAAGGCATTACCCCTTTATCGCCTCCTCTGGCGCACCAAACACTTCGAGTAGACGGATGCCGCCATGGCCGGAATCGAAGAAATAAAAGCCATATTGGCAACAAATCCGGTCCTGGCCGCGCCAAACATTGACGAACCAATGCTATTATACATTGCGGCAACTCATGAAGTTGTAAGCGCAGTGCTCGTCGTCGAACGAGAGACGGACGAACACAAATTCCCCCTTCAAAAGCCGGTTTACTACGTGTCCACTGTCCTCAATCCATGCAAGTCACGGTACCCGCATTATCAAAAGATAGCATACGCGGTATTCATGGCATCCCGGAAACTGCGACACTACTTTCAAGAGTGTTCGATCACGGTAGCCTCGGAAGTGCCACTTAATGATATTATAAACAACCGCGACGCGACGGGCCGGATTGCCAAATGGGCCATTGAGCTCCTGCCGTTCGACATAACGTACAAGCCACGACGAGCTATCAAGTCACATATTCCAACTCCCTAAAGCCGAATGGACGAAAGCCGAACTCCCTAAAGAGTACGGCACATATTCCAACTGGATCATGCACTTCGACGACTCCAAAATGTTGGCTGGTCTGGGGGCTGGCGTCGTTCTGACGTCCCCAACAGGAGATACAGTTCAATACGTACTCCAGATAATGTATACGGACTCCAACAACGCAGCCGAATATGAGGCCCTTCTACATGGTCTCCGAATGGCAGTATCCATGGGCATTCAACGGCTAGAGGTGCGCGGGGATTCGAACCTCGCAATATCCCAAATAAATGGAGACTTTGATGCCAAGGATTCGAAAATGGCAGCTTATCGCAACGCTGTCCTAAAAATGTCAGCTCGGTTCGAGGGGCTCGAATTTCACCATATAGCCCGGGAAAACAATCAGGCAGCAGACGTCCTGGCACACATTGGCTCAAAGCGCGATGCCGTCCCCCCCAACATATTTTTGGAGAGGCTGTTCAAGCCATCCGTAGTATGGGAAGGGGAACCCGGAAATAACAGCCCGGACCCAACCGCACTGCCCGACCCCGAACACTCTGATACAACTGGAGGCTCTGCCAACGAAGTAACATCCTCAGCCCACGTAATAATGGCAGTCATTGCCCCGTGGACAGAACCATTCCTAGCCTACCTAACCAGGCAGGAACTTCCCGAGGACCAAAACGAGGCACGCTGCATAGTGCGGCGATCTAAAGCCTATAAAGTCCATGAGGGAGAGCTTTATAAGAAAAGCACCACCGGAGTCCTTCAAAGGTGTATCTTCGAAGAGGATGGGCGGAATCTTCTAGCAGAAATTCATGCCGGACTCGGCGGGCACCATGCTGCAGCCCGGGCCCTTGTAAGAAAGGCCTTCCATACAGGATTTTATTGGTTGACGGCTCGGGCAGATGCTCAGGACTTAGTCCAACGATACGTCGGTTGCCAGCTCTTTGCTAACCAAAGCCATATGCCACGCACCGCTCTCCAAACTATGCCCATCACCTGGCCCTTCACGGTCTGGGGGCTTGACATGGTGGGACCCCTTAAAGGTGGAACCCACAAGCAAAAATACCTACTGGTCATGGTCGATAAGTTCACCAAATGGATAGAGGCCAAGCCTGTTAAGACGGCCAAATCCAGACCGGTGATAGACTTCATATCCGGGGTCGTACACCGTTACGGCGTCCCCCACAGCATCATCACTGATAATGGCACGAACTTTACGGCCGATGAGGTCAAACTCTGGTGCAAAAACATGGGCATCAAGCTCGACTATGCTTCAGTCTATCACCCACAAACTAACGGTCAAGTCGAGCGAGCAAATGGTCTAATCATGAGCGGCATCAAACCCAGATTGGTGCGGTCCCTCAAGGAATCTAACATGCACTGGGTAGAGGAGCTCGACTCCGTACTCTGGGGGCTACGGACCACGCCGAATCGTACCACCGGATACACACCATTCTTCATGGTATACGGCACAGAGGCGGTTTTGCCCTGCGACATAATTCATGACTCACCTCGAGTGCGCATGTACGAAGAAAGAGAGGCCGAGCTCGATCGGCAAGACAGTTTGGACACCTTGGAGGAGGAGCGTGACGTGGCAAAAGCCCGTTCCGCATTTTATCAACAGCAGGCCCGAAGATACCAAAGTAGAGAAGTACGGGCCAAAACTTATAATGTTGGCGACTTAGTTCTACGCCTGCCGGATAAGAAAAAGGACAAACTCAAGCCCAAATGGGAAGGTCCCTTTATTATTGACCAAGTCCTGACTGGTGGAGCGTACCGTCGGCGAGATGCATCAGATAACCGACTCGAGTCGAACCCATGGAACGCAGCCCATCTCTGAAGATTCTATGCCTAGCGCCGGACTCTGTGTTCGTCTCCTTCCTCTGTCCATTTTTTATACACTAGCTGTCTTATATTTCTCTCCTTCTCCCCTTTTTTCTCTTATAGCCTTTAAGGGCTCATTCATGCCTTATTCGCACACAATTGACGTGCTATTCGCGCTTATTATACCTGGGGGCTTCTTTAACAAAAGCTTATTTATACGGGCTTCATGCCCAACATATGTGTCACACTTCCACATGTACCTTTTATTCACCATTATATGCATCGATATGACTTAAGTTTTGGCCAAGCTGGGTTGCCTGGCTCCTGTGCTTACCCCTACGTTCCCGATTGTTCAGCTAGGTGGTAAAAGGAGCACCTCTGCGATTGTTACTGCCGGGTCAGCCGGATGTGTACCTCAGACTGGGTGAAGCCGAAAGCTAGTGTTCTTAAGGGAATACTCGGTCGGTGAACTAAAATATGATTTCTTAATTGTTTATTTATCTGCCCCCAGATGTTTTTTCTGCTTTTTTCGCAGTCCGGACATGCACTTTAGGGCATGCATCCCAGGGAAAGGAACCCCTAACGGAACTATTCTCCCTGGAAGATGTTTCTTACTAACCATGTAATATAACATAACTAGTTGGGAACTTGTCTGTTCAAGCACTTATGACCCCTACGCCTGGTCTCCATGCATGCCCCGGTTCTTACATAACCGAGAGGGTATTCGGACACACTCCAGACTATCGGGTCCCGAGGTTGAAGCGAAAAGGTCCGCCATGACAAACGATCTACAATCCGGCTAGAAGGCATTTCACATGTCACCTTACATTACATAGTCAATTTGACTGGGTAAATTCCTCCTCAATACCATCCAATAGGCTGTCTAGTTTACTGTCCTGTTGGGAATATTTGGCGGCCAACTCTACCTGGCCATACACTAAGCTCACAGGGATCTCCTTCCCATCAGGCCCCACAGGTCCGACCTCGGCCATGTGGTTTGGGTCAGCCTTCGTGTACCACGTCCTCACCATGGCCCAGGCCTCCCTGGCGCCTTCACGGCAGGCCGATATCTTCCATAATTGGAAGCACCACCGCGCTCCCTTCAGCTTCTCTGCAAGCTCTCCAAGGCCTTCGGGCACGGAGATGGAGGGCCACAAGGCCTGGGCAACACCTCACATCACCTGTCGAACTCGTTCGTGCAGTTGTGAGAGCTCAGGAAGAAGGTCACCCGTAGAACCGGGCATTTCCTCTGCAGGACAACCTATTAGCATACCTACAGACATAACTCTGTTAGTCGACTTCCTTGCCGAACTCTTTTTTGAAGTTCCTTCAAGCACTTACTAAATATGCCGCGTCGAAGTCGCCAATTCTCCTTAACGGAGTCCGACAGTTGGGCAGGAACATCCTTTAGTTCCATGCCCAGCTGGGTGTTGGCATCTTGGAGATCATTCTTCTCCTGCCTCACCTTTGTAAGCACGCTCTCACCAGCCTTTAGCTGGCGTTGGAGTTGCTGCTTCTCCGGATCTAATCCGGTGCCATCTGCAATTTTATTGTCAGACTTGCATGCACGCTGCACTCTACATGATACTTATCAACTGAGGCGTATAATACCAGAGGGGGTCTTCTTGGGCTCCCCCGCTGCGGCTAGTGCGGCCTGAAGTTGGGCCTTGCACTCTTCTAGCTCCTGGGACAGTAGGGTATTCTTTTCTGTAAGAACCTGCATAACAAATGATCCTTAAATCAGTTCTTCTAACTGTTTCAAATCTCGGGGGCTACTGGTATATATGTAATCATCAAAATTTTCTTACCCGTATGTCCTTTACATACTGCTCCGCGGCTCTAGTTAGACCATCTTGAGCAGCACGGAGATACGCGTCTCCCGAGTTAAAGGCCTCCAATGCCTCCTGGGATAGACAAGCGTCGCGAAGAACTGTTCGGTGACGCCTGTGGTTCATGACACTCTCCACCTCGGAATTGGTGGCAGACAGCCTGTCCGCATCCTCTGTCGGAGGAGCATCTGATGCGCGCCTCGTGTTCACCTCTGCTTCTGGTCCTGGCTGGTGGAGGCGCGATTGGCAACCTCTCCATATATAGTCTGGCGAGCCCTCTTTTTCTTGACAAAGAGCACGGGGGTTATTATGCATCGTAAGAATAATACCTTGGAGTAAGACGGCGCGCCTTACTGCTGCGCTGGTGTCTCGATCCGGACTGCGGATCTCTTTAGCCTGCCCGCCCTCGCGGTCCCTTGTTGGCTAGTCGCCGCGGGCTCAACATCCCGCCTCGAGATCCTCTCCTGCAAAACACCATTGGTATACAGTGATCAAAAATAAGCACAGACGGATCATTTTCGAAGTATTGGGACTTTAGTCTCGGTTACCTGTGAGGCTGGGAACAGTCCGGGATAATCGGCTGTAATGGCCACCAAGGCATTGTCGATGCTTAGTTGGCGAAATACTCCATCAATTAGCTCAATAGATATGTCCGGATCCTCTTGGGAGGCCGGGTCGAGGGACCGTTTCGGATCCTCGGGTTGTGGAGGAGGGCTGTTTATCTCCTTTACGGCCTGGCGCAGTTCCTGCGTCGAAATCACAAGATGAGATACTTAACTATGGGAATATGGAACGGATGAGCGAAAAGAAGTGTCCGCTTACCCAGTTTGGAGGATTGTATATAGAAAATCCGCCCTGTGGATTGACACGGAGAAATTCCTCCTCTTCTCCCTTGTACAGTGCGGACAAGATCTTCGTCAGAGCGGCAACCGATTCCGGCCCCTTACGGCCGCAGCGGGTGGCATCATGCTCCCCATTGAAATCCCACATGGGGTGGCCTCTATACTGAAGCGGCTGCACCCCCCGCATAATGCATGTGGCCATGACTCCGATCATGGTGAGTCCGGAATGGGCTAACAACCTTATCTGGCTCACCAGGTATAGGACGTCCTTGTCATTCTCCTTCTGAGGGCTCCATGGACGCCAGCTTAGGCGCTTCTTCAAGGGAGCATTATCGAACTCAGGGAGGACGATCCGGATAGGGTCCGATAGGGGGACATCTTCTATATAAAACCATTCTGAAGGCCAGTCTTCGGACGCCTTCTTTGGGGTACCGGATAGATATCCGGTCCTGGCGATGCACCATATTTCAGCTCCGCCCACTTGATATATCGACCCCTCCTGAGAACGGGGCACGAGGCAAAACAACTTCTTCCACAATGCGAAATGGGCCTCACCGCCCAAAAACAGCTCGCAAAGGGCTATGAAGCCCGCGATATGCAATATGGAGGCTAGCGTAAGGTTGTGCAGCTGGAGGCCGTAGAACTCCGGTAGCCCCCGGAGAAACAGATGAATTGGAAATTCGAGCCCTCTTATCAAATAAGGGATAAGGCATACCCGCTCTCCTTTGGAGGGATTAGGGACGCTCTCGGCTTGCTCTCCGCCATTATAGGTGGCAAGTCTGGCTCGAACCCGGACCATGTAGGCTGGGGGAAGAAATCCCTTGGTTTGGAGCACCACTAGCTCGCTGTGCGGGATGGAGCATCTCTTCCAATCTCCAGGTTGAGGACAGGGAGGGCGAGAGGAGGAGCTGCGGCGACCGGCCATGATGGAATGGATCTCTGTCGAATGTGCTCCGATGAATGCTCGCAGAGGGAAGATGGTGTGATTTAGATCTAAATCCTCGTCTCTTTAATAGGCAGCTCATTTACACAGCTAGGGGGTAAAAGAAAAAATATCCTGGCTTTTCGCATTCATTTGACACGTGGAAGAAGGCCATTATTGGGCGCGGAAGCCAAGGAGCGCAATATTCATAAGAAGCCGAACACTATTCAACAGGTACACGGAAATTTGGAGAAGAACCCGCCTTGCAATGTCGAAGACAATCTGTGCGCCGGACTCGTCGCCATTGAAGCCTGGTTCGGGGCTACTGAGGGAGTCCTGGATTAGGGGGTGTCCGGATAGCCGGACTATAACCTTTGGCCGGACTCCTGGACTATGAAGATACAAGATTGAAGACTTCGTCCTGTGTCCGGATGGGACTTTCCTTGGCGTGGAAGGCAAGCTTGGCGATACGGATATGATCTCCTCCCATTGTAACCAACTCTGTGTAACCTAGCCCTCTACGGTGTCTATATAAACCGGAGGGTTTTATTCCATAGGACGAACAACAATCATACCATAGGCTAGCTTCTAGGGTTTAGCCTCTCTGATCTCGTGGTAGATCTACTCTTGTACTACCCATATCATCAATATTAGTCAAGCAGGAGTAGGGTTTTACCTCCATCGAGAGGGCCCGGACCTGGGTAAAAACATCGTGTCCCTTGTCTCCTGTTACCATCCGCCTAGACACACAGTTCGGGACCCCCTACCCGAGATCCGCCGGTTTTGACACCGACAGTTACCTCAGTGTCTTGTTTCATTTTTTGACTCCTGCATCTAATACCTGCATGTCCAGTCTCAACTTGTTGATTATACATTGACAATCATGTACACGTTGTCTCTCCACCTCTAGTTGATGCTCGAGATCATCAGCACATTCCAATTCCAATCCATAATCATTCGGTAACGGCCATGCCGCACTGCTCGCAGATCTTTGTGTTGATGTCACTTCATCCTGAAATGTTTCTGTAAGTACACATGACTAGGGAAAAAATATAGTTACAATAGTGAAGCGAACAAGACACTATTTTGTACTACATGGCAAAACATGACTAACAATAATGTTACACGTCACTTTAAAAAAAATGTTACACGTCATGAAGCATAAGCAGGTGATATTTTAAAAATTATAAAAAAGATAGTCTGTGCAGCCTGCATACAAAAATCCCTCTTAGCTCACCAGAGGAGCATGATGTTGGGGCCCAATCGAAAACACAGACAAGTTACAAATTTAGACAGCACATTGCGTATAAGTAAGCATGCAGTTGGCCATTCTGTGCCTCAATTAAAGTCTTAGGGAGCATAATGGACAACAGAGGGTTTCATACAAACATACTACAGTAGGCAAAACTATGCAATCATTAGTGTAGTATAAACTAGATTGTGAGCCTCATGCAATAATAGTTGGTTAATAGACTTCAAAGCTTCAGGCACACTTCGGTAGAGTAATTAAATGGTAAGGCCTTTAATTATGTCAACTAATAGTGATACAAGTACCAAACATCAGGTATGATTATTTGGGCATCTCATTAACTGAGGAAAAATAAAGCAATTGAAAAGAGAAAATTAACTATGCCTAAAACAAACAAGGAATTGAACTGTTGAGTTGCATACAGTGACTTACCTTAGCAGGTTGAAGAGGCTCAACACAGCTCCTACTTCTCTTGTAAGGATCCTTCCTAACATCTTGTACTTGGAAATCCTCAATCTTATCTTCATTGCACCCCCTCTGCAAGGCGACACAAACTAGTTACTCGTCTCCTTGGAAGATAAATATGCATACTTTCCAATCTGTGAACATA
Organism: Triticum urartu; assembly: GCF_056163025.1. Lineage (NCBI taxonomy): Eukaryota > Viridiplantae > Streptophyta > Magnoliopsida > Poales > Poaceae > Triticum > Triticum urartu. Next base: position 26,882,336 of record NC_141876.1, read on the forward strand.
AAAGGATGAGATTATAACAAAACAACACCACATAATGAAACATGCCGCATCTCTTGCACTTGCGCACAATGAAATGAGCATTTACTATGTCTGCACTATGTAAAAACTAGGCATAGCTTCGAACTGGATCTCCAGGTACTCTTGGAGAGCCTACTGTAGTGTACAGCCAAACCTTTATGTCACCTATGAGTTAGACAAGGCCCCACGACAGCAGCCCTTAGTGTTTAAATTGTTGACAAGCTCTGTTAGAGTGTTAGGTCAAGAACAGCAGGTAATCAAAGCAAACAGTCCTAGTATGGTTGGCTGATGCAAACAAGCAATTGAACAGATGTGTGAGCAAATCTTACATATCAAGAAAAGAAGCAAAGAAGGAGGCTTAAAGACCATCACTTGACTGACTAGATTTAAGGGGCATTTAAACATCATGTGCAACATATGGACTAACATAAACATTGCATATTCCAGATTCTACAATGGAATGCGCATGTATTAGGTTATGCCATGTATGATGATGCCTAAATGTACAGATAGCAGGCAGGAGTGATTCATCATTGCACGCACAATTGAATTGCAGGTTAAGGGCCAGTTCGATTCCGCCTTTTCAGGGCATATTGTCAAAATAAGCCATAAAAGATGTAAAGAAGTCATTTTTGAGTTATGGGCTTGGGCTTATCTAATTTCACTTTGGAGGGGGGTGTTTTGGGTAGAACCTAACTAAAATTGAAGGGAAGGGGAATAGTGAAATGACTCTGTCGTCTACGTATATTACACTCAAAATGCAACTGCTGACGCCCGTGTCACACCTGACCCTCAAGTAAAAACAAACACGCAAGCATTCATTGCCCTGCCCGCTTGCATCTCCTCTCCCCTTTCCCTCTACCTCGATCCCCTACCTGCAGCACTAGGGTTCCTCCAGCGAGCCGTCGCCACTGGTCCCATCTGGCCTGGTCCTCGACAATGCTATGTCCAGCTAGGATACATGGCCGGCGGGTAGGGGCAAATCTCCCTGGCTGCTCCTCCCTCTGGCTCCGCCCCTCATTCTCATGGTCTCCAGCAGCTGCTCCACTGTGGTTCGTCCAACACACTACTCCGGCGGGCGCTGCACAACTACGGCTGATGCCACACTGCGGCAGAAGGCACCTTATTCCCCCTCCCCTCCTCCCAGGCCATGGCCTTGAGGTGCTGTTGAAGGATGAGCTCATCCAACAAGGTGAGGATCTCCTCTAATTTTTTGCCAAATTTTCGTTCTGATCCACTATACGATGAATTGCTATGAGCTGCTTCTGCTGCTGCTATATGATGCATTACTATGAGCTGCTCCTGCTGCTGCTATATGATGAATTGCTATGAGCTGCTGCTGCTGTATGATGAGTTGCTATGAGTTGCTGCTGCTATATGATGAATTGCTATGAGCTGCTGCTGCTATATGATGAGTTGCTACAAGCTGCTCCTGCTGTTGCTATATGATGAATTGCTATGAGTTGCTCCCACTGCTGCTATATGATGAATTGCTATGAGCTGCTGCTGGTATATGATGAATTGCAGACTACTGCTGCTGTATGATGAGTTGCTATGAGCTGCTGCTGCTATATGATGCTTTCAGGTGGTGCTGCTATACGATAATAACTAGCCACTTGGACCATCGAATTTCAATAAGTAATTGTTCTTCATTTAAATGTGGGTCATGCGTTCTTTGTTTAAATTAGGCAATTGGATCTCTATGGAAAACATTGACCAAAGTAGATTGTGCTAAGTAGATGGTATCTTTGTATTTGCATTTTGAGCAAATAGTGATGGTCCGTTTTCCTATCATATTAATTAATGCATTGGGTTCAATTTGTGATGTTTGCAAGTCAAATTAATTTCCATATGGGCAGCAAAATGCAAAAAAATATAATGCAATCTAGACTTTCCAATAATCATACCAAAGGTAAGCTGAAAGCGCAATGAAAAGAACTGGTTGGCTTATTACATGGAGCTTATATTCACAGGTGCTTATTTTCTTAGGATAACTCATAATAACTGTCCCTAAGAAACTTGGCTAATAGAACTGGCATACAAATAACATGTCACGATGATTGCAATGGAGGAGTGATGTACCATAGCACACTGTATAGGCTCACCGCTGCCTCTCCTTTTTTTGCGATGTTCCATGAAATTGCCACATACATCTTGTACCTTTTCATTGTGTAACCCTATCTGCAAGTTGACACGGCTAATTTCAGACATCTCTACATGATACTACATTGTATATCCCTTGCGCATATTTAAACCACCAATTAATGATTGTGTGCTTACCATAAACTAGCCATGACTCTGTATGCTGGACTAGCAGGCACTCTAAGGGAGCCTAATGTAGTGCACCGGAATTCCTACATGCCACCTACGATTTTGTGTAATGTACTGCCCCTGTTCCTAAATATATGTCTTTGTAGAGATTCCAGTATGGACCACATACAGATGTATATAGATGCATTTTCGAGTGTAGATTCACTCATTTTGCTCCGCATGTAGCCTATAGTGGAATCTCTAGAAAGACTTATATTTAGGAACGGAGGTACGAGGTAGTATCATGTATGACATCTACATATCTAATTTAGCAGCCAGTAGTAGAAATCATTGTCTGCACAAAGGGATTACTGGTCAAAAATCCTAGCAAAGCACGCTGGCAGGCACAAAACAATACAAGAGAGAGAGACGCGCTTACAAGATCATAGCAACGCCTCAGTCCAGGATCTTGGTTGGCCAAGATGTTAGATCCATAAGAAACATCGTCCTTGTAGTTTTTGCCAGCTGCATAACAGGTAACAACGACCGGTTAGTATATTTGAAGTACATCGGGCAGGTGATGCTGGACGGGTTTAATGGTGACAAGTACCTAGGCCATGGCGGGTGCTTGGCATCTCTCCAGACGGTGGGAATCAGGTTAGAAACGTCGAGGGTGATGACGCTGCGCTGGCTGTCGGGGTCCGGTAAGGAGATCTAGAGCCGTCGAGTAGGGTGTTTGTGGAGCGGCTCCGGTAGGGTGGACTATGGTGTGGGCGAAGCGGATCTGTGGCCGTGGACGAGGGCGTAGGTGAAGCTGCTCCGGTGGTTGGGTTAAGGATGGTGTCGACGACGCGGATCTGTGGTCATGGACGGGGCGTCAGAAGCTGCTCCGGTGGTTGGGTTAAGGATGGTGTCGACGATGCAGATCTACGGCCGTGGACGGGGCGTCAGAAGCTGCTCCAGTGGTTGGGTTAAGGGTGGTGTCGATGATGCGGATCTGTGGCCGTGGATGGGGCGTCAGAAGCTACTCCCGTAGGTTGGATGAGGGTGCAAGGAAGTGGATCTGAGGCCGTGGACTTGTGAGTTGGCAAAGCGGCCCCGGTAGGGTTGAGAATGGTATAGGCGAAGCTACTCCGGTAGGGTTGAGGAAGGTGTCGGCGAAGCGGCTCCGGTAGGGTTGAGGAAGGTGTCGGCGAAGAGGATCAGAGGCCGTCGACGGGGGCGTTGGTGGGGCGGCTCTGGGGGGTGTGGATGAAGCGTCTCCGGTGGGGAGTACGAATGAGCCACTGCAGATGCGCGGCGGTTGACGAGAGTACCGGTGAAGCAGATCCGACGCCGTGGACAAGGCCGGCACTGAATGGGCTGTGGTACAGTGGTGGATGAGCAGTCTACTTGTTTCTAGGGGAGGTGGGAGGGGTAGATGTAGCCGCAGAAGCAGATCCGGCGAGGTGGACACCGCTGGCAGTGAATGGGCTATGGTATGCCGGTGGATGAGCAGTCTAGGGTTTCGAGAGGGGAGGGGAGAAAGAGCGATGAAGTACGGACGGCGTGATGTAAGATGCTCTATTGCTGTGGAGTTAGTCGTTTTTGCGGGAGGGGGAGAGGAAATGGGGGTGCCGTGTAGTGGGGGAACCGGAAGTTACCAAAGCAGCCCCGACCTATCATGTAGATGAGGGCGGTATTGTAACTGTTGGTCTCCGTGCACCAAGGACAAAAGGGGGATTTCGCATGCTAAAGACTAAGGTGGCAGAAATTTTAGAAGGAGGCGGGAGATTTTGCCACCCGCGGGATCGTTCGTATCTAGTTTCAACTAATTTTGGACCGTGCTAGCGGGAAGGTCATGCTAGACTGTGTACACGGCACACACGTCAGTAGTTAATAACTGGTGTGAAGTCCACCCCAGAGAAAAAGACAATAACTCGGGATGATGCGCCGATAACTTGGACGTTCACACGGGCGCGGCCAATCGTACGGGTGTAGTGGCGCGTTCACAAAAAAGGGATCAAACGCTCAGCCTATGTATTTCTCATGTAAATAGATAATTTAGTGCCATTGGTTATTTACTTTAAACATAATGCATTGACGTGTTAGTGTAGAGGCGCACAAAAAGAAATGGATATTGTAGTCAGCTACTTAAAAGTGTTACCTCATATGATTACATAGCCTCCATTTAATAAATTGCGTACCCGTTGAATTCATATATGAATATTACATATATTACTTCAAAATAGAAACTTAAATCATCCAAGACTAATGAATTTGAATGCAAGAGTAACAATGGTGCATGTACATGATAGCTACATTGGTTGTTTGAAGAAACATCACTGTAACTTTGGCATGCACAACTGAAAAGGTTCATTTAAATAGAAAAAATGTGATATGTGAGTGTCCAATCTTTATAGCGTTGAATCGATATTGTACCTTTGGCCATGATATGAAGTAGATATTGACTTATGTTCAAGCGATGCACGTCCATGATCGCTAGATAGTGATACGTGAATGAATTGTGCAATCTCTCTGACACGCATACATATCTCATTTCCCTGTGGGCATCGGAATCACACATGCGCACTTCGTGTATTTCTCTCCCTCCGTCAGGGTTAAATTGGTCTTTCTACACCATCCTACAAGTCTCTCACATAGAAACACATACGCTCTCTATGTCTAACACGCCCACCCCTTTAATTCCGCCCACCCACAGCCACTAATGTCTCAAAGTATAATAATGTCTCTCACACATATGCTATCTACCTATCCCTTAATATAGCTAGATATGTGTCACACAAACTCCTTCTCCCTACTAGCAAGATGCCCATGCATTGCACGGAACATCAAGATGCATTTGTATGAGAAGTTTATCTTGTGGGAGAAAAGGATGAACGAGGGAATGCCTTATTTGCAAATGCGGAGAGGGGTGTGGGTATCTTTTTGCAAAATTGCCATAGTTTCCTTCCTGTCCGTCGGATATAAATCGGATGGCCTATATTGCAGGATGGCAGGAACACCATCATCACCAACTCTGTTTTTATAAGAGTAGAGATATGTGAGTGTCACTGCCCCCCCCCCACACACTTCCCAACACCGAAGGAGTAGGGTGACACCTCGATCTTGATACTAATCTATCGACTGGCTTCTCTCTCAAACATACACACACACACACACACACTACCCGGCACCGAAGGAGTAGGGTGGCACATCGATCTTGATAATAATCCATCTACTCCTCTTTCAAACACACACACACACACTCGCTAGTTGTGCCTCTGTGCCTACCGCGCACACTCTTGATACATCTTTCTCTCCCTCCCCCCAACAATGACAACAGAAGGGTGACAACTCGATCTGATCATAATCTGTCAATTGGTTTCTCTCTCAAACATTGTGTCTCGGTGCCTCGCTCGGTAGCCCCCTCGATATGTAGACTTCTCGCGCGCGCACAGCTGTAGTGACGATGATGCTGAACCCAGTGTGCCTTGTTTTTACCGGCCTCATGTGATAGTTTTCACCCTGTTTTCCGTTAATTAACAAGGCAACCTTTTCTTTGTTACTACTAGTGAATCTAAAATCATTTGGGGCAGACATAAAATATATCACTTCAACCCAATTATCGCAGCAACTATTTTAAAAGAAATTAGCTAGCTGCCCGTTCGTTGCACGTAACATCAAGATGCATTTGTATGAGTAGTTTATCTTGTGAGAGAAAAGGTTGAACGAGGGAAGGCCTTATTTGCGAACGTGGAGAGACGTGTGGGTATATTTTTGCAAAATTGCCATAGTTTATTTCCTATCCGTTAGATATAAATCTGACAGCCTATATTGCAGGATGGCACACACACCATCATCACCAACTCTGTTTTCTACTCCCTCCGTCCGAAAATACTTGTCATCAAAATGGATAAAAAGAGATGTATCTAAAACTAAAATACGTCTAGATACATTTCCTTTTATCCATTTTGATGACAAGTATTTCTGGACGGAGGGAGTATTTGTCTTTTTAGAGATTTCAACAAGTGACTATGACCGGACCTTACCAACATACTCAAAAAAGTAGCCCATAATTTTGATGTTACCCTCTTTTCTTGGCGGTGCAGTGCCATCTGGATACCTCATAAATAAATCAAGGACAAATCTGACCCCTTCCTGAAAAGACATACGGAGCAAAATGAGTGAATCTACACTCTAAAATATGTCTACATACACATCCGTATGTGGTAGTCCATTTGAAATCTGAAAAAGACAAATATTTAGGAACGAATGGAGTATATATAAGAGTAGACATGGAGATATATCTCCAGCATAGTCTACAACAAAAATGTGCTGGGCTGGTTAGCGCCGGATGCTCGCAATGCAATGACATGAGTTCGTATTCTGTCTTTTAACTTTATATTTTTATATTATATATTACTCTACTTATTTGATATATACTTCTTTCGCCACTGTACTGACAGTGGAACCCACAGAGTACTTAGAATACAAGATTAAGGATGGACTTGTTTCTTTTTAACTTTCTGTACGAAGCTGTAGCCACCCCGCAAGTCATGTGTACACTGTGCATGCAATTAACTTTTTATAGAGGGACAATCATACAGGCAATTAACTCAAATGGATTGGATGTCACTCTATTATTTCCAGCATAAAGAGCATCTCCAATGGCAGCCGGCAAATTTCCTCCCGCTTCCTTAAGCGGAGGACGACATCAAATGCGAGCGGCATACATTTTTACAACTCTAACCAACGAGATGAAATTCGTGCAAACACGGACTGATTTCATATAAGCATGAAGGATTTCGTATAAAAAAGCCGGATCTTCATATAAACATGATGGATTTCATTACATTTACATGAACTAAGAGGTGCCAATCCGGCTCTCTTGTATAATTAATACTTCCTCCGTCCGGAAATGGATGTATCTAGACTTATTTTAGTTCTAAATGGCCGCCCGCGGATCCCTTTGTCATCCTCATGTCCGTTAGACACTTGCGGGGTCGACGAAGGTCCTCGGAAGAGACGAAGCAGCAAAGAAACCACCTGAATCCGCGGTCGTCGCCTCGGCGGTGGCCTTCATGGGTCCCAAGTGGCGGCGGCCTCCCGTGTTCTACTTCTCCTCGATGATGGCGGCAGACACGGAGAAGCTGGCCACCGACGTCGCTCTCCACGCACCCGGCTTCTGTCTCTGTCTGCATGGCACTTCCGCAGGCACGGGAGGCGCGCCCACATACACGGGAGGCGCGGCCACCGCAGACACTTGTGGCGCGGTACGACGCGGCAGCGACGACGCCCGTACGAGCGTGCTCGCCGCCGTGCCGGAGTGGAGCAACTCGCCACTCCTCATCGAGCTGAACTGGACTGGCAAGTTGCTGAACCACGCGCTTGCTTGGGGCGGCAACTGGCTCCCTCGGGCCAAGCAAGGTTGGTGAAGCACCGAGCAGCCTCGCCCGTATCCGGAGGGCTCGGCGGGCCACCCATCCGGGTAATATGCCGGAGAACAGCTCATCGGAAGCCATCGGAGGAGTGGAGAAAATGGTGAAGGAGGAGATGGGGGAGCGGCGGAGGGGTGCGATTCTTGCCCGCTGTCTGTCTGGCCTCGTGTAAATAGTTGGCGGACGGTAGGAGCTTGGCCGGCGTCTGGCCTCGTTTAAACTGAGGGCGGACAGGAGGAGCTCGGCCGGTCTTGTGTTTAATTTCGGCCCGCTCTTGAACGGATGTGTGGCCGGAGTAGGATTCTCGGTTTGCATGCGGGTTTAATGGAGGGGTTTAATGGAGGCGCCGGGCATGCAGCGGGCGGCGCAGTACTATTCGATTTGACAGCAGTAATGAGCCATCAAATCACAAAGGCCCTCGCCTCTCGTGAAACCGACCGAGCTAGACTGCCCCGCCCTCTAGCCTTCTAAAAAATGTATATACTCCACTTTTGTACAGTAGTAGTATCGATGGATTGCGCCATGGAGCAAAACTTGAAATTAAAAAAAAGTGGTACATATAGAGAGCGCTCGTCGCCAAATTATGCATATAGTACTATTAAAAAGGCTTGTCACAATAATGGTGTCCATCACAAGTGCACAACCCACCCCTCAAATAAAATTAAGCACCCTGGAATTCTTTGACAAAACTAAGCACCCTAAAATTCTTTGACAACTAAACTGCTGGCTATATGATGTTGGCCATATATATTGTACGTATATAATGTGAAGAAACGAGTGGTAGTACTATACCAACTAAAAGATGAAATGTAAGAAATACTAGTATGTACGTACTGAAGAGTTAAAGTAACAAGAAGAAACATAACATAGTTCTGCTGGGGGCTCAGCACAACACACCCCTCAAATTAAATTAAGCACACCTGAAATTAAACTTTGCAACTATTCCGGTAGACACTGCATTAGAACCACCATGAGCAATGACACTGCCACCTTACTCGGAGTCCTCGTCCACGTCCTCGACTTCGTCCTTGTCCCTCTTCCTCTTGGCCGATACTTCTTTGCTCGAACCGCACACTTGGCTGTTGCTCTTCATCCAACCCTTGTAGATATTGAAGCAAAGGTAGCCATCCACTGCAGCGTAGTGGATGTGGTCTATATCTAGTACATTCCGCTGCCATGCATGACGATGAAACGTGTATGGAGGTTTCTCCAGTTTACCGTACGAAGGATGAACCATGGCTCCTGCCAGGGTCAGCATTGAAGGCTGAAGAGAGAACACCAGCCGATTCTTCTAGAGGTCGAAGGTGTTGCCTACAATGAGGCCTATCTGACGCAGGACTTCTTTGTCGTTACCAAAGTCTACAGTAACGAATTTGACTAGGTTGCTCCCGAGGAAGTCCTTAAAATCCTGGCACTCAACGTCGGCATGGCATATGTGGTAGACCAAGCATAAGTCATGCATGCAAACCTGGATCACGGTGGGCTTCTTCCTCTCTTCATCCTTTAGATCCTTCTCTCGTCCCAGGACTGTGGTACACTCAACATCTAGCCCAGCGACCCACTCATCATCTGAGTTTCCGAACATGCGTCTAAAACGAGAAAGGCATCCTTTCACCATCGTGGAAGAACGGGTGTAGATGACGTCGAACTCATCCCCGGTGATGGTTCTAACCTTGTACTCACTGCCGATCATGGAGATTTGGGACGCCATGGATTTGGGAGGAGGGTTTGGATTAGTGGAACTGCCGTAATGTGAATGGACGGGACGACTAGGAGCGAACAGCCGTAGTATTGAAGGACGTGCGGGGACGACTAGGAGCAAACTGCCAACGTGCGAACGGCAGGGTAGTGGCTTTCCATTATCCCATGATACGGGCTTCCGAGAGCCCTTGGATCTGAGATCGAATGGTTGCATGGCGTGATTCTAGACCTATGGGTGAATATCCTATCCTGGAGGGTTATTCTGCAAATTTTCAGCAACTTAGCATGCGATCGTTTGATCTCAGATCCAAGGGCTTCCAGCAGCCCGTATCATGGCCGCGCCTACCACGACCGTCGCTTCGCTCGCGCGGTCGCGCCCTTGGAGATTTAACACGGTGCGTTAGGCTATCTGATGTTCGCATGTCATACATAGTCATCACCTAGTCACTCATACTACAACAAGGTTGGCTATAAGTGTATTTTTTACTCCTCTCTATCTCTTTCTTCGTACTCCCTCCGTCCCATAATATAAGAACTTTTTTGACACTAGTGTAGTGCCAAAAATGTTCTTATATTATGGGACACAGGGAGTACTAGTATTTATTGCATTTGCCAATGAGTGACCTCTTCCAATGAAATGGTGTTGCTAAGTTTGCTTCATTTAATTAGCTATAGACTCAAAATTGTCTTTTCACCTAGGTACACGCGCTTAGCACCGTTTCTTCCTTGGGTCACCAAACTAGTCTCTCTCTTCTTGATTAACTTGCCACATCAGACTTTATGCCTATGTGGCAAGCTTAAGCACCTGTAGGAGCAAGTAAAAGTAAGTAAATAGTGCGCTTTACATGGCATTTTTGCATATGTGGAGGAAAGAGAGGCAAGGAAAAAGTGGAGAAGTGGGCTCTCATGCAAGAGCCAGCCTCTACTACATGGTGGAGCATTGGGAGAGGCACCTGTATGGAGGTGGTCAGGAATCGGGAGACTCACGCCGGTCGTAGCGCCGCAGTTAAAATGATAATGGCAAGTCAAATCACGAGGCCCCATCTGTCCAGCAGTAACTCGCTGTCAAATCACACAGCCCTACGTTTGTAGCAGCCTACTCCCTCGTCTTCTCATGTCTCTGTCAAAGCGACTAGGAGGAACTGCCCCGCCTACCATGCATGAAAAGCCCGCGCAGTATACTCCCTCCGTCTAGGTGACCAAGGTGGAGAGGAAAACGAGAGAAATTAATGTTTAGTATTTTCTAAGGCTGGTTGTAATGGTACTAGCCCTAGCAATTTTGATGCGGTGTCATAGAATTAAATGAAGAAAGAGAGAGAGTTGAGTACTATGTGTCATACATGGCAATAAATAAAGTACTACATGATACTAAGGGCATCTCCAATAGATTGTATGTTAGTCTTGTTGGTAAAATATCCATGTCATCAACCAACAAGTTATCATACAACTACTCCAATGGTTGTATCTAAGCTATCCAATAGATCATGAGAAAATAAATGTGATTGCTCTCTATTTCACCTTGGAGCTTGTGCAAAGGTTGTTGGTTATTCTACATACAACTTTGCTCTCTCTCCACATTTATTACATGCCACATCATCACTATGTCCTAGGTGGCAAATTTACCAACACCTATCTTACAGCTGTTGGAGATGCCCTAATATATGATACATGGCGCAGGAGTACTAAGTATTATTAATACAGTTTTGCTAGAACTCATCTAGATGAGATATAATTTGGTCTCATTCATCTTTTATAGCCATTGGATGTGATGCTATATAAGATGTGTGTGTGCTGACGTGGGTTGTATTTGTTCTTGTGCAACGAACTGACCACTGCATGTCATGTTTGATAGTCTCAAGTCATTAAAAGCATACAAGCCCCACATCTCTTCTTGGTTGATTCCTCTATTTATGTCAAAAAATAAGAAACAACATGAGAGTTAATGCACCACGCCTATGTGTTTACTATTTGGTTTTCGTAAGATGACTTAATACTCACCTAGACGGAGGGAGTATTCGATTTGACAGCGGGCGGCGCAGTTCCCGATACGGCTTTAATGCAGACGAGGGAGGGAGTAGCGGTTCCCGATATGTTGAACGGCCAATGCATCCTCCTTCAATTAATGCATGAGGGAAGTAATGGGAGGAGGTCTAGGAAAAGAGGCTGCACGATGTGAATGCAACACAGTTTGCCCTCATTGCCCTCATATAAAGGCGCCCCTCCATTCCAATGCATCTACCACATCGTACACACCTAAGCATTTGCCTAAGCACCTAGCTCACTCCAGACCCATGGAGGTGATGCGCGTGAGTGGCCAGCGGCTGCGCCAGATGGTCCACGACGCCGGCCTGCGGCATGGCACCGAGGATCGTCTCCAGACGGTGTTGGAGACCGGCTGGTGGATGGCCGCCGTCGACGCCAACTACGACTCTCAGTTGGACCAGATGATCGTTGCCACCAGCAACAAGTTCACCGTCATCAAGAAGCTCGCGGATGACATCACCGTACTCCTTCAGCCCGCGCGCCCGGGCTCCTCATTGCGTGCCACCCTAATTGGCCTCCATGGCCGGAACCTCTTTCAAGCACTGGTGGCCCTGTGACTGCCCGCTGACGCCACGAAGAATGTCCACCTGGAGGTCGCGCTCGCTGCAAGGCGCCTCGCCCTGCAAGAATTCGTCGACCTACATGATGAAGCTATGTACCTAGGGTAGGGGCACGGACCCGTCCAAAGAGCCCTACCCAAGGACATCCCTAGGAGAAGTCACCTTTCAATCAACTTGAAGGTATCCCACTTGACGGATTTAAGACACTTGGCCAGGAAGCTATCACTCGACCACGAAGCCAACCACTCGACTGCCAGGAGACCTAAAGTCACTCCGCAGACAAACGGTCGGCTGTCAAGTAATCTTTATGGTCATTATAGCACTTTATTAGGGGCGTTACCAGTAACGCCCAATCTTAAATGTACCTTAAACCATGCATTACTGAGGGCAGGAGGGGCCGGCGAACTCTATATAAGCCACCCCCTCCTCAGTATGGGGGGTTCGCACCCTTGTAATCCATACACGCATAATCCAGTCGACCGCCTCCAGGCTCCGAGACGTAGGGCTATTACTTCCTCCGAGAAGGGCCTGAACTCGTAAACCTCGCGTGTTACAACTTCCCAATAGCTAAGATCTAGCCTCTCCATACTCACCCCTACATTACTGTCAGAGTTAGAACCACGACAGTTGGCGCCCACCTTGGGGCAGGAGTCTTAGCGCCTTATTGGAGAAGTTGCGATCTTTTGCGATCCATTCGATCATGGTTTCCTGCGGAGTTTTGGTAGAGGGCCGCGAGATCCGTCTCGGCGCGCTCACCTTCATCGCCGACGACTCCGCCTGGCTTCAGGAGGCGCCGCTCGACATCGACGCGCTCCCCGTCCGCGGCGCGACGCACTTCCGCGCATGCATTCGTGGCGTCCTCCTGCGGCAGCCGTCGACCCAGTACCAGTCGGCTCCCGTTTCGTCTCCCCGCCCCGTCTCCCACCAGCGCAAGCGCTCCGGCCGGTCGAGACTCCAGCGGTGGGTGAGGCATGCCGTGGCTCGCTAGTCGGCAGCCCCACAAGTCGTGGCAATCGAACCCGACGAATCCCTCTGCGGCCTGTTCGACTGGTTCCGCGGAGGCCACATCCGAGTGCGACAGCAGCGACCCAGCGGCTGAGGTTCTGGTGGTCGATGGAACGCACGCTCCTCCCGGTTACCCTAGCGCTGATGGAGGCGTGGGTGGGGGCGACCCGTCGCATCCCCACGATGAGTATCTCCCCGAACCTCTCACGTCGTTGCAGCGAGAGGAGCTTCGCCGCCGGAACATGGACGCGCTCCACACTCCTATTGTCGGAGAAACCCCCGAGGCCCGGGCCTTGGAGGACGCGCGCTTGGCTAACCTGGATGAGCGCACTCGACTGGAAAATCTCCAGCGAATACTCGACGAGCAAGCGCGTCAGCGGGCTCCCGAGTCCAGTCGACGTCAGCAAGCTCCCAAGCCCAGTCGACGTCAGCTCTTCTTGCCGCCGCAGGTATACCGAACCCCAGTTCAGAATTTGGCCGCCGCGGCCCGTATAGCAGAATCAATTCAGCCCTCCCAGTCGGAGGCTGGCAGGGGCTTGTTGCAGATCAGAGCGTTGCTTCGGGCGGCGGGAAACCAGAATTCCGCCGTTTCTCAGTCGCGGGACAGAATCCACAGTCGTTCCGTCGCAACAGATACAGTCCAATCGGCTCACAGCCCGAGCTCGCCCCCGAGGCGTGAGGGGCGTGGTGACCAGCATGATCAGTACAGGAGGAATGAGCAGTATGATCACCGATTCGACCGTGATGACAGACGTCGAGTGCCAACCCCTCCCCCGAGGAGTGGGTCGTATGCGCCTCAACGGCAAGATGACAGACGCCCTCATAGTGTTGGGCAGAGGATTCCAGTCGACCCCAGGGACCCAGGCTTTGATGCGAGATCCATCCTCGTTCAAGGTTTGGTTGACAGGAACAGAGCTCATCACGAAGGCCACAACAGAGATACGCCTGCCAGCAGTAGAGTACATGCTTCAGGGCTAGAGTGTTTTAGTTGAGCCATCAGAGCCGCGGTGATCCCTCCCAACTTCAGGCTGGCGACTGGAGTCAGCAAGTTCACCGGTGAATCTAAGCCTGACACTTGGCTCGAAGATTACCGAGTGGCTGTACAGATTGGCAGTGGCAACGACGAGGTGGCCATGAAGCATTTGCCTCTCATGTTAGAGGGCTCAGCCAGGGCATGACTAAATCAGTTGGCACCCAGCAGCATTTACACTTGGGAGGACCTTTCCCGAGTGTTTGTCACAACCTTTGAGGGGACGTGCAAGCGACCTGCAGGCCTCACAGAGTTGCGGTCCTGCGTTCAGAAGCCGAATGAAACATTGATAGATTACATTCAAAGGCGGATCACACTGCATCACACGGTTGAGAATGTGCCAGACCATCAAGCAGTTTGTGCCTTCAAGGAAGGTGTTAAATACAGAGAGTTGAATCTGAAGTTCGGTCGAACTGGAGAGATGTCTCTGAATCGAATGATGGAGATTGCCACCAAGTACGCTAATGGTGAAGACGAAGACCGACTCAGAAGCGGCAAGTTCAAGGCAGTCGCCCAAGAAACCGGAGGAAACTCCAGTCGGAAGCAGAAACGGAAGGCCAAGCCAGTCGCTCCTGGGGAGGCCCTGGCCGTAGCCCAGGGAAACTTCAAGGGAAAACCCAAGGGCACCTGGAAGCCCAAGAAAGTCAAGGATTAAGATGGGAATGATGTTTTGGATCTGCCATGCCACATCTACACCAAGAAAGATGAAGAGGGTAATTTTATTTACCCAAAGCATACCACTCGACAGTGCCGGCTCCTGATCCAGCAGTTTCAGGGCAAGAAGCCCAAGGATAAAGAAAAAGAGCCAGACAGGGTTGAGGACAAGGATGATAGTGACGATGGATACCCTCAAGTCAATTCCACCTTGATGATTTTTGCCGATGTCGAAAGCAAAAGTCGACTGAAAGTCATTAACCGCGAGGTGAACATGGTTGCTCCGGCAACACCCAGTTACCTGAAGTGGTCTCAGACTGCCATCACGTTCGACCAGTCTGATCACCCGACACACATTGCCACCCCTGGGAGGCAAGCCTTGGTGGTCAACCCAATTGTCGAAGGCACTCGACTGACCAAAGTCCTGATGGATGGTGGCAGTGGCCTAAACATACTATATGCTGAAACATTGAAAGGGATGGGCATTCCGATGTCCAGGCTCAGCGTCAGTAACATGAGCTTCCACGGAGTCATTCCTGGGAAGAAAGCCCAATCACTCGGCCAGATTGCTCTTGATGTGGTTTTCGGTGATTCAAAGAATTACCGCAAGGAAAAGTTGACATTCGAGGTTGTGGACTTTCAAAGCGCTTATCATGCCATTTTGGGCAGGCCAGCTTACGCACGCTTCATGGCCCGACCATGTTACGTGTATCTCAAACTGAAGATGCCTGGCCCCAAAGGTGTGATCACTGTTACGGGCAATCGGAAGAAAGCGGAAGAGTGTTTCCAGAAAGGCTCAAAGATTGCAGATGCTCAAATGGCAGTGGTCGAACTGCAAGAATACCAAAAGACTGCCGATCCGAGTGAACTGTTACGAGCCAAGAAGCCTGCTTCAGAATCTGCTTTCCAGTCGTCCGGTGAAACAAAGACAGTCCACATTCACCCGACCGACCCCGATGCTGCCCCGACTCACATCTCAACAACGCTTGACTCCAAATAGGAAGAAGCGCTCGTCCAGCTCCTCCGTGAGAACTGGGACATCTTCGCATGGAAACCATCTGACATTCCTGGAGTTTCCAGAGAGCTGGCCGAGCACCGTCTACGAGTCGACCCGAAATTCAAGCCTGTGAAGGAACATCTTCGACGGTCCGCCGTCCAGAAGAAGAAAGCCATTGGCGAGGAGGTGGCTCGGCTCTTAGCAGCAGAGTTCATCCGAGAAATTTACCACTCCGAGTGGCTCGCCAATGTCGTCATGGTCCCCAAGAAGGACAAGTCACTTCGCATGTGCATTGATTTCAAACATATCAATCGGGCCTGCCCGAAAGATCATTTTCCCCTCCCTCGCATCGACCAAATAGTCAACTCAACGGCGGGATGCGAAAGATTGTCTTTTCTAGATGCCTATTCCGGGTACCATCAGATCCGTCTGTATGGGCCCGACGAGATCAAAACAGCTTTCATCACTCCATTCGGATGCTTCTGTTATGTCACCATGCCGTTCGGCCTCAAGAACGCCGGAGCCACGTTCATGAGAATGATTCAGAAGTGTTTACTCACTCAAATCAGTCAGAATGTGGAGGCATACATGGATGATATTGTGGTCAAGTCACGCAAAGGTTCCGACCTGCGGGCTGACCTTGCTGAAACCTTTGCCAACCTCAGGAGGTATGATATCAAGCTCAATCCATCAAAGTGCACATTTGGGGTTCCAGGTGGAAAGTTACTCGGTTTTCTCGTTTCCGAACGGGGGATCGACGCCAATCCTGAAAAAATTGGCACCATACTCCAGATGAAGCGCCCTGTACGCGTGCACGATGTCCAAAAGCTTACAGGCTGCTTGGCCGCTTTAAGTCGATTCATTTCCCGTCTCGGTGAGAAGGCGTTGCCCCTCTACCGACTGATGAAGAAGTCTGACAAGTTCGAGTGGACTCCAGAAGCTGATGCAGCATTTGCAGAACTCAAAGCTCTGCTCTCCACCCAGCCGGTGCTCGCTGCCCCAATCAGCAAAGAACCTCTGCTGCTTTACATTGCAGCCACATGACAAGTTGTCAGTACAGTACTTACGGTCGAGCGAGAAGAAGAAGGAAAGGCCTTCAGAGTTCAACGCCCAGTCTATTATGTGTCTGAAGTTTTGACACCGTCAAAACAAAGATATCCTCATTACCAGAAGCTTGTATATGGGATTTATATGACCACGAAGAAGGTTGCGCATTACTTCTCTGACCACTCCATTACAGTCGTCAGCGATGCCCCGCTGTCAGAGATTCTGCATAATAGAGATGCAACTGGTCGAGTGGCCAAGTGGGCGATTGAACTCCTTCCCTTAGATATCAAGTTCGAAGCAAAGAAGGCTATCAAGTCCCAAGCAATCGCAGATTTCATCGCCGAGTGGATCAAACAGCAACTTCCGACTCAAGTTCACTCGGAGCACTGGACCATGTTCTTCGATGGATCTAAGATGCTGAATGGTTCCGGTGCTAGGGTAGTATTAGTCTCCCCCCGAGGAGATAAGCTCAGATACGTTCTCCAGATTCACTTTGATTCCTCCAATAATGAAGCAGAATATGAAGCACTTTTATATGGGTTGCGCATGGCCATTTCACTCGGCGTCTGTCGCCTCATGGTCTATGGCGACTCAGAATTGGTGGTCAATCAGGTGATGAAGGAGTGGGACGTCAGAAGTCCGGCTATGACTGGTTATTGCAATGCAGTGAGAAAGCTAGAAAAGAAATTCGAGGGGTTAGAACTTCACCACATCCCCCGACTGAAAAATCAGGCAGCTGACGATTTGGCAAAGATAGGCTCCAAGAGAGAAGCCATTCCCAGCAATGTGTTCCTGGAACACATTCACTCGCCGTCAGTCCAAGAAGATCCTTTTACAGAAGAAGCCCCGCAGCCGAAAAGTGCCGCAGATCCGACTGAAATCGAAGTTCCTGCTGTGGTCAACCTGATCATGGAAGTCTTGGCAATCACCCCGACTGGACGATATCGTACATCGCGTATATTTTAAGGAAAGAACTCCCAGAGGACGAGGAAGAGGCTCGGCAGATCGTCCGCCGATCCAAGGCCTTCACAGTCATAAAGGGACAGTTGTATAGAGAAAGCGCGACTGGAATTGGTCAGAAGTGCATAACACCAGAAGAGGGTCGGATAATCCTTGATGATATCCACTCGGGGACCTGTGGTCACCATGCGTCCTCTCGGACCATCGTGGCTAAAGCATACCGAGCTGGATTTTACTGGCCAAGAGCAAATGAGATGGCAAAAGAGATAGTCGACAAGTGTGAAGGGTGCCAGTTCTACTCCAACATGTCACACAAGCCTGCATCAGCTCTAAAGACCATTCCACTCGTCTGGCCCTTTGCTGTCTGGGGACTAGACATGGTTGGCCCACTGAGAACAGGCAGGAGCGGTTTCACTCATGTGCTTGTGGCAGTCGACAAGTTTACCAAATGGATTGAAGCTAAGCCCATCAAGAACCTTGATGCTTGCACTGCTATCAGTTTCGTCAGAGGACTAACATTCAAATATGGAGTCCCTCATAGCATCATCACTGACAATGGGTCAAACTCCGATTCAGACCAGTTCAGAGCTTTTTGCGCCTCTCAAGGCACACGAGTCGACTACGCTTCGGTCGCCCATCCCCAGTCGAATGGACAAGCCGAGAGAGCAAATGGTCTGATTCTCAAAGGACTAAAGCCTCGACTGATGCGTGATCTCAAGCATGCAGCAGGCGCTTGGGTCGACGAACTTCCGTCAGTTCTGTGGGGATTGAGGACCACCCCTAACCGGTCGACTGGAAGAACTCCATTCTTTCTGGTCTATGGAGCCGAAGCAGTTCTACCGACTGATCTTCTCCACAACGCACCCCGAGTCGAACTCTACACTGAAGATGAAGCAGAACAAGCCCGGCAAGACGCAGTCGACCTCCTAGAAGAAGAGAGGGAGATGGCCATGATCAGATCGACCATTTATCAACAAGACTTGCGTCGGTTCCATGCCCGGCATGTGAAGAGTCGAGCCTTCCAAGAAGGAGATTTGGTTCTCCGAGTGGATCAACAGAAACCACACAAGCTTGCTCCT
Organism: Triticum urartu; assembly: GCF_056163025.1. NCBI lineage: Eukaryota > Viridiplantae > Streptophyta > Magnoliopsida > Poales > Poaceae > Triticum > Triticum urartu. The sequence continues at coordinate 26,901,100 of NC_141876.1, forward strand.
ACTTGGGAAGGCCCCTTCATCGTCACCAGAGTCCTCCACAACGGAGCGTATCACCTCTACAATGTTGATCGCCAGATCGACGAGCCGCGAGCTTGGAACGCGGAGCTGCTCCGCCACTTTTACACTTGAGTTCCTTCCCCTAAAGATGTAATAAGAGAAACTTCTGCAGTTCATTTTTATGAAAAACAAGAGTGTTCCAATGATTGTTGTCGCTTTTGTTTGCATATGAAATCCCCCAGCGGGTGACTTAGCCGCGAATCCGCTTCGCCTAAGTTTGAAAAAATCCTACCGGGTGGAGAGCAAACCTCCCACTCGGGGGCTTAGCTGCAGTCCAACACTCGCCTAAGTTCTCCCACTAAGAGACTTAGCTGCAGTCAGGCAATCGCCTAAGTTTGAAAAAATCCTACCGAGTGGAGAGCAAACCTCCCACTCGGGGGCTTAGCTGCAGTCCAGCACTCGCCTAAGTTCTCCCACTAAGAGACTTAGCTGCAGTCAGGCACTCGCCTAAGTTTGAAAAAATCCTACCGAGTGGAGAGCAAACCTCCCACTCGGGGGCTTAGCTGCAGTCCAGCACTCGCCTAAGTTCTCCCACTAAGAGACTTAGCTGCAGTCAGGCACTCGCCTAAGTTTGAAAAAATCCTACCGAGTGGAGAGCAAACCTCCCACTCGGGGGCTTAGCTGCAGTCCAGCACTCACCTAAGTTCTCCCACTAAGAGACTTAGCTGCAGTCAGGCACTCGCCTAAGTTTGAAAAAATCCTACCGAGTGGAGAGCAAACCTCCCACTTGGGGGCTTAGCTGCAGTCCAACACTCGCCTAAAGTTCTCCCACTAAGAGACTTAGCTGCAGTCAGGCACTCGCCTAAGTTTGAAAAAATCCTACCGAGTGGAGAGCAAACCTCCTACTCGGGGGCTTAGCTGCAGTCCAGCACTCGCCTAAAGTTCTCCCACTAAGAGACTTAGCTGCAGTCAGGCACTCGCCTAAGTTTGAAAAAATCCTACCGCGTGGAGAGCAAACCTCCCACTCGGGGGCTTAGCTACAGTCCAGCACTCGCCTAAGTTCTCCCACTAAGAGACTTAGCTGCAGTCAGGCACTTGCCTAAGTTTGAAAAAATCCTACCGAGTGGAGAGCAAACCTCTCACTCGGGGGCTTAGCTGCAGTCCAGCACTCGCCTAAGTTCTCCCACTAAGAGACTTAGCTGCAGTCAGGCACTCACCTAAGTTTGAAAAAATCCTACCGAGTGGAGAGCAAACCTCCCACTCGGGGGCTTAGTTGCAGCCCAGTGCTCGCCTAAGTACGGAACACAACCCAACCCACAAAGACGACGAGATGCAAATCGACTGGTACCTTCTCCTTCGGAGCTGCACCACAAATACAGAAGTTATTTCGAGTGAAGACCAAGTTCCACTTGACGGATCGTCCACAAAGATGTCCAACGATAAATCAAGTTCAAATAAAACCTAAAAGGTCCCAGACCTCAGATAAAGTATTCGAGCCCTCAGCTCGGCAGAATTTAACTGTTACAATTCCACTCGGCATTCCGAGGCAAATTTAAGGCAGAAGTTCAATGGTTACAGATCCACTCGGCATTCCGAGGCAAATTCAAAGTGAAGCGTAAAAAGTTTTTCACTCCTCAGGTGGAGGACTGGAAGGGGCGACGAACTCATCCAAGTCGATCCCGTCCGCGATACGGGTGGCAGCAGCAATAAATGTCTCCATGAAGTCCTGGAAGTTGTGCTTCTTCGTGTTGGCAACTTGGATGGTGGCCAGCTTCTCCTCCCGCACCTCCTTACAATGGACGCGGACCAGAGACAGAGCCACATCAGCACCACACCGAGCAGAAGACTTCTTCCACTCCTACACTCGGTCAGGGATTCCGTTAAGTCGAGTCATCAGAGACTCGAGGTCGTTCTGGAGCGTAGACTCTGGCCAAAGTGCCGGGTCGATCCGCGACATGGCGACCTTCAGTCGAGCCAAGTAATCCACAATGCCGTCAATGCGAGATTCCAGTCGGAGCAGATTCATGGCAGCTTCATCTTTCACCGGAGAGTTGATTGGATCCAAACCTGTTTCGATCCGCCCAGTCTCCTCTTCAAAGTTCTGGCAAAGCTCTGCATACACGATCCAGAGATAAGTCAATTTTCATAAGACTGAGTCGACACAAAAAAAATCCAGTCGGAACTGAATGTGCACCTTCGAGCTTGATGTACAACTTCTTGGCAAGGCTCCTCAAGTAGCTCTCCAGGTCGTCCCTCCTCCGAGCGATGCCTTCCATCTTCTCGCTCAAGACGAGGTTCTCCTTCTTCCAACGTGAAGTCTGCCTGTTGGCTTCATTCAGAGCGGTCTGCAACCTGGTGTTCTCTCCTTCTAATTGGTCGACCGAAGCCAGCTTCTGTGCGGCCAGAGCGGTCTTGTCATCAGCCTCCTTACGGGCAGTGGCCAAGTCCTGATCCTTCTTCGCCAGAGCTTCTTTCAGTTTTTCTGCAAAGAAATGATGATTGAGTCGGAAATAGCAGAAAGATACCCAAGCCTAAAAACTAACCAGTCGACAAAGGCGTCTTACCTGCGGCGCCGTCTCTGACCTTCTGCAGCTCTGTTCTGGCCAGTTCCAAATCAAGGTTCAGTTGAATTTGCTGCTTCTCCAAGTCAGCCAAGCGATCTCCAAGATCACAAGATTTCTGAAGTCAAAGGGGAGAAGTTGTCATTTCAGTAGAAAACAACAAAGGTAATAAATACTAAGACTACGGTCGACTGCCAGCAGTCCACCATAGTCTCGGGGACTACACCCAGTGGGTGCACTTAGCGTGCCCCCACCGGTTCCTATACAACCCGACCGACCCCCGAAGTCGAGTCCAAGACAAGTTGCTTCCGAGTAACTAAGAGACAATGATGGCATTTCTAAGACTACAGCCGAAGCAAAAAACATTCGACAGTAGTCTCGGGGACTACACCTAGTGGGTGCACTCAGCGTGCCCCCACTGTAAAAAAAAGAGGTCGACTGCCCGCAGTCGACAGGATACCGTTCCATTCGACATGGCCCGATCAGACCGAGTGAAGAAATACAGCTACAACAATTCAATATAAAGACTACAGTCGACTGCCAGTAGTCCACCGTAGTCTCGGGGACTACACCCAGTGGGTGCACTTAGCGTGCCCCCACTCGTCCAAGAATTGACACCCAGTGGGTGTACAGATATAAAGATCTTCGGAAAAGAGATTCTTCAAAGAACGTATCGTAACAGACCAAGTGTTGAAGTCGACTGACCTGGACGTTGCTCTGAAGAGCCGAGCTTGCGTCGTAAGCCGCCTGGCAAGCCTCCCGAGCCACTTTCACTTGTTCCATCATGATCCCCGCCTGCGAACAGCCTCCTTCGCAGCAGCCGCTTGGCCCTCAGGGACGGGGTACGCAGCAAAAAGCGAAGACGGATCCGCAGTCGATGCCGAAGGCTGCACACTCGTCAGAGGAATGGCGAAAGTTACGGAAGCCCGAGTGGGTTCGCCATCATCCCGAGCTACGGCCTCAGGCGCCGGAGTGGATTGTGGGGTCTCACCAGCCGACGCCCTCTTCTTCCTCTTCACTCTCAGCGGTTCGTTGTCGTCATCGTCCGGGAGGTCGATAACATGAGGAGGAGCTACAAGGAAAACATTCAATCGACCAGAGTTGCAATAAAGGTTCAGTCGACTCAAAGGCAGGACGTCAGCAATCGTACCAGGGTTGGAGGTAACAGCGTCCTCCGTCTCTTGGTCGTCGTTCTTGGCGGAGACCTCAGAAGTAGCACCGCTGCAAATCTCGAAAGTCAATCAGTTGACTCAGTGAATCGACCAAGGATGCGTCCACGGTCGACAAAGGAAAGCAAGTCTTATTATTACCCGGAAATGATAGGAACAGCTATCTTCATCTTGGGTAGAGCCTTGGGCGGCTTGGATGGCGTCGCTCGTGGGTGCTTGGGAGCCTTCCCAGTCGGCGGAGGAGAAGAGGTCCGAGGGCGTTTCGACGACTGCCCAACAGGAGCAGTCGCCTTGCCACGTTCCCGCGCTGGATCGTGGGTGAGCTTGGATCGCCCTTCCAGGCGGGGAGGTTCAACCTCCTCCTCCTCCTCTTCGCTGGAGAAGATGTCGTCGCCTCCCTCTCCCTCACCGTCGGACTCCCACTCGCCTTGGTCATCCCCACTCTCGCCTCCGCTTGCCTCTCCTTCCTCAGTCGACCCCTGTGCCCCGTTGGGCGTCGAGTACATCTCGGTGGTCGCCTGGAAAACAACAGACAAGACGAAAGTCAATCGACTTACTCAAAGAAGACTAATGCAGAAAACAAGATATCAGTCGGGAGCGTAAAGACATACCTGGTCCACCTCATACGAGTTGTCGAGTGGGATTACCCTCCTGGCTCCTCGGGGGTTGTCTTTGTTCCCCGTGATGCTTGACAGCCACCCCTCCACCATCTCGTCGGTGACCTCCTCCAGGTGGACCCGAGTGGTGTCGTCGAGACCCGAATACAGCCACATCGGGTGGTCGCGGGCCTGGAGCAGTTGGATGCGCCTTTGGAGGAAGACCTCCAGCAGGTCCATACCAGTCACACCCTCGCGGACAAGCTCAACCACTCGACCTGCCAACGCCTTGACTTGGGCCTTTTCCTCCGACGCGACTTTCAGAGAGGCAGGCTTCTCGGCTTGGTCGAGGGAAAAAAGAGGAAGACCAGTCGACTGTCCTGGGGTCGCCTCGTCCTTGCAGTAGAACCAGGTCGACTGCCAGCCACGGACCGACTCCGGGAAGGTGATAGATGGAAAACAACTCTTCCCCCTCGTCTGGATCGCCAGGCCCCCGCACAGCTAGATCACCTGCGTCCTCTCGTCACTCGACTTGGCCTTCTTGACCGATTGAGAACGGTAGGTAAAGATGTGTTTGAAGAGTCCCCAATGGGGGCGACAACCCAAGAAAGCCTCACACATGGAGATGAAAGCATCAAGGTAGACGATGGAGTTGGGAGTGAAATGATGGAGCTGCGCTCCGAAGAAATTCAGGAAACTCCGGAAGAAAGGATGGGGCGGCAGAGAAAACCCTCGGTCGATGTGGGTGGCTAGAAGCACACACTCACCGTCGCGGGGTTGAGGTTCGATCTCTCCCCCCGGAAGACGCGCAGCTTCGTGGGGAATGACTCCCCCCTCGACCATGTCATCGAGATCTTCTTGCCGGAGCACCGATGGCATCCAGTCGCCCTGAATCCAACCTTTGGGCAGAGTGGTCCTGGAGGAGGATCCGCCCCGAGCAGACCTCTTCCCTTTCCCCGCCGCCGCCGCCTTCTTCGCGCGCTCCAAAGCAGTGGTCTTGCCCTTCACCATCGTCGCCGGCGAGATCTCACACGGGCTTGCGGCGCTAGGGTGAGAGCAGAGGTAGCGGAAGGACTGGCGAAGGGAGAGAGGAAGAAGGAAGGAGAAGAGAGCGCACGGCTTGGAAACCCCGAGCCGGCAACTTATAAGGGGCCGCTCCCGAGTGGCTGACTGGTAGGCCCAGGCTATCCAGTCAAATCCCGCAGCAGACGCGCGCGCAGCACGTGGCGAAAAAGGCGACGCGGAGATCGAGGAGCTTCCGCTTATCGCTTCCGATTACTGCGGCTGCTCCCGTCCCGCGCGCTTCCCAAAATCCGAATCCCGCGACATCCGCGGGCCGCAGAACAACTTGCCAAAACTAGAAGACCTCGCTCGCACCGACACTCGGCATGTCACAAGCAAAGAAATTCACTCAACGAAAGGCCTAGAATGGATCAAGGCGACTGAAAGAGGTTGATCACGTCATCCGTGACGATCGGCCCGGAACGAGGCACTCGTGTAGCCCGAAGAACCAGTCGGAAAGATCCCCAACTCTTTCCCCACTCTAACCTCGATCCATTCGGGGGCTAATGATGAAGCTATGTACCTAGGGTAGGGGCACGGACCCGTCCAAAGAGCCCTACCCAAGGACATCCCTAGGAGAAGTCACCTTTCAATCGACTTGAAGGTATCCCACTCGACGGATTTAAGACACTCGACCAGGAAGCTATCACTCGACCACGAAGCCAACCACTCGACTGCCAGGAGACCTAAAGTCACTCCGCAGACAAACGGTCAGCTGTCAAGTAATCTTTATGGTCATTATAGCACTTTATTAGGGGCGTTACCAGTAACGCCCAATCTTAAATGTACCTTAAACCATGCATTACTGAGGGCAGGAGGGGGCCGGCGAACTCTATATAAGCCACCCCCCTCCTCAGTATGGGGGGTTCGCACCCCTGTAATCCATACACGCATAATCCAGTCGACCGCCTCCGGGCTCCGAGACGTAGGGCTATTACTTCCTCCGAGAAGGGCCTGAACTTGTAAACCTCGCGTGTTACAACTTCCCAATAGCTAAGATCTAGCCTCTCCATACTCACCCCCCTACATTACTGTCAGAGTTAGAACCATGACACTACACATCCACGTGTACGAGCAAATCATGTACATAGGTATCTACAAGGCCAGTGAGGACGCTACGAGGTTGGCCTTCCTCAACCTGCTGGAAGCCTTGGATGCCTTTGCTGAGAAGCACCTCGACCTCGCCACAAAAGCCGCCGCTCCTTAGCCGCCGGTCGGTGGCTCGGCGCACTAAGTTGAGGAGGAGGTCATACGTTCGTGGATCCATCTTTCTTCTTGCCTTCTGTAACCACCACTGCGATCGCATCATCGTGGCCTTAATTCTTATTGTGCTGTTGCATTCTCGTTCCAGTCAATACCGACATGTGTTATCCCTTTGCTTAATTATATGCATCACTGTAACTAGTACTCCATCCGTCAATTTTATAAGTTGTGCTTACCTTTTCCATCAACTTCGTGCAACATGCGGGCATCTTGCTAGAAACACTAGAATATGTCTATATAATCCGTATGTGATAGTCCATTTGAAATCTCAAAAAGACAAATATTTAGGTACGAAGGGAGTAATATATTAGGAGTATATCAAAACAATAGTGATTTCTTTCAAGTTTGTGAACAAATACTACTATTCTACTACTTTGGATCCGTCGCAACGCACGTGCACATTGCTGGTAAAAGGAAAAGGCCTGCCGCGTTCACGTCGCACCCCCACACGCCCGGGAATCGTGAGTACAACACGGCCCATCCGGCACGACACATAGCTTAGGGAAGGCGTGTTGCCTAGCATTTTAACTTTCATGTGGGACCGCCGTTGAGCAAACCGACACCCTGCCCGTCGGGTTGGAAAACAGAAACGAGGGGAAGATCTAGCTGTAGCACGGAAGCCAAGAAATTTGGTGTCAGATGGGGCTCATTGATATAGTAGGAGCATTCCGTACTAGTACTACTCCTACTAGTACCAAGTTTGTACTCCTAATACTATATTACTAGTACTACCACTATACAACTAGTTGGTACGTGCACGGCACAACATCGTAGGAACAAAAAACGGGAAGATCTTGTTTTGGGTGATTTATCTTTTTTTTCAATCAACGTAGTATGAATAATATGATGTGGGGGGCACCCATGAAGCTTATGTGGCTTGGTTGCATGGCTACGGAAGGTTAGAGAAAAATAAATAGATAATGTGTTTAGAGTGCACTCCACTAAATAGATACTAGTAAGGTACACGTGCATTGCACGCATGAGATTTGGCAACCAAATTATGAATAAATACAACATTATAGCATGTAAGCTTTGATCCATAGATGCATGATGTAGATGTTCGTTTAATACTTATAGTTCATCTCATTCAAAATCATTTAGTTTTCATAAAAAAGCTAATCTATTTTAAGATTCATGGAATTGTGCATTGTAAAGCATAAAGTAAAAACAACTAATGGCAATTAATGTAGAAAAAATTTGGGCAATTATGATACGAAAGATTCTAGAACAAAGGAGAAGTGCTTGTGTTTTGAGGTTTGTGCATTATGCTTAAGTTCAACCATGGAGTCTTCTAGATTGTACATGTGGCAAAATCTGGTGGAATGTAGATGATATCCTACGGCCAGTAGTGCTCGGATTTGCCATCTCCGCATCGTCGGATTGGCTTCATCCAACGACCATCTTTCAAAGTTATTCGCACACTATATAGGGGTCTAGATATACTTTGGATCCATTGCAACGGACTGGCACATCTATATCTATACCCCCTATATAGTGTGTGAAAAACTTTGAAAGTTGGTCGTTGGATGAAGCCAATCCGACGGTACAAAGATGGCAAATCCGAGCACTGCTGGCCGTTGGATATCATCCACCAGATTCTGCCACATGTATAATCTAGAAGACCCCATGGTTGAACTTAATACATGACTAACTTCGCCACAACTAAGCTTAGGCAAAGTTATTAGTTCTTCAAAATGAGAGCCAGAAGTTGGCAAGCCTTAGTGTGGTTTGCCTAAGGTGTGGCCTGAACCAAACACTCACCTAAGTTAATCAAACTTGCCTAACCTTACATTCCACCAGATTGTGCCACATGTTAGAATCCAGAAAGCTCCACATGTAGAAGCATAATGCACAAACCACCAGAATCTCATGCGTGCAATGCACGTGTACCTTACTAGTACTAGTTGGTAGTAGTAGTAGTAGTAGTAAGAAAAAAAATTCCAGTTTTGGCACGAGCTCGTACTACGGGAGCACCACAAGGCCTGCCGCAAGAGTTACATTTCCCTCTCGGGGCCCACGGGACCGAACTTCAGTGGCTTAGTGCCCGACCTATGAGTCAATGACATGCGGACCTTAAATGCGGCTGGCCCACATGTCATTCTCATGATGGTGGCGTGGTTCGCGACTCACTCGTTCGAGATAAATCGGCCGGTGGTGGCGTGGCCGTGGCGAGGGTGCCACAGCTGGGCGTCGGGGCGTTACGAGGCGTAGATGGCCACACCGGCGGGTACTACCTATAGTACATAAGTACTCCAGTTGAGGATTGATGCCCGGGACGAAATGTGTCAGAGCCGCTGGATGAAAATTCGATGGTGCGGGAGTACGGATCGGAGCACAGCATCGAAGCAGGCAAACCACGTTCAATCGGGTGTGTCTATGGTAGAAAGTTGATGGTCGCTGCAGTTCAGCTGGCCCGCATGTCATGCACACAAAGGCAGAGGAGCGGTGGGGCCGAGAGGGATGAGGGGCACGTCGGGGGGATGAGGATCCCCTGACGCAAACAATCCTACCATTCTGTCACTGACATGTGGGACCCATAAGCATGGGTCCCACCTGTCAGTGAGGGAAAGGCAGGGCAAGGCAGTGATAGCCACGTCAGAGGATCCATGTCCACGTCGGGGGACGTCGTGTCGTGGGTTGGAGCGGCGTCGTGGGAATCGCGTGTGGGTGGGGAAGTGGTAGAAACAAGAAACGTGATGGTCACCGTGGTTCAACTTCCATGGACAAGCTGTCATGTCTGCTGACACATGTATATCAAAACTAGAGTGTTTATATTTCAAGCACGTGAACAAGTATTATTCTACTACTTTGGATCCATTGCAACGCACGGGCCAGCACATTGGTAGTAGTAGTGTCCATCTCTATCTCTAGAGGCCTTCCCTCATTCATCCTTTTCTCTCACAAGATAAACTACTCATACAAATGCATCTTGATGTTCCGTGGAACGCATGAGAATGTTTCCTTGGGGGTCTCTCCAGCGCAGCGTGGCCGTAGTTGCAAGTTGATGCCCCTTGAGATGCCGACGTTGAGGGGCACTCGGATTTCCTCCAATGAGCAGGTAAGATGAGTTTGATCACGTAGTAGATGCATTCTAAAGACTACTTCCGTGTCCATTTCCTAATTCTCCCCCTGCGCACTGTTTCACAGGTTAGGCTCGGTGCGAGTGGAGATTGGCTTGCATATGTATGGGAGGGTACCAACATAAATTTGCACAACATTTACAATGGTGACACCGTTCCCGTAGAACCTTTGTCCAACATTGGGATCAGCCATGCAACGGGCCACCGCATGAATTGGTATGATGGAACCACGGTGAGATTGAATAAGATAGCACGAACCTTGCACATGGCGGTCAAAGGCGGACCATGCTGTCTGCAACCGGTTTCCGTACGAGTAGGAAGACGTTGTGCTCCTTTCTAACCGCATCTTCATGGTGCCAAACCAAGGGACTTATTTTGTATGGGACACATCCTACGGTATACTCCCTCTCTCCCAGTTTATTTGTTTTAAATCTTTTCGTTTTATAAGTTTCAAATTCAAATTTAGAGCTCCCCATCACATGTTGAGATTACAATGTCCATTAAATCGTTGCGTGCATGTATAGTAAAGAAACAAATCTTGAGTTTGGCACGAGTTCGTGTTGCGGGAGCACCACAAGCCCTGGCGCAGGAGTTACATTTCCCTCTCAGGGCCGTCGGGACTGAGCTTCAGCTCCTTACTACACCTACCTTTGAGTCAATAACATGTGGACCTGATAGGTGACTGGTCCACATGTAATGCTCCCGTAGGCAGAGGGGCAGTGGGGCCAAGAGGGGTGAGCCGCATGTCGGGGGACGTGTGGTTTCATGGGTTCGAGCGGCGTCATGGGAATTGCGGGTGGCTGTGGTAGAAACTTGATGCTCGCCGCATTTTAGGCGGCCCACATGTCATGCACACAAAGGCAGAGGGGAGGTGTGGCCGAAAGGGGTGAGGCGCACATCGGGGGGCGTGGTGCCGTGGGTTGGAGAGGCGTCGTGGGAATCGCGAGATGAAACGTGATGGTCGCCATAGTTGAACTTCCATGGACAAGCTGTCATGTCTACGGACAGATGCACTGCATGCCGATCACTGGAAGGAGTAGCAGAGAAAGCTATATATGTGGATAAATAGTTCCTTATAGTCAAGCAGACCCACGCTACTACTCTTTTCCAAAGACATGCACACCATCGAAATAGTCCATCTATATCAATATACACCGAGAGGGAATAATTTTTTTTACAAGAGAGGAAATAGTTCATCCATCCATAATGCCCTCCTGCTGGTGCAACCTTTTCTTCTTCTTCTTCTTCTTCTTCTTCTTCTTCTTCTTCTTCTTCTTCTTGTTCTCATTCTCTATGGGAGACGGCTTCGCAACAAGCTCTTTGGACCTTGCAGCTATCTCGAAACTCACACGGGCATCGAGGGCAGCATATTTTATCCGCTCGTACGTCAAGCGATAATTCTCCCATCCAGATGACCTTAATGCCACCGTCTCGTCACCCATCTAAAGATTTGTACCGAGCACAAAATTTGCTACGTCGAATAGGGATGGTGTCTGTTTATCACAAACTTCTACAGGAATTTTGATTCTGGTTTGTAGGTCAGCGATGCTTTTCAAATCAAGGTTGTACGGCTCCAGCTTCTGTTTGTCCCCTTCGATGGCTGCCCCACAGAAGTATACGTCCTCCCGAGACAAGAAATCATGAAGCTCACCTGGTATGGAGGGTGAGTGTATGATGTGGTACGCCAAAACATCATCTTCGAGGCACAGCTGAAGGACGGCGGCGCATTGGATCTTCCCAGGGGCACGCTCCGTGTACTCTGCGTCGAGACTAATGACCCTTGTCTCTACCTTTTCGAGGGAGTTGGATACATTGTTGATCCACTGCCGAACAACCCTTGGGTGGACGGTGACGGTGGCAACTATGCACATCGAGCCTTCGACGAGGACATGTTGGACGCTAAAAACCTGCATCTCGATCTCTATCGCCATTTGGAACCGCTGGAACGGAGGGCTATGGTTTGGAGAATTAGGATTAGATGGCTAGTCTAACTGAAGTAGTAGATGATTATTTAAAGAGCTTAAAACAATGTGAATGCAGTGGGGTTTGGATGCAAATGAAGACGAAGGGGGGGTGAAGAAGCCGAGGAGAATCGGTTCCCGATGGAGAAGTAAATGGGAGAAGTCGCGTGCAGGCAGTTGATTAGACAGCTAGATAGACTAAACGAAAAGGCTATGCGGGTAGACTGATGAGTCGTACTTGTTCGTGTACGTGCCCATCCTTCCTGATAGGTGGGACCTATGCAAACAGATAAAAAAATGTGTCATAGTTTTTTTTGAGTGCATGAGTGGGAGACACAACATTCTCTGGTTAAGGAATACTCCCTCCGTTTAGGTGAGTATAAGTCACCTTATGAAAATCAGGTTTTCCCAAAACCGTTAGGCGTGGAGCATTAACTTCCTGCTCGATCCCCTCCCAGCCTCGTTAGCCAGCATTCTCTTCATCTGCTGCCGCGTTGTACTTTTCCATGTTTCCTCTTCTCAAGTGTGGAACGATCTACATGCCGTCCTTGATGCACCAGAACGACCACTACATGCATCGCGGCAGGGCGTTGATTGGGCATGCACGAGAATTTGGTTCTGCTCACAATATGGATGATACCTGAACGATGAAGTGAACAGGCATGCTAGCACGGGAGACCTATTTCCGCTATACAATACTGGAGTACTCATGTTCCTACTACTACTACTACCACTACTACTACTACTACTAGTACTACTACTACTACTACTACTACTACTAGTAGTAGTAGTAGTAGTAGTAATAGTAGTACAACTGTGGTACACTTGATGGTCAAAATACTATTCATCCGGTCCTCACAGTGAAGTTACAACACCCTCCGCCTCACACTAGTCCAGGCGGCGTGTTCGGGTTACCAAAGTCAGCCTCACCATGTGCACTGTGCAGTCTGTCACCGCTGCTTTACAACACATTGGCGCCTCGCCTTATCTCCCTCTCCGCTCCCATAGCACCACTCCATCTCCATCTCCTTCTCCGTCTCTGTCTCCATCTCATTGTGCCCCCGTGTACCGTCGCCTCACTCGCCTCCCCCAGTACCACTATTCCCTCGCTAGCCGCTCCAGCACCGACATCCTTCTCCCCCGTAAATCAAGCCCCCTTCCAAACTCCACCATGGCCGAACACGAACCGCGCAGCATCCATAGCTGCGATTGGAGCAATCTCCCCAGTGACATCCTCGACCTTTGTTGTTCGTGTATGGATATGTTGAGCATCCTGTGGCTGGCTGCATGCTCGAGGGACATGCACACGGCCATCGTCGAAGCGACGCCTAACCTTTTCAAGAAACCCTACTTGTTGCTATCTGGTCTTGTGAGATTGGCTCACCATGATACGGAGGCGTGCATGATGCCCCTCGACTCCAATCCGATCTCCATTAGCCGAAACTTCTTTGCAGGTATGTAGTGGGTCGCCGTACATCATTTCCCTCGACAGCGATCCGATCACCATCGCCCGAAACTTCTTAGCAGGTATGTACTGGGTCGGCATGAACTCCCACTGGATGGCTGCCTTCAGATAAGACGGTAAAAAGTTGGTGCTCGTGAACTTCCAGACCTCCCATGAGATTATCCTTCCTCTGTTGGATTATATAGAGTATTACCATCGCGGTCCAAGTCATCTAGATTACTACGTCAGTTGGATGGACCTTGTTTTGCAGAAGATTGTAATCTGCCAAGTGCCCACATGACATGCGAATTACGCAGACTTCAAGCTAATTGCCTTGTTCAACCGCGGACTCGCCTATCTTTACGTCGGTGCCTTCTTTAGCTGGAGACAACTCGGCTCGCAGTGGATCATCATCAAAGCTGATACACACTTCTGTGATGATATTGAACACAATGGCATCATCTACGCGATCGACAAAGCAGATGGCACCACGTATTGCTGGGATGGCGTGTGTAAGTTGTTTTCATCTCATGTTAATGATGACGCCATGACACTGTTTGAACTTTTTGTGATGATTGGCATATCCATGTTTGAGCAGAATTTGAGTAGAACTATGGCAATGTACTAGAGACGCCGTAAATCAGCTATATTTGGAATGAGTTAATTCATGCGATTGTGACCATGTCATTACAGCCAATTTGTACCCTGAATAATCAAACGGTTAGGAATATATGGATATTATCCTTATTTTATAGTAATCTATATACTACTACTAAATATGAGTGTGTATCAATGGCCATGTTAGCTTCCTCATTTTCATGATGTAGAAACATGCACCACACTGTTGGTTTCATCTAACCATACATTAGGGAAGTAAATGTGCATATGGAGAACTCTATATTTGTAGTGAAATCCTGCAATGCTTACCATGTGTACATACCTATATTCGCCCTTCAGCAATCAATGGCTAGAATAATATCCTCACAAAATTTTTGCCCACAGAACACGAGTATATAACAATGCATGGTATGTTATTTACCTTGAAGAATTTGTTTATGAGGACAAAACATGATTACATAACATGCATGACATGGTAGTTTCCTGTGAAGAATCGATTGCGAGATAACATGAGTATAACCATGCATGACACTTCTATATTTTCGAACCCAGTATACATTTCCCTGTATTTGCCTCCCAGTTCCAACAGGGACATATCGATGTTGTTTCTTGCATTATCCTACTCATACTCTGAACAATGCTGATCTTACATTAACAATGCATGTCCTTTTTGATATGATGCAGTGTCCCTATAGTTACTGCCCTTTGTAATCACAACACCTTTGCCAAAAACAGGGAAGCACAACTGGTTCCTCGCTCTATCAGACAACGGCAAAAGACTGATGATCATTCGGACACATGAGACGGAAAAGTTATATTGCAAAAAACCCACTATATACAAGCACCGTGTAATACGTGAGTATCCAGACAGTGGCTGTTACGTCTATGAGCAGGATACCAGCTTGTTGGGGCCTTTAGGATTTTTTAGTTGGAGGCGGGTAAACAACCTTGGTTCACACTCTCTGTTTCTCGGACTCAATTATCCGATTAACCAGGAGATCACCGTTGGCAAGGACCTTGATGGCAGAGAGGCTCTGTTTGCTATGGAAAACTGTGTCTACACGGCGAGCCCTAGGAGTTCAGGAGCAAACTCCCCTGATTGTCAACGATACAGCCTGCAGCCAAAAGAAGGTGAGAATGACAAAGGCATCCGGATTAACTTTGATCCTTGGATGTGTCAATTACGACAGGCAGTGATGTGGTTCAAGCCTTCAGGTTGATAGGTAATTGGGTTGTTGCATCGAAAGGGTGGAGTACTGGTATCTCCGGATCACTGGTCGCTGAAGCAGGGCTGCAAATTATGATGGTGTTGGATCATCTCTTCGAATGACTTTGTTGTCTTTGCTGTTGGTTCTGGATGGGCAGTTCTTTCTTTTGTTATGCATATTCCTTGTCATTTGGTAATCCTCGTCTATGTCACTCTTACTATGTAATAGTTGCTTCTGTTTAGAATGTCATTCTCGTCTGGATCACGAGAGTCTGAGCACTGCAGATGGGTGCGTTTTGGTGGTGTAGCAAGACTTCTTATGAACTATCATGTCTTGCTGTTTATGTCAGTAGTAGTCACTAGTCAGTGTTTGAATGTTGTATATATCATTGTTTCGAACTGTTTATTGTCTCGAACTACTGGTGGGCTAAATGAGGGCATCACCATTCTCTAGTGTTCAGAGTATATCTCC
The DNA here is from genome assembly GCF_056163025.1 of Triticum urartu. NCBI lineage: Eukaryota > Viridiplantae > Streptophyta > Magnoliopsida > Poales > Poaceae > Triticum > Triticum urartu. The sequence continues at coordinate 26,916,530 of NC_141876.1, forward strand.
TTTTTTCAAGTTATATAATTTGAGCTCAGTGTCTTTTCGATGATTTACACTTGTTTGGGCCAGTTAGGTGTCGTTGAATATGGGCCGAGTAGTAACGCAATGCCAAACAGGTCAATTATGACTCTCAGGTCGGGCTCTCAAAAGATCCTGAAAAAGGCCGGGCTCTCCAAAAAAGAAAGAATAAGGACTCTTAGGCCGACATGTGGGTGCCACCGGTGTTTTCCTGCGCTTGCGCGCCGAGAGCATATTGGCGCGTGCTTGAAATTCATGCTACCTTTTCATCCCCAGTCTCCCGCCACTCCCCCACCTCTGGAATCTCGATTCCTACTCCAGTTCCCCCAAATCCCCCTCCTATACTCCCTGTACTCAAGCGCACTATCATGTCGCCGGTCAACGCGGATCTTCGAGCCGGAGATCCTGAGGTCCGTCCTGCCTTCGGTCGCTGCGTGCTGTCGCTCAATAGTGGCATGGCAGCGCTTGACGACCAGTTTGCCGGCAAAGTGCTGATGGTAACCATCAACGGCGACCGGCCTCCCGTCTCACCGGACGACCTTGTCAAAGATCTTGGCATTGCGCACGACATCCAAATAAGTGACTTGCTCGTCGAAGTATGTCCGCCACCAGCTGATTTCTTCGTCAGGTTCCGAACAACTTTCGACTGCAGTCGTGTGTTCGAATCTTCCCAGTGTTTGTTCTGCGATGGCGCGTTGGTGAGCTTTGATCGGTGGCACCCAGGATGGGGCTCGGTGCCCTCTGAGCTTGAGTTTTTAACAAATCTTACCTTCCACGGCATGCCTCGACGTGCTTGGAACAGCGAGTCCATGAACGAGCTTATCAACGACCTTGGAGGTGAGCTCGTAAGTATGTTTGTTCGTCCAGACAGCTGTGCTCTAACGGTTATGGCATGGATGAAGAAGTCATCCACCATACCGAAGGTGATTGGTGTTGAGATACCGGTGCAGGAACCGGGGTTGTACTATTCGTCACCACCAAGGCCGCCGCGGACCACGTTAGGGATGTACCTGTATCGAGTGTTCGTGCATGTCAAAGAAGTGGTCAATCCATCAATCGAAGTCCTGCCGCCGCCGCTGATGCCAGGGTCCATCGATGACGTCCATTACAGGAGTCAACGTCAGACTTTCCACGTGTTGCTCGGAACGATGGATGGCACAGGGCCTACTCCATCGCGCGGCGGAGGCCACTGCTTCTTTGGGAGAATAGGCAGGGCTGGCTGCCTAGATGTGCTCTAATTTGAGGTAACAACTGAATCTTGTCAGATACTAGTGAAATCCGAGCTATGGGTGTGCAGCACTGATATGCCAGTACATTTAATTGTGACCTATTCTAATTTTGTACCAGAACTTTTTTTAGAAAGGGTTGTACGTCAACTTAGTGTGCTAGCAGAACTTATTGTGTTGTCTGTCTGCTTTCTTTGCACAACATTCAAGATATTTCCCCGTCATTGATAAAGACGATGAACCGTTATGTACGACTTCGTTGGTTTCAACATAGCCCTTCCCGTAGCGATCCACTGCTTCCATCATGATTGTGCCGCCTGCGTGAAATTTTTGTATGCAAGTTCAGTGTGCTATGATGTTCTATATGATTGTGTCAACTATATAAGTTTTTACTGAGCATCAGCAATGCATATGGCTGAAAGATGTATTTACGAGCATCGACCAATGGGTCTCTCTCTCTCCCTTTCTCTCTCTCTCTCTCTCACACACGCACACACACGTGCACACGCACAAGTGGGACCCGTTGAATTATTTATTTGCTCGTGATAGCTTTTAATTAGGTTCCATTGTAATCTAACTTTTTTCTTAAGTTATTAATTGAGCTCAGTGACTTCAAAAAGTTGTACAGAAGCTTTGTTTGGGCCTTTCCGGCGTCGCTGAATGTTGGGTGAGTAACCATGTTAGGTTGTACTGTACTACACATGCCTTTTTTTCAACATCAACAATGCAACTGGGCCGACAGTTGTACACAATATCCGAGTCAACTTGTTATTCTCAGCCCCGCTGGGCTGCAAACTTTCCTAGGAGGTATGCATTAGGCTTAACAAGAAAATGGACTTTAAGAAATAATAAATGGGATGTAATTATAATAACTGGACAGTTACTATGCACCAAACACGTAGTTAGTTTGAAAAATACATTATTTTTGGAATTTTAAAATTTTAATTTTATTACTTGTTGCGCGCGCAATATTTCGTTGGATTTTAACGTAATACAACTTTATTTTGAAATTATATTTAACCTGACTAGAAATTTTGGATAAAAATATTTCGGATCCCATCAAAGTGTGGGAATTTTTTTTGAATTCTGTTTTGAGTGGTTGTTTGAAATTATTAATCGTTGTCCTAGCTAGAAGTTGGGCTGTGCTTTTAACAAACTGTAAATGGGCTGTAGTAAATTCCATTAGAATTAAAAAATGGGCTGTACATTCTTACAAATCGCAAATGGGCTATATGTTCCCTGCCAAATCCGAGCCGTGGGCCTACTAAGTTGACGCGTACCAAGGGCTTTGTCAACTTAGTCAATATAAACGATTCTAGCTGCAGTGATCGTACGATGTCCATCCAACGGCCATAGTGCTTCTTCAACCTCTGGTCTTCTTGCTCCAGCCGCCCAAAGCAGCGTCGGTCGTGTCGCGTGCTCCTTCCTCCCGTGGCCGGCTGTGATGCCGCAGAGGCCTCACCGCCCGGTACTACTCCCACCGCTGGCCAGGCCATCCCTCTACTCACCCACACCCCCTGTTATTCTGCGGCGATGTAACGTCCTCGATGCGGCTATAGCTCCCACGTGTCGAGGCATGACTTAGAGACATAACCACATTGAAAGCAATGTCGCAAGTTAGGCAATCATCACAACATCCCATGTAAGATAAGTAATAAAAGGGGAGATACATAGTTGGCTTACACTCGCCACGTCACATCAAAGTACATAAATAGCATACATCATCCAAAACACTCATGGCCCGACTACGACGCCAAAATAGAAGAAAAACCCAACATGCGACACAGTCCCGATCAAACCCCAACTGGGCACCACTACTGATCATCAGGAAAAGAGACATAGTAACGTTGAGAGTCCTCGTCGAACTCCCACTTGAGCTCATACTCGTCACCTGGAGCGGAAACACCTGGACCTGCATCTGGTATAGTAGGAATCTGTGAGCCACAGGGACTCAGCAATCTCGCACCCTCGCGATCAAGACTATTTAAGCTTATAGGAAGGGTAGGCAAATATATGTGGAGCTGCAGCAAGCGACTAGCATGAATGGTGGCTATCTTATTCGCAAAAGAGAGCGAGAAGAGAAGGCAAAGCGCGAGCGAGAATCTAGAGGAACAACCTGCACAAGCATTACTCCAACACCGTGTCCACTTCCCGGACTCCGCCGAGAAGAGGCCATCACGATTACACACTCAGTTGATTCATTTTAATTAAATTAATGTTCAAGTTATCTACAACCGGACATTAACAAATTCCCATCTGCCCCGCGGGCACGGCTTTCGAAAGTTCAATCCCTGTAGGGGAGTCCCAACTTAGCCCATGACAAGCTCTCACGGTCAACGAAGGAATAGACCTCCACCCGAGACATTCCGATCAGACTCGGTATCCCGGTACAACAAGACATTTCGACAGGTTAAAACAAGACCAGCAACACCGCCCGAATGTGCCGACAAATCCCGATAGGAGCTGCACATATCTCGTTCTCAGGGCACACTCAGATGAGCCAGACGTCGGGTAAGCCAGCCCAGAGTTGCCCCTGGTAGCCTCGGACATCGCTCAGTGGGACCAACACTCAGAGGAGCACTAGCCTGGGGGGTTAAAATAAGATGACCCTTGAGTCTGCAGAACCCAAGGGACAGAAAAGGGCTAGGTGGCAAATGGTAAAACCAAGGTTGGGCATTGCTGGAAAAGCTTTAATCAAGGCGAACTATCAAGGGGTTCCCATTATAACCCAACCGCGTGAGGAACGCAAAATCTGGGAACATAACACCGATATGATGGAAACTAGGGCGGCAAGAGTGGAACAAAACACCAGGCGAGAGGCCGAGCCTTCCACCCTTTACCAAGTATATAGATGCATTAAGATAACATAGCAATATAATGATATCCCAACAAGTAAATAAATGTTCCAACAAGGAACGGCCTCCAATCTTCACCTGCATCTAGCAACGCTATAAGAAGGGCTGAGCAAAGCGGTAACATAGCCAATCAACGGTTTGCTAGGACATGGTGGGTTAGAGGTTCAACATGGCAATTGGGAGGCTGACAAGCAAAAGGTAGGCATCGTAGCATTGGCATAGCAAAAGAGCGAGCAAACTAGCATAGCAAAGATAGTAGTGATTTCGAGGGTATGATCATCTTGCCTGCAAAGCTGTCAGAGTTGACTGGATGCTCAAAAGCAAACTCAATGGGCTCCTCGGTAGCGAACTCGTCTCCCGGCTCTACCCAAACAAGACAAACAAGCAACAAGGATACAATCAACCACGTGCAAGCTCAAACAATAAGATGCAATGATGACATGCTATGCGGGATGCAAAATGCAAGATATGACAGGAAATGCATGAACCTGGACTCAACTTGGAAAACCAAGTGTGCCACTGGAAAGATGGGATGAAATCTCTTGAAAACAATATAAAGAATGCCAGAATCGGAGTTACGGTTTGGAAATGGCAAGCGATTCAAAAATTGGCACCGGTCTGCGATTTACAGCAAGTAGGCATCTAAATGCAATGAAATGAACATGCTACAGCAATCAAACATGGCATCAAAATACATGGCAGGGAAGCATTCAAGATGCTTAACAAAATACTAGCACTGAGCCACGGCCAATTCATCCATTAAGAGGTTCAAACAAGCATGGCAAAAACGCAAATGCAAAACAGATCTCAGACTTAGTGAAATTAACACTTGTCTGCAATTTCAGATCATGAAGCCCTCTTCGGAGCAACAAAACAACATGCTACAGGACCTGATTAAGACAAAGAAGAACATGGCATGGAGATACTCAACAAGCTTAACAAAAGTCCCTTAGTGACCTGGGGCCAAAAGGGATCACAAAATATACTAACAAGCACACGAACATAGCTAAAGCATAATCAGTTTTCAGACTTAGTGAAAACTGAGAAATGCTGAAATTTAACTCACGAAGGCATGTAAACGAGCTCGATGCACTCACTACGGTGCAATTCATGGCAAGGCAAGCATACATCCATTAATAAGGCACAAAATTCAAGATATACATAGCAAGAACAATGGCATAGAATGCACGGATCAACTACAATAGCATCGGCAAAATCGCAAACAAGTTGACGATCTGCCCAGATTCACAAGGAAGCAAAAGTAGAGCTCGATTGACCCAAGCTAGGGTGCTCCATAATTGCAAACAAAGGCATGGATGGATAGAGCACCACAAGATTAACAAAACTCCTTTACTGATCATCCTCAAAAGAGGCACGGATCACTAGGAAACAGCAAGAACATATGGCATCATGAACTAAACAATCCCAGACTTAGCGAAAACTACCAAGTCCCTGAAAACAGTTTTACCGGGTGCCTCACTTTGCAAGCTTGCACAAGTCCCCACACACATCACAAAAATGCATGGGTTTCACCTCTGGAAAGAAGACAAAATCCTTAACAAAACATATGTAGGACTCACAGGCATATCATGCACACAACAATCATGGCAAAAATGACAAAAGTCTAAGATGAACTAGCAGATCTGACAATTAACTCATGAAGCCTCCTTCTAACAGCATTTCGGGCATCAAGATGAACTCAAATGCAGATGATGCAATGGAATGAAATGATGTACTCTTCGAGGCGAACATTTTGATATACTATATGTCCAAAACGGAGCTACGGATGCGGAGATATCACAGGTCAAAGATTGCATAAAAAATTTAACGGAGAGAGGCAAAAGTCAACCCTAGGGTTTTCAGATCTGAGATCCGGCCGACACTGTAGCAGTTACTGTAGCAAGCCGTGCCGAGGTCGCCGGAAATGGCCGCGGTGGCGGCCGGAGTAGACGAGGGAGGCTGGAGTAGGCGCGGTGGCGAGGGGAGGAAGCCGGGGCGGCGCGGGCCGGCGATGGCCGCGGCGAGGAGGCCCGGCGGAGGCGAGGCGCGGCGCGGGGCGGTCCGGTGCGGCGACCCGGGCGCCTCGGGCGGCCGGAGATGGCGGCGCGGTGGTCGGAGGCGGCCGGCCACCGGAGTCGTCGAAGGAGGCGGCGGCGCGGCCTCGGGCACACTTGCGGAGGCGGCGCGCGGATGGGCTCGCGGGGGCCCGGTTTGGGCCTCCCGGGCCGCGGCGGTGGAGAGGTGGCGATGCCACGTGGCGCGACTGGATAGGGCGAGGGGGCGGCGGCGGACGTGTCCGGCGCGCGGAGATGAAATTAGGGTTTCAGGGAGAGGGAGAGATCCGAATTTCAGGGGGGTCTATTTATAGGCATAAGTGGAGCTAGGAGAGTCCAAATGAGGTGTGGTTTTCGGCCACGCGATCGTGATCGAACGATCTAGATGATAGAGCAGAGTTTGGTGGGTTTTGGGCCAAATTGGAGGGGTGTTGGGCTGCAACACACACGAGGCCTTTTCGGTCCCTCGGTTAACCGTTGGAGTATCAAACGAAGTCCAATTGATACGAAACTTGACAGGTGGTCTACCGGTAGTAAACCAAGGCCGCTTGGCAAGTCTCGGTCCAATCCGGAAATGTTTGATCCCCACACACGAAAGAAAGGTAGAAATTACCACCGGAGGAGAACGAAGCGCCGGAATGCAAAACGGACAACGGGGAAAATGCTCGAATGCATGAGATGAACACGTATGCAAATGCAATGCACATGATGACATGATATGAGATGCATGACAACGAAAACAACACACGGAGACAAAGACCCAAACCCGAGAAAATAAATATAACTTAACGCCGGAAATGGCAAGAGTTGGAGTACAAATTGGGAAAGTTATATCCGGGGCGTTACAGGCGACATCAGCCTCACATCGCAGCCGAACCAGTGAACCCTCGTACTCCTCTCCGCGTGGGCTTCCACTGCTGCGTCTTCCCCGACTCCGTGTCTTTCCCTTCCTAGGCCTCGCCGTCGTCCAGACCACCGCCCTGGTGCTCTCGACGCGGCGTGGTCAACATGGTCAACGATCGACTTCCATCGGAAGAGTACTGTACGTGGAGAGGCTGACAGCTGGGTCCAGGTGGCCGCAAGGAAGTGCCTCCTTATTACGTGCAAAATAATTATTCCTCCACCTGACAGCAGGGACCCACCGGACGGGCCACCTTATTTCGCGAAAAAATGTTCCCCCCTGACTGCTGGTACCAACCGGACGGGCCAGCGTATTTCGTGAAAAAAACATTCCCCCGCTGTCAGCTCGGACCCACCGGAAGTGCCTCCTTATTACGCACAAAAAAATGAATACTCCCCCTGCTAGCTGGGACCCACCATGGTGGGAGGCTGACTTGTGGGCCTACTAAGTTGACTGGGATGGGGGCCTTTGTCAACTTTAGTCAATATGAACGATTCTAGCTCCAGTGACCGTACGATGTCCATCCAACGGCCGTAGTGCTTCTTCAACCTCTGGTCTTCTTGCTCCAGCCGCCCAAAGCAGTGCCGGTCGTGCCGCATGCTCCTGCCTCCCGTGGCTGGCTGTGCTGCCGCGGAGGCCTCACTAGCCCCTACTATTCCCACCGCTGGCCAGGCCCTACGGCGAAGGCAGCCTCACACCGCAGCCGAACCAGTGAACCCTCGTACTCCTCTCCGTGCGGGCTTCCGCTGCCGCGTCTTCCCTGGCTCCCCATCGTGCCCTTCCTAGGCCTCGCCGTCGTCCACTGCCCTGGTGCTCTCGGCGCGGCGTGGTCAACGTGGTCAAGGAACGACTTCCATCGGACGTGGACTGTACGTGGAGAGGCTGACAGCTGGGTCCACGGCCGCAGCAAGGAAGTGCCTCCTTATTACGCGGAAAATAATGATTCCTCCACGTGACAGCTGGGACCCACCGGACGGGCCACTGCATTTCACGAAAAAAAACGTTTCCCCCTGACTGCTGGGACCCACCAGCTACATCTTCGCACACAAGGAAGTGCGTCCGGGCAAAAAAAAAACAATTCGCCCCCTGACTGCTGGGACCCACCAGCTACATCTTCACAGGCAAGGAAGTGCCTGACAGTCGGGACCCACCTGGTCGAAGCGTACGTAGCGTTGTCATTCTGGCCGCGAACGTGTACGTACATACTGGTCGATGTAGAGGCGCGCACATGTCGTAGTAGAGGCACGCAAGTAGCATGTACACGTACGTACATCGGCCAGGGTGCAAGAAATAAAATATGGCCACGTATGTGTACATACGGGAGGGGTCTTGAACGCCTACTCGCGCATACGTATGGCGAGGGCTCGTTGACATGGCTGGATCAGAACGGAGAAACAACGTCGTCGTCGTGTTCATGGGGAGGCAATGGAATGCGTCATGTTCATGGGGAGACAACGGAATACATCGTGTTCATCGGGAGGCAATGGAACGCGTGGGAGCCAACCGGCTGGGTCGGAACGGAATGCATGGTCATGTTCATCAGGAGGGCTTGGACGGAACAGGCGATGGAAACGAGGCCTGACGTACCGCAGAACGGAGGAAACGGCCTTGTGTTCGACCGGCCACATTCGAAACGGGATCCTGTTCATCGGGAGGGGTCTGGCGTACCGCAAAACGGAGGAAACGGACCTCCTACAGTAGAAACGGGGGTCCTGTTGATCGGGAGGGGTGTGGCATACCACAAAACGGAGGAAACAGACCTCCTACGGTCGAAACGGGGGTCCTCTTGATCGGGAGGGGTGTGGCGTACCCCAAAACGGATGAAACGGACCTCCTACGGTCGAAACGGGGGTCCTATTCATCGGGAGGGGTGTGGCGTACCGCAAAACGGGACTCCACGGGATACTGTTCATCTCCACCATCGACCTCCTCCAACCTCCACGGGCTCCTGTTCATCCAGCCTCCATCGCGCGCTACTCCACCGGCTACTGTTCAACCACCCCTCCACCGTCTACTGTTCATCCAGCCCCCCACACCACGGGGTCCTGTTTAACCACCCCTCCATGGGCACCCCTCCACCGTCTACTGTTCATCCAGCCCTCCACACCACGGGGTCCTGTTCATCCACCCCTCCACGGGCACCCCTCCACCATCTACTGTTCATCCAGCCCTTCACCACACCACGGGGTCCTGTTCATCCAGAGGCAACGCCACCGCTCACTGTTCATCCAACCCCCCCTGCAACGCGCACTGTTCATCCCAGAGGCAGCATCGATCGGCTTCAGTTAGTAGCAGTAGCGAAGGAATCGCTCGATCGGGTTCAGTTAACAGCCATCAATCGATCGCTCGGGTTCAGTAACACGTAGCCTGCAGTGCAATCGCTCGGGTTCAGCTAGAGCCCAACGCCATGCTCGGGTTCAGTTAGAGCCAACTCCTCGCACACACACGCGTACATGTATGAGAGAAACACGCATCGCTCGGCCCTCGACCTCCCACCGTAACCGGGAACTCCCCGAAATTTTCCTCCCCCTCGCTTCTACCACGGGTTTTTCCGTCATGGACGGCCCAAAGAATGTCATGCAGCTGCATCTCCGGCCCGCCCAGGATGAAAAGCCCATTTTCTGTCATGATTTTTTGTCATAGAAGTAGGAGCCCACCACATCTATGATGATACCGGGTTTTGTCACAATTATCATCATAGAAGTGTCATATGTATGACAGAAACAAATTTCGTTCGTGTAAGTGCATCTAGTGCCACCCCTAGTTGGTTTGGGAGTATTGACGACAAACCTAGTTGAGGGACTAATGTGTTTGTGAGAATTGCAGGATAACACAGATAGAAGTCCCTCATTGATTCGGTTTTACTACCAGAGATGACCCCTAAAAATGTACGAAGACATTGAAGTCAATGGTGGTATATGAAGATATTCACATTGAAGACTATGACAAGAGAAGACACCATGTGAAGCCTATGGAACTCGAAGACTTAGATCTTTTGTAGTTCTTTTTCATTTGTGTTGAGTCATAGGAACCACCATACTGTTAAGTGGGGTCTAAGAGAACCAGTCAGAATGACTGAAGTGATGCCTAATTCAAAAACCTATGTCTTCGAGTGAAGACTATGAGAGCAAATCTTGTCCAGAGTCGGACAAGTCAGCTTTGCTTGTAGCCTAAGTAAAGTTGCCGTGTGAGTTTGAAATCTGACCGTTGGAACACGTGTCAGTTCCTTAGTGACCCAGGGTCATTTCGGACAAATCAGGTCGGGTTGCCCAGTGGTTATAAATAGCCCACCCCCTACAACCATAAACGGTTGGCTGCTTAGATTTCAGTGCACGGCTTTTGTCGTTTGAGAGCAACCCACCTCGAAGCCTTTGAGAGAAAATTCCTAGCGAGGAGAAAAGCCCTAACCACCCAGAGCCAGAGAGAATTGGGCATCACTTAAGTCTTCTTGTCTGAGTGATCTGAAGACTTATTACACTTGAGGACTGTGCATCCTCCAGCCGGTTAGGCGTCGCGTTCAGAGCATCCAAGAGACATTGTGGATTGCCGGTGAACGAAGTCTGTGAAGGTTTGGGAGTCTACCTTGAAGACTTACCAGAGTGATTGGGCGAGGTCTGTGTGACCTTAGCTCAAGGGGAATACGGTGAGGACTGGGTGTCCTGAGCTGCGTGTTCAGGACTGGGTGTTCGGGACTGTGTGTCCTTTGGTTTAAATACCTAGCCGCTCCAACCAGACGTACAGTTGTCACAGCAACTGGAACTGGTCCAACAAATCATTGTCTTCAACGAGTCACTGGTTTCATCTTCACTTCCTTTTACTTACTGTTACTCATTGTGAAGCCATTGCATGCTTGCTCTATCTTTTGTCTTCACAACGTAACTGTATGATTTGTTTGGCTTCATAACTTCTTCCTACCTGATCCTTATTACACTGCATCTACTTGTCATTGTGCTTTCACTCTATTGAATACTTGACCATGGCTTGCCTAGTGTAATCTAACTTCCGCTGCATAGTGATAGGCATATCTCTACTGTTTGTCTTCATAACTTTCACGTTTTGAAGACTTTCATAAAAATCGCCTATTCACCCCCCTCTAGTCGATATAACGCACTTTCAATTGGTATCAGAGCAAGATGCTCCCTTGTTCTGTGTGATTCGGTTTAACCACCTGGAGTTTTAGCTATGTCGACTGCAGGGATAATCAAAGTCTCCGCTGCGTGCCCCGTCTTCGATGGAACTGAATATCCCTACTGGAAGAATAAGATGCGCATGCATCTTGAAGCCATTGACGTCGACCTATGGTATGTCGTCGAGAACGGCGTTCCCAAGGCTGGAGAAGGTGTCACTTCTGCTGATGTCAAAAAGTTCACTCAACTGGACTCTACTGCCAAGAATATCATCTGTGGTCATCTGACCAAAGGACAGTATGGCCGTGTGAGTGCCTTGAAGACATCCAAGCTGGTCTGGGACTGGCTCTCCAAGGTCAATGAAGGTATCTCAACCTAGAGAGATCAGAGAATCAGTGTTCTTCGCAACCTCTTCAACCGCTTCAAGCGAAATGACAATGAGAATGTCCAGACACATTTGACCGGCTCACTGACATCACAAATGAGCTTCAAGCCCTCGGCGCCACTGAGATCACCAAACATGAAATCGTCAAGACGCTGCTGAGATCACTTGATAGTTCATTTGACATCCTAGCCCTGATGATTCAAGAACGTCCTGATTTCAAGACACTCGATCCGTCTGACATACTTGAGAGGCTCAACACACATGAGTTTCAGCTTTCTGAGAAAAGAGATATCTATGGTCCAAACTATGGGCGAACTCATGCCTTGAAGGCAAAAGCTGTTTCTTCATCTGAAGAAGAATCTGACAGCAGTTCTGATGATCCTGAAGACATTGGAAGGGAACTTGCAATGCTAGTGCAGAAGTTCCAAAAATTCACCAAGAAGAAAGGCTTCAGAAAGTCTTCACGATCAAGCTCAAGGAATGATGAAGCCTCTGCTCATGACTACAAGAAGAAAACATGTCACAAGTGCAAGAAAACAGGACACTTCATCTCTGAGTGTCCACAGTGGGACAATGAGAACAGAAAGAAGAAGAAGAGCAAGGAATATGACTCTGACGATAAGAAGAAGAAGAAATACTCAAAGTCTTCTTCCAAGTCTTCCTCAAAGTCTTCATCACACAAGAAGAGCTCATCTGGCAAGGCACGTGCGTTTGTTGGCAAGGAAATGGATTCAGAGGAGGAGTCCGCTTCTGAGGAGGCAGAGGTGGAGTCTGATTCTGGCATTGCAAGTCTGGCTACATCATACGTCGCCAAGTCCATCTTCAACACTGAAGACAATGACTTCATCACTGACACTGATGCAAATGACAAGGACGACTCCACTCCTACCTACTGCTTCATGGCACACGGTGCCAAGGTAAACACACGCACTACTCACTATCAAACATCTAGTGACGATGACTCTGATTGTGATTCAAAACCCAGCTACAAAACACTTGCTAAAATTGCAACTGAACAACAAAAGGCCATGGAACATATTCAAAAACTGTTAGACAGAAGCGATGATCTGTTGGGTGCTGAAATGACTCGATCTGAATCCTTAATTGAAGACATAAAAAATCTTCACGTTAAGTATCAGGAACTTGAAGATTGTCATGAAACTCTCTCAACAACTCATGAAAAGCTTTCCTATGATTATCTTCAAAGGAAGCAAGATCTTGAGAAATTGAGAGCGGCTCATGAAGACCTTCAAAAGGAAAACGAGTCACTTCGCGCCAAACAGATCAGTTCCGCTCAGGAAGGATTTGAACCACCATGCCTTAAATGCATTGAGCGTGATAATGCTACTTCTGTTGCTGAATGTTCCACTGCTACTGCTGTTGCAATATCTTCAACTGTTGAAGTGGTAACTAACCCCTCTGCTGAGGATACCACTGCTATTGCTGATGAGAATGCTAGGTTGAAGACATTGCTTGAAACAGGGATGTACAAAAGTCTTAAAGGGCATCAGACATTATGTGATGTCCTCAAGAAGCAGATTCTGAACCGAAACCCTAGGAAAGAGGGTGTTGGGTTCGTAAGGAAAATAAATGCAGATGGCTCTTACTGGAAACCTGAGCAGTACCCCAAAACCACATGGGTTGCTGCAAAGGAATCTTCAGCAGATCCATCCAATCTATCTGGCTTCACTTGTGCTAACCCCATTATCATTGATGAATCCTTTGATGCAAACTATAAACTGTTTAAAAATCAGAATGGTGAAGTGTTTGCCAGGTACATTGGTACTAACTGCAGGAATGGACCGCCTATGAAGAAGATCTGGGTTCCAGAAATGTGTCTGGAGAATCTTCCTGTGAATGTCTTCATGACACCTCACATGAAGAAGACAAACCTCAGACCAAAGGCTTCATACGGTCCAAAGGATTCATATAGACAGAGGACTCATTTGAGTCGCACTAACACAAATGTTTTGCAGGGAAAACATACTCAGGCATATGAATATGAGGGCGGTTCATCAAACCGCCATGTTCATATGACCAAAAACTATTCTGCCTATTCTTTTGAGTACTATTGTCCGCCTGCTAGACTGTTTGCTAGGGCTCCAAAGCCAAAATTCTCAGATGCTGCACTTAGACTTATTGCTTCTAAGCCACCCTTGAAGATGTGGGTGGTTAAGAAAGCTTAAATCTCTTTTGCAGGGAAAGGTCTCCAGCAGAAAACCGAAATCTTCTGACGATATTGCTGGGGACCTTAAAAATCTTGCAGGGCGCAAGATCAAATGCCCGAATGGCATCACTATGTATTTCGTTCCTGAATCGCATGCTACTCTCCCTATTAGTCCTAATCTGGATCTAAGTTTTCATAACCCACTGGTTCGTCAAATGTTTTTGCTTCACAATTCTCTTCGTGAAGCCTATCCCCCTAACTGCACTGTAGGGTATGACACCAGCGTCTTCAGAATGGATTATTGACAGTGGGTGTACGAATCATATGACCGGCGAAAGAAGTCTTCTTATGGACTCAACCTTACGTCCATCCGACAAGAGCCACATCACATTTGCTGACACTGGTAAAAGTAAGGTATTGGGTCTAGGTAGAGTTGTAATCTCGAAGGATCAACACATGGATAAAGTCATGCTTGTTGAATCCCTTGGCTTCAACTTAATGTCTGTCTCAATGCTTTGCGATTTGAACATGGTCGTAATATTTGGAAAATATCGTTGCCTGGTACTAATGGAGGCTTCAACTTAATGTCTGTCTCAAGTCTCTAGTGTTTGAAGGGTATCGAAAGGATGATTTGTATGTGGTAGATTTCTCAGCAGGGCCACAGCTTGCAGTATGCCTTCTGGCAAAGGCTTCAGAATGTTGGCTCTGGCATCGGAGGCTTGGGCATGCTGGCATGAGGAACCTCCACACCCTTGCAAAGAAGAAGCATGTCATAGGCATCGAGGGCGTCAAGTTCAAGAAAGATCACTTATGCGGTGCCTGTGAAGCAGGGAAGATGACGAGGGCAAAACATCCCTCGAAGACAATCATGACCACTACTCGACCCTTCGAACTGCTTCACATGGATCTTTTTGGTCCCACTCACTACTCAGCCTTTTCCACTACTGCTTGCCTCTATGGCTTTGTCATTGTTGATGATTACTCTAGATATACTTGGGTGCACATAATCCTTTACAAGACTGAAGTGCAGGATGTCTTCAGACGCTTTGCCAATCGAGCTATGAACAATTATGGCGCCAAGATAAAGCACATCAGAAGTGACAATGGCACTGAATTCAAGAACACTGGCCTTGATACATATCTTGATACCTTGGGCATCACACATGAATTCTCAGCTCCGTACACGCCATAGCAGAATGGCGTCGTCGAACGCAAGAACAGAACACTCATTGAGATGGCCAGAACAATGCTAGATGAATACAAGACTCCAAGAAAATTCTGGCCTGAAGCCATTGACACTGCATGCCATACAATCAACCGTGTTAATCTTCACAAGCTTCTGAACAAGACATCTTATGAACTCCTAACTGGCAAGAAGCCAAATGTCAGTTACTTCAGAGTATTTGGCGCAAGATGCTGGATCAAGGACCCACACCACACCTCAAAGTTTGCACCAAAAGCACATGAGGGTTTTATGCTTGGATATGGAAAGGATTCGCACTCCTACAGAGTCTTCAATCTCTTTCACTACAAAGTGGTTGAAACAGTGGATGTGCGGTTCGATGAGACCAATGGTTCACAAAGAGAGCAACTGCCAAATGTGCTAGATGAAGTTCCAGCTAATGAATCAATCAAGCTTATGGGAACTGGAGAGATTATGCCTTCTGAAGCTCATCCTGAAGAAGAACTTATCATCTCAGCACCTGATCCACATGAAGACAATGCTCAGCCTGAAGACATTCCTCCCAACGACAACACAGATCAGCAAGAGCAAAGTCTTCGCCCTATACATCCTCGTGTTGCCAATGAAGTGCAGATTGATAGAATAATTGACAGCATCAATGCACCAGGTCCACTCACTCGTTCAAGGGCAACTCAGCTGGCAAATTTCTGTGGGCACTTCGCATTCATCTCAATTTCAGAACCCAAGAAAGTTGAAGAAGCCTTTATGGAACCTGAATGGATTCAAGCAATGCAAGAAGAGCTTCAACAGTTTGAGCTAAACAATGTATGGGAATTGGTTAAGCGTCCTGATCCACGGAAGCATAACATAATAGTCACCAAATGGATATACCGCAACAAGCAAGATGAGCATGGTCAAATCGTCAGAAACAAAGCTCGCCTCGTTGCTCAAGGATATACTCAAGTGGAAGGCATTGACTTTGATGAAACCTTTGCTCCTGTGGCTAGACTTGAAGCCATACATATACTGCTGGCCTATGCAAATCATCATAACATACTTCTATATCAAATGGATGTGAAGAGTGCCTTTCTCAATGGCAAGATTGAAGAAGAAGTGTATGTTGCACAACCACCTGGGTTTGAAGATCCAAAACATCCTGACATGGTATACAAGCTCAACAAGGCACTGTATGGCCTCAAACAAGCCCCTCGGGCCTGGTATGACACACTCAAATACTTCCTGAAGAGCAAAGGCTTCATACCTGGTTCCCTAGATCCCACTCTCTTCACGAAGACATATGATGGTGAACTGTTTGTGTGCCAAATATATGTGGATGACATTATCTTCGGCTGCACCAATCAGAAGTACAGTGAAGAGTTTGGCTATATGATGCAAGAGCAATATCAGATGTCTATGATGGGTGAGCTGAAGTTCTTCCTCGGTCTTCAAATACGGCAACAACGCAACGGCATCTTCATATCTCAAGAGAAATATCTCAAAGAGTGCCTGAAGAAGTTTGGTATGCAAGACTGCAAAGGCTTCACAACACCAATGCCAGCCAAACATCATCTGGGTCCCGACGACAATGGTAAAGAGTTCGATCAAAAGGTATACCGCTCCATGATTGGTTCCTTGCTTTATTTATGTGCATCTAGGCCAGATATTATGCTTAGTGTTTGCATGTGTGCTCGATTTCAAGCGGCACCAAAGGAGTCGCATCACTTAGCAGTGAAGCGAATTCTTCGATATTTGGCTCACACCCCAACTCTAGGATTATGGTATCCAAAGGGCTCAGAGTTTGATCTGGTTGGATTCTCGGATGCTGATTATGCTGGTGACAAGGTTGATCGGAAGTCTACATCAGGCACATGTCACTTTCTGGGAGGATCACTTGTATGTTGGTCTTCAAAGAAGCAGAACTGTGTATCCCTCTCCACTGCTGAATCTGAATACATTGCTGCTGGATCTTGCTGCGCTCAGCTTCTGTGGATGAAGCAAACTCTCAAGGA
The DNA here is from genome assembly GCF_056163025.1 of Triticum urartu. NCBI lineage: Eukaryota > Viridiplantae > Streptophyta > Magnoliopsida > Poales > Poaceae > Triticum > Triticum urartu. The sequence goes on from NC_141876.1 coordinate 26,933,449, forward strand.
CTGTGGCATTCATCTGAAGCAAGTGCCACTTCACTGCGACAATGAAAGCGCCATCAAGATCGCCAACAACCCAGTTCAGCACTCGAAGACAAAGCACATTGAAATTCGTCATCACTTTCTCAGAGATCATGTTGTGAAGGAAGATATTGATATCATACACGTCAACACTGAAGAACAATTGGCAGATATCTTCACCAAGCCCTTGGATGAGAAGAGATTTTGCAAGTTATGGTGTGAGCTAAATATCTTGGAATCCTCAAATGTCCTGTGATCAGGCACACATCCTAACACTTATGCATACTGATGACTTAGATGTGCAACACATGAAGTAACGTATATCTTCAATCAATGAAGACACACATTCTAAGTGTGAATACATTAATGTGGAATTTGACTTCAGAGCGCCACGATAATTGTGCGCCGTGTCTGGGTCTAATACTTCCTATACGGTGGGTAACGCCACCACCAAACGTTCTATTTTGAAGTGTTTCACTCATGGCGTTACCTTGCAATGTCTTCATATTTGGTTTGGCTTCAATCTCAACATGTCTTCATGATTATCTTCACTACGTTGATTATATAGATATATATATACTAGTGTTCTGTCCTCTACAGAATTCACTTATAGCTATGTCTTCTTGTTTGAATCTTTTGAACAAAGTGAATGTGATAGGACCCTAATCTCTCTATGCTTTCTGTCTCAAATTCTATCTCTCCAAGTCATATGCATTCTATTGAAACTGTCGAATGTCTTCTCTGCGTCCTTGTCAGCAGAAGACATAGAGACAACCTTTAAAACCGTTTTCAATGCTCATACATCCACAAGAAATCCGGAGAAGTAGGAACGACCACCCGACAATCCAGGCGTGCGTGGGATGTGGAACTGCCCCCGAGATTCCGCATGATGGCCACGTGCTGTTCAGATGCAAATTGCCAGGGGCACCTGTGTAATAGAGCAGTGCCGCCCCTGTAACTATAAATACACACTCACCGCGGTCATTATCTCCTTCTTCCTCCCTCGCACGAACCCTAGCGCCACCGCTAGCCCTCGACGACACCGGCGACGAAGCGCTTCACTGCCGCAACCTCTCTGACGCCGTCTTCATGCCGATCGCGGACATCATCCTCTCCGCCGTTGCCGTAGGTGTCTTCCGTCGCCAAGTTAGGGAATGGAGGATTGAACTGCTCGGCCTCATCTCCCACTCCGTCTAGCAGTTCCAAGTGTGGTAAATAAAACTTCTTTTTACAGCCCCTTTTGATCCTATGGTTCTGTCACTTTCTACCATAAGAAGTTTCTATTCACACAAGTTAGATCTCTCTCAATCTGCATCTCATAACATGCCTAGTATATACACTTGTGCTTCATGAAGTAGTTAGATTCCTCACTTGTACTGATCTGTGGGTTCGTACAAATCTGGAACCAACTTCTTATCTATGAGTGAATGTCTTCGCACGATGAGGTCAATGTCTTCTAAAACTGATTTATCTTCAAAATCTTCTGAGAATGCATATGACCTCTTCCCCTTCCCTCGCACCTTAATGCTGTCACAGGTACATGTCCGTGGGAGAATCCTTTGGTTCTCATAGTCTGCATTCATTTGCAAAATTCTTACTGCATCACATAAATTCTCCTGAAGCCAGTTCCTGTTGGTCCAGCAAAAGAAAGCCTTTGAACGTCTTGAAGCCTTCCAAGTTAAGGTTTATGGCTTCAGAAACAGCAGCAAGGAAGGGGGGCAGACAGCGACGTGGCGGAACATCCAAAGATCTGCCTGATGAACTGGCAGAAATGTATAAAACAGATCCTGAAGAGAATTATGGTCAGCGCAAGACCCGAATCCAATGGATTCGACGCTATTGGGCAGAACAATGGTTCCAATACCGCTTCGTCACCCAGGAGTATGCTGAGAAAAACGCCATCAAGAGACCATGGGGAGACATCCTATACAAAAATCTCATACCCAGGTCCAGAGATGAAGCCATTGCTCAAGGCTTCTACCCGTGCATGGTCCGTGGACCACAGCCTACTGAAGCACATCCGTTGTCACTACTCTGGTGTCGTGACGACAATCTGTTCAAGCGCAACTTCCAGTTTGCCCAGAACTCAGCGAAGCAGAACAAGAAGAAGTTGGGGTTAGACTTCAACCCTGGTCCCTCCGCACCAAGGGCAGATGGCACACGCGAGGCAGAACTGAATGTCATCGGACCATATGCCAACCTTGAGGGCCTCATCACCCGCATCTTAGTCCAAGGGACTGCCGTGAATGACCCTCCAGCTGACTCTGAGTCTGATGAAGCGCCTGCTGTACCGAAGCCAAAGCAGTCGAAGAAGCCAAAAGCTTCAAAGCCGGCCCCTTCACCAAAAATCTCAAGGGCGAAGCCATTGGCAACTGCACCTCCTGAAGACACTGTGCAGTCTGAAGACGTATCCCGCGTCTCCAAGCCCCAGAAGGCCAAGATGCCTCAGCCACACACCGGCAAAGAGCTCACAGCTGCTGCCATTCTGCGTAGTGAAACCATTGATCTGTCAAGTGATGAAGATCTTGGAGATGACGCTCTCGAGCAGCTCATCAAGAGCAAAGAAGAAGCAGAAATCTTCAACAATCTGCCTCTCTTTGATGCCGCCATCATCCACAACTTCATTGATGAATGGTTTGACACACCAAACATCAACTTTGAAGATCTGCAGCTACCCGTTGGCCTCAGCATCGCCTTCCAAGGCGCTATTGCTTCAGAACTTGCTATTGCCCAGCGCATTGTTGAACTGAAGCAGAAAATAGACTTTGAAAAGGCTCAGTTCAAGAAGCACATGGCCAACCTCAGTGTGCAAGAAGTGAAGAACTTCAAGATCATGTTGCACGAGCTAAAGGAAAACTTTCTGAAGAAGCGTGCAGAAGCTCAGGGTTCGCGGGAGCGAATGAAGACTCTGGCTGACCGATGTGTGCAAGCCTATAACGAGGCTGAGAAGCGCAAGGCACTTGGGCGTCCTGGCATCGACCCCAGGATGGCCGCGAAGAAGAAGAAGAAGAAGAAGCCTGCTATGGCTGAACCTGATGCACCAAGGCAAGAAGCTGTTCCGATTATCTTCCCAACTGCAACGACTGGCTCAAAGCCAAAGAGCCGGTCAACTGCTTCAGAGCTCAAGAAGACACGAACTGCAGAGGTTGAAGCCAGGAAGAGGAAACACTCTGAAGCCTCTCCTTCTGCCCCCACTCAGAAAAAGAGAAAGATCAAGAAATCTCGGGCTGCTCCCACAGAGCCCTTGATGGTTGAACCCCTTTCTGTAGTCTATCCTGACGCAGAACGTCAACTGACAGTTCATGAGCCTGCTCCCACAGAGGCTCCTGAAGCTGAAGATATTCCAGCAGCCGACCCCATCGCTGCTGAAGACATTGGTCATCATGACAATGTACAAGATGATGCAGTCATTCCTCAGCTTGAAACCAGCGAACTCATCAGCATTGGTCGTCCTCTGACGCCAATTGCACAGGATGCGTCATGGGCGGATCGCCCACAAGTGGAAGAAGAATCTGAGGTCCAGCCCACTCCAACTCCACAGGCGTCGTCTGCATTTCGCAGGCTTCGCAAAGGTCCACGGCCTCAAGACTCTGCCGACGACATTCCGGCTGCATCAGCCGAAGAAAATGAAGAAGTACCACAAGATCCCACTCCCCCGCTCCACCAAGAAGCAGTTCTCCAGGAGAACGTGCCTGAGTCTGACCCTCCAGCTAGTCAAGTGGAGGCTGAAAATATTGAGGCTGCCACAACCAACACTGAAGCCAAAGTGGAGCCCTCCCCACCAAAAGCTTCAGAAGACAGCGAAGCTACTGATCCTGACACGTCTGTTCCTGAGTCTGCTGCAGGTCCTCAATTTGGTTACCATGTTGAGCACAGGCCTCAAGTCCAGAAGCCAGTCCCAAGACTGCCAAGGTTCCCAGGTCCTGCATCAGCTCCTGGCTCCTTTAACATCACTAGCTTCAGGGTAGATAATACGTTCTTCAATAGCTCCAAGAACCCCTATTCAAGGTGAAGGATTTCATCAAATAGGTTCTGGAGCTATCCTCAGTGTAGCTACTATTCATGCATCCTGTACAGCCAAGGTCGCATCTTCCCGCACAAGCGCCTTGATGTTGAAGCTATTGCTGGTCTGCCCTGTCTGGAAGAAGCGTTGGATTGCTTCAAGCAAGTGGGTCTGCTGCAGTTTGTGACTGATGAAGAGCACTGGAATGAAGAGCTTCTGCTGCAATTCTATGCCACCCTCCACATCAAAGGATACAACAGAGATCCGAAGACTTGGGTCCTGGAGTGGATGACCGGCAATGTTCATCATGAAGCCAATGCATTTGATATCATTGAGCTCACCGGCCTGCCCACTCCTGGCGAATTCTTCGAGGAAGGCTGTCAACTACACACTGAAGCTCTTGAGAGCATATTCCAGAGGCCTGAACTGAATATGAGTCAGATGCTCTCCATGATGAAGCCATTGCCCCACGATGCTCCTTATCCAACAGAGTTCTTCATTGAAGACCTTGAGTACCTGCCCAGAACCATCTATCACATCATCCGGCGGACTCTTTGGCCCATTAAAGGACACTCTCCACATGCCAAGATTGAGGGTGCAATGAAGACTCTGATATTCTATATCCTTCATGGCAAATGCTTCAACGCACAGGACTTCTTCATACGCCAACTTGCTGCATCAGGCTCAGATTTATTTGGTTTGAAGTTCTATGCTCCTTGGGTAATGAGGCTGATCAAACTTCACTCTGCGATCTCATATCAGCCCTCAGCCCGCAACCATTGGATCTTCTTGCCAGATGTGGATACCTCTGCTGAAGCCATATATCCTGAGCCTGCCAAGCAACCTCTGAGTCTTCAGAATGCAGAACACCAGAGCTTCACTCAGAACGTTGAAGGTGTTGAAGCCATCTCCAGGGTGTATCCGTTGGCTGGCACTACACGTGCACCACGCCCTGCATCCACTGAAGCCACTGACAGCACACCTGCTCAAAGACCCAAGAAGCGCGCTCGTGCTCTCAATGACTGAGAGCTTCTTGTGGCCCTTCATCAAAAGCAGGATAGGCATCACGACTGGCTGAAGAGACAGATGAAAAGCCTCTTGGTGGATGTAAATCGCATCCAAAATCTTGCCACCAAGAATGCATTCGTTGCACATGAAACCTGTCACCGCACCTGGAAAGGACTCACCATGCTGTGTTCTGAAGCTGATCTTCAAGAGGATGGCTTCAAAGAGCGATTCAAGTTTGACTCCACACCTCCCAGAAGGGCTGTGCTGCGAGGAACTCCATCACTTGAAGACTCAGAGTTCTCTTCATCTGCTGCCACGGTGACTGCAAGGATTATCGAGGAAGAAGACGATGCTACATCACCTCCACCTCCTTCAGCACGCGTTGACTCTGCACCAAGCTCTTCAGCACCGCCAAACACCTCCAACGACCCTGCTGCTCATGGGAACGAGTAGAAAACTCTATGTCTTCAAACCTTTTTGGTCCTCACTGACAAAAGGGGGAGAAGCATATGATGTTGATAGTCTTCAAGCGGGTCAATATGGGCGGGTGCCTTTATTTTGCTATATTTTGCTTCATGCTTACAACTCCCGTTTTGCTACATTTGCTTCTTTGAGTTGTAACACTTAAACTCGATGGTCGTCTGCTACTTGTTTGCCACTTTGTTTTGCGAAGATAAATTCCGCATGTGCGACGATAAATTCCGCACTTAGATCATTCTGCAGACGTCCATTTTTCATTATGCATGTCATTATCTTCATATGCTTTTACATGCATAGTGGATTGTCATCATAAGTTGAAGTGGATCTCCACAAGTACAACCTGCCATGTGCATTTGCATTCCAAAAGCAAATTACTTATATGCACATCTTCAGGGGGAGCCCTTGCAGCTTATGAAGACAATTCCTTTACAATTTCACAAATTATATTCCCCGTTGAAAACTTCAACTAGTTTGTCATCAATCACCAAAAAGGGGGAGATTGTAAGTGCATCTAGTGCCACCCCTAGTTGGTTTTGGAGTATTGACAACAAACCTAGTTGAGGGACTAATGTGTTTGTGAGAATTGCAGGATAACACAGATAGAAGTCCCTCATTGATTCGGTTTTACTACCAGAGATGACCCCTAAAAATGTACGAAGACATTGAAGTTAATGGTGGTATATGAAGATATTCACATTGAAGACTATGACAAGAGAAGACACCATGTGAAGCCTATGGAACTCGAAGACTTAGATCTTTCGTAGTTCTTTTTCATTTGTGTTGAGTCATAGGAACCACCGTACTGTTAAGTGGGGTCCAAGAGAACCAGTCAGAATGACTGAAGTGATGCCTAATTCAAAAACCTATGTCTTCGAGTGAAGACTATGAGAGCAAATCTTGTCCAGAGTTGGACAAGTCAGCTTTGCTTGTAGCCCAAGTAAAGTTGCCGTGTGAGTTTGAAATCTGACCGTTGGAACACGTGTCAGTTCCTTAGTGACCCAGGGTCATTTCGGACAAATCAGGTCGGGTTGCCCAGTGGTTATAAATAGCCCACCCCCTACAACCATAAACGGTTGGCTGCTCAGATTTCAGTGCACGGCTTTTGTCGTTTGAGAGCAACCCACCTCGAAGCCTTTGAGAGAAAATTCCTAGCGAGGAGAAAAGCCCTAACCACCCAGAGCCAGAGAGAATTGGGCATCACTTAAGTCTTCTTGTCTGAGTGATCTGAAGACTTATTACACTTGAGGATTGTGCATCCTCCAGCCGGTTAGGCGTCACGTTCAGAGCATCCAAGAGACATTGTGGATTGCCGGTGAACGAAGTCTGTGAAGGTTTGGGAGTCTACCTTGAAGACTTACCAGAGTGATTGGGCGAGGTCTGTGTGACCTTAGCTCAAGGGGAATACGGTGAGGACTGGGTGTCCTGAGCTGCGTGTTCAGGACTGGGTGTCCGGGACTGTGTGTCCTTTGGTTTAAATACCTAGCCGCTCCAACCAGACGTACAGTTGTCACAGCAACTGGAACTGGTCCAACAAATCATTGTCTTCAACGAGTCACTGGTTCCATCTTCACTTCCTTTTACTTACTGTTACTCATTGTGAAGCCATTGCATGCTTGCTCTATCTTTTGTCTTCACAACGTAACTGTATGATTTGTTTGGCTTCATAACTTCTTCCTACCTGATCCTTATTACACTGCAGCTACTTGTCATTGTGCTTTCACTCTATTAAATACTTGACCATGGCTTGCCTAGTGTAATCTAACTTTCGCTGCATAGTGATAGGCATATCTCTACTGTTTGTCTTCATAACTTTCACGTTTTGAAGACTTACATAAACATCGCCTATTCACCCCCCCTCTAGTCGATATAACGCACTTTCAGTTCGGCCCAAAATGTCACGGATGTGTCTTCTTTTGTAGTGAGTGCCCCCTACACGTACTCCCCCTATGTGTATGCAACAGTCACACATACACATGGACGCAAAAACGCGCGTGACGCCTTAATGCATGCATGTCCGAGCACACGACGGAACACACACGGTCACGCTCAAGTGCTCAACCTACACGTGCATGCACACACATACTCAGCCAGGGTGAGCTAGTGACCGTATAAACACCGGAAAATGTATATATTGAGCACAATGAGCGTATTATGAAGTCCACTGACCGTATTTTTACAAATATACAATGACAAACAATGTATTTATCTCGTTTGAAATTAAGCCATATTAACCGGAGAGGAGGCAGTATGGACTAGCATTACTTTGTTGTGTCACGTCAACTTGCCGAACGAGGAGAAGCTTGCAGGACGGGAGAAGCTTGCACGCGGTGGCTCGCAGGACAAGGAGAAACTTTTGACTAATGCAAGCTGTCCTTTGCTCAGGCGGTGGACGTGCAACAGTTAATTCAGTGTCAGATTGCCAGAAGCATACATTATACTAGTAGTATTATTGTTGCACTTCCCGAAGAGGCGAACAGCCAAGCGCAAAGTTTACTAGTACTAGTACTACTATAGTCTATAGAGGTACTATACTAGTACTAGGAGCCGGATGGAGGAGCGTCTGCACTCTTATTATATTTTTAAAATGTGATAAAGCAATCTTCAACACATTTGGTTCTCTTCGAGGGTTCTCGCATGTGATAATGGAAGTTGATTGCATGGAACACTCGCCACAATTCTCGCTTAATTCTGGCTCATATCCTATTACAAATAGGAGCGCTCGGTAATATTTCCTATTTTTTTTTGTTATTCAGCATGTAAATAGGTCAGCAAACCTTGCGGCGCATCTTTGTGCGAACCGTGCTTGCTGCACTTTGAATGTGGCCGAGAGCTGGCTTGATGAAACACCTCCATTCCTACTTCTTTTTTTGCGAGGTACCTCGCTTCCTAGTGACCAGTGTCTTGGCTGATCGTCCTAAGAATGCTTATATATGAATAAAGCTCTCTCATTTACCCGTGCTACCTCTTGAGCACTGCGTTGGTTTTCCCTTGAAGAGGAAAGGGTGATGTAGTAAAGTAGCGTAAGTATTTCCCTCAGTTTTTGAGAACCAAGGTATCAATCCAGTAGGAGACCACGCTCGAGTCCAACGCACCTACACAAACAAATAAGAACCTCGCAATCAACACGATAAAGGGGTTGTCAATCCCTTCACGGTCACTTACGAGAGTGAGATCTGATAGATATGATAAGATAATATTTTTGGTATTTTTATGATAAAGATCGAAAGTAAAGTAAACGGCAATAGAAATAGCTAAGTGTTGGAATATTAATATGATGGAAAATAGACCCGAGGGCCATAGGTTTCACTAGTGGCTTCTCTCAAGAGCATAAGTATTACAGTGGGTAAACAAATTACTGTCGAGCAATTGATAGAATTGAGCATAGTTATTAGAATATCAAGGTATGATCATGTATATAGGCATCACGTCCATGACAAGTAGACCGACTCCTGCCTGCATCTACTACTATTACTCCACACATCGACCGCTATCCAGCATGCATCTAGAGTATTAAGTTCATAAGAACATAATAATGCTTTAAGCAAGATGACATGATGTAGAGGGATAAACTCATGCAATATGTTATAAACCCCATCTTTTTATCCTCGATGGCAACAATACAATACGTGTCGTTTCCCCTTCTGTCACTGGGATCAAGCACCGCAAGATTGAACCCAAAGCTAAGCACTTCTCCCATTGCAAGAAAGATCAATCTAGTAGGCCAAACCAAACTAATAATTCGAAGAGACTTGCAAAGATAACCAATCATACATAATTCAGAGGAGATTCAAATATTGTTCATAGATAAACTTGATCCTAAACCCATAATTCATCGGATCTCGACAAACGCAGCGCAAAAGAAGATTACATCAAATAGATCTCCAAGAAGATCGAGGAGAACTTTGTATTGAGATCCAAAGAGAGAGAAGAAGCCATCTAGCTAATAACTATGGACCCGAAGGTCTAAGGTAAACTACTCACACATCATCAGAGAGGCTATGGTGTTGATGTAGAAGCCCTCCATGATCAATGCCCCCTCCGGTGGAGCGCCGGAAAAGGCCCCAAGATGGGACCTCACGGGTACAGAAGGTTGTGGCGGTGGAAATAGGGTTTTGGCTCCGTATCTGATCGTTTGGGGGTACGTAGGTATATATAGGAGGAAGAAGTACTTCAATGGAGCAACGAGGGGCCCACGAGGGTGGAGGGCGCGCCCATGGGGGTAGGTGCGCCCCCCTGCCTCGTGCTCTCCTCCTTGATTGCTTTACGTAGACTCCAAGTCCTCTGGATCATGTTTGTTCCAAAAATCACGTTCCCGAAGGTTTCATTCTGTTTGGACTCTGTTTGATATCCTTTTCCTTCAAAACACTGAAATAGGGAAAAACAACAATTTGGGCTGGGCCTCTGGTTAATAGGTTAGTCCCAAAAATAATATAAAAGTGTATAATAAAGCCCAATAAACATCCAACAGCATATAATATAGCATGGAACAATCAAAAATTATAGATACGTTGGAGATGTATCAAGCATCCCCAAACTTAATTCTTGCTCATCCTCAAGTAGGTAAATGATAAAAACAGAATTTTTGATGTGGAATGCTACTTGGCATAATTTCCAATGTAACCCTCTTAATTGTGGTATGAATATTCAGATTCAAAAGATTCAAGATAAAAGTTTAATATTGACATAAAAGTAATAATACTTCAAGCATACTAACTAAGTAATTATGTCTTCTCAAAATAACATGGCCAAAGAAAGTTCATCCCTACAAAATCATATAGTTTGGTCATACTCCATTTTCGTCACACAAGAATGCTCTCATCATGCACAACCCCGATGATAAGCCAAGAAATTGTTTCATACTTTAGTAATGTCAAACTTTTTCAACTTTCACGCAATACATGAGCGTGAGCCATGGATATAGCACTATGGGTGGAATAGAATATAATGATGGGGGTTATGTGGACAAGACAAAAAAGGAGAAATTCTCACATCAACGTGACTAATCAACGGGCTATGGAGGTGCCCATCAATTGATGTTAATGTGAGGAGTAGGGATTGCCATGCAACAGATGCACTAGAGCTATAAATGTATGAAAGCTCAACAAAAGAAACTAAGTGGGTGTGCTTCCAACTTGGTTGCTCACGAAGACCTAGGGCATTTGAGGAAGCCCATTGTTGGAATATACAAGCCAAGTTCTATAACGAAAAAATCCCACTAGTATATGAAAGTGACAAAACAAGAGACTATCTATCATAAGGACCATGGTGCTACTTTGAAGCACAAGTATGGAAAAAGATAGTAGCATTGCCCTTTTTTATTGGGACAATGCTCTATGAATGATGATCATCACACTTCTATTTATTTAGAACTCAATGATTACAACTCGATACTAGAACAAAGTATGACTCTATATGAGTGCCTCTGGCGATGTACCGGGATGAGCAATGAATCAAGAGTGACATGTATGAAATATATGCATGGTGGCTTTGCCACAAATACGATGTCAACTACATGATCATGCAAGGCAATATGACAATGATGAACGTGTCATGATACACGGAATGGTGGAAGGTTGCATGGGAATATATCTCGGAATGGCTATGGAAATTCCATAATAGGTAGGCATGGTGGCTGTTTTGAGGAAGATATAAGGAGGCTTATGTGTGATAGAGCATATCGTATCATGGGGTTTGGATGCACCAGCGACGTTTGCACCAACTCTCAAGGTGAGAAAGGGCAATGCACGGTACCGAAGAGGCTAGCAGTGATGGAAGGGTAAGAGTGCGTATAATCCATGGACTCAACATTAGTCATAAAGAACTCACATACTTATTGCAAAAATCTATAAGTCATCAAAAACTAAGCACTACGCACTTGCTCCTAGTGGGATAGATTGGTCGGAAAAGACCATCGCTCATCCCTGACCACCACTCATAAGGAGGACAATCAAAGAACACCTCATGTTTCAAATTTTTTACACAACGTTTACCATACGTGCATGCTACGGGACTTGGAAACTTCAATGCAAGTATTTCTCAAATTCACAACTACTCAACTAGCACAACTTTAATATCACTACCTCCATATCTCAAAACAATCATCAAGCATCAAACTTCTCTTAGTATTCAACACACTCATAAGAAAGTTTTTACTAATCTTGAATACCTAGCATACTAGGACTAATTTCACAATTAAAGCAAATTACCATGCTGTTGTGTAGGAATATCAAAATAATATAAGTGAAGCATGAGAGAACAATAATTTCTATAAAACAAATCCACCACCATGCTCTAAAAGATATAAGTGAAGCACTAGAGGAAAAACTATATAGCTCAAAAGATATAAGTGAAGCACACAGAGTATTCTAATAAATTCTGAATCATGTGTGTATCCCTCAAAATGTGTGTACAGCAAGGATGATTGTGGTAAACTAAAATCAAAGACTCAAATCATACAAGACGCTCCAAGCAAAACACATATCATGTGGTGAATAAAAATATAGCTCCAAGTAAAGTTACTGATGGACGAAGACGAAAGAGGGGATGCCTTCCGGGGCATCCCCAAGCTTTAGCTTTTTGGTGTCCTTAGATTACCTTAGGGTGCCATGGGCACCCCCAAGCTTAGGCTCTTGCCACTCCTTGTTCTATAATCCATCAAATCTTTACCCAAAACTTGAAAACTTCACAACACAAAACTCAACAGAAAATCTCGTGAGCCCCGTTAGCGAAAGAAAACAAAACACCACTTCAAGGTACTGTATTGAACTCATTCTTTATTTATATTGGTGTTAAACTTACTGTATTCCAACTTCTCTATGGTTTATAAACTATTTTACTAGCCATAGATTCATCAAAATAATCAAACAACACACGAAAAACAGAATCTGTCAAAAATAGAACAGTCTGTAGTAATTTGTAACTAACACAAACTTATGTAACTCAAAAAATTCTACCAAAATAGGACGACCTGGACAATTTGTTTATTGATCTACTGCAAGTGGAATCAGTATTTTATCACGTTCTGGTGATTTTGAACAATTATTTTCGTGAACAGAAAGTTTCTGGAATTTTCAGCAAGATCAAATAACTATCATTCAAGAAGATCCTATAGGTTTCACTTGGCACAAACACTAACTAAAACATAAAAACAAATCTAACCAGAGGCTAGATCAAATATTTATTCCTAAACATAAGCAAAAAGCAAAAAACAAAAATAAAATTGGGTTTCCTCCCAACAAGCGCTATCGTTTAACGCCCCTAGCTTGGCATAAAAACAAGGATAGATCTAAGTATTGCCATCTTGGGTGAGCAATTCTTCAATAAGACACCTATAACCCCTAGGAGTTTCTTTCTTATTATTAATTATCAAACTCCTAGGCACAAAATCAAGAAAATCATTTGTAGCAAACGGTTCCTTAATGATAGCAAAGAGATTGGGATGAACACTTATTGATTTTAAATCCGTAGTTTCCTTACTAGGGGATTCACCATTATTTTTAGGAACATAAACAAGCTTGGCAATTTTGGTAGGAGGATTTGGAGTATTTTTAACAGAAGAAAAAGCGTACCCCAAGTTGGTGATAATTCCCTCAAGTTTATCGATTCTAGTAGAATCTTGATCTATTCTTTCATTAACTATGGGTTCTTTTTCCTTAAAACTTTTCAGAGTAACTCCCACCTTAGATCCATATTGGGTAATTTAGTTGTGGATATTTTTATCCAAATTCTCAACCCACCCTACAGTAGCAACTCTATTTTCAATAATTTCAAGCCTTTGCATCACATGTTCCAAAGTTAACATAGTTCCATTAATCAAAAGAGGTGGCGAGCCAAACAAATCTATCATAGCATTATAAGAATCAAAAGTATGGATACCCAAGAAATTCCCTCCCGTAATGGTATCAAGAATATATCTGTACCAAGGAGTCGCACCTATATAAAAATTGCGGAGAAGAACGAAAGTAGATTGCTTCCTGGTAGATCTATTTTGAGCATTGCAAATTCTATACCAAGCATCTTTTAGATTTTCTCCCTCCCTTTGTTTAAAATTAAGAACTTCATTCTCGGGAGACAACGGAGAAGATAAGGGACTATCCATAATGACAAGGCAAGCAAGAAAGCGACAAACGGAAAAGAGAGGGCGAATAAAACGGCAAGGGTGAAGTTGAAGGAAATATGCCCTAGAGGCAATAATAAAGTTATTATTTATTTCCTTATTTCATGATAAATGTTTATTATTCATGCTAGGATTGTATTAACCGGAAACATAATACATGTGTGAATACATAGACAAACAGAGTGTCACTAGTATGCCTCTACTTGACTAGCTCGTTAATCAAAGATGGTTATGTTTCCTAACCATAGACAAAGAGTTGTTATTTGATTAACGGGATCACATCATTAGGAGAATGATGTGATTGACTTGACCCATTCCGTTAGCTTAGCACTCGATCGTTTAGTATGTTGCTATTGCTTTCTTCATGACTTATACATGTTCCTATGACTATGAGATTATGCAACTCCCGTTTACCGGAGGAACACTTTGTGTGCTACCAAACGTCACAACGTAACTGGGTGATTATAAACAAGCTCTACAGGTGTCTCCAAAGGTACATGTTGGGTTGGCGTATTTCGAGATTAGGATTTGTTACTCCGATTGTCGGAGAGGTATCTCTGGGCCCTCTAGGTAATGCACATCACATAAGCCTTGCAAGCAATGCAACTAAATGAGTTAGTTGCGAGATGATGTATTACGGAACGAGTAAAGAGACTTGCCGTTAACGAGATTGAACTAGGTATTGAGATACCGATGATCGAATCTCGGGCAAGTAACATACCGATGACAAAGGGAACAACGTATGTTGTTATGCGGTCTGACCGATAAAGATCTTCGTAGAATATGTGGGAGCCAATATGAGCATCCAGGTTCTGCTATTGGTTATTGACCGGAGACATGTCTCGGTCATGTCTACATTGTTCTCGAACCCGTAGGGTCCGCACGCTTAAGGTTTCGATGACAGTTATATTATGAGTTTATGAGTTTTGATGTACCGAAGTTGGTTCGGAGTCCCGGATATGATCACGGACATAACGAGGAGTCTCGAAATGGTCGAGACATAAAGATTGATATATTGGACGGCTATATTCGGACACCGGAAGTGTTCCGGTGAAGTTTTGGATAAAACCGGAGTACCGGGGGGTTACCGGAACCCCCGGGGGGGTTAATGGGCCTCATGGGCCTAAAGTGGAGAAGAGGAGGGGCTGCCCAGGCAGGCCGCGCGCCCCCTCTCCCCCTAGTCCGAATTGGACAAGGAGGGAGGGGCGGCGCCCCCCCTTTCCTTCCTCTGCTCTCTCCCTTCCTTCACCCCTCCTACCTGGACAAGGAAAGGGAGGGGAGTCCTACTCCCGGTAGGAGTAGGACTCCTCCTGCGCGCCTCCTACTAGGGCCGGCCGCACCCCCCTTGGCTCCTTTATATACGGAGGCAAGGGGCACCCCTAGACACACAAGTTGATCCACGCGATCGTTTTCTTAGCCGTGTGCGGTGCCTCCTTCCACCATAATCCTCGATAATATTGTAGTGGTGCTTAGGCGAAGCCCTACGACAGTTGAACATCAAGATCTTCACCACGCCGTGGTGCTGACGGAACTCTTCCCCGACACTTTGCTGGATTGGAGTCCGGGGATCGTCATCGAGCTGAACGTGTGCTGAAACTCGGAGGTGCCATAGTTTCGGTGCTTGGATCGGTCGGATCATGAAGACGTACGACTACATCAACCGCGTTGTGCTAACGCTTCTGCTGTTGGTCTACAAGGGTATGTAGATCACACTCTCCCCTCGTTGCTATGCATCACCATGATCTTGCATGTGCGTAGGAATTTTTTTGAAATTACTACGTTCCCCAACAGTCGCATCGGAGCCTAGATTTTATGTGTTGATGTTATATGCACGAGTAGAACACAAGTGAGTTGTGGGCAATATAAGTCATACTGCTTACCAGCATGTCATATTTTGGTTCGGCGGTATTGTTGGACGAAGCGTCCCGGACAAACATTACGCGTACGCTTACGCGAGACCGGTTCTCCCGACGTGCTTTGCACAAAGGTGGCTAGCGGGTGTCAGTTTCTCCAACTTTAGTTGAACCGAGTGTGGCTACGCTCGGTCCTTGCGAAGGTTAAAACATCACCAACTTGACAAACTATCGTTGTGGTTTTGATGCGTAGGTAAGATTGGTTCTTGCTTAAGCCCGTAGCAGCCACGTAAAACTTGCAACAACAAAGTAGAGAACGTCTAACTTGTTTTTGCAGGGCATGTTGTGATGTGATATGGTCAAGAAATGATGCTAAATTTTATTGTATGAGATGATGATGTTTTGTAACCGAGTTATCGGCAACTGGCAGGAGCCATATGGTTGTCGCTTTATTGTATGCAATGCAACTGCGCTGTAATGCTTTACTTTATCACTAAACAGTAGCGATAGTCGTGGAAGCATAATATTGGCGAGACGACAACGATGCTACGATGGTGATCAAGGTGTCGCGACGGTGACGATGGTGATCATGACGGTACTTCGGAGATGGAGATCACAAGTACAAGAAGATGATGGCCATATCATATCACTTATATTGATTGCATGTGATGTTTATCTTTTATGCATCTTATCTTGCTTTGATTGACGGTAGCATTATAAGATGATCTCTCACTAAATTTCAATATAAAAGTGTTCTCCCTGAGTATGCACCATTGCCAAAGTTCATCGTGCCCAGACACCACGTGATGATCAGGTGTGATAAGCTCTATGTCCATCTACAACGGGTGCAAGCCAGTTTTGCACACGCAGAATACTCTGGTTAAACTTGACGAGCCTAGCATATGCAGATATGGCCTCGGAAACTAAGACCGAAAGGTCGAGCATGAATCATATAGTAGATATGATCAACATAGCGATGTTCACCATTGAAAACTACTCCATTTCACGTGATGATCGGTTATGGTTTAGTTGATTATGATCACGTAATCACTTAGAAGATTAGAGGGATGTCTTTCTAAGTGGGAGTTCTTAAGTAATATGATTAATTGAACTTAAATTTATCATGAACTTAGTACCTGATAGTATCTTGCTTGTTTATGTTTGATTGTAGATAGATGGCCCGTGCTATTGTTCCGTTGAATTTTAATGCGTTCCTTGAGAAAGCAAAGTTGAAAGATGATGGTAGCAATTACACGGACTGGGTTTGTAACTTGAGGATTATCCTCATTGCTGCACAGAAGAATTACGTCCTGGAAGCACCGCTGGGTGCCAGGGCTGCTACTGGAGCAACACCAGATGTTATGAACGTCTGGCAGAGCAAAGCTGATGACTACTCGATAGTTCAGTGTGCCATGCTTTACGGCTTAGAATCAGGACTTCAACGACGTTTTGAACGTCATGGAGCATATGAGATGTTCCAGGAGTTGAAGTTAATATTTCAAGCAAATGCTCGGATTGAGAGATATGAAGTCTCCAATAAGTTCTATAGCTGCAAGATGGAGGAGAACAGTTTTGTCAGTGAGCATATACTCAAAATCTCTGGGTATAATAATCACTTGATTCAATTGGGAGTTAATCTTCCAGATGATTGCGTCATTGACAGAATTCTCCAATCACTGCCACCTAGCTACAAGAGCTTCGTGATGAACTATAATCTGCAAGGGATGAATAAGACTATTCCCGAGCTCTTCGCAATGCTAAAAGCTGCGGAGGAAGAAATCAAAAAGGAGCATCAAGTGTTGATGGTCAACAAGACCACTGGTTTCAAGAAAAAGGGCAAAGGGAAGAAGAAGGGGAACTTCAAAAGGAATAGCAAGCAAGTTGTTGCTCAAGAGAAGAAACCCAAATCTGGACCTAAGCCTGAAACTGAGTGCTTCTACTGCAAGCAGACTGGTCACTGGAAGCGGAATTGCCCGAAGTATTTGGTGGATAATAAGGATGGCAAGGTGAACAAAGGTACATGTGATATACATGTTATTGATGTGTACCTTACTAGAGCTCGGAGTAGCACCTGGGTATTTGATACTAGTTCTGTTGCTAATATTTGCAACTCGAAACAGGGACTACGGATTAAGCGAACACTGGCGAAGGACGAGGTGAAGATGCGCGTGGGAAATGGTTCCAAAGTCGATGTGATCGCGGTCGGCACGCTACCTCTACATCTACCATCGGGATTAGTACTAGACCTAAATAATTGTTATTTGGTGCCAGCGTTGAGCATGAACATTATATCTGGATCTTGTTTGATGCGAGACGGTTATTCATTTAAATCAGAGAATAATGGTTGTTCTATTTATATGAGTAATATCTTTTATGGTCATGCACCCTTGAAGAGTGGTCTATTCTTGATGAATCTCGATAGTAATGATACACATATTCATAATATTGAAACCAAAAGATGCAGAGTTGATAATGATAGTGCAACTTAATTGTGGCACTGCCGTTTAGGTCATATCGGTGTAAAACGCATGAAGAAACTCCATACTGATGGACTTTTGGAACCACTTGATTATGAATCACTTGGTACTTGCGAACCGTGCCTCATGGGCAGGATGACTAAAACACCGTTCTCCGGTACTATCGAGAGAGCAACAGATTTGTTGGAAATCATACATACAGATGTATGTGGTCCAATGAATGTTGAAGCTCGTGGCGGATATCGTTATTTTCTCACCTTCACAGATGATTTAAGCAGATATGGGTATATCTACTTAATGAAACATAAGTCTGAAACATTTGAAAAGTTCAAAGAGTTTCATAGTGAAGTTGAAAATCATCATAACAAGAAAATAAAGTTTCTACGATCTGATCGTGGAGGAGAATATTTGAGTTACGAGTTTGGTCTACATTTGAAACAATGCGGAATAGTTTCGCAACTCACGCCACCTGGAACACCACAGCGTAATGGTGTGTCCGAACGTCGTAATCGTACTTTACTTGATATGGTGCGATCTATGATGTCTCTTACAGATTTACCACTATCGTTTTGGGGTTATGCTCTAGAGACAGCCGCATTCATGTTAAATAGGGCACCATCAAAATCCGTTGAGACGACGCCTTATGAACTGTGGTTTGGCAAGAAACCAAAGTTGTCATTTCTAAAAGTTTGGGGCTGCGATGCTTATGTGAAGAAACTTGAACCTGATAAGCTCGAACCCAAATCGGAGAAATGTGTCTTCATAGGATACCCAAAAGAGACTGTTGGGTACACCTTCTATCACAGATCCGAAGGCAAGACATTTGTCGCTAAGAATGGATCCTTTCTGGAGAAGGAGTTTCTCTCGAAAGAAGTGAGTGGGAGGAAAGTAGAACTTGATGAGGTAACTGTACCTGCTCCCTTATTGGAAAGTAGTACATCGCAGAAACAGGTTTCTGTGACACCTACACCAATTAGTGAGGAAGCTAATGATAATGATCATGAAACTTCAGAACAAGTTATTACTGAACCTCGTAGATCAACTAGAGTAAGAACCGCACCAGAGTGGTACGGTAATCCTGTTCTGGAAGTCATGCTACTAGATCATGATGAACCTGTGAACTATGAAGAAGTGATGGTGAGCCCAGATTCCGCAAAATGGCTCGAAGCCATGAAATCTGAGATGGGATCCATGTATGAAAACAAAGTATGGACTTTGGTTGACTTGCCCAATGATCGGCAAGCAATTGAGAATAAATGGATCTTCAAGAAGAAGACTGATGCTGACGGTAATGTTACTGTCTACAAAGCTCGACTTGTCGCAAAAGGTTTTCGACAATTTCAAGGGCTTGACTACGATGAGACCTTCTCACCCGTAGCGATGCTTAAGTCTGTCCGAATCATGTTAGCAATTGCTGCATTTTATGATTATGAAATTTGGCAGATGGATGTCAAAACTGCATTCCTGAATGGATTTCTGGAAGAAGAGTTGTATATGATGCAGCCGGAAGGTTTTGTCAATCCAAAGGGAGCTAACAAAGGGTGCAAGCTCCAGCGATCCATTTATGGACTGGTGCAAGCCTCTCGGAGTTGGAATAAATGCTTTGATAGTGTGATCAAAGCATTTGGTTTTGTACAGACTTTTGGAGAAGCCTGTATTTACAAGAAAGTGAGTGGGAGCTCTGTAGCATTTCTGATATTATATGTAGATGACATATTACTAATCGGAAATGATATAGAATTTGTGGATAGCATAAAGGGATACTTGAATAAGAGTTTTTCAATGAAAGACCTCGGTGAAGCTGCTTACATATTAGGCATTAAGATCTATAGAGATAGATCAAGACGCTTAATTGGACTTTCACAAAGCACATACCTTGACAAAGTTTTGAAAAAGTTCAAAATGGATCAAGCAAAGAAAGGATTCTTGCCTGTGTTACAAGGTGTGAAATTGAGTAAGACTCAATGCCCGACCAATGGAGAAGATAGAGAGAAAATGAAAGATGTTCCCTATGCTTCAGCCATAGGCTCTATCATGTATGCAATGCTGTGTACCAGACCTGATGTGTGTCTTGCTATAAGTCTAGCAGGGAGGTACCAAAGTAATCCAGGAGTGGATCACTGGACAGCGGTCAAGAACATCCTAAAATACTTGAAAAGGACTAAGGATATGTTTCTCATATATGGAGGTGAAAAAGAGCTCATCTTAAATGGTTATGTTGATGCAAGCTTTGACACTGATCCGGACGATTTTAAATCGCAAACCGGATACGTATTTACATTAAACGGTGGAGCTGTCAGTTGGTGCAGTTCTAAACAAAGCGTTGTGGCGGGATCTACATGTGAATCGGAGTACATAGCTGCTTTGGAAGCAGCAAACGAAGGAGTCTGGATGAAGGAGTTCATATCCGATCTAGGTGTCATACCTAGTGCATCGGGTCCAATGAAAATCTTTTGTGACAATACTGGTGCAATTGCCTTGGCAAAGGAATCTATATTTCACAAGAGAACCAAGCACATCAAGAGACGCTTCAATTCCATCCGGGATCTAGTCCAGGTGGGAGACATAGAGATTTGCAAGATACATACGGATCTGAATGTTGCAGACCCATTGACTAAGCCTCTTCCACGAGCAAAACATGATCAGCACCAAAGCTCCATGAGCGTTTCCCAAAGCAAATGTTTTTGTCTGTCGTCGACAAAAGTAACTCCTGGACGTGGCTTTGCTGGCTCTCTCCATTCTTGAAGGGAGATCGGGAGTTGGTCCCTCACAAGAACTCTGCACTGACGAACGAACTTGTCCGCAATCTTCTTAGGCGCGAATGGTTCGCCATTAGGTATGATTGCCTCGATATTGTACTTTACGCCCTCCTTCAACTTTTTGTTCGGGCCTCGTTTCGTCCTGTTGCCTGAAGATTTGCTCGATCCGGATGGCTGAAAGGAGAAAGATCGATTCGTTAATATATCTTCAAGTCATTTAAAACATGTGATGATCACCAGATGCCTGCTTATATAAATATATATACCTCGCCGGTCTTTGTTGTTTCAAGATCAACATTTTCTTCGTCATGTTCATAGTTCATGACTTCATCAATTCGGTCGTCGCGATCGAATATCATATCACCCTCCCAGGTGTTGTTTAGATATTCGGAGCCGTCATAATCTTCATTCTAATCATCATCTGGCCCGCGAGGATTGCGTATGATATTGAACAGGGCCTCTTCTCCCTCTCTGCCGGTATTGTCCGCCATAGGTTTTGTTTAACTAATCCAAAAGAAATATATTCAAATTACAATGCATGGATGCAATCAATTAATAAGGAAAAAATGAATCAATCATAGTACATAATAAGCATCATCAAATATAATCTCGAATACGTCGTCTCGAATAATAGATATAATCTTGAATACATCGTCTTGAATAATAGATATAATCTCGAATACATCGTTTCGAATAATAGATATAATCTCGAATACATCGTCGGATCATGCGGCGCGGGCGGTGGACACCCAAAGAGAAGGAACCCTCACAGGATCATAGCTGAAGTGAGATCCCTGAAGAAACTGCCAGGTATTGGAGAACCTGCCGCCCTCTAACGCAACCATGTAGCGATGGACGTGCTCGTCCTCCTCCCTGACACAACGACGTACCACCTCCGGCGGGGCCGGCTCCCTCCGCACCGAAACTGGCCCATGCGAACGCCACCAAACGAGATCAGGGTCGACGACCGGGGCCGGGTTCCTCATCAAGCGGCGCGCCCCTCCAGGCAGCACCTCCCAGTGCCAGCCCGGCGGAGCCCAGTCCCGGACATGGGTCAGCCGGACGTCGTCGCGGACGGGTCGACGGCGAGGATGCTGGCCGGGCATCATCGAGAACAAATACTAGCTATACGCCCGCAAAAAGTAACATTTTTTAATGATTGGATTTTGATAACTAAAATTTCTAACATTTCTATATAACTAACATTCCTATAACATTTCTAACAATGCTATATAACTAACATTTCTAATATTTCTATAACTAAAAAACAGAAAAAAATTATAACATTTCTATATATATAACTAACATTTGTATAACATTTCTAATATTTCTATAACTAAAAAAAGAAAAATTTCTAACTTTTTTATAACTATTTCTATAACTAAAAAACAGAAAAATTCCTAACAATTCTATCTTTTCTATAACATTTCTAACAATGCTATATAACTAACTATTTCTATAACTAAAAAACGAAAAATTTCTAACTTTCTTATAACTATTTCTATAACTAAAAAACAGAAAAATTCCTAACAATTCTAACTTTTCTATAACATTTCTAACAATGCTATATAACTAACTATTTCTATAACTAAAAAAGTAAAATGTATGTGTGTGTGTGTGCTCACCGGCGAGGCGAGAGGCGACGGGGGGGGGCGACGGGGATGGCGACGACGGGGATGGCGACGACGGGGACGGGGACGGGGTGGCGACGATGGGCATGGGCCGGGGCGGCGACGACGGGGACGGGCCGGGGCGGCGACGACGAGGACAGGGCGGCGATGACGGGGACGGGCTGGGATGGCGCGGCGGTGACGACGGGGACGACGGGGATGACGAGGTGGTGACGACGACCGGGGACGGGGCGGCGACGAGGGATATGGAGACGGCCGGGGGCGGCGGGCGACGGGGCAGAGGAGAAGAAGCAGATGAGAAACAGAAAATTTTGAAGTGTTTAGTTATATAGGATGGACCTTTAGTACCGGTTGGAGCCACCAACCGGTACTGGTGGCTCCAATCGGTACTAAAGGGGGGCCTTTAGTACCGGTTGGAGCCACCACCCGATACTAAAGGGGGTGCGCTGGCAATGTGCTGTGCGGCAAGTTTAGTCCCACCTCGCTAGCCGAGGGGCGTCCGCACTGGTTTATAAACTCCCGTGCGGTAGCTCTCTCGAGCTCCTCTCCAAAGCAGGCCTACTGGGCCTACATGTTCTGTGCTGCCCTGTGGGCCTACTGGGCCTTTGCGGGCTTGCATCCTGGCCCAACAATAGGTTGGGTTTCTAGTCGTATGCAGTCCGCTCTAGCCCAGTAGACGGGCTTTTTTTTTGCTTTATTTGTTTTTGAGTTGTTTTTTGTGTATTTAGAGCTTCTTTGTGAATATTTTTGCTTTAGGTACAAAAAATTACAAACTTTCTGTTAGTGCCCGTAGTTTTCAAATTTGAATAGTTTAAATTTTGAATTATTTGAAATTAGTGTGAATCACTAGTTTGTGAATAACTTAAGTTTAAAAATCAGTAAAGGCATGAAAGAATTTGTTTGCACATAAAATTTCTTCGCGTTTCAAATGCCAAAACACATAACTACCCTAACTATTACAGAGATTCCCTCCTGGGTGTGAAACACAGAAGAAAGTGATGATAGTGAAGCCGATCACATCCCAGATCTTTGGGTGTGAAACTTTTTCTTCGCGTGTGTCCCTTTGCGCCGTAACCATGGAAAATCTTCATCATTTAACGGGATGCTCGGGTCAATATTCACTGTGAATGGAGCAATTTCATCAAACTTTTCATAATCTTCTGACATGTCTGTCTTGTAATCCACTCCCACGATGTTTCTCTTCCCAGAAAGAACTATGTGCCGCTTTGGCTCATCGTACGATGCATTCGCTTCCTTATCTTTTCTTTTTGTTGGCTTGGTAGACATGTCCTTCACATAGAAAACATGTGCCACGTCATTGGCTAGAACGAATGGTTCGTTTGCATACGCAAGATTGTTGAGATCCACTGTTGTCATTCCGTACTGCGGGTCTTCCGTTACCCCGCCTCGTGTCATATTGACCCATTTGCACCGAAACAAAGGGACCTTCAAACCACGTCGATAGTCAAGTTCCCATATGTCCTGTATATAACCATAATATGTTTCCTTTCCTGTCTTGGTTTCTGCATCAAAGCGGACACCACTGTTTTGGTTGGTGCTCTTCTTATCTTGGGCGATCGTGTAAAATGTATTACCATTTATCTCATACCCTTTGAAAGTCATTATATTCGAAGATGGTAATTGGGACAGCAAGTACAGGTCATCTTCAATAGAGGTGTCATGCATGGTACGTGTCTGCAACCAGCTGGCGAAACTCCTGGTTTGTTCATGTGTAATCCAGTCATCAGGCCGCTCCGGGTGTTTGGAGCGTAGCAAATTCTTGTGTTCATCCATATACGGAGCCACCAAGGCGGAATTCTGTAGAACTGTGTAGTGTGCTTCAGTGAGAGAATGTCCGTCCATACATATTATTTGTTCCCCTCCTAGCGTGCCTTTTCCATCCAGTCTGCCCTTATGCCGCGATTCAGGAACACCAATCGGCTTAAGGTCAGGAATAAAGTCAATACAAAACTCAATGACCTCCTCATTTTCATGGCCCTTGGAGATGCTTCCTTCTGGCCTAGCACGGTTATGAACATATTTCCTCAAGACTCCCATGAACCTCTCAAAGGTGAACATATTGTGTAGAAATACAGGACCCAAAACGTTAATCTCTTTGCATAGGTGAACTAGGACGTGCGTCATGATGTTGAATAAGGATGGTGGGAACACCAACTCGAAACTGACAAGACATTGCACCAAATCATTCTCTAACCTTGGTATGATTTCTGGATCGATTACCTTCTGAGAGATTGCATTGAGAAATGCACATAGCTTCACAATGGCTAATCGAACGTTTTCCAGTAGAAGCCCCTCAATGCAACCGGAAGCAGTTGCGTCATAATCACGTGGCAGTCATGAGACTTTAGGTTCTGGAACTTTTTCTCTGCCATGTTTATTATTCCCTTTATATTCGACGAGAAGCCAGACGGTACCTTAATACTAAGAAGGCATTCAAAGAAGATTTCCTTCTCTTCTTTGGTAAGAGCGTAGCTTGCATGACCCTGATGTATGCCGTCTTTTCCGTGCATACATTGCTGGTCCTCCCGTGCCTTAGGTGTATCTTTTGTCTTCCCATACACGCCCAAGAAGCCAAGCAGGGTCACACAAAGATTCTTCGTCACGTGCATCACGTCGATTGCGGAGCGGACCTCTAGGTCTTTCCAATAGGGCAGGTCCCAAAATATATATTTCTTCTTCCACATGGGTGCGCGTCCGTCAGCGTCATTCAGAACAGGTTGTCCACCAGGACCCTTTCCAAAGACCACCTTCAAATCCTTGACCATATCATGTACATCAGCACTAGTACGGTGGCGAGGCTTCGTCCGGTGATCCGCCTCACCTTTGAAATGCTTGCCTTTCTTTCTTACGGGATGCCTGCTCGGAAGAAATCGACGTTGTCCCAGGTACACATTCTTCTTACAATTAGCCAAATATATACTGTCGGTATCGTCCAAACAGTGCGTGCATGCACGGTATCCCTTGTTTGTCTGTCCTGAAAGGTTACTGAGAGCAGGCCAATCATTGATGGTCACGAACAGCAATGCCTTTAGGTCAAATTCTTCCCCCATGTGCTCATCCCACGCACGTACACCTGTTCCATTCCACAGTTGTAAGAGTTCTTCAACTAATGGCCTTAGGTACACATCAATGTCGTTGCCGGGTTGCTTAGGGCCTTGGATGCGCACTGGCATCATAATGAACTTCCGCTTCATGCACAACCAAGGAGGAAGGTTATACAAACATAGAGTCACAGGCCAGGTGCTATGGTTGCTGCTCTGCTCCCCAAAAGGATTAATGCCATCCGCGCTTAGACCAAACCATACGTTCCTTGCGTCATCTGCAAACTCCTTCCCGTACCTTCTTTCAATTTTTCTCCACTGCGACCCGTCAGCGGGTACTCTCAACTTTCTGTCTTTCTTACGGTCTTCTCTGTGCCATCGCATCGCATGCTCTTTGTTTTGGAACAAATGTTTCAACCATGGTATTATAGGAGCATACCACATCACCTTGGCAGGAATCTTCTGTTGGGGAACGTAGTAATTTCAAAAAATTTCCTACGCACACGCAAGATCATGGTGATGCACAGCAACGAGAGGGGAGAGTATGATCTACGTACCCTTGTAGATCAACAACGGAAGCGTTTAGTTGATGTAGTCGTACGTCTCCACGGCCCGACCGATCAAGCACCGAAACTACGACACCTCCGAGTTCTAGCACACGTTCAGCTTGATGACGATCCCCGGACTCCGATCCAGCAAAGTGTCAGGGAAGAGTTCCGTCAGCACGACGGCGTGGTGACGATCTTGATGTACTACTGTCGTAGGGCTTTGCCTAAGCACCGCTACAATATTATCGAGGACTATGGTGGCAGGGGGCGTCGCACACGGCTAAGAATATGATCACGTGGATCAACTTGTGTTCCTCTGGGGTGCCCTTGCCTCCGTATATAAAGGCTCAAGGGGGGGGGGTGCGGCCGGCCTAGGAGAGGCGCGCCAGGAGGAGTCCTACTCCCTCCGGGAGTAGGATCCCCCCCCCCCAATCCTAGTTGGAATAGGATTCGTGGAGGGGGGAAAAGAGGAAAGGGGGCCGGCCCCCTCTCCTTGTCCTATTCGGACCAAGGGAGGGGAGGGGCGCGCGGCCCATCTCTGGCTGCCTCTTCTCTTTTCCACTAAGGTCCACCAAGGCCCATATATCTCCCGGGGGGTTCCGATAACCTCCCGGTACTCCGGTAAAATCCCGATTTCACCCGGAACACTTCCAATATATCAATCTTTATGTCTCGACCATTTCAAGACTCCTCGTCATGTCCGTGATCACATCTGGGACTCCGAACTACCTTTGGTACATCAAAACGTATAAACTCATAATATAAATGTCATCAAAACCTTAAGCGTGCGGACCCTACGGGTTCGAGAACAATGTAGACATGACCGAGACACGTCTCCGGTCAATAACCAATAGCGGGACCTGGATGCCCGTATTGGCTCCTACATATTCTACGAAGATCTTTATCGGTCAGACCGCATAACAACATACGTTGTTCCCTTTGTCATCGGTATGTTACTTGCCCGAGATTCGATCATCGGTATCCAATACCTAGTTCAATCTCGTTACCGGCAAGTCTCTTTACTAGTTCCGTAATACATCATCCCGCAACTAACTCATTAGTTGCAATGCTTGCAAGGCTTAAGTGATGTGCATTACCGAGAGGGCCCAGAGATACCTCTCCGACGATCGGAGTGACAAATCCTAATCTCGAAATACGTCAACCCAACATGTACCTTTGGAGACACCTGTAGAGCACCTTTATAATCACCCAGTTACGTTGTGACGTTTGGTAGCACACAAAGTGTTCCTCCGGCACACGGGAGTTACATAATCTCATAGTTATAGGAACATGTATAAGTCATGAAGAAAGCAATAGCAACATACTAAACGATCGGGTGCTAAGCTAATGGAATGGGTCATGTCAATCAGATCATTCAACTAATGATGTGATCCCGTTAATCAAATGACAACTCTTTGTCCATGGTTAGGAAACACAACCATCTTTGATTAACGAGCTAGTCAAGTAGAGGCATACTAGTGACACTCTATTTGTCTATGTATTCAACATGTATTATGTTTCTGGTTAATACAATTCTAGCATGAATAATAAACCTTTATCATGATATAAGGAAATAAATAATAACTTTATTATTGCCTCTAGGGCATATTTCCTTCAGTATCCCACTTGCACTAGAGTCAATAATCTAGATTACACAGTAATGATTCTAACACCCATGGAGCTTTGGTGTTGATCATGTTTTGCTCATGGAAGAGGCTTAGTCAACGGGTCTACTACATTCAGCTCCGCATGTACCTTACAAATTTCTATGTCTCCCACCTGGACTAGATCTCGGATGGAATTGAAGCGTCTCTTGATGTGTTTGGTTCTCTTGTGAAACCTGGATTCCTTTGTCAAGGTAATTGCACCAGTATTGTCACAAAAGATCTTCATTGGACCCGATGCACTAGGTATGACACCTAGATCGGATATGAACTCCTTCATCCAGACTCCTTCATTTGTTGCTTCCGAAGCAGCTATGTACTCCGCTTCACATGTAGATCCCGCCACGGTGCTTTGTTTAGAACTGCACCAACTGACAGCTCCACCGTTTAATGTAAACACGTATCCGGTTTGCGATTTAGAATCGTCCGGATCAGTGTCAAAGCTTGCATCAACGTAACCGTTTACGATGAGCTCTTTGTCACCTCCATATACGAGAAACATATCCTTAGTCCTTTTTAGGTATTTCAGGATGTTCTTGACCGCTGTCCAGTGATCCACTCCTGGATTACTTTGGTACCTCCCTGCTAGACTTATAGCAAGGCATACATCAGGTCTAGTACACAGCATTGCATACATGATAGAGCCTATGGCTGAAGCATAGGGAACATCTTTCATTTTCTCTCTATCTTCTGCAGTGGTCGGGCATTGAGTCTGACTCAACTTCACACCTTGTAACACAGGCAAGAACCCTTTCTTTGCTTGATCCATTTTGAACTTCTTCAAAATCTTGTCAAGGTATGTGCTTTGTAAAAGTCCAATTAAGCGTCTTGATCTATCTATATAGATCTTTATGCCTAATATGTAAGCAGCTTCACCGAGGTCTTTCATTGAAAAACTCTTATTCAGGTATCCTTTTATGCTATCCAGAAATCTAGTATCATTTCCGATCAACAATATGTCATCCACATATAATATCAGAAATGCTAGAGAGCTCCCACTCACTTTCTTGTAAATACAGGCTTCTCCAAAAGTCTGTATAAAACCATATGCTTTGATCACACTATCAAAGCGCTTATTCCAACTCCGAGAGGCTTGCACCAGTCCATAAATGGATCGCTGGAGCTTGCACACTTTGTTAGCTCCTTTTGGATCGTCAAAACCTTCCGGTTGCTTCATATACAACTCTTCTTCCAGAAATCCATTCAGGAATGCAGTTTTGACATCCATCTGCCAAATTTCATAATCATAAAATGCGGCAATTGCTAACATGATTCGGACAGACTTCAGCATCGCTATGGGTGAGAAGGTCTCATCGTAGTCAACCCCTTGAACTTGTTGAAAACCTTTTGCGACAAGTCGAGCTTTGTAGACAGTAATATTACCGTTAGCGTCAGTCTTCTTCTTGAAGATCCATTTATTCTCAATTGCTTGCCGATCATCGGGCAAGTCAACCAAAGTCCATACTTTGTTCTCATACATGGATCCCATCTCGGATTTCATGGCTTCATGCCATTTTGCGGAATCTGGGCTCACCATCGCTTCTTCATAGTTCGTAGGTTCATCATGATCTAGTAGCATGATTTCCATAATAGGATTACCGTACCACTCTAGCGCGGATCTTACTCTGGTTGATCTACGAGGTTCAGTATTATCTTGTTCTGAAGTTTCATGATCATTATCATTAGCTTCCTCACTAATTGGTGTAGGTGTCGCAGAAACAGTTTTCTGTGATGTACTACTTTCCAATAAGGGAGCAGGTACAGTTACCTCGTCAAGTTCTACTTTCCTCCCACTCACTTCTTTCGAGAGAAACTCCTTCTCTAGAAAGGATCCATTCTTAGCAACGAATGTCTTGCCTTCAGATCTGTGATAGAAGGTGTACCCAACAGTCTCCTTTGGGTATCCTATGAAGACACATTTCTCCGATTTGGGTTCGAGCTTATCAGGTTGAAGCTTTTTCACATAAGCATCGCAGCCCCAAACTTTAAGAAACGACAACTTTGGTTTCTTGCCAAACCATAGTTCATAAGGCGTCGTCTCAACGGATTTTGATGGTGCCCTATTTAACGTGAATGCGGCCGTCTCTAAAGCATAACCCCAAAACGATAGCAGTAAATCAGTAAGAGACGTCATAGATCGTACCATATCTAGTAAAGTACGATTACGACGTTCGGACACACCATTACGCTGAGGTGTTCCGGGTGGCTTGAGTTGCGAAACTATTCCGCATTGCTTTAAATGTACACCAAACTCGTAACTCAAATATTCTCCTCCATGATCAGATCGTAGAAACTTTATTTTCTTGTTATGATGATTTTCAACTTCACTCTGAAATTCTTTGAACTTTTCAAATGTTTCAGACTTATGTTTCATTAAGTAGATATACCCATATCTGCTTAAGTCATCTATGAAGGTGAGAAAATAAAGATATCCGCCACGAGCCTCAATATTCATCGGACCACATACATCTGTATATATGATTTCCAACAAATCTATTTCTCTCTCCACAGTGCCGGAGAACGGTGTTTTATTCATCTTGCCCATGAGGCACGGTTCGCAAGTACCAAGTGATTCATAATCAAGTGGTTCCAAAAGCCCATCAGTATGGAGTTTCTTCATGCGCTTTATACTGATATGACCTAAATGGCAGTGCCACAAATAAGTTGCACTCTGCATCTTTTGGCTTCAACATTATGAATATGTGTGTTACTACTATCGAGATTCATCAAAAATAGACCACTCTTCAAAGGTGCATGACCATAAAAGATATTACTCATATAAATAGAACAACCATTATTCTCTGATTTAAATGAATAACCGTCTCGCATTAAACAAGATCCAGATATAATGTTCATGCTCAACGCTGGCACCAAATAACAATTATTTAGGTCTAATACTAATCCCGAAGGTAGATGTAGAGGTAGCGTGCCGACCGCGATCACATCGACTTTGGAACTATTTCCCACGCGCATCGTCACCTCATCCTTTGCCAGTGTTCGCTTAATCCGTAGTCCCTGTTTCGAGTTGCAAATATTAGCAACAAAACCAGTATCAAATACCCAGGTGCTACTGCGAGCTCTAGTAAGGTACACATCAATAACATGTATATCACATATACCTTTGTTCACCTTGCCATCCTTCTTATCTGCCAAATACTTGGGGCAGTTCCGCTTCCAGTGACCAGTCTGCTTGCAGTAGAAGCACTCAGTTTCAGGCTTAGGTCCAGACTTGGGTTTCTTCTCTTGAGCAACAACTTGCTTGTTGTTCTTCTTGAAGTTCCCCTTCTTCTTCCCTTTGCCCTTTTTCTTGAAACTAGTGGTCTTGTTGATCATCAACACTTGATGCTCTTTTTTGATTTCTACCTCCGCTGCCTTTAGCATTGCGAAGAGCTCGGGAATAGTCTTATTCATCCCTTGCATATTATAGTTCATCACGAAGCTCTTGTAGCTTGGTGGCAGTGATTGGAGAATTCTGTCAATGACGCAATCATCTGGAAGATTAACTCCCATCTAAATCAAGTGATTATTATACCCAGACATTTTGAGTATATGCTCACTGACAGAATTGTTCTCCTCCATCTTGCAGCTATAGAACTTATTGGAGACTTCATATCTCTCAATCCGGGCATTTGCTTGAAATATTAACTTCAACTCCTGGAACATCTCATATGCTCCATGACGTTCAAAACGTCATTGAAGTCCCGATTCTAAGCCGTAAAGCATGGCGCACTGAACTATCGAGTAGTCATCAGCTTTGCTCTGCCAGACGTTCATAACATCTGGTGTTGCTCCAGCAGCAGGCCTGGCACCCAGCGGTGCTTCTAGGACGTAATTCTTATGTGCAGCAATGAGGATAATCCTCAAGTTACGGACCCAGTCCGTGTAATTGCTACCATCATCTTTCAACTTTGCTTTCTCAAGAAACGCATTAAAATTCAACGGAACAACGGCACGGGCCATCTATCTACAATCAAACATACATAAGCAAGATACTATCAGGTACTAAGTTCATGATAAATTTAAGTTCAATTAATCATATTACTTAAGAACTCCCACTTAGATAGACATCCCTCTAATCTTCTAAGTGATCACGTAATCCAAATCAACTAAACCATAACCGATCATCACGTGAAATGGAGTAGTTTTCAATGGTGAACATCACTATGTTGATCATATTTACTATATGACTCACGCTCGATCTTTCGATCTCAGTGTTCCGAGGCCATATCTGCATATGCTAGGCTCGTCAAGTTTAACCTGAGTATTCTGCGTGTGCAAAACTGTCTTGCACCCGTTGTAGATGGACGTAGAGCTTATCACACCCGATCATCACGTGGTGTCTGGGCACGACGAACTTTGGCAACGGTGCATACTCAGGGAGAACACTTTTATCTTGATAATTTAGTGAGAGATCATCTTATAATGCTACCGTCAATCAAAGCAAGATAAGATGCATAAAAGATAAACATCACATGCAATCAATAAAAGTGATATGATATGGCCATCATCATCTTGTGCTTGTGATCTCCATCTCCGAAGCACCTATCATGATCACCATCGTCACCGGCGCGACACCTTGATCTCCATCGTAGCATCGTTGTCATCTCGCCAATCTTATGCTTCCACGACTATCGCTACCGCTTAGTGATAAAGTAAAGCATTACAGCGCGATTGCATTGCATACAATAAAGAGACAACCATATGGCTCCTGCCAGTTGCCGATAACTCGGTTACAAAACATGATCATCTCATACAATAAAATTTAGCATCATGTCTTGACCATATCACATCACAACATGCCCTGCAAAAAGAAGTTAGACGTCCTCTACTTTGTTATTGCAAGTTTTACATGGCTGCTACGGGCTTAAGCAAGAACCAATCTTACCTACGCATCAAAACCACAACGATAGTTTGTCAAGTTGGTGCTGTTTTAACCTTCGCAAGGACCGGGCGTAGCCACACTCGGTTCAACTAAAGTTGGAGAAACTGTCACCCGCAAGCTACCTATGTGCAAAGCACGTCGGGAGAACCGGTCTCGCATAAGCGTATGCATAATGTCGGTCCGGGCCGCTTCATCCAACAATACCGCCGAACCAAAGTATGACATGCTGGTAAGCAGTATGACTTATATCGCCCACAACTCACTTGTGTTCTACTCGTGCATATAACATCAACACATAAAACCTAGGCTCTGATACCACTGTTGGGGAACGTAGTAATTTCAAAAATATTCCTACGCACATGCAAGATCATGGTGACGCACAGCAACGAGAGGGGAGAGTATGATCTACGTACCCTTGTAGATCAACAACGGAAGCATTTAGTTGATGTAGTCGTACGTCTCCACGGCCCGACCGATCAAGCACCGAAACTACGGCACCTCCGAGTTCTAGCACACGTTCAGCTCGATGACGATCCCCGGACTCCGATCCAGCAAAGTGTCGGGGGCCACAATATTATCGAGGACTATGGTGGCAGGGGGCGCCGCACATGACTAAGAATATGATCGCGTGGATCAACTTGTGTTCCTCTGGGGTGCCCCTGCCTCCGTATATAAAGGCTCAAGGGGGGGGTGCAGCCGGCCTAGGAGAGGCGCGCCAGGAGGAGTCCTACTCCCTCCGGGAGTAGGATTCCCCCCCCAATCCTAGTTGGAATAGGATTCGCGGAGGGGGGAAAAGAGGAAAGGGGGCCGACCCCCTCTCCTTGTCCTATTCGGACCAAGGGAGGGGAGGGGCGCGCGGCCCATCTCTGGCTGCCTCTTCTCTTTTCCACTAAGGCCCACTAAGGCCCATATATCTCTCGGGGGGTTCCGGTAACCTCCCGGTACTCCGGTAAAATCCCGATTTCACCCGGAACACTTCTGATATCCAAACATAGGCTTCCAATATATCAATCTTTATGTCTCGACCATTTCGAGACTCCTCGTCATGTCCGTGATCACATCCGGGACTCCGAACTACCTTCGGTACATCAAAACGTATAAACTCATAATATAACTATCATCGAAACCTTAAGCGTGCGGACCCTACGGGTTCGAGAACAATGTAGACATGACCGAGACACGTCTCCGGTCAATAACCAATAGCGGGACCTGGATGCCCATATTGGCTCCTACATATTCTACGAAGATCTTTATCGGTCAGACCGCATAACAACATACGTTGTTCCCTTTATCATCGGTATGTTACTTGCCCGAGATTCGATCATCGGTATCCAATACCTAGTTCAATCTCGTTACCGGCAAGTCTCTTTACTCGTTCCATAATACATCATCTCGCAACTAACTCAGTAGTTGCAATGCTTGCAAGGCTTAAGTGATGTGCATTACCGAGAGGGCCCAGAGATACCTCTCCGACGATCGGAGTGACAAATCCTAATCTCGAAATACGTCAACCCAACATGTACCTTTGGAGACACCTGTAGAGCACCTTTATAATCACCTAGTTACGTTGTGACATTTGGTAGCACACAAAGTGTTCCTCCGGCACACGGGAGTTACATAATCTCATAGTTATAGGAACATGTATAAGTCATGAAGAAAGCAATAGCAACGTACTAAACGATCGGGTGCTAAGCTAATGGAATGGGTCATGTCAATCAGATCATTCAACTAATGATGTGATCCCGTTAATCAAATGACAACTCTTTGTCCATGGTTAGGAAACATAACCATCTTTGATTAACGAGCTAGTCAAGTAGAGGCATACTAGTGACACTCTGTTTGTCTATGTATTCACACATGTATTATGTTTCCGGTTAATACAATTCTAGCATGAATAATAAACCTTTATCATGATATAAGGAAATAAATAATAACTTTATTATTGCCTCTAGGGCATATTTCCTTCATCTTCTTCCTGGGGCGCTCGCCCTCGACATCACCAGGGTCATCGCGGCTGATCTTATAGCGCAATGCACCGCATACCGGGCAAGCATTCAAATCCTCGTACTCACCGCGGTAGAGGATGCAATCATTAGGGCATGCATGTATCTTCTGCACCTCTAACCCTAGAGGGCAGACAGCCTTCTTTGCTTGGTACGTACTCTCGGGCAATTCATTGTCCTTTGGAAGCAGATCCTTTATCATTACCAACAACTTTCCAAATCCCTTGTCAGATACACCATTCTCTGCCTTCCTTTGCAGCAATTCCAGTGTGGTGCCCAGCTTTTTCTTGTCACCTACATAATTCGGGTACAACAATTTTTTGTGATCCTCTAACATGCGCTGCAACTTCTTCTTCTCCAAATCACTTGCGCAGTTTCTCTTTGCATCGACAATGGCCCGACCTAGATCATCAACGGGCTCATCCGATGCCTCTTCTTCAGCTTCTTCCCGCATTGCCGGCTCAGCTTCTTCCCGCATTACCGGCTCAGCTTCTTCCCTCATTGTTGTATCATTGTATTCAGGGAACCCATGGCCAGGATAGCTGTCGTCGTCCTCTTCTTCTTCATTTTCTTCCATCATAACCCCTCTTTCTCCATGCTTGGTCCAAACATTATAGTGGGGCATGAAACCGGACTCAAACAGGTGGACGTGAATGGTTCTTGATGTAGAGTAATTGCGACCATTCTTACAGCTAGCACATGGACAGTGCATAAAACCATCCGCTCGCTTGTTTGCCTCGGCCGCAAACAGAAAAGTACGCATGCCATTAATGAACTCGGGAGAGCATCGGTCATCGTACATCCATTGCCGGCTCATCTTCAATACACAACACCGAAAACATCAAATTATTACAATACATAAAGTTCATACATAAAGATCATACAACACTTAAATGCAACAAACAAATAACTCTCTAGCTAAAGAATTTAAATGCAACAACAAATGCGATCAAGATCACAACTAAGGTAACAATTGATCCAATAGCATAATGATACCAAGCCTCGTTATGAATGGCATATTTTCTAATCTTTCTAATCTTCAAGCGCATTTTCTCCATCTTAATCTTGTGATCATCGACGACATCGGCAACATGCAACTCCAATTCCATCTTCTCCCCCTCAATTCTTTTCAATTTTTCCTTCAAATCCTCGTTTTCTCTTTCAACTAAATTTAACCTCTCGACAATAGGGTCGGTTGGAATTTCGGGTTCAACTACCTCCTACATACAAATATCTATGTCAACTTGATGAGCATAATTTGTCATAAACACGAAATGCAATGAATAGTTTTAAAAAAGAATATACCACATCCGAATCATAACCCGGACGAGGGCCGATGGGGACGGATATCAAAATCATGGCACTATGCATAACAAACAACGTATGGGTAAGATACTTATACGAGTACTATATATCCAAATCACACAAACATCAATTTTTTATATAAAACTTCATGAACAAGAGGTTCACCACAAGGTGGTGCCGGCGACGGGACGCTGCGAGCGATCGACGGTGGTTATGACGGAGATTTAGAAGGTACTAAGTAAACCACACCTACATATGCAAAACTAAGTGTTATTTTTGACCTCAAATTGCATATAAATCAAATACTACCACATATATATAATTCCTCCCAAATTACTAAACTCAAAAATCAATCACTATATAAAGCATTGCACGAGCTAATCTAGCAATGAGAGATGAAAGGAAAAAGTTGCTAACCTTTGTGATCATTTGAATGGATGGGGGCCTTCAAATCTTGGGCAAAATGTGTGATGAGCTTGAGAGGAAGAGGGAAAAGAACAGAGAGGAGAGGGGAAAGGGGAAGAACAGAGCGAGCTCGGGTGGACGAAGGGTCTATGTAGGACGACCTTTAGTACCAGTTCGTGATACGACCTGGTACTAAAGGTGCTGGAGGGGCCCCGGACTGAAAACATCCTGCCACCACTCACTTTAGTACCGATTCGTGGCACGAACCGGTGCTAAAGGTTCACCACAAACCGGTACTAATGAGAGCGGCCCGGCTAGCCGTTGGAACCAACACTAATGTACACATTAGTGCCAGCTCAAATTCAAACCGGCACTAATGTGCTTCACGTTTGACCCTTTTTCTACTAGTGCGACTCCTGCCTGCATCTACTACTATTACTCCACACATCGACCGCTATCCAGCATGCATCTAGAGTATTAAGTTCATAAGAACAGAGTAATGCTTTAAGCAAGATGACATGATGTAGAGGGATAAACTAATGCAATATGATATAAACCCCATCTTTTTATCCTCGATGGCAATAATACAATACATGTCGTTTCCCCTTCTGTCATTGGGATTGAGCACCGCAAGATTGAACCCAAAGCTAAGCACTTCTCCCATTGCAAGAAAGATCAATCTAGTAGGCCAAACCAAACTGATAATTCGAAGAGACTTGCAAAGATAACCAATCATACATAAAAGAATCCAGAGGAGATTCAAATATTGTTCATAGATAAACTTGATCATAAACCCACAATTCATCGGATCTCGACAAACACACCGTAAAAGAAGATTACATTGAATAGATCTCCAAGAAGATCGAGGAGAACGTTGTATTGAGATCCAAAGAGAGAGAAGAAGCCATCTAGCTAATAACTATGGACCCGAAGGTCTGAGGTAAACTACTCACACATCATTGGAGAGGCTATGGTGTTGATGTAGAAGCCCTCCATGATCAATGCCCCCTGTGGCGGAGCACCGAAAAAGGCCCCAAGATGGGATCTCACGGGTACAGAAGGTTGCGGCGGTGGAAATAGGGTTTTGGCTCCATATCTGATCGTTTGGGGGCACGTAGGTATATATAGGAGGAAGAAGTACGTCGGTGGAGCAACGAGGGGCCCATGAGGGTGGAGGGCGCGCCCCCTGCCTCATGCTCTGTTGAGTGCTTTACATAGACTGCAAGTCCTCTGGATCACGTTTGTTCTGAAAATCACGCTCCCGAAGGTTTCATTCCGTCTGGACTCCGTTTGATATCCTTTTCCTTCGAAACACTGAAATAGGCAAAAAACAGCAATTTGGGCTGGGTCTCCGGTTAATAGGTTAGTCTCAAAAATAATATAAAAGTGTATAATAAAGCCCAATAAACATCCAAAACATAATATAATATAGCATGGAACAATAAAAAATTATAGATACGTTGGAGACATATCAACCCGCAGAAAAGATTAAGCCATATTAACCGGAAAGGAGGGAGTATGGACTAGCACTACTTGTTGGTGTGTCCCATCAACTCGCAGAACAAGGAGAAGCTTGCAGGACAATGTGAAGCTCTCTTGCGCGTTACGCCTTTTGACTAATGCAACGTACGCTCGCCCAGGCGGTGGACATGCATCAGTTCATTCGGTGTCAGATTGCCAGAGGCATACACTGTAGTACCGAACATGCGGAGTACCATCATTGTTCAACTTCACGAAGAGGCGAAGAGCCAAGTGCAAGGTTTAGTAGTACAAGTAGTACTACTACTAGAACCGCATGGTGGAGCCTCTGTACTCTTATTTTTTCTTAATCTCTGATAAAGTACACATTTATTCCGGAGAAGGGCGGAATACGGCAGCCCAACATGTAATGATGACATCGATCAACCATGCTGGAATATATCTTGGCCTGCGTGCGAGCCCGTGTGTTCTCGCTCCTGTTTCTCTCAAGGAACGGTGGGTTGGCCATTTTGCCGTCAATTGAGATCGGTTTGCTCACACTCTGGTCCCACATGTCAGTGATATGCCAAGAGGAGGTGCGTTGACCGACTGGCCAAACGCGTACTTGGTTTTGCACCTTCATACTACTCCTCCATCCGTCACAGTTTATAGGGCATGCTTCATTATGATGCATTTCTCTCAATGCATTTCCACCACGAGAGAGACTTTAGACGCGTTTGGTTTAATGCTCAATTAATTAGGGCGTGGTAACCGCAATTTTCTCTCGATGTAGTACTACGGAGTGGAGTAAGTGCATGCATGTGTGTACCCGGGGTGGAAGCACTGCATGCATGTGTGTACACATTATTTCCTCTAGTAATAGACGCCGTGCTATAACAACCAATGCTATTTTTCAGGCCGATCGCTAGTCGCCTTGGTCCCAGAGATTTTCTTTTTTCTGAAGCGCGCTCTATAAACAGTGACGGATGGAGTAGTATGAGCGGATTCAAAGAAGAGCGTATTGATGGTTGCTTCTTCCGAGCAACTTACAGTGGGAAAGGTGGGGCTTATGATTTGACTGCTCATTACTCACTATTAATGCAGCGCAACGACCGGTCTGAGTCTCCCATGAGGTTGTGCACTACCCCCTTGGTTCTTAAATACACTCCGGAGTATTTGTCTTTCTAGAGATTTCAATGAGTGACTACTCAAATATTTGTCTTTTTAGAGATTCAAATGGACTACTACATACAGATGTATATAGACATATTTTAGAGTGTAGATTCACTCATTTTTCTCTGTATGTAGTCATTTGTTGAAATCTCTAGAAAGACAAATATTTCGGAACGGAGGGAGTACACATACGAAGCAAAATGAGTGAATCTACACTCTAAAATATGCCCATTTGAAATTTGTAAAAAGACAAATATTTAGGAACGAAGGAGTATAATTTTGTGCATGGCACATGGACCCGGATGCCAAAGAGGCTTATGGCAATGCTATCAAGCTTCCAGCATTTGTTTACATAATTGACGTACTACACAAATAATTTTCCAGTGACATGAAATTGTACAATGGTGTGAGCTTTCAGCTTTTGTTTCGCGTGTCTTGCCATCGATGCTCTTTCGAAAACAATAAAAAACTAACTTCCTTGCTAATCAGAGCTAATATTTACATCACAACTGAAGACAAAGTTGTGAGAAGGTGTTAAATTAAAATTGATCCATGCTTTCATTGGCAGCAACGTCCCCCCAGCTTTGTCTAAATCAACAAGGCATGTTGGGAAAAAAAGTAGTTGTCTGGAGCATGCAACATACCGATCATTTTGTGCAGTTCCACTAAAATAGAGCTGAGCGTCCCTGTTCCAAAGATATTAAGTGTGATTAGGATAATAGAGGACTGCTAATGAAATAATAAACACACAAATAGAAGCCGGTCACCTTTGCAGTCTCTCTTAAGACTAACTAGTTGGAGAAGATTAGGCTCGGAGTTGGATGAGGAGGATAGAGCAAAACCAATCTCCCTTTGTGCAGTCGCACTGAAATGTAGAGACGTTGCTCGTGTAACATTTTGGTAGAACCGCACAAAACACTCTTAAGAAAAAAGTGATTTATGCAGTTCACCAAAAGGTCGCAATAGCAATGAGGTGAAATGGATAGCCCTGTTTGCAAAAAAGAGGTAGAAAGGAAACAATTACTAGCCAATAACAGTTGATGACACATGTGACGACAAAAAAGAAGCATATTCCTTGTCCTAAGGGAAGATAACAACACGGTTGTGTTTGTCTAAAACGGTGTGAGGACGAGATTGCAATATGGAAAGTACGCCGGACGAGCTATGTTTTGGGCAAAGAACTATGGAAGATCCACATGCAGCGGACATGGGAAGACGAGCAGTGGAGCAAGGCCGGAGGGGATACCTGGAGGTCATCGGGATGTAGGTAGGTGAGCGGCGGCGGGCAGAATCTGCCCATACTGCGGCAGCAAGCAGGTGGCGTAGGCCCTACCACGCCAGAGCTTGGTCAGAGAGAACGACGTGTACCGTAGATCAGGACGTGCTGCCTCGGCGCTGTCGAATGGAGAAATGATGCACGTCGTCCCTTTCCGCTGGCGGACGGGATGCGGCCGGATCAGTGACCAAGGGCGAGAGAGAGAGGCCACCGCAGCCTTGTGTGAGATACTCTGAAGAGAGACAAACCAGGCAGGCAGGCTCGATTGTATATAGTGGAGCGGACTACTTTTTTCTCCATACAAGTCAAACTTTGTTTCGTGCACGCGTGGTACACGACCTCCGTAGGTAAACAACCGCTACACGCGTTCAAATTAGCATGCGGGCAGCCATTTCGTACAGAAATGAGCTCCACCGTGTACCCGCGCGGGTGTGGCTGGGCACGAAGCATGAGTACGTGCACGGTGCACCTATTCTCTTCTTGTATACGTACACCACCTACGTGGGGTTGTGTGAGAGAGATACAAACATAGAGAGATATAGTGTGTGGGTTCGTTAGAGTTTTTTTTGGGGGGGGGGGGGTGGGGTCAATAAAAAAATGTAACATATGCAATGTGTGTGAAATAGAGTCCTGGATATATCATATATATAGAGGGGGCGATCCATGAGAAGAGAGTGGAGGTATCATCGGCTTGAGGTGTCCATAGAATCGAAGAGAGGGATGATGTGTGTGTGTGTGCGCGCGCGCGATCGATAAAGACTGCCATCAAATTTGTGTGTGCCCACATCAAAGATATAGAGTGGCTGGCCTACTGGAACGTGAGAGGGGACAGGTGCAGTTTGTCTCTATGGCATGGATACCTACCTACAACGCTCGACTATCGGTGTGTGGTGGTGGGGGGGGGGGAGGGAGGCCTAAGTAACTATAGAGGTACAATGGCTGGTATATGTGTGGAGGAGGAGAGAGGCCTACCTCGTGTATTAAGGGAGATTGATCTACCTCATGTATTAAGGGAGATCGATCGTCATCCATGCATATGTGTAGGAGAGGAATAAGGTTGGGAGAGAGACAGAGCTAGAGTGTTGGAGGGGGTGGTAGTGGAGTTGCTTCTAACAAATGGTGGGATAGGCTTGCTAAACAACCTGAGGGCACGCCTGCAATATCAATAAGAGAGGGG
This sequence comes from Triticum urartu, assembly GCF_056163025.1. NCBI lineage: Eukaryota > Viridiplantae > Streptophyta > Magnoliopsida > Poales > Poaceae > Triticum > Triticum urartu. The sequence goes on from NC_141876.1 coordinate 26,974,744, forward strand.
ATGGCTGCCTGTCTGTGCACGTGCGTGTGAGAGACGGGTCAGGAGGCATGCACGAATGATGAGGGGGGAAATATATGGCTATGGTAAGCAGACATAACTACATAGGAAGATCAATCGTCCTTTGTCAGAGAAAGGAGAGACATAACTTGTGAGGTACGTCGATCGACCGGGGGGGAATAGTTAAAGTCGACCTAGGTATATGTTGGGAGATCGATCGGTATACATGCATGTGTGTGTTAGAAGCAAATGAGACACGGGGAGAAGGATAGAGAGAGAGTGATGCATCTAGGAGGTGGTGCGAGAGTCATACTATATCGAGGGGGAAGGAGTGTGCGAGTACGAGATCGATGAAAAGAGTGGTGGGAGTGAGGCATGGACGGTGATAAGAGAAGAGGGGAAGCTTGTGTTTGTGCTAGGCACACCTGGCTAGAGAGGCATATCGATCGATGTGTGCTGTAAAGAAGGAGCTAGGGGGCCTACACACACCGTGGGTGAACGACCTAAAGTGAAATGATGAATTTGCACGATGGAGCTAGAGAATGCTGAGGGAGGGTGAGAGGGATGCGGGCGTCTATATGCACGAGAGAAAGTTAGCGCTAGCTAGCTACAAAGATAAGAGGATTGTGTGGGTGTAAAAGACGAAAAGAGATCATACTTCATTATAAAAAGCGAATTCAGATATTTGAAGAATTTATCATAGTGTTTTAAACCAACGCATGTGTGAATATATATAACGGTGATACACATGGTGTGGTTATGAACATGTTATACTACATATAATATATTTTATCTCTACTCTTATAAAAAACAGAGTTGTTGATGATGGTGCCATCATGCAATATAGGCCGTCCGATTTATATCTGATGGATAGGAAGGAAACTATGGCAATTTTGACAAAATATACCCACACCCCTCTCCATATTTGCAAATTAGGCCTCCCCCTGATCATGTTGATGTTCTGTGGAACGCATGGGCATCTTGCTAGTACTACGTATAACATATAGAACATTGATCATAATTTGGGCTAATGTGTGGCTTTTGCAGCTCAGGTCTAAATACTTGTCATAATGTAGGGGGCGGGGCACTATACTATGTGTGATAAACACGATGTACACGTATGGAACATGGTTTAGATTATGAATATATAGTTAGTACATCAAATGTACTATTATTTGGAATCAACATCAAGTGTATTCAAAAAATAGAATTCGAGTTCATGTAGTACACATAGTTCATATCTACCTCTATAGTAATCATGTGGTGTGTTATTAAGGTAATACACAAATGATGGTTGAAGTTGGCAACAATCATGATTGTAGATTGTTATTGAAATAGAGAAACAAATTCAAATTCAGTTCGAATTGTAGCGGTAGTATAGACATTTGGAATGCACTAAAATGTTGGTATGAGTAGGTTACATGCATTATACAGCAAGCAAAAAAAATTTAATTGGACATAACATGGATTCATACTACCTAATAGCATTTAATTGCACTAAATTTTTGGTATGAGTAGCTTTAAATAGCATTTTTATAGTAAAACGGGGCAAGACTCTCTCTTTGTGTGGTGTGAATAGTTTTATTTTTTTCGTTTTCTTTTTGGTTGAGGGAAGTGCGAATTGATTTGGTACGTACAAGCACAATATTAGGCTTGTCCCTAAAATTCAACCTGCGCCTTGTTATATCCCGAAAATTCAGATATCGTGCTCCCAAAACTGGCGCCTTCACAACCCGCGCCTTGCTATCCCGAAATTACAACGTCCACAAAAACTCCCTCCAGCTGCCAAATCCCTACACGCAAAATCCCCCTTCTAACCCTGAGCCGAAAGGGCCGCTAGTTCAAATCAGTGGGGGGTACTTTTGTAACACACCCTACATTTTGGACAAGCGCGTCCCTAAGTCATGGCTCACCCCCTCCCATCGCCTCCTTTTTGCCATTCGAAATCCCAGGCCGCCATAACCTCTCTGCTCCAGCCGCAAAACCCCACCCTCCTCCGTCCGCCACCTCACCGCTGCCCAGCCGGAGCCTCTTCCCCAACGACGTCGTCCACCGCAACAGCTCGAGGTCCCTCGTCCACCTCCCCGGATGAGGATCCGTCGTCCATCTTGTCGTCCCGCCGGTTCAGCCGCCCTGTCCTCCAACTCCAAGGAGCTGCTTCGACGATCGCCTCGTCTATCGCGGCTGCTCCATCCCCACAGCGCCGCCTTAACCTGCTCCATCGAAACCGCAACATCCTCACCGACTCCTCGGACGAAGCGAAGGCCTACTCGGTGCCACCAAAGAGGTTTTACACTCATCGCATGGCACCTTCTCCTTAGCTCGAGCTCCCGGCGCCGACGGTGCTCCATCCTGCACCCCCATGGAGAGGCTACCTTGAAGCCAGCGCCGCAGGCGACATCTCCATGGTGGCTCTCCCGCAGTGCGAGGCCCCTTCGGCGGCAGCGGCGGCCATACTAGTCGGATCTGCTGCTTCTGCTCCGGCTCTCGCTCGCTCGGACTGCTGCTGCTCTCCCCCTCGCTTGTGATGCTGCTCTGCTCTGATTTAGCTACACTTCAGTCGACTGAATCGACTTTTTGATCAGTGAATTTTCAAGGGGGGGGCTCGCTGGAGTTAAGGAAGAACCACCCACAGCGGGGACGGGGGCTCACCGGAGAGGTACCCCACTATCTATCTTAGGGTTCAGGGTGGGGGCGGGGGGCTTATAGGGCTGGCCGGGGCGGCAGCGAACCGGCGGCGGGGAGTTGTTTCGGGGTGGCAAGGCGGCGCTGGGGTCGGCAGTTCAGCCGGTGGTGGCTGGCGGCTCAGGGGGTGCAGGTTGAAGATGAACTGCAGGCCCTCCCTAAACTACATGTCAAGTGCCTCTCTGCTACCATTGCGTTCAATTTTGATAGTAACATTTAGATTCCACAGTAAATTTCAATTTCGACAGTTAAGTTCAGAGTCAACAGTTTTGTCTTGAGATTGACAATGTTTGTCTTGTGCTGCTTCAGCCTTGACGTCTTACGGCTCACCGGGGCTGCTCCAACGACAGAACGATCCATCACAACAGAGCAGTGCCCTGGATGCCGTCTACAGATTCCTCAGATCTTCCTCCACACCTCCGACAGCCACCTCTGCCTCAACTGCTTCAGCGACCAACCCAATGATGTTGAGGTCGACACGGCTACGACAAAGAGGTTGTACACTTGTTGCATCACTTATTACTATGCATTCATGTCGATCCATTAGGGATATTTTGGTTCGACGGAAAAACATAGCAATAGGGAATTTTCCAATGGCACTCTACTATTCAATTATTCATGCATTTTGTTGAAAGGAATGAAGCAAAACATCCACCTGGACCTACTTTTCAAAATCCTATGCATGAAAACAAGACCAAGTGCATTAGTGACAGAATAACATTCTAACTGTAGACGCTTTCATATGGTTTCACTTTATTTTGGCCATGTTTCTTTGCATTCCTCTGCTCTTCCAATTCCTGTAAACCAAACACCCAAGTTGACAAAACTCCTATGTTTACAAATGCTCTGTTTACCATGTGCATTCCTATCCTATTCCGGTGTTTTTCCTATCCCTGCATTTTTAGAATCATGCTAGCCAAATGAGCCCTTACAGAATTACTTTAGTTACATGTAGGTGTCAAAGGCAACTTTGTGTGGTTTGTCCTGCTCCTGCCGCGACGTCGTCCACCTCACCTGAGGTGCTCCATCGACAGAAACACCCACCAAACCAGACATCACGACTCCTGACCGTCTTTCGCCGCCTCAGATCTCCTTCCCTGCCGCCGGCACCCACCGCAACGGCATCACCACCATCGACTCAGCAGATGAACATGAGGAGTACACGGGTCCACAAGAGAGGTTGCACTCTTTTGATTCTGCTTATGTTATGCATTGCTTAAAATTACCTGCTACTTTATCGTCATGTTCACCTCTTGGACTCCAAGTCAGGTCCAAATTAATTTTCAAACTTGAGGTCTAAATTAGTTGTGGGGCACATATCGAGGAAGCAATTAATAGTATCTCTGTCTAATATCTGGTTCATCTAGGGTATGCCTATGTTGTTCATCTTGGGTGGGAAACAAATAGTAAAGCAATCATCATCTGTCTTTTTTATTAAATTAAAGCAATCATTAGCCTGCTATCATTATTTTTGGATCCATCCACTGGTTGTTACCATCACTCTAAATTTCTGCATGCTCTCCTTACATAATCTCACCATATTTTTTTCGTATGCATGTCAGATATTGTACACAGTCATGCTGAACATGTAGAGAAAAAGAGAAGAGTTTTGCGCGACAATACATTGTCATGCAGACATCGCTCCATGGTGGGTTCAATGGCAAACCCTCCCCACCCCTCTCCAGATTGTAATCCAGAGGAAGATATATGTTCTGAGGAGGATTCAGACGCCGCTGACCACTCCTATTTACCCCCCAAGGTGTTTGCTCTACCTTGGCATGATGATGTTAGTCATATCATGCATATGTTGCCTTGCAGTGCCTACTTTTGACATCATATATGTCATCTGCTTAGTTTAGACATGTTCTGTCGCCACCTGTTTAGTTTCTATATCATATATGGGAATTATGCAGTATCATGTCTTTTAGCCAGCCATAATATATGTGAAATGTGCAATGCCATCCAGTTTAACCAGGCACCATATATTTGAATGATATCTTGCCCATCCTTTTCTTCATTGCATTTCCATTTGTCAACAATGTTTGTACATTAAACTACTCTTCCTGTGAATCAGCCATTTGGGCGGGAGATTGAAAAATCTGGAGTGAGAACAAGGCCTTCAGAGGAGACAGTGCTACCTGTCGAAGCAGATCTCTTGTTGGGTCCCGTTAGCTCCTCAGAGATGGATTCAGAGACAGATGGCCAGTCCTATTCCCCCACCGAGGTGTATGCTCTAACTTGGCACGGCGTTTTAGTTATTCATCATATATTTGAATTATGTTATGCTATGCTATCTAGTTTAGATAGACATCATATATGTGAGATTATGTGATGCTATCCATTTTAGTTAAACAATATGCATGTCAACTATTTCATGTCCTCTTTTTTCCACACTACCTATTGCATCTGTCTCTCATACAATGTATGTACATTCAACTATGTTTCCTGTTTATCAGCCATTTGAATTGGAGCGGGTGATGCCAGCATCTAGCGGACTAAAAACATGGTCTTCAAATAAAACAGTGCTACCTCTTGGTGGAGATAGCACCCCGGTTGTACATGCACGAGAACCAGCCCTACCACACATAACCCAAACTCTCGCAGATTGTACCCCTACTGCGATGGACAGAGAACCAGCTTCACCCAATCTAACCCCAACCCCAGTAGATAGTAACCCAGTTCCTATTGACACAGCACCATCTCCACCACAGAGCTCCCAAACAAGAGCAGTTAGTAAGGCAACTCCAGTGCCCAAAGGGCCAGTACTACCACGGCGAACCCCAACTCCACCAGTTAGTACGCCTATTCCTGTGCAGGAAGCACAACCAGCTAGTCGTACTTTAGCATCTATCGCATTTGATGTTGTTAAATCGTATGTGCGTATATTCCCATCTTGGAAATATTATACTGAAGATGAAGGAAAATGCCAGTTGCAGGTGTTTGTCCAGGAGTTATGTGTAAGTAATGTTATTCATGGCAATTACTTTGCTTTGTCTCATACATCCTACCTCCATGATGGTTATAATACAACAAAATTTCCCATTTTTCTCTATAGAGAAGGACCGATTTGGAAACTCAGGATGAGGTAACCTGTGCTAATACCTCTGCTATCTTCAAGAATGCTTGGTGGTAGTATCGGAATTACCTGAAGAAAACGTACTTCACCAGCAAAGAAACTCATCAAATTCCCTTACGTTCTCCTGAGACACATTTACTGGACGATGACTGGGAATGTCTTGTTCTGTACTGGTCCTGAACCAAGAATGTGGTAAGGTCTATGAGCTCATTTTCTATTTTTAAGTACTATATTCTCGCGTCTTGCTGTACTTTGTTCATGTAGAACAAGTGCCTAAACCTGAAGAACAGCTGTTCTAATTTAAGATTCCATTGCTATCATAGTTCCAAAAAGCGCTAGGCGTTAATTGTGCGGTTAGCCACCGCCTTGTGCTTTACTGACCAAAGCGCATGCTTATGCGCAGTTATGCATAGATTAAACGTAGTTATGCGCAATGCGTTTCGCCAACGCCTAGAGCCTAGGCGTGCTTAAGCGCTCGCTTAGGCGTGCCTTTTTTAACTATGATTGCTATCATGCATACTGCTTTGCTCTTGTATCACTGTATTTACTCATACAAACTTATTTTTAAATAGAAGGATCCAATCAAAACTCCAATGGCACAGCAGGTATGTTCACGCATGTTTCTTTAACAGGCTTGCTCTTATCAATAGCTCTGTTGATTTCAATTCCAATTGTGTATACAGTTGACTTCTCATATCATGCACATTACTAGCATCACAACAAAGCAAATAGTGTTGTTGTACATGTAGACCCGTGGTACCCATCTGAAATCTTGTTGTGCCGTGTAGTTTCCCACGCTTTGTATTCTTTCATTGCTGCTTTGTCTTGAACCGATATGATTTGAACCGTGTCTCTATTTTGATTTGGCAAGACAATGCAGTGACCATAGGACATAGATATATGTTTGTTTGATGCTTTTATTATGTACTAGAACATATGCCCATGCGTTGCAACGGTAGAAAAAATGTCATACGTTTTTATTACAAAAAGAATTTCTCAAGATGCTCTACCGACCTACGTCCCATATTTCAGCATGTCATCTCACCTATGTCACAAATTATACTCTTTATCACTCTAGTGGTTGCGGTGTTTATCTGATTGTAATATATGTTCGAATATAGTTACACCCAAGATGATGAGCTTGGACAGGACACGAGACACTGAGCATTGAGCATCAACATCGTAATACTCTCCCAGTCTAGCACCATCATCCATGTGCCGCCCTCGCCTTCAGCATCTCTTTCCCATCCGACTCCCCTCATGCACACCTCATGATGAACAACACATGCATAATTTGTCGTTCGTATGTAACGTGTCCATTATTTTTCTACTTTTCCTTTAGATGCAAAGATACATAGCCATGTGTCTATATATACATACTCGTGCACGTGGAATTGTACAACTTCTAATCTAAATTTAATTTGATTATCTTCCTAATCTAATTAACCGTCCATATCGATAATAGGAACTCGTAATTTAGCCAAATCGAAAGCTTGTTGCTACTTCCTAGAGAAAGAGAAAATGAATTGTCCATGTCTGATTTCTTTTCTAATCTAATATCAACCGGTCGTCTTGATTGTTAGAACTATTAACAGTTAGTCAAACCACTCATTGATGACTACTGCATAAAGGAAGAGCAAACATATTGCGCACATATGTAATTGCCCTGAATTAACGGCTAAATATAACAAAACCTATGATTATTTACATTTTTAGGGGCGTATTATTTACATGAGTTAGCTCATAAGTGCATGGATGACCCGGGTACATATGAACCCACTTTCAAAAACACATTTTGTAATGCTAAAAAATCTGGAAAAGGTGCACGTGGACATCTCCATATTGTATGTGCGTGTAGGAAGTTTCACAGAAAAATAACATTTTTGTGGCCTGTGCCAAAAAAACACTGTGTCGCGGAATGCATTTTAGAAGCACTAAAATTTGTCTTTTTTTATGGAGACAAAATAAAATAATTTTTTTACAAAACTTTGTGGCGCGGACATATTTTTTTGAAATGTATGCACGAAATTTTATTTTGACTTTTTTGACATTACAAAACGCATCTAAAATACATTTTTGAAAAGCGGTTGAGAATCTGAGTTAGCTAGTGCTGATTATCCACTTCCATTTGGTGTATTACATTGAAAGTTTGCCTCAATTTAATGACACTATTCTGCAAACAAGCCCTCGAGTTTTTTCACCTTCAATTCGCAGTCCACCCTTGATTGTTAGAACTATTAACAGTTAGTCAAACCGCTCATTGATGACTACTGCATAAAGGAAGAGCAAACAGATTGCGCACATATGTAATTGCCCTGAATTAACGACTAAATATAACAAAACCTATGATTATTTACATCTTTAGGGGCGTATTATTTACATGAGTTAGCTGATAAGTGCATGGATGACCCGGGTACATATGAACCCACTTTTAAAAACACATTTTGTAATGCTAACAAATCTGGAAAAGGTGCACATGGACATCTCCATATTGTATGTGTGTGTAGGAAGTTTCACAGAAAAATAACATTTTTGTGGCCTGTGCCAAAAAAACACTGTGTCGCGGAATGCATTTTAGAAGCACTAAAATTTGTCTTTTTTTATGGAGACGAAATAAAATAATTTTTTTTACAAAACTTTGTACCGCGGATATATCTTTTTGAAATGTATGCACGAAATTTTATTTTGATTTTTTTGACATTACAAAACGCATCTAAAATACATTTTTGAAAAGCGGTTGAGAATCTGAGTTAGCTAGTGTACCTGATTATCCACTTCCATTTGGTGTATTACTTTGAAAGTTTGCATCAATTTAATGACACTATTCTGCAAACAAGCCCTCGAGTTTTTTCACCTTCAATTCGCAGTCCACCCTTATCTTAAGACCACTGCACTCGGAAAAGAATTCTATGAGACCAGGTCTCACGCGAGACCCATCCTGATGGATGATACGTGGCATTTACAAATCATAAAGCACCCCCCCACCCCCACTTAAAATCAGGGGGAGAGAGATTAGATGCTTTGTAATTTGTGAATGCCATGTGTCATCCATCAGGACGGGTCTCACCTGCTAACCGTGAGACCTGGTCTCATATAATTTTTTCCACTGCACTCCACCAGTCAACCACCAGACTCCCCAAATCTCTCCTCCATCCCCTTTCTTTCTCTCTCCCGACGCATCTAGCCGGTCGCCGCAGCTCCGGCCCCTCCGCCTCACGCCCAGGAACCACATCGCCCCACGAACCATGACACCATGCCGGCGTGTGCGTGCATCGGTTGTACGTGCGCGGCGATCCGTCGAGCTCGCCTACCCGCGTGTTGGCCGGCGGAGGGAAGAGTCGACCAGGGTCATACGCCGCTGACCATCCCGGTTTTCTTCGCCGATCTAGATCCCAGCCCCCCGCGCACGCGATCGCTACCGTGAGGAGGCCGAGGCCGACAAGGCAGGGTCTCACCCACCATCGTGACCTTCACATCCAAAGGTCCATTTTTCTTTCTCCTTTCCAATCCATTGTTCCGATGCTTATCTTGCTTTCCAATGATGCATCTCTCCATTTATTCAGTGTTTTCTTCTGCTGATCATAGGACCAATGCTGGAGTACTTAATTGTAATACAGATGATGTGTCCTGGTGCCATGATCATATCTTTGGCCTGAACAAGTTTTTGCATGTTTGCTGGTGCTAAATTCCATGTTCTCATGTTTCTTGGAGATTTGATTCGAGTATAAAATTTCAGATGATGCTCTGATGCTATTTCCATGTTTTCATGTTTGTTTGCATGTGTCATGATCTTGCTGTCTAGTGGAAAAATTGGAATAGATAGGATGTATTTTTGCGACTAATAGCAGAAGGACTAATGACATGCTTGTGTTTGCTGGAATAATGGAGTAGAGAACAATAGCCAGTTTATTATTGATCAACATGCTTGCCTTTATTCATATATGTGGTGCATTTACTCATATTTCTTGCGTACCAATGTTCAGTGTTCTCTTGCGGAAGAGCAGGGGTCGTGCTGGGAAGGATAGCGCCGAGGAGAAACCCCTCCAGTGATTTCATGGGTTGTGGTTCGGCCGACGAATTGGCAGAGCAGGAGCAGGGGTTCAGGGACGCCCTCCACACCGACATGTTAGCATCCTCTCCCCCCTCTGGATGTGCTTGCTTACTCACTGTAGTCAGTTTAGTCGGACTGTAAAGAACTTGTAGTTGGAGTATAATTTGAAAATTTCATGCTGCACTAGTTTTACATCAAATTTATCTTGTGGGCAGAGAAAATGTCATGCTGCTCTAGTAGATGATGTAACAATATGAAAAATAAGGAATCTGCAGGAAAAGGAACAACCTTTTCTCTTTACCCCTACTTCTCTAAATACATGATTTGTAAACTTGCTTATTATTGTTTCACTAATTATTGCTCATTCCCTGCTCTCCTCTTTGTTATAGGCAGCAAGATGTCCGTGCAACTGAGATTGCAAACCTAAAACAGTATAAAGCTCTCTCTTGGTGATGTAAGGGCACACTACCTTTCAAATGATAAGAATGACCTTGGGGTTGTTTCTGCCCAAAGTATAGCTGGTAAGCTTTATGTTGCTACTGAACTTGGAATTGTCAAGTTTGCATCAGTTGATTTCAGTATTTGGCCTAGGCTTTTGAGATGGGAGGGAGTGAATTTGTTGCTGATGCTACAAAATGGGATGTAAGTAATTCATGGAGTATATGCTTATTAGAAAGAACTGGTGTTTGCAAACTACTTAAGGCAAGTAGCAGTATCACGAAAATCTTGTGTGGCATGATTTGACCTTGTGCTCTTTAGGTCTTTCTCTTTCTGATAATCTGGTATGGCTTAAGATGCTCATGTGCTATTCACTTTTTCTCTGTCTCTCCCACTTGCTTTCCTCAAAATTCTAATCTACTTTACAAACAAGAAGCAATTTTTACCCAAATATTTCCAAAGAAATCATTGCCTAAGCAACCTCCCTTTCTTTGATTAAGCGGTTATAGTTTTTTTCATGAGAAGGCTATTTATAGATCAGACTCCTTCTGTATTGGTCCTTGGTCCTGTATGGTGCAGTTGTTTGTATAGTTGATAATGTACGTAGTTCTTCACATATCAAGAACTGAGGCTGTGAATGAATCAACTAAAAAAATTCCTTTTCTGTACTACCATGTACTGAATTCTCGATAACATTGCTCTATGCATCTCTAATATTTGAGGCAAAGAAATCTATATACTCTTACAAATGTTTTTCTGTAAGTTCGAACTCTCACGTTGATTGTGGAGCATGCTTTGCCAATATGGTCCAACCTGGCATTTGGTGAACTCTCAAGTTTATTGTGGAGTATATGTCCGAGTATTGCTAGTTTGGGTACTCCTCTTAGGCCATCCACAGTGCTTGGAGGCGGGCTTGCCTCCAAGCTCGGACCCACATCCAGCCTCTAAGTTGATTGCAAAATTCCTCTCTGGTCCTGACATTCTCAACACAAGTCTTCCATGTTGTCTATTCCCACATGGCACAAGCCTATTTTATCCAGTTTGAATTCTTAGTCCACTTTACGCTATAGTTTGAATTCATTAGGCTCTCTTTACAAACTGGATGTATATCTTGTGCAGCTGATTCGTAGGCTGAGGAGGAAGAAGATGGTGTTGCACTTGAAGATCCAGAGGCAAGAGGAGGAGTGCAACACTTGATACGGAGGCGGAGGAGTAAGAAGATGAGGCATCCATCACTGGCGCGGAGGAGACGGAAGCGGAGTCGTTGGCGCAAGTTTTGGATCTTGCTCAGAGGCAGAGGATGAATCAAGGCGTCGGGGAGGAGCTGGCCTTGCTCGGAGAAGAGGCTCTTCCTCCGATAGGCGAGTTGCTGGCTTGCTAGTGAGGGCAATCTGGAGCGAGCTGGAGCTGCTGCTGAGGGCGATCTAGAGCTGTTGCTGATTGCTTTTTTTGAGAAGACTTGTTACTGATTGCTGAGGGTGACCTTTGGAGACGATCTGAGAGGCGACCGAAGCGAGAGATGCGAGGCCAGCGATCTGAAGGGTGTATGGAGCGGGTAATGGGCCAAGGCCCGAAGCATACCTAGCGTAGGTTTCTTTTTTTATTTGACACTACCCAACGAACCGGACGTACCGGGAACAGAACGAAACGTACGAAAAAGACGCGATGTGGAACGAAACGTATGAAAAAAGACGTGATGCACGAAAAAAGGTGGAGAAACAATCCTTCCTTTAATATTATTAGGTAGAGAGTAGAGACTAGTACTTGGCAATAGAAGACTTGGTAGTTTAATCTTATCCACCTTACTAATGAACTGGTTCACCCAAATGAGTTTCATATACTAGTACATGCTAAACTGTTATGTGTCTGCTTGTTTCTTCTTTTAGAATGCTGACAGAATATTGGGGAAGAGTGCCTTATTAAGCAATGGTAAAGGAAGTAATGCAGATAAGGTTCAGAATAGTGACACATCATTGTTGGTCTCCAACAAAGCTGATAAAACAGCTAAGGAAGACTATCTCGAAGACAGTGAGACAACCCCAAAGTCCTATATTGGTTTAGTGTTAGAGTTACTGGCCACTACCGCTTGCACAAGCTATTCAAACTCACTGTCTGAATCAGTTCGGTTCAAGCTGAAAGACATCGATCAGCTATGTGCGAGAAGAAGCGGAAGGACTGCGGAAGTCCCTGGAGCATTTAGATGCATACTTTCTGGTGCAATAGCAAGAGTTGGAGGATTTTAGCGCCAAACAGGACAAAGCTAATAAGCTTGCTAAGCTTATTGCCAGCATGGTGGATACCACGTTTCTTGAGCTCTTCTGATGTTGTTTCAGTTATGCTCTTGTTTTGCTGCCGCGTTTATTTGCACTGGTGGCCAATTTTGACGGCCAATGTATGTAATATGCTGCTTTGTTCCCTATATTTGCACTGATGGCGAACTTTGATGCCCAATGGATGTAATATGTGTAATAGCGGTAATAGGCTAACGTTAATTGCTTGATTATTTATTTCCTTATTTTCTTGTTTAGTTGTTTGCTTATAGTCACTGCTGTTCTTTTTCTGTGTTTTTATAGTTGCCACAATAACCTATCTTTGGAAACTAGGCCAAAATAATGATGGCAACACACGGACTGTTGTAACCTTGGGCCTCCTGCAGGATGTATGATCCATGGGCCTTCTACGAGCCATAGGATCCATTGGCCTTCTATACGGGCTATAGGATCCATGGGCCTTCTACGGGACGTATGATTCATGGGCCTTTTACGGGCCGTAGGATCCATGGGCCTTCTACGGGGCGTATCATCATTTCCCCAATCATGGGTCGTACTATTCGTGGAAAATAACGGGCCGTTAATAGGCCGTATTTGATAACTCTATGAAAACAGCCCAACGGGGGTTTTTGACATGAAAACGACCCAACGTATTATCGGGCCACAAACGGGCCGACTGTAACCACGGGCTGAATTTGGCCCACAAGCAGAAAATGTCAGTAACGGGTCATAAGTAAACGAATGTGGAAATGAGCCCAAGAATAAATGGGCCCCGAGAAGGCCGAAAGATAACATGGGCTGGAAACGGCCCAATGGAATAATGGACCGTTAATGGGTATAAAGTGATACACTGTTCATTACGGCCCAGTTTCACCACGTGCCATTAATGGGTATAAAGTGATACACTGTTCATTACGGATCAGTTTTACCATGGGCCGTTAATGGGCTGAGAGTAATAAGGGCCTCATATGGGCCGAAAGACGTCGTGGGCCATACATGGGCCGAAAGTTAAAACGGGCTGGAATTATATTGGACGGCCCAGATGACGCTACTGGGCCTAATTTGGATAGGCCGTAAACGGGCCCTGGGTTAGCGGGCTGTAAATGGGCTATATGCGAACAGGCCGTTCACAGGCTTGCCGTGAGCCAGCCCGCCACCTTTTGACCAAGTCAAACGGGCCGACCTTTTCACAGGAATGGGCCTCTGTTGGGTCGTGCCACGTGTCAACGTATCATAGGCGCTTTGGGTCCAATGAGTGGATGACATCTGTCCCAACGTTGAGCCGACACATGTTTCCTCCAGCCAATGATGATTTTACACATGGAAAATCCCCATTGGTCAGGGCTGTTAATGGGTTATTGGATCCAAAACCGGACCCGATAGCTTAATGGCATTCCGTTACGGTGGATGACACGTGTCGGTCACCCTTGACGAAAGCACTCCTGTGACGCGCGATTTACCGTCATGGAAGTGGACACTTCCGTGATGATAATTTTGGTAATGTCATGGAACACTTCTACGACAGCACAGGTATGACTATCTTGATTCTGTCATAAATTTGTCATGGATGTACATGCATGACAGAAAACGTGACCTACTGTGACAAACACGTATCATCACGGAAGTGTATTTTTTGTAGTGTTGAAAGATCATCGAGAACTTTTAAAGACTCATGAGAAGCTATGCTTTGAAAAGCTCAACCTTGAGCAAGAGCATGGGTTCTTAAAGGTAATCAAGATCTTCGCAAGAAAAGTTCTTCTTACATTGCCAAGCGTTTACTCTTGTCTACTTACATGCCACAAGTAAAATCTAGCAACAAGAGTAAGAAAGATTCTTCTTCTAGTAGTAACAATAGTCATGTTAAATCCAACTTTGTTGCTTCTAGTAGTTCTCTTAATTCCACTGATGATTCTCTTAGCCAAGTTACACTTGAGCAAGAAAATAGCTTATTGAAGGGAATTATAGAGAAAGGTGTTTAAAATAGCCTTGCTGGAAGTAAGCAATTTGAGGAAATTGTACGCAAGCAAGGAAGGCACCGAAAGAATCAAGGTGTTGGTTTTGAATGAAAGTTCAATGCCAATGGAGTTGAGTGGGAAGAAAATCAATACCCCAAGACAAAGTTTGTTCCTCAACAAGAGAAGTATGATCCTACTTCTTTCCAAGGGACACATGCTCAAGATGATCTTCCATCACAAGACCACAAGAAAAAGGGCAAGGGCAAGCTTCAAGAGGAGATTGATGCATTTGAAGAAGCTCCTAACACTCCTGCAGGATGGTCCAAACGCGACACTACGATCAGAGACCCTTCGACGAAACTGTGTGCGATGCCATAATCGCAAATGGTGGTGTAAAAAACCGTAAAAAGGTGCAAAACATTTGCAATGATGGATGCATCAAACACGGTTCAGAATTTAGTTGCGTGTGCGATGCAGGGCATACGGTTCAGCTCAATTAACTGTTTGGGATGAGGAGGAACAAAAGAAATGGGCAGCCAAATGAAGGCGGGTGCGATATACAGCATACGGTTCACTGGGATGAACTGTGTGTGATTAGGCAACACAATGGAAACGGTTCAACTGAACAAGATGTGTGTGATACGCGGCAAACAGGTCCGTAATTAGAAATGTGTGCGAAGACCAATAATAACACAGATGATTGCTGCTAATAAGCCGTGTGAATTGCTCTGTCTACAGTAGAATAACATGTATATATATAACTGAAATAAACATCCAATTACATAAGTGACTAGACAGATCATTCGCACACACCTCAATAAATAATTGCATACATTTTAAAGTAGGAGAAACGATCGTCTAGTCATCTACTTCTTGTGACGCTCCCGCCACTGCTATGTGGCTCGATCCCTCGCCCGGGTCAGGAAGAAGACAGTTCCTCATGTCAATGATCTGCCTGTACATCTCGTAGCTTGTGTACGCGTCCACGGCCGCGTACTTGACATGTTGTTCATCCAGTCTCTCATGCCACACACTGTGCCAGACGTTCTTGTCCTTATTGCTCTCTTCCTTCATCTTCGCATAGTGGGGGTCGATGATGGCCGAGGCGAGGTCAACCAGGAAGTTCAGTTTGTTTTTGTCGCTGCCCCAGACCTTGTAGTGGTGCTAGATGTTGACAAGATTCTGGCATTTCAAGTCCGAAACCTTGAGCGCTTTTAGATCGTTGGTGGTGTCCACCGTAGCAAAACTGTAGTCGGAGCTGTTGATAAACCTGGAGAAACGCTCGCAAGGCCTTGTGGCAAGGTGGTAGTGTAGACGAGGACGTCATGTTGCACGCACAACTGGGCGACGGCAACCTTCTGATCGTGCCCGGCACGACCGATGGTGTACTCGAGGTCGAAGCCGACCAGTCGGTACTTGTCCTCGGCAAGGAAATGCTCCATAGTTTGGATGGAGCTCTCCACCGAGACCGGATCATTCGTGTACACCACCGAGAGGGCCTCCCCCCTCACGTGGGTGTCCACTACGTGATGCGCGATGAACTGCCCACCACTGTCGTCGTCGGCCGCTGGGAGCGCCATTGGAACCGCTGGATGTCCTCTCTGTATGTGTCCTCATGGGTGTGCTTATTGTGTCGTGTGAGACGAGAGATGAAGGTAAATGGCCGCAGGAATAAAAGGGGACCGGGCAGCGTGGATTCTCGGGGCATCCGCATCGCAGCTTTTGCAGCGGGTAACTGCATCGTCGCGCCCCGCCCAGCGCAACCGCTTTATCACAGGAACGTGCGTGATCGTGCACCGACCCCAAACACTGGCAACGCGCGTGGAGGGACGAGGGCAGAGCACCCGGAGGGACGCGAAAGTAGAGCATGCCGCGGCCACCTGAACCGCAAGCAACCACACGCAAAGAGCAGTTGAACACGAAGGAAATGGTCGCCTACAAGCCGATTGACAGTTGTGTCGCTGCCTAGAGAGCGGCCGTGTGCTACCACCTCCGTCTACTCTATAGTCTCCTTTGTATTATGTGCCATACTTTGGCCTCAAATTTAACCAACAAAATGTTAATGCATGTTATAAAAATTATATAATTGGAAACTATGTTCAAATACAAATCCAACTATATAATCTTTGGTGACATGCATTCGTATTTTATTAGTTAAATCATACTTAGAAACCAGGACGGTGGTATAGTAGGTAATTAAATCGCAAACATTTTTTATTAACCGTATGTGTACGTGGCCTTTCGTCCTCCTCTCGCACATCTTGTCACCCCGCTGCCGCAGACGGCTTACAACGCAAGCCAGCGCACGGGGTGTTCTTTTGGCCAAACGGTGGCGCCAATGAATCGTTGGTGAGCCCGTTCTTGCGCAACCTCGCAGGTTCCTGTGCAAGCTGCCCGCCCAACTCAGTGAAATCCCCCAAAATCCCAATGCTTACCGGCCTTCTATAAAAACACTCACGGCCGGCGAGTCCTGCGTTGCATTTCCCCTCCCTCACTGTAGCTTATCTCGTGTGCTTCTCCCACAATCGCCAATGGCACCGGTCCATCTCGTCGCTCAGCCACTCCGCCGTCATCAGAGGACAGCTCCAGCTGGGAGGCTACACTCCGACGGCGGCGCAGTCCCCGGCATAGTGTAGTGCGCGTGGCATCCCTGTTGGGTGTGCGCGGAACACCCACCACACGCTCCGCCACCGCTGCCCATCGGCAGCTGTTGCCGCCACACCACCGTCGAAAGCCAGGACCATAGCCCACTCCGCCGCCGCGGCCCGAAGGCGGGAGGTGGCCGTCATGGCCACCACCCCACTGCCTGCCACTGTGACCATCACCCGCTCTGCCATCGTGGCCCGAAGGCAGGAGGTGGTGGTTGTGGCCGCCACCCCGTCATCGGCCGCCGTGTCCGGCAGCCCACCGTCGACCGTCGGGTCATCACTCGCTCCGCCACCGCCGCCCGAAGGCGGGAGGCGGAGGTGGATGCTGCACGCGTGTCAGCGACCTTGCACGCTACACCGAGTTCCTACAGGAGGAGGAGGAGGAGCGCCTCATCGAGCACGTAGAGAGCCTTACCGCTGCTGTGGCGGCGGCAGACGCCGCCTCAGAGGCGAGGAATCAGGAGATCTACGAGGAGAACCACCGCTTCGAGAGGGGTCGTCTGGAGTGGCAAAGGGAGTTCGAGGTGAGTGTCACTGAAGCTGCAACAGCGGCAAGCACCGTATTGCAGTTGCCCAGCTCGTCGGTAGGCTCCTCCTCCGCCTCTTACTGAGCACGCTCGGCAGTGGAGAGGCAGCCGAAACTAGTACAAATCCCCTCCATAGTAGTTCACCTGACTATAGATGTGGTGGAACTATATAACGTACTTAAAATTAGCTAGTATATATAGTTGAACTAGCTATTTCAGTACGTGGTTGGCAACAATTGGGGAAAAGTTTGGTCGGTTCAGCTGTCGAGTTGAACTGTTTGTATAAATTAAGAACGACTGCTTAATCTATGAATGAAATATATGCTTAATTACTGAATTTTAGTTGCAAAAATTAGATAGTGCTAGTAATTTTTAGCTGCATATTTTGACAAATCGCAGTGTTACTAGGATTGACAAATCTTACCAAATTGTTTGTACGTGGTTGCATGATACGTCTCCAACGTATCTATAATTTTTGATTGCTCCATGCTATATTTTCTACTGTTTTGGCTTTATTTTCCACTTTTATATTATTTTTCGTACTAACCTATTAACCGGAGGCCCAGCCTAGAATTGCTATTTTTTGCATATTTCAGTGTTTCGAAGAAACGGAATATCAAATGGAGTCCAAACGGAATGAAACCTTTGGGAACGTGATTTTCTCACCGAATATGACCCAGGAGACTTGGACCCTACGCCAAGGAAGCTTCAAGGTGGGCATGAGGTAGGGGGCACGCCCTACACCCCTAGGCGCGCCCCCACCCTCATGGGCCCACCGAAGCTGCACCGACGTACTTCTTCCTCCTATATATACCTACGTACCCCCAAACGATCAGAACAGGAGCCAAAAACCTAATTCCACCGCCGCAACTTTCTGTATCCACGAGATGCCATCTTGGGGCCTGTTCCGGAGCTCCGCCGGAGAGGGCCGTCATCACGGAGGGCTTCTACATCATCATAGCCTCTCCGATGAAGTGTGAGTAGTTTACCTCAGACCTTTGGGTCCATAGTTATTAGCTAGATGGCTTCTTCTCTCTTTTTGGATCTCAATACAATGTTCTCCCCCTCTCTTGTGGAGATCTATTCGATGTAATCTTCTTTTTGCGGTGTGTTTGTTGAGACCGATGAATTGTGGGTTTATGATCAAGTCTATCTTCGAATAATATTTGAATCTTCTCTGAATTCTTTTATGTATGATTGGTTATCTTTGCAAGTCTCTTTGAATTATCCGTTTGGTTTGGCCAACTAGATTGATAGTTCTTGCCATGGGAGAAGTGCTTAGCTTTGGGTTCGATCTTGCGGTGTCCTTTCCCAGTGACAGAAGGGGCAGCAAGGCACGTATTGTATCGTTGCCATCGAGGATAACAAGATGGGGTTTATTTCATATTGCATGAATTTATCTCTCTACATCATGTCATCTTGCTTAAGGCGTTACTGAAGGAAATATTCCCTAGAGGCAATAATAAATTTATTATTTATTTCCTTATTTCATGATAAATGTTTATTATTCATGCTAGAATTATATTAACCGGAAACATAATACATGTGTGAATACATAAACAAACAGAGTGTCACTAGTATGCCTCTACTTGACTAGCTCGTTAATCGAAGATGGTTATGTTTCCTAACCATGGACAAAGAGTTATTATTTGATTAACGGGATCACATCATTAGGAGAATGCTATGATTGACATGACCCATTCCGTTAGCTTAGCACTTGATCATTTAGTATGTTGCTATTGCTTTCTTCATGACTTATACATGTTCCTATGACTATGATATTATGCAACTCCCGTTTACTGGAGGAACACTTTGTGTGCTACCAAACGTCACAACATAACTGGGTGATTATAAGGGTGCTCTACAGGTGTCTCCAAAGGTACATGTTGGGTTGGCGTATTTCGAGATTAGGATTTGTCACTCCGATTGTCGGAGAGGTATCTCTGGGCCCTCTCGGTAATGCACATGACATAAGCCTTGCAAGCATTGCAACTAATGAGTTAGTTGTGAGATGATGTATTACGGAACGAGTAAAGAGACTTGCCGGTAATGAGATTGAACTAGTTATTGAGATACCGACGATCGAATCTCGGGCAAGTAACACACCGATGACAAAGGGAACAATGTATGTTGTTATGCGGTCTGACTGATAAAGATCTTCGTAGAATATGTAGGAGACAATATGGGCATCCAGGTCCCGCTATTGGTTATTGACCAGAGAGGTGTCTCAGTCATGTCTACACAGTTCTCGAACCCGTAGGGTCCGCACGCTTAACGTTCGTTGCTGATATAGTACTATGAGTTATGTATGTTGGTGACGGAATGTTGTTCGGAGTTTTGGATGAGATCACGGATATGACGAGGAACTCCGGAATGGTCCGGAAGTAAAGATTGATATGTGGATAGTAGTGTTTGTTCTCCGGAAAGGTTCCGGAATCCATCGGAAGGGGTTCCGGATGTTTCCCGAAATGTTTGGGCACGAGAACACTTTATCTGGGCCAAAGGGGAAAGCCCACGAGGTTTTTGGAAAGTGCAAAAGGAAGTTTTGCAGAGTTCAGGGGCCAGACGCCAGGGTCCCTGGTGTCTGGGTCCAGACGCCGGGAACCCTGGCGTCTGGCCCTGGAGTCCGAGAAGGACTCTTGCCTTTCGGGTGAAACCGACTTTGTGGAGGCTTTTACTCCAAGTTTCGACCCCAAGGCTCAACATATAAATAGAGGGGTAGGGCTAGCACCCAAGACACATCAAGAAACACCAAGCCGTGTGCCGGCAACCCTGTCTCCTCTAGTTTATCCTCTGTCATAGTTTTCGTAGTGCTTAGGCGAAGCCCTGCGAAGATTGTTCTTCACCAACACTGTCACCATGCCGTCGTGCTGCCGGAACTCATCTACTACTTCGCCCCTCTTGCTGGATCGAGAAGGCGAGGACGTCACCGAGCCGAACGTGTGCAGAACTCAGAGGTGTCGTGCTTTC
This sequence comes from Triticum urartu, assembly GCF_056163025.1. Classification (NCBI taxonomy): domain Eukaryota; kingdom Viridiplantae; phylum Streptophyta; class Magnoliopsida; order Poales; family Poaceae; genus Triticum; species Triticum urartu. Next base: position 26,995,361 of record NC_141876.1, read on the forward strand.
GCTACTTGGATCGGTCGGATCGTGAAGACGTTCGACTACATCAACCGCGTTGATATAATGATTCCGCTTACGGTCTACGAGGGTACGTAGACAACACTCTCCCCTCTCGTTGCTATGCATCACCATGATCTTGCGTGTGCGTAGGAATTTTTTTGAAATTACTACGTTCCCCAACAGTTACTCTATTTTTAACTTAATACTCTAGATGCATGCTGGATAGCGGTCGATGAGTGGAGTAATAGTAGTAGATGCAGGCAGGAGTCAGTCTACTTGTCTCGGACGTGATGCCTATATACATGATCATACCTAGATATTCTCATAACTATGCTCAATTCTGTCAATTGCTCAACAGTAATTTGTTCACCCACCGTAGAATACTTATGCTCTTGAGAGAAGCCACTAGTGAAACCTATGGCCCCCGAGTCTATTCTCATCATATCAATCTCCATCACTTTTATTTTGCTTTGCTTTTTTACTTTGCCTTTTACTTTTCACTTTGCATCTCTATATCAAAAATACCAAAAATATTCTCTATCAGTTCTCACTCTCGTAAGTGACCATGAAGGGATTGACAGCCCCTAATCACATTGGTTGCGAGGAGCTATTGTTTTTGTGTAGGTACGAGGGACTTGAGCGTGGCCTCCTACTGGATTGATACCTTGGTTCTCAAAAACTGAGGGAAATACTTACGCTACTCTGCTGCATCATCCTCTCCTCTTCGGGGAAATCCAACGCAAGCTTAAGAGGTAGAATTGCACACGGGTCATCCAAAACAACCGTTTGCGTTGAAGGGATGCACAAATCCTGCGCTGCTCTCACTTTGCATATGAGTGTTCTATCTAAAACGTTCGCGATCAAGAGCTGCAGAAATCCTGCTCGGCACATTTTCTCTTGGCTTCCTGGGGAGCTGTCGGTTTGCATACGGCTGTTCTAACTAAAACGTTTGTGATGAGTGTTTTATATTTAAAAACTGAATTAAACTGTGGCTTGGGCGCCATTAATGGAGAGGATGCGAGCAAGGCGGGCGGCCATGGAAGTCAAAGGGCTCGCTTCCCAGTGAGCCTACGCAACGTACAACTCACATGCTTCCCGGTGAACCTGCGCATTCGAGGACAACAAGCACGCCTCTCGGTCAGCCTGCACACCGAACGGCGCTCGCACGCCTCCTGTTCAGTCAAGGTCAAGCAGCTGTCCGCACGGCACCTCCTACAGCCATTAAAACCAAGACATGTGGTGTCACGTGAATGGTTAACAGAACACATATGGTTTGAATTATACAAACGTTTGAGATATTAAAGTGGAAGATATTTTTTCAAAATGCCTTTGTTAGTTGTCAGTATTTGAGTGTGCCTTCTCTCAAAATGGACACGAAAAATACCACAGCATGTCGGATGCCATTCCATGATAGAATGCCAAGTTTCATGAATTTCAGACGAGTTTAGGATTTACTAGAATTTAAAAATAAAGTACTCAACGTTTTGCCGACAATCAACGGTGCCCTGGTGTTTGAAATTCATTCCCATTTCTTGCATGTGACTTAAGCATGCACCCAAGGACACATATTTGATTTTCAACCAATTTATATGCACAGGAGCATGTGCATGTAGTTCAAATCTGAATTATGCACATAAATGCATTGAAAACTCAGTTAATGCATAAAAATGTCCAAACGAACCCCAAAAAATCACAAAAATTCACACAACACTCCTGTTGTTCTATGTTGACATGAGAAAAAAATTTTGAAAGCAATAAGAGGCAATGGATATCATTTCGTCCCCAAAGGTGGGACGTTCCCTACCGAAAACCATCATGCTTGTTGTGCGAAGCTCTGGTTTGTGAGAAGCATATATTCAAACCTGCCCCAAATGGGACAAAATTTTTACCACGGCATGTTGATGCCGCTCCATGATAGCATGCCAAGTTTCATGAATTTCAGACGAGTTTTGGATTACTAGAATTTAAAAACAAGGCATCTCAATGTTTTGCCGGCAATCAACGGTGCCTTGGTGTTTGAAATTCATTCCCATTTCTTGAATGGGACCTAAGCATCTACCCAAGGACACTAATTTGATTTTTCAACCAATTTATATGCATTGGAGCATGTGCATGTAGTTCAAATTTGAATTATGCACATAAATGCATTGAAAACTCAGTTGATGCATAAAAATGTCCAAATGAACACCGAAAAATCACAAAAATTGACACAACACTCCTGTTGTTCTATGTTGACACGAGAAATTTTTGGAAGCAATAAGAGGCAATGTATATTGTTTCGTCCCCAAAGGTGGGACGTTCCCTACCGAAACCATCATGATTGTTGTGAGAAGGTCTGGTTTTGTCAGAAGCGTATACCCAAACCTGCCCCAAATGGGACAAAAAAATTTACCACGGCATGCTGATGCCACTCCATGATAGAATACCAAGTTTAATGAATTTCACACGATTTTTGGATTTACTAGAATTTAAAAATAAAGTATCTCAATGTTTTGGTGGCAATCAACGGTGCCCTGGTGTTTGAAATTCATTCCCATTTCTTGCATGGGACCTAAGCATGCACCCAAGGACACATATTTGATTTTTAACCCAATTTATATGCACTGGAGCATGTGCATGTAGTTCAAATTTGAATAATGCACATAAATGCATTGAAAACTCAGTTAATGCATAAAAATGTCCAAATGAACCCCGAAAAATCACAAAGATTGACACAACACTCCTGTTGTTCTATGTTGACACAAGAAAAAAATTTGAAAGCAATAAGAGGCAATGGATATCGTTTCGTCCCCAAAGGTGGGACGTTCCCTACCGAAACCATCATGCTTGTTGTGAGAAGCTCTAGTTTGTGACAAGCATATACCCAAACCTGCCCCAAATGGGACAAAAAATTTACCACGGCATGTTGATGTCGCTCCATGATAGCATGCCAAGTTTCATGAATTTCAGACGAGTTTTGGATTTACTAGAATTTAAAAACGAGGCATCTCAATGTTTTTCCGGCAATCAACGATGCCCTGGTGTTTGAAATCATTCCCATTTCTTGCATGGGACCTAAGCATGCACCCCAGGACACATATTTGATTTTTCAACCAATTTATATGCACTAGACCATGTGCATGTAGTTTAATTTTGAATTATGCAAAAAAATGCATTAGAAACTCAGTTAATGCATAAAAATATCCAAACGAACCCCGAAAAATCACAAAAATTCAGAAAACACTCCTGTTGTTCTATTTTGACACGAGAATTTTTTTGAAAGCAATAAGAGGCAATGGATATCATTTTGTCCCCAAAGGTGGGATGTTCCCTACCAAAAACCATCATGCTTGTTGTGAGAAGCTCTGGTTTGTGAGAAGCATATACCCAAACCTGCCCCAAATGGGACAAAATTTTTACCACGTCATGTTGATGCCGCTCCATGATAGCATGCCAGGTTTCATGAATTTGGGACGAGTTTTGGATTTACTAGAATTCAAAAACCAGGCATCTCAATGTTTTGCCGGTAATCAACGGTGCCCTAGTGTTTGAAATTCATTCCCATTTCTTGCATGGGACCTAAGCATGCACCCAAGGACACATATTTGATTTTTCAACCAGTTTATATGCAGTAGAGCATGTGCATGTAGTTCAAATTTGAATTATGCACATAAATGCATTGAAAACTCAGTTAATGCATAAAAATGTCCAAACAAACCCCGGAAAATCACAAAAAATCACACAACACTCCTGTTGTTCTATGTTGACACGAGAATTTTTTTGAAAGCAATAAGCGGCAATGGATATCGTTTCGTCCCCATAGGTGGGACGTTCCCTACCGAAAACCATCATGCTTGTTGTGAGAAGCTCCGATTTGTGAGAAGCATATACCCAAACCTGCCCCAAATGGGACTAAAAATTTACCATGACATGTTGATGCCGCCCCCATGATAGCATGCCAAGTTTCATGAATTTCAGACGAGTTTTGGATTTACTAGAATTTTAAAAACCAGGCATCTCAATGTTTTGCCGGCAATCAACGGTGCCCTGGTGTTTGAAATTCATTCCCATTTCTTGCATGGGACCTAAGCATGCACCCAAGGACACAGGTTTGATTTTCAACCAATTTATTTGCACTCGAGCATGTGCATGTAGTTTAATTTGAATTGTGCACCTGAAATGGCTAGAAAACCACCCTAAATAATTCTAATTCTTTTACAACACACATATAGTTGCATGTTCACTCTAGATAAAAGGTCTAGCAATTCAAACACCGTCCATTGCCGCTGTGACCCCATTATGTAATTCAAATCAAGATGAAAATCAAGTAGATCCCACACAGTTTATTATCATCAACTGTGTGAGATGCAACACAAAACGTCCTAGAGCACCGTTGGTGTATAGTACGCCTATGGCTTATGCGAGAAGGTGCGTCGGCTACAGTCCACAGCCGGCGTCTAAAGCACACTAGCTCGCTCCCCAAATATCATTTCATTGTTCAATCTTTGTCGGTTAAAGATGGGCACGTGGACTAGCGTCGTGAGGGTAACTTCGATAGCCCACTCCGGCGAGAGCGCGGCCGCAGCCGCCATGCGCGTGCTAACAAGGTGCATGAGCTCGGTCGCAATCTGCAACCGGGCGGCAAAGGCAGCCCAAACGGCTGCTGTTTCTTCTCAGGTGGCAGGAGCAACATCTGCCTCGGGGATAGCAACTGGCGAGAGTGGCACAACAGCTGTCCGTTCCGTAGCGGCCGCCTTAGCCCTCATGGAGGCCGCCCACGACCATGTCGAGGCCTGATATGTCTACAACGTATCCATAATTTTTGATTGTTCCATGCTATTATATTATTTGTTTTGGATGTTTGATGGGCTTTAATAGCCCTTTTATATTATTTTTGGGACTAACCTATTAACCGAAGGCCCAGTGCCAGTTTATGTTTTTTTGCCTATTTCAGTGTTTTGCAGAAAAGGAATACCAAATAGAATCCAAACGGAATGAAACCTTTGCGATGATCTTTCTTGGAACAAACGCAATCCAGAAGACTTGGAGTTGAAGTCTGGAACTCCGCGAGGCGGCCACGAGGCAGGAGGGCGCGCCTAGGGGGGTAGGCGCGCCCCCACCCTCGTGGGCCCCATAGAGCTCCACCGATGAACTTCGTTCGCCTATATATACTCTTATACCCTAAAAACATCAGGGGAGCCACGAAACCACCTTTCCACCGCCGCACCCTTCTGTACCCGTGAGATCCCATCTTGGGGCCTTTTCCGGCGATCTGCCGGAGGGGGAATCGATCACGGAGAGATTCTACATCAACACCATAGCCTCTCCGATGAAGCATGAGTAGTTTACCATAGTCCTTCGGGTCCATAGTTATTAGCTAGATGGCTTCTTCTCTCTCTTTGATTCTCAATACGAAGTTCTCCTCGATGTTCTTGGAGATCTATTCGATGTAATACTCTTTTGCGGTGTGTTTGTCGAGATCCGATGAATTTTGGATTTATGAACTTGATTAGCTATGAATATTATTTGGTTCTTCTCTGAATTCTTATATGCATGATTTGATATCTTTGCAAGTCTCTTCGAAATATCGGTTTAGTTTGGCCTACTAGATTGATCTTTCTTGAAATGGGAGAAGTGCTTAGCTTTGGGTTCAATCTGGCGGTGTCCTTTCCCAGTGACAGCAGGGGTAGCAAGGCACGTATTGTATGGTTGCCATCGAGGATAAAAAGATGGGGTTTATATCATATTGCTTGAGTTTATCCCTCTACATCATGTCATCTTGCTTAATGCGTTACTCCGTTCTTATGAACTTAATACTCTAGATGCATGCATGATAGCGGTCGATGTGTGGAGTAATAGTTGTAGATGCAGAATCTTTCGGTCTACTTGACACAGACGTGATGCCTGTATTCATGATCATTGCCTTAGATATCTTCATAACTATGCGGTTTTCTATCAATTGCTCGGCAGTAATTTGTTCGCCCACCATAATACATGCTATTTTGAGAGAAGCCACTAGTGAAACCTATGGCCCCCGGGTCTCTTACTTATTATATCGCTTCTCTTTTATTCACATCGCATCTCATTTAATATTTTGCAATCTTTACTTTCCAATGTATACAACAAAAATACCAAAAATATTTATCTTACTATCTTTATCAGATCTCACTTTTGCGAGTGGCCGTGAAGTGATTGACAACCCCTTTATCACGTTGGTTGCAAGGTTCTTGATTGTTTGTGCAGGTACTAGGTGACTTGCGCGTTGTCTCCTACTAGATTGATACCTTGGATCTCAAAAACCGAGGGAAATACTTATGCTACTTTGCGGCATCACCCTTTCCTCTTCGAGGGGAAAACCAACGCATGCTCAAGAGGTAGCAAGAAGGATTTCTGGCGGCATTGCCAGGGAGATCTACGCCAAGTCAAGACATACCAAGTACCCATCATAAACTCTTCTCCCTTGCATTACATTATTTTCCATTCGCCTCTCGTTTTCCTCTCCCCCACTTCTAATTTTTTTCGAAAACCTTTGCCTTTTCTTCGCCTCTCTTCCATTCGTCTCTTTTCTCTTGCTTCTTGTGTGCTTGTGTGTTGGATTGACTGTTTGTCACGATGGCTCAAGATAATACTAAATTGTGTGACTTTTCCAATACCAACAACAACCATTTTATTAGCACTCCGATTGCTCCTACTACCGATGCCGAATCTTGTGAAATCAATACCGCTTTGTTGAATCTTGTTATGAAAGATCAATTTTCCGGCCTTCCTAGTGAAGATGCTGCTACCCATCTAAACAACTTTGTTGATTTGTGTGATATGCAAAAGAAGAAAGATACGGATAATGATATTGTTAAATTGAAGCTATTTCCGTTTTCGCTTAGAGATCGTGCTAAAACTTGGTTCTCTTCTTTGCCTAAAAATAGTATTGATTCATGGAGTAAGTGCAAAGATGCTTTTATCTCTAAGTATTTTCCTCCCACTAAGATTATCTCTCTTAGGAACGATATTATGAATTTTAAGCAACTTTATCATGAGCATGTTGCACAAGCTTGGGAGAGAATGAAATTGATGATATGTAATTGCCCTACACATGGTTTGAATTCATGGGCGATTATACAAAAAAATTATGCTGGATTGAATTTTGCTTCTAGAAATATTTTAGATTCGGCGGCGGGAGGCACTTTTATGGAGATCACTTTAGGAGAAGCTACTAAACTCCTAGACAATATTATGGTTAATTATTCTCAATGGCACACCGAAAGATCCACTAGTAAAAAGGTCCATGCTATTGAAGAGATTAATGTTTTGAGTGGAAAGATGGATGAACTTATGAAATTGTTTGCTAACAAAAGTGTTTCTTCTGATCCTAATGATATGCCTTTGTCCACTTTGATTGATAATAGTAATGAATCTATGGATGTGAATTTTGTTGGTAGGAAAATTTTTGGTAACAACGCGTATAGAGGAAATTTTAATTCTAGGCCATTTCCTAGTAATTCCTCTAATAATTATGGTAATTCCGACAACAATCTTATGAAAATTTTAATAAGATTCCCTCTTATTTTGAGACTAGTGTTAAATAATTTATGAATTCGCAGAAGAATTTCAATGCTTTGCTTGAAGAAAAATTGCCTAAGATTGATGAGTTTGCTAGGAACGTGGATAGAATTTCTCTTGATGTTGATTCTTTGAAACTTAGATCTATACCACCTAAGCATGACATCAATGAGTCTCTCAAATCCATGAGAATTTCCATTGCTGAGTGCAAAGAAAGAACCGTTAGGATGCGTGCTAAAAAAGATTGCTTTGTGAAAGTGTGTTCTTCTAGTTTTTATGATAATAATGATGAAGATCTAAAAATGATTGATGTTACTCCTATTAAATCTTCGTTTTCCAATATGAATATTGATAAATATGGGACTGGAGATGAGTCAACTTTAGTTAAAAGGCGTCCCAATGATTCGGAGTTTTTAGATCTTGATGCAAAAATTGGTAAAAGTGGGATTGAAGAGGTCAAAACTTCACATAGCAATGAACCCACTATTTTGGATTTCAAGGAATTTAGTTATGATAATTGTTCTTTGATAGATTGTATTTCCTTGTTGCAATCCATGTTAAATTCTGATACGTCTCCGTCGTATCTATAATTTTTGATTGTTCCATGCCAATATTCTACAACTTTTACATACTTTTGGCAACTTTTTATACTATTTTTGGGACTAACATATTGATCCAGTGCCCAGTGTCAGTTCCTGTTTGTTGCATGTTTTCTGTTTCGCAGAAAATCCATATCAAACGGAGTCCAAACGGGATAAAAACTTACGGAGATTTTTTTGGAATACATGTGAATTTTTGGAAGTGGAATCAATGCGAGACGATGCCCGAGGGGCCCATGAGGGTGAGGGGCGCGCCCTAGGGGTAGGGCGCGCCCTGGGCCCTCGTGGCCACTCCGTAAGGCGGTTGGTGCCCTTCTTTCGCCGCAAGAAAGCCAATATACGTATAAAAACCGTGTCCAAATTTCAGCCCAATCGGAGTTACGGATCTCCGGGAATTTAAGAAACGGTGAAAGGGCAGAATCAGGGAGCACAGAAACAGAAGGGAACACACACACACACACAAAGAGAGAGAGAGAGATCCAATCTCGGAGGGGCCCTCGCCCCTCTGCCGCCATGGAGGCCATGGACCAGAGGGGAAACCCTTCTCCGATCTAGGGGGAAGGTCAAGGAAGAAGAAGAAGAAGAAGAAGAAGAAATGGGGGCTCTCTCCCCCTCTCTCCCGATGGCACTGGAATGCCGCCAGGGCCATCATCGCGACAACGATCTACACCAACAACTTCACCACCGTCATCACCAACACTTTCCCCTTATATGCAGTGGTGTAACCCCTCTTTTACCCTCTGTAATCTCTACTTAAACATGGTGCTCAATGCTATATATTATTTCCCAATGATGTATGGCTATCCTATGATGTTTGAGTAGATCTATTTTATCCTATGGGTTAATTGATGATCGTGATTGGTTTGAGTTGCATGTTTTATTATTGGTGCTCTCCTCTGTGCACAAGCTTGAGGGATCCCCGCTGTAGGGTTTGCAATATATATGTTCATGATTTGCTTATGGTGGGTGGCATGAGTGACAGAAGCACAGACCCGAGTAAGTAGGTTGTTTGCATTTGGGAGTAAAGAGGACTTGATGCCTTATAATGCTATGGTTGGTTTTTACCTTAATGATCTTTAGTAGTTGCGGATGCTTGCTAGAGTTCCAATCATAAGTGCATATAATCCAAGAAGAGAAAGTATGTTAGCTTATGCCTCTCCCTCAAATAAAATTGCAATAATGATTACCGGTCTAGTTATCAATTGTCTAGGGACAAATAACTTTCTTATGACAAAAATCTCTCTACTAAAACTAACTTAGTTGTGTCTTTATCTAAACAGCCCCTAGTTTTTATTTATGTGCTCTTTATTATCTTGCACCTAGCCTACAACACCTACAAAGTACTTCTAGTTTCATACTTGTTCTAGGTAAAGCGAACGTTAAGCGTGCGTAGAGTTGTATCGGTGGTCAATAGAACTTGAGGGAATATTTGTTCTACCTTTAGCTCCTCGTCGGGTTAGACACTCTTACTTATCGAAAGAGGCTACAATTGGTCCCCTATACTTGTGGTTTATATATCAAGACCTTTTTCTAGCGCCGTTGCCGGGGAGAGATAGCGTGGGGTGAATATTCTCGTGTGTGCTTGTTTGCTTTATCACTAAGTGGATTTTTTTGCTGTTCTAAGTTGTTCTCTATCTTTAGTTATGGATATGGAACACGAAATACCAAAAAAATTAGGTTTACTTGCTACTCAAGGAGATGGGGAACCTCCTAAAACCCTCGATGCTCATTATGTGAAAGATATCATGTACTGCTTTAATAATCCTGAGAAAACCCCATTCAATTATGTTATGGGAGACACGTTGGATCAATGCGAATACTTTAGGGATTATCGCTTGACTCAAAAAAGGAAACTATTCTGGGATCAAATTTATATGTTACGTTGGTATGCTTGGGATCTATGCTTGAGACATGATTATACTTGTTGCTCTAGGGTGAAGGCTCCACACCTTCCCTTTTCATGCAAATTTAATGATAATGAAACCTTAGCTTCTTATGCTAATGGTATATATGATTACTATGAAGTGGAACGAATAAAAAAATTGTTGCTTTTAAGGGTGCATGTGAAATTGAATCTTTGTTTAAAGAGTTTGAAGATTTTGACGATTCAGTTTGTAGACCTGAAAATTTAGCTATCCTTCAATATTGCTATGAGAATTATAAATACAATTATGATATTGATGAATTTATTGAGAAAGTCTCCGCTATCCGAGAAGAGATTAATATTTTGCAGGAGTCTATGGAAGAAGAAATTGATGAAACTGTGAGCTCATTGGATGAAAAATATGACAAGGAGAGCGAAGAACAAACGGAGGAAGATCGGATTAGCTACCCATGCCCACCTTCTAATGAGAGTAACTCTCCAACTCATACATTATTTAATGTCCCTTCGTTCCTACTGAAGGATGAATGCCATGATAATTGCTATGATCCCGTTGATTCATTTGAAATGTCCCTTTTTGATGAACTTGATGCTTGCTATTCTTGTGGCCAAGATGCCAATATGGATTATGCTTATGGAGATGAACTTGCTATTGTTCCTTATGTTAAACATGAAATTGTTTCAATTTCACCCACACATGATAGTCCTATTATCTTTTTGTTCTCCAAACTACACTATATCAGAGAAGTTTGCACTTATTAAGGATTATATTGATGGGTGGCCTTTTACCGTTGCACATGATAATTTTGATGAATAAAATATGCATGTGCTTGCTGCTCTGACTTGCAATTATTATGAGAGAGGAACTACATCTCTGTCTCTCTATGTTTCGAACACGATAAAATTGCAAGAAACTTCTTATGCTATGCATTGACCTTTACTTAATGTGCATGAATTGTTCTTGTATGACATGCCGATGCATAGGAAGAGAGTTAGACTTTGTCATTGCTTGATATATGTTGCTTGGTGCTCACTACTAAATTCCAAATCTTTGCTAATTCAAATTGGCTTTGATATACCTTGGGATCCGGGTGGATTCATTACTTGAGCACCTTATGCCTAGCTTAATGGCTTTAAAGAAAGCACTGCCAGGGAGACAACCCAGAAGTTTTAGAGAGTCATTTATTTTTATTGAGTGCTTTTATAGAGTTTTAAAACAAAAAAATTAAGAGGGGAACCCAAAACTTTTCAAAAAGGAAAGTGAAAGTGAGAGAGACAAACATTGTTGAAGTGAGGGAGCTCCTTGAACTTTGTTCATGCTCACAGAAAGTTTGTGAATCTTGATTACATGAAATTTTCAACAAAAATAATTATCCCCTTGTACAATTCCATTGTATTATGAAAATAATTTGCCAACACCAAGATTTGCCTTTAGGATGTTTACATTGCTTGTTGGTTTGTGCGGTGCAACACAAAAACTTTAGCCGTAGTGTGTGATTTTAAATTTTTTACTGGAACATCACACGGTTCTGAAACTTTTTGCAATGTTTTTATATACAAATTTTTTATTTTTCCTAATTTTTCAGAATTTTTGGAGTACAAGAAGTATGGTGAATGTTCAGATTACTACAGACTGTCCTGTTTAAGACAGATTCTATTTTTGATGCATTGTTTGCTTGTTTTGATGAAACTATTGATTTCTATCAGTGGATTAAGCCATGGAAAAGTTATATTACAGTAGATACAATGAAAAAACAAATATGAATTGGTTTGCAATAGTACTTAGAGTAGAGATTTGCTTTATTATACTAACGGATCTTTCCGAACTTTCTGTTGAGTTTTGTGTGGATGAAGTGATCAAGGATCGAGGAGGTCTCGATATGAGGAGAAGGAGGAGAGGCAATAGCTCAATCTTGGGGATTCCCAAGGCACCCCAAGTAAATATTCAAGGATACTCAAGCGTCTAAGCTTGGGGATGCCCCGGAAGGCATCCCATCTTTCTTCAACAAGTATCGATATGTATTCGGTTTTGTTTCGTTCATGTGATATGTGCAAATCTTGGAGCGTCTTTTGCATTTAGTTTTCACTTTTCTTTGATGCACCATGCTGGTATGAGATAGTCCTTGGTTGATTTATAGAATGCTCTTTGCACCTCACTTATATCTTTTGAGTATGGCTTTATAGAATGCTTCATGTGCTTCACTTATATCTTTTGAAGTTTGGATTGCCTGTTTCCCTACACATAGAAAACCGCCATTTGTAGAATGCTCTTTTGATTCACTTATATTTGTTAGAGCATGGGCATATCTTTTGTAGGAAGAATTAAACTCTCTTGCTTCACTTATATCTATTTAGAGAGTTGACAGGAATTGGTCATTCACATGGTTAGTCATAAAATCCTACATAAAACTTGTAGATCACTGAATATGATATGTTTGATTCCTTGCAATAGTTTTGCGATATAAAGATGGTGATATTAGAGTCATGCTAGTTGGTAATTGTGGATTGTAGAAATACTTGTGTTGAAGTTTGTGATTCCCGTAGCATGCACGTATGGTGAATCGTTATGTAACAAAGTCGGAGCATGATTTATTTGTTGATTGTCTTCCTTATGAATAGCGGTCGGGGACGAGCGATGGTCTTTTCCTACCAATCTACCCCCCCCTAGGAGCATGCGCGTAGTACTTTGTTTCGATAGCTAATAGACTTTTACAATAAGAATGTGAGTTCTTTATGACTAATGTTCAGTCCATGGATTATACGCACTCTCGCCTTTCCATCATTGCTAGCCTCTTCGGTATCGTGCATTGCCCTTTCTCACCTCGAGAGTTGGTGCAAACTTCGTTGGTGCATCCAAACCCCGTGATATGATACGCTCTATCACACATAAGCCTCCTTATATCTTCCTCAAAACAGCCACCATACCTACCTATTATGGCATTTCCATAGCCATTCCGATATATATTGCCATGCAACTTCCTATCATCTTCATATACATGACTTGAGCATTTATTGTCATATTGCTTTGCATGATCGTAAGATAGCTAGCATGATGTTTTCATGGCTTTTCCGTTTTTTGATTTCATTGCTATGCTAGATCATTGCACATCCCGGTACACCGCCGGAGGCATTCATATAGAGTCATATCTTTGTTCTAGTATCGAGTTGTAAGTAAATAAAAAGTGTGATGATCATTATTAGAACAATGTCCCATGTGAGGTTATCAAAATAAAAGTGGCCAAAGAAGCCCCCCCCCCAAAAAAAAAAGAGAGAGAGGCCAAAGAAGCCTACAAAAAAAGAAAAAAATGAGAGAAAAAATAAAAAAATGAGAGAAAAGAGAGAAGGGACAATGTTACTATCCTTTTACCACACTTGTGCTTCAGAGTAGCACCATGTTCTTCATATAGAGAGTCTCTTGAGTTATCACTTTCATATACTAGTGGGAATTTTCATTGTAGAACTTGGCTTGTATATTCCAACGATGGGCTTCCTCAAATGCCCTAGGTCTTCATGAGCAAGCAAGTTGGATGCACACCCACTTAGTTTTAATTTGAGCTTTCATACACTTATAGCTCTAGTGCATCTGTTGCATGGCAATCTCTACTCGCATTGACATCAATTGATGGGCATCTCCATAGCCAATTGATTAGTCGCGTCGATGTGAGACTTTCTTCCTTTTTGTCTTCTCCACACAACATCCACCATCATATTCTATTTCACCTATAGTGCTATATCCATGGCTCACGCTCATGTATTGCGTGAAAGTTGAAATGGTTTGAGAACATCAAAAGTATGAAACAATTGCTTGGCTTGTCATCGGGGTTGTGCATGATTTGAATATTTTGTGTGGTGAAGATGGAGCATAGCCAGACCATATGATTTTGTAGGGATAACTTTCTTTGGCCATGTTTGAAAAGACATGATTGCTTTATTAGTATGCTTGAAGTATTATTGTCTTAATGTCAAATGATAGACTATTGATTTGAATCACTCGTGTCTTAATATTCATGCCATGATTAGATTACATGATCGAGATTATGCTAGGTAGCATTCCACATCAAAAATTATCTTTTTTATCATTTACCTACTCGAGGACGAGCAGGAATTAAGCTTGGGGATGCTGATACGTCTCCGTCATATCTATAGTTTTTGATTGTTCCATGCCAATATTCTACAACTTTTACATACTTTTGGCAACTTTTTATACTATTTTTGGGACTAACATATTGATTCAGTGCCCAGTGCCAGTTCCTGTTTGTTGCATGTCTTTTCTTTCACAGAAAATCCATATCAAATGGGATAAAAACTTACGGAGATTTTTTTGGAATATATGTGAATTTTGGTAAGTGGAATCAACGCGAGACGATTCCCGAGGGGCCCACGAGGCTGAGGGATGCGCCCCAAAGGGTAGGGCGCTCCCTGGGCCCTCGTAGCTACTCCATAAGGCGGTTGGTGCCCTTCTTTCATTGCAAGAAAGCCAATATCCGGATAAAAATCGTGTCCAAATTTAAGCCCAATCGGAGTTACAGATCTCCGGGAATTTAAGAAATGGTGAAAGGGCAGAATCTGGGAGCGCAGAAATAGAAGGAAACAGAGAGAGAGATCCAATCTCGGAGGGGCTCTCGCCCCTCCGCCGCCATGGATTCCATGGACCAGAGGGGAAACCCTTCTCCCATCTAGGGGGAAGGTCAAGGAAGAGGAAGAGGAAGAAGAAGAAGAAGAAGAAGAAGAAGAAGAAAGGGGGGGTTCTCTCCCTCTCTCTCCCGATGGCGCCGGAACACCGCCGGGGACATCATTACAACAATGATCTACACCAACAACTTCACCGCCATCATCACCAACTCTTCCCCCCTCTCTGCAGCGATGTAACCCCTCTTTTACCTGCTGTAATCTCTACTTAAACATGGTGCTCAATGCTATATATTATTTCCCAATGATGTATGGCTATCCTATGATGTTTGAGTAGATCTGTTTTGTCCTATGGGTTAATTGATGATCGTGATTGGTTTGAGTTGCATGTTTTATTATTGGTGTTGTCCTATGGTGCTCTCCATGTCGCGCAAGCGTGAGGGATCCCCGCTGTAGGGTTTGCAATACGTTCATGATTTGCTTATGGTGGGTGGCGTGAGTGACAGAAGCACAGACCCGAGTAAGTAGGTTATTTGCGTATTGGAGTAAAGAGGACTTGATGCCTTATAATGCTATGGTTGGGTTTTAACTTAATGATCTTTAGTAGTTGCGGATGCTTGCTAAAGTTCCAATCATAAGTGCATATGATCCAAGAAGAGAAAGTATGTTAGCTTATGCCTCTCCCTCAAATAAAATTGCAATAATGATTACCGGTCTAGTTATCCATTGTCTAGGGACAAATAACTTTCTTGTGAGAAAAAGCTCTCTACTAAAACTAACTTAGTTGTGTCTTTATCTAAACAACCCCTAGTTTTTATTTACGTGCTCTTTATTATCTTGCACCTAGCCTACAACACCTACAAAGTACTTTTAGTTTCATACTTGTTCTAGGTAAAGCGAACGTTAATCGTGCGTAGAGTTGTATCGGTGGTCGATAGAACTTGAGGAAATATTTGTTCTACCTTTAGCTCCTCGGTGGGTACAATTGATCCCCTATACTTGTGGGTTATCAAATTCTCCTCATTCTTATAATCAAAATAAAGCTTTTACTAAACACATCGTTGATGCTTTAATGCAATCCCATGAAGAAAAGCTTGAACTAGAAGTTTCTATCCCTAGAAAACTTTATGACGAGTGGTAACCTACTATTAAAATCAAGATTAAAGATTATGAATGCTATGCTTTATGTGATTTGGGTGCTAGTGTTTCCACGATTCCAAAAACTTTGTGTGATGTGCTAGGTTTTCGTGAATTTGATGATTGTTCTTTAAATTCGCATCTTGCGGATTCCACCATTAAGAAACCTATGGGAAGGATTAATGATGTTCTTATTGTTGCAAATAGGAATTATGTGCCCGTAGATTTCATTGTTCTTGATATAGATTGCAATCCTACATGTCCTATTATTCTTGGTAGACCTTTCCTTAGAACGATTGGTGCAATTATTGACATGAAAGAAGAAAATATTAGATTGCAATTTCCGTTAAGGAAAGGCATGGAACACTTTCCTAGGAAGAAAATTAAATTGCCTTATGAATCTATTATGAGATCCACTTATGGATTGCATACCAAAGATGACAATACCTAGATCTATTCTTATTTTTATGCCTAGCTAGGGGCATTAAACGATAGCACTTGTTGGGAGGCAAACCAATTTTATTTTTGTTATCTGATTTTTGATACTTTTTAGTAATAAATAATTCATCTAGCTTCTGTTTAGATGTGGTTTTATGTTTTAATTAGTGTTTGTGCCAAGTAGAACCTTTGGGAAGACTTGGGTGAAGTCTTTGCGATCTTGCTGTAAAAAAACAGAAACTTTTGCGCTCACGAGATTAGCTACCATTTTTTTTACTGGAGAGTGCTTTTAGGTTGATTATTTTTGCATATGATTAATAGACAAATTACTCACGTCCACCAGTTATTTCCGAATTTTTGGAGTTACAGAAGTATTCGAATATTACAGATTTCTACAGACTGTTCTGTTTTTGACAGATTCTGTTTTTCGTGTGTTGTTTGCTTATTTCGATGAATCTATGAGTAGTATCGGGGGAACCATAGAGAAGTTGGAATATAGTAGGTCTAACACCAATATAAACAAAGAATGAGTTCATTACAGTACCTTAAAGTGGTGGTTTATTTTCTTATACTAACGGATCTCATGAGATTTTCTGTTAAGTTTTGTGTTGTGAAGTTTTCAAGTTCTGGGGTAAAGATTTGATGGATTATGGAATAAGGAGTGGCAAGAGCCTAAGCTTGGGGATGCCCAAGGCACCCCAAGGTAAAACTTGAGGACAACCAAATTCCTAAGCTTGGGGATGCCCCGGAAGGCATCCCCTCTTTCGTCTTCGTCTATCGGTAACTTTACTTGAGTCTATATTTTTATTCACCACATGATATGTGTTTTGCCTGGAGCGTCTTGTATGATTTGAGTATTTGCTTTTTTTTACGATAATCATCCTTGCTGTACACACCTTTTGGAGAGACACACACTAATTGGAATTTATTAGAATACTCTATGTGCTTCACTTATATCTTTTGAGCTAGATAATTTTGCTCTAGTGATTCACTTATATCTCTTTAGAGCACGGTGGTGGTTTTATTTTATAGAAATTAGTGATATCTCATGCTTCACTTATATTATTTTGAGAGTCTTTTAGAATAGCATGGTAATTTGCTTTGGCTATAAAATTAGTCCTAATATGATGGGCATCCAAGATGGGTATAATAAAAACTATCATATAAAGTGCGTTGGATACTATGAGAAGTTTGATTCTTTATGATTGTTTTGAGATATGAAGATGGTGATATTAGAGTCATGCTAGTTGAGTAGTTGTGGATTTGAGAGATACTTGTGTTAAATTTTGTGATTCCCGTGGCATCCACGTATGGTGAACCGTTATGTGATGAAGTCGGAGCATGATTATTTATTGATTGTCTTCCTTATGAGTGGCGGTCAGGGACGAGCGATGGTATTTTCATACTAATCTATCCCCCTAGGAGCACGCACGTAGTAATTCGTTTCGATAACAAATAGATTTTTGCAATAAGTATGTTTGTTCTTTATGACTAATGTTGAGTCCATGGATTATACGCACTCTCACCCTTCCACCATTGCTAGCCTTTCTAATACCGTGCACCTTTCGCCGGTATCATACACCCACCATATACCTTCCTCAAAACAGCCACCATACCTACCTATTATGGCATTTCTATAGCCATTCCGAGATATGTTTCCATGCAACTTTCCACCGTTCCATTTATTATGACACGCTCCATCATTGTCATGTTGCTTTGCATGATCATGCATTTGACATCGTATTTGTGGCAAAGCCACCGATCATGATTTTCATACATGTCACTCTTGATTCATTGCACATCCCGGTACAGCACCGGAGGCATTCACATAGAGTCATATTTTGTTCTAAGTATTGAGTTGTAATTCTTGAGTTGTAAGTAAATAAAAGTGTGATGATCATCATTATTACAACATTGTCCCAGTGAGGAAAGGATGATGGAGACTATGATTCCCCCATAAGTCGGGATGAGACTCTGGACGAAAAAATAAAATAAAGAGGCCAAAAAAGAGAAAGGCCCAAATAAAAAAATGATGAGAGAAAAAGAGATAAGGGACAATGCAACTATCCTTTTACACACTTGTGCTTCAAAGTAGCACCATGATCTTCATGATAGAGAGGCTCCTATGTTGCCACTTTCATATACTAGTGGGAATTTTACATTATAGAACTTGGCTTGTATATTCCAATGATGGGCTTCCTCAAATTACCCTAGGTATTCATGAGCAAGCAAGTTGGATGCACACCCACTTAGTTTCCTTTTGAGCTTTCATAAACTTATAGCTCTAGTGCATTCGTTGCATGGCAATCCCTACTCACTCACATTGATGGCTATTGATGGGCATCTCCATAGCCCGTTGATACGCCTAGTTGATGTGAGACTATCTTCTCCTTTTTGTCTTCTCCACAACCACCATTCTATTCCACCTATAGTGCTATGTCCATGGCTCACGCTCATGTATTGCGTGAAGATTGAAAAAGTTTGAGAACATCAAAAGTATGAAACAATTGCTTGGCTTGTCATCAGGGTTGTGCATGATTTAAATATTTTGTGTGATGAAGATAGAGCATAGCCAGACTATATGATTTTGTAGGGATAACTTCCTTTGGCCATGTTATTTTTGAGAAGACATGATTGCTTTATTAGTATGCTTGAAGTATTTTTGTTTTTATGTCAGTATTAAACTTTTGTTTTGAATCTTATAGATCTGAACATTCATTCCACAATAAAGAGAATTACATTGAAAATTATGCTGGGTAGCATTCCACATCAAAAATTCTGTTTTTATCATTTACCTACTCGAGGACGAGCAGAAATTAAGCTTGGGGATGCTTGATACGTCTCCAACTTATCTATAATTTTTGATTGTTCCATGCTATTATATTATCTGTTTTGGATGTTTAATGGGCTTTAATACGATCTTTTATATTATTTTTGGGACTAACCTATTAACCGAAGGCCCAGTGCCAGTTTCTGTTTTTTGCCTATTTCAGTGTTTTGCAGAAAAGTAATACCAAATGGAATCCAAACAGAATGAAACCTTCGCGATGATCTTTCTTGGAACAAACGCAATCCAGAAGACTTGGAGTTGAAGTCTAGAACTCTGCGAGGCGGCCATGAGGCAGGAGGGCGCGCCCAGGGGGTAGGCGCGCCCCCACCCTCATGGGCCCCATGGAGCTCCACCGACGTACTTCTTTTGCCTATATATACTGTTATACCCTAAAAACATCAGGGAGATCCACGAAACCACTTTTCCACCGCCGCAATCTTCTGTACCCGTGAGATCCCATCTTGGGGCCTTTTCCGGCGATCTGCCGGAGGGGGAATCAATCACGGAGGGCTTCTACATCAACACCATAGCCTCTACGATGAAGCGTGATTGTAGTTTACCACAGAACTTCGGGTCCATAGTTATTAGCTAGATGGCTTCTTCTCTCTTTGATTCTCAATACAAAGTTCTCCTCGATGTTCTTGGAGATCTATTCGATGTAATGCTCTTTTGCGGTGTGTTTGCCGAGATCCGATGAATTGTGGATTTATGAACTTGATTATCTATGAATATTATTTGGTTCTTCTCTGAATTCTTATATGCATGATTTGATATCTTTGCAAGTCTCTTCAAATTATCGGTTTAGTTTGGCCTACTAGATTGATCTTTCTTGCAATGGGAGAAGTGCTTAGCTTTGGGTTCAATCTTGCGGTGTCCTTTCCCAGTGACAGCAGGGGCAGCAAGGTACGTATTGTATTGTTGCCATCGAGGATAAAAAGATGGGGTTTATATCATATTGCTTGAGTTTATCCCTCTACATCATGTCATCTTGCTTAATGCGTTACTCCGTTCTTATGAACTAAATACTCTAGATGCATGCTGGATAGCAGTCGATGTGTGGAGTAGTAGTAGTAGTAGACGCAGAATCGTTTCGGTCTACTTGACACGGACATGATGCCTGTATTCATGAACATTGCCTTAGAATCTTCATAACTATGCGCTTTTCTATCAATTGCTCGGCAGTAATTTGTTCACTGACCATAATACATGTTATCTTGAGAGAAGCCACTAGTGAAACCTATGGCCCCCGGGTCTCTTCCTTATTATATTGCACCTCGTTTAATATTTTGCAATCTTTACTTTCCAATCTATACAACAAAAATACCAAAAATATTTATCTTACTATCTTTATCAGATCTCAGTTTTGCGAGTGGCCGTGAAGGGATTGACAACCCTTTATCGCGTTGGTTGCAAGGTTCTTGATTGTTTGTGCAGGTACTAGGTGACTTGCGTGTTGTCTCCTACTTGATTGATACCTTGGTTCTCAAAAACCGAGGGAAATACTTACGCTACTTTGTTGCATCACCCTTTCCTCTTCAAGGGAAAACCAACATATGCTCATGAGGTAGCAAGGATGCGCACGCCCAGCTCCTGGCGGTCACTGCACAAATCGAACGAAGCTTCTCCGACAACGGTCGACAACCCACGGCCGAAGAGTTGGCAATCGCCGAGAGCGTTCGAGCAGCTGGTCGTTCCTCCGCCGCATCCCTTGCAACAACGGAGCCCTTCCAAGCTCAGACCGCGTCCGCCCACGCCTAGCTCGTGGCGGCCTTTTCCAAAGAGATGGCGGACGCGGATGACGAGATTCTTGCCGAGTATGGTGCGATGGATGCCATGGAGCCCCTTCCCCAGGAGACCATCTGGCGCGAGCTGGACATGGAGGCGGTGACGGAGATCGATGAGCACTAGTCGTAGTAGTACTCTTTGTTTTGTTTAATTAAGAGCGCCGGTCTTTAATTTGTTAGGGTAATGTTTAGGTCAGCTGGCTCTGTTTAATTGCTGAACTTGCTCGATTAAGAAGTGTGGGTGTGCTGTAGTCTCCTTTGTGTACCCAAATTATGCAATGACGTGGATGACCACTGTAACCATGGAAATGCGAACCAAAACTTTTGACGTTCAAACTCATCACACACGGGTTAAGCTATCTGAATCGTATGCGATGTCCACATATCGTACACAGTTCTGAATAAGGGACCGTGTCTGATGACACTTTGTGCGCCAGTTTTTTGGCTGAAGCAATTCCAAATTTTTGGCTTCTGCAGAAATATCTACCTCCCCGCCCCCTCCCCCTTACCAAAAGCCACATTTCTCCTCTTTTCGCCTTCCTTTCCAAGTTGAAACCTTCACTCCTTGCTTGCAGCGCCGCCTCCTCATCTGTGACCCTCCTTCACGCTGCTCGGCCTCGTCTATCTAGGCAAGTAATCCACACCCGACCCCCATCCTCCTCCTCCTTCCACATCCCACATGCACCGACTGCCGGCGCGAGCACGACACCTTCCACCCAAATCATTGACCCCTCCACCAAATAAGCGCTGCCCTAAGCCATGGTGCATGCAGTATAGCCATGATCTCAAGGAGCATTTGGCAGCGGAGAAGAAAATCGTGGCCGCACGCACGAATGAGGTCGCGATGGCTGCCATTCGTGCTGACCCCCAGATCTTGGAGGAGCTCCTTGCCATTTGCTAGCTACGCTGGTTAAGCATGCTCGGTTTACCCGTTGCGTGTGCTGCTCCTGCCTTTCCTTCACAAATTCTAGTGAATTGTGCTATCTAATTTTACCATGCAATCTGTTGCTCTAGTGTATATGTTCTATATCTCGTGTAGTGTGGTGCTCACTTATTAACTATTTTTTTAATTAGTTCTCATCTTCAGTTAACTGTTTGGTTCAATTATGCAAATGTGATGTTCAATTCTTCAGGCTGCAATTTTGTATTGTCTTCCATGTGAGAAATAAATCGAATTTATCTTTACAAAATACATGAGAAACGAATACAATTGCTATATTTCCAAGTTGTCAAGCATGCTTGGTTTGGTTATACATTTTGCAATGTGGTGCTCAGTTAACGTTTGGTTCATTTGTGTTGTGGCGTTTAGTTAACTGTTTGGTTCAATTCTGCAATGCGATGTTCAATAGTTGTGGGTGCATTCTGTTATTGTATACCATGTGAGGAATAGATTGAATTTGGCTGTAGTAAATACATGAGAAACAAATACAATTGCTATAGTTGGCTGTAGTTAACTGTTTGGTTAACTGTCTGATCTTCTATTAGGAGTATGTTATATTGTGCAATGTGGTGCTCAGTTAATGTTTGGTTCATTTGTTATGGTGTTTAGTTAACTTCTTGGTTCAATTCTGCAATGCGATGTCCAATTGTCGTGGGTAGAATTTTGTATTGTTGTGGATGTGAGGAATAAATCGAATTTGGCTGCACTTAATACATGAGAAACATATACAAGTGCTATATTTCCTAGTTTTTAATCATGCTTGGTTTGGGTAAATGGGTTTTCCGTGTGGCCTGAATTAATCGGATGAATCTGCAATGTGCTTATTTTCCATCAACATATTTTACTGATAGCATGCGAACCCTTACTTAACCTAATGACTAACTACCTTATATGTGTTGCAGGGAAACAATGGGAAGCACCGAGGTTTACAATCGAGGTTAGCACGTGCATGGTCCGTTTTCTAATAGCACATTATTGTGCAATTGCAGGAACCATTCTAATATTTTGGTTTTTAACAATTTGGTCTTGCACATGTAGGTCCTGTTGTTAGAGGTTTTGACCCACTGTTTGACCCTTTATGCATGTGGGGAAATGAGTTTTCCATGAATATCAATCAAATCAAGAAACTCAGAAAGATTGTTAGGATAAAGAAATTAGCGACAAAAAACAACAAGATCTTTGTCTGCACAATGAACAAGACATCAGTTCACTACAAGTGGGTACTAACTATTATACCTTGCCTTTTTTATTCCTTTGCCCCATTTCCAATATAGAGAAGATATTTATGCACATCCTTGTTTTCAGGCCTTTCCAAAGCAGTTCGCTGACAATTACCTCTCAAACCACCTCTATGATCAGGAGGCGAGGAAGGTTTTCATACAACACCCACGGTTCAATATTGAAGTGTTCCTAAAGAGGACAAAGGACAGATGGTCAATCATCCGCAGGCACTGGCCTAAAGTTGCAAAGACCTTCAACATGAATGAAGGCTCAATATCCGCCTTCCACTTCAGCAGTTTTCCAGATGAGATGCATCTGTCTATATACCGTCTATGATGCTAATTTCGAAAGGTTCTACAT
Source organism: Triticum urartu (assembly GCF_056163025.1). Taxonomy (NCBI): domain Eukaryota; kingdom Viridiplantae; phylum Streptophyta; class Magnoliopsida; order Poales; family Poaceae; genus Triticum; species Triticum urartu. Next base: position 27,018,711 of record NC_141876.1, read on the forward strand.
GTTGCATGTCGAACTTGCTGCTGGTGCAGTTGTGTAATGGGGTAGCTGAGTGCTGAAGCTATATCATGTTGTACTCTGATGTATTTCAATTATGAAATTCTGCTTCCTTAATATGGAAATGAAATATATTATGTGCTTAATATGAATGTCAATTAGATTAATAAATGGATTGTTGATAATAGGGCAATTATCCTGCTAATGGCGAATTAGCCTGCTAATGGTGAATTAGCCTACTAATTGGGTTTTGATATTGCAAACGGTTATTGAAAAAATACCGTGGGCGATGACCTCAGGCAACACACACAGTTTCTAGGAATAAAGCGTGTTGGATCAAGGAACAATAACACACGACTTTCTCTTGAAAACTGTTTGCGTTAGGCCACCTTGCGCAAACGTTTACCACATAAAAACTGTGTGTGATGGACAACCGTTGCCACACGATTTCTTCTACGGACCGTGTGTGATACATTCAATGACGCAAATGATTTAACAGGAAAAATTGTGTGTGATGTACCTATGAACGGATACGTTTTCCTTGGAGCGACTGTGTGGGATGTACATACGATCGGAAACGTTTAGCGGCGACTGACTATGTGGGATGTACTTGCGACCGGAAACAATTTCGCATGTATAATTGTATTTTTTTAGCTCTACCGTACGTATTTGAGCGCTCGCCGGTCGCACACGACATCATTTTGCCGAGCGTGTGTGCCAGGAGGGCATATCCCCGACGGTTTCTGGGTCGTGTGGGAAGGACCCCCTATCTCCCACACTCACTTGGCGACGGTTCCAAATGTCATCGCGGAAAGGGGTTAAAAACCGTTTGTTTAGGACCGACGCGTACCAGTGTAAGGCCTTGGTCTAGTGGGTTCCCAAGACTACATCAAGTTCTAATTCATCAAGTATGACTACAACTCCAAGGATTCCCATCAATATGATGTGGATCATGAAGAAGAAGAACTAGAGAGTTCTTGAGGGTGACTCCGCCAACATACTTCACTCATATCATTTTGGCAAGGACAAGTGCAAACAACTTCCACATCTTGCACTAGTTCAAGGAGTCACAAAACCCTCTTGTTGGTAAGACAAGGGAAAAGGTAACCTAATGCTTTCATGGACACCATCATGTATGAACATCACTCTATGTCTATGTATATCCTTGTTTGTTCCTTGTGGGACTAACCCGTGTAGGTATTGAAAGTGCAACTCACTCCAATGGATTGCTCCAAATGATCTACATCAACATTGAGCATCCACATCTTCAACATCTACATGAAGTCATCATCGACAAAACCCAAGGTTAGTTCATCCCTCTTAGGGGGTGAGGGAGTCCTGGATTAGGGGGTGTTCGGGTAGCCGGACTATACCTTCAGCCGGACTCCTGGACTATGAAGATACAAGCTTGAAGACTTCGTCCCGTGTCCGGATGGGACTTTCCTTGGCGTGGAAGGCAAGCTTGGCGATGTGGATATTCAAGATCTCCTACCATTGTAACTGACTCTGTGTAACCCTAACCCTATCCGGTGTTTATATAAACCGGAGGGTTGTAGTCCGTAGGACATCAACTCCATATACAACAATCATACCATAGGCTAGCTTCTAGGGTTTAGCCTCCTTGATCTCGTGGTAGATCTACTCTTGTACTACCCATATCATCAATATTAATCAAGCAGAAGTAGGGTATTACCTCCATCGAGAGGGCCCGAACCTGGGTAAAAACATCGTGTCCCTTGTCTCCTATTACCATCCGGCCTTAACGCACAGTTCGGGACCCCCTACCCGAGATCCGCCGGTTTTGACACCGACATTGGTGCTTTCATTGAGAGTTCCTCTGTGCTGTCGCAATCAAGAAGGATGCCTCCTCCCGTCTTTAAAGACGGCGCCGTTGCTAAGGGAGCCTTGGCTGTCGGCCAAACTCTCTGGCTAGGTGGTTTCCTCATGACCGCCTGTTCGGCTGTTGCACCGACGGTGACCTCTCGGGTCATCAAAAGCAACCTACACGTCAGCTCGGAGCTCATCGAGCAGCTAGATCCAATGGAGCTCTCTTTCGTAAACGAGCTCTTGGATCGCATCGCTGCCCTGGGGGTCGCTACGGATTACGACCAGGTTGGGCTTAAACCCGATCTAAGAGAAATTAACTCTCCCCAAGTCACCCACCACGTTGTCGTGGTAGAGGCGCAGTGCGGAGACCCTTCATCTATTTTAAGGACTAGCTACGTCCGAATTCCCGACCCCTCCAAGCCGGATACCCGTGGAGGGGAGGATGTAACTCAAGACCTGAGCTTAGGATCAGGCAACAGGCTAGATTCATTGGACAACATCCAAGAATCCGAACTTCAGAGTTCGGAAACTCTTCGGCCTCCGAATCTTGGATTGGGTGAGGTTTCAGATTCAATGACACCCGCCCACCCGAACATAAGCAATCTCTCCCAAATCAGGCAGAGGCCCGAGGAAACAATACATCATTACTGGGCCAGATTCCTCCTGGTTATGAACAGGATAAAGGATTGCCGCGAGGGAGATGCAATCTCAATTTTCTGCAGTAATTGTACGGGCGAGGGAATCCTTAACGCCGTAAGTCGTCGTGATATTACACGCTTCGCTGACTTGGCATCCATAGTACAAAAATACTGTGCGATGGAAAGCGCCTGGAAAACCGAAATAAAATTTTGGGATAATCCGGCCTTGAATAGTAATCCCGTCCGAACTAAGAGGGTGCATCATCATAGGACACCCGGGATAAAAACCCAAAAGCCAAAACCCTCTACAGGGCATGGAACCGTACTGGAAAGGTGGCTTGATGGACCCTGTAGAATTCACAGTACAGAGGACGCCACACCAACTCACAGCCTTAGAGCATGTTGGATACTCCGGCAGGTGGCCAAAATTGGCGAGGACCTCTTAATTCTGGAGGCCGCAGAAAGCCAGCCCGAGGACACCAGTACCGTTCTCACAGTCTTCGAGACTTTCGCATCAAACAATATGCGAAAAAGAACACTCCACAGCCTCGCCGAAGTCTATCAAGTTGCAACAATAAATCCATGGAGCGACACTGCTATTACCTTCAACGCAAGTGATGAACCTAGATTCCGAACAGCCCGAGCACCAGCCGCATTGGTCCTTAGTCCCATAGTGGACGGCTTTCGCCTCACCAAGGTGCTCATGGATGGAGGCAGCAGACTGAACCTCATTTATGAGGAAACCCTTCAAAAACTGGAAATAGACTGGAACCGCATCGAGCGAAGCAGCACAACCTTTAGAGGAATAATCCCCAGTCGGTAAGCGCGCTGCACAGGAAAAATCACACTAGATATGGTGTTCGACACGCCGGATAATTATAGGTCCAAAGAAGTCACATTTCAGGTGGCCTCGTTCAAAAGCGGATATCACGCTTTACTAGGGCGGGAAGCATTCACAATCTTCCAAGCAATACCCCATTACGGGTACATGAAGCTTAAGATGCCCGGGCCAAACAGAATTATCACTCTAGCTAGTGATCCAGACATAGCACTCCGCGCCGAAAACAAGATGGCCGCATTAGCCCTTGAGGCACTATCCGAAGCCTTAGCGGCCGAGGAACTGACTGCGCTGCGCTCCACGGTTAACAGGGATTATGTGATACTCGACAAGAGATCCAAATCCACATCCTTCAAGCCAGCTGACGAAATAGTCAAATTCCAGGTCCATCCAACGGACCCCAATAAAACAGCTTCCATCGGGGCACGATTGAACCCTGATGTAGACGCCGCACTGCGAGAGTTCCTACGAGAGAACTGGGACATTTTCGCCTGGCACCCTTCAGACATGCCAGGGATCCCACGCAGGCTGGCCGAACACAGCTTAAATATCCTAAAAGGATTCAAACCTGTCAAACAATCCCTTCGGTGTTTTTCCGAACCCAAGAGACAGGCTATGGGAGAGGAGCTAGCCAAGCTATTGGAGGCCGGATTCATTACAGAAATAAAACATCCGGACTGGCTAGCAAACCTGGTGATGGTACCAAAGAAGGACAAATCCTGGCGCCTGTGTGTCGATTTTAAAGACCTTAATAAGGCTTGCCCAAAGGATCCCTTCCCCCTCCCCCATATCGATCAAATTATCGATGCCACTGCAGGACACGATTCATTGTGTTTCCTCGACGCGTACTCCGGTTACCATCAAATCAAGATGGCAGAATCAGACCAAGCCGCAACAGCATTCATCACACCATACGACCCATTCTGCTTCAACATAATGCCCTTCGGGCTGAAAAACGCCAGCGCAACATATCAGCGCATGATCCAGACATGTCTGGCAAACCAGATCGGCAAAACAGTGGAGGCGTATGTGGATGATGTGGTCGTCAAATCAAGACATGTCGAATCTCTAGTAGACGACTTGAGGCTTACATTCGATAACCTCCCAAAATATGACATCAAGCTCAACCCGGAAAAATGCGTCTTCGGCGTTCCAGCCGGAAAGCTCTTGGGCTTCATTGTATCCGGTAGAGGAATTGAAGAAAATCCAGCCAAGATCCGAGCTTTGTCACAATTGGATATCCCAAAGGACCTCAAACAAATACAAAAATTAACTGGATGCGTGGCGGCTTTAAGCTGCTTCATCTCCCGCTTGGGAGAAAAGGCACTACCCCTCTATCGCCTCCTTCGGCGCACCGAACACTTTGAGTGGACGGATGCCACCACGGCCGGACTTGATGAAATAAAAGCCATATTGGCAACAAACCCAGTCCTGGCCGCACCGAACACCGGCGAACCAATGTTATTGTACATTGCAGCAACACATCAAGTTGTCAGCGCAGTGCTCGTTGTCGAGCGGGAAACGGATGGACACAAATTCCCCCTTCAAAGGCCGGTCTACTACGTGTCCACTGTCCTCACTCCATGCAAATCACGGTACCCGCATTATCAAAAGATTGCATACGCGGTATTCATGGCATCCCGGAAGCTACGACACTACTTTCAAGAGTGTTCCATAACAGTATCCTCGGAAGTACCACTCAACAATATTATCAAGAACCGCGATGCAACGGGCCGGATTGCAAAATGGGCCATCGAGCTTCTCCCGTTTGATATAACCTATAAGCCACGGCGAGCTATTAAATCGCAAGTTTTGGCCGACTTCATCGCAGAATGGACGGAGGCTGAGCTCCCTAAAGAGTACGGCACATATTCAAACTGGATTATGCATTTCGACGGCTCCAAAATGTTGGCCGGACTGGGGGCTGGCGTCGTCCTGACGTCCCCCACAGGAGACACAGTCCAATATGTGCTCCAGATCATGTACACGGATTCCAACAATGCAGCCGAATATGAGGCCCTCCTACATGGTCTTCGGATAGCAGTATCCATGGGTATCCAGCGCCTAGAGGTACGCGGGGATTCAAACCTCGCGATATCCCAAATAAATGGAGACTTCGACGCCAAGGACCCAAAAATGGCAGCTTACCGCAACGCCATCCTAAAAATGTCAGCTCGGTTCGAAGGGCTGGAGTTTCACCATATAGCCCGAGAAAACAATCAAGCAGCGGACGTCCTGGCACGCATCGGAGCAAAACGCGATGCAGTCCCCCCCCCCCCCAACATCTTTTTGGAAAGATTGTTCAAGCCATTCGTAGCATGGGAGGGGCACCCGCAAAAAATATCCCAGACCCAGCCGCACCACTCGACGCCGAACAATCTGACATAATTGGAGGCTCTGCCAATGAAATTACACTTCAGCCCACGAAATAATGGCGGTTATCGCCCCATGGATAGAACCATTCCTGGCCAACCTTACTAGGCAGGAACTCCCGGAGGACCAAAACGAGGCCCGCTGCATATTGCGGCGATCTAAAGCCTATAGAGTCCATGAGGGAGAGCTTTATAAGAAAAGCACTACCGGAGTCCTTCAAAGGTGCATCTTCGAAGAGGAAGGGCGGAACCTTCTGGCTGAAATTCATGCTGGACTCGGTGGTCACCACGCCGCTGCTCGGTCCCTTGTTAGCACGGCTTTCCGTACAGGCTTTTATTGGCCGACGGCCCGGGAAGACGCTCAGGACCTAGTCCAACGATGCGTTGGTTGCCAACTTTTTGCCAACCAAAGCCATATGCCACCCACCGCACTTCCAACTATACCCGTCACCTGGCCTTTCGCGGTCTGGGGGCTTGACATGGTCGGACCCCTTAAAGGTGGGACCCATAGGAAAAAAATACTTACTGGTCATGGTGGATAAGTTCACCAAATGGATAGAAGCCAAGCCTGTTAAACGGCCGAATCTAGACCTGTGATAGACTTCATATCCGGGGTTGTACACCGTTATGGCGTCCCCCACAGCATCATAACCGATAACGGTACAAACTTTAGCGCCGACGAGGTAAAACTCTGGTGCAAAAACATGGGCATCAAGCTCGATTATGCTTCCGTCTATCACCCACAAACCAACGGCCAGGTCGAACATGCAAATGGTCTTATCATGAGCGGCATTAAACCTAGGCTGGTGCGGTCCCTCAAGGAATCTAACACGCACTGGGTAGAGGAGCTCGACTCCGTGTTATGGGGGCTGCGGACCACGCCAAATCGCACCACCGGATACACACCATTTTTTATGGTGTACGGCGCAGAGGCAGTTCTGCCCTGCGACATAATTCATGACTCACCTAGAGTGCGCATGTACGAAGAAAGAGAAGCTGAGCTCGATTGGCAGGACAACTTGGACACCTTGGAGGAGAAGCGTGACGTGGCAAAAGCCCGTTCAACATTTTATCAACAGCAGGCCCGAAGATATCAAAGCAGAGAAGTATGGGCCAAAAATTACAATGTTGGCGAACTAGTTCTACGCCTGCCGGATAAGAAAAAGGACAAACTCAAGCCCAAGTGGGAAGGTCCATTCATAATCGACCAAGTCCTGACTGGTGGGGCGTACCGCCTGCGAGATGCGCCGGATAACCGACTCGAGCCGAACCCGTGGAACGCCACCCGTCTCCGAAGATTCTATGCCTAGCGCCGGACTCTGTGTTCGTCTCCTTCCTCTATCCATTTTTGGCATTTTTCATTCTTACATTTCTCTCCTTCCCCTCTTTTCTTTTATAGCCCTTAAAGGCTCATCTAGTGACGCGCCACTTGCGCTCATTAAACCTGGGGGCTTCTTTAACATAAGCTTATTTATACGGGCTTCACGCCCAACACATGCGTCAAACTTCCGCATGTACATATCACATTGATACGTCCATTTTTTATCATGCTTTTATATCGATATTTATTGCATTATGGGCTATTATTTCACATTATGTCACAATACTTATGCCTTTTCTCTCTTATTTTAGAAGGTTTACATGAAGAGGGAGAATGTCGGCAGCTAGAATACTGGGCTGGAAAAGGAGCAAATATTAGAGACCTATTCTACACAACTCCAAAAGTCCTGAAACTCCACGAAAGTCAGTTTGGAATATATTAAAAATATTGGGCAAAGAAAGCACCAGAGGGGGGCCACCCACCGTCCATGAGGGTGGAGGGCGTGCCCTACCCCCTGTGCGCGCCCCCTGCCTCATGGGCCACCTGGCAGCCCCCCGATGCCCATCTTCTGGTATAAGGTGTCTTCTGCCCTGGAAAAAATAAGGAGGAAGCTTTTGGGATGAAGCGCCACCGTCTCGAGGTGGAACCTTGGCGGAAACCAATCTAGGGCTTCAGCGGAGTTGTTCTGCCGGGGAAACATCCCTCCAGGAGGGGGAAATCATCACCATCGTCATCACCATCGATCCTCTCATCAGAAGGGGGTCACTCTCCATCAAAATCTTCACCAACACCATCTCCTCTCGAACCCTAGTTCATCTCTTGTATCCGATCTTTGTCTCAAAACCTCAGATTGGTACCTGTGGGTTGCTAGTAGTGTTGATTACTCCTTGTAGTTGATGCTAGTTGGTTTATTCGGTGGAAGATCATATGTTCAGATCCTTTATGCATATTAATACCCCTCTGATTATGAACATGAATATGATTTGTGATTAGTTACGCTTGTTCCTGAGGACATGGGAGAAGTCTTATTATAAGTAGTCATGTGAATTTGGTATTCATTCGATATTTTGATGAGATGTATGTTGTCTTTCCTCTAGTGGTGTTATGTGAACGTCAACTACATGATACTTCACCGTTGTTTGGGCCTAGAGGAAGGCATTGGGAAGTAATAAGTAGATGATGGGTTGCTCGAGTGACAGAATATTAAACCCTAATTTATGCATTGCTTCGTAAGGGGCTGATTTGGATCCACATGTTTCATTCTATGGTTAGGTTTACCTTAATTCTTCTTTCGTAGTTACGGATGCTTGCGAGAGGGGTTAATCACAAGTGGGATGCTTGTCCAAGGAAGGGCAGTACCCAAGCACAGGTCCACCCACATATCAAATTATCAAAGTAACGAACGCGAATCATATGAGCATGATGAAAACTAGCTTGACGATAATTCCCATGTGTCCTCGGGAGAGCTTTCCTTTATATAAGAGTTTGTCCAGGCTTGTCCTTTGAGACAAAAAGGATTGGGCCACCTTGCCGCACCTTGTCTACTTTTGTTACTTGTTACCCGTTACAAATTACCTTATCACAAAACTATCTCTTACTAATAATTTCAGTGCTTGCAGAGAATAATACCTTACTGAAAAGTGCTTGTCATTTCCTTCTGCTCCTCATTGGGTTTAAAACTCTTACTTATCGAAAGGACTAGATAGATCCCCTATACTTGTGGGTCATCAAGACTCTTTTCTGGCGCTGTTGTCGGGGAGTGAAGCGCCTTTGGTAGGTGGAATTTGGTAAGGACAAATTTATATAGTGTGCTGAAATTTAGTGTCACTTGTTACTATGGAAATAATCCTTTGAGGGGCTTGTTCGGGGTATCTTCACCCCGACCAGTAGAGCAAAGAGTTGCTCCTCAACCTACTGAACCTACTGAAAATGTTTACTTTGAAATTCCTTCGGGTATGATAGAGAAACTGCTAGCTAATACTTTTACATGAGATGGAACATTACATCCTGATATGCACCTAATCTATGTGGATGAAGTTTGTGGATTATTTAAGCTTGCAGGTATGCCCGAGGATGTTATCAATAAGAAGGTCTTCCCTTTATCTTTGAAGGGAAAGGCATTGACATGGTTTAGGCTATGTGATGATATTGGATCATGGAACTACAACCGATTGAAATTGGAATTTCATCAGAAGTTTTGTCCTATGCATCTGGTTCATAGTGATCATAATAATATATATAATTTTTGGCCTCGCGAAGTAGAAAGTATCGCTCAAGCTTGGGGGAGGCTTAAGTCAATGTTATATTCATGCCCCAATCATGAGCTCTCAAGAGAAATTATTATTCAAATTTTTTATGCTCGGCTTTCTCTCAATAATTGCTCCATGCTCGATACTTCTTATACTGGTTCTTTTATGATGAAGACTATTGTATTCAGATGGGACTTCTTGGAAAAAATTAATCGCAACTCTGAAGATTGGGAACTCGATGAAGGTAAGGAGTCAGGTATGACACCTAAGTTTGATTGTGTTAAATCTTTTATGGATACCGATGTTTTTTGTGAATTTAGCACTAAATATGGACTTGACTCTGAGATAGTAGCGTCTTTCTGTGAATCATTTGCTACTCATGTTGATCTCCCTAAGGAGAAGTGGTTTAAATATCATCCTCCCATTGAAGTAAAAGTAGTTGAACCTATTAAAGTTGAAGAAAAGACTATCACTTATAATGTTGATCCTATTGTTCCTACCGCTTATATTGAGAAACCACCTTTCCCTGTTAGAATAAAGGATCATGCTAAAGCTTCAATTGTGGTTCGTAATAGTAATGCTAGAACATCTACACCCTCTGAGACTCCGTGGCGTGTACAGCCCCACTCATTATTACGTGAGAGTGTCACGGGCGGCGATTCTTCGCAGGCACCGGGCCTTCTTCACAGGCTATGGGCCTTTCTTCACAGGCTCTGGGCCTTGCTTCATGGGTAGAACTTCTGAAGGTGCTGGATGTTCCAGGCATTCTGGATAGGTATCCCGTCCTGCGTCCCCAGGCGCGCGGCACCAGGCCTGGAGACATGGATGACCCTGAATGGGCCCTCCCACATGGGTGAAAGCTTGTGTAGCCCTTCCCTGGAGAGGACCCGCCTCAGGACGAGGTCGCCCACCTCGAGCGTCCTGGAGCGGATGCTGAGGCAGTGGTATCGCCGCAGCGCCTGCTGCTACCTTGCCGCCCTCTGTGCAGCTTCACGACGACGCTCCTCCCCGAGCACGAGGTCCATCCCCCGCGTGGCGTCCTGCTGCATTTCATCGAATGCCAGGACCCATGCGGAGTGATTCGGGTGAGCGACGGCGGCGTCCAAGGCTGAAGGAGAGGTCTGAAGGCGGCGCTTCCTCCCGTTTTATCCGTGCAACATTTACCGTGCCTCCTGGAGGTGTGAGAACTTCTGCTTCAAGTTTTAAGAGACAATGTGTTTTGTAATAATTTGCTAGAGTTTTGTGATTTCCTTTCTGTTTGCTTTAGTGTTCTGCGGTGGCAGCCCCCCCCCCCCGCATACCTCAGCCGCCGTTGGGGCATCCAAATCACCAAGACGAGACCAAGGGGTAGGGGCTGCGTGACCAGTGAGGCCCCTGAGTCGCGATACTGAGGGGTCCCCCTTGACGTATGAACAGCCCTCGGGAAGGGGATGTGAGCATCGTTTTTAGCGTTCTGCATCAGCAGGGCCCGGCCCCGTGCATACCTCAGCTGCCGTTGGGGTGTCTAGATCACTAGGACGAGACCAAGGGGTGAGAGGCTACGTGCCCAGTGTGGCCCCTGAGTCGCGATGCTCTGGGATCCCCCTTGACGTACGAACAGCTCTCCATACCTTTCATCACTGGGCTTTCACTCGGGAGGGACGCGAGAAGACCAGGTCTAAGGGACCTGGTGAGGTGGCGTACGCCAGGCGTGATCTGAGCGTAGCCCCCGTGCCCAGCCCCCTCGCACGACCCTCCCGACAGGAAAGCGGTGCTGTGAGGTTGAGCAGCGAGCCTGGTGTCTCTCCTGAGGTTACTACAGCCGCTAGGTTGCCCTCAATTGTTTATTCACCAGCGCGGAGCATGGTGCTTCCGCTCTTGCACGGGCGTAGCCGCTCTGCCGTGGAATTGTCATGGCAGATGTCCTAGTGTGAGGACTTAGTCGTGAGGCCAACGCATCTATGTGGTAGCTTAAGAGGGCTTAAGAGGGATTGATCGGAATCGAGGGACGCAACACAAGACAAGGGTTTAGACAACTTCGGGTCTCGAGAAGCATCATCCAGTAACAACCCTACATGCTGTTTGTGGGTAGGTCTAATTTTGCTCACGAGGGAGTCGCGTATCTCCGGCTCTCCTAGTTGTGTCTGGCCTTAAACATTATTTCTTCTTACTTGTCCCTCTTGGGGTGCCCCGCCCCTCCTTATATAAGTTGAAGGGGTGGGTTACATGTAGAGTCCAACTCGGATTAGGACTTAAACTATTCTGACTTCTCATCACGGGCTCTCACCATGGGCTTCTTAACGTCTTGGGCTTTGTGACCCCAGTCGACTCTGTCTGCCAGGTTATGACTATCTGCCGGCTTACCATCTGGCTCACAATCTGACTTATAATCTGGATTATAATCTGTCCGCCGGCTTACCATTTGGCTTATAACTATCCGCCGGCTTACAATCTGCCTTATAAATGTCTGCCGGTGATGACCCACAAGTATAGGGGATCTATCTTAGTCCTTTAGATAAGTAAGAGTGTCGAACCCAACGAGGAGCAAAAGGAAATGACAAGCAATTTTCAGTAAGGTATTCTCTGCAAGCACTGAAATTATCGGTAATAGATAGTTTTGTGATAAGATAATTTGTAACGGGTAACAAGTAACAAAAGTAGACAAGGTGCAGCAAGGTGGCCCAATCCTTTTTGTAGCAAAGGACAAGCCTGTACAAACTCTTATATAAAGGAAAGTGCTCCCGAGGACACGTGGGATTTATCGTTAAGCTAGCTTTCATCATGCTGATATGATTCACGTTCGTTACTTTGATAATTGGATATGTGGGTGGACCGGTGTTTGGGTACTTCCCTTGCTTGGACAAGCATCCCACTTATGATTAACCCCTCTCGCAAGCATCCGCAACTATGAAAGAAGAATTAAGGTAAACCTAACCATAGCATGAAACATGTGGATCCAAATCAGCCCCTTACGAAGCAACACATAAGCTAGGGTTTAAGCTTCTGTCACTCTAGCAACCCATCATCTACTTATTACTTCCCAATGCCTTCCTCTAGGCCCAAACAATGGTGAAGTGTCATGTAGTCGACGTTGACATAACACCACTAGAGGAAAGACAACAGACATCTCACCAAAATATTGAACGAATACCAAATTCACATGACTACTTATAACAAGACTTCTCCCATGTCCTCAGGAACAAGCGTAACTTCTCACAAATCATATTCATGTTCATAATCAGAGGGGTATTAATATGCATAAAGGATTTGAACATATGATCTTCCACTGAATAAACCAACTAGAATCAACTACAAGGAGTAATCAACACTACTAGCAACCCACATGTACCAATTTGAGGTTTTGAGACAAAGATCAGATACAAGAGATGAACTAGGGTTTGAGAGGAGATGGTGCTGGTGAAGATGTTGATGGAGATTGACCCCCTCCCGATGAGAGGATCGATGGTGATGACGATGGTGATGATTTCCCCCTCCCGGAGGGATGTTTCCCCGGCAGAACAGCTCCGCCGGAGCCCTAGATTGGTTTCCACCAAGGTTTTGCCTCGAGACGGCGGCACTTCGTCCTGAAAGCTTCCTCCTTATTTTTTCTAGGGCAGAAGACACCTTATACCAGAAGATGTGCATCGGGGGGCTGCCAGGTGGCCCACGAGGCAGGGGGCGCGCCCTCCACCCTCGTGGACGATGGGTGGCCCCCTCTGGTACTTTCTTCGCCCAATATTTTTAATATATTCCAAAACTGACTTACATGGAGTTTGAGGACTTTTGGAGTTGTGCAGAATAGGTCTCTAATATTTGCTCCTTTTCCAGCGTAGAATTCTAGCTGCCGGCATTCTCTCTCTTCATGTAAACCTTGTAAAATAAGAGAGAAAAGGCATAAGTATTGTGACATAGTGTGAAATAACAACCCATAATGCAATAAATATCGATATAAAAGCATGATGCAAAATGGACGTATCAACTCCCCCAAGCTTAGACCTCGCTTGTCCTCAAGCGGAAGCCGATATCAAAAAATATGTCCATATGTTTAGAGATGGAGGTGTCGATAAAATAAAATATGGATATGAGGGCATCATGATCATTCTTAAAACATATATATATATAGGGCTGGACTATTCTGTTACTAGTAACATAATATTATTCTGTTACCCTTGGCGCTATAAGGAGTGACGCGCGACACCATTTGTCTGTTGGGGAACGTAGTAATTTCAAAAAATTTCCTACGCACACGCAAGATCATGGTGATGCATAGCAACGAGAGGGGAGAGTGTTGTCTATGTACCCTCGTAGACCGATAGCGGAAGTGTTATGACAACACGGTTGATGTAGTCGTACGTCTTCACGGCCCGACCGATCAAGCACCGAAACTACGGCACCTCCGAGTTCTAGCACACATTCAGCTTGATGACGATCCCCGGACTCCGATCTAGCAAAGTGTCGGGGAATAGTTCCGTCAGCACGACGGCGTGGTGACGATCTTGATGTACTAATGTCGCAGGGCTTCGCCTAAGCACTGCTACAATATTATCGAGGATTATGGTGGAAGGGGGCACCGCACACGGCTAAGAGAACGATCACGAAGATCAACTTGTGTGTCTATGGGGTGCCCCCTGCCTCCGTATATAAAGGAGCAAGGGGAAGGCCGGCCGACCCTTGTGGGCGCGCCAAGGAGGAGTAGGATTCCTACTCCTAGTTTGAGTAGGTTTCCACCTTTCCTAGTCCAACTAGGAGAAGGGGGGAAAGGGGGGAAGAGGGGAAGGAAGGGAGAGAGGGGCCGCGCCCCAAACCCCTTGTCCAATTCGGACTGGGCTTGGGAGGGGCGCGCGCCACCTCCTGGTCCTTCCCACTAAGGCCCATTAAGGCCCATTGCTTCTTCCTCGTATTCCCGTAACTCCCCGGTACCTTCGAAAATACCCGAATCACTCGGAACCTTTCCGATGTCCGAATATAGTCGTCCAATATATCGATCTTTACGTCTCAACCATTTCGAGACTCCTCGTCATGTCCCCGATCTCATCCGGGACTCCGAACTCCTTCGGTACATCAAAACTCATAAACTCATAATATAACTGTCATCGAAACCTTAAGCGTGCGGACCCTACGGGTTCGAGAACAATGTAGACATGACCGAGACACGTCTCCGGTCAGTAACCAATAGCGGGACCTGGATGCCCATATTGGCTCCTACATATTCTACGAAGATCTTTATCGGTCAGACCGCATAACAACATACGTTGTTCCCTTTGTCATCGGTATGTTACTTGCCTGAGATTCGATCGTCGGTATCCAATACCTAGTTTAATCTCGTTACCTGCAAGTCTCTTTACTCGTTCCGTAATACATCATCTCGCAACTAACTCATTAGTTGCATTGCTTGCAAGGCTTAAGTGATGTGCATTACCGAGAGGGCCGAGAGATACCTCTCCGACGATCGGAGTGACAAATCCTAATCTCGAAATACGCCAACCCAACATGTACCTTTGGAGACACCTGTAGAGCACCTTTATAATCACCCAGTTACGTTGTGACGTTTGGTAGCACACAAAGTGTTCCCCTGGCACACGGGAGCTGCATAATCTCATAGTCATAGGAACATGTATAAGTCATGAAGAAAGCAATAGCAACATACTAAACGATCGGGTGCTAAGCTAATGAAATGGGTCATGTCAATCAGATCATTCAACTAATGATGTGATCCCGTTAATCAAATAACAACTCTTTGTCCATGGTTAGGAAACATAACCATCTTTGATTAACGAGCTAGTCAAGTAGAGGCATACTAGTGACACTCTGTTTGTCTATGTATTCACACATGTATTATGTTTCCGGTTAATACAATTCTAGCATGAATAATAAACATTTATCATGAAATAAGGAAATAAATAATAACTTTATTATTGCCTTTAGGGCATATTTCCTTCAGTCTCCCACTTGCACTAGAGTCAATAATCTAGATCACATCGCCATGTGATTTAACATCAATAGTTCACATCTTTATGTGATTGGTTCACATCTCCATGTGACTAATACCCAAAGGGTTTACTAGATTCAATAATCTAGTTCACATCGCTATGTGATTAACACACAAAAAGTGATCATGTTTTGCTTGTGAGAGAAGTTTAGTCAACGGGTCTCCCACATTCAGATCCGCATGTATTTTGCAAATTTCTATGTCAACAATGCTCTGCATAGAGCTACTCTAGCTAATTGCTCCCACTTTCAATATGTATCCAGATTGAGACTTAGAGTCATCTGGATCAGTGTCAAAACTTGCATCGACGTAACCCTTTACGACGAACCTTTTGTCACCTCCGCAATCGAGAAACATATCCTTATTCCAGTAAGGATAATTTTGACCGCTGTCCATTGATCTACTCCTAGATCACGATTGTACTCCCTCTCTTAACACAATGCATGGTATACAATAGATCTGGTACACAGCATGGCATACTTTATAGAACCTATAACTAAGGCGTAGGGAATGACTTTCATTCTCTTTCTATCTTCTGCCGTGGTCGGGCTTTGAGTCTTACTCAACTTCACACCTTGTAACACAGGCAAGAAACTTTTTCTTTGACTGTTCCATTTTGAACTACTTCAAAATCTTGTCAAGGTATGTACTCATTGAAAAAACTTATCAAGCGTCTCGATCTATCTCTATAGATCTTGATACTCAATATGTAAGCAGCTTCACCGAGGTCCCACTCACTTTCTTGTGTCATCCACATATACTTATCAGAAATGTTGTTGTGCTCCCACTCACTTTCTTGTAAATACAGGCTTCACCGCAAGTCTGTATAAAACTATATGCTTTGATCAACTTATCAAAGCGTATATTCCAACTCCGAGATGCTTGCACCAGTCCATAAATGGATCGCTGGAGCTTGCATATTTTGTTAGAACCTTTAGGATTGACGAAACCATCTTGTTGCATCACATACAACTCTTCTTTAATAAATCCATTAAGGAATGCAGTTTTGTTTATCCATTTGCCAGGTTTCATAAAATGCGGCAATTGCTAACATGATTCAGACAAACTTTAAGCATAGATACGAGTGAGAAAATCTCATCGTAGTCAACACCTTGAACTTGTCGAAAACCTTTTGCGACAATTCTAGCTTTGTAGATAGTAACACTACTATCAGCGTCCGTCTTCCTCTTGAAGATCCATTTATTTTCTATGGCTTGCCGATCATCGGGCAAATCCATCAAAGTCCATACTTTGTTCTCATACATGGATCATATCTCAGATTTCATGGCCTCAAACCATTTCGCGGAATCTGGGCTCATCATCGCTTCCTCATAGTTCGCAAGTTCGTCATGGTGTAGTAACATGACTTCCAGAACAGGATTACCGTACCACTCTGGTGCGGACTCACTCTGGTTTACCTACGAGATTCAGTAGTAACTTGATCTGAAGTTACATGATCATCATCATTAGCTTCCTCACTAATTGGTGTAGTAGTCACAGGAACAGATTTCTGTGATGAACTATTTTCCAATAAGGGAGAAGGTACAATTACCTTATCAAGTTTTCTACTTTCCTCCCACTCACTTCTTTCGAGAGAAACTCCTTCTCTAGAAAGGATCCATTCTTAGCAACGAATGTCTTGCCTTCGGATCTGTGATAGAAGGTGTACCCAACTGTCTCCTTTGGGTATCCTATGAAGACATATTTCTCTGATTTGAGTTTGAGCTTATCGAGATGAAACTTTTTCACATAAGCATCGCAACTCCAAACTTTAAGAAACGACAGCATAGGTTTCTTGCCAAACCATAGTTTCACACGGTGTTGTCTCAACGGATTTAGATGGTGCCCTATTTAACGTGAATGAAGCTGTCTCTAATGCATAACCCCAAAACGATAGTGGTAGATCGGTAAGAGACATCATAGATCGCACTATATCTAATAAAGTACGGTTATGACGTTCGGACACACCATTACACTATGGTGTTCCAGGTGGCGTGAGTAGTGAAACTATTTCACATTGTTTTATTTGAAGACCAAACTCGTAACTCAAATATTTGTCTCCGCGATCAGATCGTAGAAACCTTATTTTTCTTGTTACGATGATTTTCCACTTCACTCTGAAATTCTTTGAACTTTTCAAATGTTTCAGACTTATGTTTCATCAAGCAGATATACCCATATCTGCTCAAATCATATGTGAAGGCCAGAAAATAACGATACCCGCCGCGAGCTTCAACACTCATCGGATCGCATACATCAGTATGTATTATTTCCAATAAGTCAGTTGCTCGCTCCATTGTTCCGGAGAACGGAGTCTTTAGTCATCTTGCCCATAAGGCATGGTTCGCAAGCACCAAGTGATTCATAATCAAGTGATTCCAAAATCCCATCAGCATGGAGTTTCTTCATGCGCTTTACACCAATATGACCTAAACGGCAGTGCCACAAATAAGTTGCACTATCATTATTAACTTCGCATCTTTTGGTTTCAATATTATGAATATGTGTATCACTACGATCGAGATCCAATGAACTATTTTCATTGGGTGTGTAACCATATAAGGTTTTATTCATGTAAACAGAACAACAATTTATTCTTTTACTTAAATGAATAACCGTATTACAATAAACATGATCAAATCATATTCATGCTCAACGCAAACACCAAATAATACTTATTTAGGTTCAACACTAATCCCGAAAGTATAGGGAGTGTGCGATGATGATCATATCAATCTTGGAACCACTTCCAACACACATCGTCACTTCACCCTTAACTAGTCTCTGTTCATTCTGCAACTCCCGTTTCGAGTTACTACTCTTAGCAACTGATCCAGTATCAAATACTGAGGGGTTGCTATAAACACTAGTAAAGTACACATCAATAACATGTATATCAAATATACTTTTGTTCACTTTGCCATCCTTCTTATCCGCCAAATACTTGGGGCAGTTCTGCTTCCAGTGACCAGTCCCTTTGCAGTAGAAGCACTTAGTCTCAGGCTTAGGACCAGACTTGGGCTTCTTCACATGAGCAGCAATTTGCTTGCTGTTTTTCTTGAAGTTCCCCTTTTTCCCTTTGCCCTTTTCTTGAAACTAGTGATCTTGTCAACCATCAACACTTGATGCTCTTTCTTGATTTCTACCTTCATCGATTTCATCATCATGAAAAGCTCGGGATTCATTTTCGTCATCCCTTGCATACTATAGTTCATCACGAAGTTCTACTAACTTGGTGATGGTGACTAGAGAATTCTGTCAATCACTATCTTATCTGGAAGATTAACTCCCACTTGATTCAAGCGATTGTAGTACCCAGACAATCTGGGCACATGCTCACTAGTTGAGCGATTCTCCTCCATCTTTTAGCTATAGAACTTGTTGGAGACTTCATGTCTCTCAACTCGGGTATTTGCTTGAAATATTAACTTCAACTCCTGGAACATCTCATATGGTCCATGACGTTCAAAACGTCTTTGATGTCCCGATTCTAAGCCGTTAAGCATGGTGTACTAAACTATCAAGTAGTCATCATATTTAGCTAGCCAAACGTTCATAACGTCAGCATTTGCTCCTGCAATAGGTCTGTCACCTAGCGGTGCATCAAGCACATAATTCCTCTGTGCAGCAATGAGGATAAACCTCAGATCACGGATCCAATCCGCATCATTGCTACTAACATCTTTCAACACAATTTTCAATAGGAACATATCAAAATAAACACAGGGAGGCAACAACGCGAGCTATTGATCTACAACATAATTTGCAAAATACTACCAGGACTAAGTTCATGATAAATTTAAGTTCAATTAATCATATTACTTAAGAACTCCCACTTAGATAGACATCCCTCTAATCCTCTAAGTGATCATGTGATCCAAATCAACTAAACCATGTCCGATCAGCACGTGAGATGGAGCAGTTTCATTGGTGAACATCACTATGTTGATCATATCTACTATATGATTCACACTCGACCTTTCGGTCTCCGTGTTCCGAGGCCATATCTGTATATGCTTGGCTCGTCAAGTATAACCTGAGAATTCCGCATGTGCAACTGTTTTGCACCCGTTGTATTTGAACGTAGAGCCTATCACACCCGATCATCACGTGGTGTCTCAGCACGAAGAACTTTCGCAACGGTGCATACTCAGGGAGAACACTTCTTGATAATTTTAGTGAGAGATCATCTTATAATGCTACCGTCAATCAAAGCAAGATAAGATGCATAAAAGATAAACATCACATGCAATCAATATAAGTGATATGATATGGCCATCATCATCTTGTGCCAGTGATCTCTATCTCCGAAGCACCGTCATGATCACCATCGTCACCGGCGCGACACCTTGATCTCCATCGTAGCATCGTTGTCGTCTCGCCAATCTTATGCTTCCACGACTATCGCTGCCGTTTAGTGATAAAGTAAAGCATTACAGCATGATTGCATTGCATACAATAAAGCGACAACCATATGGCTCCTGCCAGTTGCCGATAACTCGGTTACAAAACATGATCATCTCATACAATAAAATTCAGCATCATGTCTTGACCATATCACATCACAACATGCCTTGCAAAAACAAGTTAGATGTCTTCTACTTTGTTGTTGCAAGTTTTACGTGGCTGCTATGGGCTTAAGCAAGAACCAATCTTACCTACGCATCGAAACTACAACGATAGTTTGTCAAGTTGGTGTTGTTTTAACCTTCGCAAGGAACAGGCGTAGCCACACTCAGTTCAACTAAAGTTGGAGAAACTGTCACCCGCAAGCCACCTATGTGCAAAGCACGTCGGGAGAACCGGTCTCGCATAAGCGTACACGTAATGTCAGTCCGGGCCGCTTCATCCAACAATACCGCCGAACCAAAGTATGACATGCTGGTAAGCAGTATGACTTATATCGCCCACAACTCACTTGTGTTCTACTCGTGCATATAACATCAACACATAAAACCTAGGCTCGGATGCCACTGTTGGGGAACGTAGTAATTTCAAAAAAATTCCTATGCACACGCAAGATCATGGTGATGCATAGCAACGAGAGGGGAGAGTGTTGTCTACGTACCCTCGTAGACCGATAGCGGAAGCGTTATGACAAGGCGGTTGATGTAGTTGTACGTCTTCACGGCCCGACCGATCAAGCACCGAAACTACGGCACCTCCGAGTCCTAGCACACGGTCAGCTCGATGACGATCCCCGGACTCCGATCCAGCAAAGTGTCGGGGAAGAGTTCCGTCAGCACGACGGCGTGGTGACGATCTTGATGTACTAATGTCGCAGGGCTTTGCCTAAGCACTGCTACAATATTATCGAGGATTATGGTGGAAGGGGGCACCGCACACGGCTAAGAGAACGATCACGAAGATCAACTTGTGTGTCTATGGGGTGCCCCCTGCCCCTGTATATAAAGGAGCAAGGGGGAGGCCGGCCGACCCTTGTGGGCGCGCCAAGGAGGAGTAGGATTCCTACTCCTAGTTGGAGTAGGTTTCCACCTTTCCTAGTCCAACTAGGAGAAGGGGGGAAAGGGGGGAAGAGGGGAAGGAAGGGAGAGAGGGGCCGCGCCCCAAACCCCTTGTCCAATTCGGACTGGGCTTGGGAGGGGCGCACGCCACCTCCTGGTCCTTCCCACTAAGGCCCATTAAGGCCCATTGCTTCTTCCTCGTATTCCCGTAACTCCTCAGTACCTCCGAAAATACCCGAATCACTCGGAACCTTTCCGATGTCCGAATATAGTCGTCCAATATATCGATCTTTACGTCTCGACCATTTCGAGACTCCTCGTCATGTCCCCGATCTCATCCGGGACTCCGAACTCCTTCGGTACATCAAAACTCATAAACTCATAATATAACTGTCATCGAAACCTTAAGCGTGCGGACCCTACGGGTTCGAGAACAATGTAGACATGACCGAGACACGTCTCCGGTCAATAACCAATAGCGGGAACTGGATGCCCATATTGGCTCCTACATATTCTACGAAGATCTTTATCGGTCAGACCGCATAACAACATACGTTGTTCCCTTTGTCATCGGTATGTTACTTGCCTGAGATTTGATCGTCGGTATCCAATACCTAGTTCAATCTCGTTACCAGCAAGTCTCTTTACTCGTTCCGTAATACATCATCCCGCAACTAACTCATTAGTTGCAATGCTTGCAAGGCTTAAGTGATGTCCATTACCGAGAGGGCCCAGAGATACCTCTCCGA
This sequence comes from Triticum urartu, assembly GCF_056163025.1. Classification (NCBI taxonomy): domain Eukaryota; kingdom Viridiplantae; phylum Streptophyta; class Magnoliopsida; order Poales; family Poaceae; genus Triticum; species Triticum urartu. The sequence goes on from NC_141876.1 coordinate 27,040,132, forward strand.
CGATCGGAGTGACAAATCCTAATCTCGAAATACGCCAACCCAACATGTACCTTTGGAGACACCTGTAGAGAATCTTTATAATCACCTAGTTACGTTGTGACGTTTGGTAGCACACAAAGTGTTCCTCTGGCACACGGGAGCTGCATAATCTCATAGTCATAGGAACATGTATAAGTCATGAAGAAAGCAATAGCAACATACTAAACGATCGGGTGCTAAGCTAGTGAAATGGGTCATGTCAATCAGATCATTCAACTAATGATGTGATCCCGTTAATCAAATGACAACTCTTTGTCCATGGTTAGGAAACATAACCATCTTTGATTAACGAGCTAGTCAAGTAGAGGCATACTAGTGACACTCTGTTTGTGTATGTATTCACACATGTATTATGTTTCCGGTTAATACAATTCTAGCATGAATAATGAACATTTATCATGAAATAAGGAAATAAATAATAACTTTATTATTGCCTCTATGGCATATTTCCTTCACTGTCCCCGACCCACCAGCCCACCAGCAATAGCTAGCTCCATCCTTCCCGATCCCCATCTCCTCCTACAGTGCGCCACCACCACCAACCCTGCCGCCGCGCGCCGCCACCCCCGCCCCGCCGCCGTGCGCTGCCGCCCCCAGCCCCTTCCCTAACCTCCCACCTCCTGCTACCCATGTGCCCGTGCCCCCCTAGCCCCGACGCTGGCCAGCCCTAGCGACCCCGACCCATGCGCCCCCAAGCCCAGCACCCCAACTCTGGCAACCCCAAACCCCGGCGACCCGAATCCCTGCGCCCCCAATCCCAGAGAAGCACCGGCGACTTGCTCTGCGCCCCGACCCCATTTCCGGCGTCACCCTCCACAGCCTCAAGGCGCATGCCGTTCACCTCCGGCACCGATGTCCATTCCCCTTCGCCCCTAGGCCGTTCACCTCCGCCACCCCAGGACATTCTCCTCCACCACCTATGTTCGTTCACCGCCACCCCAAGAATCCCCGCTGAGCTCGTCCGCAACCCCGGCCCTCTTCACGGCCACCCAGGTCCACATTGTGGGGCCATCGTGTTCTCTTCGCCGCCACTCAGGTCCGATGAGCCGCCGCAGGGAGGCCCTCTGCAGCATTCACTGCTGCCACCATCGGCCGTTCAATGACACAGCGTTGAGTCGTTCGACACCGCAGCTCAGGAGTTTGCCTCCTTTCCCAAGCTCCACTATGCTCCGTCTAAGGTCTCTCATGTTCTCCTCTCTCCCCTAACCTATCTCTCTTCTTTCGCTTGAATTCCGGCTAATGTTTGTTGTAGCTTGAATTGCTGAAATATTAATGTATTTTTACTCTGCTTAAAAATGCTTCAAATGCTTCTGGTGCTTCCCTATGCGTGATGATTCTGATTGTTTAGCACAAAGGGGGATGGGGACTTGTCGTAATGCCTGACATAAATCTACTGTTGGCAGTTAGAGAAAGAATAGTAGCAAGTCCAAGCTCTCTTTGAGTGGAGGTACATAACCAATTCAAATGCTTGTTTTGGTTATGTTTGAGGGAACTCATATTTTTTATCTTTGTCCACTGTTAGCTATGTAAAACAACTCAATAAAAGTTCACTTTTCAATGCTTTAATAGCTCAATTGGTAAAAATAGTAGGTGTTCACTCTACAAAAAGCACTGACTTTTATATGTGTAAAGAAAGAAATGGATATTTGTAAGTTCATACAGGGACATATATATGGTGAACTTGCGCCCAGCACATGAGCATTTGTGTCCACCACTAAGGGCATTTGCATCCCGCACATGAGCTACATGCTCAACAGTTGCACACTGCCGCCATGGACATGCACAAATGATCATATGCATCTCATAGGATTCGCTACAACTGTGTACACCTTTGTAGGCTTTTTCAGTTGGTAGCAAAAATAGATTTGTAGCAGTTCAACATAAAAAGTGAAATCAATTAGTTGATGGAAAATATATGTATACACTGCAGTAGCAATTCGGTACAAAAAAATTCTACAGTTCGTGAAACAAAAATAGAAACGCATATTGTGGTTTAGGGCCTAGACCACAAACACTTCAGATGTTGAAATGGTTACAATAGTAGTTCAAAGTTCAAATATAGTTACCGTCAGATAATTGGAAATTTTCAGATGTTGAAATGGAAAAATACACTGCTCAGTTCAGAAAATACCTGGAAAAAGAACTATAGCTTTCTGTATGCTTGTTTTGTGTTCTTGCATCAAGTGACACCAAACCTGTTTGATGGAATATTCAAAAGGAATGATCACACACAAGTGACACACTCAGTTCAAAATCTAATTTTGGATCAGTGCAATTCTTATTTTCCATGTGTTTTGCATTTTAGGTGGCGGAGAACCAGTAAGTGCTACTACTGGTGTACGCCAAGTTCAAGGATTTACCCATGCTTGAGCATCCATTGGCTCCGACCTCCACCCTCTGCCGCGTGCCTGGGATCCGCAACCTCCAACCTCGCGTGGACCTTGGCTGGTTTCTCTGTCCCAAGTGCCGCCGTCGGCCTCCCTGTAGCATGGCTTCGGTTCCCTCTCCGGTGCGCCTGCGCCAACCATCTCTACGAGGCTAACCTATTCCTTTGCTGGACTCCTTCCATTGGCAGCCCCCCCTAGAAAAACCTCATGTCTCATATTTGTTCTTATTTTCTTGCAGGATGCATCAAAAAGCCAGATTCACAAATTCATCTTCTATATGCTTTTCAGATCATCGACTTCCCATTGGTAAGTCCAATTTATTTTGTGTTTCAATCTTCTTCCTATTGCACTGGTGCTTGATAATGATTTTGTACACAAAATGGCTTATGAGATATCTGGATAATGTCTATACAAATGATTTTTGGTTAATATTTTGGATGATTCATTTGGCAAAAAAGATTCTTGTTCTTTGTGGAGCTTTATACAACACTTCTGTCATCATAGCCTTTTCATGTCTGTACATCTACATGGAAATGTTCGCCTACAAACTAGGGTTCACTTGGGTTAAAAAAGTATATTTTACACACACAAAATGCTGGAAGTTCAATAACTGATGCTTAGTAAGTACACTCTGTTTTGGGGAGTGCACATCTTGCTTAGAAAACATGGGTAAGTTCATGAAAGAGAAAAATCATATGTTGAAAATCTAGGAAAGCGGTAATCCATAGGCCAATGCCGCAGTGCTAATGCATACATGCCTGCTACCCGCAGTTTTACTAGTTGTTTTTTGAACATTCCACTATGTGTTTTTAGATGCTAAGTGACAGTGCCATGGTTGATGGTGGTATACATAAAAACAATGAATTCTTGCAGTGTAGCTGAACTAGAGAATTGCAGGCTAATTAATTGTAGTTTCTTGTTACGCAATGACAGTTTTGTTCAGTTCAACTACTTGCCGGTCATAAGTCAAATTTCATTTGTGTTTCCATGTTCTTCCTATAGCATAAGATGATTGGCATTACTGTGATGCCAACTGCATGTATTTAGTGAGTAAGGTCATTTGGAAAAAAAAACTTTTACACTTGCTGTGATGCCTTACAATCAAGACACTTTTTATATAAACACTGATGCAACATGAATGTCAAGGAAAAGCATGTGACAATGCCCTCTATAGGAGAAGGCTTCTACAGAAAACACTGTTGCAACATTTTAGGCATGCGATTACATTTTTTTGGCAATCTATTCTAATTGGCTCTTTCAGATCAGTAATATATAGAGAAATTGTGTTGGTAGCACCAGCAATCCACTGTTTGTCTAATTAAACAGAAATACACAATGGAAAGCAAAATATATTAACTAGTTCAACCCTATAGGTAATTACATTGTATAGAGGCTGCGCCAATTACACTGTATAGAGGCTACATCAGTTCAGTATGAAAAAGAAACACAATAACTTAACTTTGCAAGTACATCAGTTCACCTTGATTAAAATACAGAGGTGCGCTGGCAAGATTTCGATCAGTTCGCTTATAAAAAACAGAAAGTTAGTAGTGTAAAGAAAACCGGAGAACCAATGTCAGCCTAGGTAACTCCACACAGGTGCACCCGTTAGAAAAAAAAGGTTCTGCATGTCACTCTCATACCCTGCATAATGGAAATGGATGCAGTGCTGGATTGAAACAAGGAAGAGGAATTGTTGCAGGGGCAAGTGTTGTGGCAATTAGCTGCTATGGTGCATCTTATACAGTTATTTCTTGGTCTACATGCAGCCATTTCGAGGTTCAGCATGGTTGACAAAAGCAAGATCAAATCTCTCTCTCTCTCTGTGTGTGTGTGTGTGCAAGTGCAACCATGACTTGCATATGGTGTACAAACAAAGTTATTTTGGTTTTCAGACCCAGAAAAAGTTCAAAAAGAGTATAGCCTGGGAAGTGGGAAGTACAAGGGGCAAAAGTTACCGAGCTCAACAAAAACGAAAATGTTAGTTTCTCTTTTTCTGATTTTAGTTCTTCCTTTCTGTGTTTTGATCATCTGGAGTTGATGAGTTGTTTCATTTTTCCTAGTTTCAGAAGTACAAGGGAAAAGATGGAGAGGTTGGACTACCCACAACTGTTGTTGTGGAGCTGCGGTGCGTCGACGAGCTCCTGTAGAGCCACGAGCTGCGGAACCGACGAGCCGGCTGCCTGTCATAGTTCCACAAAGGTGAAAATACATGCTAATTAATTCCACAAATCTAGCAGTGCATGTTCTCTGGTATGCCAAGTATTGTCGGTGGCGATGCCTGCTTATATATTTCTGCTTTCATGTGTTAAACCTTACAATCTGGTACTATTTCATGATAATATGTGAACTGAAAGAAACTTTCAACTATTTGTTATTTTAGTTGAGTTTAATTTCTTATTCTAGTTTAGTTTCAAATTCGTATTCTACTTCAGTTCAATTTATAAATTTGGTCTAGTTCAATTCAGTTCAATATATTTGTGCCAATTTCTTCTTGTGATGCTTATACGTAGCTAGAAATGCAGATGCTGCTGTTTTAGAATTTATCATTAGGTGTGGTGTACCATCAGTCACTGCTGTTGATTTAGCCAGTTTGGTAGTACATGATAGTGGGCGTCTCAAAAGTATTTTTATGTTTGATGCATGTGTTATCTTGATACTAGGCATCACGCCACTTTACAAAGACATTACAGGGATCAGACCATTCTACAGCCTAAAAATTAAACTACACACTAGGAAATTAGTACCTTTGTGCTTGCTAGGTGTTTGCATATATCTCTAAGAACCAAACAGTACTAGTAACATCCCTATATTGGGCCGTGAGTGTGCTATTTAGTTTGTTGATATGTCTCTCAAGGACAAAAATGGAAAAATTGCATCCTTTTCAGTTCATCTTGGGGGTCAAGGACAAGTAAATTTAGTGTCATTGCTAAAATGTAGGCGCTCGCCGCCGCCATCACCGACCGGATGTAGCCTGGCTCCCTCCTGGTTGCTAACACGGCTTGTGCTGCTCTGGTGCTAGTGTGGATGGGTAACAAGTTCAACTACGAAACCAGACCAAGTTCTGGCTGCCTCGTACTGATGAACTGAGCTTCAGATCAAACTGCCGCGTCCGATCTGCGTGAGGCAAAGCCGGTCGTCCTGCTCCTCCGAGTTGTCCCCACAGCGCGAGCGCGAACCGCCTCCAGCCTTCTCCATGCACCCGTCGATAGTTCCTCCTTGGAATTCGATTCTGCACATGTCTGGTATGTGTGCGCTTCATCACTGTTTGGGTTAATGCCCGAACCAAAACTGCTTTGGGATGTCCAGAGTTAGTGTAAGCACGCTGGACTCTCAACAAACATCACATCAAAAAAGGTTGATGTGAGTGCAAGTGCACATACCGAGTTGCATTGCGACATGCTAGTCGGCCACCCTGCATCCATGAGTTCTGGGGCTGCCCGGAGAAGGACAGCCCGGGCAAACCCATTTTCTTCCTCCCAGTCACAGCCGCGACATCCTTTTCAGTCCAAATCAACCGCTGGCTACCGTCCGAGTTGAATCCTTGCTATAATCTTTGCCAGACATGGGAGCCATCCCAGGGCCAGAAGAGGCTCGAGCTTCCTGCAGTTCTGGTTGGTAAGCGCGTCGGGTTCACTCAACCAGGTAAGTGCATCGTCTTCCTGTAGTTTGAGGACAGGCACTGAGGGTCTCCAGAAGCAAGTTGTCGCACCGTAGTTCAAGTTGAGCATGTCCTGCTTCCTCCTTGCTCACAAACACATGTTAGTTTAGGTTGCATCACACTGAGATCCTTTAGATTTATCTTCATACTGGAAAAATGTTCTACAAAAGACCTTCAAGTTTAGCACTTTAATTGAAGGGAGACGTTAGCAGAAGCGAGTTTCTTGTCATGTGTGCTATGCTTATTCAACTCAACAAAGTGCTGCAATTCATGCTAAAATTACTTGATTTAGTTCTAGTTATCCAGTGGGTTTGAGCTCCTTCAAATGATCTGTAAAAATTGAACAAAAATAGAATCTTCAGAAGTTACAGGGACCTACTTATGGTACTCCATCTCTTTTGTGTTTAGAAACATTTCTAGCACTGAAGTTGTATGCTAATTAACTTTGTCAACAATGAAGAATTCAAACTATTGAAGACATATTTGGCCGAAGATATATATTGGCTCCATGAGTTCTAAAATACTGATGTTGGAGCTCTAGTTGTATTTCATTTCTTAGGTTGCTTCGTTCAGAAAATACGACCGCTTGTGTATTCATTGCACCGACTTTTTTTAGAAATGCTGGAGACTTTGTTTTTAGTGTCAAAAGTTTAGAGCATATTTAGTCTGGTGAAGTACTAGTTGTTTCATCTCTCATTGGAGTTGTTTAATCATGTTTGAGCCTTCCATAGTGGGAGGAGCATGCATATTTGTTTAAACCATACTGGCTTCGTTTGGTGCCAAAAAAATAGTAAAAGCTCTGCTCTTTTTTTCTCTCAAGTATCAAGTAGCATAAGTCTATGTGCCTCATTCTTTTTGTTTGAAGATTTATTTCAGGTGGCAGCTTCGTCCTCTATTAAGCTGAAGTTTTCATTCAGGTAGTACATCCACAACAGCTAGTACAGAATGCAGAGTAGTAGATGCAACTACCTAGTAGAATACTACAGGGAAGCATGGACGTTCAATGCTACTGGATGGTGGATAGAGCAGTTAAATTAAGCCCCTGACTTGGCTTCTACAAATCAGGGGAGCCAGATCCCTGCTTCAGTATATGACTTGTACAAGAAAACATACACTAAGTGTAGCAGTTCACTATGTGTTTATATCATCAGTTCATTAACAATCAAATAAAAAGTTTTTGTGCTAGTGACTATTCCTGAGAGTGCCAATGTACTTAAATGTTTATTTTGTGCTTCCATGTATGTTTTTGGGCAGTACAAATACATCGTCATACTAAGTACATATGCGGTCGGGGTCGAGGACCTCCTGCTCAACAACAGTACAACTTCTTGTTTTGTGGCCGGTCACTCAAGGAGCTGAGTGCAGGCCGCAGTAAGTACATGAGTGCTAATACTAGGATATGTGTGGTCCCAGTAAGTACATGACTACTCTACTAATTAGCAAGTTTGATTGCTTTTGAAAACTGAAAATTGAGTTAAAAAACACATGAAATTATTTCCTTTATCCTCGTCCTGCTCTCCTAAATATTGGCATTGCAAAAACACAGCAAGTTCATAATTAAAAAAGTTGTAAGTTCAACACGACGTCTTAGATAAGTTTGAGAAAAAAGCTCAAACAAAATGAAACCCAATGAAAAATTAACTGGTAAAAGTTCAAGTCGCAAAACAAGAGAAGTCCAAAATATCTTGCAAGAAAATTGAGTTAAAAAAACAAACACACGAAATTATTTCCTTTTGAAAAAATATCATTTAGTTCAACGATATAAACCATGCAAGTTCGGGGACTATGATACCCAAAAAACAGAGTGAAGTCTAGTATGTGAAAACATGCTCAGTACAAAACCATACGAACATCAGTGCAAGTACTCTTTTCTCGGAACCATTCAAAATTACTCTGAAAAATTCCTCAGTACAAATACACACATAGATCAGTACGAGTACTCTTTTTTTCGGACAGAAAAACAACACGATGAGTCTCACCGTATTTCAAAATTACTCTTAAAAGATAGGAGCAAGTACAAAATCATAAAGACATCCGTTCAAAGTATTCTTTTTTCGGAACCATTCAAAACTACTCTGTGAAAAATACCTCAGTACAAACAAAGACATAGATCAGTACGAGTACTCTGTTTTTTAGACACGAAAAAACAACACAATGGGTTTCACCTTATTCAAAATTACTTTTAAACGGTTTCGAAGTAGAAAAAGCGTTCAACATGACTAAGCTTCGCATTTTCGATAGCTATCCAACGGTATATTATTTGCCCAATTTCGACAAACTTTTAAAAAAACCGCATTCAAAACCAATTTTAACCGTATTTGAATTCGTATTTAAACTGTAAGGAATTAGAAAAAAATTCCTATACGCAAAAGTGGCGGATTTTCCATAGCTTTCCAACGCCGTATCATTTGCGACAATCCGACAAATCGTTTGCAAAAAACAGTGAAAAAACATTTCGCCCAGAACTTCACCATTTTTCAAATTACTTTTAAATCATATAGAATTTGAAAAATAGTAGATATATGGAAGATGAGGATTTTCACAAGCTTTCCAATGCCATCTCATTTTCTCAATTCCGACAAACCATTTGAAAATTAAGTCGAAAATACGATTCGCGTTTTCGGTTTTGAAAAAAACGGTTTTTTCAAAACTGCTCTTAAATCATATATTTTTTGTAAATTTCTTTTTATAACATTGTAATGTGGATGTCAAGAGCTTTCCAACGATATATTACACGCCCCGTTTCGACAAAAAAAATTGCAAAATAAATTTGAACTAAAGGTGACGATTTTTAACAGCAACAGAAAGCATCAGTTCAACCGCTCGAATTTCATCAGTTCAACCGCTTGAATTCATTAGTTCAAGTAGGGTAATAGAATAATATTCTGTTACGCGTAACAGAATATATAGGTAAAATGTTTGGGGCACCTAGGTGCCTGGGCACCTTGATCAGGTCCGACCCGTTAGTGCGTTTTCTACAATGTCCGTTTTGTTTCCTAGTATTCGCATGCAAGACTTTCCATGTACGAGATATAATCAAGTGTTTTAAATTCTTCGAATTAGTACATCTCCTTTTATTGCTTTCCTTCTCTTATTCATTTTCATGCAGAAGATGTACACTACGTATTTGCGACTATATACTCAAATTGATCTGCTACCATGGCTTCACATTTGTGTCGACATATATCCGGAAAAAAATTAGATATCATACCCACTTTGTAAATATATATAAATACGTATGTATTATTGCGATACCTACACATGATTTTCATGTGAGGGTATGTAGTTGTAGATAAATATGATATATATATATATATATAGTGTTACTATTCATCATGCAGGGTGCAGAATAAGTTATTCTTCACCCGAGGTAATCTTATGATCATTTCATAATTAAATTACATTTGGAATTCAAATAGTTACATTTCTATTGATTCACTACGTAAAATTTGACATAAGAAAAATAAAAATATAGGTCATAAGACAAGAAAATTTGCAGTTTATGTGTATTTTAGACTATGTTTTTACGTTTATAATTTTACATAACATAAAATATTTTTTACGGCGATTATACATTTTTTATGATCCCTTTTTACGTCGAAAATAAGACAAAACTTAAGGAACGTAAATTACGGTGCATTGATGGTAAAATAGAGGGGGGTGAAGAATAACTATTCCTCACCCAGGGTGACGAATAGCGCGACCATATATATATATATATATATATATATATATATATATATATATTGTCATATGATTTCTTATGCTAAAGTAACAATCTATTCACAATGTAAAGTATGAATCAGAACCTTCATTGAAAACTAACAAACTATAATCTCAGTCATTGAAGCAATTGCAATTTATCATAACATCGGAAAGAGTCAATATAAGAGCTTTTCAGCAAGTCCACATACTCAACTATCTTTTAGTCTTTCACAATTGCTAACACTCACGCAATACTTATGGGTATGAAGTTTTAATCGGACACAGAGAAAGATAGGGGCTTATAGTTTTGCCTCCCAACCTTTTATCTCAAGGGTAATGTCAACAATAATGCTTTATGAAAACCCACATCCAATTGGATATATATATCAGGACCTTTCCAACACATAGTGCTTGCCAAAAGATAAAGTGTAAAAAGGAAAGGTGATGATCACCATGACTCTTGTATAAGGTATAAGACAAGAATAAAAGATAGGCCCTTCGCAGAGGGAAGTAGAGGTTGTCATGTGCTTTTATGGTTGGATGCACAAAATCTTAAGGCAAAAGAACATCACTTTATATATATTGCCACTTGTGATAGGGACCTTTATTATGCAGTCCATCGCTTTTATTTCTTCCATATCACAAGCTCGTATAAAGCTTATTTTCTCCACACTAATAGATCATACATATTTAGAGAGCAATTTTTTTATTGCTTGCAACAATGACAACTTACTTGAAGGGTCTTATTCAATCCATAGGTAGATATGGTGGACTCTCATGTAAACTAGGTTTAGGGATATTTGGAAGCATAAGTAGTATCTCTACTTGGTGCAAAAAATTTGGCTAGCATGAGGGGGAAAGGCAAGCTCAACATGTTGGATGATCCATGGCAATATAATGTATTTTGGATATAGGAAAACATAACCCATTACGTTGTTTTCCTTGTCCAACATCAAATTTTTAGCATGTCATATTTTAATGAGTGCTCACAGTCATAAAAGATTTCCAAGATAGTATATTTATATGTGAAAACCTCTCTTTCTTTATTACTTCCTATTAATTGCAACGATGACCAAACTTATGTTTGTTAACTCTCAACAACTTCTATTCATCATACTCTTTATATGTGAAGTCATTACTCTCCGTAAGATCAATATGATCTCTTTATTTCTTTTTATTCTTTATTTTTTTATTCCCTAAAGATCATAGCAAGATAACCAAGCCCTTGACTCAATACTAATCTTTATTATATATAGCTCACAGACTCGATTACATAGATAAGGATCAACACAAAAACTCAAAGCTAGATCATACTAAACTTTATTCTACTATATCAAGATATAACCAAAAGGATAGAACTAAGAAAAACGATAAAGATATAAGTGCGATGGTGATACAATACCGGGGCACCTCCCCCAAGCTTGGCAGTTGCCAAGGGGAGTGCCCATACCCATGTGTTTATGTATCTTTCTTTAGAGGTGGTGATGATGGAGTTGTTGATGAAGTCGTGTCACACATCGAGCGTAGGAGATCTTCCAATTTGCGAATAATGCCCTTGAGTGCGGTGATGTATTCTTGCAAAAAAATATTTTCACGAGTGAGATACTTGTTTTGCACCCGAACTATTTCAATCATCTTGAAAGCTTCTATTTCAGTAGGGGTAAGATGGTTATAGTGAGGTTGAAGGATGTCTTCTTCTTCTGCTGAAGGGGCATGATCCTCCATGGCCTTCTTGATCTTATCACCCTTGTTTATCTCCCCGAGTTCTTCTCTCTTCATCTCTATATTCATTAGCCAAGCATTGTCGCCTGCATTGTTGGAGGAGGGGGACGACATGATGCATGGCCATGAAAACTCTGGCAGAAAACAGCACGAAACAGAAATAGGAGATATTTGTGTGGTACGGTGGTCAAAACCTTTGGGAGATTATATAATGAATTTTTACCGACCAAAAGAAGTACCGTGCAAGAAAACGGAGTCCGGAGGGCACACGAGGTGCCCACAAGGCAGGGGGCGCGCCCAGGTGGGTAGGGCGCACCTTCCACCCTCGTGGATGCCTCGTGTCCCTTTCGGACTACTTCTTATTTTCCTATTTTCTTAAATATTCCAAAACGGAGAAAAATTGCCATTAGAACTGTTTTGGAGTCGGTTTACTTACCGTACCACATACCTATTCCTTATGCACTCCTCCGGGGTTATGGTGTCAATAACATTGGTTTCAACATTTATGGGATTACCGGAGATATAATGTTTGATTCTTTGACCGTTCACCACCTTCGGATTTGTGCCTTCGAAGTTGTTGATTTTTATGGCACCGAAACGATAGACGTCCTCACTAACGTAATGACCTTCCCATTTAGAGAGGAGTTTTCCTGCAAAAAATCGTAAACGAGAGTTGTATAACAGAACATAATCACCTAAATTAAACTCATGCTTTTGTATCCTTTTGTCATACCATCTTTTAACTTTTTCTTAAATAGTTTGGCATTCTCATAGCCTGGGTTCTCCATTCATCAAGTGAGCTAATATAAAATAGTCTCTTCTCACCGGCAAGTTTGAAATCATAATTGATCTCTTTAACGGCCCAATATGCCTTATGTTCTAGTTCGAGAGGTAATTGACATGCTTTTCCATAAACCATTTTATACGGAGACATACCCATAGGATTTTTATATGCAATTCTATAGGCCCATAATGCATCATCAAGTTTCTTGGACCAATTCTTTCTAGATCTATTGACAGTCTTTTGCAAAATTAATTTAATCTCTCTATTGCTCAGTTCTACTTGACCACTAGACTGTGGGTGGTATGGAGATGCAATTCTATGATTAACATCATACTTAGCAAGAATTTTACGAAAAGCACCATGAATAAAATGTGAACCACCATCAGTCATTAAGTATCTAGGGACTCCAAACCTCAAAAAAATAACTTCTTTAAGCATCTTAATAGAGGTGTTATGATCAGCACTACTAGTTGGAATAGCTTCTACCCACTTAGTAACGTAATCAACAACAACTAAAATATGTGTATACCCATTAGAGGAAGGAAACGATCCCATATAATCAAAGCCCCAAACATCAAATGGTTCAATAACAAGTGAATAATTCATAGGCATTTCTTGACGTCTACTAATATTGCCAATTCTTTGACATTCATCAGAAGACAAGACAAACTTACGGGCATCCTTGAAAAGAGTAGGCCAATAAAAACCAGATTGTAATACCTTATGTGGAGTTCTATCTCCAGCGTGGTGTCCTCCATAAGCCTCAGAGTGACACTTGCGTACGATCTGTTCCTGTTCATACTCCGGTAGACAATATCTAATAACACCATCTACTCCTTCTTTAGAAAGGTGTGGGTCATCCCAGAAGTAATGTATTAAATCGTAGAAAAACTTTTTCTTTTGCTGGTATGTGAAACTAGGTGGTATAAATTTAGCAACAATGTAATTAGCATAATCAGCATACCATGGAGCAGTGCAAGAAGCATTTATGATAGCTAATTGTTCATCGGGAAAGCTGTCGTCAATAGGTAGTGGGTCATCAAGAACATTCTCTAACCTAGACAAGTTGTCTGCAACGGGGTTCTCAGTTCCCTTTCTATCAATAATATGCAAATCAAATTCTTGTAGCAAGAGAACCCATCTAATAAGTCTAGATTTAGCATCTTTCTTTTCCATAAGGTATTTAATAGCAACACGATCAGTGTGAATAGTTACTTTAGAATCAACAATATAAGGTCTGAACTTATCACAAGCAAATACAACTGCTAAAAATTCCTTTTTAGTAGTAGCATAATTTCTTTGGGCACTGTCCAGAGTTTTACTAGCATATTGGATAACATTTAATTTCGTATCAACTCTTTGTTCTAGAACAGCACCTAAAGCATAATTACTAGCATCACACATAATTTCAAAAGGTAAATTCCAATCAGGTGGCTGAACAATAGGTACAGAAATCAAAGCTTTCTTAAGTATTTCAAATGCTTCTACACAATCATCATCAAAGACAAAAGGAACATCTTTTTGTAAGAGATTAGTCAGAGGCCTAGAAATTTTTGAGAAGTCTTTAATGAACCACCTATAAAAACCGACATGACCAAGGAAACTTCTTATACCTTTAATGTCCTTAGGACATGTCATCTTTTCAATAGCATCAACTTTAGCTTTATCAACTTCAATACCTCTTTCAAAAATTTTATGCCCCAAGACAATACCTTCATTAACCATAAAGTGGCACTTCTACCAATTCAAGTCAAGATTAGTTTCTTCACATCTCTGCAAAACTCGATCAAGGTTGCTTAAGCAATCATCAAAAGAAGTTCCATACACAGAGAAATCATCCATGAAAACATCAACAATCTTTTCACAAAAGTCAGAGAATATAGGAGTCATACATCTTTGAAAGGTAGCAGGTGCATTACATAAACCAAAAGGCATACGTCTATAAGCAAAGGTACCAAAAGGGCAAGTAAAAGTGCTCTTTTCCTGATCCTATTTCGACACAGGTATTTGAGAGAAACCAGAATAACCGTCTAGAAAGAAAAAATGTGTATGTTTGGATAATCTTTCTAGCATTTGATCAATAAAATGTAAAGGGTAATGATCTCTTCTAGTAGCTTTATTCAATTTGCGGAAATCAATTACCATTCTATAACCTGTAACAATTCTTTGTGGGATCAATTCATCTTTATCATTAGGAACAACAGTAATACCTCCCTTCTTAGGGACACAATGGACAGGACTTACCCACTGACTATCAGCAACAGGATAAATTATACCTACCTCCAGAAGATTTACTATTTCATTTCTTACCACTTCTTTCATCTTAGGATTTAACCATCGTTGGTGATCAACAACCGGTTTAGCGTCTTTCTCCAATTTTATTTTGTGCTGGCATAGAGTGGGACTAATGCCCTTAAGATCATCAAGTGTATATCCAATAGCAGCATGGTGCTTCTTCAGAGTTTTCAATAATTTCTCTTCTTCCTTCTCTGAAAGGTTAGCACTAATAATAACAAGATATATCTTCTTTTCATCAAGATAAGCATATTTAAGAGTTCAGATAATGGTTTAAGTTCAAACACAGGATGTCCCTTGGGTGGAGGAGGATCCCCTATAATTTCAATAGGCAAGTTGTGTTTCAAAATAGGTCCCTGTTTAAAGAATACTTCATCTATTTCCCTTCTTTCATTCATAAACATATCATTTTCATGGTCTAGCAAATATTGTTCTAAAGGATCATTAGGAGGCACGACAATAGAAGCAAGACCAATAATTTCATCTTTACTAGGCAATTCTTTATCATGGGGTTGTCTACAAAATTTAGCAAAATTAAAATCATGAGACATATCCCCTAAACCAATAGTAACAATATCCTTTTCGTAATCTATCCTAGCATTAACAGTATTCAAGAAGGGTCTACCAAATATAATGGGGCAAAAGTGTGATGCCCCTGATTCAATTGCACACTAATCATACACGCAAACGTGTACGATCAAGATCAGGGACTCACGGGAAGATATCACAACACAACTCTAAAATAAAATAAGTCATACAAGCATCATAATACAAGCCAGGGGCCTCGAGGGCTCGAATACAAGTGCTCGATCATAGACAAGTCAGCGGGAGCAATAATATCTGAGTACAGACATAAGTTAAACAAGTTGCCATAAGATGGCTAGCACAAACTGGGATACTGATCGAAAGAGGCGCAGGCCTCCTGCCTGGGATACTCCGAAACTGCTCCTGGTCGTCGTCAGCAGCCTGCACGTAGTAGTTGGCACCTCCGGTGTAGTAGGAGTCGTCATCGACGGTGGCTTCTGGCTCCTGGGCTCCAGCATCTGGTTGCGACAACCAGGAAGAAAGGAAAGGGGGGAAAGAGGGAGAAAAGCAACCGTGACTACTCATCCAAAGTACTCACAAGCAAGGATCTACACTACATATGCATGGGTATCTGTGTAAATGGGCAATATCGGTGGACTGAATTGCAGAATGCCAGAATAAGAGGGGGATAGCTAATCCTATCGAAGACTACGCTTCTGGAAGCCTCCATCTTGCAGCATGTAGAAGAGAGTAGATGGTAAGTTCACCAAGTGTCATCGCATAGCATAATCCTACCCGATGATCCTCTCCTCGTCGCCCTGTGTGAGAGCGATCACCGGGTTATATCTGGCACTTAAAAGGGTGTGTTTTATTAAGTATCCGGTTCTAGTTGTCATAAGGTAAAAGTACAACTCCGGGTCGCCTGTTACCGTGGACACGGCTATTTGAATAGATCATCTTCCCTGCAGGGGTGCACCACATTACCTGACATGCTCGATCCCTCTGGCCGGGCACACTTTCCTGGGTCATGTCCAGCCTTGGGAGCTCAACACGTCCCAGCCCTACCTAGGCTCAACAGGGGTCTGGGCCCATCACCCATTGCACACCTACACGTTGCGTACGCGGCCGGAAGCAGACCTAGCCCCCTTAATACAAGCGCAGGCTTACGGTCCAATCCGGCGCGTGCCGCTTAGTCGCTGACGTCAAGAAGAGCTTCGGCTAATACCACGACGTTGGTTGCCCATATCTTGTCCCACGTGGCGGTTAGTGCGTATAAGGTCAATGAGCCAACTCAGATCAAATACCGAGATATCGTTAAGCGTGTTATTTTGAACTAACTGCGGACGCCGACCGGGCCAGGCCCACCTCTCTCCTGAGTGGTCTCAACCTTCCTTGCCGCTCTGCCACAAAGATCCACACAGAGGGCCATCGGGACAAATGTCCTTTTAGCCCCCAATCCATGAATCACTCGCGGGTGCTCTTCGAGCCGACCCGACTTTAGTCACCACATGTATCATGTGTAATATGTATGTAAGTATATACCCGTGATCACCTCCCGAGTGATCACGGCCCGGTAGCATAGCATGGCAGACGGACAAGAATGTAGGGCCACTGATGGAAACTAGCATCCTATACTAAGCATTTAGGATTGCAGGTAAGGTATCAACAATTGTAGCAACAATGACAGGCTATGCAACAGAATAGGATTAACCGAAAGCAGTAACATGCTACACTACTCTAATGCAAGCAATAAAGAGAAGGAATAGGCGTTATCTGGTGATCAAGGGGGGGGCTTGCCTGGTTCCTCTGGCAACAAGGAGGGGTCGTCAAGACCTTAGTCGTACTGGGTAGCAGCGGCGTCGGTCTCAGTGTCTAGCGAGAGAAGAGGGGGAGAAACAATGAATACAATGCAAACAGATGCATATCGATGCATGACACAACAAGTAACGGTGTTAGGAGTGCCCTAACGCAGTAGGAGGTGATATCGACAAAACAGGGGAAACATCCGGGAAAGTATCCCCGGTGTTTCGCGTTTTCGGACAGATGAACCACAGGGGGATTGTTGAATGTTTGCTATTCTAGGGATGTGTGGCGGACGAACGGACTGCGTATTTGGATTCATCTCGTCGTTCTGAGAAACTTTCATGTACAAAGTATTTTCATCCGAGCTACAGATTATTTTATATTAACTTTTAAAGATTTAAAACACTTTTAGGATTTATTTAATTATTTTAAACCAACATTATCCAGAATAGTGTTTGCTGATGTCATCATGATGTCAGCATGACGTCAACAGTCAACAGGGCGTTGACTTAGTCAAACTGATGTGTGGGTCCCGCATGTCATACACTGTTTATTCTAATTAGGTTTAACTAAGCTAATTACTGCTTAATTAATTAACACTAGTTAACTAGGTTAATTAAACATAATTAATTAAGTTAATTAATATATTAATTTATTTTATTTTTTAAATCGTTCTGGGCGTAGGCCCCGTTTGTCATAGTCCTATGGGGGCCTAACGGGTTCGGCGAGCAGCGGGGCGGGGCACCCGAAGGGCGCTGGGAGCGCACGGTGCATGCCGGCACCGGCGGCCAGGGCCAGGGGTGGCAGCGGAGGGATGGCTCGGGCGAGAAGTGGCTGCGGCGACGCGTGCGGTGGGCAGTAGAGCAGAGAGGCCGGCGAGCGGGGCGGCTGCGACATCGGCTGGAGGTGGTGGCGCGGCCAGAGCGGAGCGGGAGCCTCGGTGGGGCAGGGACGGTGTGGGCGCGGCCATGCAACAAGGCAGGAGTGAGGCGGCGTGATACCTCTCCAACGTATCTATAATTTTTGATTGTTCCATGCTATTATATTATCTGTTTTGGATGTTTATGGGGTTTATTATACACTTTTATATTATGTTTGGGACTAACCTATTAACCGGAGGCCCAGCCCAAATTGTTGTTTTCTTGCCTATTTCAGTGTTTCGAAGAAAAGGAATATCAAACGGAGTCCAAACGGAATGAAACCTTCGGGAGAGTTATTTTTGGAACGGAAGCAATCCAGTAGACTTGGAATAGACGTTAGGGAAGCTTTGAGGAAGCCATGAGGCAGGGAGGCGTGCCTGCCCCCTGGGCGCGCCTCCACCCTCGTGGGCCCCTCGTGGCTCCCCTGACCGACTTCTTTCGCCTATATATGTCCATATACCCTAAAAACATCGGGGAGCAGAATAGAACGGGAGTTCCGCCGTCGCAAGCCTCTGTAGCCACCAAAAACCAATCGGAACCCTGTTCCGGCACCCTGTCGGAGGGGGGATCCCTCACCGGTGGCCATCTTCATCATCCCGGCGTTCTCCATGACGAGGAGGGAGTAGTTCACCCTCGGGGCTGAGGGTATGTACCAGTAGCTATGTGTTTGATCTCTCTATCTCTCGTGTTCTTGATTTGGCACGATCTTGATGTATCGCAAGCTTTGCTATTATAGTTGGATCTTATGATGTTTCTCCCCCTCTACTCTCTTGTAATGGATTGAGTTTTCCCTTTGAAGTTATCTTATCGGATTGAGTCTTTAAGGATTTGAGAACACTTGATGTATGTCTTGCATGTGCTTATCTGTGGTGACAATGGGATATCATGTGATCTACGTGATGTATGTTTTGGTGATCAACTTGCGGGTTCCATGACCTCGTGAACTTATGCATAGGGGTTGGCACACGTTTTCGTCTTGACTCTCCGGTAGAAACTTTGGGGCACTCTTTGAAGTTCTTTGTGTTGGTTGAATAGATGAATATGAGATTGTGTGATGCATATTGTATAATCATACCCATGGATACTTGAGGTGACATTGGAGTATCTAGGTGACATTAGGGTTTTGGTTGATTTGTATCTTAAGGTGTTATTATAGTACGAACTCTATGATAGATCGAACGGAAAGAATAGCTTTGTGTTATTTTACTACGGACTCTTGAATAGATCGATCAGAAAGGATAACTTTGAGGTGGTTTCGTACCCTACAATAATCTCTTCGTTTGTTCTCCGCTATTAGTTACTTTGGAGGACTCTTTGTTGCATGTTGAGGATAGTTATATGATCCAATTATGTTATTATTGTTGAGAGAACTTGCACTAGTGAAAGTATATGAACCCTAGGCCTTGTTTCAACACATTGCAATACCGTTTACGCTCACTTTTATTACTTGCTACCTTGTTGTTTTTATATTTTCATATTACAAAAACCTATATCTACCATCCATATTGCACTTGTATCACCATCTCTTCGCCGAACTAGTGCACCTACACAATTTACCATTGTATTGGGTGTGTTGGGGACACAAGAGACTCTTTGTTATTTGATTGCAGGGTTGTTTGAGAGAGACCATCTTCAACCTATGCCTCCCACGGATTGATAAACCTTAGGTCATCCACTTGAGGGAAATTTGCTACTGTCCTACAAACCTCTGCACTTGGAGGCCCAACAACGTCTACAAGAAGAAGGTTGCATAGTAGACATCAAGCTCTTTTCTGGCGCCGTTGCTGGGGAGGTGAGTGCTTCAAGGTATATCTTTAGATCTTGCAATTGAATCCTTTAGTTTTTTTATCACTAGTTTAGTTTATAAAAGAAAACTACAAAAAATGGAATTGAGGGTACCTCATATGCTTCATCTTTTTAATATCTTTCATGAAAATAAGGATTCCGATAATTGTGCTCAATTGCTAGAGGAAGAATGCATTAGAATGTTTGGCACTAAATCTTTGAATGATGAGCATGATTGCAATGTTTTTAGTATGAATTCTTTGAATATCCATGATGCTAATGATATGCAAAGCCACAAGCTTGGGGATGCTATGTTTGACGAAGATGATAGTTTTTGTCCGCCAAGTTTTAATGAGCAAATTTATTATGATGATAGCATGCCTCCTATTTATGATGATTATTGTCATGACATGTATGCTATAAATAAAAATGATAACCATGAAACTTTTCATCATGATTTTAATTTTCAATTGGATTATGCCTCACATGATAGTTATTTTGGTGAGTTGGCTCCCACTACTATTGATGAGAAGAAATTTGCTTATGTGGAGAGTAATAAAAATTCTATGCTTGTGGCCCATGAAAAGAGTGCTTTAAGTGATAGTTATATTATTGAATTCATTCATGATGCTACTGAAAATTATTATGAGGGAGGAATATATGCTTGTAGGAATTGCAATAATATCAAGTTTCCTCTCTATGTGTTGAAAATCTTGAAGTTGTGCTTGTTATTTTGCCTTCCTATGCTAGTTGATTATTGTTCCCATAAGTTGTTTGCTCACAAAATACCTATGCATAGGAAGTGGGTTAGACTTAAATGTGATTTCCATGTGTTTCATTATGCTCTCTTTATGTTTCAATTCTTATCTTTTATGCGAGCATCATTGAAATCAACATGCCTAGCTAGGGGCGTTAAACGTTAGCGCTTGTTGGGAGGCAACCCAATTTTTATTTTTGTTCCTGTTTAGTAATAAATAATTCATCTAGCTTCTGGTTAGATGTGGTTTTATGTTTTAATTAGTATTTGTGCCAAGTAAGACCTAAAGGATCTTCTTTGATGATAATTATTTGATCTTGCTGAAAAAGACAGAAACTTTCTGCTCACTAAAACAATTGTTAAGAATCACCAGAAAGTGATAAAATACTGATTCCAATTGCAGTAGATCAATAAAAAAATTATCTAGGTCTTCCTATTTTGGCAGAAGTTTTAGAGTTCCAGAAGTATACGTTTGATACAGTTGACTATAGACTGTCCTGTTTTTGACAGATTCTGTTTTCTATGTGTTGTTTGCTTATTTTGATGAATCTATGGCTAGTATCGGAGGTTATGAACCATAGAGAAGTTTGAATACAGTAGATATTACACAAATATGAATTTAGAATGATTTCACAATAGTACCTAAGTGGTGATTTATTTTCTTATACTAACGGAGCTTACGAGTTTTCTGTTAAGTTTTGTGTTGTGGAGTTTTCAAGTTTTGGGTAAAGATTCGATGGACTATGGAATAAGGAGTGGCAAGAGCCTAAGCTTGGGGATTCCCAAGGCACCCCAAGGTAATATTCAAGGATGACCAAGAGCCTGAGCTTGGGGATGCCCCAGAAGGCATCCCCTCTTTCGTCTTCGTTCATCAGTAACTTTACTTGGAGCTATATTTTTATTCACCACATGATATGTGTTTTGCTTGGAGCATCATTTTATGTTCTTTTGTTTTGCTTGCCGTATGAATAAAATACCAAGATATGAAATTCTTAAATGTTAGAGAGTCTTCACATAGTTACATAATTATTTGACTACTCATTGATCTTCACTTATATCTTTCGGAGTAGTTTGTCATTTGCTCTAGTGCTTCACTTATACCCTTTTAGAGCACGGCGGTGGCTTTATTTTGAAGAAATATATGAACTCTCATGCTTCACTTATATTATTTTGAGAGTCTTTAGAACAGCATGGTAATTTGCTTTGGTTATGAATTTAGACCTAATATGATGGGCATCCAAGAGGGATATAATAAAAAATTTCATATAAAGTGCATTGAATACTATGAGAAGTTTGATTCTTTATGATTGTTTTGAGATATGAAGATGGTGATATTAGAGTCATGCTAGTTGAGTAGTTGTGAATTTGAGAGATACTTGTGTTAAAGTTTGTGATTCCCGTAGCATGCACGTCTGGTGAACCGTTATGTGATGAAGTCGGAGCATGATTTATTTATAGATTGTCCTCCTTATGAGTGGCGGTCGGGGACGAGCGATGGTCTTTCCAACCAATCTATCCCCCTAGGAGCATGCGCATAGTACTTCGTTTCGATAACTAATAGATTTTTGCAAGAAGTATGTGAGTTCTTTATGATTAATGTTGAGTCCATGGATTATACGCACTCTCACCCTTCCACCATTGCTAGCCTCTCTAGTATCGCGCAACTTTCGCCGGTACCATACACCCACCATTACCTTCCTCAAAACAGCCACCCTACCTACCTATTATTATGGCATTTCCATAGCCATTCCGAGATATATTTCCATGCAACTTTCCATCGTTCCGATTATTATGGCACGTTCCATCATTGTCATATTGCTTTGCATGATCACGTAGTTGACATCATATTTGTGAAAAAGCCACCTTCATAATTCGTTCATACATGTCACTCTTGATTCATTGCATATCCCGGTACTCCGCCGGAGGCACTCACATAGAGTCATATTTTTGTTCTAAGTATTGAGTTGTAAGTAAATAAAAGTGTGATGATCATCATTATTAGAGCATTGTCCCAGTGAGGAAAGGATGATGGAGACTATGATTCGTCCAAAAGTCGGGATGAGACTCCGGACGAAAAATAGAAAAATGAAAAAAAGAGGCCATAAAAAAAGAGAAAAGGCCCAAATAAAAAAAGAGAGAAAAAGAGAGAAGGGACAATGTTACTATCCTTTTACCACACTTGTACTTCAAAGTAGCACCATGATCTTCATGATAGAGAATCTCCTATGTTGTCACTTTCATATACTAGTGGGAATCTTTCATTATAGAACTTGGCTTGTATATTCCAATGATGGGCTTCCTCAAAATGCCCTAGGTCTTCGTGAGCAAGCGAGTTGAATGCACACCCACTTAGTTTCTTTTTGAGCTTTCATACACTTATAGCTCTAGTGCATCCGTTGCATGGCAATCCCTACTCACTCACATTGATATCTATTGATGGGCATCTCCATAGCCTGTTGATACGCCTAATTGATGTGAGACTATCTTCTCCTTTTTTGTCTTCTCCACAACCACCATTCTATTCCACCTATAGTGCTATGTCCATGGCTCACGCTCATGTATTGCGTGGAGATTGAAAAAGTTTGAGAACATCAAAAGTATGAAACAATTGCTTGGCTTGTCATTGGGGTTGTGCATGATTTAAATATTTTGTGTGATGAAGATAGAGCATAGCCAGACTATATGATTTTGTAGGGATAGCTTTCTTTGTCCATGTTATTTTTAAAGACATGATTACTTTGTTAGTATGCTTGAAGTATTATTATTTTTATGCCAATATTAAAATTTTGTCTTGAATCTTATGTATCTGAATATTCTTGCCACAATAAAGAGAATTACATGGATAAATTTGTTAGGTAGCATTCCACATCAAAAATTCTATTTTTATCATTTACCTACTCGAGGACGAGCAGGAATTAAGCTTGGGGATGCTGATATGTCTTCAACGTATCTATAATTTTTGATTGTTCCATGCTATTATATTATCTGCTTTGGATGTTTATGGGCTTTATTATACACTTCTATATTATTTTTGGGACTAACCTATTAACCGGAGGCCCATCCCAAATTGTTGTTTTCTTGCCTATTTTAGTGTTTTGAAGAAAAGGAATATCAAACGGAATCCAAACGGAATGAAATCTTTGGGAGAGTTATTTTTGGAACGGAAGCAATCCAGGAGACTTGGAGTAGACGTCAAGGAAGCTTCGAGGAAGCCACGAGGCAGGGAGGCGCGCCCCCCACCCTCGTGGCTCCCCTTACCGACTTCTTTTGCCTATATATGTCCATATACCCTAAAAACATCGGGGAGCAGAACAGACCGGGAGTTCCGCCGTCGCAAGCCTCTGTAGCCACCAAAAACCAATCAGGACCCTATTCCGGCACCCTGCCGGAGGGCGGATCCCTCACCGGTGGCCATCTTCATCATCCCGGCGCTCTCCATGATGAGGAGGGAGTACTTCACCCTCGGGGCTGAGGGTATGTACCAGTAGCTATGTGTTTGATCTCTCTATCTCTCGTGTTCTTGATTTGGCACGATCTTGATGTATCGCAAGCTTTGCTATTATAGTTGGATCTTATGATGTTTCTCCCCCTCTACTCTATTGTAATGGATTGAGTTTTCCCTTTGAAGTTATCTTATCAGATTGAGTCTTTAAGGATTTGAGAACACTTGATGTATGTCTTGCATGTGCTTATCTGTGGTGACAATGGGATATCACGTGATCTACTTGATGTATGTTTTGGTGATCAACTTGCCGGTTCCGTGACCTCGTGAACTTATGCATAGGGGTTGGCACATGTTTTCGTCTTGACTCTCCGGTAGAAACTTTGGAGCACTCTTTGAAGTTCTTTGTGTTGGTTGAATAGATGAATCTGAGATTGTCTGATGCATAGCGTAGAATCATACCCACGGATACTTGAGTTAACATTGGAGTATCTAGGGGACATTAGGATTTTGGTTGATTTGTATCTTAAGGTGTTATTCTAGTACGAACTCTATGATAGATCGAACGAAAAGAATAGCTTCGTGTTATTTTACTACGGACTCTTGAATAGATCATTCAGAAAGGATAACTTTGAGGTGGTTTTGTACCCTACAATAATCTCTTTGCTTGTTCTCCGCTATTAGTTACTTTGGAGTGACTCTTTGTTGCATGTTGAGGATAGTTATATGATCCAATTATGTTATTATTGTTGAGAGAACTTGCACTAGTGAAAGTATGAACCCCAGGCCTTGTTTCAACACATTGCAATACCGTTTACGCTCACTTTTATTACTTGCTACCTTGCTGTTTTTATATTTTCATATTACAAAAACCTATATCTACCATCCATATTGCACTTGTATCACCATCTCTTCGCCGAACTAGTGCACCTACACAATTTACCATTGTATTGGGTGTGTTGGGGACACAAGAGACTCTTTGTTATTTGATTGCAGGGTTGTTTGAGAGAGACCACCTTCAACCTATGCCTCCCACGGATTGATAAACCTTAGGTCATCCACTTGAGGGAAATTTGCTACTGTCCTACAAACCTCTGCACTTGGAGGCCCAACAACGTCTACAAGAAGAAGGTTGCGTAGTAGACATGATGGCGCTAGCGAGCGCAGCAGAGGAGGCGGTCGGACGCGGGGCGGCGCGGCAGTAGCGGGAGGCGGCGGTTGGCGCGAGAGCGTGCACGAGTGTAACACCCCAAAAGATTTAACCATGATTTATTAATTAAAATCTTGCCATGGTGCATTAAATTTTTATTTTCTGGATTTTCTTTCAACCACTCTTTTCTTCTGAAATTGTGGAGTTTTCCCTCCAAAAGAAAACTTTTCAAAAATGTTGTTGGGCCTGTATACGACTCAAGAAACATCTCTTTTATTAGTGGAATTATGCCTATAATTATTCTCCTGAACTTTATTTCTTTTAAAATGTTTTTTCATAAGTTTTAGAGCCTCTTTTGCACAGCAACCCTTTGATAAATTTATTTTAAATTCCAACCAAAATTTGGGGATGTCATGTGAGGTTCCTAAATCACTTTTATGCAAAAACTTCTCTTAATCACTTGGGATTTTGAGCCCTACCTCAAGTTTTCAAAACTGGTCCAGTTTGTAATTTTGCACTACAACTTATTTAAATATTCCTTCAAAACTTCCACCAAAATTAGGGGATGTTAGTAGTAGCATATAATTCAACTTTATGAAAAAACCCACTGGTGTTCTTTGAAAAATTTGAGCAAATCATCATCCTTTGCTCTCTGGCCCAGTTTGGCATTTTCTACTGCAACCCTAATTTATTTTGCTCTAGTGCCCATGAGCTTTTTCCTACTTATAGTCCTCCCTACTAAACCCTTAAGTCCGGGAGAATGGACCCATTGGAGTATTTTGGTCCACGCAATAATGCCCTTTACTTTCTGTCCAGAATTGGTTTTCTCAAAAACTTGCACTAACAAGTTTCTGGTTTTGCCCTAATAACCTTGCCATCATCACTTGTACCTAAAGAGACCCTAATCTGGAGAGTTTGGCCACCAAAAGAGATGCCTAGAGGCCCATGACATTCTGTCGAGCACTTTGTGTGCATAGCCAGATTTGACATGATTTTTAGTTTGCATTGTGAACTTGATCCTCTGACCCAACAAACTTGTCCACTAAGCTCCTAGATACCTCTAACCTAGACCTATTAATCCCCAGCCCCACCCAAGCCTCCTGGTATGCCTTGGCATTTTGCCGAACACTTGGCGTTCGTGCTCTGGGCGCGGCCAGAGCGCGTGTTTTGCACGTGCGTGCACCCGAGTCGCCGCATCCCGCTACCGCCTCTCCGCGCCCATTCTGATCCCCTTCCACTTGCAGCCAACGCGCCCGACCCCTCCCTCGTCGCAGAGCCGCCCTAGCCCCCTCCTGGTGCCCTATAGCGCCACCACCGCAAGCCGCCACTGTCGCCCCGCTGGCCTCTGCCATGGACGGCGCCGCCCGAGCCACTCCAACGCGCCAGCTGCCCCTGGAACAGCTCAAGCTCATCCCCTCGCTCTGCCAGACCCTGCCAGCCAACACCACGCAACCCCCTGGCTACAGAACGGCGGTTCACCGGCGTTCTTATCCACGGCCATGGGAACCGACCTCTCCAGGCTATATATAGCCCTCCCGATCACGCCTAACCTGGTCAGCAGCCTTATACAAGTGGTAGGAAGCCCCCTTCTTCTCTAGCTTGGCCGGAGGCCATCATCTTCCCCATCTCCGGCAGGTTCGGCCGCCGCCACGGTCCGGTAAAATCCGGCCAGGACCGGGGCCCGCTAACCTCTCCCATGCTTCCATCCTCCTCCCCTCGACCTTGCGGAGCCGCCCAACCTCTCAGCTTGGACGGGGAGCCACCGTAGCTCGTAACCCCAAATCCTCCCGAAGCCACCTCCGCCGCAGAGCGCGCCGCCGGCGACCCCCTCCACCCCCGCCAACCTAGCAACCACTGGGAGGACCGACCTGGACTGGCAGATCCATCCCTGCCCTCGGGGTCCCGTGGGGAGCCGCCGTTCGTCGACGGCGATCGCCGGAGCCCCGCCTCTGTTCGGCCAGAGGAGAAAGGAGGCGCGGGCGACTCGTCAAACCTGACCAGGGGTCCAAGGGACCCACTATCAGTGACCCAGCCCCGCCGAAACGTGGTTTAAGTGGAAGCGTATTCCACCGGATACGTCTTCGCTAAGCAAAAATCGTAAGCTCCCCGAACAGTTTTCTTTTTCTGGTTTTTATAAAAAAACAGAATTTTGACTAAACTTTGACTAGCTATAACTTTTTAAATATAAGTCCAATTGATTTGATTCTTTTTCTGTTATTTCTCAAATTTTGTCTAGTTTATTTTCATATTTATTTGAAAATTTTCCAAAACAACTTTTTTACTGTTTTGAAACTATGTGTTAATTCAAATTTTCATAAAATAGGATTTTGAAGAAGGCAACTTTCCAAAAAGAGCACCCCACTTGCATGCTCTTGAAGGCAGGCATTCTGAACCTTGGCATAATATTTTTGTGTGTTGTTTGATACAGTTACAACACCACCTTGACATGGAGCATTCGTTATTTTGTGTGATGATATGATCATACGCATGAGTGCATAATGAAGATTCTTTAATGTTGGAAATGGATATGCTTGTGATAGTACTCACCCTCGTATGCCTTTCATGCCTACCGGAAGGAAGCCGGGAAAGTCTCTGTCTCGGGTAGACACGAGCTTATCTCTAGTTCCTCGTCGAGATGGTTGTGTCCGATATGGCATGATGAGGTATGATGAGTGGTGATTCTGTCTGTTGGTTGAAATATATTTGTTATGCTAATCATGCAGGGAATACTTAAACCTCCTGAGTCGACCATAGATCGAGTCTCGTTCCAGTAACCCCCATAATTGTTTCGTACTACCACTTGTCCTTGCCACAGGTAGGGTACGGTCCAGTAAGTTGTCAACCCCTCCCTTAGCGCACACCGTACAGAGAGGCCATGGTGGAAGATACCGGCTGCATCCGGTAGGCATGCCACCTGGTCTGGGTGCATGGGTGTTTCTGGTTGGAGCCGAGGGGGTAGCTCCCCTAGTTTGCGCGCGTTATAAATTTTGTGATCCCATGCTAGTCGAGGTTGTAGCCTCCCCACTTAGAATTTTGCTTAACGGGTGTCGTGGGTGATTCCAGACACCGGTAAGTTAGGCTGGTGTGTGCGGTCAGGTGTGTTTTCAACTAAAAGACCGTGGGCGGAATTAGTCCCGATGGACTAAAGAAATCCGTTACTCGTGGGTAAAGAGTACACCCTCTGCAGAGATTACATCTATTCGAATAGCCGTGTCCATGGGTAAGGAGTACAGTCTGGGATGGGTCAAGTGTCGGTCTTAGTGTTGGTCTTCGGAGGAAAAACTACTAAACCAGAACATGGATCGTGACTTGTGACTCATGATGATTATGATTACTATTACTATGGACTAACCATTTACATTATTTGAATTATTGAGTATCCCTGGGACGGTTCTACCTCCTGGATATTCACTGTGATTATTCTTATATAAGCCCTGTATGTGGTGTCGTAGAGACGCCCGATTGTGGCATGCTTGTTATTTATTTACTTTATAATCCCTTTATGTGGTGTCGCACAGACGCTCGACTGTGGCATGCTTGTTATTTAAATTACTTATAAGCCCTTTTTGTGGTGTCGCACAGACGCCCAACTGTGGCATGCTTGTTATTTAAATTACTTATAAGCCCTTTATGTGGTGTCGCTTAGACGCCCGACTGAGGCATGCTTTATATTATTATTCTTTCGAGGTGTCGCTCCAGACACCCGATCGGTGCAATCTATTTCTACTCTCTGATAGCATATCATAGTTGACATGAATAACCTGCTTGCGTGTATCTTGGATTTCTATTTCGTGACTAAAGTTGTGATCATGGGATATTCCAGAGCTTGATTATTATTTGTTATATTATACCTGTGTTCACAATGTTTGCGAGTACATTCATAGTACTCACTGGCTTGTCCCTGTCTATTGTCTTGGCCAGATATCTTGCATGGAGAGGAGCGTTGCGATGACAGCCCCGGAACCTACGCAATAATGATAGCAGCCTCGCGAAGATAGGAGTTATCCTGGTCAGCTGTTCCTGTGGGAAATGGAGTCCCATAGACACTAATGAACCACCAACCGCTTCCGCCATCAACCACTAGAAACCTTGTGTTGTACTCACAAGCCAGAATAGTCTTGTACTACATATTTTTGTACCTTTCTTGGAATTTCTGTATCAAGTTGGTGCCTCATCAGCTAATAGTAATCCTGGGGCTGGTGAGCACAAGGACCATTTTCTGGGAATTATATCCCCGAAAATCCGGCCCTGACAGCGAGGTGGCGGGTGGCGCGAGCGCGTGCGCGAGGCAGCGGCGAGGCGACGAGCAGCGCAGCTGGGTGGGCACGGGAGCGGCGATGCGGCACGCGACGAGCGGCGACGGCGTGCACGCAACAGGAGCAGAGGTGGGGTCGGGGCGGCGCGCATGTGTGCGGTGGCTGCGGCGACGAGCGTGAGCGCGCGCAGTGCGGGCAGGCGGGTCATGCGCGGGAGAGGGGAGGGAGCGAGGCTCATAGCGGGTCATAGGTTACGGGCAGTGGGGCGCGGGAAGGAGGTCGGGGACGTTGGCGTTGGGGAGGCAGTCCGGCGAGGGGGGCTCCCGCGACGTGGCCTCCGACGAGGTCTAGGCGGCGTCGGGCGTTGAGCGAGGGCGAAGGGGATTTGGCTCCTCCCGTTCCAGATTCAGAGCGAGGGGGGAGGAGCGGGCGATGTGGGGGTGGGGGAAGTGGGTGCGTGGGGGGGGGGTTAGGGTTGCGGGGGTGAGGTGATAAGGAGAGGAGTGGGGTTGGCCGGCTGGGCCTTTGCCCAGTTGGGCTGGTGGCCTGCTGGGCCAAAGCCCAGTGGGAGGGGGGTTTCTCTTTTCCTCTTTTGGTTTTTTGTTTTCTATTTTTATTTCTTACCTTCCTTTACTATTTTAATTTGTTTTAAAGTATTTAGACACTTTGTAAAAGCGTGATTTCTTCACCATAAATACCTAGGCCTTAATTGGCACACTCCGAACATTTTTGTTTTAATGTTTGAAAATTTTTGTTGTTTGACAAAAATTGAAATTTGAATTTGAATAGTTTTGATCCAATGCGAGATTAGACAGTGACAGAGGTGATGTGGCATCATCAGCAGAGGTTTACTGTAGCTTAATTATCTGGGCGTCACAAAAAGTCGTCTTGTGGGGAACTAAGAACAAGAAAATCAGTAGGATATTTAACTTTCCCATACAAGACTTCTACATCTCTAACAATCCCAATTGATGAAATAGTATCTCTATTGGCAAGCTTAATTGTAACATCAATATCTTCTATCTCAGCAGGTGCAATATTTAAACCACTTCCCCCTAGGGAGATCAACATGAGTAGCAAATGATTCACAGAAAGACGCTACTATCTCAGAGTCAAGTCCATATTTAGTGTTAAATTCACGAAAAACATCAGTATCCATAAAAGATTTAACAGAATCAAACTTAGGTGTCATACCTGACTCCTTACCTTCGTCGAGTTTCCAATCTTTAGAGTTGCATTTAATTCTTTCCAATAAATCCCATCAGAATTCAATAGTCTTCATAAAAAAGAACCAGTAGGGAAGTATCGAGCATGGAGCGATTATTGAGATAAAGCCGAGCATAAAAGTTTTGAATAATAATTTCTCTTGAGAGCTCATGATTGGGGCATGAATATAACATTGACTTAAGCCTCCCCAGAGCTTGAGCGATACTTTCTCCTTCGCGAGGCCAAAAATTATATACATAATTACG
Organism: Triticum urartu; assembly: GCF_056163025.1. Taxonomy (NCBI): domain Eukaryota; kingdom Viridiplantae; phylum Streptophyta; class Magnoliopsida; order Poales; family Poaceae; genus Triticum; species Triticum urartu. The sequence goes on from NC_141876.1 coordinate 27,070,835, forward strand.
ATCACGATGAACCAGATGCATAGGATAAAACTTCTGATGAAATTCCAATTTCAATCGGTTGTAGTTCCATGATCCAATATCATCACATAGCCTAAACCATGTCAATTCCTCTCCCTTCGAAGATAAAGGGAAGACCTTCTTCTTGATTAAGATCCTCGGGCATACCTGTAAGCTTAAATAATCCACAAACTTCATCCACATAGATTAGGTGCATATCGGGATGTAATGTTCCATCTCCTGTAAAAGGATTAGCTAGCAGTTTCTCTATCATACCCAAAGGAATTTCAAAGTAAACATTTTCAGTAGGTTCAGTAGGTTGAGGAGCAACTCTTTGATCTACTGGTCGGGGTGATGATACCCCGAACAAGCCCCTCAAAGGATTATTTTCCATAGTAACAAGTGACAGTAAATTTCAGCACACTATATAAACTTTTCCTTACCAAATTCTACCTACCAAAGGCGCTTCACTCCCCGACAATGACGCCAGAAAGGAGTCTTGATGACCCACAAGTCCGTTTGATAAGTAAGAGTGTCGAACCCAATGAGGAGCAGAAGGAAATGACAAGCAGTTTTCAGTAAGGTATTCTCTGCAAGCACTGAAATTATCGGTAACAAATAGTTTTGTGATAAGGTAATTTGTAACGGGTAACAAGTAACAAAAGTAGACAAGGTGCAGCAAGGTGGCACAATCCTTTTTGTACCAAAGGACAAGCCTGGACAAACTCTTATATAAAGGAAAGTGCTCCCAAGGACATATGGGAATTATCGTCAAGCTAGTTTTTATCATGCTCATATGATTCGCGTTCGTTACTTTGATAATTTGATATGTGGTTGGACCGGTGCTTGGGTACTGCCATTCCTTGGACAAACATCCCACTTATGATTAACTCCTCTCGCAAGCATCCGCAACTACGAAATTAGAATTAAGGTAAACCTAACCATAGCATGAAACATGTGGATCCAAATCAGCCCCTTACGAAGCAACACATAAACTAGGGTTTAAGCTTCTATCACTCTAGCAACCCATCATCTACTTATTACTTCCCAATGCCTTCCTCTAGGCCCAAACAATGGTGAAGTGTCATGTAGTCGATGTTCACATAACACCACTAGAGGAAAGACAACATACATCTCATCAAAATATTGAACGAATACCAAATTCACATGACTACTTATAACAAGACTTCTCCCATGTCCTCAGGAACAAGAGTAACTACTCACAAATCATATTCATTTTCATAATCAGAGGGGTATTAATATGCATGAAGGATCTGAACATATGACGTTCAACCGAATAAACCAACTAGCATCAACTACAAGGAGTAATCAACACTACTAGCAACCCAACGGTACCAATCTGAGGTTTTGAGACAAAGATTGGATACAAGAGATGAACTAGGGTTTGAGAGGAGATGGTGCTGGTGAAGATGTTGATGGAGATTGACCCCCTCCCGATGGGAGGATCGGTGGTGATGACGATGGTGACGATTTCCCCCTCCCGGAGGGATGTTTCCCTGGCAGAACAGCTCCGCCGAAGCCATAGATTGGTTTCCGCCAAGGTTCCACCTTGAGATGGTGGCGCTTCGTCCCGAAAGCTTCCTCCTTATTTTTTCCAGGGCAGAGGACACCTTATACCAGAAGATGGGCATCGGGGGGATGCCAGGTGGCCCACGAGGCAGGGGCACGCCCTCCACCCTCGTGGACGGTGGGTGGCCCCCCTCTGGTGCTTTCTTCAGCCAATATTTTTAATATATTCCAAAACTGACTTTCGTGGAGTTTCAGAACTTTTGGAGTTGTGCAGAGTAGGTCTCTAATATTTGCTCCTTTTCCAGCCCAGAATTCCAGCTGCCGGCATTCTCCCTCTTCATGTAAACCTTGTAAAATAAGAGAGAAAAGGCATAAGTATTGTGACATAATGTGAAATAACAGCCCATAATGCAATAAATATCGATATAAAAGCATGATGCAAAATGGACGTATCAGCCGGCTTACAATCTGCCTTATAACTGTCTGTCGGCTTAAAATTTGGCTTATAATCTGCCTTGTCATCAATGAAATACCAAGTCCCAGCCGGTCATATCTCCAGCCGGGTCATATCGCAGGGTATATCCCCGACATTAGCCCCCAGTTTAATTTGGATTTATCCATGTTAAACTGATCCTGCAAAATAAACACAAAACAAACTTGACAAGTTGTGCTCCGGGTTAAAAATTCTCGTAAGCCGGCACCTGATCATCCTTAATTCCAATTTTCATTTCCTTCTTCTAGAAAATCTGGGTCAATAGGCCAGCTTCATAACCAATTTGCTGACGTTGGTTTCTCAAAGAGAAAAAAGGTGAAGAATAATTCATTTGACTCAGCTCCCAATGCTTAACAAAAATATTGGTCTTTGAAATACTCATCTGATCTTCAGCCGGCTTAAAGATGAAAAACTTGCCGGTTTATCATTGCCAAATTTCCGACTTGTAAATATTGATGGCACCGGGTCGAAATTGTTGTTAACATCAAGCTTGAAAATGTACCTCCCTTATATGCATATCACTTGTAGCCCCAAGTCTTAAGAAGGGAGCTTAGTAACCTCTTAAGACTTGCTTTAATATAAATGTCACAACCTTGAAGAAATACGGGTTGTTCATATAATGCACTAGTCATAAACTGAATATTCCACATATGTAGCCCCCAAGTGCCGGGTTGTCATGCTTGCAGCAACCTGAGACTTGTAATTGCCTTAAGCTCGTAAAAAACTTCCACCAACATAGCCCCCAAGGGACGGGTCATTATGCAATAATGAGCAGGGACTTTGTAGATATGATCATGTAGACTTGAACAGCAACGTGTAGCCCCCAAGGTCCGGCTTAGTAAGATAATACTGAGCTGGGACTTTATATATACTTCATTGAAAATAACATCATATGATGTAGCCTCCATCGTGGGGCTTGAACCCACGACCACAAGGTTAAGAGCTTTGTATTCTACCAACTGAGCAATGAACCCTTCAATATAATGGATTAAGGTTTGTGTACCTTGAATTTTTGACAGGCGCAATTGGTAACCCCCAAGGGCCGGCTTATTACAATGTGATGAGTCGGGTCTTCAATAAGGCAAGTAAAAATGACTTTGCATTAGCCCCCAAGTGCCATGGTGCATGCTGGCAGTGACATGGGACTTTGCATATTTGATGTAATCTCAACTTGAATAATGTAGCCCCCAAGTGTTGGGTTGTAAGCCTGCAGAGACTCGGGACTATTCCTTCCATTGTAGAATAAATCATATCCATTGATAAAATAATAGCCATTGCGCTTAAAGCGACTTTGAAAACCTCAATCATAATACTGGTTATTGATAACCATAATAAAAATCCAGCCATGTTGGCTATTCAAGATTTGAATAATATAATCCGTCGTGTGTGTTGACCCGTAGGCATGCAATATCATGATTTTGATTGCTCAAGGCAAAAATATCCCGGCAACTTATAGTCTGCTATCAGGGCGGGTTATTTACCCAATATGCTCAATTATGAGTCATATAGTTAAGGCTACATGGCCTGAATTGTCTCAAGCCATATGTTAATATGGCATAAATATATGAATCCCAAAAAATGCTCAGGAAAAGATAACGAATCAAAATCGAGAAAACGAGGCTTTCATAGGCCGGCAAGCCTAAAGCTCCAAGGCTTTCATGGGCCGCCAAGCCACTGAGTTAACCTTTTACACTTTGTGAATCCGGCCTCACATGACCGCTGGTTTAACGTTGACAAGTTCAGGGTCTATGTAGATTGACTGTCAAGAGTTCGGGTTGTCATTCCAGGATTACCCGGGCGGAGTGGCAGATTCTACAAAGCAGGATAACCCGGAATGTTTTGGTGAATACACCTGGTGTTCCAACCAGTTCACAAGGGTAGTAACACTATGTTCTCTTTGGTGAATACACCTATGTTTGAACAGGAAGCCCCCAAGTGCTTTGTAAGCATGGCGTATAAGCCGGACCAAGAGGGATATTCACAGCTATGCTCAATGAGCAAGAAGCCCCCAAGTGGTTTGTGGCATTTTAGCCGAATCAAGAGGGATATTCACAGCTACGCTCAATGAGCAGGAAGCCCCCAAGTGATTTGTAAGTGTGGCGTATTAGCCGGATCAAGAGGGATATTCACAACTATGCTCAATGAGTAGGGAGCCCCCAAGTGATTTGTAAGTGTGGCGCATTAGCCGGATCAAGAGGGATATTCACAGCTTTGCTCAATGAGCAGGAAGCCCATAAGTGACCATCATAAGATAAGCCCATAAGACAGGATGCCCATGTTTGAACCGCACATCATGTCAGCAAGTTCTCTTTGGCAACCTTTAATTTTTCTGAGAACTCGAACTTGCGAGAGATGGATTCTTTTGAGCCGGAATTGTAAAACGGATATTGAGAGCTTCATAGCTTTATGAGAGGCAGATTTCCCTTGAACCAGATTTTAAACCAAAATCTTCATTTTGAGCCAGAAATTTTTCTGACGGCCTTTAAATTTCATCAATATGGCAGCAGCCTCCGGGACCGGGTTAACTTCCCCTTCAACGTTCCGGGGTTCTCGAATTCACGGAGACAGGCCAATTCCGCCGAGTCATGTCATTGTAGCCCCTGAGTTTTAAGACTACTCGAGGAGTTGGCTTGAGACTCTCCATACTTCACCGTGATATGAACCGGCATATAGTTGAACAGCAGATTGCTGAAATATGTTGAATCCCAACGGGTTATAAAAGACCATGTCCACTGATCCATCCGATGTATGCAAGTTCCATAGTTTAATGGCCGCCTTTGCCATTATGAATTCTGCATAAGAATTTGCACAAACGAGAGTAATTGTTCTCATAGAAAATAAAAATGCATTAATAGAAACTTAACAGGATGGATTTCACCTGACATGTTTGACCGAAAATTATCAGCCGTAGGGTTGCAGCAATGATGACAAAGGTGGCAGCTAAAAGCACAGCACTGGGCGGCTCAGAAGTGATCCTCCGGGTCATGTTGACCCCTTTTTTTTTAAATCCGACCCCTTTCTTCAGGCAGCAGCCAGCAGGAGAACATGCAACAGCGCAGCAGCTTAGGGAGAAAACCAAGTGGGGGCAACTGGGGTAGCAGTTCTGAGGCGAGGTGAGGCAGAGTCGGCTGGTGACTCGAGTTGGGGTGGCTCTGAAGCGAGGTGAGGGCCAGTCGACCGTGGGCTCACGAGGGGCAGTCTGCGGCTCAAGCGGCGCTCGACACGAGGAAACCCGGAGGAGCGGGGCGGCTCTCCAGCAGCAGCTCGACGCAGGGAAACCCGGAGGTGCGGGGCGGCTCTCCAGCAGCGGCTCGATGCAGGGCGACTTGGTGCGGCTCGGCGCCAACTCCGGCAGTGAGGCGGAGGAGGCCATGGAGGCATCTCTGGCAGGTGGAAGTGAGCGGCGGCTCAGCAGCAGATTGCCCTGCGTAGGCCAGGGCAGCTCAATGCTGCTGGTGGTTCAAGACGTCCCGACAAGGCGGTTCAGTGTGGTATGGATCGGCGAGGCGAGGCGAGGGGGCAGAGCCGGCACTGGCGGAACCGTGCGAGTGCGGGCCTGACGAGACGCAGCAACACGGGCGCGTAGCAGGTGCGTACAGAAGTTGTGGACGTCGAAGCGTATGGAGCCGGGGCGGCTCAGAGGCGTACCAATGATGATTTGGAGTGGAGCGCAGTAAGAGCATCAACAACAGACGCCTCAAACGACGCGCGCGCGTGGTAAGCCCAGCTTTTAGTGCGTGGCGGGGTGGTTTGCCGCGCTCCGCTTTGCCGCGTGCTTCTCCACACTTCCTCTTCCTCTCTTCCTCTCCCTCTCTGCCACGCGCCGCTCCAGCACCCCGCCACCGACATGCCGCCATGCTGCCGCGCCGCTGAGGAGCGTTCGGCTACCGCGGCATCCGCCTGCACCCCAACGGCTGCTACACCGCGGAGATACGCTCTGGCGAACTCCGGCTCGGCCTCGGCACGTACGAGACGGCGCGCGAGGCTGCCCGCGCGTACGACGCGGCGGCGTGGCGCCTAGGCCGGCCGCGCGGCCAGATGAACTTTCAAGATGTGTACACGCTCCAGCAAGCGCTCAACCTCGCCCCTCTGCCTCGTCTGAACATGGCGGAAGACCGTGCGGAGCACGCCAAGCGGCAACGCCGCCTCCTCGTCGCCCAGGAGGACGAGCGGGTCATGGCGGAGTGGCGCCAGCGCCACCCGGAGGACGCCGCCTATGAGCAGGCCTACTGGGCAAGGCGCCGCGAGGAGGACACGCGAAGGCCCGCAAGACGCGGTTGGAAAGGCGTCAGCGGAAGGCGTTGGCGAATGCGCAGTCCGACATCGTTGCAGCAGGTGGGCAGTCGTTCTTCGCGCCGAACGATGATCGGTGGCTGGACATCTGGCGAGACACCTCGGACGACACCGCCGAGGATGATAATGGTGATGATGATAGCGACTTAGAGTAGTTTCTATCTAGTTGCGTCGTAGTTTATCTATGCTTTCGAACTATCTATCTAGTTGCACCGATGTAAAACACCTTTGTATCGTTTTTTATTTATGCAATCTATCTAGTTTTTATTTTATCTATGCGTTTGAAAATTAAAAAAATGTTGTGTGTGCGCTGCATTTTTTGCGTGCTGCATTTTAGCACGGCTGCTGGAGCGAGCGCAGCGCGCCGCGCCAAACCAGGCGATGGGCGCGCGCTAAAGCTGTTTTTTGCGCGCGCCGCGTTGGGCGCCTGTTGGAGATACTCTAACAGCCGCGCTAAACTAGCGCCGCGCCGCAAATTAGGCCGTTTTAGCGCGCGTGCAACGCGGCGGGTCGATCTAGCGGGCATGCAAAAACGGCGCGCGTGCTATAACGGGTTGGGCGCGCGGTTGAAAACACTTACCCGCGCGGCGTATTTCGGGCACCAGCTATAGCGTGCGGCACACTCGAGCGCTCGCGCCGCACTCTCTCCTCTCCTCGTCCTACGCGGCGCGGCGCCGCCCTGCCACCCACCCATGGACGCGCACACCGGCGCCCCGCTCACCCCGCTGTACAGCCGTGACCCCCCCGCCGCCGCCGCAGCCGCAGCCGCCGGAAACCCTAGCGCGGGAAGCGCTGGCGTCGCCACCACCGGAGCTCCGCCGAGCGTCGGCCTCTTGCGCAGCCTCTTCTTGCCGCCGTGGATGACCACGGCGCCGGGTGGCGTCGCGCCAGCGCCGTCCCGTGCCGCCGCCGCTCCGTCGAAGAAGGTCCCCAATGCGGCGCGGACGAAGAAGGGAAAAATATCCGCGAAGAAAAACAAGGCAGCGGACGGCTCCGACACCACGAAGGCGAGGGGAAAGAAGTTTGCAGGGCGTTCGACGACCGCGACGGCTACCGAAGCACCGGCGAGCTCCCTCGTTGAGCCAGCCGCCGACGCGCACCACGTGTTCGACGAAATGCCCCCAAGGTGAAAAATTTCCAACTTTTCTTTTCTTCTTATTTTTTCAATGCATCATCATCACATATAGATAGCTTATTTGAATTGTTTAATAAACTTTGTAGTCTCAACGATGATGCATACATGTCCACTATGGGTGTTGGGTCCAACAATTCGCATTGGTCTCAAACCAATGACATCCATTTCGAAGACCATGAGTTTGAGGTGGACGAGGAGGGTGAGGGAATTGTCGAGGCGCCGAAAGGAAGAGCGGGCAATTACTCAACCAACGATGACAAGTCACTATGCCATACTTATTTGCAACTGTCGAGGGATCCATCCATTGGAGGTGATCAAAGTAGAGACGTGTATTGGGGGCGAATGAAAGAACACTTTGATGCTCACAACTTGAGCGTGATGAGGAGAGGGAGGAAGATTCATCTTCGGAGGCGGAAGAGTCATCTTCGAAAGATGAGGATGAAGACGAAGACGAGGAAGATGAAGATTGATGTGTCTTTCATGTCTTGAACTTTAGTTTGCATTTGAACTTGGTTGGATGAACTTGTGGGCATGATTTTGAACTTGTGGGCATGAACTTTTATTCGTCAACTTGTTTGTGTCAAATTTCACATGTTCATTTTTGTCCAAAATATCATATATGCAAAACGCCCGGCGAGTCGCGTGCGCTGTATTTTTGCACTCTGCTGGAGCGGCGCGCGCGTGCTGCATTATAGCGCGGCTGCTGGAGCCAGCATAGGCGGGCGCGCAAAACCAGCCGCAGTGCGCGCGGTAAACATGTTTTTTGCGCGCGGCGCTTAGCGCGGCTGTTGGAGATGCTCTAACTGGCTCAGAGAAACGCGGGGTAGCCGGCCTTGGTGAAACGGCACGGCGCGAATCAGCGCGGAAGGCCGTGCGTGGGGGCGGCTCATGGCACGGCCAGCTTTGACGAGGTTGCAACGAGCGAGGAAGCAGGGGCTTGATCCAGCGGCAGCTCGGCAAATTTGATGGAGGTGACCCGCCGCGCAGCCGGAGACGCGGCAGTAGTGGAGGCGAGGCAAAGTGAAAGCGAGACGGGCCATGGCTGCCGAGGTTGAGTCCGGGACCTCCTCACCCTCATTGGATCCCCCTCCTTTTTTTCTCTTTTCTTGCTGATTCATGGTATTTTGACTTTTGACCACTTGCATATTAGCAATACTTAGCACCACGTTGATTTGATGGATTGTCCCCATCGGCTGGTGTGGACGCGGAGGATCATGCGGCAGCTGCTCCTTTTTCTATTAGATCTTTCTTTCATAGCAAAGCCGTACTATAGTACTGCCACACCATGCACTTGATCCTGATACAGTTTGAGATTTGACACAGTGCACTACGGTCGGCCGGCTCGAAACTTGATCCGGTATGCCTCAGACAGAGTAGCAGTTGGACAGGCCACTGTACACATGAAGACTATGGCAGAAATTCTTGCAGGCCTCGAGCTAGCAACTTGCGGCGGCGCACGAAATTGATCTGGCGACTTACCCACGGCAGCATGTGCGCGTGGAAAGGGCTGGGCCGGGTTGCAGCGGAAATAACTCAACGCATGTCAAGTCCATAAGGGCGGCTCGACCACAAACTGAACCGGTCTAGCGCGACTGTTGTGATGAAGACGATGGCAATTTGTAAACAGGCCAAGTGAGCTCACAGGCGGGAAGCGGAGGGTGCGGCCAGCTCATCCTCGACGCGGCAAGTCAAGTGCAACACGACGGGTCAAGCGCGAGGCGGCTCAGATGCAGGACGGCGGCATTTTGTGAGGGAACATGGCCGGCTCGGGGTTCTCACCACAGCAGTAAACTTGGCCAGCGGCTGATTGGGTCCTGGCCATGGCAGAGGTGACTCGTCCACGACGGCGACTTGCGGAAACCGCGACAGAAGCGGTGCGCAGCCGTGGTGGGCTTGGGAGTGCGCCACCGCGGAACAGGGACCGGCCATCCACGAACGGCGGCTCAAGGTCGCAGACCGGTAGCTCACTGTTGCAGCAGATGCGGCACGAGGAAGGCAATGGCACTTGAAGAATATGCGGCCAGAGGAGGAAAGGCATAGAAGCAACTCAGGCTGCGGTGCCCGCGGTGAGCCACATTGGAGGTAGACGAGCAAAACACGGCGAGACCAGGCAACCGAATCTAGGTTGTGGCTGTATCTGTTTTCTAGGTGGTAGGCGTTACGTCTGCTTCTTTCTTTTTCTCTGCCTTTTTTCTTAGTTGTTGATGGTTACATGGTGAACCAGAAATGAGATGGCGACTATCGGCGTCCTGGGAATGGGGGTCCCCAGACTTGCCTGCCTGCGGCCCACAGCGTGGCTTCGCTAGCAGCCCTGTACGGCCCATCTTCATCAACAACCGCTCAAGACCCTCGCGAGGGGCCAAGCCTCGCGAGGCAGATGACATAAGACCTCCTCGGGTCAGCCTCACTAGGCTGGCTCGCGAGGGGCAGAGAGATCAAGGCAAGGTGTCGGTGTTCTGGGAACGAGGGTCCCCAGACTTGCCTACCTGCGGCCCACGGTGTGGCTGTGCTGGCAGGCCTGTACGGCCCATCTTCATTAACAAGGCGTTCAAGACTCTCTTGAGGGGTCAATCCTGGCGAGGCGAACGACACAAGACCTCAGGAGCGACCTCACCAGGTTGGCTCGCGAGGAGTGGAGAAATCAAGGCAGGGTAAACCTCGCGAGGTTCTCGTGACGTGAGCCATGACAATCGAGACCAGGCGCGCGCCAGGCGGGCGCCAGCGCGCACAGTGTCCTTGTTTCCCCTTTGATGCTAAGGGGGCAAGCGCGGGCACAGAGTACCGAGGCATCAAGCAAAGGTTTCCATATCGGTGCAACGAGACCAAGACCAGGAGGATGGCAAGACGGAGGTCACCATGGAGCCCATAGAAGCGTCACCACCAGAGCCTTTTGCAGGCGAAGACCGCTTTTATTTGGATAAGCTGTAATAGCTGTCCCCTTTCAAATTGGCCGTTGTTGGCTCCCTTCCCGCTCAATATTTGTGAAGAAGACCAGGGCCTATATAAGTAGAACTAGCCACCACCGTAGGTGAGGACTCATTAAAAAGAGAACTCATTCAGAGGCATCTCATCTGATCTTTAGCCAACCCTTAGCCACTCACCAAGCACAAGAACACGTCAACCTCAGTAAGATGTTCTTCCCCTTGTACTATTCATCATCAGCCCAAGAGGCAATCCACCACCATCACACTGGAGTAGGGTGTTACACCACAACGGTGGCCCGAACGAGTATAAATCTTGCGTCTTTGTGTTGTGATTTCGCCGAGTTCGTCCGCGAGATCTTAGCAAGCTAGGGCGCGGATCAGTATGGAGGAAAGAACTTCGCGCGCACCCCAGAGTTCGAACCTTAAGGGTTTTGCCAGAACCTGTGATCTGACATTTGGCGCGCCAGGTAGGGGTGCGCCGAAACTTCCTTTCCATCGCTCCGTGTCCAGTTGCTCCGTCGTCTCCATGGCGGACGCTCGCCGTGCTCGTGCTGAGCGTCGGGCTGCCCTTGCCACCCGCGTTGCTCAGACGGCTCCCGTCGGCGGGCCACCTCGTCGTTCCCCATCGCCTGCCGCCAACACCGCTACCGGCCCGGCGGGGAACGAGCAGCAAGCATTCTCGCTGCACCCCTCGGTGCGGTGGGACGGCCGCACCGCCACCCTGTCGCCGACTCCCGCTGGTTCGTCGTCCCACGCTCGCCGCGCTCCCATGGACGCACGGGCCACGCTTCTCATGGCGCACGAGCTCCTGCGCTACCGCCCGGTCGACGACCTCTACGAGGACTGGCACGACCACATCGCCGAGATAGTCCGCACTGCAGGGGGCTCCCCTGCGCCGTCCCTCTCTCCGCCTCGCCCTCCGCCAGCTATGAACGACGTAGCCCACAGAGCACCTCTGCACTAAGACGGCGCTCTGGCGCCAAGGCGTGCGCCTCCACGACGTGACCCGCCGCGTCCGGCGCCTATGCATGAAGAAAGAAGCTGTCAAGAAGTCCCTTGACCGCAAGGGAACGCTCCGCCACTCCTCGCACCACCGCGCCAGGATTGTCTGCCGCGGCCGGGCCACGTGCAGCTTGCCGAAGCGACGCGTGGGCTTCAAGACCAGGCTCCGCCTCCAAGACGAGCCCTGGTGACCACGGCCGGCTACCGCAACTTCACTCCCGAGCTACGTAGCGTCGCCTGGCTGGGCAAGTTCAAGCCAGATTTGCCTCATCGCTACGACGGCACCCCCGACCCCATGAAGTTCCTGCAGCTCTATGAGCTGAGCATTAACGCGGCCAACGGCGACGAGAAAGTCATGGCGAACTGGTTCCCTATGGCCCTCAAAGATGGCGCCCGTTCTTGGCTCCTGAATCTGCCTCCAGGCTCGATTTCCTCGTGGGACGAGATGCGCGACCGCTTCATCGCCAACTTCCAGGGCACTCGCGACCGCCCACTGTCCATGGGAGACCTGCATCGTGTCAAGCAACAACCAGGAGAGACCCTCCAGAAGTACATCCAGCGCTGCAACAACGTCCGTCTCAAGATCCCCAAGGTCACGGACGAGGCCATCATCTCCGCATTCTCTGATGCGTCCGCGACGTCAAGATGAAGGAGGACCTCGCTATCCATGAGGAGTTGTGCACATCTCAGGAGCTGTTCAACCTGGCGTCCAAGTGCGCTAGAGCTGAGGAAGGGCGCCTCTCCCTCCTTGAGCTCCTGGCTACGGACACAGAGGAGAAGAAAGCCAAGGCCAAGGACGTGAAGTGCAAGGGAGCAACCGTGCTCGCGGCGGAGCCGGACACCAAGCGCGGTAGAGATCAACCCGAGTCATCCAAGAGCAGCCAACCATTCTGCGCCTTCCACAACTAGCACACCCACAACACCAACGACTACCAAGAGCTTAGGGACATTCGAGAAGGACGCTTCGGTCGACGCCCCGAGCGCAACGACCGGGGCTACGACCGAGGAGGAGGACATGGTGGCGGACGCTGGGACGATCGTGGCCCGCGCCAGGAGTGGCACGACCGGCCTCGTGAGGACCGCTGGCAGGATCAGCCTTGCGAGGGCGCCTGGAGGGACCAGCCTCGTGAGGATCGTCCTCAGGGCAACGCTGGCCTTCCTCCGCTGCCGCCATCACCAAGAAGGAATGATGATCACCATCAAGACGAGGGGGTTGGGGGCCTCCAGGAGCCGCGTGCCATCGCTTGCATCTTAGGCGGAGCACAAGCCCCAGCCTCGCAGCGTATCTTCAAGCAGTTTGCTCGTGAAGTGAATGCAGTCCTCCCCAAGCTTGAGGCCACACGCCCGCTCAGGTGGTCCCAGTGCGCCATCACATTCAGCTCAGCGGACCAGCTCAAGTGTTCTGCTACCGCAGGCGCCCTCCCGATGCTCTGCTCCCCAGTCATCAGCAACGTGCAAGTCACCAAAACCCTCATCGACGGTGGCGCAAGGCTCAACGTCCTGTCTGTCGACATGTTCGACAACCTCCAAGTGTCGTATGATCAACTTCAGCCTACCAAGCCTTTCTCAGGAGTGACCGACGGCTCCACCACACTGATAGGGCAGGTCCTCCTCCCTGTCACCTTCGGAGAACACAAGAACTACCGCACCGAGCTCATCAACTTCGATGTTGCGCACATCCGTCTACCATACAATGCCATCCTCGGGTATCCAGCCCTGGCCAAGTTCATGGCAGTGACCCATCATGGCTACAATGTCCTCAAGATGCCGGGCAGCGGCGGAATCATCACGGTCCCATGTGAAGAAAGAGATGCGGTGTGCTCCCTCGAGCGCGCCTTTCAAGCTGCAGCCATCAACGACCCTGACAGCAAGAGCGAGGGCCCTCCTGAGGCCATCCCCAAGAAGAAGAAGAAGAAGCTGCATCATGCAGGACCTCAGGAGGATGGCATCGCGACAGGACCTCGTCGGGATCAGCGCCTGCTCTAGGGGCGCCTCCCTCCATCGCATACGAAGGCGCGCCCGGCGCCCTTCTCGGGCAGGGCTCGGGGGCTCTCTTCTGGAGGGCCTCAAACCTTGCCAACATCACGAGGGAGGCACTCGGGCACCACATGGAGGCGTGCCACGCGGCATGCTTCCCTCAGGAGGACACAGGGCGAGGAGCGCCCACCGCTCAGAAGTTCATCACCAAGACCACTCAGGAACTGCAAAACGCAAGGGCCATGCGCGGCGACCGCCGCTCACCAGGTGTAGCTCCCCATCCAGGAGAGGATGCCGGGCTGCGTGTCTGCAGCGACATCCCAGCGCACAACAGGACCGCATCTCAGGAGCCCTTCTGGCCTTCATGCGTGGGCCGCTGCGAGGGTCCACCGCACAGCTACGTTCACATGCCTTTTGTCCTGCCGAGCGTGTCGTCCGCCTATCAACGCAACTTGCGGCGCGTCCTGGCGACTCAGGAGGCTAGGCACCATGCCGTCCTGGCAGAGATGGAGAAGGTCCTCAAGGAACTGCCTGGGCCCCCAAAGCCTCTCGAGGCTCAGGACCCCGGTGGCTCGTGAGGAACGACCCCTCCGCCGCGTACCTTCAGCTGCTCCGACATCCCTTCATCAACAGAACCAGGTGACACTTTCCAAGTTTATTTAGCTGGGAGTGCCCCTCGGGCTGCATTATTCCCAGGCCACGTGGGTCCATCCCTGTGGCATGTATCCCTTTTTATTATGTCTTTAGCTTACCTTGCTGGGGGCGCCCCTCGAGCTGCATCAACCCCAAGCCACTCGGGACTGACCCAGTGGCATGTATCTTCCTTGCATTTACCTAAGCTTGTTCGCTTCCCATGCCTAACCTATCTATGACTGTCACCTGCTTGACTCTCGCCTCTCATGGGGGCCACTCACGCTGGCACGACGCTTGTGCATGGGTCCGTCCCTGCAACATCGACAAATCTGAGCGGCCGAGCTCTGGCTCGCGACACGCCCCGCGCACGTCACCTCACCAGGCCCTCAGTGCCTCCGCCTCCTCGCGAAGCAACCGGGCAGACTGACAACAATAATGGCAAACCATGTTTCTCCTTGTGCTGGTTCGCAGGATCTCATGAGGATGATAGCAGGCGGCACCGCGAGCTTCCTCTTCTCCCATGCAATCCGCTTGCACGTTAAAAGGGGGGCTCTTGAGCATCGTGACTCAGGAGCTCTTACTGGCTCTCCAGCCCTCACCCCTTGGCCTTGACCACGACACGTGACCTGGCATACCAGCGGCGGCTGAGCTCGCTCGAGGGCCGGGACCTGAGGACGTAGAGCGTAAAGGAGAGCGTAGAGAAGAGGGGAAGGCTCGCACATGGCGCGTCGCAAGGAATCGACTCCAAACCGCCAAGATAAGTCTCGCGCTCAGATTGACTAACCGTTGGAGCCTAAGGGTCACGCTTGCCGCAACCCTGTTGCCGCAGCCCTGTTGCGGCAACTATCGGCGTTCTGGGAACGGGTGTCCCCAGACTTGCCTACCTGCGGCCTGCGGCGTGGCTCAAGTGGGGGCCTAGCGTGGCCCAGCTTCATCAGCTCAATCTCAAGACCCTCGCGAGGGGCCAAGCCTCGCGGGGCGGATGATAGGAAGCTTCCTCAGGGGCAGCCTCATCAGGCAGGCTCGCGAGGAGGCGGAGAGATCAAGGCAGGGGAACCTCGCGAGGATCCCATGACGCAAGCCATGATGATCAAGACCTGGCGGGCGCCGGCCCGCGCAGTGTCCTTGTTTCCCTTTCAGTGCAAAGGGAGTAAGCACATGCCAAGGCATCGGGCAAAGGTTACCATTCCAGTGCAACGAGACCAAGACCAGCAGAGCGGCAGGACGGAGGTCACCGTGGAGCCCAAGACGGCGTCATCACCAGTGCTTTTGGCAGCCGAAGACCACACCTTTGGTCAGGACAACTTGTACTAAATGTTCCCCTTTAAAATGGCCAATTGTTGGCGCCCTTCCCGCTCATTATTTGGGGAGAGGCCCAGGGCCTCTATAAATAGGGCTAGCCACCGTAGGAACCACGAGAACAACGGACGACAAGGCCGGACAAAGCCGAGGGAGAGAGAGAGATCCGGACCAAGTAGAACACACCGCACCAGCTCAAGAACACCTCTCGCGAGGCCATTCTTCCCCTGTACTGTTCATCATGAGCCCCTGAGGCAATCCACCACACCACACACTGGAGTAGGGTATTACACCACAACGGTGGCCTGAACCAGTATAAATCTCGTGTCCCTTGTGTTGTTCGTCGCTTCCAGCTTAGATCACACGAGGAGATGAGATGTAGATCGGTAGGGGAGAGATCTCCGCACGCACCCCAGAGTTCGAACCTTAAGGGTCTACCGGAACCCGAAATCCAACATTTGGCGCGCCAGGTAGGGGTGCGCCGGAACCTTTCTTCCACTGTTCGCGTGTGTTCTTCCGTCGTGTCCATGGTTGACGCTCGTCGGGCTCGCGCCGAGCGCCGGGCTGCTCTCGCCACCCGCTTCGCCCAGACGGCGCCCGTCGGCGGACGCCCTCGTCGTTCCCCGTCGCCTGCCGCCACCGGCCCGGCGGGGAACGAGCAGCAGGCCTCGTCCCAGCATCCTTCGGTGCGGCGGGATGGCCGCACCGCCACCCCGTCGCTGACTCCAGCTGGTTCATCGTCCCATGTCGCGCTGCTCCTGGCAAGAGAGCTCCTGCACTACCGCCCCGTCGACGACCTCTATGAGGACTGGCTCGCCCGCATCATTGAGCTCGTTAGCGCCGCAGGGGGCTCCCCCTTACCGCCCCTCTCGCCGCCTCGCCCTCCATTCCGTGTAGGGGGCGAGGATCAGGAGGCGCCTCCACCACCTCCTCCCCAAGAAGGCACCCTGGCTCCAAGGCGCGCAGCCCCAGGGCGAGACCCTCCACGTCCGGCGCCTGCGCAGCAAGAAGGGAGCTGCCAAGAGATCCCTCGTCCCCAAGAAGGTGCTCACGCGCTCCCAGCGCCGGCGCGCCAATATCGCGTCCCTGCGCCCCCACGACAAGACCCCGCACTGCTCCAAGCGGCGGCACGTGGTAATCCCCAGGAGCAAGCTCGGCGCCAGCAAAGGGCGCCGGTGGCCACAGCAGGCTGTCGCGCCTTCACCCCCCGAGCTACGCGGCGTCACATGGCCAGGGAAGTTCAAGCCTGACCTGCCCCCTTGCTACGATGGCACGACAGCCCCGCGGAATTCCTACATCGAAGCCGCCAACGGAGACGAAAAGGTCATGGCGAACTGGTTTCCCATGGCGCTCAAGGATGGCGCCCGCACCTGGCTCCTGAACCTGCCTCCCAGCACGATCTCCTCCTGGGGCGATATGCTCACCCGCTTCATCGCCAACTTCCAGGGCACCCGCGACCGGCCCCCGGCCGTGAGCGACCTGCGCCGCATCAAGCAACAGCCAGGGGAAACCATGCAGAAGTACATCCAGCGCTTCAACAACACTCGCCTCAAGATCCCCAGGGTGACTGAAGAAGCCATCATCTCCGCTTTCTCCGATGGCGTGCGTGACATCAAGATGAAGGAGGAGCTAGCAATCCATGAAGACCTGTGCACATCCCTGGAGCTGTTCAACTTGGCGACCACGTGCGTCAGGGCTGAGGAAGGGCTCCTCTCCCCCCTCGAGCTCCCGGAAACTGACCCAGAAGAGAAAAAGCTCAAGGCCAAGGACGTGAAGCGCAATGGGGCTGCCGTGCTTGCAGCGGAACCATACACCAAGCGAGGCAGGGATCAGCCTGAGTCATCCAAGGGCAGCCGATACTACGTGTACCACGACCTCCACACCCATAACACCAACGAATGTCAAGAGCTCAGGGCCGTGCGAGATGGGCGAATCGGCCGACGCCCCGACCACAACGACAGGGGCTATGGCCGAGGAGGAGGAAGAGGTGGCGGACGATGGGAAGACCGTGGCCCTCGCCAGGGGTGGCGTGACCGACCTCGCGAGGATCGCTGGCAGGACCAGCCTCGCGAGGGAGGCTGGAGGGATCAGCTTCGTGAGGATCGACCACATGGCAACGCAGGCCTTCCTCCTCTGTTGCGACCGCCAAGGAGGAATGAAGACCAACATCAAGACGAGGGGGCTGGGGGCTTCCAGGAGCCACGCGCAATCACTTGAATCTTGGGTGGCGCCCAGGCCCCAGCCTCATAGCGCATCTTCAAGCAGTTTGCTCGCGAGGTGAATGCAGTCCTCCCCAAGCTTGAGGCCGCGCGCCCTCTCAGGTGGTCTACGTGCGCTATCACGTTCAGCTCAGCAGATCAGCTCAAGTGTGCGGCAATGGCTGGAGTCCTCCCGATGCTTTGCTCCCCAGTCATTAGCAATGTGGAGGTCACCAGGACCCTCATTGATGGCGGAGCAGGACTCAACATCCTGTCCGTCGAGATGTTCGACAATCTCCAAGTGTCGTACGATCAGCTTCAGCCGACCAAGCCTTTCTCAGGAGTCACTGATGGTTCCACTGTTCCAATAGGGCAGGTTCGCCTTCCAGTCACCTTCGGACAGCGCAACAACTACCGCACCGAGCTCATCGACTTCGACGTCGCTCACATTCGCATGCCGTACAATGCCATCCTCGAGTACCCAACCCTAGCCAAGTTCATGGCAGTGACTCACCATGGTTACAATGTCCTCAAGATGCCAGGAAGCGGTGGAGTCATCACCATACCCTGTGAAGAAAGGAACGCAGTGTGTTCACTTGAGCGCGGGTTCCAAGCCGCAACAATCGAAGACCCAGATCACAGGAGCGGAAGACTTCCCGAGGCGACCCTTAAGAAGAAGAAGGCTTCGCCTGGCCAAAGCCAAAAGGAAGCAGGCGCCTCCAGAGGCATTGCGTCAGGATTTGTGCCCGTTCAGGGAGCGCCACCCTCTGTCGCATAGGAAGGCGCACCCGACACCCTCCTTAGGCAGGGCTCGGGGGCTCTTTCTTGGAGAGCCACCGACTTTGCCAAGGTCACGATGGAGGTGCTCAGGCACCACTTGGAGGGGTGCTTTCAGGCACGTTTCCCTTAGGAAGGTACAAGGCAAGGAAGACCAAACCCTCAGGAGTTCATCGCAAGAAATACCCAGGAGCTACAGGAGTCGAGAGTCATGCGCGGCAGCCGCCGCTTGCCCACCGTAGCCCCACATCCAGGCGAGGATGGTGGGCTGCGCGTCTGCATTGACGTGCCAGGGCTCAACCGAGCTGCGTCTCAGGAGCGCCTCTGGCCTTCGCGCGTGGGGCGCTCCGAGGGACCACCTCACAACTACGTTCGCATGCCCTTCGGCCTGCCGAACGCGGTCGCCGCTCATCAACGCCTGCTGAGGAGTGTTCTGGAGACTCAGGAGGTCAGGCATCATGCAGTCCTGGCGGAGGTAGAGATGGCCCTCGAAGACCTACCCGTGCCCTCGGAGCCTCCCGAGGCTCCTGGGCCTGGGGGCTCATGAGGACCGACGTCTCCACCGTGCATCGGCCGCTTCTTTAGCATCACTTCATCTTCAACAACATCAGGTGACATCTTTCAAAGTTCCATTTTTAGCTGGGAGCGCCCGTGATCACCTCCCGAGTGATCACGGCCCGATAGCATAGCATGGCAGACGGACAAGAATGTAGGGCCACTGATGGAAACTAGCATCCTATACTAAGCATTTAGGATTGCAGGTAAGGTATCAACAACTGTAGCAACAATGACAGGCTATGCAACAGAATAGGATTAACCGAAAGCAGTAACATGCTACACTACTCTAATGCAAGCAATAGAGAGAAGGAATAGGCGTTATCTAGTGATCAAGGGGGGGGGCTTGCCTGGTTCCTCTGGCAAGAAGGAGGGGTCGTCAAGACCATAGTCGTACTGGGTAGCAGCGGCGTCGGTCTCGGTGTCTAGCGAGAGAAGAGGGGAAGAAACAATGAATACAATGCAAACAGATGCATATCGATGCATGACACAACAAGTAACGGTGTTAGGAGTGCCCTAACACAGTAGAAGGTGATATCGACAAAACAGGGGAAACATCCGGGAAAGTATCCCCGGTGTTTCGCGTTTTCGGACAGATGAACCACAGGGGGAGTGTTGAATGTTCGCTATTCTAGGGATGTGTGGCGGACGAACGGACTGCGTATTTGGATTCATCTCGTCGTTCTAAGAAACTTTCATGTACAAAGTATTTTCATCCGAGCTACAGATTCTTTTATATTAACTTTTAAAGATTTAAAACACTTTTAGGATTTATTTAATTATTTTAAACCAACATTATCCAGAATAGTGTTTGCTGATGTCATCATGATGTCAGCATGACGTCAACAGTCAACAGGGCGTTGACTTAGTCAAACTGATGTGTGGGTCCCGCATGTCATACACTATTTATTCTAATTAGGTTTAACTAAGCTAATTACTGCTTAATTAATTAACACTAGTTAACTAGGTTAATTAAACATAATTAATTAAGTTAGTTAATATATTAATTTATTTTATTTTTTAAATCGTTCTGGGCGTAGGCCCCGTTTGTCATAGGCCTATAGGGGCCTAACGGGTTCGGGCGAGCAGCGGGGCGGGGCACCCGAATGGGCGCGAGCCCGAAGGGCGCTGGGAGCGCACGGTGCATGCCGGCACCGGCGGCCAGGGCCAGGGGTGGCAGCGGAGGGATGGCTGGGGCGAGCAGTGGCTGCGGCGACGCGTGCGGTGGGCAGTAGAGCAGAGAGGCCGGCGAGCGGGGCGGCTGCGACGTCGGCTGGAGGTGGTGGCGCGGCCAGAGCGGAGCGGGAGCCGCGGCGGGGCAAGGACGGTGTGGGTGCGGCCATGCAACAAGGCGAGGAGCGAGGCGGCGTGATACCTCTCCAACGTATCTATAATTTTTGATTGTTCCATGCTATTATATTATCTGTTTTGGATGTTTATGGGGTTTATTATACACTTTTATATTATGTTTGGGACTAACCTATTAATCGGAGGCCCAGCCCAAATTGTTGTTTTCTTGCCTATTTCAGTGTTTCGAAGAAAAGGAATATCAAACGGAGTCCAAACGGAATGAAACCTTCGGGAGAGTTATTTTTGGAATGGAAGCAATCCAACAAACTTGGAATAGACGTCAGGGAAGCTTCGAGGAAGCCACGAGGTAGGGAGGCGCACCTCCACCCTCGTGGGCCCCTCGTGGCTCCCCTGACCGACTTCTTTCGCCTATATATGTCCATATACCCTAAAAACATCAGGGAGCAGAATAGATCGGGAGTTCCGCCGCCGCAAGCCTCTGTAGCCACCAAAAACCAATCGGAACCCTGTTTCGGCACCCTGTCGGAGGGGGGATCCCTCACCGGTGGCCATCTTCATCATCCCGGCGTTCTCCATGATGAGGAGGGAGTAGTTCACCCTCGGGGCTGAGGGTATGTACCAGTAGCTATGTGTTTGATCTCTCTATCTCTCATGTTCTTGATTTGGCACGATCTTGATGTATCGCGAGCTTTGCTATTATAGTTGGATCTTATGATGTTTCTTCCCCTCTACTCTCTTGTAATGGATTGAGTTTTCCCTTTGAAGTTATCTTATCGGATTGAGTCTTTAAGGATTTGAGAACACTTGATGTATGTCTTGCATGTGCTTATCTGTGGTGACAATGGGATATCATGTGATCTACGTGATGTATGTTTTGGTGATCAACTTGCAGGTTCCGTGACCTAGTGAACTTATGCATAGGGGTTGGCACACGTTTTCGTCTTGACTCTCCGATAGAAACTTTGGGGCACTCTTTGAAGTTCTTTGTGTTGGTTGAATAGATGAATATGAGATTGTGTGATGCATATTGTATAATCATACCCACGGATACTTGAGGTGACATTGGAGTATCTAGGTGACATTAGGGTTTTGGTTGATTTGTATCTTAAGGTGTTATTATAGTACGAACTCTATGATAGATCGAACGGAAAGAATAGCTTCGTGTTATTTTACTACGGACTCTTGAATAGATCGATCAGAAAGGATAACTTTGAGGTGGTTTCGTACCCTACAATAATCTCTTCGTTTGTTCTCCGCTATTAGTTACTTTGGAGGACTCTTTGTTTCATGTTGAGGATAGTTATATGATCCAATTATGTTATTATTGTTGAGAGAACTTGCACTAGTGAAAGTATATGAACCCTAGGCCTTGTTTCAACACATTGCAATAGCGTTTACGCTCACTTTTATACTTGCTACCTTGTTGTTTTTCTATTTTCATATTACAAAAACCTATATCTACCATCCATATTGCACTTGTATCACCATCTCTTCGCCGAACTAGTGCACCTACACAATTTACCATTGTATTGGGTGTGTTGGGGACACAAGAGACTCTTTGTTATTTGATTGCAGGGTTGTTTGAGAGAGACCATCTTCAACCTATGCCTCCCGCAGATTGATAAACCTTAGGTCATCCACTTGAGGGAAATTTGCTACTGTCCTACAAACCTCTGCACTTGGAGGCCCAACAACGTCTACAAGAAGAAGGTTGCATAGTAGACATCAAGCTCTTTTCTGGCGCCGTTGCCGGGGAGGTGAGTCCTTCAAGGTATATCTTTAGATCTTGCAATCTGTCAGCGTTCTGGGAATGGGGGTCCCCAGACTTGCGTGCCTGCGGCCTGCGGCGTGGCTCAAGAGGGGGCCCAACACGGCCCATCTTCATCAACACAAGACTCAAGACCCTCGCGAGGGGCCAGGCCTCGCGAGGCGGACGACACGGCGCATCCTCAGGCGTAGCCTCATCAGGCTGGCTCGCGAGGAGGCGGAGAGTTCAAGGCGGGGTACCTCGCGAGGTGCCCCTGACGTAAGCCATGACGACTCAGGGCACCAGGCGGGTGCCAGCGCGCGCAGCGTCCTTCTTTCCTCTTCGGTGCAAAGGGGACAAGCGCAGCCGCGGAGTACCGAGGCCTCAGGAAAAGGTTGCCACTTCGGTGCAACGAGACCAAGACCAGGAGGACTACGAGAAGGAGGTCACCACGGAGCCCAGCACGTCGTCATCACCAGAGCCTTTGGCAGGCAAAGACTGCTTTTGTCAGGATAGATGTACTCGCTGTCCCCCTTCAAATTAGCCCGCCATTGTTGGATCCCTTCCCGCTCAATATTTGGGAAGAGGACCAGGGCCTCTATAAATAGGACTAGCCACCCACATAGCAAGGGGTTCGGTTGGTTCATCTGGTTCGCAAGCAGAGAGAGAGAGTGAGAGAGAGGAAGGTGACTGAACTCCCCCTAGCAGTTCATCACCCCAGCCAAGAACAGACCCTCGCGAGGCTGTTCTTCCTTGTATTGTTCATCATCACCAACCCCAGGAGGCAATCCACCAACCACACACTAGAGTAGGGTATTACACCACAACGGTGGCCCGAACCAGTATAAATCTTGTCTCTCTTGCGCAGTTCTTTTAGTAGTTTAGTTCCTTACGAGACGGTGAGGTTGAAGGCGTAATCTCTGCGCGCACCCCAGTGTTCGAACCTTAAGGGTCTGCCGGAACCCAAAATCCGACATTTGGCGCGCCAGGTAGGGGTGCGCCGGAATTCGTCTTCCACCACTCCGCTCTCCTCCGACCATCGCATCCATGTCTGATGCTCGTCGGGCCCGCGCCGAGCGCCCGGCCGCCATCGCTTCTCACGTCGCCCAGACGGCCCCCGTCGGTGGGCGTCCTCGTCGTTCCCCGTCGCCCGCCGTCAACACCGCCACCGGCCAGGTGGGAAACGAGCGGCGAGCGCCACCCCAGCGTCCGCCCGCGCGACGGAGTAACTGCACTGCAACATCGACGCCTCCGGTCGTTGCGGCCCTCCTGGGCGGCTCACAGGCGCCGCCCACGAGTCACCACGTCAAGCCTTTTGCCCGCCAGGTTAACACCGCTTCCGCACGGCAGGGGGCTCCCCCGGACCGGGTGGCGCACGAGGACGGCCTGACCTTCAGCTCGGAGGACCACCCCACCAACCCGGTCGGCTCGGGCGCTCTCCCCCTGTTGTGCACCCCCACTATCTGCCAGGTGGCCGTCACCAGGACCCTCGTGGACGGCGGCGCGGGCCTCAGCGTGCTTTCGGTCGAGACCTTCAGCCTCCTCTGCATACCCCGGGAGCGGCTGTGACCCAGTCGATCCTTCTCCGGTGTCGGGGGCGGATCGTCAGACTCCCTGGGACAGATCTTGCTCCCGGTAACCTTCGGCACCTACGACAACTTCTGCATAGAGATGGTCGACTTCGACATCGCCCCCATCGGCCTCCCTTACAACGCCATCCTTGGCTACCCGGTGCTGGCTCAGTTCATGGCCGCCACTCACCCGGCATACAACCTCATGAAGATGCCCGGGAGCAGCGGTACCCTCGCCGTGCACGAGGACACCGGGGACGCCCTGCAAGTACTCAAGCTTGCCTTCAAGACGGCGGCATCGGCACGGCCCGTCGACGCAGAGACCCCTGAGCCCAAGGGGGCTGCGCACGCCAAGAAGAAGCAGTTGTTCACCCAGGACAAGCCAGAAACCAAGCAGATACCCGTCGACGAGGACGGGTCCTCAGGTGCCACTTTCACCATAGGCGCCAACCTCGAGCCTGAGCAGGAGGAGGCCTTGGTCAAGTTCCTGTGCGCGAATAAGAAGGTGTTTGCTTGGGAGCCCGATCAGCTGGTAGGGATCCCCAGGAGTGTCATCGAGCACCACCTCAACGTGTGCCCAAATGTGCGCCCCGTGAAGCAGAAGGCCAGGCGGCAGTCCACGGAGAAGCAGGCCTTCATTGCCCAAGAGACCCGCAAGCTTGAGGCCGCCGGGGTCATTCGCGAGGTCCGGTACCCGGGCTGGTTGGCCAACCCCGTCGTTGTGCCCAAGAAGGGGGGAAAGAACGCATGTGTGTCGACTTCACCAACCTCAACAAGGCATGCCCGCAAGATCCGTTCCCGCTCCCCCGCATCGACCAAATTGTCGATTCCACTACGGAGTGCAACCTGCTATGCTTCCTGGACGCCTTCTTCGGGTATCACCAGATCAAGATGGCCGTGGAAGATGTTGAGAAGACCGCTTTCTTGACCCCGTGCGGGGTATACTGCTATACATGCATGCCGTTCGGGCTGCGTAACGCAGGGGCAACCTTTCAGTGACTGATGCACATCACCTTGGGCCAGCAGCTCGAAAAGAATGTCAAAGCCTATGTTGATGACATTGTAGTAAAATCTCGGGAGGCCAAGACCCTGATACAAGACCTGGAGGAGACCTTCGCGAGCCTCGCCGCAGTAAACCTGTGGCTCAACCCAGAGAAATGTGTGTTTGGCGTCCCCTCGGGCAAGCTCTTGGGATTCCTCATGTCCCATCGTGGCATCGAGGCCAACCCCGAGAAAGTCAAGGCGGTCGAGGACATGAGTCCACCAAAGACCCTCAGAGAAATGCAGAAGCTCACTGGGCGCGTGACCGCGCTAGGGCGCTTCATTTCCAAACTGGGGGAGCGAGCGCTGCCTTTCTTCCAGCTGATGAAGAAAAAGGGGCCCTTTGAGTGGACTGAAAAGGCGGATAAGGCATTTCAAGATCTCAAGAGGTACCTGACCAGTCCCCCAGTCATGGTGGCTCCGCGCCCTCAGGAGCCCCTGCTGCTGTACCTCGCCGCCACACCCTACTCCGCCAGCACAGCCCTGGTGGCGGTGAGGGAGGAGCGCCAAGTCAAGGTCGCAGTGGCAGTCCGAGGCAGGACAAATCGGGAACAAGGAAAGCCTGCAGAAGCCACAACCGTAGCTGAGGAGGGTCGGCTGCCTAGGAATGCACCGGAGGCAGGAGAGGCCATCCGGCCGGACGGTCCACCTCCCGAGGCCACGTCGCCTCGTGAGGTGCCCGTACCTCCCGAGGGCGCAGCAACCCCAGATGCTCCCAGCCTTGTCGAGCACCCAGTTTACTTTGTTAGCACGGTGCTACGGAACGCGAGGGCACGGTACCCAATGCCTCAGAAGCTCCTCCTCGCGCTACTGGTAGCCTCGCGCAAGCTGCGTCACTACTTCCAGGCTCATCCCATCAAAGTCGTCTCATCATACCCCCTGGAGAGAGTGCTCAGGAGCCCTAACTCAGCCGGAAGGGTCGCTAAGTGGAACATAGAGCTGCAGGCATTCCAGCTCGAGTTCACTACAACCAGGGTCATCAAAGGAGCAGCGTTGGCGGATTTTGTGGCAGAATGGACGGAGGCACCAGGCCTCAAGGCCGACGAGGATCGGTCCCTCTCCCCGGGGAGCGAGGCGCCAGAAGGCTGGGTCATACACTTCGACGCGGCGTTCTCCAGACATGGTGCTGGGGCTGGGGCGGTGCTTATATCGCCCACTTAGGACAAGCTCTACTACGCTGTACAGCTCTGTTTCCAGCAAGGTGAAAAGGTCTCCAACAACATAGCGGAGTATGAAGGTTTAATAGCGGGCTTGAGGGCCGCAGCAGCCCTGGGGGTGAAACGCCTCACCATTAAGGGCGATTCACAGCTCCTTGTTAATTTCTCCAACAAGGTGTATGAGCCGAAGGATGAGCACATGGAAGCCTACCTTGCGGAGGTCCGCAGGATGGAGAAGCAGTTCTGGGGGTTGGAGTGGCAGCATGTGCCCCGTGGCACCAATCAGGAGGCCAACGACATCGCCAAGCGGGCGTCCAGGCGGTTACCTCAGGAGCCTGGCGTCTTCGAGGAGCGGCTCTTCAAGCCCTCAGCCTTGCCGTCATTGTCAAACACGGCTCAGCCTCGGGAGGAGCTCCCCCAGCCACCTGCCTCAGGAGCCCCGGTCTGTGGCCCGGCCTCAGGAGCACGCCTGCTCCTGACGATGGAACCTCAGGAGGGGTGCTGGATCACGGAGCTCTGGAGTTACTTAACACAAGGGACCCTACCAGAGAAGGAGGAGGAAGCGGAGCGTGTGGCACGGCAGGCCACGGCGTACTGCATCAAGGATGGAGAGCTCTACCGGAAGCGACCAAACGATGTATCCCTGCATTGCATCACCAGGGAGCAGGGAAAGGAACTGCTGGAAGACATACACGGCGGAAACTGTGGACACCATTCATCATCACGGACCCTCGTCGGCAAGGCGTTCCGCAGTGGGTTTTATTGGCCCACCGCACTCAATGACGCCGTCGAACTGGTGAAAGCTTGTGAGGCCTGCCAGTTCCACGCCAAGCAAATCCATCAGCCGGCAGGAGGCCTGCAGACTATACCCCTTTCATGGCCATTCACTGTCTGGGGGCTGGACACCCTGGGCCCGTTTCCTCGGGCGCCAGGGGGCTACCGCTACCTCTATGTAGCCGTAGACAAGTTCACCAAGTGGGCTGAAGTGGAGGCCGTCCGCACCATCCCCGCGGGTTCGGCGGTCAAGTTCATCAGGGGCATCATGAGCCAGTTCGGGGTGCCGAACCGCATCATCATAGACAACGGTTCGCAGTTCACCAGTAACCACTTCAAAACATACTGTGCTAACCTTGGAACGCAGATATGCTACGCTTCAGTGGCGCACCCCCGAAGCAACAGCCAGGCCGAGCGAGCCAACACAGAGGTCCTGAGGGGCCTCAAGACCAGGACATTCAAGAAGAAGCTGGAGGCCTATGGACGAGGTTGGTACGACGAGCTTCAGTCCGTGCTGTGGTCCATCCGCACCACCGCAACCAAACCGATTGGAGAGACCCCATTCTTCCTGGTCTACGAAGCGGAGGCAGTCCTCCCTCACGAGGTCAGACGTCGCTCCGCGCGGGTCCTGGCGTTCGACGAGGCACAGCAGGACGCCATGCGGGGGACGGACCTCGTGTTGGAGGAGGAACATCGCCGGGAGGCCGCGCTGCGAGCGGCGAGGTATCAGCAAGCGCTGTGGCGGTACCACTGCCGCAACATCCGCCCCAGGACCCTTGAGGTAGGAGACCTCGTGCTCTGGCAGGTCCTCTCCAGGGAGGGATTGCACAAGCTCTCTCCCATGTGGGAGGGCCCGTTCAAGGTTGTTCATGTTTCCAGGCCCGGCTTCGCGCGCTTGGAGACTCGGGAGGGAGTGCCGGTCCAGAACGTGTGGAACATCCAGCACCTCCGGAGGTTCTACCCCTAAAAAGGCCCAGAGCCTGTGAAGCAAGGTGACTGCCTGTGAAGCTATCGCTTTGGAAAAAGGCCCGGAGGATGTGAAGCAAGGCGAGTGCCTGTGAAGCTATCGCTTTGGAAAAAGGCCTGAAGCCTGTGAAGCAAGGCGAGTGCCTGTGAAGCGATCGCTTTGGAAAAAGGCCAGGAGCCTGTGAAGCAAGGCGAGTGCCTGTGAAGCTATCGCTTTGGAAAAAGGCCCGGAGCCTGTGAAGCAAGGCGAGTGCCTGTGAAGCTATCGCTTTGGAAAAAGGCCTGGAGCCTGTGAAGCAAGGCGAGTGCCTGTGAAGCTATCGCTTTGGAAAAAGGCCCGGAGCCTGTGAAGCAAGGCGAGTGCCTGTGAAGATCATATCTTTTTGGAAAAAGGCCCAGAGCCTGTGAGGAAAGGCGAGTGCCTGTGAAGCTATCACTTTGGAAAAGGCCCGGAGCCTGTGAAGCAAGGCCAATGCCTGTGAAGCTCGCCGCCCCGGGACACTCTCACGTAATAATGAGTGGGGCTGTACACGCCCCGGAGTCTCAGGAGCGCCGGCCTCAGGCCCTGGGGCTCCCTCCCACGCCCAGTGGCAGCACTTAGCTCCGCGCTGGTGAGAAGACGTCGAAGACTAGATTAGGTGCCGGACGCGGCTTTTTCATTTGCTTTCCGTAGTTGACGTGTTTGTTTGCATTTGGAGTCTTATTGAAGTTATCGCTGTTGCTGATTTGTGGTTCGTCGATTTTCGCTCCTCACTTTGGTTTCTCTCGTAAACAACCTCGCGAGGGATGGTGCTCTGGCGTCCTTGCGAGGGTTTCTGCCCTAGCCGCAGGAAGGTTTCATGGCCCTGGCACATTACAGGAGCACCCCTTCTAGTCCGTGCCCCTCGGGCACCGCGACGCGCACATAGGGCCTGGGTCGGTCGCCCCACCCCCGGCAGGGGTCGAAAACTATCTACACACAGGCGAGAAATCAAGAGGCTCAAAAAACAAGATTAAGGTAATAGCTAAAACGGCAACATTTCCCAACATGCCCCAGCGGGGCTCCATGCAGCTGTTCTGTCTTACACGGGAAACAAAAGGAAAAGGAAAAAAACGGGCCTGGCGCAGCCCTCCTCACATCGGCCCGAGGAGGCGGCACGGGCTGCCTCAGGGCCTCAGGCGGACTCCCTCTCGCGCTTCACCGGGACACGACGGCGGGCGGACGAACCACCACCTCCCAAGCAAGCTCGACGGCGCGGGGGAGGACTGCTGCCGCCGCTGGAGGAGTCGCTCGAGGAAGAGCTGACGAAGCTTGGGGAGTCGCGGGCGCCACCATCCGCGCGGGCGCTATCTCCCCCATCGCCGTCGGAGCGGGGCCCGCGGACGCGGTCGTCGTCCTCGGGGCAGCACCCCGCGCGGTGACCATCTTCCCCAAACACCCTCACATAGAGGGTGGCGTCGCCGTCGAACCTGAAGTGCAGAGTGCACCAGCGCTCCAGGCCGCGAGCGTGGGCGAACGCCTGCCAGCCATGGGTAAAGGCCAAGCCCCCGCTGGCGGAGACCTCCAGCGCGACCCATGAGGACCTGCTGCAGCAGCCCTCCGCCTGAAGCCAGAGACTTTACTTGGAGCTATATTTTTATTCACCACATGATATGTGTTTTGCTTGGAGCATCATTTTATGTTCTTTTGTTTTGCTTGCTGTATGAATAAAATACCAAGATATGAAATTCTTAGATGTTAGAGAGTCTTCACATAGTTACATAATTATTTGACTACTCATTGATCTTCACTTATATCTTTCGGAGTAGTTTGTCATTTGCTCTAGTGCTTCACTTATACCCTTTTAGAGCACGGCGGTGGCTTTATTTTGAAGAAATATATGAACTCTCATGCTTCACTTATATTATTTTGGGAGTCTTTAGAACAACATGGTAATTTGCTTTGGTTATGAATTTAGTCCTAATATGATGGGCATCCAAGAGGGATATAATAAAAAATTTCATATAAAGTGCATTGAATACTATGAGAAGTTTGATTCTTTATGATTGTTTTGACATATGAAGATGGTGATATTAGAGTCATGCTAGTTGAGTAGTTGTGAATTTGAGAGATACTTGTGTTAAAGTTTGTGATTCCCATAGCATGCACGTCTGGTGAACCATTATGTGATGAAGTCGGAGCATGATTTATTTATAGATTGTCCTCCTTATGAGTGGCGGTCGGGGACGAGCGACGGTCTTTCCAACCAATCTATCCCCCTAGGAGCATGCGCATAGTACTTCGTTTCGATAACTAATAGATTTTTGCAATAAGTATGTGAGTTCTTTATGATTAATGTTGAGTCCATGGATTATACGCACTCTCACCCTTCCACCATTGCTAGCCTCTCTAGTATCGTGCAACTTTCGCCGGTACCATACACCCACCATTACCTTCCTCAAAATAGCCACCCTACCTACCTATTATTATGGCATTTCCATAGCCATTCTGAGATATATTTCCATGCAACTTTCCATCGTTCCGATTATTATGGCACGTTCCATCATTGTCATATTGCTTTGCATGATCACGTAGTTGACATCATATTTGTGGAAAGGCCAACTTCATAATTCGTTCATACATGTCACTCTTGATTCATTGCACATCCCGGTACTCCGCCGGAGGCACTCACATAGAGTCATATTTTTGTTCTAAGTATTGAGTTGTAATTCTTGAGTTGTAAGTAAATAAAAGTGTGATGATCATCATTATTAGAGCATTGTCCCGGTGAGAAAGGATGATGGAGACTATGATTCGTTCACAAGTCGGGATGAGACTCCGGACGAAAAATAGAAAAAAGAAAAAAAAGAGGCCATAAAAAAAGAGAAAAGGCCCAAATAAACAAACGAGAGAAAAAGAGAGAAGGGACAATGTTACTATCCTTTTACCACACTTGTACTTCAAAGTAGCACCATGATCTTCATGATAGAGAATCTCCTATGTTGTCACTTTCATATACTAGTGGGAATCTTTCATTATAGAACTTGGCTTGTATATTCCAATGATGGGCTTCCTCAAAATGCCCTAGGTCTTCGTGAGCAAGCGAGTTGAATGCACACCCACTTAGTTTCTTTTTGAGCTTTCATACACTTATAGCTCTAGTGCATCCGTTGCATGGAAATCCCTACTCACTCACATTGATATCTATTGATGGGCATCTCCATAGCCTATTGATATGCCTAATTGATGTGAGACTATCTTCTCCTTTTTTGTCTTCTCCACAACCACCATTCTATTCCACCTATAGTGCTATGTCCATGGCTCACGCTCATGTATTGCGTGGAGATTGAAAAAGTTTGAGAACATCAAAAGTATGAAACAATTGCTTGGCTTGTCATTGGGGTTGTGCATGATTTAAATATTTTGTGTGATCAAGATAGAGCATAGCCAGACTATATGATTTTGTAGGGATAGCTTTCTTTGGCCATGTTATTTTTAAAGACATGATTACTTTGTTAGTATGCTTGAAGTATTATTATTTTTATGCCAATATTAAAATTTTGTCTTGAATCTTATGTATCTAAATATTCTTGCCACAATAAAGAGAATTACATGGATAAATATGTTAGGTAGCATTCCACATCAAAAATTCTATTTTTATCATTTACCTACTCGAGGACGAGCAGGAATTACGCTTGGGGATGCTGATATGTCTTCAACGTATCTATAATTTTTGATTGTTCCATGCTATTATATTATCTGATTTGGATGTTTATGGGCTTTATTATACACTTTTATATTATTTTTGGGACTAACCTATTAACCGGAGGCCCATCCCAAATTGTTGTTTTCTTGCCTATTTCAGTGTTTTGAAGAAAAGGAATATCAAACGGAGTCCAAACGGAATGAAATCTTCGGGAGAGTTATTTTTGGAACGGAAGGAATCCAGGAGACTTGGAGTAGACGTCAAGGAAGCTTCGAGGAAGCCACGAGGCAGGGAGGCACGCCCCCACCCTCGTGGCTCCCCTGACCGACTTCTTTTGCCTATATATGTCCATGTACCCTAAAAACATCGGGGAGCAGAACAGACCGGGAGTTCCGCCATCGCAAGCCTCTGTAGCCACCAAAAACCAATCAGGACCCTGTTCCGGCACCCTGCCGGAGGGCGGATCCCTCACCGGTGGCCATCTTCATCATCCCGGCGCTCTCCATGACGAGGAGGGAGTACTTCACCCTCGGGGCTGAGGGTATGTACCAGTAGCTATGTGTTTGATCTCTCTATCTCTCGCGTTCTTGATTTGGCACGATCTTGATGTATCGTAAGCTTTGCTATTATAGTTGGATCTTATGATGTTTCTCCCCCTCTACTCTCTTGTAATGGATTGAGTTTTCCCTTTGAAGTTATCTTATCGGATTGAGTCTTTAAGGATTTGAGAACACTTGATGTATGTCTTGCATGTGCTTATCTGTGGTGACAATGGGATATCACGTGATCTACTTGATGTATGTTTTGGTGATCAACTTGCCGGTTCCGTGACCTCGTGAACTTATGCATAGGGGTTGGCACATGTTTTTGTCTTGACTCTCCGGTAGAAACTTTGGAGCACTCTTTGAAGTTCTTTGTGTTGGTTGAATAGATGAATCTGAGATTGTTTGATGCATAGCGTAGAATCATACCCACGGATACTTGAGTTAACATTGGAGTATCTAGGGGACATTAGGATTTTGGTTGATTTGTATCTTAAGGTGTTATTCTAGTATGAACTTTATGATAGATCGAACGGAAAGAATAGCTTCATGTTATTTTACTACGGACTCTTGAATAGATCGTTCAGAAAGGATAAGTTTGAGGTGGTTTTGTACCCTACAATAATCTCTTTGCTTGTTCTCCGCTATTAGTTACTTTGGAGTGACTCTTTGTTGCATGTTGAGGATAGTTATATGATCCAATTATGTTATTATTGTTGAGAGAACTTGCACTAGTGAAAGTATGAACCCTAGGCCTTGTTTCAACACATTGCAATACCGTTTACGCTCACTTTTATTACTTGCTACCTTGCTGTTTTTATATTTTCATATTACAAAAACCTATATCTACCATCCATATTGCACTTGTATCACCATCTCTTCGCCGAACTAGTGCACCTACACAATTTACCATTGTATTGGGTGTGTTGGGGACACAAGAGACTCTTTGTTATTTGATTGCAGGGTTGTTTGAGAGAGACCATCTTCAACCTATGCCTCCCACGGGTTGATAAACCTTAGGTCATCCACTTGAGGGAAATTTGCTACTGTCCTACAAACCTCTGCACTTGGAGGCCCAACAACGTCTACAAGAAGAAG
Organism: Triticum urartu; assembly: GCF_056163025.1. Taxonomy (NCBI): domain Eukaryota; kingdom Viridiplantae; phylum Streptophyta; class Magnoliopsida; order Poales; family Poaceae; genus Triticum; species Triticum urartu. The sequence continues at coordinate 27,103,520 of NC_141876.1, forward strand.
GTTGCGTAGTAGACATGACGGCGCTAGCGAGTGCAGCAGAGGAGGCGGTCGGACGCGGTGCGGCGCGGCAGTAGCGGGAGGCGGCGGTTGGCGCGAGAGCGTGCATGAGTGTAACACCCCAAAAGATTTAACCATGATTTATTAATTAAAATCTTGCCATGGTGCATTAAATTTTTATTTTCTGGATTTTCTTTGAACCACTCTTTTCTTCTGAAATTGTGGAGTTTTCCCTCCAAAAGAAAACCTTTCAAAAATGTTGTTGGGCCTGTATACCATCTCAAGAAATATCTATTTTATTAGTGGAATTATGCCTGTAATTATTCTCCTGAACTTTATTTCTTTTAAAATGTTTTTTCGTAAGTTTTAGAGCCTCTTTGCACAGCAACCCTTTGAGAAATTTATTTAAAATTCCAACCAAAATTTGGGGATGTCATGTGAGGTTCCTAAATCACTTTTATGCAAAAACTTCTCTTAATCACTTGGGATTTTGAGCCCTACCTCAAGTTTTCAAAACTGGTCCAGTTTGTAATTTTGCACTACAACCTATTTAAATATTCCTTCAAAACTTCCACCAAAATTAGGGGATGTTAGTAGTAGCATATAATTCAACTTTATGCAAAAACCCACTGGTGTTCTTTGAAAAATTTGAGCAAATCATCATCCTTTGCTCTCTGGCCCAGTTTGGCATTTTCTACTGCAACCCTAATTTATTTTGCTCTAGTGCCCATGAGCTTTTTCCTACTTATAGTCCTCCCTACTAAACCCTTAAGTCCAGGAGAATGGACCCATTGGAGTATTTTGGTCCACGCAATAATGCCCTTTACTTTCTGTCCAGAATTGGTTTTCTCAAAAACTTGCACTAACAAGTTTCTGGTTTTGCCCTAATAACCTTGCCATCATCACTTGTACCTAAAGAGACCCTAATCTGGAGAGTTTGGCCACCAGAAGAGATGCCTAGAGGCCCATGACATTCTGTCGAGCACTTTGTGTGCATAGCCAGATTTGACATGATTTTTAGTTTGCATTGTGAACTTGATCCTCTGACCCAACAAACTTGTCCACTAAGCTCCTAGATACCTCTAACCTAGACCTATTAATCCCCAGCCCCACCCAAGCCTCCTGGCATGCCTTGGCATTTTGCCGAACACTTGGCATTCGTGCTCTGGGCGCGGCCAGAGCGCGCGTTTTGCACGTGCGTGCACCCGAGTCGCCGCGTCCCGCTGCCGCCTCTCCGCGCCCGTTCTGATCCCCTTCCACTCGCAGCCAACGCGCCCGACCCCTCCCTCGTCGCAGAGCCGCCCTGACCCCCTCCTGGTGCCCTACAGCGCCACCACCGCAAGCCACCACTGCCGCCCCTCTGGCCTCTGCCATGGACGGCGCCGCCCGAGCCACTCCAACGCGCCAGCTGCCCCTAGAACAGCTCAAGCTCATCCCCTCGCTCTGCCAGACCCCGCCAGCCAACGCCATGCAACCCCCTGGCTACAGAACGGCGGTTCACCGGCGTTCTTATCCACGGCCATGGGAACCGACCTCTCCAGGCTATATATAGCCCTCCCGATCACGCCTAACCTGGTCAGCAGCCTTATACAAGTGGTAGGAAGCCCCCTTCTTCTCTAGCTTGGCCGGAGGCCATCATCTTCCCCATCTCCGGCAGGTTCGGCCGCCGCCACGGTCCGGTAAAATCCGGCCAGGACCGGGGCCCGCTAACCTCTCCCATGCTTCCATCCTCCTCCCCTCGACCTTGCGGAGCCGCCCAACCTCTCAGCTTGGACGGGGAGCCACCGTAGCTCGTAACCCCAAATCCTCCCGAAGCCACCTCCGCCGCAGAGCGCGCCGCCGGCGACCCCCTCCACCCCCGCCAACCTAGCAACCACTGGGAGGACCGACCTGGACTGGCAGATCCATCCCTGCCCTCGGGGTCCCGTGGGGAGCCGCCGTTCGTCGACGGCGATCGCCGGAGCCCCGCCTCTGTTCGGCCAGAGGAGAAAGGAGGCGCGGGCGACTAGTCAAACCTGACCAGGGGTCCAAGGGACCCACTATCAGTGACCCAGCCCCGCCGAAACGTGGTTTAAGTGGAAGCGTATTCCACCGGATACGTCTTCGCTAAGCAAAAATCGTAAGCTCCCCGAACAGTTTTCTTTTTCTGGTTTTTATAAAAAAACAGAATTTTGACTAAACTTTGACTAGCTATAACTTTTTAAATATAAGTCCAATTGATTTGATTCTTTTTCTGTTATTTCTCAAATTTTTTCTAGTTTATTTTCATATTTATTTGAAAATTTTCCAAAACAACTTTTTTTTACTGTTTTGAAACTATGTGTTAATTCAAATTTTCATAAAATAGGATTTTGAAGAAGAAGGCAACTTTCCAAAAAGTGCACCCCACTTGCATGCTCTTGAAGGCAAGCATTCTGAACCTTGGCATAATATTTTTGTGTGTTGTTTGATACGGTTACAACACCACCTTGACATGGAGCATTCGTTATTTTGTGTGATGATATGATCATACGCATGAGTGCATAATGAAGATTCTTTAATGTTGGAAATGGATATGCTTGTGATAGTACTCACCCTCGTATGCCTTTCATGTCTACGAGAAGGAAGCCGGGAAAGTCTCTGTCTCGGGTAGACACGAGCTTATCTCTAGTTCCTCGTCGAGACGGTTGTGTCCGATATGGCATGATGAGGTATGATGAGTGGTGATTCTGTCTGTTGGTTGAAATATATTTGTTATGCTAATCATGCAGGGAATACTTAAACCTCCTGAGTCGACCATAGATCGAGTCTCGTTCCAGTAACCCCCATAATTGTTTCGTACTACCACTTGTCCTTGCCACAGGTAGGGTACGGTCCAGTAAGTTGTCAACCCCTCCCTTAGCGCACACCGTACAGAGAGGCCATGGTGGAAGATACCGGCTGCATCCGGTAGGCATGCCACCTGGTCTGGGGGCATGGGTGTTTCCGGTTGGAGCCGAGGGGGTAGCTCCCCTAGTTTGCGCGCGTTATAAATTTTGTGATCCCATGCTAGTCGAGGTTGTAGCCTCCCCACTTAGAATTTTGCTTAACGGGTGTCGTGGGTGATTCCAGACACCGGTAAGTTAGGCTGGTGTGTGCGGTCAGGTGTGTTTTCAACTAAAAGACCGTGGGCGGAATTAGTCCCGATGGACTAAAGAAATCCGTTACTCGTGGGTAAAGAGTACACCCTCTGCAGAGATTACATCTATTCGAATAGCCGTGTCCATGGGTAAGGAGTACAGTCTGGGATGGGTCAAGTGTCGGTCTTAGTGTCGGTCTTCGGAGGAAAAACTACTAAACCAGAACATGGATCGTGACTTGTGACTCATGATGATTATGATTACTATTACTATGGACTAACCATTTACATTATTTGAATTATTGAGTATCCCTGGGACGGTTCTACCTCCTGGATATTCACTGTGATTATTCTTATATAAGCCCTCTATGTGGTGTCGTAGAGACGCCCGATTGCGGCATGCTTGTTATTTATTTACTTTATAAGCCATTTATGTGGTGTCGCACAGACGCTCGACTGTGGCATGCTTGTTATTTAAATTACTTATAAGCCCTTTTTGTTGTGTCGCACAGACGCCCGACTGTGGCATGCTTGTTATTTAAATTACTTATAAGCCCTTTATGTGGTGTCGCTTAGACACCCGACTGAGGCATGCTTTATATTATTATCCTTTCGAGATGTCGCTCCAGACACCCGATCGGTGCATTCTATTTCTACTCTCTGATAGCATATCCATAGTTGACATGAATAACCTGCTTGCGTGTATCTTGGATTTCTATTTCGTGACTGAAGTTGTGATCATGGGATATTCCAGAGCTTGATTATTATTTGTTATATTATACCTGTGTTCACAATGTTTGCGAGTACATTCAAAGTACTCACTGGCTTGTCCCTGTCTATTGTCTTGGCCAGATATCTTGCATGGAGAGGAGCGTTGCGATGACAGTCCCGGAACCTACGCAATGATGATAGCAGCCTTGCGAAGATAGGAGTTATCCTGGTCAGCTGTTCCTGTGGGAAATGGAGTCCCATAGACACTAATGAACCACCAACCGCTTCCGCCATCAACCACTAGAAACCTTGTGTTATACTCACAGGCCAGAATAGTCTTGTACTACATATTTTTGTACCTTGCTTGGAATTTCTGTATCAAGTTGGCGCCTCATCAGCTAATAGTAATCCTGGGGCTGGTGAGCACAAGGACCATTTTCTGGGAATTATATCCCCGAAAACCCGGCCCTGACAGCGAGGTGGCGGGTGGCGCGAGCGTGTGCGCGTGCGCGAGGCAGCGGCGAGGCGACGAGCAGCGCAGCTGGGTGGGCACGGGAGCGGCGATGCGGCATGCGACGAGCGGCGACGGCGTGCACGCGGCAGGAGCAGAGGTGGGGTCGGGGCGGCGTGCATGTGTGCGGTGGCCGCGGCGACGAGCGTCAGCGCGCGCACAGTGCGGGCAGGCGGGTCATGCGTGGGAGAGGGGAGGGAGCGAGGCTCATAGCGGGTCATAGGTTACGGGCAGTGGGGCACGGGAAGGAGGTCGGGGACGTTGGCGTTGGGGAGGCAGTCCGGCGAGGTGGGCTCCGGCGACGTGGCCTCCGGCGAGGTCTAGGCGGCGTCGGGCGTCGAGCGAGGGCGAAGGGGATTGGGCTCCTCCCGTTCCAGATTCAGAGCGAGGGGGGAGGAGCGGGCGATGTGGGGGTGGGGGAAGTGGGTGCGTGGGGGGGGGGTTAGGGTTGCGGGGGTGAGGTGATAAGGAGAGGAGTGGGGTTGGCCAGCTGGGCCATTGCCCAGTTGGGCTGGTGGCCTGCTGGGCCAAAGCCTAGTCGGAGGGGGGTTTCTCTTTTCCTCTTTTGGTTTTTTGTTTTCTATTTTTATTTATTACTTTCCTTTACTGTTTTAATTCGTTTTAAAGTATTTAGACACTTTGTAAAAGCATGATTTCTTAACCATAAATACCTAGGCCTTAATTGGCACACTCCGAACATTTTTGTTTTAATGTTTGAAATTTTTTGTTGTTTGACAAAAATTGAAATTTGAATTTGAATAGTTTTGATCCAACGCGAGATTAGACAGTGACAGAGGTGATGTGGCATCATCAGTAGAGGTTTACTGTAGCTTAATTATCTGGGCGTCACAAAAAGTCATCTTCTGGGGAACTAAGAACAAGAAAATTAGTAGGATATTTAACTTTCCCATACAAGACTTCTACATCTCTAACAATCCCAATTGATGAAATAGTATCTCTATTAGCAAGCTTAATTGTAACATCAATACCTTCTATCTCAGCAAGTGCAATATTTAAACCACTTCCCCCTAGGGAGATCAACATGAGTAGCAAATGATTCACAGAAAGACACTACTATCTCAGAGTCAAGTCCATATTTAGTGTTAAATTCACGAAAAACATCAGTATCCATAAAAGATTTAACAGAATCAAACTTAGGTGTCATACCTGACTCCTTACCTTCGTCGAGTTTCCAATCTTTAGAGTTGCATTTAATTCTTTCCAATAAATCCCATCAGAATTCAATAGTCTTCAAAAAAAAGAACCAGTACAGGGAAGTATCGAGCATGGAGCGATTATTGAGATAAAGCCGAACATAAAAGTTTTGAATAATAATTTCTCTTGAGAGCTCATGATTGGGGCATGAATATAACATTGACTTAAGCCTCCCCCAAGCTTGAGCGATACTTTCTCCTTCGCGAGGCCAAAAATTATATACATAATTACGATCACGATGAACCAGATGCATAGGATAAAACTTCTGATGAAATTCCAATTTCAATCGGTTGTAGTTCCATGATCCAATATCATCACATAGCCTAAACCATGTCAATTCCTCTCCCTTCGAAGATAAAGGGAAGACCTTCTTCTTGATTAAGATCCTCGGGCATACCTGCAAGCTTAAATAATCCACAAACTTCATCCACATAGATTAGGTGCATATCGGGATGTAATGTTCCATCTCCTGTAAAAGGATTAGCTAGCAGTTTCTCTATCATACCCAAAGGAATTTCAAAGTAAACATTTTCAGTAGGTTCAGTAGGTTCAGTAGGTTGAGGAGCAACTCTTTGATCTACTGGTCGGGGTGATGATACCCCGAACAAGCCCCTCAAAGGATTATTTTCCATAGTAACAAGTGACAGTAAATTTTAGCACACTATATAAACTTTTCCTTACCAAATTCTACCTACCAAAGGCGCTTCACTCCCCGGCAATGACGCCAGAAAAGAGTCTTGATGACCCACAAGTATAGGGGATCTATCGTAGTCCGTTTGATAAGTAAGAGTGTCGAACCCAATGAGGAACAGAAGGAAATGAGAAGCAGTTTTCAATAAGGTATTCTCTGCAAGCACTGAAATTATCGGTAACAAATAGTTTTGTGATAAGGTAATTTGTAACGGGTAACAAGTAACAAAAGTAGACAAGGTGCGGCAAGGTGGCACAATCCTTTTTGTACCAAAGGACAAGCCTGGACAAACTCTTATATAAAGGAAAGTGCTCCCAAGGACATATGGGAATTATCATCAAGCTAGTTTTCATCATGCTTATATGATTCGCGTTCGTTACTTTGATAATTTGATATGTGGTTGGACCGGTGCTTGGGTACTCCTATTCCTTGGACAAACATCCCACTTATGATTAACTCCTCTCGCAAGCATCCGCAACTACGAAATTAGAATTAAGGTAAACCTAACCATAGCATGAAACATGTGGATCCAAATTAGCCCCTTACGAAGCAACACATAAACTAGGGTTTAAGCTTCTGTCACTCTAGCAACCCATCATCTACTTATTACTTCCCAATGCCTTCCTCTAGGCCCAAACAATGGTGAAGTGTCATGTAGTCGATGTTCACATAACACCACTAGAGGAAAGACAACATAGATCTCATCAAAATATTGAACGAATACCAAATTCACATGACTACTTATAACAAGACTTCTCCCATGTCCTTAGAAACAAGAGTAACTACTCACAAATCATATTCATGTTCATAATCAGAGGGGTATTAATATGCATGAAGGATCTGAACATATGACGTTCAACCGAATAAACCAACTAGCATCAACTACAAGGAGTAATCAACACTACTAGCAACCCACAGGTACCAATGTGAGGTTTTGAGACAAAGATCGGATACAAGAGATGAACTAGGGTTTGAGAGGAGATGGTGCTGGTGAAGATGTTGATGGAGATTGACCCCCTCCCGATGAGAGGATCGATGGTGATGACGATGGTGACGATTTCCCCCTCCCGGAGGGATGTTTCCCTGGCAGAACAGCTCCGCCGAAGCCATAGATTGGTTTCCGCCAAGGTTCCACCTTGAGACGGTGGCGCTTCGTCCCGAAAGCTTCCTCCTTATTTTTTCCAGGGCAGAAGACACCTTATACCAGAAGATGGGCATCGGGGGGCTGCCAGGTGGCCCACGAGGCAGGGGCGCGCCCTCCACCCTCGTGGACGGTGGGTGGCCCCCCTCTGGTGCTTTCTTCAGCCAATATTTTTAATATATTCCAAAACTGACTTTCGTGGAGTTTCAGAACTTTTGGAGTTGTGCAGAGTAGGTCTCTAATATTTGCTCCTTATCCAGCCCAGAATTCCAGCTGCCGGCATTCTCCCTCTTCATGTAAACCTTGTAAAATAAGAGAGAAAAGGCATAAGTATTGTGACATAATGTGAAATAACAGCCCATAATGCAATAAATATCGATATAAAAGCATGATGCAAAATGGACGTATCAGCCGGCTTACAATCTGCCTTATAACTGTCTGTCGGCTTACAATTTGGCTTATAATCTACCTTGTCATCAATGAAATACCATGTCCCAGCCGGTCATATCTCCAGCCGGGTCATACCGCAGGGTATATCCCCGACATTAGCCCCCAGTTTAATTTGGATTTATCCATGTTAAACTGATCCTGCAAAATAAACACAAAACAAACTTGACAAGTTGTGCTCCGGGTTAAAAATTCTCGTAAGCCGGCACCTGATCATCCTTAATTCCAATTTTCATTTCCTTCTTCTAGAAAATCCGGGTCAATAGGCCATCTTCATAATCAATTTGCTGACGTTGGTTTCTCACAGAGAAAAAAGGTGGAGAATAATTCATTTGACTCAGCTCCCAATGCTTAATAAAAATATTGGTCTTTGAAATACTCATCTGATCTTCAGCCGGCTTAAAGATGAAAAACTTGCCGGTTTATCATTGCCACATTTCCGACATGTAAATATTGATGGCACCGGGTCGAAATTGTAGTTAACATCAAGCTTGAAAATGTACCTCCCTTATATGCATATCACTTGTAGCCCCAAGTCTTAAGAAGGGAGCGTAGTAACCTCTTAAGACTTGCTTTAATATAAATGTCACAACCTTGAAGAAATCCGGGTTGTTCATATCATGCACTAGTCATAAACTGAATATTCCACATATGTAGCCCCCAAGTGCCGGGTTGTCATGCTTGTAGCAACCTGAGACTTGCAATTGCCTTAAGCTCGTAAAAAACTTCCACCAACGTAGCCCCCAAGGGACGGGTCATTATGCAATAATGAGCAGGGACTTTGTAGATATGATCATGTAGACTTGAACAGCAACGTGTAGCCCCCAAGGGCCGGCTTAGTAAGATAATACTGAGCTGGGACTTTATATATACATCATTGAAAATAACATCATATGATGTAGCCTCCATCGTGGGGCTTGAACCCACGACCACAAGGTTAAGAGCTTTGTATTCTACCAACTGAGCAATGAACCCTTCAATATAATGGATTAAGGTTTGTGTACCTTGAATTTTTGACAGGCGCAATTGGTAGCCCCCAAGGGCCGGCTTATTACGATGTGATGAGTCGGGTCTTCAATAAGGCAAGTAAAAATGACTTTGCATTAGCCCCCAAGTGCCATGGTGCATGCTGGCAGTGACATGGGACTTTGCATATTTGATGTAATCTCAACTTGAATAATGTAGCCCCCAAGTGTTGGGTCGTAAGCCTGCAGCGACTCGGGACTATTCCTTCCATTATAGAATAAATCATATCCATTGATAAAATAGTAGCCATTGCGCTTAAAGCGACTTTGAAAACCTCAATCATAATACTGGTTATTGATAACCATAATAAAAATCCAGCCATGTTGGCTATTCAAGATTTGAATAATATAATCCGTCATGTGTGTTGACCCGTAGGCATGCAATATCATGATTTTGATTGCTCAAGGCAAAGATATCCTGGCAACTTATAGTCTGCTATCAGGGCGGGTTATTTACCCAATATGCTCAATTATGAGTCATATAGTTAAGGCTACATGGCCTGAATTGTCTCAAGCCATATGTTAATATGGCATAAATATACAAATCCCAAAAAATGCTCAGGAAAAGATAACGAATCAAAATCGAGAAAACGAGGCTTTCATAGGCTAGCCCTAAAGCTCCAAGGCTTTCATGGGCCGCCAAGCCACTGAGTTAACCTTTTACACTTTGTGAATCCGGCCTCACATGACCGCTGGTTTAATGTTGACAAGTTCAGGGTCTGTGTAAGATTGACTGTCAAGAGTTCGGCTTGTCATTCCAGGATTACCCGGGCGGAGTGGCAGATTCTACAAAGCAGGATAACCCGGAATGTTTTGGTGAATACACCTGGTGTTCCAACCAGTTCACAAGGGTAGTAACACTATGTTCTCTTTGGTGAATACACCTATGTTTGAACAAGAAGCCCCCGAGTGCTTTGTAAGCATGGCGTATAAGCCGGACCAAGAGGGATATTCACAGCTATGCTCAATGAGCAAGAAGCCCCCAAGTGGTTTGTGGCGTTTTAGCCGAATCAAGAGGGATATTCACAGCTACGCTCAATGAGCAGGAAGCCCCCATGTGATTTGTAAGTGTGGCGTATTAGCCGGATCAAGAGGGATATTCACAACTATGCTCAATGAGCAGGGAGCCCCCAAGTGATTTGTAAGTGTGGCGCATTAGCCGGATCAAGAGGGATATTCACAGCTTTGCTCAATGAGCAGGAAGCCCATAAGTGACCATCATAAGTTAAGCCCATAAGACAGGATGCCCATGTTTGAACCGCACATCATGGCAGCAAGTTCTCTTTGGCAACCTTTAATTTTTCTGAGAACTCAAACTTGCGAGAGATGGATTCTTTTGAACCGGAATTGTAAAACGGATATTGAGAGCTTCATAGCTTTATGAGAGGCAGATTTCCCTTGAACCAGATTTTAAACCGAAATCTTCATTTTGAGCCGGAAATTTTTCTGACGGCCTTTAAATTTCATCAATATGGCAGCAGCCTCCGGGACCGGATTATCTTCCCCTTCAATGTCTTGGGGTTCTTGAATTCACTGAGACAGGCCAATTCCGCCGAGTCATGTCATTGTAGCCCCCGAGTTTTAAGACTACTCGAGGAGTTGGCTTGAGACTCTCCATACTTCACCGTGATATGAACCGGCATATAGTTGAACAGCGAATTGCTGAAATATGTTGAATCCCGATGGGTTATAAAAGACCATGTCCACTGATCCATCCGATGTATGCAAGGGCCATAGTTTAATGGCCGCCTTTGCCATTATGAATTCTGCATAAGAATTTGCACAAACGAGAGTAATTGTTCTCACAGAAAATAAAAATGCATTAATAGAAACTTAACAGGATGGATTTCAGCTGACATGTTTGACCGAAAATTATCAGCCGTAGAGTTGCAGCAATGATGACAGAGGTGGCAGCTAAAAGCACAGCACTGGGCGGCTCAGAAGTGATCCTCCGGGTCATGTTGACCCCTTTTTTTTAAATCCGACCCCTTTCTTCAGGCAGTAGCGAGCAGGAGAACATGCAACAGCGCAGCAGCTCAGGGAGAAAACCAAGCGGGGGCGACTGGGGTAGCAGTTCTGAGGCGAGGTGAGGCAGAGCCGGCCGGTGACTCGAGTTGGGGTGGCTCTGAAGCGAAGTGAGGGCCAGTCAGCCGTGGGCTCGTGAGGGGCAGTCTGCGGCTCAAGCGGCACTCGACACGAGGAAACCCGGAGGAGCGGGGCGGCTCTCCAGCAGCAGCTCGACGCAGGGAAACCCGGAGGTGCGGGGCGGCTCTCCAGCAGTGGCTCGATGCAGGGCGACTTGGTGCGGCTCCGCGCCCACTCCGGCAGTGAGGCGGAGGAGGCCATGGAGGCATCTCTGGCAGGTGGAGGTGAGCGGCGGCTCAGCAGCAGATTGCCCTGCGTAGGCCGGGGCAGCTCAATGCTGCTGGTGGTTCAAGACGTCCCGGCAAGGCGGTTCAGTGTGGTATGGACCGGCGAGGCGAGGCGAGGGGGCAGAGCCGGCACTGGCGGAACCGTGCGAGTGCGGGCCTGACGAGATGCAGCAACACGGGCGCGTAGCAGGTGCGTACAGAAGTTGTGGACGTCGAAGCGTACGGAGCCGGGGCGGCTCAGAGGCGTACCAACGATGATTTTGAGTGGAGCGTAGTAAGAGCATCTCCAACAAACGCCCCAAACGAAGCGCGCGCGCGTGGTAAACCCAGCTTTTAGCGCGCGCGGGGCGGTTTGCCGCGCTCCAGCGGCCGCGGGAAACAAACGCGCGCCGGAATCGTTTGCGCGCGTGCGCGAAAAGGCGCCAGCTCGCGCGCAAGATTTGGCGCGCCGCTTCGCGCACGCCTATAAAGCTGCGCGCCGCTTTGCCACGCGCTTCTCCACACTTCCTCTTCCTCTCTTCCTCTCCCTCTCTCCCACGCGCCGCTCCAGCGCCCCGCCACCGATGCGCCGCCATGCCGCCGCGCCGCCGAGGAGCGTCCGGCTACCGCGGCGTCCGCCTGCACCCCAATGGCTGCTACACCGCGGAGATACGCTCCGGCGAACTCCAGCTCGGCCTCGGCACGTACGAGACAGCGCGCGAGGCCGCCCGCGCGTACGACGCGGCGGCGTGGCGCCTAGGCCGGCCACGTGGCCAGATGAACTTTCAAGATGTGTACACGCTCCAGCAAGCGCTCAACCTCGCCCCCCTGCCTCGTCTGAACACGGCGGAAGACCGTGCAGAGCACGCCGAGCGACAACGCCGCCTCCTCGTCGCCCAAGAGGACGAGGGGGTCATGGCGGAGTGGCGCCAGCGCCACCTGGAGGACGTCGCCTACGAGCAGGCCTATTGGGCAAGGCGCCGCGAGGAGGACACGCGAAGGCGCCGCGAGACGCGGTTGGAAAGGCGTCAGCGGAAGGCGTTGGCGAATGCGCAGTCCGACATCGTTGCAGCAGGTGGGCAGTCGTTCTTCGCGCCGAACGATGATCGGTGGCTGGACATCTGGCTAGACACGTCGGACGACACCGCCGAGGATGATAATGGTGATGATGATAGCGACTTAGAGTAGTTTCTATCTAGTTGCGCCGTAGTTTATCTATGCTTTCGAACTATCCATCTAGTTGCACCGATGTAAAATACCTTTGTATCGTTTTTTATTTATGCAATCTATCTAGTTTTTATTTTATCTATGCGTTTGAAAATTAAAAAAATGTTGTGTGCGCGCTGCATTTTTTGCGCGCTGCATTTTAGCGCGGCTGCTGGAGCGGGCGCAGCGCGCCGCGCCAAACCAGGCGATGGGCGCGCGCTAAAGCTGTTTTTTGCGCGCGCCGCGTTGGGCGCCTGTTGGAGATGCTCTAAGAGCATCTCCAACAGCCGCGCTAAACTAGCGCCGCGCCGCAAATTAGGCCGTTTTAGCACGCGCGCAACCTGGCGGGTCGCTCCAGCGGGCACGCAAAAATGGCGCGCGTGCTATAACGGGTTGGGCGCGCGGTTGAAAACACTTACCCGCGCGGCGTATTTTGGGTGCCAGCTACAGCGCGCGGCACACTCGAGCGCTCGCGCCGCACTCTCTCCTCTCCTCATCCTACGCCCCGCGCGTGCCGGCTCCGGCGCCCTGCCACCCACCCATGGACGCGCACACCGGTGCCCCGCTCACCCCGCTGTACAGCCGCGACCCCCCCCCCCCCCGCCGCCGCCGCCGCAGCCGCCGGAAACCCTAGCGCGGGAAGCGCTGGCGTCTCCACCGCCGGAGCTCTGTCGAGCGTCGGCCTCTTGCACAGCCTCTTCTTGCCGCCGCGGATGACCACGGCGCCGGGTGGCGCCGTCCCGTGCCGCCACCGCACCGTCGAAGAAGGTCCCCTATGCGGTGCGGACGAAGAAGGGCAAAATATCCGCAAAGAAAAACAAGGCGGCGGACGGCTCCGGCACCACGAAGGCGAGGGGAAAGAAGTTTGCAGGGCGTCGACGACCGCGGCGGCTACCGAAGCGCCGGCGAGCTCACTCGTTGAGTCGGCCGCCGACGCGCACCACGTGTTCGATGAAATGCCCCCAAGGTGAAAAAATTTCCAACTTTTCTTTTCTTCTTATTTTTTCAATGCATCATCATCACATATAGATAGCTTATTTGCATTGTTCAAAAACCTTTGTAGTCTCAACGATGATCCATACATGTCCACTATGGGTGTTGGGTCCAACAATTCGCATTGGTCTCAAACCAATGACATCCATTTCGAAGACCATGAGTTTGAGGTGGACGAGGAGGGTGAGGGAATTGTCGAGGCGCCGAAAGGAAGAGCGGGCAATTACTCAACAAACGATGACAAGTTACTATGCCATACTTATTTGCAAGTGTCGAGGGATACATCCATTGGAGGTGATCAAAGTAGAGACGTGTATTGGGGGCGAATGAAAGAACACTTTGATGCTCACAACTTGAGCATGATGAGGAGAGGGAGGAAGATTCATCTTCGGAGGCGGAAGAGTCGTCTTCGAAAGATGAGGACGAAGACGAAGACGAGGAAGATGAAGATTGATGTGTCTTTCATGTCTTGAACTTTAGTTTGCATTTGAACTTGGTTGGATGAACTTGTGGGCATGATTTTGAACTTGTGGGCATGAACTTTTATTCATCAACTTGTTTGTGTCAAATTTCACATGTTCATTTTTGTCCAAAATATCATATATGCAAAATGCCCGGCGAGTCGCGCGCGCTGTATTTTTGCGCTCTACTGGAGCGGCGCGCGCGCGCTGCATTATAGCGCGGCTACTGGAGCCAGCGTAGGCGGGCGCGCAAAACCAGCCACAGCGCGCGGTAAACAGGTTTTTTGCGCGCAGCGCTTAGCGCGGCTGTTGGAGATGCTCTAACTGGCTCAGAGAAATGCGGGGGAGCCGGCCTTGGTGAAACGGCACGGCGCGAGTCAGCGCGGAAGGCCGTGCGCGGGGGCGGCTCACGGCACGGCCAGCTTTGACGAGGTTGCAACGAGCGAGGAAGCAGGGGCTTGATCCAGCGGCAGCTCGCCAAATTTGATGGAGGTGACCCGCCGCGCAGCCGGAGACGCGGCAGTAGTGGAGGCGAGGCAAAGTGAAAGCTAGACGGGCCACGGCTGCCGAGGTTGAGTCCAGGACCTCCTCACCCTCATTGGATCCCCCTCCTTTTTTCTCTTTTCTTGCTGATTCATGGTATTTTGACTTTTGACCACTTGCATATTAGCAATACTTAGCACCACGTTGATTTGATGGATTGTCCTCATCGGCTGGTGTGGACGCGGAGGATCATGCGGTAGCTGCTCCTTTTTCTATCAGTTCTTTCTTTCATAGCAAAGCCGTACTATAGTACTGCCACACCACGCACTTGATCCTGATACAGTTTGAGATTTGACACAGTGCGCTACGGTCGGCCGGCTCGAAACTTGATCCGGTATGCCTCAGACAGAGTAGCAGTTGGACACGGCCACTGTACACATGAAGACTATGGCAGAAATTCTTGCAGGCCTCGAGCTAGCAACTTGCGGCGGCGCACGAAATTGATCTGGCGACTTACCCACGGCAGCATGTGCGCGCGGAAAGGGCTGGGCCGGGTTGCAGCGGAAATAACTCAACGCCTGTAAAGTCCATAAGGGCGGCTCAACGACAAACTGAACCGGTCTAGCACGACTGTCGTGATGAAGACGATGGCAATTTGTAAACAGGCCAAGTGAGCTCACAGGAGGGAAGCGGAGGGTGCGGCCAGCTCATCCTCGACGCGGCAAGTCAAGTGCAACACGACGGGTCAAGCGCGAGGCGGCTCAGATGCAGGACGGCGGTGTTTTGCGAGGGCACATGGCCGGCTCGGGGTTCTCACCACAGCAGTAAACTTGGCCAGCGGCTGATTGTGTCCTGGCCATGGCAGAGGTGACTCGTCCGCGACGGCGACTTGCGGAAACCGCGACGGAAGCGGTGCGCAGCCGTGGCGAGCTTGGGAGTGCGCCACCACGGAACAGGGACCGGCCATCCACGAACGGCGGCTCAAGGTCGCAGACGGGTGGCTCACTGTTGCAGCAGATGCGGCACGAGGAAGGCAATGGCGACTTGAAGAAGATGCGGCCGGAGGAGGAGAGGCATAGAAGCGGCTCAGGCTGCGGTGCCCGCGGTGAGCCACATTGGAGGTAGACGAGCAAAACACGGCGAGACCAGGCAACCGAATCCAGGCTGCGGCTGTATCTGTTTTCCAGGTCGTAGGAGTTACGTTTTCTTCTTTCTTTTTCTCTCACTATTTTCTTAGTTGTTGATGGTTACATGGTGAACCAGAAATGAGATGGCGACTATCGGCGTCCTGGGAATGGGGGTCCCCAGACTTGCCTGCCTGTGGCCCACAGCGTGGCTTCGCTAGCAGCCCTGTACGGCCCATCTTCATCAACAAGCGCTCAAGACCCTCGCGAGGGGCCAAGCCTCGCGAGGCAGATGACACAAGACCTCCTCGGGGGCAGCCTCACTAGGCTGGCTCGCGAGTGGCGGATAGATCAAGGCAAGGTGTCGGTGTTCTGGGAACGAGGGTCCCCAGACTTGCCTACCTACGGCCCACGGTGTGGCTCTGCTGGCAGGCCTGGACGGCCCATCTTCATCAACTAGGCGTTCAAGACTCTCGCGAGGGGTCAAACCTGGCGAGGCGAATGACACAAGACCTCAGGAGCGACCTCACCAGGTTGGCTCGCGAGGAGCGGAGAAATCAAGGCAGGGTAAACCTCGCGAGGTTCTCGTGACGTGAGCCATGACAATCGAGACCAGGCGCGCGCCAGGCGCGCGCCAGCGCGCACAGTGTCCTTGTTTCCCCTTTGATGCTAAGGGGGCAAGCGCGGGCACAGAGTACCGAGGCATCAAGCAAAGGTTTCCATATCGGTGCAACGAGACCAAGACCAGGAGGATGGCAAGAGGGAGGTCACCATGGAGCCCATAGAAGCGTCACCACCAGAGCCTTTTGCAGGTGAAGACCGCTTTTGTTTGGATAAGCTGTAATAGTTGTCCCCTTTCAAATTGGCCGTTGTTGGCTCCCTTCCCGCTCAATATTTGGGAAGAAGACCAGGGCCTATATAAGTAGAACTAGCCACCACCGTAGGTGAGGACTCATTAAAAAGAGAACTCATTCAGAGGCATCTCATCTGATCTTTAGCCAACCCTTAGCCACTCACCAAGCACAAGAACACCTCAACCTCGGTAAGATGTTCTTCCCCTTGTACTATTCATCATCAGCCCAAGAGGCAATCCACCACCATCACACTGGAGTAGGGTGTTACACCACAACGGTGGCCCGAACGAGTATAAATCTTGCGTCTTTGTGTTGTGATTTTGCCGAGTTCGTCCGCGAGATCTTAGCAAGCTAGGGCGCGGATCGGTATGGAGGAAAGAACTTCGCGCGCACCCCAGAGTTTGAACCTTAAGGGTTTTGCCACAACCTGTGATCTGACATTTGGCGCGCCAGGTAGGGGTACGCCGAAACTTCCTTTCCATCGCTCCGTGTCCAGTTGCTCCGTCGTTTCAATGGCGGACGCTCGCCGTGCTCGTGCTGAGCGCCGGGCTGCCCTTGCCACCCGTGTCGCTCAGACGGCTCCCGTCGGCGGGCCACCTCGTCGTTCCCCGTTGCCTGCCGCCAACACTGCTACCGGCCCGGCGGGGAACGAGCAGCAAGCATTCTCGCTGCACCCCTCGGTGCGGTGGGACGGCCACACCGCCACCCCGTCGCCGACTCCCGCTGGTTTGTCGTCCCATGCTCGCCGCGCTCCCATGGACGCACGGGCCACGCTTCTCATGGCGCACGAGCTCCTGCGCTACCGCCCGGTCGACGACCTCTACAAGGACTGGCACGACCGCATCGCCGAGCTTGTCCGCACCGCAGGGGGCTCCCCTGCGCCGTCCCTCTCTCCGCCTCGCCCTCCGCCAGCTACGAACGATGTAGCCCACAGAGCACCTCTGCCCTAAGACGGCGCTATGGCGCCAAGGCGTGCGCCTCCACGACGTGACCCGCCGCGTCCGGCGCCCGCGCATGAAGAAAGAAGCTGTCAAGAAGTCCCTCGACCGCAAGGGAACGCTCCGCCACTCCTCGCACCACCGCGCCAAGATTATCTGCCGCGGCCGGGCCATGTGCAGCTTGCCGAAGCGACACGTGGGCTTCAAGACCGGGCTCCGCCTCCAAGACGGGCCCCGGCGACCACGGCCGGCTGCCGCACCTTCACTCCCGAGCTGCGTAGCGTCGCCTGGCTGGGCAAGTTGAAGCCAGATCTGCCTCATCGCTACGATGGCACCCCCGACCCCGCGAAGTTCCTGCAGCTCTACGAGCTGAGCATTGAGGCGGCAAACGGCGACGAGAAAGTCATGGCGAACTGGTTCCCTATGTCCCTCAAAGATGGCGCCCGTTCTTGGCTCCTGAATCTGCCTCCAGGCTCGATTTCCTCGTGGGACGAGATGCGCGACCACTTCATCGCCAACTTCCAGGGCACTCGCGACCACCCACCGGCCATGGGAGACTTGCGTCGTGTCAAGCAACAACCAGGAGAGGCCCTCCAGAAGTACATCCAACGCTGCAACAACGTCCGTCTCAAGATCCCCAAGGTCACAGACGAGGCCATCATCTCCGCATTCTCTGATGGCGTCCGCGACGTCAAGATGAAGGATGACCTCGCTATCCACGAGGAGTTGTGCACATCTCAGGAGCTGTTCAACCTGGCATCCAAGTGCGCTGGAGCTGAGGAAGGGCGCCTCTCCCTCCTTGAGCTCTCGGCTACGGACACAGAGGAGAAGAAAGCCAAGGCCAAGGACGTGAAGTGCAAGGGAGAAGCCGTGCTCGCAGCGGAGCCGGACACCAAGCGCGGCAGAGATCAACCCAAGTCATCCAAGAGCAGCCAACCATTCTGCTTCTTCCACAACCTGCACACCCACAACACCAACAACTACCAAGAGCTCAGGGACATTCGAGAAGGACGCTTCGGTCGACGCCCCGAGCGCAACGACCGGGGCTACGACCGAGGAGGAGGACATGGTGGCAGACGCTGGGACGATCGTGGCCCGCACCAGGAGTGGCACGACCGACCTCGTGAGGACCGCTGGCAGGATCAGCATCACGAGGGCGCCTGGAGGGACCAGCCTCGTGAGGATCGTCCTCAGGGCAACGCTGGCCTTCCTCCGCTGCCGCCATCACCAAGAAGGAATGATGATCACCATCAAGACGAGGGGGTTGGGGGCCTCCAGGAGCCGCGTGCCATCGCTTGCATCTTAGGCAGAGCACAAGCCCCAGCCTCGCAGCGTATCTTCAAGCAGTTTGCTCGTGAAGTGAATGCAGTCCTCCCCAAGCTTGAGGCCACACGCCCGCTCAGGTGGTCCCAGTGCGCCATCACATTCAGCTCGGCGGACCAGCTCAAGTGTGCTGCTACCGCAGGCGCCCTCCCGATGCTCTGCTCCCCAGTCATCAGCAACATGCAAGTCACCAAAACCCTCATCGACGGTGGCGCAAGGCTCAACGTCCTGTCTGTCGACACGTTCGACAACCTCCAAGTGTTGTATGATCAACTTCAGCCTACCAAGCCTTTCTCAGGAGTGACCGACGGCTCCACCACACTAATAGGGCAGGTCCTCCTCCCTGTCACCTTCAGAGAATGCAAGAACTACCGCACCGAGCTCATCAACTTCGATGTTGCGCACATCCGTCTACCATACAATGCCATCCTCGGGTATCCAGCCCTGGCCAAGTTCATGGCAGTGACCCATCATGGCTACAATGTCCTCAAGATGCCGGGCAGCGGCGGAATCATCACGGTCCCATGTGAAGAAAGAGATGCGGTGTGCTCCCTCGAGCGCGCCTTTCAAGCTGCAGCCATCAACGACCCTGACAGCAAGAGCGAGGGCCCTCCTGAGGCCATCCCCAAGAAGAAGAAGAAGAAGCTGCATCATGCAGGACCTCAGGAGGATGGCATCGCGACAGGACCTCGTCGGGATCAGCGCCTGCTCTAGGGGCACCTCCCTCCATCGCATACGAAGGCGCGCCCGGCGCCCTTCTCGGGCAGGGCTCGGGGGCTCTCTTCTGGAGAGCCTCAGACCTTCCCAACATCACGTGGGAGGCGCTCGGGAACCACATGGAGGCGTGCCAGGCGGCATGCTTCCCTCAGGAGGACACAGGGAGAGGAGCGCCCACCGCTCAGAAATTCATCACCATGACCACTCAGGAACTGCAAAACGCAAGGGCCATGCGCGGCGACCGCCGCTCACCAGGTGTAGCTCCACATCCAGGAGAGGATGCCGGGCTGCGCGTCTGCATCGACATCCCAGCGCTCAACCGCATCTCAGGATCCCTTCTGGCCTTCACGCGTGGGCCGCTGCGAGGGTCCACCGCACAGCTACGTTTGCATGACTTTTGTCCTGCCGAGCGTGGCGTCCGCCTATCAGCGCAACTTGCGGCGCGTCCTGGCGACTCAGGAGGCCAGGCACCATGCCGTCCTGGCAGAGATGGAGAAGGTCCTCAAGGAACCGCCTGGGCCCCCAAAGCCTCCCGAGGCTCAGGACCCCGGTGGCTCGTGAGGAACAACCCCTCCGTCGCGTACCTTCAGCTGCTCCGACATCCCATCATCAACAGAACCAGGTGACACTTTCCAAGTTTATTTAGCTGGGAGCGCCCCTCGGGCTGCATTATTCCCAGGCCACATGGGTCCGTCCCTATGGCATGTATCCCTTTTTATTATGTCTTTAGCTTACCTTGCTGGGGGCGCCCCTCGAGCTGCATCATCCCCAAGCCACTCGGGCCTGACCCAGTGGCATGTATCTTCCTTGCATTTACCTAAGCTTGTTCGCTTCCCATGCCTAACCTATCTATGACTGTCACCTGCTTGACTTTCGCCTCTCATGGGGGCCGCTCACGCTAGCACGACGCTTGTGCATGGGTCCGTCCCTGCAACATCGACAAATCTGAGCGGCCGAGCTCTGGCTCGCAACACGCCCCGCGCATGTCACCTCACTAGGCCCTCAGTGCCTCCGCCTCCTCGCGAAGCAACCGGGCGGACTGACAACCATAATGGCAAACCATGTTTCTCCTTGTGCTGGTTCGCAGGATCTCATGAGGATGATAGCAGGCGGCGCCGCGAGCTTCCTCTTCTCCCATGCAATCCGCTTGCGCGTTAAAAGGGGGGCTCTTGAGCATCGCGACTCAGGAGCTCTTACTGGCTCTCCAGCCCTCACCCCTTGGCCTTGACCACGCCACGTGACCTGACATACCAGCGGCCGCTGAGCTCGCTCGAGGGCCGGGACCTGAGGACGTAGAGCATAAAGGAGAGCGTAGAGAAGAGGGGAAGGCTCGCATGGGCCTGGCCTGGCTACGCATTAACACGGCGCGTCGCAAGGAATCGACTCCAAACCGCCAAGATAAGTCTCGCGCTCAGATTGACTGACCGTTGGAGCCTAAGGGTCAGGCTTGCCGCAACCCTGTTGCCGCAGCCCTGTTGCGGCAACTGTCGGCGTTCTGGGAACGGGGGTCCCAAGACTTGCCTACCTGCGGCCTGCGGCGTGGCTCAAGTGGGGGCCTAGCGCGGCCCAGCTTCATCAGCTCAAGCTCAAGACCCTCGCGAGGGGCCAAGCCTTGTGGGGCGGACGACAAGAAGCTTCCTCAGGGGCAGCCTCATCAGGCAGGCTCGCGAGGAGGCGGAGAGATCAAGGTAGGGGAATCTCGCGAGGATCCCATGACGCAAGCCATGACGATCAAGACCTGGCGGGCGCCGGCCCGCGCAGTGTCCTTGTTTCCCTTTCGATGCAAAGGGAGCAAGCACATGCCAAGGCATCGGGCAAATGTTACCATTCCGGTGCAACGAGACCAAGACCAGCAGAGCGGCAGGACGGAGGTCACCGTGGAGCCCAAGACGGCGTCATCACCAGTGCTTTTGGCAGCCGAAGACCACACCTTTGGTCAGGATAACCTGTACTAAATGTTCCCCTTTAAAATGGTCAATTGTTGGCGCCCTTCCCACTCATTATTTAGGGAGAGGCCCAGGGCCTCTATAAATAGGGCTAGCCACCGTAGGAACCACGAGAACAACGGACGACAAGGCCGGACAAAGCCGAGAGAGAGAGAGAGAGAGAGAGAGAGATCCAGACCAAGTAGAACACACCGCACCAGCTCAAGAACACCTCTCGCGAGGCCGTTCTTCCCCTGTACTGTTCATCATGAGCCCCTGAGGCAATCCACCACACCACACACTGGAGTAGGGTATTACACCACAACGGTGGCCCAAACTAGTATAAATCTCGTGTCCCTTGTGTTGTTCGTCGTTTCCAGCTTAGATCACACGAGGAGATGAGACGTAGATCGGTAGGGGAGAGATCTCCGCACGCACCCCAGAGTTTGAACCTTAAGGGTCTACCGGAACCCGAAATCCAACATTTGGCGCGCCAGGTAGGGGTGCGCCGGAACCTTTCTTCCACTGTTCGCGTGTGATCTTCCGTCGTGTCCATGGCTGACGCTCGTCGGGCTCGCGCCGAGCGCCGGGCTGCTCTCGCCACCCGCTTCGCCCAGACGGCGCCCGTCGGCGGACGCCCTCGTCGTTCCCCGTCGCCTGCCACCACCGGCCCGGCGGGGAACAAGCAGCAGGCCTCGTCCCAGCATCCTTCGGTGCGGCGGGATGGCCGCACCGCCACCCTGTCGCTGACTCCAGCTGGTTCATCGTCCCACGCCCGTCGTGCCCCCACGGACGCGCATGCCGCGCTGCTCCTGGTAAGAGAGCTCCTGCACTACCGCCCCGTCGATGACCTCTATGAGGACTGGCTCGCCCGCATCATTGAGCTCGGCAGCGCCACAGGGGGCTCCCCCTTGCCGCCCCTCTCGCTGCCTCGCCCTCCATTCCGTGCAGGGGGCGAGGATCAGGAGGCGCCTCCACCACCTCCTCCCCAAGAAGGCGCCCTGGTTCCAAGGCGCGCAGCCCCAAGGCGAGACCCTCCATGTCCGGCGCCTGCGCAACAAGAAGGGAGCTGCCAAGAGATCCCTCGTCCCCAAGAAGGTGCTCACGCGCTCCCAGCGCCGACGCGCCAATATCGCGTCCCTACGCCCCCACGAAAAGACCCCGCACTGCTCCAAGCGGCGGCGCGTGGTAATCCCCAGGAACAAGCTCGGCGCCAGCAAAGGGCGCCAGTGGCCACAGCAGGCTATCGCGCCTTCACCCCCCGAGCTACGCGGCGTCACATGGCCAGGCAAGTTCAAGCCTGACCTGCCCCCTCGCTATGATGGCACGGCAGCCCCGTGGAATTCCTACATCGAAGCCGCCAACGGAGACGAAAAGGTCATGGCAAACTGGTTTCCCATGGCGCTCAAGGATGGCGCCCGCACCTGGCTCCTGAACCTGCCACTCAGCACAATCTCCTCCTGGGGCGATATGCTCACCCGCTTCATCGCCAACTTCCAGGGCACCCGCGACCGGCCCCCGGCTGTGCGCGACCTGTGCCGCATCAAGCAACAGCCAGGGGAATCCTTGCAGAAGTACATCCAACGCTTCAACAACGCTCGCCTCAAGATCCCCAGGGTGACTGAAGAAGCCATCATCTCTTTCTCCGATGGCGTGCGTGACATCAAGATGAAGGAGGAGCTAGCAATCCATGAAGACCTGTGCACATCCCTGGAGCTGTTCAACTTGGCGACCAAGTGCGCCAGGGCTGAGGAAGGGCTCCTCTCCCTCCTCGAGCTCCCGGCAACCAAGCCAGAAGAGAAAAAGCTCAAGGCCAAGGACGTGAAGCGCAATGGGGCTGCCGTGCTTACAGCGGAACCATACACCAAGTGAGGCAGGGATCAGCCTAAGTCATCCAAGGGCAGCCGATACTACGTGTACCACGACCTCCACACCCATAACACCAACGAATGTCAAGAGCTCAGGGCCGTGCGAGATGGGCGAATCGGACGACGCCCCGACCGCAACGACAGGGGCTATGGCCGAGGAGGAGGAAGAGGTGGCGGACGATGGGAAGACCGTGGCCCTCGCCAGGGGTGTCGTGACCGACCTCGCGAGGATCACTGGCAGGACCAGCCTCGCGAGGGAGGCTGGAGGGATCAGCCTCGTGAGGATCGACCACACGGCAACGCAGGCCTTCCTCCTCTGCCGCCACCGCCAAGGAGGAATGAAGACCAACATCAAGACGAGGGGCTGGGGGCTTCCAGGAGCCACGCGCAATCGCTTTAATCTTGGGTGGCGCCTAGGCCCCAGCCTCATAGCACATCTTCAAGCAGTTTTCTCGCGGGGTGAATGCAGTCCTCCCCAAGCTTGAGGCCGCGCGCCCTCTCAGGTGGTCTACGTGCGCTATCACGTTCAGCTCAGCAGATCAGCTCAAGTGTGCAGCAACGGCTGGAGTCCTCCCGATGCTTTGCTCCCTAGTCATTAGCAATGTGCAGGTCACCAGGACCCTCATTGATGGCGGAGCAGGACTCAACATCCTGTCCGTCGAGATGTTCGACAATCTCCAAGTGTCGTACGATCAGCTTCAGCCGACCAAGCCTTTCTCAGGAGTCACTGATGGTTCCACTGTTCCAATAGGGCAGGTTCGCCTTCCAGTCACCTTCGGACAGCGCAACAACTACCGCACCGAGCTCATCGACTTCGATGTCGCTCACATTCGTCTGCCGTACAACGCCATCCTCGAGTACCCAACCCTAGCCAAGTTCATGGCAGTGACTCACCATGGTTACAATGTCCTCAAGATGCCAGGAAGCGGTGGAGTCATCACCGTACCCTGTGAAGAAAGGGACGCAGTGTGTTCACTTGAGCGCGGGTTCCAAGCCGCAACAATCGAAGACCCAGATCACAGGAGCGGAAGACTTCCTGAGGCGACCCTTAAGAAGAAGAAGGCTTCGCCTGGCCAAAGCCAAAAGGAAGCAGGCGCCTCCAGAGGCATTGCGTCTGGATTTGTGCCCGTTCAGGGAGCACCACCTCTGTCGCATAGGAAGGCGCGCCCGACGCCCTCCTTAGGCAGGGCTCGGGGGCTCTTTCTTGGAGAGCCACTGACTTTGCCAAGGTCACGATGGAAGTGCTCGGGCACCACTTGGAGGGGTGCTTTCAGGCACGTTTCCCTCAGGAAGGTACAAGGCAAGGAAGACCAAACCCTCAAGAGTTCATCGCAAGAAATACCCAGGAGCTACAGGAGTCGAGAGTCATGCGCGGCAGCCGCCGCTTGCCCGCCGTAGCCCCACATCCAGGCGAGGATGGTGGGCTGCGCGTTTGCATCGACGTGCCAGGGCTCAACCGAGCCGCGTCTCAGGAGCGCCTCTAGCCTTCGCGCGTGGGGCGCTACGAGGGACCACCTCACAGCTACGTTCGCATGCCCTTTGGCCTGCCGAACGCGGTCCCCGCTCATCAGCGCCTGCTGAGGAGCGTTCTGGAGGCTCAGGAGGTCAGGCATCATGCGGTCCTGGCAGAGGTAGAGATGGCCCTCAAAGACCTACCCGTGCCCTTAGAGCCTCCCGAGGCTCCTGGGCCTGGGGGCTCGTGAGGACCGACGTCTCCACCGTGCATCGGCCGCTTCTTTAGCATCACTTCATCTTCAACAACATCAGGTGACATCTTTCAAAGTTCCATTTTTAGCTGGGAGCGCCCGTGATCACCTCCCGAGTGATCACGGCCCGGTAGCATAGCATGGCAGACGGACAAGAATGTAGGGCCACTGATGGAAACTAGCATCCTATACTAAGCATTTAGGATTACAGGTAAGGTATCAACAACTGTAGCAACAATGACAGGCTATGCAACAGAATAGGATTAACCGAAAGCAGTAACATGCTACACTAATCTAATGCAAGCAATAGAGAGAAGGAATAGGCGTTATCTGGAGATCAAGGGGGGGGGGGCTTGCCTGGTTCCTCTGGCAAGAAGGAGGGGTCGTCAAGACCTTAGTCGTACTGGGTAGCAGCGGCGTCGGTCTCGCTGTCTAGCGAGAGAAGAGGGGGAGAAACAATGAATACAATGCAAACAGATGCATATCGATGCATGACACAACAAGTAACGGTGTTAGGAGTGCCCTAACGCAGTAGGAGGTGATATCGACAAAAACAGGGGAAACATCTGGGAAAGTATCCCCGGTGTTTCGCGTTTTCGGACAGATGAACCACAGGGGGATTTTTGAATGTTCGCTATGCTAGGGATGTGTGGCGGACGAATGGACTGCGTATTTGGATTCATCTCGTCGTTCTGAGAAACTTTCATGTACAAAGTATTTTCATCCGAGCTACAGATTATTTTATACTAACTTTTAAAGATTTAAAACACTTTTAGGATTTATTTAATTATTTTAAACCAACATTATCCAGAATAGTGTTTGCTGATGTCATCATGATGTCAGCATGACGTCAACAGTCAACAGGGCGTTGACTTAGTCAAACTGATGTGTGGGTCCCGCATGTCATACACTGTTTATTCTAATTAGGTTTAACTAAGCTAATTACTGCTTAATTAATTAACACTAGTTAACTAGGTTAATTAAACATAATTAATTAAGTTAATTAAGTTAATTAATATATTAATTTATTTTATTTTTTAAATCGTTCTGGGCGTAGGCCCCATTTGTCATAGGCCTATAGGGGCCTAACGGGTTCGGGCGAGCAGCGGGGCGGGGCACCCGAACGGGCGCGAGCCCGAAGGGCGCTGGGAGCGCACGGTGCATGCCGGCACCGGCGGCCAGGGCCAGGGGTGGTAGCGGAGGGATGGTTGGGGCGACGCGTGCGGTGGGCAGCAGAGCAGAGAGGCCGGCGAGCGGGGCGGCTGCGACGTCGGCCGGAGGTGGTGGCGCGGCCAGAGCGGAGCGGGAGCCGCAGCGGGGCAAGGACGGTGTGGGCGCGGCCATGCAACAAGGCGAGGAGCGAGGCGGCGTGATACCTCTCCAACGTATCTATAATTTTTTATTGTTCCATGCTATTATATTATCTGTTTTGGATGTTTATGGGGTTTATTATACACTTTTATATTATGTTTGGGACTAACCTATTAACCGGAGGCCCAACCCAAATTGTTGTTTTCTTGCCTATTTCAGTGTTTCGAAGAAAAGGAATATCAAACGGAGTCCAAACGGAATGAAACCTTCGGGAGAGTTATTTTTCAGACGGAAGCAATCTAGCAGACTTGGAATAGACGTCAGGGAAGCTTCGAGGAAGCCATGAGGCAGGGAGGCGCGCCTGCCCCCTGGGCGCGCCTCCACCCTCGTGGGCCCCTCGTGGCTCCCCTGGCCGACTTCTTTCGCCTATATATGTCCATATACCCTAAAAACATCGGGGAGCAGAATAGATCGGGAGTTCCGCCGCCGCAAGCCTCTGTAGCCACCAAAAACCAATCGGAACCCTGTTCCGGCACCCTGTCGAAGGGGGGATCCCTCACCGGTGGCCATATTCATCATCCCGGTGTTCTCCATGACGAGGAGGGAGTAGTTCACCCTCGGGGCTGAGGGTATGTACCAGTAGCTATGTGTTTGATCTCTCTATCTCTCGTGTTCTTGATTTGGCACGATCTTGATGTATCGCGAGCTTTGCTATTATAGTTGGATCTTATGATGTTTCTCCCCCTCTACTCTCTTGTAATGGATTGAGTTTTCCCTTTGAAGTTATCTTATCGGATTGAGTCTTTAAGGATTTGAGAACACTTGATGTATGTCTTGCATGTGCTTATCTGTGGTGACAATGGGATATCATGTGATCTACGTGATGTATGTTTTGGTTATCAACTTGCGGGTTCCGTGACCTCGTGAAC
This sequence comes from Triticum urartu, assembly GCF_056163025.1. Taxonomy (NCBI): domain Eukaryota; kingdom Viridiplantae; phylum Streptophyta; class Magnoliopsida; order Poales; family Poaceae; genus Triticum; species Triticum urartu. Next base: position 27,130,544 of record NC_141876.1, read on the forward strand.
TTATGCATAGGGGTTGGCACACATTTTCGTCTTGACTCTCCGGTAGAAACTTTGGGGCACTCTTTGAAGTTCTTTGTGTTGGTTGAATAGATGAATCTGAGATTGTCTGATGCATAGCGTAGAATCAGACCCACGGATACTTGAGTTAACATTGGAGTATGTAGGGGACATTAGGATTTTGGTTGATTTGTATCTTAAGGTGTTACTCTAGTACGAACTCTATGATAGATCGAACGGAAAGAATAGCTTCGTGTTATTTTACTACGGACTCTTCAATAGATCGATCAGAAAGGATAACTTTGAGGTGGTTTTGTACCCTACAATAATCTCTTTGCTTGTTATCCGCTATTAGTTACTTTGGAGTGACTCTTTGTTGCATGTTGAGGATAGTTATATGATCCAATTATGTTATTATTGTTGAGAGAACTTGCACTAGTGAAAGTATGAATCCTAGGCCTTGTTTCAACACATTGCAATACCGTTTACGCTCACTTTTATTACTTGCTACCTTGCCATTTTTATATTTTCATATTACAAAAACCTATATCTACAATCCATATTGCACTTGTATCACCATCTCTTCGCCGAACTAGTGCACCTATAGAATTTACCATTGTATTGGGTGTGTTGGGGACACAAGAGACACTTTCTTATTTGGTTGCAGGGTTGTTTGAGAGAGGCCATCTTCAACCTACGCTTCCCATGGATTGATAAACCTTAGGTCATCCACTTGAGTGAAATTGCTACTGTCCTACAAACCTCTGCACTTGGAGGCCCAACAACGTCTACAAGAAGAAGGTTGCGTAGTAGACATGACGGCGCTAGCGAGCGCAGCAGAGGAGGTGGTCGGACGCGGGGCGGCGCGGCAGTAGCGGGAGGCGGCGGTTGGCGCAAGAGCGTGCACGAGTGTAACACCCCAAAAGATTTAACCATGATTTATTAATTAAAATCTTGCCATGGTGCATTAAATTTTTATTTTCTGGATTTTCTTTGAACCACTCTTTTCTTCTGAAATTGTGGGGTTTTCCCTCCAAAAGAAAACTTTTCAAAAATGTTGTTGGGCCTGTATACCCTCTCAAGAAACATCTCTTTTATTAGTGGAATTATGCCTATAATTATTCTCCTGTACTTTATTTCTTTTAAAATGTTTTTTCATAAGTTTTAGAGCCTCTTTTGCACAGCAACCCTTTGATAAATTTATTTAAAATTCCAACCAAAATTTGGGGATGTCATGTGAGGTTCCTAAATCACTTTTATGCAAAAAAATTCAAAACTGGTCCAGTTTGTAATTTTGCACTACAACCTAATTAAATATTCCTTCAAAACTTCCACCAAAATTACGGGATGTTAGTAGTAGCATATAATTCAACTTTATGCAAAAACCCACTGGTGTTCTTTGAAAAATTTGAGCAAATCATCATCCTTTGCTCTCTGGCCCAGTTTGGCATTTTCTACTACAACCCTAATTTATTTTGCTCTAGTGCCCATGAGCTTTTTCCTACTTATAGTCCTCCCTACTAAACCCTTAAGTCCAGGAGAATTGACCCATTGGAGTATTTTGGTCCACGCAATAATGCCCTTTACTTTCTGTCCAGAATTGGTTTTCTCAAAAACTTGCACTAACAAGTTTCTGGTTTTGCCCTAATAACCTTGCCATTATCACTTGTACCTAAAGAGACCCTAATCTGGAGAGTTTGGCCACCAGAAGAGATGCCTAGAGGCCCATGACATTCTGTCGAGCTCTTTGTGTGCATAGCCAGATTTGACATGATTTTTAGTTTGCATTGTGAACTTGATCCTCTGACCCAACAAACTTGTCAACTAAGCTCCTAGATACCTCTAACCTAGACCTATTAATCCCTAGCCCCACCCAAGCCTCCTGGCATGCCTTGGCATTTTGCCGAACACTTGGCGTTCGTGCTCTGGGCGCGGCCAGAGCGCGCGTTTTGCACGTGCGTGCACCCGAGTCACCGCGTCCCGCTGCCGCCTCTCCGCGCCCGTTCTGATCCCCTTCCACTTGCAGCCAACGCGCCCGACCCCTCCCACGTCGCAGAGCCGCCCTGGCCCCCTCCTGGTGCCCTACAGCGCCACCACCGCAAGCCGCCACTGCCGCCCCGCTGGCCTCTGCCATGGACGGCGCCACCCGAGACACTCCAACGCGCCAGCTGCCCCTGGAACAGCTCAAGCTCATCCCCTCGCTCTGCCAGACCCCGCCAGCCAACGCCACGCAACCCCCTGGCTACAGAACGGCGGTTCACCGGCGTTCTTATCCACGGCCATGGGAACCGACCTCTCCGGGCTATATATAGCCCTCCCGATCATGCCTAAGCTGGTCAGCAGCCTTATACAAGTGGTAGGAAGCCCCCTTCTTCTCTAGCTTGGCCGAAGGCCATCATCTTCCCCATCTCCGGCAGGTTCAGCCGCCGCCACGGTCCGGTAAAATCCGGCCAGTACCGGGGCCCCCTAACCTCTCCCATGCTTCCATCCTCCTCCCCTCGACCTTGCGGAGCCACCCAACCTCTCAGCTTGGACGGGGAGCCACCGTAGCTCGAAACCCCAAATCCTCCCGAAGCCACCTCCACCGCAGAGCGCGCCGCCGGCGACCCCCTCCACCCCCGCCAACCTAGCAACCACTGGGAGGACCGCCCTGGACTGGCGGATCCATCCCTGCCCTCGGAGTCCCGTGGGGAGCCACCGTTCGTCGACGGCGATCGCCGGAGCCCCGCCTTTGTTCGGCCAGAGGAGAAAGGAGGCGCGGGCCACTGGTCAAACCTGACCAGTGGGCCCAAGGGACCCACTATCAGTGACCCAGCCCCGCCGAAACGTGGTTTAAGTGGAAGCGTATTCCACCGAATACGTCTTCGCTAAGCAAAAATCGTAAGCTCCCCGAACAGTTTTCTTTTTCTGGTTTTTATAAAAAAACAGAATTTTGACTAAACTTTGACTAGCTATAACTTTTTAAATATAAGTCCAATTGATTTGATTCTTTTTCTGTTATTTCTCAAATTTTTTCTAGTTTATTTTCATATTTATTTGAAAATTTTCCAAAACAACTTTTTTACTGTTTTGAAACTATGTGTTAATTCAAATTTTCATAAAATAGGATTTTGAAGAAGAAGGCAACTTCCCAAAAAGTGCACCCCACTTGCATGCTCTTGAAGGCAAGCATTCTGAACCTTGGCATAATATTTTTGTGTGTTGTTTGATACGGTTACAACACCACCTTGACATGGAGCATTCGTTATTTTGTGTGATGATATGATCATACGCATGAGTGCATAATGAAGATTCTTTAATGTTGGAAATGGATATGCTTGTGATAGTACTCACCCTCGTATGCCTTTCATGCCTACCGGAAGGAATCATGGAAAGTCTCTGTCTCGGGTAGACACGAGCTTATCTCTAGTTCCTCGTCGAGACGGTTGTGTCCGATATGGCATGACGAGGTATGATGAGTGGTGATTCTGTCTGTTGGTTGAAATATATTTATTATGCTAATCATGCAGGGAATACTTAAACCTCCTGAGTTGACCATAGATCGAGTCTCATTCCAGTAACCCCCATAATTGTTTCGTACTACCACTTGTCCTTGCCACAGGTAGGGTACGGTCCAGTAAGTTGTCAACCCCTCCCTTAGCGCACACCGTACAGAGAGGCCATGGTGGAAGATACCGGCTGCATCCGGTAGGCATGCCACCTGGTCTGGGGGCATGGGTGTTTCCGGTTGGAGCCGAGGGGGTAGCTCCCCTAGTTTGCGCGTGTTATAAATTTTGTGATCCCATGCTAGTCGAGGTTGTAGCCTCCCCACTTAGAATTTTGCTTAACGGGTGTCATGGGTGATTCCAGACACCGGTAAGTTAGGCTGGTGTGTGCGGTCAGGTGTGTTTTCAACTAAAAGACCGTGGGCGGAATTAGTCCCGATGGACTAAAGAAATCCGTTACTCATGGGTAAAGAGTACACCCTCTGAAGAGATTACATCTATTCGAATAGCCGTGTCCATGGGTAAGGACTACAGTCTGGGATGGGTCAAGTGTTGGTCTTAGTGTCGGTCTTCGGAGGAAAAACTACTAAACCAGAACATGGATCGTGACTTGTGACTCATGATGATTATGATTACTATTACTATGGACTAACCATTTACATTATTTGAATTATTGAGTATCCCTGGGACGGTTCTACCTCCTGGATATTCACTGTGATTATTCTTATATAAGCCCTCTATGTGGTGTCGCAGAGACGCCCGATTGCGGCATGCTTGTTATTTATTTACTTTATAAGCCCTTTATGTGGTGTCACACAGACGCTCGATTGTGGCATGCTTGTTATTTAAATTACTTATAAGCCCTTTTTGTGGTGTCGCACAGACGCCCGACTGTGGCATGCTTGTTATTTAAATTACTTATAAGCCCTTTATGTGGTGTCGCTTAGACGCCCGACTGAGGCATGCTTTATATTATTATCCTTTTGAGGTGTCGCTCCAGACACCCGATCGGTGCATTCTATTTCTACTCCCTGATAGCATGTCCATAGTTGACATGAATAACCTGCTTGCGTGTATCTTGGATTTCTATTTCGTGACTGAAGTTGTGATCATGGGATATTCCAAAGCTTGATTATTATTTGTTATATTATACCTGTGTTCACAATGTTTGCGAGTACATTCAAAGTACTCACTGGCTTGTCCCTGTCTATTGTCTTGGCCAGATATCTTGCATGGAGAGGAGCGTTGCGATGACAACCCCGGAACCTACGCAATGATGATAGCAGCCTCGCGAAGATAGGAGTTATCCTGGTCAGCTGTTCCTGTGGGAAATGGAGTCCCATAGACACTAATGAACCACCAACCGCTTCCGCCATCAACCACTAGAAACCTTGTGTTGTACTCACAGGCCAGAATAGTCTTGTACTACATATTTTTGTACCTTGCTTGGAATTTCTGTATCAAGTTGGTGCCTCATCAGCTAATAGTAATCCTGGGGCTGGTGAGCACAAGGACCATTTTCTGGGAATTATATCCCCGAAAATCCGGCCCTGACAGCGAGGTGGCGGGTGGCGCGAGCACATGCGCGTGCGTGAGGCAGCGGCGAGGCGACGAGCAGCACAACTGGGTGGGCATGGGAGCGGCGATGCGGCACGCGACGAGCGGCGACGGCGTGCACGCGGCAGGAGCAGAGGTGGGGTCGGGGCGGCGCGCATGTGTGCGGTGGCCGCGGCGACGAGCGTGAGCGCGCGCGCAGTGCGGGCAGGCGGGTCATGCGCGGGAGAGGGGAGGGAGCGAGGCTCATAGCGGCTCATAGGTTACGGGCAGTGGGGTGCGGGAAGGAGGTCGGGGACGTTGGCGTTGGGGAGGCAGTCCGGCGAGGGGGGCTCCGGCGACGTGGCCTCCGGCGAGGTCTAGGCGGCGGTCGGCGTCGAGCGAGGGCGAAGGGGATTGGGCTCCTCCCGTTCCAGATTCAGAGCGAGGGGGGAGGAGCGGGCGATGTGGGGGTGGGGGAAGTGGGTGCGTGGGGGGGGGGGTTAGGGTTGCGGGGGTGAGGTGATAAGGAGAGGAGTGGGGTTGGCCAGCTGGGCCTTTGCCCAGTTGGGCTGGTGGCCTGCTGGGCCAAAGCCTAGTGGGAGGGGGTTTCTCTTTTCCTCTTTTGGTTTTTAGTTTTCTATTTTTATTTATTACTTTCCTTTACTGTTTTAATTCGTTTTAAAGTATTTAGGCACTTTGTAAAAGCGTGATTTCTTCACCATAAATACCTAGGCCTTAATTGGCACACTCCGAACATTTTTGTTTTAATGTTTGAAATTTTTTGTTGTTTGAAAAAAATTGAAATTTGAATTTGAATAGTTTTGATCCAACGCGAGATTAGACAGTGACAGAGGTGATGTGGCATCATCAGTAGAGGTTTACTGTAGCTTAATTATCTGGGCGTCACAAAAAGTCATCTTGTGGGGAACTAAGAACAAGAAAATCAGTAGGATATTTAACTTTCCCATACAAGACTTCTACATCTCTAACAATCCCAATTGATGAAATAGTATCTCTATTGGCAAGCTTAATTGTAACATCAATATCTTCTATCTCAGCAGGTGCAATATTTAAACCACTTCCCCCTAGGGAGATCAACATGAGTAGCAAATGATTCACAGAAAGACCCTACTATCTCAGAGTCAAGTCCATATTTAGTGTTAAATTCACGAAAAAAATCAGTATCCTTAAAAGATTTAACAGAATCAAACTTAGGTGTCATACCTGACTCCTTACCTTCGTCGAGTTTCCAATCTTTACAGTTGCGTTTAATTCTTTCCAATAAATCCCATCAGAATTCAATAGTCTTCATAAAAAAGAACCAGTACAGGGAAGTATCGAGCATGGAGCGATTATTGAGATAAAGCCGAGCATAAAAGTTTTGAATAATAATTTCTCTTGAGAGCTCATGATTGGGGCACGAATATAACATTGACTTAAGCCTCCCCCAAGCTTGAGCGATACTTTCTCCTTCGCGAGGCCAAAAATTATATACATAATTACGATCACGATGAACCAGATGCATAGGATAAAACTTCTGATGAAATTCCAATTTCAATCGTTTGTAGTTCCATGATCCAATATCATCACATAGCCTAAACCATGTCAATTCCTCTCCCTTCGAAGATAAAGGGAAGACCTTCTTCTTGAATAAGATCCTCGGGCATACCTGCAAGCTTAAATAATCCACAAACTTCATCCACATAGATTAGGTGCATATCGGGATGTAATGTTCCATCTCCTGTAAAAGGATTAGCTAGCAGTTTCTCTATCATACCCAAAGGAATTTCAAAGTAAACATTTTCAGTAGGTTCAGTAGGTTCAATAGGTTGAGGAGCAACTCTTTGATCTACTGGTCGGGGTGATGATACCCCGAACAAGCCCCTCAAAGGATTATTTTCCATAGTAACAAGTGACAGTAAATTTCAGCACACTATATAAACTTTTCCTTACCAAATTCTACCTACCAAAGGCGCTTCACTCCCCGGCAATGACACTATAAAGAGTCTTGATGACCCACAAGTATAGGGGATCTATCGTAGTCCGTTTGATAAGTAAGAGTGTCGAACCCAATGAGGAGCAGAAGGAGATGACAAGCAGTTTTCAATAAGGTATTCTCTGCAAGCACTGAAATTATCGGTAACAAATAGTTTTGTGATAAGGTAATTTGTAACGGGTAACAAGTAACAAAAGTAGACAAGGTGTAGGAAGGTAGCACAATCCTTTTTTGTACCAAAGGACAAGCCTGGACAATATCTTATATAAAGGAAAGTGCTCCCAAGGACATATGGGAATTATCGTCAAGCTAGTTTTCATCATGCTCATATGATTCGCGTTCGTTACTTTGATAATTTGATATGTGGTTGGACCGGTGCTTGCGTACTGCCATTCCTTGGACAAACATCCCACTTATGATTAACTCCTCTCGCAAGCATCCGTAACTACGAAATTAGAATTAAGGTAAACCTAACCATAGCATGAAACATGTGGATCCAAATCAGCCCCTTACGAAGCAACACATAAAATAGGGTTTAAGCTTCTGTCACTCTAGCAACCCATCATCTACTTATTACTTCCCAATGCCTTCCTCTAGGCCCAAACAATGGTGAAGTGTCATGTAGTCGATGTTCACATAACACCACTAGAGGAAAGACAACATACATCTCATCAAAATATTGAACGAATACCAAATTCACATGACTACTTATAACAAAACTTCTCCCATGTCCTCAGGAACAAGAGTAACTACTCACAAATCATATTCATGTTCATAATCAGAGGGGTATTAATATGCATGAAGGATCTGAACATATGACGTTCAACCGAATAAACCAACTAGCATCAACTACAAGGAGTAATCAACACTACTAGCAACCCACAGGTACCAATGTGAGGTTTTGAGACAAAGATCGGATACAAGAGATGAACTAGGGTTTGAGAGGATATGGTGCTGGTGAAGATGTTGATGGAGATTGACCCCCTCCCGATGAGAGGATCGATGGTGATGACAATGGTGAACGATTTCCCCCTCCCGGAGGGATGTTTCCCTGGCAGAACAGCTCCGCCGAAGCCATAGATTGGTTTCCGCCAAGGTTCCACCTTGAGACAGTGGCGCTTCGTCCCGAAAGCTTCCTCCTTATTTTTTCCAGGGCAGAAGACACCTTATACCAGAAGATGGGCATCGGGGGGCTGCCAGGTGGCCCACGAGGCAGGGGCGCGCCCTCCACCCTCGTGGACGATGGGTGGCCCCCCTCTGGTGCTTTCTTTAGCCAATATTTTTAATATATTCCAAAACTGACTTTCGTGGAGTTTCAGAACTTTTGGAGTTGTGCAGAGTAGGTCTCTAATATTTGCTCCTTTTCTAGCCCAGAATTCCAGCTGCCGGCATTCTCCCTCTTCATGTAAACCTTGTAAAATAAGAGAGAAAAGGCATAAGTATTGTGACATAATGTGAAATAACAGCCCATAATGCAATAAATATCGATATAAAAGCATGATGCAAAATGGACGTATCAGCCGGCTTACAATCTGCCTTGTAACTGTCTGTCGGCTTACAATCTGGCTTATAATCTGCCTTGTCATCAATGAAATACCAAGTCCCAGCCGGTCATATCTCCAGCCGGGTCATACCGCAGGGTATATCCCCGACATTAGCCCCCAGTTTAATTTGGATTTATCCATGTTAAATTGATCCTGCAAAATAAACACAAAACAAACTTGACAAGTTGTGCTCCGGGTTAAAAATTCTCGTAAGCCGGCACCTGATCATCCTTAATTCCAATTTTCATTTCCTTCTTCTAGAAAATCCGGGTCAATAGGCCAGCTTCATAATCAATTTGCTGACGTTGGTTTCTCACAGAGAAAAAAGGTGAAGAATAATTCATTTGACTCAGCTCCCAATGCTTAACAAAAATATTGGTCTTTGAAATACTCATCTGATCTTCAGCCGGCTTAAAGATGAAAAACTTGCTGGTTTATCATTGCCAAATTTTTGACTTGTAAATATTGATGGCACCGGGTCGAAATTGTTGTTAACACCAAGCTTGAAAATGTACCTCCCTTATATGCATAGCACTTGTAGCCCCAAGTCTTAAGAAGGGAGCGTAGTAACCTCTTAAGACTTGCTTTAATATAAATGTCACAACCTTGAAGAAATCCGGGTTGTTCATATCATGCACTAGTCATAAACTGAATATTCCACATATGAAGCCCCCATGTGCCCGGTTGTCATGCTTGCAGCAACCTGAGACTTGTAATTGCCTTAAGCTCGTAAAAAACTTCCACCAACGTAGCCCCCAAGGGACGGGTCTTTATGCAATAATGAGCAGGGACTTTGTAGATATGATCATGTAGACTTGAACAGCAATGTGTAGCCCCCAAGGGCCGGCTTAGTAAGATAATACTGAGCTGGGACTTTATATATACTTCATTGAAAATAACATCATATGATGTAGCCTCCATCGTGGGGCTTGAACCCACGACCACAAGGTTAAGAGCTTTGTATTCTACCAACTGAGCAATGAACCCTTCAATATAATGGATTAAGGTTTGTGTACCATGAATTTTTGACAGGCGCAATTGGTAGCCCCCAAGGGCCGGCTTATTACGGTGTGATGAGTCGGGTCTTCAATAAGGCAAGTAAAAATGACTTTGCATTAGCCCCCAAGTTCCATGGTGCATGCTGGCAGTGACATGGGACTTTGCATATTTGATGTAATCTCAACTTGAATAATGTAGCCCCCAAGTGTCGGGTCGTAAGCCTGCAGCGACTCGGGACTATTCCTTCCATTGTAGAATAAATCATATCCATTGATAAAATAATAGCCATTGCGCTTAAAGCGACTTTGAAAACCTCAATCATAATACTGGTTATTGATAACCATAATAAAAATCCAGCCATGTTGGCTATTCAAGATTTGAATAATATAATCCGTCGTGTGTGTTGACCCGTAGGCATGCAATATCAAGATTTTGATTGCTCAAGGCAAAGATATCCTGGCAACTTATAGTCTGCTATCAGGGCGGGTTATTTACCCAATATGCTCAATTATGAGTCATATAGTTAAGGCTACATGGCCTGAATTGTCTCAAGCCATATGTTAATATGGCATAAATATATGAATCCCAAAAAATGCTCAGGAAAAGATAACGAATCAAAATCGAGAAAACGAGGCTTTCATAGGCCGGCAAGCCTAAAGCTCCAAGGCTTTCATGGGCCGCCAAGCCACTGAGTTAACCTTTTACACTTTGTGAATCCGGCCTCACATGACAAGTTCAGGGTCTGTGTAAGATTGACTGTCAAGAGTTCGGCTAGTCATTCCAGGATTACCCGAGCGGAGTGGCAGATTCTACAAAGCAGGATAACCCGGAATGTTTTGGTGAATACACCTGGTGTTCCAACCAGTTCACAAGGGTAGTAACACTATGTTCTCTTTGGTGAATACACCTATGTTTGAACAGGAAGCCCCCAAGTGCTTTGTAAGGAGGGCGTGTAAGCCAGACCAAGAGGGATATTCACAGCTATGCTCAATGAGCAAGAAGCCCCCAAGTGGTTTGTGGCGTTTTAGCCGAATCAAGAGGGATATTCACAGCTACGCTCAATGAGCAGGAAGCCCCCAAGTGATTTGTAAGTGTGGCGTATTAGCCGGATCAAGAGGGATATTCACAACTATGCTCAATGAGCAGGGAGCCCCCAAGTGATTTGTAAGTGTGGCGCATTAGCCGGATCAAGAGGGATATTCACAGCTTTGCTCAATGAGCAGGAAGCCCATAAGTGACCATCATAAGATAAGCCCATAAGACAGGATGCCCATGTTTGAACCGCACATCATGGCAGCAAGTTCTCTTTGGCAACCTTTAATTTTTCTGAGAACTCGAACTTGCAGAGATGGATTCTTTTGAACCGGAATTGTAAAACGGATATTGAGAGCTTCATAGCTTTATGAGAGGCAGATTTCCCTTGAACCAGATTTTAAACCGAAATCTTCATTTTGAGCCGGAAATTTTTCTGACGGCCTTTAAATTTCATCAATATGGCAGCAGCCTCCGGGACCGGGTTATCTTCCCCTTCAACGTCCTGGGGTTCTTGAATTCACTGAGACAGGCCAATTCCGCCGAGTCATGTCATTGTAGCCCCTGAGTTTTAAGACTACTCGAGGAGTTGCTTTGAGACTCTCCATACTTCACCGTGATATGAACCGGCATATAGTTGAACAGCGGATTGCTGAAATATGTTGAATCCCGACGGGTTATAAAAGACCATGTCCACTGATCCATCCGATGTATGCAAGGGCCATAGTTTAATGGATGCCTTTGCCATTATGAATTCTGCATAAGAATTTGCACAAACGAGAGTAATTGTTCTCATAGAAAATAAAAATGCATTAATAGAAACTTAACAGGATGGATTTCACCTGACATGTTTGACCAAAAATTATCACCCGTAGGGTTGCAGCAATGATGATAGAGGTCGCAGCTAAAAGCACAACACTGGGCGGCTCAGAAGTGATCCTCCGGGTCATGTTGACCCCTTTTTTTTTAAATCCGACCCCTTTCTTCAGGCAGCAGCCAGCAGGAGAACATGCAACAGCGCAGCAGCTCAGGGAGAAAACCAAGCGGGGGCGACTGGGGTAGCAGTTCTGAGGCGAGGTGAGGCAGAGCCGGCCGGTGACTCGAGTTGGGGCGGCTCTGAAGCGAGGTGAGGGCCAGTCAGCCGTGGGCTCGCGAGGGCCAGTCTACGGATCAAGCGGCGCTCGACACGAGGAAACCCGGAGGAGCGGGGCGGCTCTCCAGTAGCAGCTCGATGCAGGAAACCCGGAGGTGCGGGGCGGCTCTCTAGCAGTGGCTCGATGCAGGGCGACTTGGTGCGGCTCGGCGCCCACTCCGGCAGTGAGGCGGAGGAGGCCATGGAGGCATCTCTGGCAGGTGGAAGTGAGCAGCGGCTCAGCAGCAGATTGCCCTGCGTAGGCCGGGGCAGCTCAATGCTGCTGGTGGTTCAAGACGTCCCGGCAAGGCGGTTCAGTGTAGTATGGACCGGCGAGGCGAGGCGAGGGGGCAGAGCCGGCACTGGCGGAACCGTGCGAGTGCGGGCGTGATGAGACGCAGCAACACGAGCCCGTAGCAGGTGCGTATAGAAGTTGTGGACGTCGAGGCGTACGGAGCCGGGGCGGCTCAGACGCGTACCAACGATGATTTGGAGTGGAGCGCAGTAAGAGCATCTCCAACAGACGACCCAAACGACGCGCGTGCGCGGTAAACCCAGCTTTTATCGCGCGCGGGGCGGTTTGCCGCGCTCCAGCGGCCGCGGGAAACAAGCGCGCGCCGGAATCGTTTGCGCGCGTGCGTGAAAAGGCGCCAGCTCGCGCGCAAGATTTGGCGCGCCGCTTCGCCACGCGCTTCTCCACACTTCCTCTTCCTCTCTTCCTCTCCCTCTCTGCCACGCGCCGCTCCAGCGCCCCGCCACCGCCGCGCCACCATGCCGCCGCGCCACCGAGGAGCATCCGGCTACCGCGGCATCCGCCTGCGCCCCAACGGCTGCTACACCGCGGAGATACGCTCCGGCGAACTCCGGCTCGGCCTCGGCATGTACAAGACGGCGCGCGAGGCCGCCCGCGCGTACGACGCGGCGGCGTGGCGCCTAGGCCGGCCGCGCGGCCAAATGAACTTTCAAGATGTGTACACGCTCCAGCAAGCGCTCAACCTCGCCCCTCTGCCTCATCTGAACACGGCGGAAGACCGTGCGGAGCACGCCGAGTGGCAACGCCGCCTCCTCGTCGCCCAGGAGGACAAGCAGGTCATGGCAGAGTGGCGCCAACGCCACCCGGAGGACGTCGCCTACGAGCAGGCCTACTGGGCAAGGCGCCGCGAGGAGGACACGCGAAGGCGCCGCGAGACGCGGCTGGAAAGGCGACAGCGGAAGGCGTTGGCGAATGCGCAGTCCGACATCATTGCAGCAGGTGGGAAGTCGTTCTTCGCGGCGAACGATGATCGGTGGCTGGACATCTGGCCAGACACCTCGGACGACACCGCCGAGGATGATAATGGTGATGATGATAGCGACTTAGAGTAGTTTCTATCTAGTTGCGCCGTAGTTTATCTATGCTTTCGAACTATCTATCTAGTTGCACCGATGTAAAATACCTTTGTATCGTTTTTTATTTATGCAATCTATCTAGTTTTTATTTTATCTATGCGTTTGAAAATTAAAAAAAAATGTTGTGTGCGCGCTTCATTTTTTGCGCGCTGCATTTTAGCGCGGCTGCTGGAGCGGGCGCTGCGCGCCGCGCCAAACCAGGCGATGGGCGCGCGCTAAAGCTGTTTTTTGCACGCGCCGCGTTGGGCGCCTGTTGGAGATGCTCTAAGAGCATATCCAACAGCCGCGCTAAACTAGTGCCGCGCCGCAAATTAGGCCATTTTAGCGCGCGCAACGCGGCGGGTCGCTCCAGCGGGCACGCAAAAACGGCACGCGTGCTATAACGGGTTGGGCACGTGCTTGAAAACACTTACCCGCGCGGCGTATTTCGACCGCCAGCTATAGCGCGCGGCACACTCGAGCGCTCGCGCCGCACTCTCTCCTCTCCTCGTCCTACGCCCCGCGCGGGCCGGCGCCAGCGCCCTGCCACCCACCCATGGACGCGCACACCGGCGCCCCGCTCACCCCGCTGTACAGCCGCGACCCCCCCGCCGCCGCCGCCGCCGCCGCAGCCGCCAGAAACCCTAGCGCGGGAAGCGCTGGCGTCGCCACCGCCGGAGCTCCGCCGAGCATCGGCCTCTTGCGCAGCCTCTTCTTGCCGCCGCGGATGACCATGGCGCCGGGTGGCGTCGCGCCGGCGCCGTCCCGTGCCACCGCCGCACCGTCGAAGAAGGTCCCCAATGCGGCGCGGATGAAGAAGGGCAAAATATCCGCGAAGAAAAACAAGGCGGCGGACGGCTCCGGCACCACGAAGGCGAGGGGAAAGAAGTTTGCAGGGCGTTCGACGACCGCGGCGGCTACCTAAGCGCCGGCGAGCTCACTCGTTGAGCCGGCCGCCGACGCGCACCACGTGCTCGATGAAATGCCCCCAAGGTGAAAAAATTTCCAATTTTTTTTCTTCTTATTTTTTCAATGCATCATCATCACATATAGATAGCTTATTTGCATTGTTCAAAAAACTTTATAGTCTCAATGATGATGCATACATGTCCACTATGGGTGTTGGGTCCAACAATTCGCATTGGTCTCAAACCAATGACATCCATTTCGAAGACCATGAGTTTGAGGTGGACGAGGAGGGTGAGGGAATTGTCGAGGCGCTGAAAGGAAGAGCGGGCAATTACTCAACCTACAATGACAAGTTACTATGCCATACTTATTTGCAAGTGTCGAGGGATCCATTCATTGGAGGTGATCAAAGTAGAGACGTGTATTGGGGGAGAATGAAAGAACACTTTGATGCTCACAACTTGAGCGTGATGAGGAGAGGGAGGAAGATTCATCTTCGGAGGCGGAAGAGTCGTCTTCGAAAGATGAGGACGAAGACGAAGACGAGGAAGATGAAGATTGATGTGTCTTTCATGTCTTGAACTTTAGTTTGCATTTGAACTTGGTTGGATGAACTTGTGGGCATGATTTTGAACTTGTGGGCATGAACTTTTATTCATCAACTTGTTTGTGTCAAATTTCACATGTTCATTTTTGTCCAAAATATCATATATGCAAAATGCCCGGCGAGTCGCGCGCGATGTATTTTTGCGCTCTGCTGGAGCGACGCGCGTGCATTGCATTATAGCGCGGCTGCTGGAGCCAGCGTAGGCAGGCGCGCAAAACCAGCCGCAGCGCGCGCGGTAAACAGGTTTTTTGCGCGCGGCGCTTAGCGCGGCTGTTGGAGATGCTCTAACTGGCTCAGAGAAACGCGGGGTAGCCGGCCTTGGTGAAACGGCACGACGCGAGTCAGCGCGGAAGGCCGTGCGCAGGGGCGGCTCACGGCACGGCCAGCTTTGACGAGGTTGCAACGAGCGAGGAAGCAGAGGCTTGATCCAGCGGCAGCTCGGCAAATTTGATCGAGGTGACCCACCGCGCAGCCGGAGACGCGACAGTAGTGGAGGCGAGGCAAAGTGAAAGCGAGACGGGCCACGGCTGCCGAGGTTGAGTCCGGGACCTCCTCACCCTCATTGGATCCCCCTCCTTTTTTTCTCTTTTCTTGCTGATTCATGGTATTTTGACTTTTGACCACTTGCATATTAGCAATACTTAGCACCACATTCATTTGATGGATTGTCCTCATCGGCTGGTGTGGACGCGGAGGATCATGCGGCAGCTGCTCCTTTTTCTATCAGATCTTTCTTTCATAGCAAAGCCGTACTATAGTACTGCCACACCACGCACTTGATCCTGATACATTTTGAGATTTGACACAGTGCGCTACGGTCGGCTGGCTCGAAACTTGCTCTGGTATGCCTCAGACAGAGTAGCAGTTGGACACGGCCACTGTACACATGAAGACTATGGCAGAATTCTTGCAGGCCTCGAGCTAGCAACTTGCGGCGGCGCACGAAATTGATCTGGTGACTTACCCATGGCAGCATGTGCACGCGGAAGGGGGCTGGGCCGGGTTGCAGCAGAAATAACTCAACGCCTGTCAAGTCCATAAGGGCGGCTCGACGACAAACTGAACCGGTCTAGCGCGACTGTCGTGATGAAGATGATGGCAATTTGTAAACAGGCCAAGTGAGCTCACAGGCGGGAAGCGGAGGGTGCGGCCAGCTCATCCTCGACGCAGCGAGTCAAGTGCAACACAACGGGTCAAGCGCGAGGCGGCTCAGATGCAGGACGGCGGCGTTTTGCGAGGGCACATGGCCGGCTCGGGGTTCTCACCACAGTAGTAAACTTGGCCAGCGGCTGATTGGGTCCTGGCCATGGCAGAGGTGACTCGTCCGCGACGGCGACTTGCGGAAACCGCGACAGAAGCGGTGCGCAGCCGTGGCGGGCTTGGGAGTGCGCCACCGCGGAACAGGGACCGGCCATCCACGAACGGTGGCTCAAGGTCGCAGACGGGTGGCTCACTGTTGCAGCAGATGCGGCACGAGGAAGGCAATGGCGACTTGAAGAAGATGCGGCCGGAGGAGGAGAGGCATAGAAGCGGCTCAGGCTGCGGTGCCCGCGGTGAGCCACATTGGAGGTAGACGAGCAAAACACGGAGAGACCAGGCAACCGAATCCAGGTTGCGGCTGTATCTGTTTTCCAGGTCATAGGCGTTATGTCTGCTTCTTTCTTTTTCTCTGACTTTTTCTTAGTTGTTGATGGTTACATGGTGAACCAGAAATGAGATGGTGACTGTCGGCGTCCTGGGAATGGGGGTCCCCAGACTTGCCTGCCTGTGGCCCACAGCGTGGCTTCGCTAGCAGCCCTGTACGGCCCATCTTCATCAACAAGCGCTCAAGACCCTCACGAGGGGCCAAGCCTCGCGAGGCAGATGACACAAGACCTCCTCGGCGGCAGCCTCACTAGGCTGGCTCGCGAGGGGCGGAGAGATCAAGGAAAGGTGTCGGCATTCTGGGAACGTGGGTCCCCAGACTTGCCTACCTGCGGCCCACGGTGTGGCTGTGCTGGCAGGCCTGTATGGCCCATCTTCATCAACAAGGCGTTCAAGACTCTCGCGAGGGGTCAAACCTGGCGAGGCGAACGACACAAGACCTCAGGAGCGACTTCACCAGGTTGGCTCGCGAGGAGCGGAGAAATCAAGGCAGGGTAAACCTCGCAAGGTTCTCGTGACGTGAGCCATGACAATCGAGACCAGGCGCGCGCCAGCGCGCACAGTGTCCTTGTTTCCCCTTTGATGCTAAGGGGGCAAGCGCGGGCACAGAGTACCGAGGCATCAAGCAAAGGTTTCCATATCGGTGCAACGAGACCAAGACCAGGAGGATGGCAAGACTGAGGTCACCATGGAGCCCATAGAAGCGTCACCACCAGAGCCTTTTGCAGGCGAAGACCGCTTTTGTTTGGATAAGCTGTAATAGCTGTCCCCTTTCAAATTGGCCGTTGTTGGATCCCTTCCCGCTCAATATTTGGGAAGAAGACCAGGGCCTATATAAGTAGAACTAGCCACCACCGTAGGTGAGGACTCATTAAAAAGAGAACTCATTCAGAGGCATCTCATCTTATCTTTAGCCAACCCTTAGCCACTCACCAAGCACAAGAACACCTCAACCTCGGTAAGATGTTCTTCCCCTTGTACTATTCATCATCAGCCCAAGAGGCAATCCACCACCATCACACTGGAGTAGGGTGTTACACCACAACGGTGGCCCGAACAAGTATAAATCTTGCGTCTTTGTGTTCTGATTTCGCCGAGTTCGTCCGCGAGATCTTAGCAACCTAGGGCGCGGATCGGTATGGAGGAAAGAACTTCGCGCGCACCCCAGAGTTCGAACCTTAAGGGTTTTGCCAGAACCTATGATCCGACATTTGGCGCGCCAGGTAGGGGTGCGCCGAAACTTCCTTTCCATCGCTCCGTGTCATGTTGCTCCGTCGTCTCCATGGCGGATGCTCGCCGTGCTCGTGTTGAGCGCCGGGCTGCCCTTGCCACCCGCGTCGCTCAGACGGCTCCCGTCGGCGGGCCACCTCGTTGTTCCCCGTCGCCTGCAACCAACACCGCTACCGGCCCGGCGGGGAACGAGCAGCAAGCATTCTCGCTGCACCCCTCGGTGCGGTGGGACGGTCGCACCGCCACCCCGTCGCCGACTCCCGCTGGTTTGTCGTCCCACGCTCGCCGCGCTCCCATGGACGCACGGGCCACGCTTCTCATGGCGCACGAGCTCCTGCGCTACCGCCCGGTCGACGACCTCTACGAGGACTGGCACGACCGCATCGCCGAGCTTGTCCACACCGCAGGGGGCTCCCCTGCGCCGTCCCTCTCTCCACCTCGCCCTCCGCCAGCTACGAACGACGTAGCCCACAGAGCACCTCTGCCCTAAGACGGCGCTCTGGCGCCAAGGCATGCGCCTCGACGACGTGACCCGCCGCGTCTGGCGCCCGCGCATGAAGAAAGAAGCTGTCAAGAAGTCCCTCGACCGCAAGGGAACGCTCCGCCACTCCTCGCACCGCCGCACCAGGATTGTCTGCCGCGGCCGGGCCACGTGCAGCTTGCCGAAGCGACGCGTGGGCTTCAAGACCAGGCTCCGCCTCCAAGATGGGCCCCGGCGACCACGGCCGACTGCCGCACCTTCACTCCCGAGCTGTGTAGCGTCGCTTGGCTGGGCAAGTTAAAGCCAGATCTGCCTCATCGGTACGACGGCACCCCCGACCCCGCGAAGTTCCTGCAGCTCTACGAGCTGAGCATTAAGGCGGCCAATGGCGACGAGAAAGTCATGGCGAATTGGTTCCCTATGGCCCTCAAAGATGGCGCCCGTTCTTGGCTCCTGAATCTGCCTCCAGGCTCGATTTCCTCGTGGGACGAGATGCGCGACTACTTCATCGCCAACTTCCAGGGCACTCGCGACCGCCCACCGGCCATGGGAGACTTGTGTCGTGTCAAGCAACAACCAGGAGAGACCCTCCAGAAGTACATCCAGCGCTGCAACAACGTCCGTCTCAAGATCCCCAAGGTCACGGACGAGGCCATCATCTCTGCATTCTCTGATGGCGTCCGCGACGTCAAGATGAAGGAGGACCTCGCTATCCACGAGGAGTTGTGCACATCTCAGGAGCTGTTCAACCTGGCGTCCAAGTGCGCTAGAGCTGAGGAAGGGCGCCTCTCCCTCCTTGGGCTCCCGGCTACGGACACAGAGGAGAAGAAAGCCAAGGCCAAGGACGTGAAGTGCAAGGGAGCAGCCGTGCTCGCGGCGGAGCCGGACACCAAGCGCGGTAGAGATCAACCCGAGTCATCCAAGAGCAGCCAACCATTCTGCGCCTTCCACAACCTGCACACCCACAACACCAATGACTACCAAGAGCTCAGGGACATTCGAGAAGGACGATTCGGTCGACGCCCCGAGCGCAACGACCGGGGCTACGACCGAGGAGGAGGACGTGGTGGCGGACGCTGGGACGATCGTGGCCCACGCCAGGAGTGGCACGACCGGCCTCATGAGGACCGCTGGCAGGATCAGCCTCGCGAGGGCTCCTGGAGGGACCAGCCTCGTGAGGATCGTCCTCAGGGCAACGCTGGCCTTCCTCCGCTGCCACCATCACCAAGAAGGAATGATGATCACCATCAAGACGAGGGGGTTGGGGGCCTCCAGGAGCCGCGTGCCATCGCTTGCATCTTAGGCGGAGCACAAGCCCCAGCCTCGCAGCGTATCTTCAAGCAGTTTGCTCATGAAGTTAATGCAGTCCTCCCCAAGCTTGAGGCCACACGCCCGCTCAGGTGGTCCCAGTGCGCCGTCACATTCAGCTCGGCGGACCAGCTCAAGTGTGTTGCTACCGCAGGCGCCCTCCCGATGTCTGCTCCCCAGTCATCAGCAACGTGCAAGTCACCAAAACCCTCATCGACGGTGGCGCAAGGCTCAACGTCCTGTCTGTCGACACGTTCGACAACCTCCAAGTGTCGTATGATCAACTTCAGCCTACCAAGCCTTTCTCAGGAGTGACCGACGGCTCTACCACACTTATAGGGCAGGTCCTCCTCCCTGTCACCTTCGGAGAACGCAAGAACTACCGCACCGAGCTCATAGACTTCGATGTCGCGCACATCCGCCTACGATACACCGCCATCCTCGGGTATCCAGCCCTAGCCAAGTTCATGGCAGTGACCCATCATGGCTACAATGTCCTCAAGATGCTGGGCAGCGGCGGAATCATCACGGTCCCATGTGAAGAAAGAGATGCGGTGTGCTCCCTCGAGCGCGCCTTTCAAGCTGCAGCCATCGACGACCCCGACAGCAAGAGCGAGGGTCCTCCTGAGGCCATCCCCAAGAAGAAGAAGAAGAAGTTGCATCGTGCAGGACCTCAGGAGGATGGCGTCGCGACAGGACCTCATCGGGATCAGCGCCTGCTCTAGGGGCGCCTCCCTCCATCGCATACGAAGGCGCGCCCGGCTCCCTTCTCGGGCAGGGCTCGGGGGCTCTCTTCTGGAGGGCCTCAGACCTTGCCAACATCACGAGGGAGGCGCTCGGGCACCACATGGAGGCATGCCACGCGGCACGCTTCCCTCAGGAGGACAAAGGGCGAGGAGCGCCCACCGCTCAGAAGTTCATCACCAAGACCACTCAGGAACTACAAAACGCAAGGGCCATGCGCGGCGACCGCCGCTCACCAGGTGTAGCTCCCCATCCAGGAGAGGATGTCGGGCTGCGCGTCTGCATCGACATCCCAGCGCTCAACATGACCGCATCTCAGGAGCCCTTGTGGCCTTCACGCGTGGGCCGCTGCGAGGGTCCACCGCACAGCTACGTTCGCATGCCTTTTGTCCTGCCGAGCGTGTCGTCCGCCTATCAGCGCAACTTGCGGCGCGTCTTGGCGACTCAGGAGGCCAGGCACCATGCCATCCTGGCAGAGATGGAGAAGGTCCTCAAGGAACCTCCTGGGCCCCCAAAGCCTCCCGAGGCTCAGGACCCCGGTGGCTCGTGAGGAACGACCCCTCTGCCGCGTACCTTCAGCTGCTCCGACATCCCTTCATCAACAGAACCAGGTGATACTTTCCAAGTTTATTTAGCTGGGAGCGCCCCTCGGGCTGCATTATTCCCAGGCCACGTGGGTCCGTCCCTGTGGCATGTATCCCTTTTTATTATGTCTTTTGCTTACCTTGCTGGGGGCGCCCCTCGAGCTGCATCATCCCCAAGCCACTCGGGCCTGACCCAGTGGCATGTATCTTCCTTGCATTTACCTAAGCTTGTTCGCTTCCCATGCCTAACCTATCTATGACTGTCACCTGCTTGACTCTCGCCTCTCATGGGGGCCGCTCACGCTGGCACGACGCTTGTCCATGGGTCCGTCCCTGCAACATCGACAAATCTGAGCGGCCGAGCTCTGGCTCGCGACACGCCCCGCGCACGTCACCTCACCAGGCCCTCAGTGCCTCCGCCTCCTCGCGAAGCAACCGGGCGGACTAACAACCATAATGGCAAACCATGTTTCTCCTTGTGCTGGTTCGCAGGATCTCATGAGGATGATAGCAGGTGGCACCGCGAGCTTCCTCTTCTCCCATGCAATCCACTTGCGCGTTAAAAGGGGGGCTCCTGAGCATCGCGACTCATGAGCTCTTACTGGCTCTCCAGCCCTCACCCCTTGGCCTTGACCACGGCACATGACCTGGCATACCAGCGGCGGTTGAGCTCGCTCGAGGGCCGGGACCTGAGGACGTAGAGCATAAAGGAGAGCGTAGAGAAGAGGGGAAGGCTCGCATGGGCCTGGCCTGGCTACGCATTAACACGGCGCGTCGTAAGGAATCGACCCCAAACTGCCAAGATAAGTCTCGCGCTCAGATTGACTAACCGTTTGAGCCTAAGGGTCACGCTTGCCGAAACCCTGTTGCCGCAGCCCTGTTGCGGCAACTGTCGGCGTTCTGGGAACGGGGGTCCCCAGACTTGCCAACCTGCGACTTACGGCGTGGCTCAAGTGGGGGCCTAGCGCGGCCCAGCTTCATCAGCTCAAGCTCAAGACCCTCGCGAGGGGCCAAGCCTCGCGGGGCGGACGATAGGAAGCTTCCTCAGGGGCAGCCTCATCAGGTAGGCTCGCGAGGAGGCGGAGAGATCAAGGCAGGGGAACCTCGCGAGGATCCCATGACGCAAGCCATGAAAATCAAGACCTGGCGGGCGCTGGCCCGCGCAATTTCCTTGTTTCCCTTTCGGTGCAAAGGGAGCAAGCACATGCCAAGGCATCGGGCAAAGGTTACCATTCCGGTGCAACGAGACCAAGACCAGCAGAGCGGCAGGACGGAGGTCACCGTGGAGCCCAAGACGGCGTTATCACCAGTGCTTTTGGCAGCCGAAGACCACACCTTTGGTCAGGATAACTTGTACTAAATGTTCCCTTTTAAAATGGCCAATTGTCGGCGCCCTTCCTGCTCATTATTTGGGGAGAGGCCCAGGGCCTCTATAAATAGGGCTAGCCACCGTAGGAACCACGAGAACAACGGACGACAAGGCCGGACAAAGCCGAGAGAGAGAGAGAGAGATCCGGACCAAGTAGAACACACCGCACCAGCTCAAGAACACCTCTCGTGAGGCCGTTCTTCCCCTGTACTATTCATCATGAGCCCCTGAGGCAATCCACCACACCACATATTGGAGTAGGGTATTACACCACAACGGTGGCCCGAACCAGTATAAATCTCGTGTCCCTTGTGTTGTTCGTCGTTTCCAGCTTAGATCACACGAGGAGATGAGACGTAGATCGGTAGGGGAGAGATCTCCGCACGCACCCCAGAGATCGAACCTTAAGGGTCTACCGGAACCCGAAATCCAACATTTGGCGCGCCAGGTAGGGGTGCGCCGGAACCTTTCTTCCGCTGTTCACGTGTGATCTTCCGTCGTGTCCATGGCTGACGCTCGTCGGGCTCGCGCCGAGCGCCGGGCTGCTCTCGCCACCCGCTTCGCCCAGACGGCGCCCGTCGGCAGACGCCCTCGTCGTTCCCCATCGCCTGCCGCCACCGGCCCGGCAGGGAACGAGCAGCAGGCCTTGTCCCAGCTGGTTCATCGTCCCACGCCCGTCGTGCCCCACGGACGCGCACGCCGCGCTGCTCCTGGCAAGAGAGCTCCTGCACTACCGCCCCGTCGATGTCCTCTATGAGGACTGGCTCGCCCGCATCATTGAGCTCGTTAGCGCCGCAGGGGGCTCCCCCTTGCCGCCCCTCTCGCTGCCTCGCCCTCCATTCCGTGCAGGGGACGAGGATCAGGAGGCGCCTCCACCACCTCCTCCCCAAGAAGGCGCCCTGGCTCCAAGGCGCGCAGCCCCAGGGCGAGACCCTCCACGTCCGGCGCCTGCACAGCAAGAAGGGAGCTGCCAAGAGATCCCTCGTCCCCAAGAAGGTGCTCACACGCTCCCAGCGCCGGCGTGCCAATATCGCGTCCCTGCGCCCCCACGATAAGACCCCGCACTGCTCCAAGCGGTGGCGCGTGGTAATCCCCAGGAGCAAGCTCGGCGCCAGCAAAGGGCGCCGGTGGCCACAGCAGGTTGCCGCGCCTTCACCCCCCGAGCTACGCGGCGTCACATGGCCAGCAAGTTCAAGCCTGACCTGCCCCCTCGCTACGATGGCACGGCAGCCCCGCGGAATTCCTACATCGAAGCCGCCAACGGAGACGAAAAGGTCATGGCGAACTGGTTTCCCATGGCGCTCAAGGATGGCGCCCGCACCTGGCTCCTGAACCTGCCTCCCAGCACGATCTCCTCCTGGGGCGATATGCTCACCCGCTTCATCGCCAACTTCCAGGGCACCCGCGACCGTTCCCCGGCCGTGAGCGACCTGCGCCGCATCAAGCAACAGCCAGGGGAAACCATGCAGAAGTACATCCAGCGCTTCAACAACCCTCGCCTCAAGATCCCCAGGGTGACTGAAGAAGCCATCATCTCAGCTTTCTCCGATGGCGTGCGTGACATCAAGATGAAGGAGGAGCTAGCAATCCATGAAGACCTGTGCACATCCCTGGAGCTATTCAACTTGGCGACCAAGTGCGCCTGGGCTGAGGAAGGTCTCCTCTCCCTCCTCGAGCTCCCGGCAACCGACCCAGAAGAGAAAAAGCTCAAGGCCAAGGACGTGAAGCGCAATGGGGCTGCCGTGCTTGCAGCGGAACCATACACCAAGCGAGGCAGGGATCAGCCTGAGTCATCCAAGGGCAGCCGATACTGCGTGTACCACGACCTCCACACCCATAACACCAACGAATGTCAAGAGCTCAGGGCCGTGCGAGATGGGCGAATCGGCCGACGCCCCGACCGCAACGACAGGGGCTATGGCCGAGGAGGAGGAAGAGGTGGCGGACGATGGGAAGACCGTGGCCCTCGCCAGGGGTGGTGTGACCGACCTCGCGAGGATCGCTGGCAGGACCAGCCTCACAAGGGAGGCTGGAGGGATCAGCCTCGTGAGGACCGACCACACGGCAACGCAGGCCTTCCTCCTCTGTCACCACCGCCAAGGAGGAATGAAGACCAACATCAAGACGAGGGGGCTGGGGGCTTCCAGGAGCCACGCGCAATAGCTTGAATCTTGGGTGGCACCCAGGCCCCAGCCTCATAGCGCATCTTCAAACAGTTTGCTCGCGAGGTGAATGCAGTCCTCCCCAAGCTTGAGGCCGCGCGCCCTCTCAGGTGGTCTACATGCGCTATCACGTTCAGCTCAGCAGATCAGCTCAAGTGTGCGGCAACGGCTGGAGTCCTCCCGATGCTTTGCTCCCCAGTCATTAGCAATGTGTAGGTCACCAGGACCCTCATTGATGGCGGAGCAGGACTCAACATCCTGTCCGTCGAGATCTTCGACAATCTCCAAGTGTCGTACGATCAGCTTCAGCCGACCAAGCCTTTCTCAGGAGTCACTGATGGTTCCACTGTTCTAATAGGGCAGGTTCACCTTCCAGTCACCTTCGGACAGCGCAACAACTACCGCACCGAGCTCATCGACTTCGACGTCGCTCACATTCGCCTGCCGTACAACGCCATCCTCGAGTACCCAACCCTAGCCAAGTTCATGGCAGTGACTCACCATGGTTACAATGTCCTCAAGATGCCAGGAAGCGGTGGAGTCATCACCGTACCCTGTGAAGAAAGGGACACAGTGTGTTCACTTGAGCGCGTGTTCCAAGCCGCAACAATCGAAGACCCAGATCACAGGAGCGGAAGACTTCCCGAGGCGACCCTTAAGAAGAAGAAGGCTTCACCTGGCCAAAGCCAAAAGGAAGTAGGCGCCTCCAGAGGCGTTGCGTCAGGATTTGTGCCCGTTCAGGGAGCGCCACCCTCTGTCACATAGGAAGGCGCGCCCGACGCCCTCCTTAGGCAGGGCTCGGGGGCTCTTTCTTGGAGAGCCACCGACTTTGCCAAGGTCACGATGGAGGTGCTCGGGCACCACTTGGAGGGGTGCTTTCAGGCACGTTTCCCTCAGGAAGATACAAGGCAAGGAAGACCAAACCCTCAGGAGTTCATCGCAAGAAATACCCAGGAGCTACAGGAGTCGAGAGTCATGCGTGGCAGCCGCCGCTTGCCCGCCGTAGCCCCACATCCAGGCGAGGATGGTGGGTTGCACGTCTGCATCGACGTGCCAGGGCTCAACCGAGCCGCCTCTCAGGAGCGCCTCTGGCCTTCACGCGTGGGGCGCTGTGAGGGACCACCTCACAGCTACGTTCGCATGCCCTTCGGCCTGCCGAACGCGGTCGCCGCTCATGAGCGCCTGCTGAGGAGCGTTCTGGAGGCTCAGGAGGTCAGGCATCATGCGGTCCTGGTGGAGGTAGAGATGGCCCTCGAAGACCTACCCGTGCCCTCGGAGCCTCCCGAGGCTCCTGGGCCTGGGGGCTCGTGAGGACCGACGTCTCCACCGTGCATCGGCCACTTCTTTAGCATCACTTCATCTTCAACAACATCAGGTGACATCTTTCAAAGTTCCATTTTTAGCTGGGAGCGCCCGCAGGGCCGTATTATTCCCAGGCCTCGTGGGTTCGTCCCCGCGGCATGTATCCATTTTGCTTATGCTCTTTACCTACCTTGTTGGGGGCGCCCCTCGGGCTCCATCATCCCCAAGCTGCTCGGGCCCGACCCAGCGGCGTTTGCTTTTCCCGCATCTACTTAAAATGAATTTCCTCCTACGTGCTTAACATACCCGACCTAATCTCCTGCTCGATTGACACCTACCTATGGAGCCGCTCGCTCTGGCATGACATTTGCGTACGGGTCCGTCCCTGCAATGCCGATAAATCTGAGTGGTCGAGCTTTGGCCGCGGCAGCCCCACAAGGCGCCACATCATCAGGCCCTCAGTGCCCCAATCACTTCCTCGGAGCGACCAAAGGTTGGCTGGCAACTATAATGACAGGTCTTGTCTCTCCTTATGATTGGTGTGCAGGGCCCACTCCAGGAGCAACGTTGGGGACATCGCGGGCTCTCTCTCCCTCTCTCCGGCACGGACCGCTTGCACGTTAAAAGGGGGGCGCATGAGCATCGCGACTCATGGGCTCTTACTGGCTCTCCAGCCCTCACCCCCTGGCCTTGACCCACAGCATCGGGACCTATCATAGTAGCGGCGGCTGAGCTCCCTTGAGGGCCAGGACCTGAGGACGTAGAGCATTAAGGAAAGTGCGGGGGAGTGGGAAGAAGCTCGCGAGGGCCTAACCCAGCGGCACCTCGGCTACCACCAGTCGGGCCGGGCGCCTCGTCAAGGAACTACACCAAACTCAAAAGATAAGTCACGCCCTTCCAGGAGCTGGACCAACGTAGCGCCAAACCCTCGCCCAGTGCAGCTCTGTCACGGCGACGCTGCCTTCCTTTCTCGCCTAGCGAGGGCTGCTCAAGTGCTAAAGGGGACATCCCGAGAATCGCGTCTCGGGGGCTCTTACCGGACCTCGGGCCGCTCAGCTCCTGGCCTTGACCACGACATCGTGACCTGGCATACCAGCGACGGCTGAAGCCTGCCTGGGGACTGGGACCTGTCAGCGTAGAGCGCCAAGTCCTCGTGAGGATAGAAAGGGGGAGCCTAGCCGAGACAGGACAAGCACCTCGCATCGATTCATATTAAGGATATAATGTTCACAAAAGACATGGAAGACGCCTTACATACCCCCACGGGGTGTTGCTTCGATTCCTTGCAGGGAACAAAGGTACTAATCCTAAGGGATGCTAATTGCCCGCACCTCCGCAAGGGACGCCATCATCAACAGTGGGCTGCCCGGCACGGGCGCCAACCCCATCCAGATCAGTGGCGTCGGCGGCTTGGTGCAGTCGCCCTACTCCGAGCACGGCGTGAGCTCGGGGGCTCGTAGCTGTCGTCGCTCGTCTCCGGAGTCGCGAGAAGCTCGGGGGAGCCGCTGGATTCCTCAGCTCCTCCGCTGCTGCCTGAGGAGCTGCTGGAGGACCGATGGGCGGGCCAGGTCCTCGCCAGTTCGTTGCCCCTGCCACTTTCCTTGGGGCAGAACTCCAGCCGGCGTCCTTCAGCATCGAAGACCTTGAAGAACATCAGGGAGGCTCCGTCGTATTCAAGATGAATTACGAGGGTACCCTTCGTCTGGCAGACCCGGGCGATCTCACCCCAGCCCTGGGTCATGAAGACCTTGCCCAGAGCGATGACCGCGACCTCCGCTCCAGTCACAAGGGTGCTGCAGTCGGCTGCTACAGCCAGAGCTCCAGGGACCCGCTCAGCGGCATCTCGAAGGCGAAGGAGGGAGGAGGGCGGATCCAGGAGCTTGGAGGCATGGCGGCGTGAAGCACAAGCTCGCGAGAGGAGCCCTCGGCATGGACTCCAGGAGGAACGACGCGCACCGCCGTGATTCACCGGCGTCGACGGCGGCACCGTTGGTGTCGCTTGACGCCCTCTTCCCTAGGGCCCATGACGCGGGCGTACAAGGGCAGCGGAAACCCAGGCGGCGGCCGCTCGTACCAGGGCCTCGACGCCTCCTGCCAAGCACCCTCATCCCGGCGGTAGAGGACTGGCCGTTTCTTTGGCGGAAGAGGGTCAGGACCCTCTCGGGGGGCCTTTCCCTTCTCTTTTGCAGAAAACCGGCGGATTGGTGCCATTGGCGTAAGGAGAAGCAAGGACGAGGAAGAAGCAGAAAAGGAGTAGCAGGAAGGGACGGACTGAAGGGGCTCACGCAGTCCCGTACTTATAGCCGGAGAAGGCCAACCGCCGACCACCATGATCGCAGGTAATCATGACCCATTTCTCTGCAAGCAGGGACTTGTCAAGTCGTGCAGTTGCCGAGGCATCGTGGGAAGCGCAGACGCCCACGTCCAATAAATCGCCACGTGGCACCCAAGGCCGCAGGCTATTGGGGCCCGCAGTGCTTCACGCTTGCCCCTTCGCTTCCCTGCTAAGCCAAGCCCGGGCGCGCCTTGGGCCCGGGGGCTACTGTCGGCGTTCTGGGAACGGGGGTCCCCAGACTTGCCCGCCTGCAGCCTATGGCATGGCTCAAGTGGGGGCCCAGCGCGGCCCAGCTTCATCAGCTCAAGCTCAAGACCTTCGCAAGGGACCAAGCCTCGCGGGGCGGATGATAGGAAGCTTCCTCAGGGGCAGCCTCATCAGATAGGCTAGCGAGGAGGCGGAGAGATCAAGGCAGGGGCACCTCGCGAGGATCCCGTGACGCAAGCAATGACGATCAAGACCAGGCGGGCGCCGGCCCGCGCAGTGTCCTTGTTTCCCTTTTGGTGCAAAGGGAGCAAGCATAGGACAAGGCATCGGGCAAAGGTTACCATTCCGGTGCAACGAGACCAAGACCAGTAGAGCGGCAGGATGGAGGTCACCGTGGAGCACAAGACGGCGTCATCACCAGTGCTTTTGGCAGCCGAAGACCACCTTTGGTCAGGATAACTTGTACTAGATGTTCCCCTTTAAAATGGCCAATTGTTGGCGCCCTTCCCGCTCATTATTTGGGGAGAGCCCTAGGACCTCTGTACATAGGGCTAGCCACCGTAGGAACAACAAGAACAACGGACGACAAGGCCGGACAAAGCCGAGAGAGAGAGAGATCCGGACCAAGTAGAACACACCGCACCAGCTCAAGAACACCTCTCGCGAGGCCGTTCTTCCCCTGTACTGTTCATCATCAGCCCCTAAGGCAATAACACACTGGAGTAGGGTATTACACCACAATGGTGGCCCAAACCAGTATAAATCTCGTGTCCCTTGTGTTGTTCGTCGTTTCCAGCTTAGATCACACGAGGAGATTGGACGTAGATCGGTAGGGGAGAGATCTCCACGCGCACCCCAGAGTTCGAACCTTAAGGGTCTACCGGAACCCAAAATCTGACAGCAACGTCGCCTCCCTTTCTTACCTTACCACTGCTGTTTGAGCGCTAAAGGGGACCTCCTGAGCATCGCGCCTCAGGGGCTCTTACTAGACCTCGGGCTGCTCACCTCCTGGCCCCGACCATGGCACGCGACCTGGCATACCAACGACGGCTGCAGCGTGCCTGGGGACCGGGACCTGTCAGCGTAGAGCGACGAGCCGTCGTGAGGTTGGAAAGGGGAGACCAAGCCTAAACAGGACATGCGTTCGCAATTCTTCATAACAAGGATAGCGTCAACAAAAGACATTAGAGGTCCTTTACACGCCCCCACGGGGTACTTCTTGATTCCTAGCAGGTTAGCAAGGACGAGAACCTAGAAGAATCCTATCTACACCCTCCCATGGTCGACGCCATCATCAACAGTGGGACATGGGAGGCCGGCGACAACCCCATCCAGATCAGCGATGGCGGCGGCTGGACGTCGCGGCTCTGCTCCAAGCGCGGCGAGACCTAGGGGGCACGTAGCTGTCGTCACTCTTCTCCGGAGTCTCGTAGAGCTCAGGAGAACCGCTGGACGCCCAAGAGCCGCTGCTGCTGGAGGAGTCGAAGGTCGGGCATGCATCGTCCTGGCGCTCCCCTCCAGGGCAGCACTCCAAGCGGCGGCCCTCCACGTCAAAGACCTTGAAGAATAGCGTGGAGGCGCCGTCGTACTCAAAATGGATCGCGAGGGCGCCTTCAACACGGCAAACCCGCGCAACCTCACCCTAGGTGCGGGTCATGAAGATCTTGCCGGAGGCAACCGCCTCAACCTCTACTCCGGTCGCCGGGGTGCCACAGTCAGCATGCTGTAGCCAGAGCTCACGGGGTCCCCTCGGCGGCATCACGTCGGAGAAGAACCGCGGGAAGCGTATCCATGAGCGTGGAGGCATCGGCGCCCATAGCATGAGCTCACGCGAGGAGTCTGTGGCGTGGGTTCCAGGGGCGACGGCGTGTGTCGCCATCGCGCGGCAACGGCGGACACGGCGCGGGCGACGCCGCTCGTCGCTCCTTCCTCCTGAGCCCTTGGCTTTAGCGTACAATGGCAACGGATACCCTGGAGGCGGCCGTTCACACCAGGGCCTCGTCACCTCTGCTAGCACGACAACATCGCGGCGGTGGACTGGCCTCTTCTTCGGCGGAAGCGGCCCTGGGTCATCATGCGGAGCCTTTCCTTTCTCTTCAGCGAAGAACCTTCGGATTGGCGCCATCGGAGTTGCCACTAGCAGTGGAGCAGAGGAGGAAGAAGCAAGTGGATGGAAAGAGATGGGCGAAGGGGGCTCTGCCCCCTCCCCATTTATAGCGAGAGAAGGCCAACCAGCGCCCCCCACGATCCCAGGTAATGATGGTTTTCCTTGCATGGCGCAGGGACTTGTCAAGTCGGGCAGTTGCCGAGGCAGCATGGGGAAGCGGAGATGCCCACGTCCAATCAACTGCCACGCGTCGACCGAGGCCGCAGGCTTTTGGGGCCCGTGGTGCTCCGCACTTGGCCTTTGGCTTCGCCTTGAAGCCAAGCCCGATCGCACCTTGGGCCCTGGGGCTACTGTTGCCGTTCTGGGAACGGGGGTCCCCAGACTTGCCTGCCTGCGGCCCACGGCATGGCTGTGTTGGCAGGCTTGGATGGCCCATCTTCATCAACAAGGCGTTCAAGACCCTCACGAGGGGCCAAGCCTCGCAAGGCGAATGACGCAAGACCTCCTTAGGAATGACCTCACCAGGTTGGCTCGCGAGGAGCGGAGAAATCAAGGCAGGGCAAACCTCGCGAGGTTCTTGTGACGTGAGCCATGACGATCGAGACCAGGCGGGTGCCAGGCGGGCACCAGCACGCACAGTGTCCTTGTTTCCCCTTTGGTGCTAAGGGGGCAAGCGCAGGCGCAGAGTACCGAGGCATCAAGCGATGGTTTCCTTATCGGTGCAACAAGACCAAGACGAGGAGGATGGCAAGACGGAGGTCACAATGGAGCCCATAGAAGCGTCACCACCAGAGCCTTTTGCGGGCGAAGACCGCTTTTGTCAGGATAAGTTGTACTAGTTGTCCCCTTTCAAATTGGCCATTGTTGGCTCCCTTCCCGCTCAATATTTGGGAAGAGGACCAGGGCCTATATAAGTAGGACTAGCCACCACCATAGGTGAGGACTCATTAAAAAAGAGAACTCATTCGGAGGCTAGGGCGCAGATCGATAGGGAGGAAAGAACTTCGCGCGCACCCCAGAGTTCGAACCTTAAGGGTTTTTCCGGAACCCGTGATCCGACACAATGGGCACCTCACGAGGTCCCTGTGACGCAAGCCATGACGACCGAGGCCAGGCGGGCGATAGGCAGGCGCCAGCGCGCAGTGTACTCGTTTCCTCTTTGGTGCTAAAGAGGCAAGCGCAGGCGAGGAGTCCCGAGGTATCATGCAAAGGTTTCCATATCGGTGCAACAAGACCAAGACTAGAAGGACGGAAGGACGGAGGTCACCGTGGAGCCCAGGACGGTGTCACCACCAGAGCCTTTGGCAGGCGAAAACCACCTTTAGTCAGGATAACTTGTACTGGTTGTCTCCCTTCAAATTTGGTCGTTGTTGGATCCCTTCCCGCCTACATTTGGGGAGTGGGCCACGGCCTCTATAAATAGGACTAGCCACCACAGTAGGAAGCAACTGATCTAGGATCATTGAGATCATCCTCAAACACACAAGCTCACGAGCTCAAGAACACCTCTCCTCAGGAGGTTGTTCTTCCCTTGTACTAGTTCTTCCTCAGCCCAAGAGGCAATCCATCACACGATACTGGAGTAGGGTATTCCACCACACACTACAAGAAAAGACAAATCCGTGACATTTTGGGCCGAACGAAAAAAAATTCTGTCATACATATGACACTTCTATGTCGATAATTGTGACAAAACCCGGTATCATCATAGATGTGGTGGGCTCCTACTTCTATGACAAAAAATCATGACAGAAAATGGGCTTTTCGTCCTAGGCGGGCCGGAGACGCAGCTGCATGACATTCTTTGGGCTGTCCATGACGGAAAAAACCGTGGTAGAAGCGAGGGCGAGGAAAATTTCGGGGAGTTCGTGGTTACGGTGGGAGGTCGGGGGCCGAGCGATGCGCGTTTCTCTCGTACACGTACGCGCGTGTGTGCGAGGCATTGGCTCTAACTAAACCCGAGCGAGGCGTTGGGCTCTAACTGAACCCGAGCGATTGCACTGCAGGCTACGCGTTACTGAACCCGAGCGATCGATCGATGGCTGTTAACTGAACCCGATCGAGCGATTCCTTCGCTACTGCTGCTAACTGAAGCCGATCGATTGGATGAATAGTGAGTGTTGCGGGGGGGGGGGGGGGGGGGGGTTGGATGAACAGTTCCCGGTGGGGGTGGATGAACAGGACCCCGTGGTGTTGCCTCTGCAAGAACAGGACCCCGATCGATCGAGCCGGTTGGGGCTGGATGAACAGGACCCCGTGGAGGGCTGGATGAATAGTAGACGGTGGAGGGCAGGATGAACAGTAGCCCGTGGAGGGGTGGTTGAACAGGAGCCCGTGGAGAGGGCTGGTTGAACAGTAGCCGGTGGAGTAGCGCGCGGTGGAGGCTGGATGAACAGGAGCCCGTGGATGAACAGTCGCAGGTGGAGGCTGGAGGAGGTCGACGGTGGATGAACAGTAGCTCGTGGAGGCTGGAGGGGGTCGACGGTGGAGATGAACAGTACCCGTGGAGTCCCGTTTGGGGGTACGCCACACCCCTCCCGATGAACAGGACCCCCGTTTCGACCGTAACGCTCCAACACAAGTCCGTTTCCTTCGTTTTGCGATACACCACACCCCTCCCGATCAACAGGACCCCCGTTTCGACCGTAGGAGGTCCGTTTCCTCCGTTTTGCGGTACGCCAGACCCCTCCCGATGAATAGGATCCCGTTTCGAACGTGGCCGGTCGAACACAAGGCCGTTTCCTCCGTTCTGCGGTACGCCAGGCCTCGTTTCCATCGCTTGTTCCGTCCAAGCCCTCCCGATGAACACGACGCATTCTGTTGCCTCCCCATGAACACGACGCATTCCGTTGCCTCCCCATGAACACGACGCATTCCGTTGCCTCCCCATGAACACGACAACTATGTTGTTTCTCCGTTCCGACCCAGCCATGTACACGAGTCCTGGCCGTACGTATGTGTGAGTAGGCGTTCGAGACCCCGCTTGTATGTACACATACGTGGCCGTATTTTCATTCTTGCACCCTGGCCGCTATATGTACGTGTACATGCTACGTGCGTGCCTCTACTACGACACGTGCGCACCTCTACATCGACCAGTATATATGTATGTACACGTTCGCGACCAGAATGACAACGCTACGTACGCTTTGACCAGGTGGGTCCCGGCTGTCAGGCACTTCCTTGCCTGCGAAGATGTAGCTGGTGGGTCCCAGCAGTCAGGGGGCGAATCGTTTTTTTGCCTAGACGCACTTCCTTGCGTGCGAAGGTGTAGCTGGTGGGTCCTGTCGGCGTTCTGGGAACGGGGGTCCCCAGACTTGCCTGCCTGCCGCCTGCGGTGTGGCTCAAGTGGGGGCCCAGCGCGTCCCATCTTCATCAACACAAGACTCAAGACCCTCGTGAGGGGCCAAGCCTCGCGAGGCGGACGACACGGCGCATCCTCAGGCGAAGCCTCCTCAGGCTGGCTTGCGAGGAGGCGGAGACATCAAGGCGGGGTACCTCGCGAGGTGCCCATGGAGTAAGCCGTGACGACTCAGGGCGCCAGCACGCGCAGCGTCCATCTTTCCTCTTTGGTGCAAAGGGGACAAGCGCAGCCATGGAGTACCGAGGCATCAGGCAAAGGTTGCCACTTCGGTGCAACGAGACCAGGACCAGGCGGACTACGAGACGGAGGTCACCATGGAGCCCAGCGCAGAGTCATCACCAGAACCTTTGGCAGGCGAAGACTGCTTTTGTCAAGATAGATGTACTAGATGTTCCCCTTCAAATTAGCCCGCCATTGTTGGATCCCTTCCCGCTCAATATTTGGGAAGAGGACCAGGGCCTCTATAAATAGGACTAGCCACCCACGTAGCAAGGGGTTCGGTTCGGGGTTCGGTTGGCTTGTCTGGTTCGCAAGCAGAGCAAGAGTGAGAGAGAGAGAGAGAGAGAGAGAAAGGTGGTTGAACCTCCTAGCAGTTCATCACCCAGCCAAGAACAGACCCTCGCGAGGCTGTTCTTCCTTGTATTGTTCGTCATCACCAGCCCAGGAGGCAATCCACAAACCACACACTGGAGTAGGGTATTACACCACATCGGTGGCCCGAACCAGTATAAATCTTGTGTCTCTTGCGTAGTTTCTTTAGTAGTTTAGTTCCTATGAGACGGAGAGGTTGAAGGCGTAATCTCCGCGCGCACCCCAGTGTTCGAACCTTAAGGGTCTGCCGGAACCCGAAATCGGACATTTGGCGCGCCAGGTAGTGGTGTGCCGGAATTCGTCTTCCACCGCTCTGCTCTCCTCCGACCATCGCAACCATGTCTGACGCTCGTCGGGCCCGCGCTGAGCGCCGGGCTGCCCTTGCTTCGAGCGTCGCCCAGACGGCCCCCGTCGGTGGGCGTCCTCATCGTTCCCCGTCGCCTGCTGTCAACGCCGTCACCGGCCCGGCGGGGGGCGAGCAGCAGGCATCGTCTCAGCACCCGTCCGTGCGGCAAGACGGCCGCACCGCCACTCCGTCGCTTGCACCAGCTGGCTCTTCGTCCCGCGCGCTCCGCGCACCCCTGGAGGCTCGAGCTGCGCTCATCGCGGCAAACGAGCTCCTGCGCTACCGCCCCGTCGACGACGTTTACGAAGAATGGCTCGACCGCGTCGCCGAGCTCGTCCGCGCCGCAGGGGGCTCTCCTGCGTCGTCCGCCCCGCTGCGCCGCACTCCTCCACGCACGGGCAATGAAGCTCCGGGGGCGCACCAGCTGCCCCCGCTCTAAGAAGACGTCTTGGCTCCAAGGTGCGTGGCCCCTGGGAGGAACCCGCTCTGCCAGGTGCCAGCGTAGCAAGAACGGAGCTGCCAAGAAATCCCTCGCCCGCAAGGGGCTGCCCGAGCGCTCCCTGCTCCAGCTCCGGCACGCCAAGACCCCGCTCTGCTCCTAGCTGCAGCGCGCGGGGACCCTCAAGACCGAGCTCTCCACCAACTGAAGCCTTTCGTGGCCACAGCGGGCTGCCTCGCCTACACCACCGAGCTGCGCAGCGTCGCGTGGCCTGGAAAGTTCAAGCCGGACCTGCCTCCGCACTACGACGGCACAACTGATCCCGCGGAGTTCGTCCAGCTCTACGAGCTGGGCATCGAGGATGCCGGCGGGGACGAGAAGGTCCTGGCGAACTGGTTCCCCATGGCGCTCAAGGAAGGAGCACGCACCTGGCTACTGAATCTGGCTCCCGGAACGATCTCCTCCTGGGACCAGATGCGCGCCCGCTTCATCGCCAACTTCCAAGGTACTCGCGACCGGCCACCCGCCATGAGTGACATGCGCCGCATCAAGCAACAACCCGGAGAGACCCTGCAGAAGTACATTCAGCGCTTCAACAGCGCGCGCCTCAAGATCCCCAAGGTGTCCGAGGAGGCCATCATCTCAGCCTTCTCTGATGGCGTGCGCGACGTCAAGATGAAGGAGGAGCTGGCGATGCATGAAGACATCTGCACCTCCTTGGAGCTGTTCAACTTGGCGAACAGGTGCGCCAGGGCTGAGGAGGGGCGCCTCTCCCTCCTCGAGCTGCCTGCCGCAGACCCAGAAGAGAAGAAGTCCAAGGCCAAGGACGTGAAGCGCAAGGGGGCTGCCGTGCTCGCGGCCGAACCAGACACCAAGCGCGGCAAGGATCTGCCGGACTCCTCCAGAGGCAGCCGGTACTATGTGTACCACGACCTCCACACCCACAACACCAACGAATGTCAAGAGCTCCACGCCGTGCGAGAAGGAAGGATCGGCCGTCGCCCTGACCATGCTGACCGGGGCTACGGCCGAGGAGGAGGAAGAAACCCAGGGCGCTGGGAAGATCGCGGCCCGCGCCAGGGGTGGCGCGACCAACCTCGCGAGGACCGCTGGCGGGACCTGCCTCGCGAGGGGGACTGGAGGGATCAGCCTCGTGAGGATCGCCCTCACGGCAACGCAGGCCTGCCTCCTCTGCCGCCTCCACCAAGAAGGAACGAAGACCGCCATCAGGACAAGGGGGCTAGGGGCTTCCAGGAGCGCGCGCAATTGCCTGCATCCTGGGTGGAGCTCAAGCCCCAGCCTCCCAACGCATCTTCAAGCAGTTCGCCCGCGAGGTGAATGCAGCCCTCCCCAAGCTCGAGGCAACGCGCCCCCTCAGGTGGTCGGCGTGCGCCATCACGTTCAGCTCAGCAGATCAGCTCAAGTGCTCTGCCACAGCCGGAGTCCTCCCGATGCTTTGCTCCCCAGTCATCAGAAACGTGCTGGTCACCAAGACCCTCATCGACGGAGGGGCAGGGCTCAACGTCCTGTCCGTGGAGACCTTCAACAACCTCCAGGTGCCCTATGACCAGCTCCAGCCAACCAGGCCTTTCTCCGGAATCACCGACGGCTCCACAGTCCCGATCGGGCAGGTCCGCGTCCCTGCCACCTTCGGGGCCCGCAGCAACTACCGCACCGAGCTCATCGACTTCGACTTCGCCGACATCCGCCTGCCGTACAACGCCATCCTTGGGTACCCAGCGCTGGCCAAGTTCATGGCCGTGACCCTCCATGGCTACAACGTCCTCAAGATGCCTGGAAGTGGCGGCATCATCACGGTGCCCTGTGAAGGGAGAGATGCAGTGTGTTCCTTGGAGCGAGCCTTTCAGGCCGCGTCACTTGAAGACCCAGATCGCGGAAGCAGGAGGCTTCTTGAGACCACCCCCAAGAAGAAGAAGATGTCGCCAGGCTCAGCCCCTCAGGAGGCAGGCCCCTCAAGGCCCGTGTCTGCCCGGGAGGATCCTCCTTCCATCGCATAGGAAAGCGCGCCCGGCGCCCTCCTCAGGCAGGGCTCGGGGGCTCTCACCTGGAGAGCCACCGACCTGGCCAGGGTCATGAGGGAGGCACTTGGGCACCATGTGGAGGCGTGCTTTGAAGCACGTTTCCCCCAAGGAGGAGCCAAGCAAGGAAGGCCAGACCAGCACGAGTTCGTCAGCAAGGCCATTCAAGAACTACAGGAGGCAAGGATCATGAGAGGTTGCCGTCGTCCACTAGCTGTGGCCCCGCATCCAGGCGAGGATGGTGGGCTGCGCGTCTGCGTCGACATACCAGGGCTTAATCAGATCGCCACGATGGAGCGCCTCTGGCCCTCGCGAGTGGGGCGCTGCGGAGGTCCACCCCACAGCCGTGTTCGCATGCCTTACGGCCTGCCGACCGTGGCTGCGGCGTGCCAGCGCCTCACGAGGGGCATCATGGAGGCTCAGGAGGACAGGCGTTCCGTGGCCCTGGCGGAGATGAAGACAGCTTGCGAGGAGTCACCAGTGCCTCCGGAGCCTCCTGAGGCCCCAAGGCCTGGGGGCTCGTGAGGATCGGCTTCCGCAGCCCACCGAGCCTACTGCACCAACGCCACTTCGCCGACGACATCCCCAGGTGACATCTTCCAAGTTCCATTCCCAGCTGGGAGCGCCCTCTCAGGGTTGCATCACTCCCAGGCCGCGTGGGTCCGTCCCTGCGGCGTGTATCTGCTTTTACCTTTCGGTCGTTAGCCTGCTTTGTTGGGGGCGCCCCTCGGGCTGCATCATCCCCAAGCCGCTGGGGCTAGGCCCAGCGGCGTGTATCTTCATCGTGCTATTTCCAACCCTGCACTTGCCTATCACGTTTGATTGCTTGATGCCCGTTCACGAAAACCCTCCTTCTCCATGTCGACTACTTGCACGTTAAAGGGGGGGTGCCTGAGCATCGCGACTCAGGGCTCTTACTGGCTCTCCAGCCCTCACCCTCTAGCCTTGTCCACGGCATCACGACCTGGCATACCAGCAACGGCTGAGACAAGCTCGAGGGCTGGGACCCGAGGACGTAGAGTACCGGCATCTAACCAAATTTTGCAGGGACACATTTCAAGATATGGCCTAGTGCCGGGCGCAACCCGCCCAGAGGTAGGGCCTCGTGAGTCCCGCGCTGGCTCACGGGTGCCCAGATACACCTCACCTAGCTCTACCGTGCCGGTCACGTGTCAGGGCGGGGATGTATACGCCCCAGGGGCTCTTCCCGGAGGGGAGCCCCCTCCCACGTACCAGTGGAAGCACCATGCTCCGCGCTGGCTGACGACACTGCCGAGGAGCGGCTATGCCCGTACACATACGGAAGCGCTATGCTCCGCGCTGGTGATAAACAACTGAGGGTGGCCTCCGGGCCGCGTTAACCTCAGGGAGCCCAGAGCTCAGTGGCTGGCCTCATCGCAACGCCTCCCCTCGGGAGCGCCGCGCGAGGGGGCTGGGCACGGGGGCTACGGCTGGGTCACGCCCAGACGTACGCCGCGCCAGGCCCCTCGGGCCTGG
This sequence comes from Triticum urartu, assembly GCF_056163025.1. Lineage (NCBI taxonomy): Eukaryota > Viridiplantae > Streptophyta > Magnoliopsida > Poales > Poaceae > Triticum > Triticum urartu. The sequence continues at coordinate 27,168,898 of NC_141876.1, forward strand.
TTCGCCGCGCGTCTCTCCCCGAGCGGAGCCAAGGTATGAAGGCTGTTTGCGCGTCAAGGGGGACCCCTGGGCATCGCGACCCAGGGGCCTAACTGGTCCAGTAGCCCCTCACTCCTTAGTTCCAAAAGGCTATGCTGGGTGAGGTACGCGCGGGGCCAGGCTCTGCAGACGTAGAATGGTAGCCACTCTTACATCTCGCCTCATCACCCGCTGTTCGTGCATCAAGGGGGACTCCTGAGCATCGCGACTGAGGAGCCTAACTGGCTCCGTAGCCCCTCACTCCTTAGTTCCGAAAGGCTATGCTGGGTGAGGTACGCGCGGGGTCGGGCTCTGCAGACGTAGAACGGAAGATACACCTACATCACGCTTCCCTACTTGTTGTTCGTGCGCCAAGGGGGACTCCTGAGCATCGCGACTCAGGAGCCTAACTTGTCACGTGGCCCCTCACTCCTTTGGTCCCGTCCTGGTTTCCGGTCGGGGCTAATGCTGGGTGAGGCATGCGCGGGGTCGGGCTCTGCCGGCATAGAACACAAGCAAGTAGGGAAGAAAAGCATAAAATCCAAGGAATTTAAAAGCAAATATTACAGTCCATACTGTCGCTTTAGTACCAAACGCAAGTTTAAATGCCTCCCCGAGGCATGATGCATGTGCAGGAACTGGAAAGAAAAGCAGGGATGGATCGGAGTCACTTGTCGGCGGTGGCTTCGCCTTGTGGAACGGCAAGGTCGGCGGCGCCTTGCTTCGGCCTGGTGCTGAAGGCCCGGAACTTCTCCAGCAGCGCCTCCGCGCGCCCCTTCACGGCTTCGAAAGCGGCGGCAGCACCCTCGCCGCTCACCGGTTCCAGCAGGGCGTCGAGGTCGGCGTTGGGATCGCGGAGGTAGACGTGGGTGAAGACCCGCGTCAGCGCAGCAGAAGACAGGACGTGCGCCTCGGCCTTGGCCGCGGGGCCGATGCCAAGGACGACGTCCGCAACAGCCTTGACCAGGAAGGGAAGCAGCTTGGCGGGGCCGTCCTCGTCACCGGCTAGCGGGCTGTCCAGGCCGCTCTTGTAAAGCATCTTCAGCAAAGCGCGGGCGTCCTTCTCCATGTCCGCGAAGGCCACGCGATCCTCGGCGAGGACCTGAGCCTTGGCGTCCAGCTCGGTCTTCGTCGCCTCTAGCTCTTCCTTCAACGCGCCTAGGCGGTCGCGGCGCTTCTTGAGCTTGGCCTCCCGGTCCCCGAGCGCCGCCTCACGCGCCTTCGCCCCCTTCTCTTGCTCCTAGCGAAGACGAACCTCCTCCACAAGTTGGCCCCGCAGGCCTTGCAGCTCGTCCTCCAACGACTTGCAACGATCGCGGACTTTGACCGCCTCCCCCAAGGCTGCGTCGCGAGCAGCCTTCGCCTCGAGGACGGCCCGCCTCTCCTCGTCACAGGCCGTCGAAGCCTGAACCAGCGCCGCCCGGATCGAAGCATCAGAGCGAATCCACCCCGAAGCCAGTTCCAGGCGCCCGGCCACCAGGCGAGGGTCGGCGCCGAGAAGATCCTGCCGCAGCCGGCCCAGCTCAGCAACGGCGTGCTCCAAGATGGAAGGAGAAGGCGGGGGAACATCCATGCGCTCCAAGACAACAGGAGGAGCTGAGGAAGCAACGGTCAGTGGAACGGGAGGAGAAGGAAGTGGCGGCGAGGCCGCCGTGTCCTGAGGCGGAGTCCGCTGTGTCTCCGCAGCCGTAGCGGTGGCGCCAGACGAGGGCACTTCAGGAATCACTTGGGCCATGGGGGCTGAGCTCGCCCCAGCCAGCATGGCCAGGCCTCCCGAGGGCGACCGGGCAGGAGAAGCCCGTGCACCGCGGTCACTCCCCTCCGCAGGCGGAGGCGCTGTCGCGGACGGGGTCTTAGGAGCCCACTTCGGCTTCTTCGCCATGGGCGCCAGCCTATTCAAGAGAAGCAATCATCAAGCCTTTGTCGGTGGAACGAGAAACAAAAGAGCAAGGATCAGACACTTACGGGTCGTCGCCGGTGAGCTCGGGCAGCTTCCGGCCCAACTTCAAGCCGAACAGCCGGCTGGAGGGGTCGACCTTGGAAGTAGAAGGCGCGGCTGCGGACTGCCTTGGGGCAGGGGCAGACCCGCGGGGGATCATCCTTGTCCTGTCCTTCTTCGGGATCGGGGGCGAGCTCCCGCTACCCAGCACGTCGTCATCGTCATCATCATCATCATCATCGTCGCTCGGCGAAAGGCAGAGAGTACGGGGTGAGCGTCGAGGGAGGGGAGCCCTCGACTCTCCGTCAGTCGCCCCAGAGTCAGGCCCCTCTCCCCGCTCCTCTTCGTCCTCCTCCTCGCTGGAGTCACCGGAGGGCACGTCCACCAGTCCTTCAGAAGGCGCCACGGGCACGAGCCCGTCCCCGTTGAAAACGGGCATGGACTTAACCACCTGCTTCTAGTCGCTGCGAAGGAACAAGGGCTCGGGAGCGCCCTCCAGCTTTGCCACCGTGCCCCCGACCAGAGACTGAAGAACCGCGTTCACATCCTCTTCGTCCACAGGGTCGAAGCTGAGATGAGGCCTCCACATTGGAGGAGAGTACCGCCGGAGTGGAGCCAGCTGATGCTCCAGGAACTCCCTCAGCAGTGACGCACCAGTCAACTTCGCCGTCGCCATGCAGGCCGTCCTCAAGTCCGCGTCCATCTTCTCCAACACCGGTCCCGCGCGAGGATCCATGAGCTCCGCTCGGCACCAGTCACTGGCGCTCACGGCCGGCTCCGTGGGCAGGATCAGCCGAGGGTGGACGCGCCCGGCGTCAACCAAGACCCACTTGCTCCGGAAGCCATCAACCCTCTTCCCGGGACTCGAGATGGCAATAGTGTTGCCATGCGCAACGAAGCTCGCGCACGCGGAAGGAGAACCGACAGAGGTCCGGAGGTAGAACTAGTGGCGCAGCAAGGCCACTGAGGGCTGCACCCCTACGTGGGCCTCGCAGTAGTAGGCGAAGATCACCAAGAGAAGGACAGAGTTGGGGTGGAGATGCAGAGCCTGCAAGTTGTACTGGCGGAGGACAGAGAAGAAGAACTCGGAGAAGGGAGGCACCAAGCCCGCTGCAATGGAGCTTACAAAGAGAGGATAAAAGGTGCTCCCTCGGCCTTCAGGGGTGGCGGAGCCGGCCTTGAACACCTCCGTCCCGACGACGCCCTGCGCCGCCGCCATCCGGCACAGCCGGGCAAGGGCAGCCTTGGACACAGAAGGCGGGTCCAGAGAAGGAGAATACCAAGCTTCGGCCGGAGGCTTGCGAGGCGCCATGGCTTCCTAGGACACGTAGCTAGAGCAGATCTGGAAGTTTGGAGGAAGAAAGGGGAGGCGCAAGAAAGGGGATCTGAGCAGCAACCGGAGAAAGCAAGGGCGAAGTCTGGGAAGATGCCTCTCCCTTGTCAACCCGCGCGGTTGCTAAGGCACCCACGTCCAATCAACCGCCACGCGGCGTCCAAGGCCGCAGGCTGTTAGGGCCCGCGGCGCTTCGCCCTTGCCCTTTCGCCTCTCGGCACGGCCAAGTCCAGGCGCGCCTTGGGCCCGGGGGCTACTGTCGGCGTTCTGGGAACGGGGGTCCCCAGACTTGCCTGCCTGCGGCCTGCGGCGTGGCTCAAGTGGGGGCCCAGCGCGGCCCATCTTCATCAACACAAGACTCAAGACCCTCGTGAGGGGCCAAGCCTCGCGAGGCGGACGACACGGCGCATCCTCAGGCGAAGCCTCCTCAGGCTGGCTTGCGAGGAGGCGGAGACATCAAGGCGGGGTACCTCGCGAGGTGCCCATGGTGTAAGCCGTGACGACTCAGGGCGCCAGGCGGGCGCCAGCGCGCGCAACGTCCATCTTTCCTCTTTGGTGCAAAGGGGACAAGCGCAGCCGCGGAGTACCGAGGCATCAGGCAAAGGTTGCCACTTCGGTGCAACGAGACCAGGACCAGGCGGACTACGAGACGGAGGTCACCATGGAGCCCAGCGCGGCGTCATCACCAGAACACTTGGCAGGCGAAGACTGCTTTTGTCAGGATAGATGTACTAGATGTTCCCCTTCAAATTAGCCCGCCATTGTTGGATCCCTTCCCGCTCAATATTTGGGAAGAGGACCAGGGCCTCTATAAATAGGACTAGCTACCCACGTAGGAAGGGGTTCGGTTCGGGGTTTGGTTGGCTTGTCTGGTTCGCAAGCAGAGCAAGAGTGAGAGAGAGAGAGAGAGAAAGGTGGTTGAACCTCCTAGCAGTTCATCACCCAGCCAAGAACAGACCCTCGCGAGGCTGTTCTTCCTTGTATTGTTCGTCATCACCAGCCCCAGGAGGCAATCCACAAACCACACTCTGGAGTAGGGTATTACACCACATCGGTGGCCCGAACCAGTATAAATCTTGTGTCTCTTGCGCAGTTTCTTTTGTAGTTTAGTTCCTGTGAGACGGAGAGGTTGAAGGCGTAATCTCCGCGCGCACCCCAGTGTTCGAACCTTAAGGGTCTGCCGGAACCTGAAATCCGACAGGTCCCAGCAGTCGGGGGGCTGGTGGGTCCCAGCAGTCAGGGGGGTGAATCATTTTTTTTTCTGTACGCACTTCCTTGCGTGCGAAGATGTAGCTCGTGGGTCCCAGTAGTCAGGGGGCGAATCATTTTTTTCGCGAAATACGGTGGCCCGTCCGGTGGGTCCCCGCTGTCAGGTGGAGGAATAATTATTTTGCGCGTAATAAGGAGGCACTTCCTTGCGGCTGCCATGGACCCAGTTGTTAGCCTCTCCACGTACAGTACTGTTCTGATGGAAGTCGGTCGTTGACCACGTTGACCACGCCGCGCCGAGAGCACCAGGGCGGTTGTCTGGACGACGGCGAGGCCTAGGAAGGGGACGACGCGGAGGCGGGGAATACGCAGCAGTGGAAGCCCGCGCGGAGAGGAGTATGAGGGTTCACTGGTTCGGCTACGGTGTGAGGCTGCCGTCACCGCAGAATAACAGGGGGTGTGGGTGAGTAGAGGGATGGCCTAGCCAGTGGTGGGAGTAGTACGGGGCGGTGAGGCCTCCGCGGCATCACAGCCGGCCACGAGAGGCAGGAGCACGCGACACGACCGGCGCTGCTTTGGGCGGCTGGAGCAAGAAGACCAGAGGTTGAAGAAGCACTACGGCCGTTGGATGGACATCGTACGATCACTGCAGCTAGAATCGTTTATATTGACTAAGTTGACAAAGCCCTTGGTATGCGTCAACTTAGTAGGCCCACAGCTCGGATTTGGCAGAGGACATATAGCCCATTTGTGATTTGTAAGAATGTACAGCCCATTTTTTAATTCTAATGGAATTTACTATAGCTCATTTACAGTTTATTAAAAGTACAGCCCAACTTCTAGCTAGGACAACGATTAATAATTTCAAAGAACCGCTCAAAACAGAATTAAAAAAAATTCCCACATTTTGATGGGAACCGAAATATTTTTATCCGAAATTTCTAGTCAGGTTAAATATAATTTCAAAATAAAGTTGTATTACGTTAAAATCCAATGAAATGTTGCGCGGGCAACAAGTAATGAAATTAAAATTTTCAAATTCCAAAAATAATATATTTTTCATACTAATTATGTGTTTGGTCCATAGTAACTGTCTAGTTATTATAATTACATCCCATTTATTATTTTTTAAAGTCCATTTTCTTGTTAAGCCTAATGCATACCTCCTAGGAAAGTTTGCAGCCTAGCGGGGCGGAGAATAACAAGTTGACCCGGATATTGTGTACAACTGTCGGCCCAGTTGCATTGCTGATGTTGAAAAAAAGCTATTTTTATACACACATTTAATTTTTTTGTATAGATAAGGAACATTTTTATACACACATTTAACAATTTTTAAATACATGATTAACACTTTTTAAAACATATTTTTTAGTCAATAGTGGGCCCACAGCGAGCGGAGGAGGTCACAATACACATATTTTTTAAATACATGATTAACACTTTTGCTGAAACAATTAGCCCACAGCGAGCCCATTAGCTCCAGTCGGCCCACAGTGGGCCGACGGGACCCAATCAGCCCACAGTGGCCGACAGGGGCCAGTCGGCCAGCTGTAGGCCGACTGGAATCCAATCGGCCTGCTGTGGGCCGATTAGGCCCAGTCGGCCTGCAGCGGGCCGATGGTGTATTATTTTTGAAAAAAATTTACCCAGCGTAATATTTATGAAAATTAATAAAAAAAATGTATTATTGAAAAAAATAGCGAAAAAAGGCCTGTGTAGTACAGTACAACCTAACATGGTTACTCAGCCCACATTCAGCGACGCCGGAAAGGCCCAAACAAGGCTTTTATACAACTTTTTGAAGTCACTGAGCTCAATTAATAACTTAAGAAAAAAGTTAGATTACAGTGGAACCTAATTAAAAGCTGTCACGGGCAAATAAATAATTCAACGGGTCCCACTTGCGCGTGTGCGTGTGTGTGTGTGTGTGTGAGAGAGAGAGAGAGACCCATTGGCCGATGCTCGTAAATACATCTTTCAGCCATATGCATTGCTGATGCTCAGTAAAAACTTATATAGTTGACACAATCATATAGAACATCATAGCACACTGAACTTGCATACAAAAAATTCACGCAGGCGACACAATCAGGATGGAAGCAGTGGATCGCTACGGGAAGGGCTATGTTGAAACCAACGAAGTCGTACATAACGGTTCATCGTCTTTATCAATGACGGGGAAATATCTTGAATGTTGTGCAAAGAAAATAGACAGACAACAAAATAAGTTCTCCTAGCACATTAAGTTGACGTTCAGCCCTTTCTAAAAAAAATTCAGGTACAAAATTAGAACAGGTCACAATCAAATGTACTGGCATATCAGTGCTTCACACCCATAGCTCAAATTTAACTAGTATTTGACAAGATTCAGTTGTTACCTCAAATTAGAGCACATCCAGGCAGCCAGCCCTGCCTCTTCTCCCAAAGAAGCAGTGGCCTCTGCCGCGCCATGGAGTAGGCCCTGTGCCATCCATCATTCCGAGCAACACGGGGAAAGTCTGACGTTGACTCCTATAATGGACGTCATCGCGGCAGCGGCAGGACTTCGATTGATGGATTGACCAGTTCTTCGACATGCACGAACACTCGATACAGGTACATCCCTAACGTGGTCCGCGGCGGCCTTGGTGGCAACGAGTAGTACAACCCCGGTTCCTGCACCGGTATCTCAACACCAATCACCTTCGGTATGGTGGACGGCTTCTTCATCCATGCCATAACCGTCAGAGCCCGGCTGTCTGGAGGAACAGACATACTTACGAGCTCACCTCCAAGGTCGTTGATAAGCTCGTTCATGGACTCTCTATTCCAAGCACGTCGAAGCATGCCGTGGAAGGTAAGCTTTGTTAAAAACTCAAGCTCAGAGGGCACCGAGCCCCATCCTGGGTGCCACCGATCAAAGCTCACCAGCGCGCCATCCCAGAACAAACGCCGGGAAGATTCGAACAGGCGACTGCAGTCGAAAGTTGTTCAGAACCTAACGAAGAAATCAGCCGGTGGCGGACAGACTTCAATGAGCAAGTCACTTATTTGGATGCCGTGCGCAATGCCAAGAGCTTTGACAAGGTCATCCGACGAGACGGGAGGCCGGTCGCCGTTGATGGTTACCATCAGCACTTTGCCGGCAAACTGGTCGTCAAGCGCCGCCATGCCACTGTTGAGCGACAGCACGCAGCAACCGAAGGCAGGACAGACCTTAGGATCTCCGGCTCGAAGATCCGCGTTGACCGGCGAGATGATAGTGCGCTTGAGTACAAGGAGTACAGGAGGGGGATTTGGGGGAACTGGAGTAGGAATCGAGATTCCAGAGGTGGGGGACGGGCGGGAAACTGGGGATGAAAAGGTAGCCTGAATTTCGAGCACGCGCCAATATGCTCTCGGCGCGCAAGCGCACGAAAACACCGGTGGCGCCCACATGTTGGCCTAAGAGTCCTTATTCTTTCTTTTTTAGAGAGCCTGGCCTTTTTTTCAGGATCTTTTGAGAGCCCAGCCTAAGAGTCACAATTGACCTGTTTGGCATTGCGTTACTACTCGACCCATATTCAACGACACCTCACTGGCCCAAACAAGTGTACATCATCTAAAAGACACTAAGCTCAAATTATATAACTTGAAAAAAGGAGATATACTCTGAACACTGGAGAATGGTGATGCCCTCATTTAGCCCACCAGTAGTTCGAGACAATAAACAGTTCAAAACAATGATATATACAACATTCAAACACTGACTAGTGACTACTATTGACATAAACAGCAAGACATGATAGTTCATAAGAAGTCTTGCTACACCACCAAAACGCACCCATCTGCAGCGCTCAGACTCTCGTGATCCAGACAAGAATGACATTCTAAACAGAAGCAACTATTACATAGTAAGAGTGACATAGACGAGGATGACCAAATGACAAGGAATATGCATAACAAAAGAAAGAACTACCCATCCAGAACCAGCAGCAAAGACAACAAAGTCATTCGAAGAGATGATCCAACACCATCATAATTTGCAGCCCCGCTTCAGCGACCAGTGATCCAGAGACACCAGTACTCCACCCTTTCGATGCAACGGCCCAATTACCTATCAACCTGAAGGCTCGAACCACATCACTGCCTGTCGTAAATGAGACATCCAAGGATCAAAGTTAATCCGGATGCCTTTGTCATTCTCACCTTCTTTTGGCCATGGGCTGTATCATTGACAATCAAGGGAGTTTGCTCCCGAACTCCTAGGGCTCGCCGTGTAGACACAGTTTTCCATAGCAAACAGAGCCTCTCTGCCATCAAGGTCCTTGCCAACGGTGATCTCCTGGTTAATCGGATAATTGAGTCCGAGAAACAGAGAGTGTGAACCAAGGCTGTTTACGCGCCTCCAACTAAAAAATCCTGAAGGCCCCAACAAGCTGGTATCCTGCTCATAGACCTAACAGCCACTGTTCGGATACTCACGTATTACACGGTGCTTGTATACAGTGGGGTTTTTGCAATATAACTTTTCCGTCTCATGTGTCCGAATGATCATCAGTCTTTTGTCATTGTCTGATCGAGCGAGGAACCAGTTGTGCTTCCCTGTTTTTGGCAAAGGTGGTGTGATTACAAAGGGTAGTAACTGTAGGGACACTGCACCATATCAAAAAGGATAGGCATTGTTAATGTAAGATCAGCATTGTTCAGAATATGAGTATGAGTAGGATAATGCAAGAAATAGCATTGATATGTCCCTGTTGGAACTGGGAGGAAAATACAGGGAAATGTATACTGGGTTCGAAAATGTAGAAGTGCCATGCATGGTTATACTCATGTTATCTCGCAATCGATTCTTCACAGGAAACTACCATGTCATGCATGTTATGTAATCATGTTCTGTCCTCACAAACAAATTCTTCAAGGTAACTAACAGACCATGCATTGTTATATACTCGTGTTCTGTGGGCAAAATTTTTGTGAGGATATTATTCTAGCCATTGATTGCTGAAGGGCGAATATAGGTATGTACACATGGTAAGCATTGCAGGATTTCACTACTTCCAAATATAGAGTTCTCCATATGCACATTTACTTCCCTAATGTATGGTTAGATGAAACCAACAGTGTGGTGCATGTTTCTACATCATGAAAATGAGGAAACTAACATGGCCATTGACACACACTCATATTTAGTAGTAGTATATAGATTACTGTAAAATAAGGATAATATCCATATATTCCTAACCGTTTGATTATTCAGGGTACAAATTGGCTGTAATGACATGGTCACAATCGCATGAATCAACTCATTCCAAATATAGCTGATTTACGGTGTCTCTAATACATTGCCATAGTTCTACTCAAATTCTGCACAAACAGAGATATGCCAATCATCACAAAAAGTTCAAACAGTGTCATGGCGTCATCATTAACATGAGAGGAAACAACTTACACGCCTGTCCCAGCAATACGTGGTGCCATCTGCTTTGTCGATCACGTAGATGATTCCATTGTGTTCAATAGCATCACAGAAGTGTGTATCAGCTTTGATGATGATCCACTGCGAGCCGAGTTGTCTCCAGCTAAAGAAGGCACCGGTGTAAAGATAGGCGAGTCCGTGGTCGAACAAGGCAATTAGCTTGAAGTCTGCGTAATTCGCATGTCGTGTGGGCACTTGGTAGATTACAATCTTATGCAAAACAAGGTCCGTCCAACTGACATAGTAATCTAGATGACTTGGACCGCGATGGTAATACTCTATATAATCCAACGGAGGAAGGATAATCTCATGGGAGGTCTGGAAGTTCACGAGCACCAACTTTTTACCGTCTTCTCTGAAGGCAGCCATCCAGTGGGAGTTCATGCCGACCCAGTACATACTTGCCAAGAAGTTTCGGGCTACGGTGATCGGATCAATGTCGAGGGAAATGATGTATGACGGCCCACTACATACCTGCAAAGAAGTTTCGGCTAATGGAGATCGGATTGAAGTCGAGGGGCATCATGCACGCCTCCGTATCATGGTGAGCCAATCTCGCAAGACCAGATAGCAGCAAGCATGGTGTCTTGAAAAGCTTAGGCCTCGCTTCGGCGATGGCCGTGTGCATGTCCCTCGAGCATGCAGCCAGCCGCAGGGCGCTCAACATAACCATACACGAACAACAAAGGTCGAGGATGTCACTGGGGAGATTGCTCCAATCGCGGCTCATATGGATGCTGCACGGTTCGAGGCGAGGCGCCAATGTGCTGTACAGCGGCGGTGACAGACTGCACTTTGCACAGGGTGAGGCTGACTTTGGTAACCCGAACACGCCGCCTGGACTAGTGTCAAGCGCAGGGTGTTGTCACTTCATTGTGAGGACCGGATGAATAGTATTTTGACCATCAAGTGTACCACAGTTGTACTACTACTAGTAGTAGTAGTAGTAGGTACATGAGTACTCCAGTATTGTATAGCATAAATAGGTCTCCCGTGCTAGCATGCCTGTTCACTTCATCGTTCAGGTATCATCCATATTGCGAGCAGAACCAAATTCTCGTGCATGCCCAATCAACGCTCTGCCGCGATGCATGCAGTGGTCGTTCTGGTGCATCAAGGACGACATGCAGATCGTTCCACACTTAAGAAGAGGAAAAATGGAAAGGTAGAACGCGGCAGCAGAGGAAGAGAATGCTGGCTAACGAGGCTAGGAGGGGATCGAGCAGGAAGTTAATGCTCCACGCCTAAAGGTTTTGGGAAAACCTGATTTTCATAAGGTGACTTATACTCACCTAAACGGAGGGAGTATTCCTTAACCAGAGAATGTTGTGTCTCCCACTCACGCGCTCAAAAAAAAATAACTACGACACATTTTTTATCAGTTTGCATAGGTCCCACCTATCAGGAAGGATGGGCACGTACACGAACAGGTACGACTCATCGGTCTACCCGCATAGCCTTTTCGTTTAGTCTACCTAGCCATCTAATCAACTGCCTGCATGCCACTTCTCCCATTTACTTCTCCATCGGGAACCGATTCTCCTCGGCTTCTTCACCTCCCCTTCGTCTTGATTTGCATCCAAACCCCACTGCGTTCACATTGTTTTAACCTCTTTAAATAATCATCTACTACTTCAGTTAGACTAGCCATCTAATCCTAATTCTCCAAACCATAGCCCTCTGTTCCAGCGGTTCCAAATGGCGATAGAGATCGAGATGCAGGTTTTTAGCATCCAACATGTCCTCGTCGAAGGCTCGATGCGCATAGTTTCCACCGTCACCGTCCACCCATGGGTTGTTTGGCAGTGGATCAACAATGTATCCAACTCCCTCGAAAAGGTAGAGACGAGGGTCATCGGTCTCGACGCAGAGTACACGGAGCGTGCCCTGGGAAGATCCAGCGCGCCGCCGTCCTTTCAGTTGTGCCTCGAAGATGATGTTTTGGTGTACCACATCATACACTCGCCCTCCATACCAGGTGAGCTTCACGATTTCTTGTCTCGGGAGGACGTATACTTCTGTGGGGCAGCCATCGAAGGGGACAAACAAAAGCTGGAGCCATACAACCTTGATTTGGAAAGCATCGCTGACCTACAAACCAGAATCAAAATTCCTGTAGAAATTTGTGATAAACAGACACCATCCCTATTCGACGTAGCAAATTTTGTGCTCGGTACAAATCTTCAGAAGGGTGACGAGATGGTGGCATTAAGGTTGTCTAGATGGGAGAATTATCCCTTGACGTACGAGCGGATAACGTATGCTGCCCTCGATGCCCATGTGAGTTTGGAGATAGCTGCAAGGTCCAAAGAGCTTGTTGCGAAGCCGTCTCCCACAGAGAATGAGAAGAAGAAGAAGAAGAAGAAGAAGAAGAAGAAGAAAAGGCTGCACCAGCAGGAGGGCATTATGGATGGATGAACTATTTCCTCTCTTGTAAAAAAATTATTCCCTCTCGGTGTATATTGATATAGATGGACTATTTCGATGGTGTGCATATCTTTGGAACAGAGTGGTAGTGTGGGTCCGCTTGACTATAAGGAACTATTTATCCGCATATATAGCTTTCTCTGCTACTCCTTCCAGTGATCGGTATGCAGTGCATGTGTCCGTAGACATGACATCTTGTCCATGGAAGTTCAACTATGGCGACCATCACGTTTCATCTCGCGATTCCCACGACGCCTCTCCAACCCACGGCACCACGCCCCCCGACGTGCGCCTCACCCCTCTCGGCCACACCGCCCCTCTTCCTTTGTGTGCATGACATGTGGGCCACCTAAAATGCGGCGAGCATCAAGTTTCTACCACAGCCACCCACGATTCCCATGACGCCGCTGGAACCCATGAAACCACACGTCCCCCGACCTACGGCTCACCCCTCTTGGCCCCACTGCCCCTTTGCCTATGGGAGCATTACATGTGGACCAGTCACCTATCGGGTCCACATGTTATTGACTCAAAGGTAGGTGTAGTAAGGCGCTAAAGCTCAGTCCCGACGGCCCTGAGAGGGAAATGTAACTCCTGCGCCAGGGCTTGTGGTGCTCCCGCAGCACGAACTCGTGCCAAACTCGAGATTTGTTTCTTTACTATACATGCACACAATGATTTAATGGACATTGTAATCTCAACATGTGATGGGGAGCTCTAAATTTGAATTTGAAACTTATAAAACGAAAAGATTCAAAACAAATAAACTGGGAGAGAGGGAGTATATCATAGGATGTGTCCCATACAAAATAAGTCCCCTGGTTTGTCACCGCGAAGATGCGGTTAGAAAGGAGCACAGTGTCTTCCTACTCGTACGGCAACAAACCGGCCGCAGACAGCATGGTCCACCTTTGACCGCCATGTGCAAGGTTCGTGCTATCTTATTCAATCTCACCGTGGTTCCATCGTACCAATTCATGCGGTGGCCCATTGCATGGCTGATCCCAATGTTCGACAAAGGTTATACGGGAACGGTGTCACCATTGTAAATGTTGTGCAAATTGATGTTGGTACCCTCCCGTACATATGCAAGAAAATCTCCACTCGCATCGAGCCTAACCTGTGAAATAGTGGGTAGGGGGAGAATTAGGAAATGGAAACGAAAGTAGTCTTTAGAATGCATTTACTACGTGATCAAACTCATCTTACCTGCTCATCGGAGGAAATCCGAGTGCCCCTCAACGTCGGCATCTCAAGGGGCGTCAACTTGCAACTACGGCCACGCCGCGCTGGAGAGACCCCCAAGGAAACATCCTCGTTTGTTCCACGGAACATCAAGATGCATTTGTATGAGTAGTTTATCTTGTGAGAGAAAAGGATGAACGAGGGAAGGCCTCTAGAGATAGAGATGGACACTACTACTACCAATCTGCTGGCCCGTGCGTTGCAATGGATCCAAAGTAGTAGAATAATACTTGTTCACGTGCTTGAAATATAAACACTCTAGTTTTTATATACATGTGTCAGCAGACATGACAGCTTGTCCATGGAAGTTGAACCACGGCGACCATCACGTTTCTTGTTTCTACCACTGCCACACCCACACGCGATTCCCACGACGCTGCTCCAACCCACGACACGACGTCCCCCGATGTGGACATGGATCCTCTGACATGGCTATCAATGCCTTGACCTGCCTTTCCTTCGCTGATACGTGGGACCCACGCTTATGGGTCCCACATGTCAGTGACAGAATGGTAGGATTGTTCGCGTCAGGGGATCCTCATCCCCCCGACGTGCCCCTCATCCCTCTCGGCCACACTGCTCCTCTGCCTTTGTGTGCATGACATGCGGGCCAGCTGAACTGTGGCGACCATCAACTTTCTACCACAGACACACCCGATTGGATGCGGTTTGCCTACTCCGTTGCTGTGCTCCGATCCGTACTCCCGCACCATCGAATTTTCATCCAACGGCTCTGACACATTTTGTCCCGGGCATCAATCCTCAGTTGGAGTACTTATGTACTACAGGTAGTACCCGCTGGTGTGGCCATCTACGCCTCGTAACGCCCCGACACCCAGCTGTGGCACCCTCGCCACATCCACGCCACCACCGGCCGGTTCATCTCGAATGAGTGAGTCGCGAACCATGCCACCACCATGAGAATGACATGTGGGCCAGCCACATTTAAGGTCCGCATGTCATTGACTCATAGGCCGGGCACTAAGCCACTGAAGTTCGGTCCCGTGGGCCCCGAGAGGTAAATGTAACTCCTGTGGCAGGCCTTGTGGTGCTCCCGCAGTATGAGCTCGTGCCAAAACTGGAATTTGTTTCTTACTACTACTCCTACCAACTAGTACTAGTAAGGTACACGTGCATTGCACACATGAGATTCTGGTGGTTTGTGCATTATGCTTCTACATGTGGAGCTTTCTGGATTCTAACATGTGGCAAAATCTCGTGGAATGTAAGGTTAGGCAAGTTTGATTAACTTAGGTGAGTGTTTGGTTCAAGCCACACCTTAGGCAAGCTACACTAAGGCCCCACATGACATACACACAATCTAAGATGACTTATTCACCTAGACGGAGGGAGTAGTGCTTCTAGCAAGATGCCCGCGCATTGCACGAAGTTGATGGAAAAGGTAAGCACAACTTATAAATTGGCAGATGGAGTACTAGTTACAGTGATGCATATAATTAAGCAAAGGGATTGCACATGTCAGTATTGACTGGAACGAGAATGCAACAACACAATAAGAATTAAGGCCATGATGATGCGATCGCAGTGGTGGTTACAGAAGGCAAGAAGAAAGATGGATCCACGAACGTACGAGCTCCTCCTCCTCAACTCAGTGCACCGGGCCACCGACCGACGGCTAAGGAGCGGCGGCTTTTGCGGCGAGGTCGAGGTGCTTCTCAGCAAAGGCATCCAAGGCTTCCAGCCGGTTGAGGAAGGCCAACATCATAGCGTCCTCACTGGCCTTGTAGATACCTATGTACACGATTTGCTCGTACACGTGGATGTGTAGGTCGACGAATTCTTGCAAGGCGAGGCGCATCGCAGCAAGCGCGACCTCCAGTTGGACATTCTTCGTGGCGTCGGCGGGCAGTCGCAGGGCCACCAGTGCTTGAAAGAGGTTCCGGCCATGGAGGCTGATTAGGGTGGCAGGCAATGAGGAGCCCGGGCGCGTAGGCTGGAGGAGTACGGCGATGTCGTCCGCGAGCTTCTTGATGACGGTGAACTTGTTGCTGGTGTCCACGATCCTCTGGTCCAACTGAGAGTCGTAGTTGGCATCGACAGTGGCCATCCACCGGCCGGTCTGCAACACCGTCTAGAGACGATCCTCGGCGCCATGCCGCAGGCCGGTGTCGTGGACCATCTGGCACAGCCGCTAGCCACTCACGTGCATCACCGCCATGGGTCTGGAGTGAGCTCTTTTGCGCTTAGTGTAGGTGCTTAGGCAAATGCTTAGGTGCGTACGATGTGGTAGATGCATTGGAATGGAGGGGCGCCTTTATATAAGGGCAATGAGGGCAAACTGCATTGCATTCACATCGTGCAGCCTCTTTTCCTGGACCTCCTCCCACTACTTCCCTCATGCATTAATTAAAGGAGGATGCATTGGCCGTTCAACATATCGGGAACCGCTACTCCCTCCCTCGTCTGCATTAAAGCCGTATCGGGACCTGCGCCGCCCGCAGTCAAATCGAATAATCCCTCCGTCTAGGTGAGTATTAAGTCATCTTACGAAAACCACTCGTTTCTTCACATTATATACGTGCAATATATATGGCCAACATCATATAGCCAGCAGTTTAGTTGTCAAAGAATTCCAGGGTGCTTAGTTTTATTTGAGGGGTGGGTTGTGCACTTATGCTTGACACCATTATTGTGACAAGCCTTTTTAATAGTACTATATGCATAATTGGCGACGAGCGCTCTCTATATGTACCACCTTTTTTTTAATTTCAAGTTTTGCTCCATGGCGCAATCCATTGATACTAGTACTACTGTACAAAAGTGGATTATATACATTTTTTAAAAGGCTAGAGGGCAGGGAGTCTAGCTCGGTCGGTTTCATGAGAGGCGAGGGCCTTTGTGATTTGCCGGCTCATTACTGCTGTCAAATCAAATAGTACTGCGCCGCCCACTGCACGCCCGGCGCCTCCATTAAACCCCTCCGTTAAACCCGCATGCAAACCGAGAATCCTACTCCGGCCACACGTCCGTTCATGAGCGGGCCGGAATTAAACACAACACCGGCCGAGCTCCTCCCGTCCGCCCTCGGTTTAAACGAGGCCAAACACCGGCCAAGCTCCTACCGTCCGCCCTTATTTACACGAGGCCAGACAGACAGCGGGCAAGAATCGCACCCCTCTGCCGCTTCCCCATCTCCTCCTTCACCATTTTCTCCACTCTTTCGATGGCTTCCGATGAGCCATTCACCAGCATATTACCCGGCTGGGTGGCCCGCCGAGCCCTCCAGATACGGGCGAGGCTGCTCAGTGCTTCACTAACCTCGCTTGGCCCGACGAAGCCAGTTGCCGCCCCAAGCAGGCGTGTGGTTCAGCAATTCGCCGCTCCAGTTCAGCTCGATGAAGAGTGGCGAGTTGCTCCATGCCGGCACGGCGGCGAGCACGCCGGTACGGGCACCGTCGCTGCCGCGTCGTACCGCACCACCAGTGTCTGCGGTGGCCGCGCCTCCCGTGTCTGTGGGCGCGCCTCCCGTGCCTACGGCAGTGCCATGCAGGCGGAGACAGAACGCGGGTGCGTGGAGAGCGACGAGAAGGTGGCCAGCTTCTCCGTGTCCGCCGCCATCATCGAGGAGAAGTAGAACACGGGAAGCCGCCGCCACTTGGGACCCATGAAGGCCACCGTCGAGGCGACGATCGCGGATTCAGGTGGTTTCTTTGCTGCTTCGTCTCTTCCGAGGACCTTCGTCGACCCCGCAAGTGTCTGGCGGACATGAGGAAGACAAAGGGATCCGCGGGCGGCCATTTAGAACTAAAATAAGTCTAGATATATCCATTTCTAGGACAAGTATTTCTGGACAGAGGGAGTATTAATTATACAAGAGAGCCGGATTGTCACCTCTTAGTTCATGTAAATGTAATGAAATCCATCGTGTTTATATGAAGATCCGCCTTTTTTATACGATATCCTTCATGCTTATATGAAATCAGTCCGTGTTTGCACGAATTTCATCTGGTTGATTAGAGTTGTAAATATGTATGCCGCTGGCGTTTGATGTCGTCCTCCTCTTAAGGAAGCGGGAGGAAATTTGCCGGCTGCCGTTGGAGATGCTCTTTATGTTGGTAACATCCAATCCATTTGAGTTAATTGCCTGTATGATTGTCCCTCTATAAAAAGTTAATTGCATTTATAGTGTACACGTGACTTGCAGGGTGGCTACAGCTTCGTACAGAAAGTTAAAAAGAAACAAGTCCATCCTTAATCTTGTATTCTAAATACTTTGTGGGTTCCACTGTCCGTAAAGTAGCGAAAGAAGTATATATTAAATAAGTAGAGTAATATATAATATAAAAATATAAAGTTAAAATACAGAATTCGAACTCATGTCATCGTGTTGCGAGCAACCGGCATTAACCAGTCCAGCACATTTTTGTTGTAGACCATGCTGGAGATATATCTCCATGTCTACTCTTATATATACTCCATTCGTTCCTAAATATTTGTCTTTTTTAGATTTCAATGGACTACCACATACGGATGTGTATGTAGACATATTTTAGAGTGTAGATTCACCCATTTTGCTCCGTATGTCTTTACAGGAAGGGGTCAGATTTGTCCTTGATTTATTTATGAGGTATCCAGATGGCACTGCACTGCCAAGAAAAGAGGGTAACATCAAAATTATGGACTACTTTTTTGAGTATGTTGGTAAGGTCCGGTCATAGTCACTTGTTGAAATCTCTAAAAAGACAAATACTCCCTCCGTCCGGAAATACTTGTCATCAAAATGGATAAAAGGAAATGTATCTAGACGTATTTTAGTTTTAGATACATCTCTTTTTATCCATTTTGATGACTAGTATTTTCGGACGGAGGGAGTAGAAAAAGAGTTGGTGACGATGGTGTGCATGCCATCCTGCAATATAGGCCGTCGGATTTATATCTAATGGATAGGAAAGAAACTATGGCAATTTTGCAAAAATATACCCACACGTCTCTCCACGTTCGCAAATAAGGCCTTCCCTCGTTCAACCTTTTCTCTCACAAGATAAACTACTCATACAAATGCATCTTGATGTTCCGTGCCACGCACGGGCAGCTAACTAATTTCTTTTAAAATAGTTGCTGCGATAATTGGGTTGAAGTGATATATTTTATGTCTGCCCCGAATGATTTCAGATTCACTAGTAGTAACAAAGAAAAGGTTGCCTTGTTAACTAACAGAAAACAGGGTGAAAACTATCACATGAGGCCGGTAAAAACAAGGCACACTGGGTTCAGCGTCATCATCAGTACATCTGTGCGTGCGCGAGACGTCTACATATCGAGGGGGCTACCAAGAGAGGCACCGAGACACAATGTTTGAGAGATAAACCAATTGACAGATTATGATCAGACGAGTTGTCACCCTTCTGCTGTCATTGTTGGGGGGGAGGGAGAGAAAGACGTATTGAGAGTGTGCGCGGTAGGCACAGAGGCACAACTAGCGAGTTTGTGTGTGTGTGTTTGAAAGAGGAGTAGATAGATTATTATCAAGATCGATGTGCCACCCTACTCCTTCGGTGTCGGGTAGTGTGTGTGTGTATGTTTGAGAGAGAAGCCAGTCGATAGATTAGTATCAAAATCGAGGTGTCACCCTACTCCTTCGGTGTTGGGAAGTGTGGGTGTGTGGGGGGGGGGGAGTGACACTCACATATCTCTACTCTTATAAAAAACAGAGTTGGTGATGATGGTGTTCCTGCCATCCTGCAATATAGGCCATCCGGTTTATATCTGACGGACAGGAAGGAAACTATGGCAATTTTGCAAAAAGATACCCACACCCCTCTCCGCATTTGCAAATAAGGCATTCCCTCGTCCATCCTTTTCTCCCACAAGATAAACTTCTCATACAGATGCATCTTGATGTTCCGTGCAACGCATGGGCATCTTGCTAGTAGGGAGAAGGAGTTTGTGTGACACATATCTAGCTATATAAAGGGATAGGTAGATAGCATATGTGTGAGAGACATTAGTGGCTGTGGGTGGGCGGAATTAAAGGGGTGGGCGTGTTAGACATAGAGAGCGTGTGTGTTTCTGTGTGAGAGACTTGTAGGACGGGGTAGAAAGACGAATTTAACCCTGACGGAGGGAGAGAAATACATGAAGTGCGCGTGTGTGATTCCGATGCCCATAGGGAAATGAGATATGTATGCGTGTGAGAGAGATTGCACAATTCATTCACGTATCACTATCTAGCGATCATGGACGTGCATCGCTTGAACATAAGTCAATATCTACTTCGTATCGTGGCCAAAGGTACAATATCGATTCAACGCTATAAAGATTGGACACTCACATATCACATTTTTTTCTATTTAAATAAGCCTTTTTAGTTGTGCATGCCAAAGTTACAGTGATGTTTCTTCAAACAACCAATGTAGCTATCATGAACATGCACCATTGTTACTCTTGCATTAAAATTCATTAGTCTTGGATGATTTAAGTTTCTATTTTGAAGTAATATATGTAATATTCATATATGAATTCAACGGGTATGCAATTTATGAAATGGAGGCTATGTAATCATATGAGGTAACATTTTTAAGTAGCTAACTACAATATCCATTTCTTTTTGTGCGCCTCTACACTAACACATCAATGCATTATGTTTAAAGTAAATAACCAATGGCACTAAATTATCTATTTACATGAGAAATACATAGGCTGAGCATTTGATCCCTTTTTTGTGAATGCGCCACTACACCCGTACGATTGGTCGCGCCCGTGTGAACGTCCAAGTTATCGGCGCATCATCCCAAGTTATTATCTTTTTTTCTGGGGTGGATTTCACACCAGTTATTAACTGCTGACGCGTGCCCCGTGTACATAGTCTAGCATGACATTCCCGCTAGCATGGTCCAAAATTAGTTGAAACTGGATACGAACGATCCCGCGGGCGGCAAAATCTCCTGCCTCCTTCTAAAATTTCTGCCACCTTAGTCTTTAGCATGCGAAATCCCCCTTTTGTCCTTGGTGCACGGAGACCAACAGTTACAATACCGCCCTCATCTACATGATAGGTCGGGGCTGCTTTGGTAACTTCCGATTCCCCCACTACACGGCACCCCCATTTCCTCTCCCCCTCCCGCAAAAATCACTAACTCCACAGCACCAGAGCATCTTACATCACGTCGTCCATACTTCATCGCCCTTTCTCCCCTCCCCTCCCGAAACCCTAGACTGCTCATCCACCGGCGTACCATAGCCCATTCACTGCCAGCGGCATCCACCTCGCCGGATCTGCATCTGCGGCCGCATCTACCCCTTCCACCTCCCCTAGAAACAAGTAGACTGCTCATCCACCACTATACCACAGCCCATTCAGTGCCCACCTTGTCCACGGCGCCGGATCTGCTTTGCCGGTACTCTCGTCAACCGCCGCGCATCTGCAGCGGCTCATTCGTACTCCCCACCGGAGACGCTTCGTCCACACCCCCCAGAGCCGCCCCACCGACGCCCCCGTCGACGGCCTCTGATCCTCTTCGCCGACACCTTCCTCAACCCTATCAGAGGCGCTTCGCCGACACCTTGCTCAACCCTACCGGAGTTGCTTCTCCTATACCATTCTCAACCCTACCGGGGCCACTTTGCCAACTCACAAGTCCACGGCCTCAGATCCGCTTCCTCGCACCCTCATCCAACCTGCCGGAGTAGCTTCTGACGCCCCATCCACGGCCGCAGATCCGCATCGTCGACACCACCCTTAGCCCAACCACCGGAGCAGCTTCCGACGCCCCGTCCACGGCCGCAGATCCGCATTGTCGACGCCATCCTTAACCCCACCACTGGAGCAGCTTCACCTACGCCCTCGTCCACGGCCATAGATCCGCTTCACCCACACCGTAGTCCACCCTACCGGAGCCGCTCCACAAACACCCTACTCGACGGTTCTAGATCTCCTTACCAGACCCCGACAGCCAGCGCAGCGTCATCACCCTCGATGTTTCTAACCTGATTCCCACAGTCTGGAGAGATGCCAAGCACCCGCCATGGCCTAGGTACTTGTCACCTTTAAACCCATCCAGCATCACCTGCCCGATGTACTTCAAATATACTAACCGGTCGCTGTTACCTGTTATGCAGCTGGCAAAAATTACAAGGACGATGTTTCTTCTGGATCTAACAGCTTGGCCAACCAAGATCCTGGACTAAGGCATTGCTATGATCTTGTAAGCGCGTCTCTCTCTCTCTTGTATTGTTTTGTGCCTGCTAGCGTGCTTTGCTAGGATTTTCAACCAGTAATCCCTTTGTGCAGACAATGATTTCTACTACTGGCTGCTAAATTAGATATGTAGATGTCATACATGATACTACCTCGTACCTCCGTTCCTAAATATAAGTCTTTCTAGAGATTCCACTATAGGCTACATACGGAGCAAAATGAATGAATCTACACTCGAAAATGCATCTATATACATCTGTATGTGGTCCATACTGGAATTTCTACAAAGACATATATTTAGGAACATGGGCATTACATTACACAAAATCGTAGGTGGCATGTAGGAATTCCAGTGCACTACATTAGGCTCCCTTAGAGTGCCTGCTAGTCCAGCATACAGAGTCATGGCTAGTTTATGGTAGGCACACAATCGTTAATTGGTGGTTTAAATATGCGCAAGGGATATGCAATGTAGCATCATGTAGAGATGTCTGAAATTAGCCGTGTCAACTTGCAGATAGGGTTACACAATGAAAAAGTACAAGATGTATGTGGCAATTTCATGGAACATCGCAAAAAAAGGAGAGACAGCGGTGAGCCTATACAGTGTGCTATGGTACGTCACTCCTCTATTGCAATCATCGTGACATGTTATTTGTATGCCAGTTCTATTAGCCAAGTTTCTTAGGGACAGTTATTATGAATTATCCTAAGAAAATAAGCACCTGTGAATATAAGCTCCATGTAATAAGCCAACCAGTTCTTTTCATTGCGTTTTTAGCTTATCTTTGGTATGATCAGTGGAAAGTCTAGATTGCATTATATTTTTTCATTTTGCTGCCCATATGGAAATTAATTTGACTTGCAAACATCACAAATTGAACCGAGTGCAGTAATTAATATGATAGGAAAACATACCATCACTATTTGCTCAAAATGCAAATACAAAGATACCATCTACTTGGCACAATCTACTTTGGTCAATGTTTTCCATCGAGATCCCATTGCCTAATTTAAACGAAGAATGCATGACCCACATTTAAATGAAGAACAATTATTTATTGAAATTCGATGGTCCAAGTGGCTGGTTATTATTGTATAGCAGCACCACCTGAAAGTATCATATAGCAGCAACAGCAGCTCATAGCAACTCATCATACAGCAACAGCAGTCTGCAATTCATCATATACCAGCAGCAGCTCATAGCAATTCATCATATAGCAGCAGCAGGAGCAGCTCATAGCAATTCATCATATAGCAGCAGCAGGAGCAGCTTGTAGCAACTCATCATATAGCAGCAGCAGGAGCAGCTTGTAGCAACTCATCATATAGCAGCAGCAGCAGCTCATAGCAATTCATCATATAGCAGCAGCAGCAGCTCATAGCAACTCATCATACAACAGCAGCAGCTCATAGCAATTCATCATATAGCAGCAGCAGAAGCAGCTCATAGCAATTCATCGTATAGTGGATCCTCACCTTGTTGGATGAGCTCATCCTTCAACAGCACCTCAAGGCCATGGCCTGGGAGGAGGGGAGGGGGAATAAGGTGCCTTATGCCGCAGTGTGGCATCAGCCGTAGTTGTGCAGCACCCGCCGGATTAGTGCGTTGGACGAACCACAGTGGAGCAGCTGCTGGAGACCATGAGAATGAGCGGTGGCGTGCCAGAGGGAGGAGAAGCCAGGGAGATTTGCCCCTACCCGCCGGCCATGTAGCCTAGCTGGACATAGCATCATGGAGGACAAGGCCAGATGGGACCAGTCGCGATGGCTCGCTGGATGAACCCTAGTGCTGCAGGTAGGGGATCTAGGTAGAGGGAAAGGGGAGAGGAGATGCAAGCGGGCAGGGCAATGAATGCTTGCATGTTCATTTTTACTTGAGGGTCAGGTGTGACACGGGCGTCAGCAGTTGCATTTTGAATGTAATATAGGCAGACAACAGAGTCATTTCACTATTCCCCTTCCCTTCAATTTTCAGTGAGGTTCTACCCGAAACACCCCCCTCCAAAGCGAAATTAGTTAAGCCCAAGCCCATAACTCAAAAATGACTTCTTTACATCTTTTATGGCTTATTTTGACAATATGCCCTGAAAAGGCAGAATCGAATTGGCCCTTAACCTGCAATTCAATTGTGCGTGCAATGATGCATCACTCCTGCCTGCTATCTGTACATTTAGGCATCATCATACATGGCTTAACCTAATACATGTGCATTCCATTGTAGAATCTGGAATATGCAATGTTTATGTTAGTTCATACGTTGCACATGATGTTTAAATGCCCCTTAAATCTGGTCAGTCAAGTGATGGTCTTTAAGCCTCCTTCTTTGCTTCTTTTCTTGATATGTAAGATTTTCTCACACATCTGTTCAATTGCTTGTTTGCATCAGCCAGCCATACTAGGACTGTTTGCTTTGATTACTTGTTGTTCTTGACCTAACACTCTAACAAAGCTTGTCAATGATTTAAACACTAAGGGCTGCTGTAGTGGGGCCTTGTCTAACTCATAGGTGACATAAAGGTTTGGCTGTACACTACAGTAGGCTCTCCAAGAGTACCTGGAGATCCAGTTCGAAGGTATGCCTAGTCTTTACATATTGCAGACATAGTAAATGCTCATTTCATTGTGTGCAAGTGCAAGCGATGCGCATGTTTCATTATGTGGTGTTGTTTTGTTATAATCTCATCCTTTTGTGTTCACAAACTAGAAAGTATGCATATTTATCTTCCAAGGAGACGAGTAACTAGTTTGTGTCACCTTGTAGAGGGGGTGCAATGAAGATAAGATTGAGGATTTCCATGTACAAGATGTTAGGAAGGAGCCTTGCAAGAGAAGTAGGAGCTGCGCTGAGCCTCTTCAACCTGCTAAGGTAAGTCACTGTATGCACTCAACAGTTCAATTCCTTGTTTGTTTCAGGCATAGTTAATTTTCTCTTTTCAATTGCTTTATTTGTCCTCAGTTAATGAGATGCCCAAATAATCATGCCTGATGTTCGGTACTTGTATCACTATTAGTTGACATAATTAAATGCCTTACCATTTAATTTCTCTACCGAAGTGTGCCTGAAGCTTTGAAGTCTATTAACCAACTATTATTGCATGAGGCTCACAATCTAGTTTATAATATGCTAATGATTGCATAGTTTTGCCTGTTGTAGTATGTTTGTATGAAACCCACTGCTGTTCATTATGCTCCCTAAGACTTTAACTGAGGCACATAATGGCCAACTGCTTGCTTACTATACGCAACGTGTTGTCTAAATTTGTAACTTGTCTGTGTTTTCGATTGGGCCCCAACATCATGCTCCTCCAGTGAGCTAAGAGGGATTTCTGTATGCAGGTGCACAGACTATCTTTTTTATAATTTTTAAAATATCACCTACTTATGCTTCATGACGTGTAACATTTTTTTTTGAAAGTGACGTGTAACATTATTGTTAGTCCTGTTTTGCCATGTAGTACAAAATAGTGTCTTGTTCGCTTCACTGTTGTAACTATATTTTTTCCCTAGTCATGTGTACTTACAGAAACATTTCAGGATGAAGTGACATCAACACAAAGATCTGCGAGCAGTGCGCCATGGCCGTTACCGAATGATTATGGATTGGAATTGGAATGTGCTGATGTTCTCGAGCATCAACTAGAGGTGGCAAGACAACGTGTACATGATTGTCAATGTATAATCAACAAGTTGAGACTGGACATGCAGGTATTAGATGCTGGAGTCAAAAAAATGAAACAAGACACTAAGGTAACCATGAAGGAATTGGAGATTTTGCAGACTGAAATTTGTGCTACCTGAATCCGGGCAATCCTATTTTCTGAAGAGATTATAGTTCAAATGGAGTTAAGTTGATGCGCGTCCATGATGTATGAGCTGTATTTGCCCAGTGTATCTAATTTGTTGTTTGTGTATGCTTTATCATCACCTGTGCTGAAGCATAATGCCCAGTGGGTATAATCGGTTGTAATTTCTTTATTGTATAGTGTAGGATTATTCTACCTTTCCATGCCTTGATCTCTTTGTTGTAATAGTGTAGGCTTTTAAAGGTGATAGTATTGAGTAGGATAATTCTTTGAATATGCTATATCATTCAAACGGGGGCCAATTCGCCCGACCATGGCCCTTCACGGGCTGTCGGATCCATGGGCCTTCTACGTCTCGTAGGATCCATGGGCCTTCTACGTCTCGTATGATCCATGGGCCTTCTACGTCTCATAGGATCCATGGGCCTTCTACGTCTCGTAGGATCCATGGGCCTTCTACGTCTCGTAGGATCCATGGGCCTTGTACGTCTCGTAGGATCCATGGGCCGCCGGCTCATTTATGGGTCTTGTACGGGACTTTAATGGGCCGTAGACGGGCCTTTAATGGAAATCATACGTTCTATGGGCTGACCATAACGGGTCGTTAATAGGCTGTATTTGGTGATGCTATGAAAATGGCCCAACAGACTAACGGTCCACGAATGGGCCGACTGTAACGACGGGCTGAATTTGGCCCACAAGCAGAAAACGACAGTAACGGGCCGTAAGTAACCAAATGTTGCAAATGAGCCCAAGAATAAATGGGCCCTCAGAAGGATGAAAGTTAACTTGGGCTGGAAACGGCCCAATGGAATAACGTGTCGTTAATGGGTATAAAGTGATACACTGTTCATTACAGGCCAGTTTCACCATGGGCTGTTAATGGGTGTAAAGTAATACACTGTTCATTACGGGCCAGTTTCAACACGGGCCGCTAATGGGCCAAGAGTTACAAAGGGCCTCATATGGGACGAAAGACGTCATGGGCTATAGATGGGCCAGAAGTGAAAACGGGCTGGAATCATATTGGACGGCCCAGATGACGCTACTGGGCCTAATTCGGATAGGGCGTAACGGGCCTTGGGTTAGCGGCTTGTAAATGGGCTATATGCCAACAGGTCGTTAACAGGCTTTCCATGGGCCGACCCGCCAGCTTTTGACAAAGTCAAACGGGCCGGACTTTTCACAGGAATGGGCCACTGTTGGGCCGTGCCACGTGTCGACGTATCATAGGCGCCTTCTGTCCAGTGAGTGGATGACATATGTCCCAACGATGAGCCGACACGTGTTTCCTCTAGCTAATGATGATTTTACACGTGGAAAATCCCCATTGGTCGGGGCTGTTAACGGGTTATCGGATCCAAAACCCGACCCGATAGCTTAACGGTGTTCGTTACGGTGGATGCCACGTGTCGGTCACCCTTGATGAAAGCACTTCTGTGACACGCGATTTATTGTCATGGAAGTGGACACTTCCATGATGATAATTTTGGTAATGTCATGGAACACTTTTACGACAGCACATGTATGACTATCTTGATTCTGTCATAAATTTGTCATGGATGTACATGCATGACAAAAAAGCGACCTACTGTGACAAACACGTATCATCACGGAAGTGTATTTTTTTTGTAGTGACATCGGTGGCCCGAACCAGTATAAACCCTATGTCCTTTGTTCTGCAAGTTTGATGTGCTGAGCCTTGGGATCACGGTGAGTGTGTGAGCTAGAGGAGGGAGAGATCTTCGTGCGCACCCCAGTGTTCGAACCTTGTCGGTTTTGCCGGAACCCGAAATCTGACATTTGGCGCACCAGGTAGGGGTGCGCTGAAGCTTTCCTTTCATTGATTCACGCTTCACCGCTCCATCGTTCCCATGGCTGATGCACGTCAGGCACGCGCCGAGCGTCGGCCACCCTCGCCGCCCGTGTCGCTCAGACGGCCCATGTCGGCGGGCCTCCCTGTCGTTCTCTGTCACCCACCGCCAACGCCGCCACCGGCCCGGCAGGAACGAGCATCAAGTGTCCTCACTACACCCATACGTGCGGCGGGACAGCCGCACCGCCACTCCATTGCTGAATCCGGCCGGCTCATCATCTCACGCTCGTCGTGCGCCCACGGACGCGCAGACCGTGCCGCTCATGGGATGCAAGCTCCTGCGTTACCGCCCAGTCGATGACCTCTATGAGGACTGGCTGGACCGCATCGCCGAGCTCGTCAGCGCCGCTGGGGGCTCACCTGCCCCGTCTCTCTCGCTACCTTGCCCTCCTCCAGCTGCGGGTGCCGTAGCCCACGGGGCGCGTCTGCCACCTCCACACCAAGACGTTGCCCTCGCACCAAGGCGTGTGGCCCCCCGGCGTGACCCACCGCGCCGGGCGCCCGCGCGAGAAGAAGAAAGCTGCCAAGAAGTTCCCCGGCCGCAAGAAAACGCCCCTGTGCTCCCGGCACCACCACGACAAGACCGCGCACCACACACGGTGGCAGAGTGCGGGCATCAAGTGCAGGCTCCGCCTCTGCAGAGGGCCTCGGTGGCCACGACAGGTTGCCGCACCTTCACTCTAGAGCTGCGAAGCGTTGTCTGGCCGGGCAAGTTCAAGCCAGACCTGCCTCCTCGCTATGACCGCACCCCCAACCCTGCGGAGTTCTTGCAGATCTACAAGCTGAGCATCGAGGCGGCCAACGGCGACGAGAAAGTCATGGCGAACTGGTTCCCCATGGCTCTCAAGGATGGTGCTCGCTCGTGGCTCCTGAACCTGTTGGGGAACGTAGTAATTTCAAAAAAATTCCTACGCACACGCAAGATCATGGTGATGCATAGCAATGAGAGGGGAGAGTGTTTGTCTACGTACCCTCGTAGACCATAAGCGGAAGCGTTATATCAACGCGGTTGATGTAGTCGAACTTCTTCACGATCCGACCGATCCAAGTACCGAAAGCACAGCACCTCCAAGTTCTGCACACGTTCGGCTCGGTGATGTCCTCGCCTTCTCAATCCAGCAAGAGGGGCGAAGTAGTAGATGAGTTCTGGCAGCACGACGGCGTGGTGACGGTGTTGGTGAAGAACAATCTTCGCAGGGCTTCGCCTAAGCACTACGAAACTATGACGGAGGATAAACTAGAGGAGACGGGGTTGCCGGCACATGGCTTGGTGTTTCTTGATGTGTCTTGGATTCTAGCCCTACCCCTCTATTTATATGTTGAGCCTTGGGGTTGAAACTTGGAGTAAAAGCCTCCACAAAGTCGGTTTCACCCGAAAGGCAAGAGTCCTTCTCGGACTCCAGGGCCATATGCCAGGGTTCCCGGCGTCTGGACCCAGACGCCAGGGACCCTGGCGTCTGGCCCCTGGACTCCGCAAAACTTCCTTTTGCGCTTTCCAAAAACCTCGTGGGCTTTCCCCTTTGGCCCAGATAAAGTGTTCTCGTGCCCAAACATTTCGGGAAACATCTGGAACCCCTTCCAATGGATTCGGGAACATTTCCGGAGATCAAACACTACTATCCACATATCAATATTTACTTCCGGACCATTCCGGAGTTCCTCGTCATATCCGTGATCTCATCCAAAACTCCGAACAACATTCGGTCACCAACATACATAACTCATAGTACTATATCGTCAACGAACGTTAAGCGTGCGGACCCTACGGGTTCGAGAACTATGTAGACATGACCGAGACACCTCTCTGGTCAATAACCAATAGCAGGACCTGGATGCCCATATTGGCTCCTACATATTCTACGAAGATCTTTATCGGTCAGACCGCATAACAACATATGTTGTTCCCTTTGTCATCGGTATGTTACTAGCCCGAGATTCGATCGTCGGTATCTCAATACCTAGTTCAATCTCGTTACAGGCAAGTCTCTTTACTCGTTCCGTAATACATCATCTCACAACTAACTCATTAGTTGCAATGCTTGCAGGGCTTATGTGATGTGCATTACCGAGAGGGCCCGGAGATACCTCTCCGACAATCGGAGTGACAAATCCTAATCTCGAAATACGCCAACCCAGCATGTACCTTTGGAGATACCAGTAGAGCTCCTTTATAATCACCCTATTACGTTGTGACATTTGGTAGCACACAAAGTGTTCCTCCGGTAAATGGGAGTTGCATAATCTCATAGTCATAGGAACATGTATAAGTCATGAAGAAAGCAATAGCAACATACTAAACGATCGGGTGCTAAGCTAATGGAACGGGTCATGTCAATCACATCATTCTCCTAATGATGTGATCCCGTTAGTCAAATGACAACATATGTCTATGGTTAGGAAACATAACCATCTTCGATCAACGAGCTAGTCAAGTAGAGGCATACTAGTGACGCTTAGTTTGTCTATGTATTCACACAAGTATTATGTTTCCGGTTAATACAATTCTAGCATGAATAATAAACATTTATCATGATATAAGGAAATAAATAATAACTTTATTATTGCCTCTAGGGCATATTTCCTTTAGTCTCCCACTTGCACTAGAGTCAATAATCTAGATTACACAGTAATGATTCTAACACCCATGGAGCTTTGGTGTTGATCATGTTTTGCTCGTGGAAGAGGCTTAGTCAATGGGTCTGCCACATTCAGATCCGTATGTATCTTGCAAATCTCTATGTCTACCACCTGGACTAGATCCCGGATGGAATTGAAGCGTCTCTTGATGTGCTTGGTTCTCTTGTGAAATCTGGACTCCTTTGCTAAGGAAATTGCACCAGTATTGTCACAAAAGATTTTCATTGGACCCGATGCACTAGGTATGACACCTAGATCGGATATGAACTCGTTAATCCAGACTCCATCGTTTGCTGCTTCCGAAGCAGCTATGTACTCCGCTTCACATGTAGATCCTGCCACGACGCTTTGTTTAGAACTGCACCAACTGACAGCTCCACTGTTTAATGTAAACAAGTATCCGGTTTGCGATTTAGAATCGTCCGGATCAGTGTCAAAGCTTGCATCAACGTAACCATTTATGATGAGCTCTTTGTCACCTCCATATACGAGAAACATATCCTTAGTCCTTTTCAGGTATTTCAGGATGTTCTTGACCGCTGTCCAGTGATCCACTCCTGGATTACTTTGGTACCTCCCTACTAGACATATAGCTAGACACACATCAGGTCTTGTACACAGCATTGCATACATGATAGAGCCTATGGCTGAAGCATAGGGAACATCTTTCATTTTTTTCTCTATCTTCTGCAGTGGTCGGGCATTGAGTCTTACTCAACTTCACACCTTGTAACACAGGCAAGAACCCTTTCTTTGCTTGATCCATTTTGAACTTTTTCAAAACTTTGTCAAGGTATGAGCTTTGTGAAAGTCCAATTAAGCGTCTTGATAAATCTCGATAGATCTTAATGCCCAATAGGTAAGCACCCTCACCGAGGTCTTTCATTGAAAAACTCTTATTCAAGTATCCCTTTATGCTATCCAGAAATTCTATATCATTTCCAATTAGTAATATGTCATCCACATATAATATTAGAAATGCTACAGAGCTCCCACTCACTTTCTTGTAAATACATGCTTCTCCAAAAGTCTGTATAAAACCAAATGCTTTGATCACACTATCAAAATGTTTATTCCAACTCCGAGAGGCTTGCACTAGTCCATAAATGGATCGCTGGAGCTTGCACACTTTGTTAGCTCCCTTTGGATCGACAAAACCTTCCGAATGCATCATATACAACTCTTCTTTCAGAAATCCATTCAGGAATGCAGTTTTGACATCCATCTGCCAAATTTCATAATCATAAAATGCGGCAATTGCTAACATGATTCGGACAAACTTAAGCATCGCTACGGGTGAGAAGGTCTCATCGTAGTCAATACCTTGTACTTGTCAAAAACCTTTCGTAACAAGACGAGCTTTGTAGACAGTAACATTACCGTCAGCGTCAGTCTTTGTGTTGAAGATCCATTTATTTTCAATTGCTTGCCGATCATCGGGCAAGTCAACCAAAGTCCATACTTTGTTCTCATACATGGATCCCATCTCAGATTTCATGGCTTCAAGCCATTTTGCGGAATCTGGGCTCACCATTGCTTCTTCATAGTTCGTAGGTTCACCATGATCTAGTAGCATGACTTCTAGAACAAGATTACCGTACCACTCTGGTGTGGATCTTACTCTGGTTGATCTACAAGGTTCAGTAGTAACTTGTTCTGAAGTTTGATGATCATCATCATTAGCTTCCTCACAAATTGGTGTAGATGTCACAGAAACCGGTTTCTGTGATGAACTACTTTCCAACAAGGGAGCAGGTACAATTACCTCATCAAGTTCTACTTTCCTCCCACTCACTTCTTTCGAGAGAAACTCCTTATCTAGAAAGTTTCCAAATTTAGCAACAAAAGTCTTGCCTTCGGATCTGTGATAGACGGTGTATCCAATAGTTTCCTTTGGATATCCTATGAAGACACATTTCTCCAATTTGGGTTCGAGCTTTTCAGGTTGAAGCTTTTTCACATAAGCATCGCAGCCCCAAACTTTAAGAAATGACAACTTTAGTTTCTTGCCAAACCATAGTTCATAAGGCGTCGTCTCAACGGATTTCGATGGTGCCCTATTTAACGTGAATGCGGCCGTATCTAAAGCATAACCCCAAAATGATAGCGGTAAATCAGTAAGAGACATCATTGATCGCACCATATCTAGTAAAGTACGATTACGACGTTCGGACACACCATTACGTTGTGGTGTTCCGGGTGGCGTGAGTTGCGAAACTATTCCGCATTGTTTCAAATGTACACCAAACTCGTAACTCAAATATTATCCTCCACGATCAAATCGTAGGAATTTTATTTTCTTGTTACGATGATTTTCAACTTCACTATGAAATTCTTTGAACTTTTCAAAAGTTTCAGAATTAAGTAGATATACCCATATCTGCTTAAGTCATCTGTGAAGGTGAGAAAATAACGATATCCGCCACGAGCCTCAACATTCATCGGACCACATACATCTGTATGTATGATTTCCAACAAATCTGTTGCTCTCTCCATAGTACCGGAGAACGGCGTTTTAGTCATCTTGCCCATGAGGCACGGTTCGCAAGTACCAAGTGATTCATAATCAAGTGGTTCCAAAAGTCCATTAGTATGGAGTTTCTTCATGCGCTTTACACCGATATGACCTAAACGGCAGTGCCACAAATAAGTTGCACTATCATTATCAACTATGCATCTTTTGGTTTCAACATTATGAATATGTGTATCACTACTATCGAGATTCAACAAAAATAGACCATTCTTCAAGGTTGCATGACCATAAAAGATATTACTCATATAAATAGAACAACCATTATTATCTGATTTAAATGAATAACCGTCTCGCATCAAACAAGATCCAGATATAATGTTCATGCTCAACGCTGGCACCAAATAACAATTATTTAGGTCTAAAACTAATCCCGAAGGTAGATGTAGAGGTAGCGTGCCGATCGCGATCACATCGACTTTGGAACCATTTCCTACGCGCATCGTCACCTCGTCCTTTGCCAATATTCGCTTAATCTGTAGTCCCTGTTTCGAGTTGCAAATATTAGCAACAGAACCAGTATCAAATACCCAGGTGCTACTGCGAGCATTAGTAAGGTACACATCAATAACATGTATATCACATATACCTTTGTTCACCTTGCCATCCTTCTTATCCGCCAAATACTTGGGCCAGTTCCGCTTCCAGTGACCAGTCTACTTGCAATAGAAGCACTCAGTTTCAGGCTTAGGTCCATACTTGGGTTTCTTCTCCTGAGCAGCAACTTGCTTGCTGTTCTTCTTGAAGTTCCCCTTCTTCTTCCCTTTGCCCTTTTTCTTGAAACTAGTGGTCTTGTTGACCATCAACACTTGATGCTCCTTCTTGATTTCTACCTCCGCAGCTTTTAGCATTGCGAAGAGCTCGGGAATCGTCCTATCCATTCCTTGCATGTTATAGTTCACCACAAAGCTCTTGTAGCTTGGTGCAGTGATTGGAGAATTCTGTCAATGACGCAATCATCCGGAAGATTAACTCCCAGTTGAATCAAGTGATTATTATACCCAGACATTTTGAGTATATGCTCACTGACAGAACTGTTCTCCTCCATCTTGCAGCTATAGAACTTATTGGAGACTTCATATCTCTCAATCCGGGCATTTTCTTGAAATATTAACTTCAACTCCTGGAACATCTCATATGCTCCATGACGTTCAAAATGTCGTTGAAGTCCCGGTTCTAAGCCGTAAAGCATGGCACATTGAACTATCGAGTAGTCATTAGCTTTGCTCTGCCAGACGTTCTTAACATTGTCAGTTGCATCAGCAGCAGGCCTGGCACCCAGCGGTGCTTCCAGGATGTAATTCTTCTGTGGAGCAATGAGGATAATCCTCAAGTTACGGACCCAGTCCGTGTAATTGCTACCATCATCTTTCAACTTTGCTTTCTCAAGGAACGCATTAAAATTCAACGGAACAACAGCACGGGCCATCTATCTACAATCAAACATAAACAAGCAAGATACTATCAGGTACTAAGTCCATGATAAATTTAAGTTTAATTAATCATATTACTAAAGAACTCCCACTTAGATAGACATCCCTCTAATCCTCTAAGTGATCACGTGACCCAAATCAACTAAACCATGTCCGATCATCACGTGAGATGGAGTAGTTTCAATGGTGAACATCACTATGTTGATCATATCTACTATATGATTCACGCTCGACCTTTCGGTCTCCGTGTTCCGAGGCCATATCTGGTATATGCTAGGCTCGTCAAGTTAAACCTAAGTATTCTGCGTGTGCAACTGTTTTGCACCCGTTGTATTTGAACATAGAGCCTATCACACCCGATCATCACGTGGTGTCTCAGCACGAAGAACTTTCGCAATGGTGCATACTCAGGGAGAACACTTATACTTTGATAATTTAGTGAGGGGTCATCTTATAATGCTACCGTCAATCAAAGCAAGATAAGATGCATAAAAGATAAACATCACATGCAATCAATATAAGTGATATGATATGGCCATCATCATCTTGTGCTTGCGATCTCCATCTTTGAAGCAACGTCATGATCACCATCATCACTGGCGCGACACCTTGATCTCCATCGTAGCATCGTTGTCGTCTCGCCAATCTTATGCTTCTACGACTATCCCTACCGCTTAGTGATAAAGAAAAGCATTACAGGGCGATTGCATTGCATACAATAAAGCGACAACCATATGGCTCCTGCCAGTTGCCGATAACTTGGTTACAAAACATGATCATCTCATACAATAAATTTAGCATCATGTCTTGACCATATCACATCACAACATGCCCTGCAAAAACAAGTTAGACGTCCTCTACTTTGTTGTTGCAAGTTTTACGTGGCTGCTACGGGCTTAGCAAGAACCAATCTTACCTACGCATCAAAACCACAACGATAGTTTGTCAAGTTGGTGCTGTTTTAACCTTCGCAAGGACCGGGCGTAACCACACTCGGTTCAACTAAAGTTGGGGAAACTGACACCCGCCAGCCACCTGTGTGCAAAGCACGTCGGTAGAACCAGTCTCGCGTAAGCGTACGCGTAATGTCGGTCCGGGCCGCTTCATCCAACAATACCGCTGAACCAAAGTTTGACATGCTGGTAAGCAGTATGACTTATATCGCCCACAACTCACTTGTGTTCTACTCGTGCATATAACATCAACACATAAAACCTAGGCTCGGATGCCACTGTTGGGGAACGTAGTAATTTCAAAAAAATTCCTACGCACACGCAAGATCATGGTGATGCATAGCAACGAGCGTACCCTCGTAGAACGTAAGCGGAAGCGTTATATCAACGCGGTTGATGTAGTCGAACGTCCTCACGATCCGACCGATCCAAGTACCGAAAGCACGGCACCTCCGAGTTCTGCACACGTTCAGCTCGGTGACGTCCTCACCTTCTCGATCCAGTAAGAGGGGCGAAGTAGTAGATGAGTTCCGGCAGCACGATGGCGTGGTGACGGTGTTGGTGAAGAACAATCTTCGCACTGCTTCGCCTAAGCACTACGAAACTATGACGGGGGATAAACTAGAGGAGACGGGGTTGCCGGCACACGGCTTGGTGTTTCTTGATGTGTCTTGGGTGCTAGCCCTACCCCTCTATTTATATGTTGAGCCTTGGGGTCGAAACTTGGAGCAAAAGCCTCCACAAAGTCGGTTTCACCCGAAAGGCAAGAGTCCTTCTCGGACTCCAGGGCCAGACGCCAGGGATCCCGGCGTCTGGACCCAGACACCAGGGACCCTGGCGTCTGGCCTCTGGACTCCGCAAAACTTCCTTTTGCGCTTTCCAAAAACCTCGTGGGCTTTCCCCTTTGGCCCAGATAAAGTGTTCTCATGCCCAAACATTTCGGGAAACATCTGGAACCCCTTCCAATGGATTCCGGAACCTTTCCGGAGATCAAACACTACTATCCACATATCAATATTTACTTCCGGACCATTCCGGAGTTCCTCGTCATATCGGTGATCTCGTCCAAAACTCCGAACAACATTCGGTCACCAACATACATAACTCATAGTACTATATCGTCAATGAAAGTTAAGCGTGCGGACCCTATGGGTTCGAGAACTATGTAGACATGACCGAGACACCTCTCTGGTCAATAACCAATAGCGGGACCTGGATGCCCATACTGGCTCCTACATATTCTACGAAGATCTTTATCGGTCAGACCACATAACAACATACGTTGTTCCCTTTGTCATCGGTATGTTACTTGCCCGAGATTCGATCGTCGGTATCTCAATACCTAGTTCAATCTATTTACCGGCAAGTCTCTTCACTCGTTTCGTAATACATCATCTCACAACTAACTCATTAGTTGCAATGCTTGCAAGGCTTATGTGATGTGCATTACCGAGAGGGCCCAGAGATACCTCTCTGACAATCGGAGTGACAAATCCTAATCTCGAAATACGCCAACCCAACATGTACCTTTGGAGACACCTGTAGAGCTCCTTTATAAACACCCAGTTACGTTGTGACGTTTGGTAGCACACAAAGTGTTCCTCCGGTAAACGGGAGTTGCATAATCTCATAGTCATAGGAACATGTATAAGTCATGAAGAAAGCAATAGCAACATACTAAACGATCGGGTGCTAAGCTAATGGCATGGGTCATGTCAATCACATCATTCTCCTAATGATGTGATCCCGTTAATCAAATGACAACATATGTCTATGGTTAGGAAACATAACCATCTTCGATCAACGAGCTAGTCAAGTAGAGCCATACTAGTGACGCTTAGTTTGTCTATGTATTCACACAAGTATTATGTTTCCGGTTAATACAATTCTAGCATGAATAATAAACATTTATCATGATATAAGGAAATAAATAATAACTTTATTATTGCCTCTAGGGCATATTTCCTTCAGAACCTGCCCCCGGGCTCGATCTCCTCCTACGGTGAGATGCGCGACCGCTTCGTCGCCAACTTCCAAGGCACTCGCGACCGCCTGCCGGCCGGGGGTGACCTACGCTGCATCAAGCAGCAGCCAGGAGAGACCTTGCAGAAGTACATCCAGCTCTTTAACAGCGTCCGCCTCAAGATCCCCAAGGTGACAGACGAGGCCATCATTTCAGCATTTTCCAACGGCGTCCGCGACGTCAAGATGAAGGAGGACCTCACCATCCACGAGGAGCTATGCACGGCTCTGGAGCTTTTCAACATGGCGACCAAGTGCGCAAGAGCTGAGGAAGGGCGCCTTTCCCTCCTCAAGCTCCCTGCTACCAACCCAGAGGAGAAGAAAGCCAAGGCCAAGGATGTGAAGCGCAAAGGGGTGGTCGTGCTCGCGGTGGAGCTAGACACGAAGCACGTCCGGGACCACCCCGAGTCGTCCAAGAGCAGCCGTCCATTCTGCGACTTCCACAACGTACACAGCCACAACACCAATGACTGTCAGGAGCTCAGGGCCATTCGAGATGGACGCTTCGGTCGACGCCCCGAGCGCAATGACCAGGGCTATGGCCGAGGAGGAGGACGAGGTGGAGGATGCTGGGACGACCGCGGCCCCCGCCAGGAGTGGCGTGACTGGCCTCGTGAGGACCGCTGGCAGGACCAGCCTCGCGAGGGCTCATGGAGGGACCATCCTCGCGAGGACCGCCCTCAGGGCAATGCTGGTCTCCCTCCATTGTCGCCACCATCAAGAAGTAACGACGACCACCATCAGGACGAGGGGGGCCGGGGGCTTCCAGGAGCCGCATGCCATCACTTGCATCTTGGGCAGCGCTCAGGCCCTAGCTTCCTAGCGCATCTTCAAGAAGTTTGCTCGTGAAATGAACGCAGCCCTTCCAGGCTTGAGGCCACGTGCCCGCTCAGGTGGTGCAAGTGCGCCATCACCTTCAGTTCATCAGATCAGCTCAAGTGCACGGCCATTGCTGGCGCCCTCCCGATGCTGTGTTTGCCCGTCATCAGCAACCTCCAAGTCACCAAGACCCTCATCGATGGCGGCGCAAGGCTTAACGTCCTGTCCGTCGAGACATTCGATAGACTCCAAGGGCCATACGATCAGCTATAGCCTACCAAGCCCTTCTCAGGAGTAACCGGCGGCTCCACCACCCCGATAGGGCAGGTCCGTCTCCCTGTCACCTTCGGCCAGCGCGACAACTACTGTACCGAGCTCATCAACTTCGACGTCGCCCACATCCGCCTGCCGTACAACGCCATCCTTGGGTATCCGGCATTAGCCAAGTTCATGGCAATGAGCCACCATGGCTAAAACGTCCTCAAGATGCCAAGAAGCGGTGGAATCATCACAGTCCCCTACGAAGAGAGAGATGCAGTGTGCTCCCTTGAGCGCGCCTTCCAAGCTGCAGCAATCGAAGACCCCAACAACCAAGGCACCATGTACCCTCTTGAGGCCATCCCCAAGAAGAAGAAGCAACTACTACGCACAGGGCCTCAGGAGAGTGGCATCTCTAGCGGCACCGCCTCAGGATCAGCGCCCGCACCGGGGGTACCTCCCTCCCTCGCATAGGAAGGCGCGCCCGACGCCCTCCTCGGGAGAGGCTCGGGGGCTCTCTTCTGGAGGGCCTCAGACCTAGCCAACATCACGAGGGAGGCGCTCGGGCACCACGTGGAGGCGTGCTTTGCGGCACGTTTCCCTCAGAAGGGCACTGGGCGAGGAGCGCCTGGCGCTTAGGAGTTCATTGACAAGGCCACCCAGGAACTTCAAGAAGCAAGAGCCATGCACGGCGACCGCCGCCCACCACCCGGCGCAGCCCCCCATCCAGGCGAGGATGGCGGGTTGCGCGTCTGCATCTACATCCCAGGGCTCAATAGAGCCGTGTCTCAGGAGCGCTTCTAGCCTTTGCACACTGGGAGTAGCGAGGGTCCGCCTCACAGCTACATCCGCATGCCATTTGGCCTGCCAAACGTGGCGGTCGCCCACCAGCACCACCTACGGAGCATCCTAGCAGCTCAGGAGGCCAGGCATCACGTAGTCCTGGTGGAGATGGAGATGGTCCTCAAGGAACCACCCGAGCCCCCAGAGCCTCCAGAGGCTCAGGGCCCTGGTGGCTCATGAGGAACGACTCCTTCGTTGCGCGTCTTCGGCTACCCCAACACTCCTTTGACAACGGAACCATGTGACATTTTCCAAGCTTATTTAGCTGGGAGCGCCCCTCGGGCTGCATTATTCCCAAGCCGCACAGGCCTATCCCTGCAGCATGTATCCTTTTGCATCTTTAGCTTACTTTGTTGGTGGTGCCCCTCGGGCTGCATCATCCCCAGGCCGCCCGGGTCCGTCCCAGTGGCATGTATCGTTCTCGCATCTATCTAAGCTAGCTTATCCCCATGCATGAGTTATTTATAGTCATCGCTTGCTTAATTGTCACTCACCATGGCCGCCTGCGTCGCCGTCGGCCCCTCGCTCATCCTGCTCGAGGGCCACTCATGCTGGCACGGCGCTTGTGCTCGGGTCCGTCCCTGCAATGCTGACAAATCTGAGCAGTCGAGCTCTGGCTTGAGGCACGCCCGCGCATGTCACCTCAACAGGCCCTCAGTGCCTTCATCTCCTCATGCAACGACCAGTGGCAGACCAGCAAGCATGGTTGCAATTTGTATCCCTCCACGCTCTAACCTGCAGGAACCTCCCGAGGGCGACAACAGGTGGCACCGCGGACTCCCTCTTTTCCTATGCGATTCACTTGTGCGTTAAAGGGGGGGCTCTTGAGCATCGCAACTCAGGAGCTCTTACTGGCTCTCTAGCCCTCACCCCCTGGCCTTGACCACGGCATCACGACCTGGCATACCAGTGGCGGTTGAGCTCGCTCAAGGGCGGGACCCGAGGACGTAGAGCACACAGAAGAGCATGGAAAAGAGGGGGAGGATCACATGGGCCTAACCTAGCTGTACTACGGCCGTCGACGCACGAGTTAGGCGCTGTGCAAGGAGTTGACTCTGGGCTGCTAAGATAAGTTTCGCACCCTGTCGGATCTCGAGTTCCGGCAAAACCCTCAAGGGTCGAACACTAGGGTGTGCACGAAGATCTCCCCCTACCTAATCACGCCCTCAACCTCATCAGGATCTCTAGGCTAAGCTCGACGAACTCGCAACACAAGAGACACAAGATTTATACTGGTTTGGGCCACCGTTGTGGTGTAATACCCTACTCGAGTGTGGTGTGGTGGATTGCCTCTCGGGCTAAGGATGAACAGTACAAGGGGAAGAACAGCCTCCTAATATGAGGTGTTCTTGTGCTTGGTGGGTGAGGATTGCTCAAGACGAGATGCTTCCTACGATGATGGCTAGTCCTATTTATAGAGGCCCTGGTCCTCTTCCCAAATATTGAGCGGGAAGGAAGCCAACAACGGCCAATTTGAAAGGGGACAGCTAGTACAAGCTATCCTGATAAAAGTAGTCTTCGCCTGCCAAATGCTCTGGTGGTGATGCCGTCTTGGGCTCCACAATGACCTCCATCTTGTCGTCCTACTGGTCTTGGTCTCGTTGCACCGATACGGAAACCTTTGCTTGACACCTCGGTACTCCTTGCCTGCGCTTGCCTCCTTAGCACCAAAGAGGAAGCAAGGACACTGTGCGCGCTGGCGCCTGCCTAGCCTCGGTCGTCATGGCTCACGTCATGAGAGCCTCGCAAGGTTTGCCCCGCCTTGATCTCTCCGCCCCTCGCGAGCCAGCCTGGTGAGGCCGCTCCCGAGGAGGTCTTGTGTCGTCCGCCTCGCGAGGCTTGGCCCCTCGTGAGGGTCCCGAATGCTTGCTGGTGAAGATGGGTCATACGGGCCCGCTCATAGAGCCACGCCGTGGGCCGCGGGCAGGCAAGTCTGGGGCCCTCGTTCCCAGAATGCCGACACACCTGGTCCAGCCGAGCACTGCAGCATAGGATTCCCACCTCTTGCAGCCCTGTTGCAGCGACGTCACCTCCCTTTCCAACCTTTAGGTAGCTGCTTGCGCGCCAAAGGGGACCTCTTGAGCATCGCGCCTCAGGAGATCTTACTGGACCTCGGGCCGCTCACCTACTGGCCTTGACCACGGCATTGTGACCTGGTATACCAGCGACGGCTGCAGCCTGCCTAGGGACCGGGACTTGTCGGCATAGAGCACTAAGCTACCGCGAAGTTGGAAAGGGGAGACCGAGCCCAAGCAGGACGTGCATTCGTAAATCTTCACAATAAGGATGATATCAACAAAAGGCATTACAAACCCTTTACACACCCCCCACGGGGTTTGTCTCGATTCCTCGCAGGGAACAAAAGAAGAAGGTGTCTAGGAGCCCTATCTACACACGCCAACGCCGCCGACGCCATCATCAACAGTGGGCCACGGGAAACCGGTGTCAACCCCATCCAGATAAGTGACGGCGGCGGCCGGGCGCTGCAGCCGCGCTCCGGGCACGGCGAGAGCTTGGGGGCACGTAGCTGTCGTCGCTCGTCTCCGGAGTCTCGTAGGGCTCGGGAGAGTCACTGGACTCCCAAGCACCTCGCGAGGTCTGCCTCGCGAGGTTTGCCCCGCCTTGATCTCTCCGCCCCTCGTGAGCCAGCCTGGTGAGGCCGCTCCCGAGGAGGTCTTGTGTCGTCCGCCTCGCGAGGGTCTCAAATGCTTGCTGGTGAAGATGGGCCGTACGGGCCCGCTCGCAGAGCCACGCCATGGGCCGCAGGCAGGCAAGTCTGGGGACCCCCGTTCCTAGAACGCCGAGAGTAGCCTCCGGGCCCAAGGCACGCTTTGACTTGGCTTCAAGGCAAAGCCAAAGGGCAAGTGTGGAGCGCCACAGGCCCTAACAGCCTGTGGCCTTGGTCGACGCGTGGCGGTTGATTGGACGTGGGCGTCTCCGGTTCCCCACGCAGCCTCGACAACTGCCCGACTTGACGAGTCCCTGCTGCATGCAAGGAAAAACCATCATTACCTGTGATCATGGGGGCCGCTGGTTGGCATTCTTCTACTATAAATGGGGAGGGGCAGATCCCCCATCGCCCATCTCCTCCCATTCCACTCGCTTCTCCCCCTTTGCTCCACTGCCAGTAGTGACACCAATGGCGCCCATCCGAAGGTTTTCCGCTGCGGAGAAAGGAAAGACTCCCCATGATGAGCCAGGGCCGCTTCCGTCGAAGAAGAGGCCGGTTCACTACCGTGATGTGGTGGTGATGTAGGAGGTGACAAGGCCCTGGTGCGAGCGACCTCCTCTTGGGTATCCGTTACCCCTGTACGCCCAAGCCGAGGGCTCAGGAGGAAGAAACGGCGAGCAGTGGCGTGCGGGCCGCGGCCATGGCCGCCGTACTGCAGTGGCACGCTTCGCCGCCCCCGGAGTCAACGCCGCGGACTCATCGCGCGAGCTTGTGTTGTGGGCAGCGATGCCTCCGAGCACTTGGATCCGCTTCCTTCCTTCTTCTTTGCCGAGATGCCGCCGAGGGGACCCCTCGAGCTTTGGCTGCAGCACGCCGACTGCGACGTGCCGGCGACTGGAGCGGAAGTTGAGGCCGTCTCCCTTGGCAAGATCTTCATGACCCGAGGCTGGGGTGAGGTCGCTCGAGCGTGCCGTGCGGAAGGCGCCCTCGCGATCCAATTCGAGTACGATGGTGCCTCCACGCTGTCCTTCAAGGTCTTCGACGCAGAAGGCCACCGCCTGGATTGCTGCACCGGAAAGGGCCGCCAGGACGGCGTCGCAGCAGGGGCAAGGCCTGCTGTCCGCGTCGCCATTGGCTCCTCTGGTAGCAGCAGCGATGCTTGGGAGGCCAGTGATTCTCCTGAGCTCTATGATACTCCGGAGACGAGCGACGATAGCTACGTGCCCCCAAGCTCTCGCCGCACCCGGAGCAAGGTTGCAGCGTCCCACCGTCATCGCCGCTGATCTGGATGAGGTTGGCGCCAGCCTCCCGTGGCCCACTATTTATGATGGCGTCGGCCACCGGGGCGCGTATAGATAGGGCTCCTAGAAGTTCTTTCCTTTCGTTCCCTGCGAGGAATCGAGAAGTACCCCGCGGGGGCGTGTAAAGGGTCTGCAATGTCCTTTGTTGATTATATCCTTATTATGCAATTATGCGTGCGCGTGTCCCATTTCGGCTCGGTTTCCCCTTTCCAACCTCGTGACGGCTTTGTGCTCTACGCTGACAGGTCCCGGTCCCCAGGCAGGCTTCAGCCATCGCTGGTATGCCAGGTCGCGATGCCTTGGTCAAGGCCAGGAGGTGAGCGGCCCAAGGTCCAGTAAGAGCCCCTGAGACGCGATGCTCAGGAGGTCCCCTTTAGCGCGCAAGCGACTGCCGAGAGGTAGGAAAGGGAGACTACGTTGCTGTAGCGGGGCAACACAAATGAGAACTCTGTGCCGTGGCGATTGGTTGACCCGAGCGTGAAACTTATCTTGGCAGTCCAGGGTCGGTCCTTCACGAGGCACCAGACTCGTGCGTAGGCGGTCGTAGCATAGCCAGGTCAGGCCCGTACGAGTCTCCTCCTCTTCCCCACGCGCTCCTTCGTGCTCTACGTCCTCAGGTCCAGGCCGTCAAGCGAGCTCAGCCGCCGCTGGTATGCCAGGTCGCGATGTCATGGTCAAGGCTAGGGGGTGAGGGCTGGAGAGCCAATAA
Organism: Triticum urartu; assembly: GCF_056163025.1. Classification (NCBI taxonomy): domain Eukaryota; kingdom Viridiplantae; phylum Streptophyta; class Magnoliopsida; order Poales; family Poaceae; genus Triticum; species Triticum urartu. The sequence continues at coordinate 27,212,528 of NC_141876.1, forward strand.
GAGCTCCTGAGTCGTGATGCTCAGGAGCCCCCCTTTTAACGCGCAAGCGGATTACATGGGAGAAGAGGGAGCCCGCGGTGCCGCCTGCTGTGGTCCTCATGAGGTTCCTGCAAGTCAGCACAAGGAAGGCGCAGATTGCCATTATAATCGTCTGCCGGCCACTGGTCGCTCCGCAAGGAAATGAAGGCACTGAGGGCCTGGTGAGGTGGTGCGCGCGGCCAGAGCTCGACCGCTCAGATTTGTCGACGTTGCAGGGACGGACCCAAGCACAAGCACCGTGCCAGCGTGAGCAGCTCCCGTGGTAGGTGACAATCAAGCAGGCGATAGTAATAGATAGATTAAGCATGGAAAGCAAACAAGCTCCAGTAAACGCAGGGGAGATACATGCCACTAGGTCAAGCCCGAGCGGCTTGGGGATGATGCAGCCCGAGGGGCGCCCCTAGCAAGGTAAGCTAAAGACATAAAAAGGGATACATGCCACAGGGACGGACCCACACGGCCTGGGAATGATGCAGCCCTGAGGGTGCTCCCAGCTAAATAAACTTGGAAAATGTCACCTGGCTCCGTTGCAGAAGGAATGTTGAGGCAGCTGAAGATGCGTGGCGAAGGGGTTGCTCCTCATGAGCCACCGGGGCCCTGAGCCTCGGGAGGCTCCGGGGGTCCAGGCGGTTCCTGGAGGACCATCTCCATCTTCGCCAGGACTGCATGGTGCCTGGCCTCCTGAGCTGCCAGGACGCGCCACAAGTTGTGTTGGTAGGCGGATGCCACGCTCGGCAGGCCGAATGGCATGCGAACGTTGCTGTGTGGTGGGCCCTTGCGGTGTCCCATGCGCGAAGGCTAGAAGGGCTCCTAAGATGTGACCCTATTGAGCCCTGGGACATCGATGGAGACGCGCAGCCCAACATCCTCGCCTGGATGGGGGGCTGCGCCAGGTGAGCAGCGATCGCCGTGCATGGCCCTTGCATCCTGCAGTTCCTCAGTGGTCTTGGTAATGAACTCCTAGGTGTTGGGCGCTCCTCGCCCTGTGTCCTCCTAAGGGAAACGTGCCACAAAGCACGCCTCTAGATGATGCCCGAGCGCCTCCCTCATAATGTTGGAAAGGTCTGAGGCCCTCCAGAAGAGAGCCCCCAAGCCCTGCCCGAGGAGGGCACCGGGCGCGCCTTCCTATGCGATAGAGGGAGGCGCCCCAGGCGCGGGCGCCGATCCTGGCATGGCACCGCTCCCCTGAGACCCTGTGCGGAGCAGCTACTTCTTCTTCTTGGGGATGGCCTCAGGAGGGTACTCACCCTTGCTGTCGGGGTCTTCGATTGCTGCAGCTTGGAAGGCATGCTCGAGGGAGCATACCGCATCTCTTTCTTCGCAGGGGACTGTGATGATCCCGCCGCTTCCTGGCATCTTGAGGACGTTGTAGCCGTGGTGGGTCACCGACATGAACTTGGCCAGGGATGGATACACGAGGACGGCATTGTATGGCAGACGGATGTGGGCGACGACGAAGTTGATGAGCTCGGTGTGGTAGTTGTCGCGCTGTCCGAAGGTGACTTGGAGGTGGACCTGGCCTAACAGGGTGGTGGAGCCATCGGTCACTCCTGAGAAAGGCTTGGTAGGCTGAAGCTGATCGTAGGGCACTTGAAGGTTGTCGAACGTCTCGACGGACAGGACGTTGAGCCCTGCGCCACCGTCGATGAGAGTCTTGGTGACTTGCACCACTTCAAAAAAAAGACATCCGTGACATTTTGGGCCAAACGAAATTTTTTTCTGTCATACTTATGACACTTCTATGATGATAATTGTGACAAAACCCGATATCATCAGAGATGTGATGGGGTCCTACTTCTATGACAAAAAATCATGACAGAAAATGGGCTTTTCGTCCTAGGCGGGCCGGAGACGCAGCTGCATGACATTCTTTGGGCCGTCCATGACGGAAAAAACCATGGTAGAAGCGAGGGCGAGGAAAATATCGGGGTGTTCCCGGTTATGGTGGGTGGTCGCGGCCGAGCGATGCGTGTTCTCTCATACACGCACGCGCGTGGGTGTGAGGCGTTGGGCTCTAACTGAACCCGAGTGAGGCGTTGGGCTCTAACTGAACCCGAGCGAGGCGTTGGGCTCTAACTGAACCCGAGCGATTGAAGTGCAGGCTACGTGTTACTGAACCCGGGTGATCGATCGATGGCTGTTAACTGAACCCGATCGAGCTATTCCTTCGTACTGCTGCTAACTGAAGCCGATTGATGCTGCCTCTGGATGAACAGTGAGCGGTTCTGGGGGGGTTGGATGAAAAGTTCCCAGTGGGGGTGGATGAACAGGACCTCATGGTGTTGCCTCTGGATGAACAGGACCCCGATCGATCGAGCTGGTTGGGGCTGGATGAATAGGACCCCGTGGAGGGCAGGATGAACAGGACCACCCCGTGGAGGGCTGGATGAACAGTAGATGGTGGAGGGCTGGATGAACAGTAGCCCGTGGAGGGGTGGTTGAACAGGAGCCCGTGGAGAGGCCTGGTTGAACAGTAGCCAGTGGAGTAGCGCGCAGTGGAGGTTGGATGAACAGGGGCCCGTGGATGAACAGTCGCAGGTGGAGGCTGGAGGAGGTCGACGGTGGATGAACAGTAGCCCGTGGAGGCTGGAGGGGTCGACGGTGGAGATGAACAGTATCCCGTGGAGTGCCGTTTTGCGGTACGCCACACCCCTCCCAATGAACAGGACCCCCGTTTCGACCGTAGCGCTCCAACACAAGTCTGTTTCCTCCGTTTTGCGGTACGCGACACCCCTCCCGATAAACAGGACCCCCGTTTTGACCTTGGGAGGTCCATTTCCTCCATTTTGCGGTACGCCAGACGCCACCCGATGAACAGGATCCCGTTTCGAACGTGGCCGGTCGAAAACAAGGTCGTTTCCTCTGTTCTTTGGTACGCTAGGCCTCGTTTCCATCGGCTGTTTCGTCCAAGCCGGTTGGCTCCCATGCGTTCCGTTGCCTCCCGATGAACACGACGCATTCCGTTGCCACCCCATGAACACATAGATGACGCAATTTCTCCATTCCGACCCAGCCATGTACACGAGCCATGGCCGTACATACGCGTGAGTAGGTGTTCGAGACCCCGCCCGTATGTACGTACGTGGCCGTATTTACTTTCTTGCACCTTGGCCGATGTACGTATGTGTACATGCTACGTGCGCGCCTCTACTACGACACGTGCGCGCCTCTACATCGACCAGTATGTACGTACACGATCGACACCACAATGACAACGCTATGTACGCTTCGACCAGGTGGATCCCGACTGTCAGGCACTTCCTTGCTTGCGAAGAATGTAGCTGGTGGGTCCCAGCAGTCAGGGGGGTGAATCGTTTTTTTCCCGGACACACTTCCTTGTGTGCAAAGATGTAGCTGGTGGGTCCCAGCAGTCAGGGGGAAACATTTTTTTCACAAAATACGGTGGCCCGTCCGGTGGGTCCCCGCTGTCAGGTGGAGGAATAATTATTTTGCGCGTAATAAGGAGGCACTTCCTTGCTACGGTCGTGGACCCAGCTGTCAGCCTCTCCCCATACAGTACTCTTCCGATGGAAGTCGTTCCTTGACCATGTTGACCACGCCGCGCCGAGAGCACCAGGGCGGTGGACGACGGCGAGGCCTAGGAAGGGGACGACGCGGAGACCGGGAAGACGCGGCAGTGGAAGCCCGCACAGAGAGGAGCACGAGGGTTCGCTCGTTCGGCTGCGGTGTGAGGCTGCCGTCGCCGCAGGGCCTGGCCAGCGGTGGGAATAGTAGGGGGCGATGAGGCCTCCGCAGCATCACAGCCGGCCACGGGAGGCAGGAGCATGCGACCCGACTGGCGCTACTTTGGGCGGCTGGAGCAAGAAGACAAGAGGTTGAAGAAGCACTACGGCCGTTGGATACACATCGTACGGTCAGTGGAGCTAGAATCGTTCATATTGACTACGTTGACAAAGCACTCCATCCCCGTCAACTTAGTAGGCCCACAAGTCAGCCTCCCACCAAGGTGGGTCCCAACTAGCAGGGGGCGTATTCATTTTTGTGCGTAATAAGGAGGCACTTCCGGTGGGTCTGAGCTGACAGCGGGGGAACGTTTTTTTCATGAAATACGGTGGCCCATCCGGTGGGTCCCAGTAGTCAGGGGGAAATGTTTTTCCACCAAATGTGGTGGCCCATCCGGTGGGTCCCTGCTGTTAGGTGGAGGAATAATTATTTTCCGCATAATAAGGAGGTACTTCCTTGCGGCTACCGTGGACCCAGCTGTCAGCCTCTCCACGACAGTACTCTTCCGATGGAAGTCATTCCTTAACCATGCTGACCACGCCGCGGCGAGAGCACCAGGGCGGTGGACGACGGCGAGGCCTAGGAAGGGGACGAAGCAGAGCCGAGGAAGATGTGGCAGTGGATGCCCACGCAGAGAGGAGTACGAGGGTTCACTAGTTCGGCTGCGGTGTGAGGCTGCCGTCGCCGCAGAATAATAGGGGGTGTGGGTGAGTAGAGGGATGCCCTGGCCAACGGTGAGAGTAGTAGGGGGCGGTGAGGACTGCACAGGAGGCCGGAGCAGGCAGTCCTGCCGGCGCTGGATTTGGCGGCTGGAGCAACAAGATCAGAGATTGAAGAAACACGACGGCCATTGGATTGACATCCAACGGTTACGTCTGCTAGAATCGTTCGTTGACGTATATAATAACTAAAAAAGTCTTTCATACGCGTCAACTTAATAGGCCCATAAGTCAGACCATTCCCTCTTTTTTAATAATTTATATATAGCTCATTGTGACTTCTTATGCAATTTATTGCAGTCCATTTTTTTGGTTGGCCAGGCCCAATTTCGCATATTTATATGGGTTCCAAACTATTTTTAATACCGAAATGTCGAGCCAGATTTAAAGTACTTTTAAGATATATTTAAATTAGGTTAATGCCCAGTGAAATAGGAATCTTAAAATGTGAAAAAATTCAGAAATTATAAAGTAATTGCCAATTTGTCATCTGTTTTTATATTTACAACCCATTTCATATTACTTTCAAGATTTGCAAGCGTCTTGAAAGAGTTGCAGCCCATCAGGGCGTAGAAAAATAAATAGGCCTGGATTGGGTATTCTTCATAAAAAATAAACTCGGCTCATTTTCACAAAGAAAAAATAGCTGAGCTGGTCACATGGTGAAAATAAAATATAAGCCTCGGCTAGACGGGCCACAACCCAATTCAAACCCTGCTCCTTCTCAACAATAACAAAAAAATACTGCTCGAGCAGCTACTCCCAGGTGTCAGCCGATCTTGTGTTGTTCTCTTGTCTATTGACTATATACGCTCACAATGTCGTGGGTCCCAGATGTCAGGAAAACACTAGGAGGAAGCATTTTATTTTTCCATACGCTGACATGGTGGGCCCGTACTGTCATCCTCTCCACGTACTTCTGCTGATTCGTGTTTTTTGTTGACCATGTTGACAACGCGAGAGGGAGGCACCGCGGCGAGCGCACCAAAGCACGCGGAGGACGACGGCGAGGCCTCGGACGTCAGCGTTAATGATTTAGGAGACGATGGGACGGCGATGCATGCGCTGAGGCGCAGCCAGCCGTGGGAGGCAGAAGCAGGCGGCCCCGCCAGCGCTGGTTTGGTTTTGGCGGCTAGAGGAAGATAGGACTGAAGAAACATGACAGACTGTAAAAGCAGCAGGAGTACTTAACAACCTTAACTGAAACCAGCTGGGGCACTTAACAACCATAGCTGAAAGCAGTATGAGTACTTATACAGGTTGAACCGTACAAAGCATGCCTCGAACAGTGCTACTTTTCCTATAGTTAACCAAGGGTGAGGCCGCCAAGCCTCGGGACAAGGCCCAGGCGCCACCCCGTGCATCCACGACCTTCTGAAAGCGGCTTCATCTCGCAATGTCGTCAATAAACAGGATATTCGCTTTACAGCCATGGAAAAGCAGGAACATAATCTTCTGTCCTATTCTCCAAGATGGACGGGCCTTCATTATTTGAGACCACCCATGAATAAGTACCTTTTCACCTCCTAGGGGAATGGAGTAGGTCGACATAAACATCATGTTGTGACCAAGCGCAAGTCTGACCCGACCATGGTCAGGCATCTGTATAGGAACAATAGAACTGTGTAGTTTCTGTTTCAAGAAGATCACGGCTGTAGAACTGTGTATAAGCAATAGTTTATGAACAACATATATAACAGAAAATAGCTTGTACCATAAGTTTCTCGACACAATTGGACCTGTTCAAGGAGTGCAGTAGTGGCACACATATCCCACGTGACCTTCCACCATTGAAACGCCCCACAAGGACCTCAAGACGATCAATAAAGTGTAGTAACTTGTGGATGTCATCCGAGTCAACTTCAATGCCATCAGTAACAGCCGAGTTGTTATAGAATAACAACCAAGCAGCCTGCTTAACTCTGAAAAAACCTACACGTGCCACCAATTATAAGAAAATATTAGTTAGAAATAGCATCTTCGTGAGAGATTCGTTGCTACTTCTAAAGTTAAATTGTGATTAGTTAGATAGAATAGGTAGATTAAGAAGTAATCGAGGCAACAAGCAAGAACCAGATACAAAACTAACATGGATGAACAATTGGAATGACGTCGGGGTGGAAGATCACAGTGAAGATGAGACCAGGTTCTGCTATTTCCATCAACATTCGTGCGCCAACTTTCAGTCCGTAACACTTGAAAAAGTTTATCCAAGTTCGGCCATAAAAAACATCGATCTTCTTGGTTCATGAACCCAACTCGGAACTTATATCCATGGCTTGTCTTCACTGTGACCATTAAACTGGTGTATTCAGTTATGGCAAGGTTGAGCATCTTGAGTACATGTGTTTTGGCAGAGCAAATAATGCACTACAGGAAAAATAATATGAGAAGACAATGTATTCCCTATCCAAATCTAGAAATAACTTCCTCCTTCATGTCAGTGTTGACCATCGTATTGGTAGTACCTTTTATCCAAATATAGCAATCCAAATTTCCAAATTAGTCGACAGCATATTCAAAAAAAACCCACCCTCCTGGATAGAAAAGAGGATCCTAGGAACATATTGTGCGCATTTTAAAATCCTGTGTTAGGATGAGAACGAACAAGTGTGGCGTCTCGCCGAGGGCGCAGAAACCTGTAGGGTCCTCGCACTTTGGGCACTACAAATGAAACACACTAGATTCAGTAGGAAGAAAAATGCATCAACGGCAGCGGCTGCCATCCTAGGATTACCCGTGACCAAGGGACTTGGATTTATCGGGGATGGATGAAGAATTCGTACTTGGTTCTCCATGAGAAAACCCTATGCAATCGCCGAGAGGGGGTTTTCTCTGAACAAGTAGACGAGGGAGAAGGGGATTCAGGCCCAGTGAAATATTGTCGCTTCGTTCGTCCAGCTTACTGCTAAAGCTGGAAAGGGGGGTTTGTGATTTGACGGTTCATTGGGCATTACTGCAACGCTATGACCGGGGTGTGTCTATCGTGCAGTTGTGCACTCTAATTTGTGCATATGGCACGTGGACCCCGTTGCCGGATGCCCCACACATCAGCGAAAGGAAGTAGAAAGACAGGAGTAACTAGTTACACAAAAATATATTTTTGACAGAGAGATACTCCCTCTGTAAAGAAATATACAAATCTTTTATATCACAACTTTATACATAAGAAAAATCAAGGGGAATATATATATAACATATATAATTATAAAAACAGAGTTGTTTTTAACACAGTATAGATGAGTTGGTGATGATGGTGTGCCTGTCATCCTACAATATAAGCCGTCTGATTTATATCTCACGGATAGGAAGGAAACTATGGCAAATTTGCAAAAAGGTACCCACACACCTCTCCACATTTGAAAATAAGGCATTCCCTCGTTCATCCTTTTTCTGTCACAAGAAAAAATACTCATACAAATGCATCTTGATGTTACGTGCAACGCACAGGCATTATGGGGGTTCAGCTGAGAATATAATACTCAGACAGGCTCACGGTTCTGGACTTTGGGCTGCAAGCCCACCCTACATGTTTGGGGGCCCATGTGTTCTACCTCAACACTTTTCATATTGCAAGCGATCGGTACGATGCTGGTTTTAGATGCTGTCGCAAGGCGAATACACAAAATTGAATAAAGCACGGCAGCTGTTGGAATGAAATCGAATGACAGTTCCTAACCGGCAATGAGAGTTGCAATTATATCAATGATATACCATGTGATAAATAATAATGTCGTATTACTTATACACACGGGACACTTGTTTCACCATGCCAGATTATTACATCAAAATCTCTCGTAGGATAGATCAGTTTGGCAGTTGCGTGCTGCTACTAAAGAATTTCAAAGTTGATTTGGACCAGCTCTCCTTGCCGAGAAAGTTCGATTTTGAGATCATCCCCTACCGCAAAATATGATTTAGATTTGAACCTTGACCATCCTTTAGCATCAATCATCATGCGACCATCCTTTGTACTTACGGTATATTGAGCAGGTTCATTCACACCAAGGCTGCGCATGATAAGAGAAACTTTGCCGCTGTCGCCCGGGTTGTTGAAGGACTCCCTCGTTGCTCTAGGAATTCTCTGTTTGCAAACAAGAAAACATACCCAAACAGTTAGATCAACATAGTGAATCATGCGAAACAACATGGAAAGAAAAAAGAACGAAACACTTGGGCGGCCAATGCTTACCAAGAAGGTGGACATGTCGGTTTTTGTAAGGACTTCGGTATATGAAGTGCGAACTGTGGCCCGGTATGTTGCCGGTGCAACTACTCGTCCGGTTGCCGCTGCACAGGCTGGAGCAGATGCAAGTGCAAGTTTTGGTGCAGGTGCCGAAGCCGCTGCTGCTGCCAGAGATGGTGCTCCTTGTAGAGCTAGTGCCGGTGTCGATGCCTGATCCTCCGGTAGATCAGCCTGATACGCTGACGCGGTCGGTGCCCAATCCTCAGCTAGGTCAGACTGAGCTGTTGCTGCTGTTAGTGCTAGAGCAACTGCCGGTGCTCGATCCATTGCTGAAGGTAGTACCGATGTGCGAGACAGCGGCGATCGTGTCTGGTCTGCTATGATCAGCTTTCTAACTTGACTAGGCTTCGTGACCGTGATCCAGTTTTTTTCTTCATTTCTTTTAAACGCGAGAAGGACTAATTGTGGCGTTTTTGTTAAACCAAACTGCAGTTCATCATAGGGATTCAGCTTGTACTCAGACAACAGACTGATCCAATTTTTTCCAGTAATATAAATGATGGACAGTGCCTTCATTACTGACACGACATAAGAAGTGAAACCTGGAAAAATAGCCATCGTAGAGCAAACCAAACGGTTTATTTTGTGATGAATGTCACATGGAAAAACCTGCATCGTAAAATTGCATGAAAAGAAAGAAAACATGACATTAAATCAATAAGATTTAGACAGTAAATCAATAAGATTTACTTGATGTGACATGAGTGCATCCTTACCAGGAAATCACTATGTTGAAGTACTAAACAGAAGATTGATCATCCAACTGTGGGTGGCATGCAGGGGCCCCGCCTACTCCCACAAGCAGGACAGTCCAAAGGTCGTGACAAATCATATGGACCGAACATCCATGGCACTGAAAATCCTGGTGGGTGCGATAAACCCTGCAATGCATAAAATATTGGAGTGTAACCATAATTGATAAATCGTCCTCACAAAAAAGATGATCTGGATACTTCAAAATATACAGACTGAATTGAGTGGACAGACATTAACATAGACCGTTCTCAGGACTGACCACACACCAAAAGCGGCAGTACTAATAAACAATACAGGAATCACAAACACAAATCAAGTACTGAACAATAGTACTTACTACAAATAAGCAAAGCTACACTAATTAAACTCTGCAGACTATTACTTGCCACCGACCTACGGGATGAACCCCGCATAACTGACTAGGCCATGGACTTCGTGAGAGATGTCTACATGCACCATCACCATCTCGTCAACCTTGGAGAACTTAACAGAGTGGTCTTTCCACTCATAAACATGATCATGAAGATAGGCCGCATCAGATTTGTTGGGAAGCTTTACAAGAGCCACACCCTTCGTAATCGAAGGCACAGCCAGGAAATTGTTGTGGTCAAGTACAGCCTCGAGAACACGCCTGACAACAATGCTACAGGAAAACACTAGTTCAGGACACGTGGCGACAAGGGCGCGGCAGCTGGATAGTTTAGTAGTAGAACTCATTCTCAGGTCTTCCAGTTCACACGCCATGACTTTGAGAACTTCATCTCCACCACGGACCTGGTTCTAATTCAAACAGAAACCATATTTTATTACTACCTCCGTTCAGAAATATAAGATGATTTTCGATATTATACTCCATATATGACTACATATACGCACAAAAAATGAGTGAACAAAGACACTAGAACATGTCTTCAAAGGCATGAGAGCAGAGGGATTACTTGCAATATCCATAACACAAGTTACTGAGGCAAATATACCCTCTTCAAAGGTAGCATTGATGTTCATAAAGTACTCCCTCCGTCCCAAAATTCTTGTCTTAGATTTGTCTACGGATGTATCAAGTCACATTTTAGTATTAGATACATCCGTATCTAGACAAATCTAAGACAAGAAATTTTGGACGAAGGGAGTAGTTGAAAGTAATCTATAAGAAATCAGTGTCAACCTCTCGCCAGAGCCATAGACATCACTTCGGCCGGTGCTCTAGCGTCCATCAAGAAACTGTCAAATAGAAATAAAAGAAAAGAAACCATAATCACAAACCCAAAAGAAGAAAAGAGAGGGAGTTATAGGATCAGTCTCGGGGTTGCAAGACCGGGCCTTGGCCAGAATCAACACCATTGATGCGCTCACCTTTCCTTCTTTGGGAGAGAAGAACAATGGCAGAAGCAGGTCAGGGTTTTCTTGAAGAAATGAGGAACAAGATGAGGGAGAAGCCGAGTTGGGTAGACAGGAAGCTGAGAGAGAAGAGTGAAATGATGGTTGCTTCTTCCATCCAACTTACTACTGGAAAGGAGGGGTTTTGTGATTTGACGGCTCATTGGGCATTACTGCGGCGCTTCCATCGGGGTAGTCTACTGTCACTCTACTACGGAGAAATTTAGTGCACGGCTGGTGGACCCCGATGCTGGCTGTCCGACATGTCGGCGAAAGTGGGTAATTTATTGCATGGCTGATGGAGGATCCGCACGGTAGAGCGTGTCCACTGATTTTCTGAAGAAAAAAATGATTACAGCAAGCGTTTCCACTATTATGACGGAGGAGTGCGAAACACGGCAGCCACTTGAACATACACAGTGCTCCTACTACTAGGCATGTGCAGTGGTTCATACATCAGTACTACATAACCTTGTTGCTAGTGTAGTAAGATATGACGACAACAAATGATGTTGTGCGCATGTCAACTATATGAACAGTAATGTAGTAACATAGTACTTCTTTCTCGACTGTCCGGTCGAGAATGAACGGTGAGATCAATGTTAACAAAATTAGGTCTACAGCGCATGGAGAGTACAGTGCTACAGTACTCCATGAAACATGAACCATATGAAGCACGAATAGTGTTAGGCAGGGTGTATGAAGGGTGCATAGGATGGGAGCAAAAGTTCCCTTCTCAACCCACTTTTGGGTGTTTGGCAGAGTGCATGAAGGGTGCATGAGTCCACACTAGTAGGTTAACACAAATACACAAAGAGGAAACAACTACTTAATGTCTTTTTGCTAATTAATAGCATTGCATGCAATGAACTAACCACTGCATGTCATGTTTGTTAGTCTCAAGTCATTGAAAGCATGCACGGCACACGTCTCTTATTGGTTGATATGTCACAAAACAAGAAACAGGGAGGGAGTTAATGTACCATGCCTAAGTTTTTTGGGATTGTTTGGTTTTCGCAGGGTGACTTACACACCTAGACAAAGGGAGTATATTGAGATGAGAATGCAACCAAACACACCCACACGCTTTGTGCTGCAGTGACTAATCTGCACCATCTGAGTTTAATCCAACGGTCATGTTGCACCGAGACATGGACATGCCCATGCAGAGGGCGCCTAAACACCACCGAAGTCCCTCTGCTTCTCGAGGCGCACGACGTTGGTGATGCAGGGGGAGAAACTGCTAAAAGGCAATGCAATCTACGGGAAGGCTGAGGGAACCAGCCGAGGAGCGGGGAATCTTTTGGTTTTCACCATGGTAAAACACCAGTCGACGACTTCTCACATCAGGGAGCAGTGGGTTTTAAAGGTGGAGTCATCGTGACTAATTGCTGCCGCGCCTGCTCCCGTCAATCAAAAAATTAAAAATCCTGCCACCCTCAAACACCAAAGCAACGCCGTGGTGGATGTTTAAATTTACCTGCCGGCAAGTAGATAAAAAAGGGGTGAAAAACAAATGTGGCGGCGGCCTAGCTAATCGGTCGAACTAGCCCAACTAGCTAGCCACCGTGCTTCACTGATGTACTCGGCGGGAAAAGTGGTCTTTCGTGATTTGACGACTCATTTATTTACTTGCTTCGGTGAAAATGTGCGGTAGGGCGTCCCACGTTAGGAAGAATATATGCGTGCACCACCCAGGAGGACCCCGAAACCGCGCGGTAGGGTGTGCCATGTCTCAGCACGGAGGGAAAATGTGCGTGTAAAAATTTACTGTATCAGTCGTAGTACCTATGGTTCGACCTCGGGACCCAGCTAGTCGGTCGAAAACACCCCACTAGCCACACAGCTTCATCATGCTAACATGGCACGGAGGATAGGTGTGGTTAGCTCCGTCTTGACCAGCCAGAACGTCTCTTGTTCTAGGCGATTCTTCTATTTTCCAAGCTTTTCTTAATTGTAATAACACCACGGCAAGCTAGCGCCGCTCTTCCTGTGTGCCCGTGCAAAGGTTAGACGATGGAGAGAAGACAGAGATCACAGACCTCGGACCCACCAATAAGTGAGTCAACGGTCATGCACGTGTAGACGAGGCACTCCCTCTACTCTACTCAACGTAATACTGTATAAAATCAACTTATGGGACAAAGCCACCAACCGTTGTTGTTTCAGGCTATCGACTTACGCTTTGTAGTCCATGTTGCCAGTTTGAATCTCGTCTTTCAAATTTGTTAGTTTTAGGTCCAAATTTGATTAATGACAAGTGGGACCCCCATGCGTTGTTCCGATATTTCAGTGTAGGATAGTTTTTTTGAACAAACACTTTGCGCGGTTAGACAAGTAACGGCACAAGTTACACATATTTTGCAAGTTTACGAACAAAAATGACAGCGGCATAGAATATCACATCCACCCCGCGGCTTAGATGCTATGGTGATACGAGTTTTTACACCGTTGGAAGTGAGATCCAATGGCTTGGGAGTAGTCTTTGTAATTATGCGCAATTTCAAAACTCTCCAAAGGTTTTTTGCAAATAAAACATTCAGGCCTCATGTGTGCCGCTGCATCTTGGATCCAACGGCTCCCTGTTGCTCATATTAGGTGCTCCCCGTAGCTTAATTACCCGCTACGTTGATATGAGCATCTAGGTCGTATGATCAGTGATCATATGGCACATGCGTAGTACTTGTACTTTCTGCGCAATTCCCAAACTCTCTTAGCCGTATATTGCAAAAACATTCAAAACCCCCTACTGTGGGCCGTTAGATCTTCGTGAACTCGTATCACCATAGAATCTACAATGCGGGAGCACCTCATATTCTCCCGTGCGAGAAAACATAAGGTGCTCTCGCAGCTTGGATGCTACGGTGATATGAGCTTTGAGGTCGTTTGATCTGAGATCCAATGGCATCTGAGCAGTGGCCGAACTCTTTGGGGGCTTTTCTGCAAAAAACAATTCGAACCACCGAGGAGGCATTGGGTCACAAATCCAACGGCTCCGAAGAGCTTGTATCACCAAAGCATCTAAGGTGTGGTAGCACATGATATTCTTACATACAGAAGAATATGATGTCCTCCTTCATCTTAGATGCTACGGTGATACGAGCTTCGAGATCGTTGGATATGGGATCCAAGGCCATCTAAGTAGTTTTTGTAGAAATTGTGTGCAATTCTCAAACTCATCAAGGTTTCCTGTAAAAATATTAAGACATCATGTGAGCTGCTATATCTCAGATCTACAAGCTCCAAGCAACTCGTATCGGCATATAGCATCTAAGGTATGGGGGCACATGATATTCTCCCGAGGAGGAGGGGTGGGGGTGCACAACCAATCGGTGGTTGGGAGGGTGGGGACAAATATAATCTAAACAACCCTAAACAGAGCTTCACAATTTTATATAAGGTCGAGGGGGTGACCCCCGACAATCATAGCTCCGCCTAATTAAACACAACATTTGCATGTACTGTAGTACTAGACTTAATATTCATGTTTCAATTTCATGTTCGTTTTAAATATTGAATTGAGGACCATGCATGTCTTACATTTTACTCCCTTCGTTCCTAAATATTAGTCTTTTTAGAGATTTCAAGTGGACTGGCACATACAGATGTATATAGACATATTTTAGAGTGTAGATTCACTCATTTTGCTCCGTATGTAGTCGCTTGTTGAAATCTCTAAAAGAGTAATATTTAGTAACAGAAGGAGTATTTTTGAATTCGTGTCATACATGCATGGTTTCGAAAAATAGATGCACTATACTTATTGGATTATTGTTGTGTTCGTGTGTGGGTGTCTCTGTGTGTGTGTGTGTGTGGTCATATGCTTGATACATACAAAGTTTTCTCACCTCCATATTGTTCATCTTTTAAATTTGAATTTGCATTGAAAAACTTAGCAGGGATACCATGAAATGTGAAATCCATGTTGAGATCACTATATCACAAACTCACTCTAATTCAACAACTCGTCATAAATCAATTACCACATTGAGATTAGTATTTGCAAGGAAAATACGGGCATTGTAATACACATAGATTCATTAGGCAATTTAAAAGGTTCCTTTCGTATTCTCGAATGGTAGGACTCAACGACGTACCAGATAGACCTTGGCCCGTGTTGATCCTAAAAAAACCAGGCTCATGTCCTTCTGGTGGCGTGCGTGGTACGCACATTAGGCAACCCCAACCAGTCGAGCCTCCGCGTTTCGAGTCAAAATATCTGGCGGCCAAAATTCCAGCTCTTGGAAATTCCCCTCATGTCCCCGGTCCATAATGACTACCGATGAACAACGGAGGGATGCTTTAGTAACTAGACAATGTTACCTACCGTGTCGAGCACGGTTCAATTCCCTCGGTCGCCGCTCGCCAAGGTCACCCGTCAACTGCATTGCCTAGTACTACTACTACAACACCAAGATGAGCACAGAATTGAGCCCGTTTGTTCGTGCCTAGTACTTGAGTTAATATATCAGGCAATGCACTGGTACGGAGGGATTATCCTTTTGCTCTCCATATATAACTTGTCTGAAGTCTAACTAAGCAAAATGTTTGACCAAATCCTTTCTTAAGAAATAAAATAGGAAAGATGTATGGCTTGAAAATTTATTGCATGATGCAGGTTATGATATTGTTTCGAATCCTAGATCTTAAATTTCAGAAAATCCATAAGTGACCATAAATTCTTGAAACTGAGCATGGTCACGTGATATGGCACAAATATTACTTCGTAATTTTTTTCTTCAATTTGAGACAAGCTGCTTATGACAAGTTGCACAAATGAAGAGCCAAGGTATTTTGGAACAAAGACCTGTCACATTAAGGTGAAGGCTTTCACTATTGAAACCGTGGGCGTTTACGTGCCGCCACGAGTCCCGCTTCTCATCGGCAGGTGCTGTCCGAGCAAGCGTGTGAGTCAACGAGAGGCGTGCGAGCAGACCGCTGCGCCGGCTGACAGGGAGGCGTGCGAGCAGACCGCTGTGCAGGCTCACCGGGAGGCGAGCCCTTTGACCAGGCTCCGCCGCCCACCTTCGTCCCAACTGCTCCCACTTTTAATGTCGTCGGCGCCGCAGTTTAAAATCAACCCCGCACTACCCGGTATCGCTACAATCTTCTCTCTTCCTCTCCGATTCTCTTGTCGTCTACCTCCAACCAGCCTGACCTAAATGTACGCCATGCCGCATCACGATGGTTTGCCCTTAGTCTTCTAATTTCCTGAGGAAGACACCCAGCCGGAGTCTCAAGAACATAAGGCGCTTTGGGACGAGCTTGAACTGGCCTTGCAGGAAGAGGTCGCACCTGTCCCCGCTCCCGTTCCGGCTCCCGTCGCCCCGACTGCGCCAACGCCCATCCCCATGGCATTGATGGGCTGGGAGCCGCACATTGTCGCCGAGCTTGATGCCACGGGGTTCCATGATGTCCCCGCCGACTTTCACGCGCCCGTGCACCTGCCAGCGCCTGCGCGTGCACTGACGCGCACGCCCGTGCCAGTGCCCGTGCACCTGCCAGCCCATGCGACTGCGCGTGCACTGATGTGTGTGCCCGTGTCGGTGCCCGTGCACACGACTGTCTCGCCGTTGACAGCGCCTGTCCCCGCGCGGGTGCCTGTGCCCCCCTCAGCGGCATGGATGGCCGTCATCGACCGCTTGCTTGCACCAACGCCAGTCGCCTCCTCCCGCCAGTTGACTCGCTCCGAAGTCCAGAACATTTTGGCCTTCCTTGAAGCTAGGCCTATGTCCAGGAGTACGCCAACAACGGAGCAAGGCGCCGCCGTCGCCGTTGGTCAGTGGCCCGACGACACACAGAGCACGGCAGACGAGCCGCTTCCCACCGCAAGATGCCCCCGCAGCCGCCGCGTAATCTAAATTTGCCATGAAAAACGTTCGGATTGCCATGCTTAAAATCCAAACGTTTATCATTTCCATTTATTTTAGATCGATCATCGTATAATTTAAAATTGAAGTCAGACTGAACGAAATATATGGTTTGATCAATTGAATGTTCTGCTAGAGCCCTATCAAATTAAATATAAAATGTCATCAAGCCACATGTATTCCTTGTCATCCAACGACCTAGACTGCTTCAATGTCGAGCGCTCAACACGTTTAGCATGCAGTTAATTTCATGCCAAAAATAGTGCTAATCACATAATAACACGCAAATAATATCCAACTTAATATCCGCATGCACTTAATATACTTCCAAATTAACGTGCATTGCACGTACACACTGACTAGTGCTGCTAGCACGTGAAACTGGTGCCGTAACTTATGAATGCGTCCACATATGGTCAACGGCAACATCGCCTGCGAGTTCTTCGTGTTTGCCCTTGCGTCTAAACGCGGAAGGGGAGGAGAGAGAGAGAGCACACATGGAACCCACCAGTAAGTGAATGTCGGCATTCTGGGAACGGGGGTCCCCAGACTTGCCTGCCTGCGGCCTGCGGCGTGGCTCAAAGGGGGGCCCAGCACGGCCCGTCTTCACCAACACAAACCCAAGACCCTCGCGAGGGGCCAAGCCTCACGGGGCGGATGACACGGAGCTTCCTCAGGCACGGCCTCATCAGGCTGGCTCACGAGGGGGCGGAGAGATCAAGGCGGGGTACCTCACGAGGTGCCTGTGACGCAAGCCATGACGATTCAGGGCGCCAGGCGGGTGCCAGCCCGTGCAGCGTCCTCCTTCCCTCTTTGGTGCAAAGGGGACAAGAGCAGCCGCGGAGTACCGAGGCATCAGGCAAAGGTTGCCATTTCGGTGCAACGAGACCAAGACAGGGAGGACTACGAGACGGAGGTCACCATGGAGCCCAAGACGGCGTCATCACCAGAGCTTTGCATAGGCGAAGACTACTTTTGTCAGATAGCTGATACTTGCTGTCCCCCTTCAAATTAGCCCGCCATTGTTGGCTCTATAAATAGGACCAGCCACCCACATAGCAAGACGGGTCAAGGAGCTGAGGGTTGAGGGAGTTCGGACGGCTGGTTGGAAGCAGAGAGAGGGAGAGAGAGAAAGGCGACTGAACTCCTCCCAGCAGTTCATCGCCTCAGCCAAGAACATTCCCTCACGAGGCTGTTCTTCCTTGTATTGTTCATCATCATCAGCCCAAGAGGCAATCCACACACCACACACTGGAGTAGGGTATTACACCACAACGGTGGCCCAAACCAGTATAAACCCTGTGTCTCTTGTGTTGTTCTTTCGACAGTTTAGATCCTAGCAAGGGGGAGGGGTGCAGGTAGGTAGGAGGCGAAATCTCTGCGCGCAGCCCAGTGTTCGAACCTCAAGGGTCTGCCGGAACCCGAAATCCGACATTTGGCGTGCCAGGTAGGGGTGTGCCGGAATTCGTCTTCCATCACCCCGTTCTCCTCCGACCATCACGCTCATGTCTGACGCTCGTCGGGCCCGCACGGAGCGCCGGGCCGCCCTCGCCTCCCGCGTCGCCCAGACGGCCCCTGTCGGCGGGCGTCCTCGCCGTTCCCCGTCACCTACCGTCAACGCCACCACCGGCCCGGCTGCGGATGAACAGCAAGCATTGTCTCAGCATCCATCCGTGCGCCAAGACGGCCGCACCGCAACTCCCTCGCTCGCCCCAGCAGGATCTTCGTCCCGTGTGCTCCACGCGCCAATGGAGGCTCGGGCTGCACTCATCGCAGCAAACGAGCTCCTGCGCTACCGTCCCATCGATGACGTCTACGAAGAATGGCTCGACCGCGTCGCCGAGCTCGTCCGCGCTGCAGGGGGCTCTTCCGCGCGTCCGTTCCGCTGCACCGCACCCCGCCCCGTTCGGGCGAAGAGGCTCCGGCGGCGCCCCGGCCGCCTCCTCCTCAAGAAGACGCCATGGCTCCAAGGCGCATGGCCCCTGGGTGGAGCCCGGTCCGTCAGGTGCCAGCGCAGCAAGAACAGAGCTGCCAAGAAGTCCCTCGCCCGCCAGAAGCTGCCCGGGCGCTCCCTGCTCCAGCACGTCGTGACCATCCCCCTGCTCCAGCGCGTGGGGACATGCAAGACCAGGCTCTCCGTCACCCAAGGCCTCCCGTGGCCACAGCAGGCTGCCGCGCCTACACCATCGAACTACGCAGCGTCGCGTGGCCCGGCAAGTTCAAACCAGACCTGCCTCCTCGCTACGACGGCACGGCCGACCCTGCGGAGTTCCTCCAGCTCTACGAGCTGGGCATCGAAACTGCCAACGGAGACGAGAAGGTCATGGCGAACTGGTTTCCCATGGCGCTCAAGGACGGGGCCCGCACCTGGCTCCTGAACCTGGCTCCAGGCACAATCTCCTCCTGGGAAGAGATGCACACCTGCTTCATCGCCAACTTCCAAGGTACTCGCGACCGGCCACCCGCCGTGAGCGACATGCGCCGCATCAAGCAACAACCTGGGGAGACCCTGCAGAAGTACATCCAGCGCTTCAACAACGCAAGCCTCAAGATCCCCAAGGTGACTGAGGAGGCCATCATCTCAGCTTTCTCCGACGCCGTGCGCGACGTCAAGATGAAGGAGGAGCTGGCGATGCATGAAGACATGTGCACTTCCTTGGAGCTATTCAACTTGGCAAACAAGTGCGCCAGGGCTGAGGAGGGGCGTCTCTCCCTCCTCGAGCTGCCTGTCGCAGACCCAGAAGAGAAGAAGCTCAAGGCCAAGGATGTGAAGCGCAAGGGGGCTGCAGTGCTCGCGGCAGAACCAGACACCAAGCGGGGCAGAGATCAGCCCGAAACTCCCAAGGGCAGCCGGTACTGCGTGTACCACGACCTCCACACCCACAACACCAACGAATGCCAAGAACTCCGAGCCGTGCGTGAAGGAAGGATCGGCCGTCACCCCGACCGCGGTGACCGGGGCTACGGTCAAGGAGGAGGAAGGAACGCAGGACGCTGGGAAGACCGTGGCCCGCGCCAGGGGTGGCGCGACCAACCTCGCGAGGGAGGCTGGAGAGGTCAGCCTCACGAGGATCGCCCGCAAGGCAACGCAGGCCTCCCACCGCTACCGCCGCAGCCAAGGAGAAACGAGGACCGCCATCAGGACGAGGAGGCTGGGGGCTTCCAGGAGCCGCGCGCGATCGCCTGCATCCTAGGCGAAGCTCAAGCCCCAGCCTCTCAGCGCATCTTCAAGCAGTTCGCCCGTGAAGTGAACACAGTCCTCCCCAGGCTCGAAGCCACATGCCTTCTCAGGTGGTCGGCATGCGCCATCACGTTCAGCTCAGCAGATCAGCTCAAGTGTGCGGCAACAGCCGGAGTCCTCTCGATGCTTTTTTCCCCAATCATCAACAACGTGGTGGTCACCAAGACCCTCATCGATGGCGGGGCAGGGCTCAACGTCCTGTCCGTGGAGACATTCAACAACCTCCAAGTGCCCTAAAGCTAGCTCCAGCCAACCAAGCCTTTCTCCGGTATCACCGACGGCTCCACGGTCCCGATCGGGCAGGTCCGCCTCCCTGTCACCTTCGGGGCACGCGACAACTACCGCACCGAGCTCATCGACTTCGACGTCGCTCACATTCACCTGCCATACAACGCCATCCTTGGGTACCCAGTGCTGGCCAAGTTCATGGCCGTAACTCACCACGGCTACAACGTCCTCAAGATGCCAGGAAGCGGCGGAGTCAACACGGTGCCCTGTGAAGAGAAGGACGCGGTGTGTTCCCTGGAGCAAGCCTTTCAGGACGCATCACTGGAAGACCCGGATCGTGGAAGCAGGAGGCCTCCCGAGACCGCCCCTAAGAAGAAGACATCGTCCGGCCTGGCCCCTCAGGAGGCAGGCCCCTCTGGGCCCGTGCCTGCCCAGGGGGAACCTCCTTCCATCGCATAGGAAAGTGCGCCAGCGCCCTCCTCAGGCAGGGCTCGGGGGCTCTCCCCTGGAGGGCCACCGACCTAGCCAGGGTCACGAGGAAGGCGCTTGGGCACCACATGGAGGCATGTTTCGAAGCATGTTTCCCTCAAGAAGGAGCAAGGCAAGGAGATCCAGACCCACAGGAGTTCGTCAGCAAGGCCATTCAGGAGCTACAGGAGTCAAGAGTCATGAGAGGCGTCCGCCACCTACCAGCAGTGGCTCCCCATCCAGGTGAGGATGGCGGGCTGCGCGTCTGCGTCGACGTACCAGGGCTCAACCAAGTCGCCTCCCTAGAGCGCCTCTGGCCCTAGCGAGTGGGGCGCTGCGGAGGTCCACCCCACAGCTAGGTTCGCATGCCTTACGGCTTGCCGAGCGCGGCTGACACGTACCAGCGCCTCACAAGGGGCACCACGGAGGCACAAGAGGCCAGGCGCTCCGCAGCCCTGGCGGAGATGGAGATGGTCCGCGAGGAACCGCCAGCGCCTTCGGAGCCTCCCGAGGCCCCTGGGCCTGGGGGCTCATGAGGATCGGCTTCCGTGGCCCACCGAGCCGGCTACACCAACACCCCTTCATCTTCAGCGTCATCAGGTGATATCTTTCAAGTTTCATTTCCAGCTGGGAGCGCCCCCAGGGCTGCATTATTCCCAGGCCGCGTGGGTCCGTCCCTGTGGCGTGTATCCCTTTCATTTCGCGTCTATTAGCTTACCTTGTTGGGGGAGCCCCTCGGGCTGCATGATCCCCAAGCCGCTCGGGCCAGGCCCGGCGGCATGTATCCCATTTGCGTTCATTTCCGGTTATGCGTTAGAACCACCATGCTTGATTATTTGATGCCGGTCCACGGCACCTCTTCTTCTCCATGCTGACCACTTGCACGTTAAAGGGGGGGTACCTGAGCATCGCGACTCAGGGCTCTTACTGGCTCTCCAGCCCTCACCCTCTGGCCTTGACCACGGCATCGCGACCTGGCATACCAGCGACGGCTGAGACCAGCTCGAGGGCCGGGACCCGAGGACGTAGAGTGAAGGCATCTAACCAAATTTGCAGGGACAAATTGCAAGATAAGGCCCAATGCCAGGCGCAACCCGCCTAGAGGTAGAGCCCCGTGAGTCCCGCGCTGGCTCACGGGTGCCCAGATACACCTCGCCAGGCCCTACCGTGCCAGCCACGTGTCAGGGCGGGGCTGTACACGCCCCGGAGGCTCCTCCCGAAGGGGGGCCCCCTCCCACGTACCAGTGGAAGCACCATGCTCCGCGCTGGCTGACGACACTGCCGAGGAGCGGCTATGCCCGTACGCATACGGAAGCGCTATGCTCCGCGCTGGTGATAAACAACTGAGGGTGGCCCTTGGGCCGCATCAACCTGAGGGAGCCCAGAGCTCAGTTTCTAGCCTCATCGTAATGCCTCCCCTCGGGAGTGCCGCGCGAGGGGGCTGGGCACGGGGGCTGCGCCCGGGTCACGCCCAGACGCACGCCGCCCAGCCAGGCCCCCCGGGCCTGGTTCGTCGCTCGCCTCCCCCCGAGCGGAGCCAAGGTATGAAGGTCGTTTGGGCGTCAAGGGGGACTCCTGAGCATCGCGACTCAGGAGTCTAACTGGTCATGTAGCCCCTCACTCCTTAGTCCCGTCCTGGTTTCCGGTCGGGGCTATTGCTGGGTGAGGTACGTGCGGGGCCGGGCTCTGCAGACGTAGAACGGTGGATCCACTCACATCATGCCTCCCTACTTGCTGTTCGTGTGCCAAGGGGGACTCCTGAGCATCGCGACTCAGGAGCCTAACTTGTCACGTAGCCCCTCACTCCTTGGTCCCGTCCTGGTTTCCGGTCGGGACTATTGCTGGGTGAGGTACGCGCGGTGCCGGGCTCTGCCGGCGTAGAACATAAGCAAGCAGGAAGGAAAAGCGCAAATTTAAAGGGATTCAAAAGCGAATATTACAGTCCACACTGTTATCCCAATACCAAACGCAAGTTTTAAACGCCTCCCCGAGGCATGATACATGTGCAGGAATTCAAAGCAGAACAGGAGTCATGACGGAGTCACTTGGCGGCGGGGGAGCAGCACGGAGTGGGTTCGCCTCACGGAGCAGCGGGGTCGGCAGCGCCTTGCTACGGCTTGGTGCTAAAGGCCCGGAATTTCCCCAGCAAAGCCTCCGCGCGACCCTTCACGGCCTCAGCAGCAGCAGTGGCACGCTCGCCGCTTGCTGGCTCCAGCAGGTTGTCGAGGTCGACGCCGGGATCGCGAAGGTAGATGTGGGTGAGGACCCGCGTCAGCGCTGCAGAAGACAGGACACGCGCCTCAGCCTCGGCCGTGGGGCCAAGGCCAAGGGTGACATCTTCAAGAGCATGAACCAGGAAGGGAAGCAGCTTGGCGGGACCATCCTCGGCGCCAGCCAGCGGGCTCTCCAGGCCGCTGTCGTAAAGCGTCCTCAGCGAGGTGCGAGCCCTCGCCTCCAACTCCGTGAAGGCCACGCGGTCCTCGGCAAGAACCCGGGCTTTGTCGTCCAGCTCGGCCTTCCTCGCCCCCAACTCCTGCGCCAGCGCGCCTAGGCGGTCACGACGCTTCTTGAGCTTGGCCTCCCGGCCCTCGACGGCCGCCTCGCGAGCCTTCACGCCTTCTTCCTGCTCTTGGCGAAGGCGGACCTCTTTCGCAAGCTGATCCCGCAGGCCTTGCAACTCGTCCTCCAGCGCCTTGCAGCGACCACGGACGTCGACCACCTCCCCCAGGGCTGCATCACGAGCAGCCTTCGCCTCAAGGACGGCCTGCTTCTCCTCGTCGCATGCCGTTGAGGCCTGGACAAGCGCCGCCCGAATCGAAGCATCGGAGCGGACCCATCCTGAAGCCAACTCCAAACGCCCGGCCACCAAGCGGGGGTCGGCGCCAAGAAGATCCTACCACAGTCAATCCAGCTCAGCAACAACACGATCCAGAACGGCAGAAGGAGTCGGAGAGACAGCAGCTGATGGAGTAGGAGGAGAAGGCGGCAGTGCGCCCGCAGCATCCTGAGGAGGAGTCGGCCGCGCCCTGACAGCTGTAGTGGCGGCGGCAGGTGAGAGCACCTCGGGAGCCACTTGGGCCATGGGGACTGAGCTCGCCCCAGCCGGCTCAGCCAGGCCTCACGAGGACGACCGGGCAGGAGAAGCCTGTGCGTCGCGGTCACCCTCCTTCAGGGGCGCTGCCATGGATGGAACCTCAGGATCCCCCTTCGACTTCTTTGCTGCGGGCGCCAACCTATCCAGGGGATGCGAACGTCAAGCCTCAGAAGCAGTGCAAGAAATGAAAACAAGAATTGAACACTTACGGGTCATCACCGGTGAGCTCAAGCGGCCTCCGGCCAAATTTGAAGCCTGAAAGCCGGCTGGAAGGGTCAACCTCGGGAAGCTTGGAGGCGGAAGGTGCGTCTGCGGCCCGCCCCGGGGCCGGGGCAGACCCGCGGGGGATCAGCCCAGTCCTGTCCTTCTTCGGGATCGGGGGCGGGCCCCCGCCGTCCTGCTCGTCGTTGTCTTTGTCGTCATCCTCGTCGTCATCACTCGGAGAGAGGCGGAGAACGCGGGACCCACGCCGGGGGAAGGGAGCCCTCGACTCTCCATCAGTCGCCTCGGAGTCAGGCCCTTCCTCCTCTTCGGTGGAGTCGTCATAGGGCACAGCCACTGGTCCCTCGGGAGCCTCCAGGGGCACGGTCCCTTCCCCGTTGAAGACGGGCATGGACTTCACTACCCGTTCCCAGTCGTCGCGGAGGAACAAGGGCGTAGGAGCGCCCTCCAACCTTGCCACATTGCCCCCGACCAGAGATTGGAGAGCCGCAGCCAGGTCTCCGTCGGCCCAGGCAGCGGG
This sequence comes from Triticum urartu, assembly GCF_056163025.1. Taxonomy (NCBI): domain Eukaryota; kingdom Viridiplantae; phylum Streptophyta; class Magnoliopsida; order Poales; family Poaceae; genus Triticum; species Triticum urartu. The sequence goes on from NC_141876.1 coordinate 27,237,052, forward strand.
GCTCGGACGGGGCCCCCACATTGGAGGCGAGTACTGCCGAAGCGGGGCCAGCTGGTGCTCCAGGAACTCCCTCAGTAGCGACGCGCCGGTCAGCTTCGCCGCCGCCATGTCGGTCGGCCTCAGATCCGTGTCCATCTTCTCCAACACCATCTTCGCGCAGGGATCCGTGAGCTCCGCTCGACCCCAGTTGCTGGAGCTCGTGGGCTGCTCCGTGGGCAAGATCAGCCGAGGGTGGATGCGCTCAGCATCCACCAAGATCCACTTGCTCCTGAAGCCCTCAATCCTCTTCCCGGGGTTTGAGATGGCAATGGAGCCACCGTACACGACGAAGCTTGCGCACGCGAAAGCAGGACCGTGAGAGGTCCGAAGGTAGAAGTAGTGGCGCAGCAAGGCCACTGAGGGCTGCACCCCAACGTGGGCCTCGCAATAATAAGCAAAGATTGCGAGGAGAAGGACGGAGTTGGGATGGAGATGCAGAGCCTGTAGCTTGTAATGGCGGAGGACAGAGAATAAGAACTCGGAGAAGGGAGGCACCAGGCCAGCAACAATGGCACTTACGAAGAGCGGATAGAAGGTGCTCCTCTGACCCTTAGGGGTGGCGGAGCCGGCCTTGAACACCTTCGCCCCGTTGATGCCTCGCGCCGTCGCTATCCGGCACAACCGGGCAAGGCCCGCCTCTGACACGTTCGGCGGGTCCAGGGCAGACGAGTACCACGCTGCGGCCGGGGGCTGGCGAGGCGCCATGGCTTCCTAGGTCGCACAGTCAAAGCAGATCTGGAGATTTTGGAGGAAGGAAGGAGGGGCGCGAGAAAGGGGATCTGAGCAGCAACCGGAGAAAGCAAGAAGCAGGGCCTAGGCGGATGCCATTCCTTTATCAACTCGCGCGGTTGCTAAGGCGCCCACGTCCAGTCAACCGCCACGTGGCGCCTAAGGCCGCGGGCTGTTAGGGCCCGCGGCGCTTCGATCTTGCCCTTCCGCCTCCCTGCACGGCCAAGCCCGGGCGCTCCTTGGGCCCGGGGGCTACTGTCGGCGTTCTAGGAACAGGAGTCCCCAGACTTGCCTGCCTGCGGCCTGCGGCGTGGCTCAAAGGGGGGCCCAGCACAGCCCGTCTTCACCAACACAAACCCAAGACCCTCGCGAAGGGCCAAGCCTCACGGGGCGGACGACGCGGAGCTTCCTTAGGCACGGCCTCATCAGGCTGGCTCACGAGGGGGCGGAGAGATCAAGGCGGGGTACCTCACGAGGTGCCCGTGATGCAAGACATGACGATTCAGGGCGCCAGGCGGGTGCCAGCCCGCGCAACGTCCTCCTTCTCTCTTTGGTGCAAAGGGGACAAGAGCAGCCACGGAGTACCGAGGCATCAGGCAAAGGTTGCCATTTCGGTGCAACGAGACCAAGACCAGGAGGACTACAAGACGGAGGTCACCATGGAGCCCAAGATGGTGTCATCACCAGAGCTTTGCATAGGCGAAGACTACTTTTGTCAGATAGCTGATACTTGCTGCCCCCCTTCAAATTAGCCCGCCATTGTTGGCTCCCTTCCCGCTCTGGGAAGAGGACCAGGGCCTCTATAAATAGGACCAGCCACCCACATAGAAAGAGGGTTCAAGGAGCTGAGGGTTGAGGGAGTTCGGACGGCTGGTTGGAAGCAGAGAGAGAGGGAGAGAGAGAAAGGCGACTGAACTCCTCCCAGCAGTTCATCGCCTCAGCCAAGAACAGACCCTCGCGAGGCTATTCTTCCTTGTATTGTTCATCATCAGCAGCCCAAGAGGCAATCCACACACCACACACTAGAGTAGGGTATTACACCACAACGGTGGCCCGAACCAGTATAAACCATGTGTCTCTTGTGTTGTTCTTTCAACAGTTTAGATCCTAGCAAGGCGGTAGGGTGCAGGTAGATAGGAGGCGAAATCTCCGCGCGCACCCAGTGTTCGAACCTCAAGGGACTGCCGGAACCCGAAATCCGACAGTGAAGGCAAATAGTACTAAAAATAATATTACATGTTATCAATTAAATAGGTTGTGGTAATATAAAAACATTATGCGAACAAAGGGAGGTACAGCAAACATTGCTGTTCTACGTATGTTGCCTATTGACGTGCGGCTTGAAGGCCCTGGTCGCATGTTCGATCCTCGTCCTTTATTTTTTTATTTGTATATGGGTCCAAATTTGTTTCATGACATGTGGGCCCCTCGGTGTGTAGTTTGTAGCACTTTAATTTGTGGGTCCAAATTTGTTCCATTCCAAGTGGACTATTGGTGTGTAGTTTTGTAGCTTATTTATAATAATTAAAGAGAACAACATAGTTTTTTTGCAATGATACCATGGTGCGACGTTGAAGGCGAGAAAGGACGTGCGAGAGAGCGATGACCGAGCCAGAGGGAAATCAACTAGGGGAGTTGCGGGGGTTGCAACGGTGTTTCGAGTAGTTGTGGGCCGAATGCTACGAAAATATAATCTAAACCGACCGAAATAAATCCCTACACAAATTAATCCAAGGTTGGAGTGCCCCTCACAATGTAAATAGCTTCGGCTTTGCGAGGGATGGAGAGGTAGCTTCAATGTGTGGAAGATACGGCGTGAGAAAGCGAGGTCAATCGAGAGACATATAGATAGAGAGAAAAAGTGAGTGTGGTCCGACATTCATTGAACAAATATATATGCTCTAGAGAGATATTGTCTGATTGAGCTTTTGGCAAGGGTGAGGGCTGTAAGATAGAGCTTGAGAGACGATCCAGTCACAGACGTGTAGATATATTTTGTGTGTGGGAGGAAGCAAGGTCAATCAATCACATAGGGTCGTCGTGTGATCGAAAGAGTGAGACAGGTTGGAGAGAGTGACCTAGATAGACAATGTGCGTGAGAGAGTATACAATGTGAATAAGTCGAATTCGGCTCAAACATGGAGATATATCGGTTTTTTTTTAGAAAGAGCGAGGTCAATCGAGACATACAGAGAGAGAGAGGGAGAGGGAGAGAGAGCGTGCGAGCGTGGCCCGCCATGAGGTCAAAAGAGTGGGGGCGGCTTGGATGGACTGACCTAGATAGACAATCTGCGTGAGAGAGTATAGAGTGTGTTGATTGAGGCCCGAACAGGGAGATATATCATTTGCGTGTGAAAGAAAACGAGGTTAAACGAGACTCGGATAAAGAGAGCGAGATTGAGCGAGTGTGGCCTGCCGTGCGGAAGAAAGAGTGAGACAGTCTCGAGGGAGTGACCTAGATAGACAACGTGCGTGCATGCACATGAGAGGTTGGGGGGCTAGATAGGCAATGCATGTATTTAGCGTGAGAGGGTGAGAGGGAGAGGGAGAGAGAGAGAGCTCGTCATGGGGTGCAATGGCGGGTGTGTGAGGTAAATACATTTCGTAACAGAGTGGAAAAGGGGGTTGTGTAGTTGAGAGAGTTAGAGATCGAAACATGGAGAGAAAGAATGGATGTGTGTTGGAAACCGATAGCTTCCTAAGGTGGTTAGGAGAGGAAGATTGACCGATATAGGAAGTATGTAGTGTGTGTGCAGGGGGGCTAAAAACAACATTTGAATGTAGATAGTATGAGACTTAATATCGATGTTTCAATTTGGTGTACATTGTAAGATTTGAACTGAGGACCATCCATATGGGTAATTATTTCGAATTCGTGCCATACTAGGTTTCAAAAAGTTGACATTGACTCGATTTGTTGTGCTATTTTGTAAGTCATATGTTTGAATCCATCCAAAAGTTTTCTCACTACCATGGTGTTCACCATATACATATGAATTTGTATTAAAAAAGTAGCGTGGATACAGTGAAATGTGAAATCCATGTTAGAATTGGAGATCGCTATGTGACACACACTCTAATTCAAATAACTAATTATGTGACACACACTCTAATCCATGTTAGCGTGGATACCGTTTTGATTTTTTTTCAAATAACTCCTCATTAATTAATTTATAGTATCTCATTTCTAATGACTAATTATTGCAAGGAAAACACTGGCATGGTAATACATACAGATTCGTTTGCAAATCATAGAATATTCGTTTGCATTCTCAAATGTAGGCGCACCAGGCAGACCAGGGTCGTGTCTTGTTGGTCTCGTGTGTCGGACGGATGCCTAGCACCCAGCCACCCACCCCCTCCCTCACTCACCCCTCCCCCCCCCAAAAAAGGACGACGACAAAATAAGTTCGTGCTTCCACGTTTCAGATTGAAATATCTGGCGGCCCCAATTCCAGCCCTGCAAAATCTCCCTTCTCCACCGTCCCCTTCCGCGCCCAGATTGCTCAAATCCCTAATTCACCGCCAACCCAAGCAAAGTTAGAATCGCCCCTCATCTCGTCTCTTTCCCCACCTCTGTGCCGGACGACAACGACGAAGACGACGGTCGCGCTTCACCACCGCACCGGAGCTACCTCATCTACGCCCTCGTCCACCGCACCGGGTGGTCCACCGACAATTTCGGCCGCCGCAACCGACGTGCCTCACAGACACCGACTTCCACCGCATCAGGTGCGCTTCACCGACACCGTCTCCCAGCTCACCGGGGCTACTTCACCGAGCACATCGTCGCGCCTCCGCCCCCGAGGCCGCTGGGGCTTCACCAACAGTCTCGTCCACCGCATTGTAGCGCTCCGCTGCCACTCAAGATCTGCATCCATGCGCGGCCAGCCAACGCTAGTGCATCACCCTCAACGGCTCTGAAGTGACCCGCACTCTAGCTAGGCGAGCATGCCCAAACGTCGGCCCGAACTAGGTATCCACACATCATTCCCTTGTGCATTGTTCCAAGCGATGTTTGGATATCCTTTCACTGCTCTCTTAGCTTACACGCCTATCCAGCTCTGACTTTAACTCTTATTTCTTCTGGAGATATCATCTGAAACAAGCAAATCCATTTTTTAGCGAAGCATGACGGCGCTAGGGGATCTGTTACACATCCTGCACACCCGTATAACCTTGTAAGTATCTGTCCTCCAGTACAACGGCAAGGTCGATTCCTCTTATTTGATCAGCCATTCGCCATGTCAAAAATGTAGAAGGGGATGCAGGGAGCACAAGGCCTGCACATCCAAGCAAGTGGTAACATGGACTTGTATATGGAACATCCCAAGCGCAAGCAGAGCTGCAGTGAGCCTGTACAACAAGCTAGCGTAAGTCCCTGCATTTCATTTAATTCGTACTAGCGTTCGTGTATGATTTGTGTGCAGTGACGGATCCACGAATTCAAGTTACCAGGGACGAACATTTAACTTAAAAAATACGAAGGCACTTGCACTCCGGAAATCAACATAACTTGAGAAATGTGAAGCTACATGCACTTTGAAAACCAGCTAATGATCCAAAGTAGTTCAGATTATAAACACTAAATGATGCAAGCACCAAAAAACACAAAATGCAACATGGTGTACAAGGACTGCAAACATGGTCTATACCTGCTTGAATTATTCATTCTCTGGCTAAAAATATCGAAGTGTAATTGCACCTATAACCAGTGCGCAAACTGCATACCAATATATCTATCCTCCACAAGTATGCCAATAGTTTCAAACAACAGATTAGAAAAGTATTTATGCTACGTTGTCATGATATGGGGACTTTCTGGTAGATGGCCTCGACGTTTCCTCAAGCCATGAAAATGCACTATAATTTGCTTGTCATCAATGCCTGCAAATCTCTATGTCTCTCTCAACATAGTAGATCATCATTAGACACTAAATCCTTCAATGGGAGCTTGCAAAATGCTTGCATTAGATTCCTCATTAGACACTATATGTTCATCACCAGGAGCATGTAAAATGTTTGCATCAAATCCTTCATTAGCAGTCTGTTCATTAGACACTTCAGGCTCAAGAACAACATGAGCTTGGATGTTTGCATCGGAAACTTGATTAGATACATCAGATTCAGTCAGTTTAGTATTGATTGGGGGAGTTATAAAATAAGTAGAAATTGGTTTCATTTTCTCATAGATTCCCTGCATACAAGCAGTTTTACAACACCATTAGGTTTAACTATTGGCCAGAAATTGAAGAGTTGAATTAGATATAATCAGGGATGTGATGTACCTGCTCATTGCGCATGCTACTCTTGCAAGCTGCGACTGTCCGTTTGCACAAGCTCGATGCCATGCCCGTGCTGCTGCCGCTGCCTCCCATGCAGGCTACACCCAGGGTTGGACTTCATCTTCTTGTCCTTCCGTTCGCTTAAAGCTCGGCGACCGCCCTCCAACGAGGGCGCGAGGAAGTGATGTGTCGGTCTGTCCAGCGGCGTCTAGGTTAGGAGCAAACTAGACTGGAGGCTGGAGCAGATGCATCGGGATTTTTCCTGCTGTCGATTGATATGGGAGGCGCTCGTTTGAGCCGCAAGCCTGCTATAGGGCCTGCCTTGCACTTGTGTTATTGGCCTATCCAAATTGAAACATTTTTCTTCATTTTTTACATTGCCTGCTCATGCGTTGGGACAAACAAAACTAGCCTGGGCCAACCTGGATGAATCAAACTAGGTGCACACTTTTGAGCAACCCGAGGCGGCCGCCCATACCAGCCCCTATGGTGGCGTCGCCCCTTTTTGCATGTATGATAGGGGTAGTGAAAAATATTCCAGTGGCGCTTTTGATTTACCCACAGAATGGTTGAATTGCTTGTTTCTATGAACTGAGTTTGCCAATAATGTGAAGGATGCCAGTCTTTTCATCATATTGTAGATTGCTTAGATCTCGATATGCCAAAAGTAATCGCATAAAATATATAGTAAAAGCCAGTGTGATGTGTGTGGCTACAACTAGTCTGACTACACGTCCTCATATAACATATCAAGGACGCACCATCTTACCAGATTAACCATTCGACTTACCAATGCAGTGTGGGAAGAAAGAAGTATTGGGACTGCGTATCCAAGCAATTGATGCCATGGACTCCTTCGTACAACCTTGTAAGCAAAAAAGAAGTTGCAGTGTGCGTGTACAAAGAACTAGTGTAAGTTTAGTTACCTGCTTCTCAGAATTTTAGTTAGCCACTTATTGCAAAATTGTTCAATTACGTTGTTTGGCTTAATTTAGTTTGCTACTGATTACATAATGCCACAGTCTGTTAATCCTATTATAGACTGCACCTATCTATGTGTTTGATACTTACTGTTAAGAATTACCTGTTTGCCTGAACTTAAATAGCTACTTGTTTGTTTAACTGCTTTGCTGCTGCAACAACGGGTTACAATGATGTTAATAACTACTTTTCAGCATCGAATTGAAACTCTTTAATTCCTTGTTTGTTTAACTGGTTTGCTGTTATAACTCCCAGTTGAGATGTTTTGCTAACTTCAACTTTTCTGAATCCAACCGGAACTTTAATGGCAAAACAGGTTAGCCCAAGATCAAAGAGCGAGGTCCCCATGGACGTTGTATCATCCCACAGCAGTGGCACCGGCCTAATCGTGCATCATGAATTGCCAACTGCTGATGCTCTAGAGGCTAAACTAGTGGTAGAAAAAGATTCTGCTTCTGCACTTAGAGATGAAGTTGGCATGTTGAGGAAGCAAATAGCACAATCAATAGCAGTACTCAAGACAACCATTAAATATTTGGTGGATTTCAAAACGAAGCAAGCTGAGACTGACCACATTGTTAAGGTCCTGAAGGAAAAAAGGAAATTAAATTCCCACTTGGTAAATCATAGGTGAAATGTTCTTTCCATCGTTGAATAACCTTTGTGTTGTTTGTTCATGTAATCAATCAAACCATTTGTTTTAGAGACCATGTAATAATTGTTTTTTGTTTTTTGGTTTGTAATTTTATTTGAGCACAAGTCTGTATTAATTGATAAGACTCAGAGACATTTCATTTTGATTACTGTGCTAGACCTACAAATATACCAATCGGGCTGAATGTGCATTCAGCAATAATAGTAGTATAGATGGACCATAAGTGGCACGCATCAGAAAGGGCCAAGATGCTGTAGTAGTTTGGCTAAAAACAGGATGACGTTGTAGCAAAGAAAAGTACAGCGGCCTGGCTTATGTATGTTAGTTGATATTATTGATCCATATACTCTATAAGTGTTTATATGTCTGTTAGTTCTGTACATTCTTGGTTGATTCACTCGGTATTTGAATCTTGATACATCGCTTGTGTACATATCTAAATAGGAGTACACATTATGCTGCGTGTGACATTTGAGTTGGACATGAAGTGCTCCAAATATTCGAATTCACGTTAAACTGGATTCTATCTTCTGAATTTGAGTATCGGCATTTGTAAACCATATTCATATATGACAGTGGAATGCATCTTTGTCGTCCTTTTGAAGACATATAAAAACACATAGAATGAATTATAAAGATTCATATAGGAATACAAAATGGATTCGAATTTAGTTGCCAGGGTAAACGTGGATGCTTATTGTCCCAAAATTCGAAAGAAGCGGCAAAATGTCCACTCCCACGTCGGCTGCCCGAAGCCAAGTGTTTTGGAGATGGAAATTACTGTCTACCCATTACACGGACAATCCATCGGCCCGATTTCCACAGCTCTAAATAGGGGTAGGATAGTAACTTCAATAAGACGTAACACGGCCGCCTCTCAGCCCATTCCGACACGGTGGGCGACAAAACACATTTGATTCAAGCTCATCCGAAAGACCTCTGTTTCTCCCTCCATTTCCCCATTCATACACGGCGGGCGGCAAAACAAACTCGACTCGGCCGAAATCGATGTAGGCAAATATTTTCAATAGGGGCAGGTTTGTAACTTCACTCAGACGTGACACAACCGCCCTACCTGTCAGCCCCGTTCATACACCATGGGCGCCAACCACCCTCTCCTCGCCCGAAATCGCTCTGGGCAAATATTGGCGAGATGCGAGATTACCGTCGCATCCCCAACCGACGAGACATCCAAATTTTAAACGGGGGCTAAGTTCGTAACTTTCCCATATTTCAGACAGGCGCGTCCCAAAAACATGGTTCCCCGTACCTCTCCCTCCATTTTCCCATTCATACACCGTCCGCGCTAGAACATCATCCCCACACCAGCCTCCGTCCGCCACCCCATCCATCGCCGCTGTCCTCCACCACATCCATCGCCGCCGTCCTCCACCACATCCATCGCCACCATCCTCCACCATGCCGGAGCGCCTACCAAGACCGTGTCGTCCACTACTAGAGATGGACGTGTCTCATCCATGGTGACGGACCACGAGCCTTGCATCACGTCTGTAACATCCCAAATTTTCAATTTGGAATGTTATACATAGGTCATTCAAGCATCTCATATTTTATTGCATTTCATTTTGCGATCCTCGAAAATTCTAACCAACTCAAGGACCCTTGGAGAGAGTTGGGAATTTCACAGTTTCATATTTGAATTTTATCGAATATCGAAACGAGGACCATTTGTTTTAATTATTTTTCTCTCTAAAAATATTTCATATTCAAAATATATGAGAGGGGATAATATGAATTCCCCAAAATAATGAAATATTGGAGAAAAAATATTAAAAACAAATAAACATTTTATTTGGGACTTTATTAATATTTTATTTGCATAGGAAAATACGCGTTTTTCAAAATTGCATTATAGGCCCAAATAAATGTTCACCTTCTCCAGCATATTTTTATAGGACGGGGAACATTTATTTCGGGATTTTTGGAGTCCATTTAGTATTTATTTTCTTTCTTTTTATGCACGTCGGATTGTTGGAAAAAAAAAAGTGTAACCGACTCCGGGACGTACCCGGCCAGGATACCTCGGGCCGGCCTTTTTAAGCCGCGACCCCGTGGCCCCGACAGCCCAGCCGCCCCGCACCCCTCGCAAACCCTACCCCGAGCCGCCGCCGCAGCCCGCGCCGCTGCCCGCCGCCGCCTCGACGAAATCCCGCCGGACTCGAGGTAGCCGCCGCCGGTTTTTCTTTTAAAACCGTTTGGTTTTTTTTATAAACCCTGGTTCGTTTTTTTAGATCGGTTCGTGGGTTTTCTCGATTTAGTTTGTTTAGCGGACGTTCGTCCGTACATTCGTTTTAATGAACGGTTTTCGACCGTTAGTCGCAGACAGCGGACGTTCATTCGTTAGCCTGTTCGTCAGTTTTTCTTTTTCTCGGGTTTTTCGCAATTATTTTCGACCGCGATTTCTAATCCAATTTTCGTTTTAGTTTATCTTTTCGCTCATTTATCGGAATCAAGCGATTCAAGCGCCTAGATCTTCGTATCGAAGCCCTCTTTCTGCTTAACCAACTTGAACAAGATTTTGGTACTGTAAAATTTGACTTTAGTCCAGATTAGTAAATGGATCTTGTTTCTTTCGCAGTTTGAGTTTCGTTGCTCCGTTTGATTTGATTCTTTTTGCAAACCGGAGTTCTTAAGTTGAAATTTATGGTTAGATCTTCTTATTCGAGTTTTACCCGTGCATCTTCGCTTGATTGCTTATGTATGCTATTGTTTGTTTGCGATAGAATTCCCGGAGTGCGAAGCATGCTACTACGAGTCTCTAGGTTTTGCGGAACGTCGGCAAGGCAAGTAACACATTGATCATACTCTTTTCATACCCAGTTTTTATGCATTAGTTCCAATCCTCAAACACTGCATGATTAGGATGTGATTAACTTGTGGGTTGGGAAGTAGTTCATGAGGTAGAACCTATTACCTTTTTATTATCAAACCCTCGGGAGTTACTTCTATGTTATGCTTATATTGCCATGCTATGCTCGTAGACGTGGATTGGGTTTGAGTGTATCCATGACAGATGTGATTTGTTAATTAATGGTTCAACTTAAGGTGGCTACTTTAATACACATCTGGGTGGATAGCTTGTTTGGGCACCTGGGGAATCCAGTGTTGTCCTAGGAGATCCCGGGGCATCCGTGTGATCATCCTACGGTACGCCACCTAGGCTCAAAGGGATCGTGAGATTATTCATGCTAGAAACTTCCGTGTGCAGCCACAAGCTATTATGGGCTCTAGCATAGTTTGAGTAAGTTGCATGGCCTCTTCCAGTGGTAGGCTAGTAGATGTAGAGGGATGTAGGTTGGTACTGTCTACCCGGGGTTAGAGTTAATGCTTCTGAAAGACTGTGTCTCGGTCATCCATTTCTCAAACACCATGTAGTGCGAGAAATCCAACGGAGGAGATCGAGTCTTGTGGGGAAAAGTGCGCAAACCTCTGTAGAGTGTACAATCTAATCATGGTTAGCCGTGTCCCCGGTTATGGACATCTTGAGTATCTAGTACTTGGATTATCCTATCATATGTCATCACTCTAAATTAATATGTTGGGTTGTTAATGATTACTTTAATTGGGATTGAGATGGTGGTACCATTCTCAATGTTTCAACCACCATGATAGTCAAATAAAATTTATTCCTTTGTTGTGGGGAAAAATTTGCTTTTCGCAAAAACCAGATAACCATAGAGCCTCCACCAGCCATATATGCATGTAGTGATAGCATTTATTCTATTCATTGCTCTACTGTGTTACATTGCCCGCATGTTCCATGTGCTGACCCGTTTTCGGGCTGCAACGTATTATGTTACAGACTTTTCAGACGAGGAGTAAGGTTCGCTAGGTCATTGTCGTGCAGCTCAGCTATGCCGTTGGAGTTGATGGACTCACTTTATCTTCCAAGCCTTCCGCTGTTATTGTATTAGATGGCCTTAAGCCATATTTATTGTAATAAGTTCTCTTCTAAGATATTCGATGTAATAAGTGTGTGATTGCCACTCTGTTATAAATCCTTCGAGTACTGTGTGTATCAACATTACCAATCCAGGGATGACACGGAAGCACAGAGACTTGACCGTTTGAGGTCGGGTCACTACAAGATGGTATCAAAGCACACGTTGAGTGTAGGACACGACCACTAAGATAAGCCATAGGTCACTCTTCTCTACTCATTTCTGACTCCTCTCCATTTTCTACTCTTTAGGATGGCAGATTCAAGGAACAAGTTTGCACAACCGGATGAAGACACACCCTTTGGATGACATTTGAAGGAAGTCACTAGGTACCTGAGCATCGGAATACCAAGCTTCACCAAGACCTACAACACCACTTTACCAGAAGAGGAGCGCTGGATGATATGAGTTCAAGTTCCAGGAAGGACATCCACACCACTCCCAGAGCCCATAGAGTTTTCCTTTGATGCACTAACCTGGAGTCTCGACAAGAGCATGGCAGCTCACATCGCCATGAGGCGCATCGACGAAGTTTACCACAAGGATCTCAAGGATGCTATCTACCAGATATGTGGGCGCCGAGATGAGCAATGGGAGATAGTCAGCACCAAGAAGGACAGGTCCATTATAGCTTTCATCCAGGAGTTAAACCAGCACATTCGACGCCAGGAGAATCAGATGTGCACAGACATGATAGATTTGAAGAAGGCGATGACAAGGATCACCGAGCTGGAGGAAGAACTCAAGTCTACACGCGATGGATATGAGGAGGAAATCGCGACACTATTGGAGAAGAACGACGACCTGATAAAGAAGATTGGAGTATTCATGGGATACCCCGCGCCAGGAGGAGAAGACGACGATTCTACTTGCCCGGATAACTACATCATCATTGACGACACCGACTCCGACCGATGATAGTGATGATGATTTTGAAGACGAAGCTGGAGCAGACATCATGGAGTCCTCCACCGATCAAAATTTCTAGATGACCACCAAATGATTAGTAGTATTCCCCCATGTATATAATAGTAGTCTGAGCACTTTTAACGATAGTTCTAGACCGTTTGTATGCCTTTGCTTGATTGATTGAGTGATATGATCGTGTTTGTCTCATGTGCATATGGGTAGTGTTTTCTCACTAGACCTCTTTTCTATTCTAATCTCTCCCCTCTAACCCATCAGATGCCTCCGAGACGTGACACCGGATTTGTCTTCCCATCGGAGATCACCCAGTTGATCCAGCAGCAGAATGCCTTGATGCAGATATTAGTCCAGAACCAAGGCAACAACAACAACCCGCCTCCAGTTGACAACTTAGCTCGTTTTCTGAGGTTACAGACGCCGGTGTTTTCCAGTAGCACTGAGCCAATAGTTGCGGATGATTGGCTACACAGGATTGGAAGGGAGTTGACCACCGCTTGTTGCATAGATGCAGAGAAGGTGCATTTCGCCGCACATCAGTTGGATGGACCAGCAGCCTCATGGTGGGAGAATTACACAGCCACTTTCCCCATATCCAATGTTACATGGGACCAGTTTCAGCAAGCATTCTGCACAGCCCGTGTCTCAACTGGAGCTATGAGCATGAAGAAGCGTGAGTTTCGCAACTTACGCCAGGGAAACCGTACTGTAGCTCAGTACGTGGATGAGTTTAGTAAGCTATCCCGTTATGCCCCTGATGACGTGGCCACAGATGCCGCGAAGCAGGAGAATTTTATGGAAGGGATTAATGATGAGATGAGCATGCAGTTGATGGTGGCAACATTTGCTAACTACCAGGAGTGGGTAGACAAGGCTCTTATGATGGAAGGGAAGCAGCAGCAGATTGAGAGCCGCGAGAGGAAGTATGGGCAAGGAAAGTACAATTCTGGAGCTCAGCAGAAGCCTCGTCTAACCCCGAACTCGAGAGGACTTATCCATAACCATGGAGGCCACACTCACAATGGAGGAAGTTCCCATAATCACAGTGGCCCCAGGAATGGAAATGGGAATGGATCAGGCAGCAATCAGAACTGTTCTAACCCAGCCACACCTGCCAAGAAGGACCAAAGTCACATTACTTGTTTCAAGTGCGGGAAGACTGGACACTACGCCAATGACTGTCCGGAATTAAAGAACAGCAATGGTAATGGAAGCGCTGGGAAGAAGCCCAACCCTTTCAATAGGGGACAAGTGAACCACGTGAACGTGGAGGAGGTTGAGGAGTAGCCTGATGCAGTTCTCGGTAAGTTTTTGGTTAAGTATTTTACCGCTCTTGTTCTTTTCGATACTGGTGCATCGCATTCATACATATCGAGGGGATTTGTGGGTAATTTTAAGTTGCCAACCCAAGCCCTTAGGACGCCCCTGTTAGTAAGTTCACCTGGAGCAGAGTATATGGCCAGCCGATGGTGTGACCGGATACCCTTAACCATTGGTAGCCATGTTTTCCCGTCAGACCTAATAATTTTGGAGTCACAAGGATTGGATGTGATATTAGGCATGGACTAGATGTCGAAGTATGGAGGAAGCATTGATTGTGCTAGTAAGTCAATTCTGCTCACCACCCCGGAGGGAAAAAGGATCAAGTATGTATCCAAGCATTCGTCAAGGAGAACCCAAGTAAATTCCCTCTCAGGAGTTGTTCAGGAGGAAGTGCCTATTGTGAAGGATTACCCGAATGTGTTTCCAGAGGAATTACCCGGCATGCCACCAGATAGGGACATTGAGTTCTTAATAGAACTTTTGCCAGGCACCAGACAGATATCGAAGAGACCATACGGGATGCCTGCAAATGATCTGGAGGAGATTAAGAAGCAGATCAAGGAGTTATTAGAGAAAGGTTACATCCGATGAAGTTCATCATCGTGGGGAGCCCAGTGCTTTTGGTCGAGAAGAAGGATGGATCCTTAAGGATGGTTGTTTATTATCGTGCACTAAATGAGGTGACGATCAAGAACAAGTACCCATTCCCGACGATCAATGATTTGTTTGACCAGCTGCAAAAAGCTAAAGTGTTTTTGAAGATCGATCTACGCTCAGGATATCACCAGCTGAAGATTCGAGAGAAGGACATACCAAAAACAGCATTCACCACAAGGTACAGGTTATATGAGTATACGGTCATGTCATTTGGACTGACTAACGCCCCTGCCTATTTCATGAGTATGATGAATAAGGTGTTCATGGAATTCTTGGATAAATTTGTGGTGGTGCTCATTGATGATATAATGGTCTACTCGAAGAATGAGGAGGAGCATAAGGAGCATTTGCGTTTAGTCCTCGAGAAACTCAGGGAACATCAGTTGTATGCCAAGTTCAGCAAATGTGAGTTTTGGTTGAAGGAAGTTGGATTCCTTGGACATGTTATATCAGGAGAAGGTATAGCAGTAGACCCCACCAAGGTTTAGTCAGTCACTGAGTGGTTGGCACCCACCTCAGTTAGCGAGATCCGCAGTTTTCTTGGACTCGCGGGATACTATCGGAGATTCATTGAGAATTTTTCCAAGATTGCGAAGCTAATGATGGGATTGTTGAAGAAGGATACCAAATTCAAATGGACGGAGGAATGTGAGGAAAGTTTTCAGGAGTTGAAGAAACATTCGACTACAGCCCCAGTGTTGATTCTGCCAGATATACGCAAGGACTTCCAAGTATATTGCGATGCTTCACGCTCAGGACTTGGAGGTGTACTTATGCAGGACGGAAGAGCTGTTTTGTATGCATCCTGACAGCTTCGACCGCATGAGTTGAATTATGCTACCCATGATTTGGAGTTAGCAGCCATAGTGCAGGCGCTCAAGACTTGGAGACATTATCTTATCGGAAACCGCTACGATGTGTACACGGATCATAAGAGTTTGAAGTACATTTTCACACAGAAGGAGCTGAACCTCAGGCAGAGGAGATGGTTGGAGCTTATAAAGGATTATGACATGAAGCTTCACCATCATCCAGGCAAGGCCAATGTCGTAGCAGACGCTTTGAGTCGGAAGAGTTACGTCAACACCCTCGTGAGCGGAGGAATGCCAAAGGAGTTAGCAGAGGATCTCAGGGAACTATGTTTGGAGATTGTTCCTAGAGGTTTTGTTGCAGCAATGGAAGTTCAATCTACCTTGTTGGGAAAGATTCAAGAAGTGCAGAAGGATGATAAAGAGATTGTCGAGATAAAAGACAGAATGAGCAATGAAAAGGCCAAAGGTTTTCGTGAGGATGAACACGACACCTTATGGTTTAAGGACCGCGTTTATGTGCCCAATAATGCAGAGATCGGGAAGTTGATACTTCGGGAGGCTCACGACTCGCCATACTCGATACACCCTAGAAACACCAAGGTGTATTTGGATTTGAAGGAGTGTTTCTGGTGGACTGGTATGAAGAAGGATATTGCTGAGTATGTAGCCATATGTGATGTATGTCAGAGAGTAAAGGCAGAACATCAGAAGCCAGCAGGATTACTTCAACATATGCCAATATCCGAATGGAAGTGGGATATACTTGGCATGGATTTCATCACCGGATTGCCCAGGACTCGATTAGGATATGATTCCATCTGGGTAGTGGTTGCTCACTTTATTCCAGTGAAAACCACGTATACCAGTGCGAAGTTGGCCAAGATATATATGACCAGGATCGTATGTCTACACGGAGTTCCGAGCACCATAGTATTAGATAGAGGAACACATTTTACTTCAAAGTTTTGGCACCAGCTGCACTAGACTTTGGGTACAAGGCTAGAGTTCAGTACAGCATTTCATCCGCAGACAGATGGACAGACCGAGAGAGTCAACCAGATTCTGGAGGATATGTTGAGAGCTTGTGCGCTAGATTATGGATCTAGTTGGGATGACAATTTGCCCTATGCGGAGTTCTCATACGACAATAGCTACCATGACGGTTTGAAGATGGCACCTTTCGAAGCCCTGTATGGACGAAGGTGCAGAACACCATTGATGTGGGATGAAGTGGGAGACCGACAATTGTTTGGACCGTATTTGATCAGAGAGTCTGAAGAGAAGGTTAAGTTGATTCGAGACAGACTGAAGGTAGCCCAGTCCAAGAAGAAGAGTTATGCAGATTCGAAATGCAAGGAGGTAGCCTATGAAATCGGAGACAGAGCATATCTTCGTGTATCACCACTCTGAGGGGTGAAACGTTTTGGAGTTAAGGGAAAGTTAGCCCCGAGATTTGTAGGACCATACCGAGTTCTGGAACGTATGTGAGAGGTTGCCTACAAGTTGGAATTACCTGAAGGATTGTCAGGAGTTCACGATGTGTTCCACGTTTCTCAGTTGAAGAAGTACCACGTAGAGATGGCCGATATACCGCTAAGAGATACAGTGCCCCTCGAAGCAATTCAGTTGGAGAGTGATCTAACCTATGAGGAGAAGCCGGTCAAGATTCTTGAGTTTGCCAGCCGAGTTACTCGCAGCCAGGTTATCAAGTTTTGCAAAGTTCAGTGGAGCCACCATACCGAGGATGAAGCCACCTGGGAAAGAGAGGATGATCTTCGCAAAGATCACCCACACCTATTTTCTAGCCAACCCGAATCTCGAGGGCGAGATTCATCTTAAGGAGGGTAGGTTTGTAACATCCCAAATTTTCAATTTGGAATGTTATACATAGGTCATTCAAGCATCTCATATTTTATTGCATTTCGTTTTGCAGTCCTCGAAAATTCTAAGCAACTCAAGGACCCTCCGAGAGAGTTGGGAATTTCACAGTTTCATATTTGAATTTTATCGAATATCAAAACGCGGATCATTCGTTTTAATTATTTTTCTCTCAAAAAATATTTCATATTTAAAATATATGAGAGGGGATAATATGACTTCCCCAAAATAATGAAATATTGGAGGAAAAATATTAAAAACAAATAAACATTTTATTTGGGATTTTATTGCTATTTTATTTGCATAGGAAAAATACACGTCTTTCAAAATTGCATTATAGGCCCAAATAAATGTTCACCTTCTCCGACATATTTTTAGAGGACGGGGAAAATTTATTTCAGGATTTTTGGAGTCCGTTTAGTATTTCTTTTATTTCTTTTTCTGCACATTGGATTGTTTTAAAAAAAGTGTAACCGACTCCGGGCCGTACCCGGCCAGGACACCTCAGGCCGACCTTTTTAAGCCACGACCCTGGGGCCCCGACAGCCCAGCCGCCCCGCGCCCGTCGCAAACCCTAGCCCGAGCCACCGCCGCCGCCTCCCGCGCCGCCGCAAGTCGCCTCCGCCGCCGCCCGCCGCCCGAGCCGCCGCCACTGCTGCCCGCCGCCGCCTCACCAGAATCCCACCGGACTCGAGGTAGCCGCCGCCGGTTTTTCTTTTAAAATCGTTTGGTTTTTTTATAAACCCTTGTTCGCTTTTTTAGAATGGTTCGTCGGTTTTCTCGGTTTAGTTTGTTTAGTGGACGTTCGTCTGTACATTTGTTTTAACAAACGGTTTTCGCCCGTTAGTCGCAGACAGCGAACGTTCATGCGTTAGCCTGTTCGTCAGTTTTTCTTTTTTCTCGGGTTTTTCGCGTTTATTTTGGACCGCGATTTCTGATACGATTTTCGTTTTAGTTTATCTTTTCGCTCGTTTATCGGAATCAGGCAATTCAAGCGCCTAGATCTTCGTCTCGAAGCCCTCTTTCTTCTTAACCAACTTGAACAAGATTTTGGTACTATAAAATTTGACTTTAGTCGAGATTAGTAAACGGATCTTGTTTCTTTCGTAGTTTGAGTCTCGTTGCTCCGTTTGATTTGATTCTTTTTGCAAACCGGAGTTCTTAAGTTGAACTTTCTGGTTAGATCTTCTTATTCGAGTTTTACCTGTGCATCTTCGCTTGATTGCTTATGTATGCTATTGTTTGTTTGCGATAGAATTCCCGGAGTGCGAAGTGTGCTACTACAAGTCTCTAGGTTTTGCGGATCGTCAGCAAGGCAAGTAACACATTGATCATAATCTTTTCATACCCAGTTTTTATGCATTAGTTCCAATCCTCAAACACTGCATGATTAGGATGCGATTAACTTGTGGGTTGGGAAGTAGTTGATGAGGTACAACCTATTACCGGTTTTATTATCAAACCCTCAGGAGTTACTTCTACGTTATGCTTATATTGCCATGCTATGCTTGTAGACGTGGATTGGGTTTGAGTGTATCCATGATAGATGTGAGTTGTTAAATAATGGTTCAACTTAAGGTGGCTACTTTAATACACATCTGGGTGGATTGCTTGTTTGGGCACCTGGGGAATCCAGTGTTGTCCTAGGAGATCCCGGGGCATCTGTGTGATCATTCTACGGTCCGCCACCCAGGCTCAAAGGGATCGTGAGATTATTCATGCTAGAAACTTCCGTGTGTAGCCACAAGCTATTATGGGCTCTAGCATAGTTTGATTAAGTTGCATGACCTCTTCCAGTGGTAGGCTAGCAGATGTAGAGGGATGTAGGTTGGTACTGTCTACCCGGGGTTAGAGTTAATGCTTCTGAAAGACTGTGTCTCGGTCATCCGTTTCTCAAACACCATGTAGT
This sequence comes from Triticum urartu, assembly GCF_056163025.1. Classification (NCBI taxonomy): domain Eukaryota; kingdom Viridiplantae; phylum Streptophyta; class Magnoliopsida; order Poales; family Poaceae; genus Triticum; species Triticum urartu. The sequence goes on from NC_141876.1 coordinate 27,256,206, forward strand.
GCAAGAAATCCAACGGAGGAGATCGAGTCTTGTGGGGAAAATTGTGCAAACCTCTGTAGAGTGTACAATCTAATCATGGTTAGCCGTGTCCCCGGTTATGAACATCTTGAGTTTCCAGTACTTGGATTATCCTATCGTATCTCATCACTCTAAATTAATATGTTGGGTTGTTAATGATTACTTTAATTGGGATTGAGATGGGGGTTCCATTCTCAATGTTTCAACCACCATGATAGTCAAATAAAATTTATTCCTTTGTTGTAGGGAAAAATTTGCTTTTCACAAAAACCATATAACCATAGAGCCTCCACCAGCCATATATGCATGTAGTGATAGCATTTATTCTGTTCATTGCTCTACTGTGTTACATTGCCAGCATATTCCATGTGCTGACCCGTTTTCGGGCTGCAACGTATTATGTTGCAGACTTTTCAGACGAGGAGAAAGATTCGCTAGGTCCTTGTCGTGCAGCTCAGCTATGTCGTTGGAGTTGATGGACTCACTTTATCTTCCAAGCCTTCTGTTGTTATCGTATTAGATGGCCTTAAGCCATATTTATTGTAATAAGTTCTCTTCTGAGATATTCGATGTAATAAGTGTGTGATTGCCAATCTGTTATAAATCCTTCGAGTACTATGTGTGTCAGCATTACCGATCTAGGGATGACACTGAAGCACAGAGACTTGACTGTTTGAGGTCGGATCGCTACAACGTCCTCTCTCTTCATCGGCGTCGTCGTCCTCTTTGTCGGGGCTGCTCACATGACCTTCTCTTCCACCGCAACGGGACTTATCCCCCGATGCACCCGTCTACTGTCGCAGATTTGCTTCAACGCCACCGATAGCTATCAGACCCCCGATGCCTACATGGCGCCGCAAGAGAGGTGGTACTTCATATCTCCTCAACTTTTTGATCTCAACCAGAAAATAGATCTTAACTTGGTTACTCTACTTTCTTTTCAGCTCTTAGAATTTAGTTCTTAGTTCGAAGCAAACAATGGCTGCTAAATATCATTTCTCCAGTTTCCCCCTTTTATGATCACTATACGATCAGAATACGTGCTTCGTGGCATAATAGCACTGCTCGACCCATCAAGCTAAACAAGCTTAGTTGTCCAAATATGAATCTAATATTATTAAAATAGTTTCGTTTAATTGGTCAGCTAAATGTTCCTAAATTAGTTTTGAAAATGCATGTTTGCCGCTCGGGTGAGTATCTCTACAGGGTGCCCACGGTGGGCGGCCCACCCTGAGATTTTGGGTCGTCCCAGGCCCCGATTCCCTCTGTTCTGCTGCGCGCTTCTGATATCTACTCGCCCCCAGCCGCCTGCCTCGCCGGCGACTTGCCGTCCCCGGACGGCATGACTCTAGGAGGAGACGCCAGACTAACAGGAGGTCAAGAGCCGCTCGCCCAACAGCGTCACGGCTGCTCGGGCATGCCGCCATGCCTACCTTCCCAGTTCGTTCAAGGCTCAGGCGTCCAGCACCCACTAAGCTAACCCGATTTATCCTGAGATAAGTCCTCAATACTCAGCAGCCACTCCTCATCACCCATTTTCTAATTGATTCATTACTCATTAGGCAAGACTGTCATTAGGGTTTGTTGTGTGCTCAGTGCTACCTACACTTAATGGTTCAGATGTATTTCGGTAATCTTTAGTACCTGTAAAGTTCACAGGGTTTTCAAAATTCCGGCCCTAGGAACAGACACTAGTCATTTTGGATTGTTGGTCGTAGTGACATTGACCCAGATTACTACTGCAAGCCAGGTTTGTTGAAATTTTTACTTGTCTTTCTTACTCATTCGATATAATATCCAATTATTCACGTCGATTAGTTGCAAACAATAAGTGCTAGACAAACTTCTTGATTCAGATTTTGGACGGTCTCTTACTGCAGTTACAATTCTACATAGTTTTCCTAGTGGGCTCACAAGTAAATGATTGATTCACTACATCTATGCTATGCTTGCCTTGTCATATTTGTTGTCAATATTCTTTTAGGGTGGACCACCCTGTTTTTAAATACTACAACCATAGACATGAGTGAATAGTATTTCTCTATGTGATCTCTTCCATCATGTGTGGGCAACGAACACTGCATTGTATAGAAACAAAGTGTCATTTCCAGCTTTTACATAGGCTTCGATCTTTTACATGGAATGCAATCTGCCTACTTGCTTTGTGTCACACTACCAACACTCCACCCTTGAAGCTAAACATTATGCTACTCATGATTCCTTAGTTTATTTGTTCAAATACGAATTTCATATGATTCTAATGTTCCTACTTCAGTTTCGAAATGTGTGTCTGCCTGTTATAGAGACATAAGGGGTTTGTATTTCTGTGTGTGGTCTGGTCAGCATGGTTGGGGTGAACTTTGCATATGCAGGGGTTTATATGGAGACACTCTTCGAGTTGAATCCGCAATGCATTCCATAGATAATCTGACTACTTCCTATTTTTTCATGAATCTCAGATTTTGAACAGCATCATAATGATTATGAGCTTGCGCGCATGAAAAGAATAAAGCAGAACAATGCCATGGCTATCAAACTTGGCATTAAGGGACTGAAATCAAGTCTGGATGCAATGCAATGCAAATGCTCTCCACCTACAGATTCATGCTTAGAATATGATCCTAATAGTGATTCTGAGCTAGAGGGAGACCTAAGTCAATGTAGCTCCCTAGTGGAGGAGTTAGAGGAAGATGCCCTATCTTATTCACCCATGAAGGTACTTGCTCTAACTTTCCAAGGTTATATTTGTTGCACATATCTTACAACTGATGCTTTGCATTGCTTCTACTTTGTTGAACTGCCATTAGCTTAGTTTACACATCGTGTATGTGAATACACCCTGCCTATCCATTTTCAGTACGTATTCCATCTGTCATCATACCATATTTATCCATTCAAATGTTGTTCTTGTGCATCAGACGTTCAAAAGGAAGAGGGTGATTGCTGATCGTGGAGGAGCACAAGCAAAGTATTTGGAAAAGTTAGTGGCACCTGATAAATCAAATAGCCCATTAGGTGTAGTTGCAATATCACCTGACCCACAAAACACCCCAACTCTAGTAGACTCTAGCCCTACTACACTGGTCATTTCTGATGCCCCAACTCAGCAGACCCCAACTACAGCAAACATTTGTTGGAAATATGCCCTAGAGGCAATAATAAAAGCATTATTATTATATTTCCTTGTTCATGATAATTGTCTTTTATTCATGCTATAATTGTGTTATCCGAAAATCGTAATACATGTGTGAATAAATAGACACCAACATGTCCCTAGTAAGCCTCTAGTTGACTAGCTCGTTGATCAACAGATAGTCATGGTTTCCTGACTATGGACATTGGATGTCATTGATAACGAGATCACATCATTAGGAGAATGATGTGATGGACAAGACCCAATCCTAAACATAGCACAAGATCGTATAGTTCGTTTGCTAGAGTTTTTCCAATGTCAAGTATCTTTTCCTTAGACCATGAGATCGTGTAACTCCCAGATACTGTAGGAGTGCTTTGGGTGTACCAAACGTCACAACGTAACTGGGTGACTATAAAGGTATACTACGGGTATCTCCGAAAGTGTCTGTTGGGTTGACACGGATCAAGACTGGGATTTGTCACTCCGTATGACGGAGAGGTATCTCTGGGCCCACTCGGTAATGCATCATCACAATGAGCTCAAAGTGACCAAGTGTCTGGTCATGGGATCATGCATTACGGTACGAGTAAAGTGACTTGCCGGTAACGAGAATGAACGAGGTATTGGGATACCGACGATCGAATCTCGGGCAAGTAACGTACCGATTGACAAAGGGAATTGTATACGGGGTTGCTTGAATCCTCGACATCGTGGTTCATCCGATGAGATCATCGAGGAGCATGTGGGAGCCAACATGGGTACCCAGATCCCGCTGTTGGTTATTGACCGGAGAGCCATCTCAGTCATGTCTACATGTCTCCCGAACCCGTAGGGTCTACACACTTAAGGTTCGGTGACGCTAGATACGTCACGCTGACCGTACGTGTGTTGAACGCGGAGGTGCCGTCCATTCGGCGCTAGGATCTCCGGTGATTTGGATCACGTCGAGTACGACTCCCTCATCCCCGTTCTTTGAACGCTTCCGCTCGTGATCTACAAGGTATGTAGATGCATCCGATCACTCGTTGCTAGATGAACTCATAGATGGATCTTGGTGAAACCGTAAGAAAATTTTTGTTTTCTGCAACGTTCCCCAACAGTGGCATCATGAGCTAGGTCTATGCGTAGTTCTCTTTGCACGAGTAGAACACAATTTGTTGTGGGCGTAGATGTTGTCAACTTTCTTGCCGCTACTAGTCTTATTTTGCTTCAGCGGTATTGTGGGATGAAGCGGCCCGGACCAACCTTACACGTACGCTTACGTGAGACCGGTTCCACCGACTAACATGCACTAGTTGCATAAAGTGGTTGGCGGGTGTCTGTCTCTCCCACTTTAGTTGGAGCGGATTCGATGAAAAGGGTCCTTATGAAGGGTAAATAGAAGTTGACAAATCACGTTGTGGCTTTCACGTAGGTAATAAAACGTTCTTGCTAGAACCCTATTGCAGCCACGTAAAACTTGCAACAACAATTAGAGGACGTCTAACTTGTTTTTGCAGCAAGTGTTTTGTGATGTGATATGGCCAAAGTTGTGAGGAATGATATGTTCATGCTATTGTAATAGGAATCACGACTTGCATGTCGATGAGTATGACAACCGGCAGGAGCCATAGGAGTTGTCTTTATTTTTTGTATGACCTGCGTGTCATTGAGAAACGCCATGTAAATTACTTTACTTTATTGCTAAACGTGTTAGCCATAGTAGTAGAAGTAATAGTTGGCGAGCAACTTCATGGAGACACGATGATGGAGATCATGATGATGCAGATCATGGTGTCATGCCGGTGACAAGATGATCATGGAGCCCCAAGATGGAGATCAAAGGAGCTATGTGATATTGGCCATATCATGTCACTATTATTATTTGATTGCATGTGATGTTTATCATGTTTTTGCATCTTGTTTACTTAGAACGACGGTAGTAAATAAGATGATCCCTCATAATAATTTCAAGAAAGTGTTCCCCCTAACTGTGCACCGTTGCGACAGTTCGTTGTTTCGAAGCACCACGTGATGATCGGGTGTGATAGATTCCAACGTTCACATACAACGGGTGTAAGACAGATTTACACATGCAAACACTTAGGTTGACTTGACGAGCCTAGCATGTACAGACATGGCCTCGGAACATAGAAGACCGAAGGTCGAGCATGAGTCGTATAGAAGATATGATCAACATGAAGATGTTCACCGATGTTGACTAGTCCGTCTCACGTGATGATCGGACACGGCCTAGTTAACTCGGATCATGTTATACTTAGATGACTGGAGGGATGTCTATCTAAGTGGGAGTTCATTGAATAATTTGATTAGATGAACTTAATTATCATGAACTTAGTCTAAAATATTTACAATATGTCTTGTAGATCAAATGGCCAACGTTGTCCTCAACTTCAACGCGTTCCAAGAGAAAACCAAGCTGAAAGACGATGGCAGCAACTATACGGACTAGGTCCGGAACCTGAGGATCATCCTCATAGCTGCCAAGAAAGATTATGTCCTACAAGCACCGCTAGGTGAAGCACCTGTTCTCCCTGCAGAACAAGACGTTATGAACGCTTGGCAGACACATTCCGATGATTACTCCCTCGTTTAGTGCGGCATGCTTTACAGCTTAGAGCCGGGGCTCCAAAAGCATTTTGAGAGACACGGAGCATATGAGATGTTCGAAGAGCTGAAAATGGTTTTTCAAGCTCATGCCCGGGTCGAGAGATATGATGTCTCCGACAAGTTCTTCAGCTGTAAGATGGAGGAAAATAGTTCTGTCAGTGAGCACATACTCACTATGTCTGGGTTACATAACCGCTTGACTCAGCTGGGAGTTAATCTCTCGGATGACGCGGTCATTGACAGAATCCTCCAGTCGCTTCCACCGAGCTACAAGAGCTTTGTGATGAACTTCAATATGCAGGGGATGGAAAAGACCATTCCTGAAGTATTTGCAATGCTGAAATCAGCGGAGGTAGAAGTCAAAAAGGAACATCAAGTGTTGATGGTGAATAAAACCACTAAGTTCAAGAAAGGCAAGGGTAAGAAAAACTTCAAGCAGGACGGCAAGGGAGTTGCCGCACCCGGCAAGCAAGCTGCCGGGAAGAAGCCAAAGAATGGACCCAAGCCCGAGACTGAGTGTTTTTATTGCAAGGGAAGTGGTCACTGGAAGCGGAACTGCCCCAAATACTTAGTGGACAAGAAGGCCGGCATCACGAAAGGTATATGTGATATACATGTAATTGATGTGTACCTTACCAGTACTCGTAGTAGCTCTTGGGTATTTGATACCGGTGAAGTTGCTCACATTTGTAACTCAAAGCAGGAGCTGCGGAATAAGCGGAGACTGGCGAAGGACGAGGTGACGATGCGCGTCGGGAATGGTTCCAAGGTCGATGTGATCGCCGTCGGCACGCTACCTCTACATTTACCAACGGGATTAGTTTTGAACCTCAATAATTGTTATTTAGTGCCAAGTTTGAGCATGAACATTGTATCAGGATCTCGTTTAATACGAGATGGCTACTCATTTAAATCCGAGAATAATGGTTGTTCTATTTATATGAGAGATATGTTCTATGGTCATGCTCCGATGGTGAATGGTTTATTCTTAATGAATCTCGAGCGTAATGTTACACATATTCATAGTGTGAATACCAAAAAGATGTAAGATTGATAATGACAGTCCCACATACTTGTGGCACTGCCGCCTTGGTCACATAGGTGTCAAACGCATGAAGAAGCTCCATATCGATGGACTTTTAGAGTCTCTTGATTACGAATCATTTGACACGTGCGAACCATGCCTCATGGGTAAAATGACCAAGACTCCGTTCTCAGGAACAATGGAGCGAGCAACCAACTTATTGGAAATCATACATACTGATGTGTGCGGTCCAATGAGTGTTGAGGCTCGCGGTGGCTATCATTATGTTCTCACCCTCACTGATGACTTGAGTAGATATGGGTATGTCTATTTAATGAAACACAAGTCTGAGACCTTTGAAAAGTTCAAGGAATTTCAGAGTGAGGTTGAGAATCAACGTGACAGGAAAATCAAGTTCTTGCGATCAGATCATGGAGGAGAATACTTGAGTCACGAATTTGGCACACACTTAAGAAAATGTGGAATAGTTTCACAACTGACGCCGCCTGGAACACCTCAGCGAAATGGTGTGTCCGAACGTCGTAATCGCACTCTATTAGATATGGTGTGATCTATGATGTCTCTTACCGATTTACCGCTATCATTTTGGGGCTATGCTTTAGAGACTGCCGCATTCACTTTAAATAGGGCTCCGTCGAAATCCGTTGAGACGACACCGTATGAATTATGGTTTGGGAAGAAACCTAAGCTGTCATTTCTAAAAGTTTGGGGATGCGATGCTTATGTCAAGAAACTTCAACCTGAAAAGCTCGAACCCAAGTCGGAAAAATGCGTCTTCATAGGATACCCTAAAGAAACTATTGGGTATACCTTCTACCTCAGATCCGAAGGCAAGATCTTTGTTGCCAAGAATGGATCCTTTATAGAGAAGGAGTTTCTCTCGAAAGAAGTAAGTGGGAGGAAAGTAGAACTTGATGAAGTATTACCTCTTGAACCGGAAAATGGCGCAACTCAAGAAAATGTTCCTGAGGTGCCTGCACCGACTAGAGAGGAAATTAATGATGATGATCATGAAACTTCAGATCAAGTTTCTACTGAACTTCGTAGGTCCACAAGGACACGTTCCGCACCAGAGTGGTACGGCAACCCTGTCTTGGAAATCATGTTGTTAGACAACGGTGAACCTTCGAACTATGAAGAAGCGATGGCGGGCCCGGATTCCGACAAATGGCTAGAAGCCATGAAATCCGAGATAGGATCCATGTATGAAAACGAAGTATGGACTTTGACTGACTTATCCGTTGAGCGGCGAGCCATAGAAAATAAATGGATCTTTAAGAAGAAGACACACGCGGATGGTAATGTGACCATCTATAAAGCTCGGCTTGTCACTAAGGGTTATCGACAAGTTCAAGGGGTTGACTACGATGAGACTTTCTCACCGGTAGCGAAGCTAAAGTCCGTCCGAATCATGTTAGCAATTGCCGCATTATATGATTATGAGATATGTCAAATGGACGTCAAAATAGCATTCCTTAATGGTTTCCTTAAGGAAGAATTGTATATGATGCAGCCGGAAGGTTTTGTCGATCCTAAGAATGCTGACAAGGTGTGCAAGCTCCAACGCTCGATTTATGGGCCGGTGCAAGCATCTCGGAGTTGGAACATTCGCTTTGATGAGATGATCAAAGCGTTTGGGTTTACGCAGACTTATGGAGAAGCCTGCGTTTACAAGAAAGTGAGTGGGAGCTCTGTAGCATTTCTCATATTATATATAGATGACATACTTTTGATGGGAAATGATATAGAACTCTTGGACAGCATTAAGGCCTACTTGAATAAGAGTTTTTCAATGAAGGACCTTGGAGAAGCTGCATATATATTAGGCATCAAGATCTATAGAGATAGATCAAGACACCTCATAGGTCTTTCACAAAGCACATACCTTGATAAGATATTGAAGAAGTTCAATATGGATCAGTCTAAGAAGGGGTTCTTGCCTGTGTTGCAAGGTGTGAAATTGAGCTCAGCTCAATGTATGACCACGGCAGAAGATATAGAAGAGATGAGTGTCATCCCCTATGCCTCAGCCATAGGTTCTATTATGTATGCCATGCTGTGTACCAGACCTGATGTAAACCTTGCCGTAAGTTTGGTAGGTAGGTACCAAAGTAATCCCGGCAAGGAACACTGAACAGCGGTCAAGAATATCCTGAAGTACCTGAAAAGGACTAAGGAAATGTTTCTCGTTTATGGAGGTGACGAGGAGCTCGTCATAAAGGGTTACGTCGACCCTAGCTTCGACACAGATCTGGATGACTCTAAGTCACAAACCGGATACGTGTATATTTTGAATGGTGGGGCAGTAAGCTGGTGCAATTGCAAGCAGAGCGTCGTGGCGGGATCTAAATGTGAAGCGGAGTACATGGCAGCCTCGGAGGCAGCGCATGAAGCAATTTGGGTGAAGGAGTTCATCACCGACCTAGGAGTCATACCCAATGTGTCGGGGCCAATCAAACTCTTCTGTGACAACACTGGAGCTATTGCACTTGCCAAGGAGCCCAGGTTTCACAAGAAGACCAGGCACATCAAGCGTCGCTTCAACTCCATTCGTGAAAATGTTCAAGATGGAGACATAGATATTTGTAAAGTACATACGGACATGAATGTAGCAGATCCGTTGACTAAACCTCTCCCTAGAGAAAAACATGATCAGCACCAGAATTCCATGGGTGTTCGATTCATCACAATGTAACTAGATTATTGACTCTAGTGCAAGTGGGAGACTGTTGGAAATATGCCCTAGAGGCAATAATAAAAGCATTATTATTATATTTCCTTGTTCATGATAATTGTCTTTTATTCATGCTATAATTGTGTTATCCGGAAATCGTAATACATGTGTGAATAAATAGACACCAACATGTCCCTAGTAAGCCTCTAGTTGACTAGCTCGTTGATCAACAGATAGTCATGGTTTCCTGACTATGGACATTGGATGTCATTGATAACGAGATCACATCATTAGGAGAATGATGTGATGGACAAGACCCAATCCTAAACATAGCACAAGATCGTATAGTTCGTTTGCTAGAGTTTTTCCAATGTCAAGTATCTTTTCCTTAGACCATGAGATCGTGTAACTCCCGGATACCGTAGGAGTGCTTTGGGTGTACCAAACGTCACAACATAACTGGGTGACTATAAAGGTATACTACGGGTATCTCCAAAAGTGTCTATTGGGTTGACACGGATCAAGACTGGGATTTGTCACTCCGTATGACGGAGAGGTATCTCTGGGCCCACTCGGTAATGCATCATCACAATGAGCTCAAAGTGACCAAGTGTCTGGTCACGGGATCATGCATTACAGTAGAGTAAAGTGACTTGCCGGTAACGAGATTGAACGAGGTATTGGGATACCGACGATCGAATCTCGGGCAAGTAACGTACCGATTGACAAAGGGAATTGTATACGGGGTTGCTTGAATCCTCGACATCGTGGTTCATCCGATGAGATCATCGAGGAGCATGTGGGAGCCAACATGGGTATCCAGATCCCGCTGTTGGTTATTGACTGGAGAGCCATCTCGGTCATGTCTACATGTCTCCCGAACCCGTAGGGTCTACACACTTAAGGTTCGGTGACGCTAGGGTTGTAGGGATATGAATATGCAGTAACCCGAAAGTTGTTCGGAGTCCCGGATGAGATCCCGGACGTCACGAGGAGTTCCGCAATGGTCCGGAGGTAAAGAATTATATATAGGAAGTGCTATTTCGGCCATCGGGACAAGTTTCGGGGTCACCGGTATTGTACCGGGACCACCGGAAGGGTCCCGGGGGTCCACCTGGTGGGGCCACCTATCCCGGAGGGCCCCATGGGCTGAAGTGGGAGGGGAACCAGCCCCTAGTGGGCTGGTGCGCCCCCCTTGGGCCTTCCCCCTGCGCCTAGGGTTGGGAACCCTAGGGTGGGGGGCGCCCCACTTGCCTTGGGGGGCACTCCACCCCCCTTGGTCGCCGCCCCCTTGGGAGATTGGATCTCCAGGGCCGGTGCCCCCCCCCTTGGGACCCTATATATAGAGGGGGGAGGGAGGGCAGCCGCACCCATGCCCCTGGCGCCTCCCTCTCCCCTCCAACACCTCCTCCTCCTTCGTAGAGCTCGGCGAAGCCCTGTCGGAGTACTGCTTCTCCACCACCACCACGCCGTCGTGCTGCTGCTGGAGCCATCTTCCTCAACCTATCCTTCCCCCTTGCTGGATCAAGAAGGAGGAGACGTTACGCTGACCGTACATGTGTTGAACGCGGAGGTGCCATCCGTTCGGCGCTTGGATCTCCGGTGATTTGGATCACGTCGAGTACGACTCCCTCATCCCCGTTCTTTGAACGCTTCCGCTCGCGATCTACAAGGTATGTAGATGCATCCGATCACTCGTTGTTAGATGAACTCATAGATGGATCTTGGTGAAACCGTAAGAAAATTTTTGTTTTCTGCAACGTTCCCCAACAACATTATGATTATGCCAGTTGACATAGCACTAGCTCTACGACGCAAAACCCCCATTCCAGCAAAGAGTACACCAAATCCAGTTGCCAAATCCCTTTTCGAACCAGAGAGAGCCCCAATTGCAGCAAATAGGACCCCTGTTCCATTTCTTCCCAGTTTAGAAGACAAGGCTTATATTGTTGTCAGGAACTTTGTGCCCATCTTTCCTTCATGGAAAGAATATACCGCAGACACAGAACAATTTCTAGTCTTCCTCCGCAACTTATGCGTAAGTAATGTACTAATGTTATTCATGGTCATTACTGCATATGTTTCTGCTGACAGAAGACACAAGATTTCATTCTTTTAAATAGGCGAGGACCAAACTGGATTGTGAAGACGAGCAAGGGTTGGTTGCACTTTTAAAGAGGCAAGCGCACTTTGATGGCAAGCCTCTAAACGAAATTTCTGTAAAGTCTCCGGTGCTACATTTATCCGATGGTGGCTGGAATAATCTTGTTACACATTGGTCTCAGCTGCAGCGTAAGGTACTATCTATGATATCACATCACAATTTGAACTACATTTCTGCATTTGCCTTAATGTCTCACTTGTACGAAAACTATTAGCAGAAGAACATTCATTCTCAAGGGACCACAGAATCTCGCAACTATATTGCACACTGCATTGCTCTTGTGAGTACCTCTTTCCCTGTATGACCATACTTACTTTCATAGTTGTTTGATTATGTAGCATCACTGCACATGTTAGCCTCGTTATCGTCCATTTGGTGGACATTATAAGATCCGTATGGACTCTTCCATAAATTTAGAATCAACCCAATGCTTTTGAAGAGGTATAGCTCTGCAGTCCTCTTGTAAGGAATGTATGTTGTCTATCACTGTACTTACATTAACAGCTACTCCCTCCGTCCCATAATATAAGAACGTTTTGTACAGTAGACCAGTGTTCAAAACACTCTTGTATTATGGGAAGAGGGATTGGTTCATTGTGTAGCTTTCTGCATCTTATCTCCCTCGCCCACCATTTACTAAAAAAGATCAGATATGTATTTAATCTTACCAAAAAGTAGAATACACAGACAATGCCAGTGCGGAAGTGTAGCCCATTGCTCTTGTCAGTACATTTTGTCCTGTAATGCTTGTACTTCCAGGGATTGGTATTTGATTATGTAGCATCAATCTGCATCTTATCTTCATTATCCTCTATCCCTTCCAGTATTATCATATCTATAATTACTCTCTACAAAATTTAGAGTACAGGCAATGCTTATGAAGAAGATTCTGTGCTGAAATTCTTGAGTTATCCTTCCCTTGACATGGAGAATGGCATTATAAAACCGGTGTTAACTGTTAATGTAAGTCAGTCCTTCTAAAGCCTTTATCCCCAACTGTTGTTTAATTTTCTCATACTTCCTATTGTTTACTGCTGTTTAGTTTGTTGTTTCTACCAAAATGCATGTTCGCAAGAATCGTAAGTTCTAAGTTTTACTTGTAAAACCAAATTCCTTATTCATATCATGCACATTACTCAATACTCCCTATATGTATGCTTGTTTTGTGGATCTATAATCCAGTGTGTGGTGAAGCAGCCCATGTTTGCACCTTGCCATCTCCTGTTTTATCTTCCTGATGTGGCTGATGATATGAACAACATGCCATGCACATTAACCAAAATAGATACAATGATTTTCTTTTCCCTTCATCTATGCTTGTTATGTTGACATGGTAATCCAGTAGTGTGGTGAAGCTCCCCGCATTATGAACAATGCCAAATTATGCTATTGATATTTTGAACTTACTCTTTATTTTCTAATTTGAAATTGGATGGAATTGACAGCACAGTTGTCATCTTTGTTTATACACGTGCAAAACCTGTCATCTCTCTACTTTGTTTCAGGGTGATATGCCTGATGGCATGCACAAGTCTGCTGAAGGCTGTGAGACAAACCCAACATATATTGCAGCAAAGAAGGCAAAACATCTTGAAGATAGCAAGAAAACCCCAAAGTCTTGTCTTGATGCAGTGTTCAAGTTACTTCAGACTAGTAGTCAGACATGCTCATAGAATTCGTTATCTGAATTAGTTCGACTTCTTCAGTCCCAAGTTCTAGCAGAAAGGCATTCTGCAACTCAACTTTGACTTGAAGTCCTATCTCTAAGGAAGATTGCGGAGAACACCAATGAGAACCTCATCGCTAAACAGCTACACCTGGAAGCTATGACCGACATGCTAGGCCGGTCTCACAGCCTTGCTCGGCAGCTTGTGCAGCAGTTCCCGCGCAAGGCTAACCTTTCTTGAACTGTCTTGGAAGTGGTCTCGGTTCAATATTATTTTGTTACGCTGCAATGGTGCCCAGTTTTTGTAATCTGCTTCTTCGTTGCGCTTTATGATCACTGGTGGCGAACTACAATGCCCAGTGGATGTAATATACCATAAATCCTTTATTGTATAGTGTAGGTTTATTCTTAGTTACTATGCCGTAATTTCTTTGTTGTATAGAGTAGGTTTGTTCTTAATTCCTACTAGTTACTGCCATCATTTGCTATCTGAAAAAATTAGATGTAGTCGACCGGGCCGAAACATTCACCTCTAACGGGCCTAGTGTTTAGCGGGCCACAATTGGGCTGGCCTGCATCTTTCTTGGGCCCGAATGATTGGGGCCTTCACAATTTGCGCGAGGCCCACAACTTACACCGGCCTATATTTTAGTTGGGCCTTTTGTGGACCCAGTGCTTAGTTTGCCCCAGGTAGCGTTGGGCCATTAACAGGCTGAATATTGTACTGGCCTATTACGGCCCAGATGAAACCATGGGCCTTTAGCAGGCCGAAATGCATATTGGGCCTCAATTTTCACTAGTTGTCGACGGGCCTTCAGCATGCTGAAATGTAGACCGGGCCTTTTTGGGCCCAGTTATATCACGGGCAGTTACCAGGCCAAAACATATCTCGGGCCTTAGTTGGCCCACTGATATCATGAGCCTTTAAGAGGCCAAAAGCTTAGTACAGACATCAACGGGCCGAATTATGCGACAGGCCTTTAACAGGCCCAAAGTCACGTTGGGCTTAGCTATTGCCACCTTTATCACGGGCCGTTAGGGGGCCCGATATCCCGTCAGACCATATATGGCCCATGGGCAGCACGAGCCATTCCTAGGCCGAAAGTCACATCGGGATGAAATGGTCCCATGTCTACATTGGGCCTCTAACAGGCCGAAAGTCACTGGGCAATAATTGGGCCCAAATATTCGGCGAACAATTAACGGGCCAGATCTGGCTTCAGGCTGTAAATCACTACAAGAAATATGTCAACTTATGACCTTCTGTCAGTGACCCTCGAAGAATTAGTCATAAATTTATGACCATTTTAGACCAATTGGTCAAAAGCTGTTCTGGGGGCTCCAAACCCTAAACCATTGCGACCATTTTGGTCAGAAAGGTCGTAATTTCCTTACACGAAATGGTCACAAAGCAAACAGTGCTAGTCCGCTGCCTTATTTCTAGTTGTTAATGACCAATATAGATGGTCATAGCCTTGTAGATTGTGGTGGGTTGTGATGACTAGGCGCCATCTCATCAGTTTTGCCTATGTGTCATGTCCATGTGGCAGTTTTTGCCCTAGGTTGTGAAGCAACCTATATTTCTATCATTCCCAAAATTCCCAAAAAAATCTCATAAATTCTTTGGGGCATATCTTCATCAAATATGTAAAAATCCTTCCTTGCCTAGTTCAAAACTAATTCAACAATATTCATTTTCCTATTCTGTTCACAACAACACTTTATGAAGGAAGTGCTATTTATATATTCTTGATTGCCCTCGGAATTTTTGGGCACTCTTTCCTATCCAAATCATTACCGCATGACAAAATTCAGCTCCATTTGCCTAGCAAATCTTCCTCGGCAAGTTTCCAAAGTTTTTGTCCACCTAGAAGCATTGTGAAGGAAGTACCTTTTTATATCTCTAAATGACATGAAATTTATACAGTTTCTTCATATGCCCAAATTACCACCCTCCTCCAAATTGCAGCTCAGTCAAATCATCTGTGAGCCCAGGTTCAATTTATATTTTATGGCCAAATTGGCACGTTGCAAAGCAAGTGTTATATAGACCCCTCCTATTACCCTCAAACTTTTCGGGCACTCTTCCATATCCAAATCATTGCCACATGGTAATATTCAGCTCAATTTTCCTAGTAAATCTTTCTCGGGAAATTTCCAAAGTTTCTACCTCGAGAGAAGCTTTGTGAAGTAAGTACTAGCTAGGCTTACCGAAATGATCTGGAAATTTACCAGCGCATGACCATACCTAAGTAACTTACCTACACCAATTTTGAGCTCATTTCATTCATCCAATCTCTCTCACTAGTTTTCCCAAGTTTCTGTCCATAGAAGAGCATTGTGAAGGAAGTACTACTTTGGCATGTCCAAATGGTATCAATTTTCTACAATGCTTTCCTATGCCCAAATAACCATCCTCCACAAAATTTCAGCTCACTCCATTCATTATTTTGAGCCCAGCTTCAACATTCATATTTTTGTCCAGCGTGGTACTTTGCAAAGCAAGTACCACCTAGGATCCTCCTTTTGAGCTAAAAATTTGTGAAGACATTCTCCTTAGTAGATGATCATCCTCAGCCAAAACTCACGCCCATTGGCCATGTGCATTTCCCGTACCGCTAATCAAACACTTGGCTGCTAATTCATGTTTGAGCATCGATCGGTCTCCTCGTGAGAATCTTATGTTGTAATTTTCTTCCTAGCACCAACCTGGGGAGTGCCCAACCCACTAGACATGCCTAGGCCGCCCAGAACACATGGCAACATTACGGTCACGCGGTGACCACGCGACGGGCATGCGAGTTTACGCGCTCTAGAGTTGGGGCCCTCGGCCACCGCCCAAACCTCGACGTATCGCCACCAAACCATGTATTTATGATTAAATAGGTCCTTATGTAACTAGAAATGATTTTTGGAAAAAAAATAGCAAACTATGAGGCAGCTGCAGTTCAAATTTGACCGGCTTCCACCTGAATCGGCAGAAATTTGTCTTTTTCACGAGAGGTGGATCAAAAAAATTTACACCCAACCATTTTGTCAATTGTGCATTAAATATGTCCTAGTATTTTATAAAAATGATATGGTCTAATTTTGCAACAATTATTTGGTAGTTCCTTCACAAAAAACCTCCTTTCGGGCACTCGAAAAATGGAAAATGGTTTTTTCGTCCAACGAAAATGAAAACTTCCTTAGGCAACATTGTTTGCCATTCCAATATGCACCCTTGTGCACAATATGAGATCATTTGAACAAACTATGCCATGGATGTGGCCATAAGATTGATCATTTGGCTTGAAAGCCATTGATCTCCACACATGATAGCTCGTTTCTGAGAACACTTTTTTAAAATAATTGCCGTATTACAAGTTTGTTATTTTTCCTAGGAACTTGGCCACATATGATGACACAATGTGAAGGTTTCCCAATTTTTTGATTTTTTTTGAATTTTTTATGCCCGTTTCAAAATGCGGTCAAAACGGCGGGAATGACCGTTCCTAGCTAGTGGTTGAATCTTGGAATTTTTTTGGTGTTTCTCTGATAAAATAGATACTTATGTACCTAGAAATGATTTTTGGAAAAAATAAAGAGCAAACTACGAGGCAGCTACAGTTCAAATTTGACCCGCTTCCAGTTGAATCGGCGGAAGTTTGTCTTTTTCACCAGAGGTGGATCAAAACTTTTTACACCCAAACATTTTGTCAATTGTGCACTAAATATGGCCTAGTATTTTATAAAAATGATTTGGTCCAATTTTGCAACAATTATTTGGTAGTTCCTTCACAAAAAAAACCTCCTTTTGGGCACTCGAAAAATGGAAAATGGTTTTTTCGTCCAACGAAAATGAAAACTTCCTTAGGCAACATTGCTTGCCATTCCAATATGCACCCTTGTGCACAATATGAGATCATTTGAACAAACTATGCCATGGATGTGGCCATAAGATTGATCATTTGGCTTGAAAGCCATTGATCTCCACACATGATAGCTCGTTTTTGAGAACACTTTTTTAAAATAATTGCCGTATTACAAGTTTGTTATTTTTCCTGGGAACTTGGCCACATATAGTGACACAATGCAAAGGTTTCCCAATGTTTTGATTTTTTTTGAATTTTTTATGCCCGTTTCAAAATGCGGTCAAAACGGCGGGCTTGACCGTTCCTAGCTAGTGGTTGAATCTTGGAATTTTTTTGGTGTTTCTCTGATAAAATAGATACTTATGTACCTAGAAATGATTTTTGGAAAAAATAAAGAGCAAACTACGAGGCAGCTACAGTTCAAATTTGACCCGCTTCCAACTGAATCGGTGGAAGTTTGTCTTTTTCACCAGAGGTGGATCAAAAATTTTTACACCCAACCATTTTGTCAATTGTGCATTAAATATGGCCTAGTATTTTATAAAAATGATTTGGTCCAATTTTGCAACAATTATTTGGTAGTTCCTTCACAAAAAAACCTCCTTTCGGGCACTCGAAAAATGGAAAATGGTTTTTTCGTCCAACGAAAATGAAAACTTCCTTAGGCAACATTGCTTGCCATTCCAATATGCTCCCTTGTGCACAATATGAGATCATTTGAACAAACTATGCCATGGATGTGGCCATAAAATTGATCATTTGGCTTGAAAGCCATTGATCTCCACACGTGATAGCTCGTTTCTGAGAACACTTTTTTAAAATAATTGCCGTATTACAAGTTTGTTATTTTTCCTGGGAACTTGGCCACATATAATGACACAATGCGAAGGTTTCCCAATTTTTTGATTTTTTTGAATTTTTTATGCCTGTTTCAAAATGCGGTCAAAACGGCGGGCTTGACCGTTCCTAGCTAGTGGTTGAATCTTGGAATTTTTTTGGTGTTTCTCTGATAAAATAGATACTTATGTACCTAGAAATGATTTTTGGAAAAAATAAAGAGCAAACTAGAAGGCAGCTACAGTTCAAATTTGACCCGCTTCCAACTAAATCGGCGAAAATTTGTTTTTTTCACGAGAGGTGGATCAAAACTTTTTACACCCAATCATTTGGTCAATTGTTCATTAAATATGGCCTAGTATTTTAAAAAATGATTTGGTCCAATTTTGCAACAAATATATGGTAGGTCCTTCACAAAAAAATTCATTTTGGGTACTCGAAAAATGAAAAATGATTTTTTTCGTCCAAAGAAAATGAAAATTTCCTTAAGCAACATTGTTTGCCATTCCAAGATGCACCCTTGTGCACAATATGAGATCATTTGAACAAATCATGCCATGAATGTGGCCATAGGATTGATCATTTGGCTTGAAAGCCATGCACATTCACACATGATAGCTCTTTTCTGAGAACACTTTTTTTAAAAGAATTGTTGTATTACAAGTTTATTATTTTTTCTGGCAACTTGGTCACATATAATGACACAATGCAATGGTTTTCCAATTTTTTTGATTTTTTTTGAATTTTTCATGCCCGTTTCAAAATGTTGTCAAAACTGCGGGCATGACCGTTCCTAGCTAGTGGTTGAATCTTAAAAAACTATTGGTGTTTCTCTAATTAAATAGATACTTATGTACCTAAAAATTATTTTTAAAAAAAATAAAGAACAAACTATAAGGCAACTGCAGTTCAAATTTGACCCGTTTCCAACCGGATCAGCAGAAATTTGTCTTTTTCACGAGAGGTGAATCAAAACTTTTGACATCCAAATATTTAGTCAATTATACATTAAATATGTTCTAATATTTTAAAAAGTTGATTTTGTCCAATTTTACAACAAATATATTGCAGGTCCCTCACAAAAAACTCATTTTGGGCACTTGAGAAATGAAAAATGAATTTTTAATCAGCTAGACCAATTTTTTAGTCAATTACGACCAATTTAGATGGTCATAACATCGTAGCTGTGTGCTGCATTTTAATTGGTCTGTGGGCGTTTCACGCGGATCATGGATGGACACCGTCGGATGCTCGTGGATCCAACGGCAGTCCTCACCGCAAGCCCACCTAAGGCAAAACCCTAGTCCTCGTGGACATTTTCCATCCACCCCCCCGCCTCCATTCTTTCTCCCCTCGCTCTCTTCGCCATCTCCCTCTCTCCCTCTCCCCGATCTCTGACCCAGCCACCACCCATGGCGCCAGCCAGAGCAGCCACCAGCTATGGTGACGGCGAGGCTAGAGGCCGCCGGATCCGGGATCAGGGTGGCGCATAGCCCCTCCTCCCGTGAGATCCTCTGCATCGAGCAGCTCCTCTGCACGCTGCACCTTGTCCCCATCCAGATCAAGCAGTTCCTCTTTGTCCGCTCTACCAATCCCCTCCGTCAGTCGTTGCTACGCAGTACACTTCCACCGCTTCCGCCGCCTCCCAAGTCGCCGTCCTCCTGATCCCCTCCCCTTCCCCTTCCTCTGCTCTGGACACCCCATCTCCGTCGAGCCGGGCGCCCCATCCACCTCTACGGGCGTAGACGGCGTTGGCGTATGAGCAATGGCGCCGCCCGGGTCGCGACGGTGGGCGTACGTGCGGATCATGGCCGGCACCATCGTCGGCGGCGGCCTCGGCTTCTACGTCATGCTCCGCATCGAGACATCCTACAAGGTACGACAACTCCCGTCGCACCAACCTGCCGCGATCTGTGGACCATTTGGTCGAAGCCGCGGTGCTTACTCCCGCTTTTCTTTGTCGTGTGCAGGTGAGGATGGAGGAGAGGCTGCGTCGATGGCAAGCTGGAGTGCCTCTACCATGGCTGGTAGTTGGACGGCCAGGGCAAGTGCGTCAAGATCCCACAGGTCCCACCATTCCACACTTCTTTCTAATCAAGTTCAGTCATGGATCTGTACAAACGCATGAGATTCTAGTCCAAAATTTATGTGTGATACTGTATAACTGTGTTATGTTTGAGATTCTAGTCTTGACACAGTAGCTCTTACTCTACCTGTGTGGCAATCATATTGTGTTTGAATGTAGCATAGTATCTGATTATGGTGTTTTTTTAGGTATTTATCTTCAGAAAAGGGATGTGTACAGTATTAGTATTTCCAGGAATCTGATT
This sequence comes from Triticum urartu, assembly GCF_056163025.1. NCBI lineage: Eukaryota > Viridiplantae > Streptophyta > Magnoliopsida > Poales > Poaceae > Triticum > Triticum urartu. Next base: position 27,276,540 of record NC_141876.1, read on the forward strand.
ATGACACCCTGCTATCATGCCCCCCTAAAACACATGAATTTGTTTTACCTTTCCCCCTTCATGGTTACTGGTTTTGGACTTAAGGACACACATGCGTTAGTCGTTAGTATTCACGTTTTATTTCTTTTTGCAGGATAGTTAGTATTCACTTTGCTGTTTTGCTTTATACCTGTGGTTAGTCTACTTACTGTTTCTGGACTTGAGGGCACACTTGTGTTGTGTGGTGGTATTTTACTTTTCTGTTTGGTTTTATACCTGTCCATCGTGTATATATGAATGTCCTGAAATCAAATAACCTTCATAGGATAGGAAATTGGTAGTTTAGCTCATATAGATGATCTTATAGTGAACAGCTTCAGTTGTTTGATGCATGTTGCTGCCGTTTATTGCTGCATCTATGTTCATTCAGTATTAGTAGCTCCTTGGATCTGTGCCCATGCATTGTATGCTCTTCTTTCCATATATGTACTGCATTTCTATATGGCAATGAGCTTACCCTCTGCTGTCCTGTTTCCATGGCGCGCGCAAACTGTGCAGTGCTGCTGTGGCTCCTGGTGGCGGTGAGCGTGAAGCTGGGGCGGTGCCACATCGCCCACAACGCGGTGGAGCTGATGGAGAGGCGTCTGGCCAAGGACGACTTCCCCGAGTACTACGATGGAAAGACGGGGCGGTACATCGGGAAGCAGTCGCGCAAGTTCCAGACGTGGTTGGTGGCGGGCTACCTGGTGGCCAAGATGCTCCTGGACGACCCCTCCAACCTCCGCGCCGTCTCCCTGGAGGACGACGGCCACACCCGAGCAGCATCTAAAGTTAGCATCTGCTGCACTATCGCTGATGATGTTTGTTTAAGGCTGTTGCTTTGCTCTGTGTGATTTTACTCTAGCATGTGTGTTGCATTTTGTCCTGCGCCTTGAGAATGACTAGGATTTATGTTATAGAATTCCAAGTGTAGTCGCAATATATAACATGCCTAAAGTATATGGACTTGTGCAGTGTGTCCATCGAGAGTAGATAGACTATTTCTTTCATGATTCATCTATATATGCTGCTCTTATATGCAAGTACCGATCGAGTACGGACGTGGTACTAGTAGCGACACTGTGCCCGCAATCAATGCATGCTTTCCATCATGTTTGGTCATTGGTTGTTCGATCGGTGACTTGGTTTACTTCTTCTGTGTTACTCCTGTTATACTAGATAGGAAGCTATTCACTTATTATATGCCTGTTCTACACCGATGCTGTTTTTTTATGCTGGTCCTATGTCATGGGTGTTAATATCTACTACCTATTTACTGCTTGTTGTGCAAAATCTTTTGGTTATTGTAAATCATTCCCTGCTGTATAAAGTTTGGTTTTAGTCTGTTGCATTTTGTTGGTTCCTATCTTGTCAATGTATACAACAATATGCTTTCTTGGTGGCCATTTGTGCTTCACATTTTTTGGGTATGCCACTTCTCTAATGAGTGGGTGCATCTCTTCTTTGTTCTATCATTCTATATTGTTTTCCTAACCTTTTTGGTATTCTGCTTTCTCCTTGCAGATGGCAAGCACCATTTTGTTGGTTCCTGTCTTGCTAATGTCTACAGCAATGTGTGCATCCTCTGTCTCATCTGCGGCATTACCGTAGGGCAACTCATAATGGGCCTATCAAGCATACTGACCTTGTGATGATAGATAAAGAGGTTGATTTCAGTCCCATTCTGATAAATATATTTTTAGCCCTATGAATTGAAAAATGAGTGCTTCTTGGTTGCTTTTGTTGTTGGTCCAGAAGATTCTTGGTGCTTTTAGTGCAGTACTATACTATGCTCCTTGGCACTTCTTGCTGTGTTAACTAAATGGTTTAGTCCCGCGCTTCATAGAAGCAGTTTTAACTAAATGTAATGAACTAATTAAGTGCCTTCTTTTATTGTTGGCTAATCCTTTGGTTTTATCGCATGCTACATTCTACTCTCTCCATTCCTAAATATAAGTCTTTCTAGAAATTTCAAATGGGCTACAACATACGGATGTATATGATGATATGCTACCACTCTAATAAGTCCAAGCACTATAAACCCTATGAACTTAATAATGATACTCTGCATGCTATGCGTAAAGTGCTCTATTTTCTTGCGTCACCTTGTATGGCAGACATACATGTCTTACAAAGTCGTTACTCTTGTTTGAAGCTAAGCTAGGCTACCGCAGTTCCAGCAAAAAGCAGGGGAGCTGCTCTCTTTTTTCTTCACTAATCAATTCTTGTTTGAATGCATATCCTGGGGGTGGTGAAGCTGGGAGCCTTTCCTCCCCATAAAAATACTTTGCTCTTCATTATGAGAAGTGCCCTTATATAATTAGCTGCTAGGAGTGTTGATTATGTAATGGTTTGGAGTAGTTGAGCATGGCCTGATGCAACATTCATGTTGTTAGCATGTATATATACACTATTACAACAGCTTGTTGATCAAGCGTTTGTTTCTATCTAAATGTGTGCACAGAAGTTCAGTTACCTTCTAAAAAATTATTGGTGCATTTTTTTGTTTCTGTTATGTTACAAGTGTTTTGAATTAAGTCCATAAATGATCGTTGTCCAGTGCACACAGTAGCACTGCAAAATGCAAGTATGCTGATTATTTTTTGAAAACTCTATATATTATTTCTAGCATCTTATACATGTAAAAAGAGAGTTAGAAAATGTGAATTAAGTGTAACCATGAGCTTTGTTTGTTCTTGTACTCTTTGTATGTTCCTGGTCGCCACCACCGACTGCGAGGGGGGGTCCTGGTCCTCTCCCTCGTCGTCCTCGGCGGCGGCATCGCGGCTTGGCGCCATCGCCGTGCCCTGCGTCAATGTCACGATCAGCTTCACGGATCGCCGTCTTCACGGTACGCACGCACACATTTCTGAAATCCACAGTCAACAGTTTGGTGTACGCGCTGACTACTGAATCATGAGACATGCGTGTGGTTGTGCTTGTGCAGAGGTTGGTCGAAGAGGGCTGGAGTTCATGCTGTTCCTGCTGTTCGTGTTCCTCTTCGGTACCTCCTAGTTCATCTTCGACCTCATCCTGGTGAGATTTCCATCCAACCCTCCCCGTCCCCATGGTGCTCTTTCTAGTTAGTACTCGTCCGAGAGAGTTGCTTGGAGTAACTATACTCAAGATGCAGTCGCAGTAGGATTAGTTGCTTGGAGTATTTAACAAGACCGAACAAGATTTAACTTGTCAAGATTTAACAATATTTCTTAGTAAAGCTGAGTAGAGTATATATTCTGAACATGAAAGCATAAATATTCTCAGCATAAGTACATGATTAGGAGTATCATGCTTCTGAATATCTCCAAGCTGGATATTTCCATTAAACATGTTTTTGAATACCTCCTATATATATTTCCGTTAGTCTCCTTAGTGCATCATTAAGATTATAAGCATCATTTTCATTGAATCCTGGTTACATATTTGTGTGTACTCAAGTTGAAAATGGGACTTGGAATAATATGCAAGTTTCATCTTTTCTATTGCGGCGAGTGGGTCGGTTATGCACTGGCAGCATCCTTGTATGAATGAGTATATCGTCTTAACTATCCGGGGACAAAAATCATTGTATTAGCTGAATTTGTGTTATCTTTCTAAAGAACTTGTCCTTTTTTTGAATGTTCTGTTCATAATATATTGGCCCCAGTGTTTTGATTCTTCTCTTCTGATTCATGTAACAGGGCGACGGCCGAAGGCATGATGATAGTTCTATTGCTGTCCTAGTGTAGCGAAGGTAGCCTAGTCGACTATGGTCGCGTAGTTAGTCATGCATACAGTTTCATCTGACTGGAGCCCAGTTTGTGCTGATTGTCAATTCTCATTGTGATTGTCCCTATATCTGTGTGACTGATTGTATTTGTATCTGTGTTGTAACTGTGTCATGACAGAAGGAGCCCAGTATATTTGTATGACTGTGATTGATTCTCGCTGTTGTTATTTGAAATATTACTTGTGTTTTCTGTCTGTTCTTATTTAAACATGGTTATTTATTTCTGTCAAATTGTCAAATTGTAATCTGAATAATATGATGCTACCAAAAGGGTCCCACTTTAATAGAACCTGACAACTGGGACCCATCTGACTAGTGGACCCTTCTTTTGGGGAAAAAGAAAAACTAAATTCGTTTAGACAAAAAGGCCACAACCCAACAATAAAAAGGCTGCAATATTGGACTTGGCCCATGAACCCAACCAAAAATTGACACACAGAAAAAAACACAAATAGGCCGAATTGTTGGGCTAGGCCCATGTAGAAAATCGAATTGGACCGGGCTGAATCTTGTGCCACATCAGCTTGCCACGCTGGATGCCTACGTGGCCTGGGGAGGTTGCTAGTGATCAAAACGCCACAGTGGACTTATTTTGGTCATAAACGTTTGCGACCATTCCAGAAGAAAGGTCGCTATAGTCAGTTTACAATGCCCAGCTTTTGACCTTATGTTTTTGGTCACAAAAAGGTCATAAATGGAAATTTGTGACCTTTCAGTGACCAATAGTGGTGGTCATAAGTTGACATATTTCTTGTAGTGAATGGGCCCAAATATTCAGCGAACAATTAACGGGCCAGATCTGGCTTCGGGCCGTAAATGGGCCTTTATTAAGCAGGTCGTTATTGGGCTGGCCCACTAGTACCTGAGTAAGTACTACAGGCCTTTGACTGGGCCGGCCTTTTTAACCTATATGGGCCTCTGTTGGGCTGTGCCACGCGTCGACGTATCATAGGCGCTTTGGGTCCAATGAGTGGATGACATCTGTCCCAACAGTGAGCCGACACGTGTTTCCTCCAGTCAATGATGATTTTACATGTGGAAAATCCCCATTGGTCAGGGTAGTTAATGGGTTATCGGATCCAAAACCGGACCCGATAGCTTAACGACGTTCCGTTACGGTGGATGCCACGTGTCGGTCACCCTTGACGAAAGCACTTTTGTGACGCGTGATTTATTGTCATGGAAGTGGACACTTCTGTGATGATAATTTTGGTAATGTCATGGAACACTTCTACGATAGCACAGGTATGACTATCTTGATTCTGTCATAAATTTGTCATGGATGTACATGCATGACAAAAAACGTGACCTACTGTGACAAACACGTATCATCATGGAAGTGTATTTTTTTGTAGTGCACGTTGCTGATGACGGGTGAACAGAGCATCGGGAGAGCGTCAGCGGTGGCCGCGCACTTGAGCTGGTGTGCCGAGCTGAAGGTAATAGTGCACTTGGACCACCTGAGTGGGCGTGTAGCCTCGAGCTTGGGAAGGACTGCGTTCACCTCGTGAGCAAACTGCTTGAAGATACGCTGTGAGGCTGGGGCTTGAGCTCTGCCCAAGATGCAGGCGATAACATGCGGCTCCTGGAAGCCCTAGCCCCCTCGTCTTAATGGTGGTCGTCGTTCCTTGTTGGTGGTGGCGGCAGCGGAGGGAGCCCAGCATTGCCCGGAGGGCGGTCCTCGCGAGGCTGATCCCTCCAGGCACCCTCACGAGGCTGATCCTGCCAGCGATCTTCATGAGGCCGGTCGCGCCACTCCTAGCATGGGCCCCGGTTGTCCCAGCGTCCTCCGACACGTCCTCCTCCTCGGCCATAGCCTCGGTCATTGTGCTTGGGGCGTCGACCGAAGCGTCTGTCGTGAATGGCCCCGAGCTCTTGACAATCATTGGTGTTGTGGTTGTGCACGTTGTGGAAGGCGCAGAACAGTCGGCTGCTCTTGGATGACTCGGGCTGGTCCCTGCCGCGCTTCGTGTCCAGCTCCGCCGCGAGCACGGCGACTCCCTTGCACTTCACGTCCTTGGCCTTGGCTTTCTTCTCCTCCAGGTCGGCAGCTGGGAGCTCGAGGAGGGGAAGGCGCCCTTCCTTAGCCGTTGCGCACTTGGTCGCCAGGTTGAACAGCTCCAGGGATGTGCACAGCTCCTCGTGGATGGCAAGATCCTCCATCATCTTGACGTCGTGGACGCCATCGGAGAACACAGAGATGATGGCCTCGTACGTCACCTTGGGGATCTTGAGGCGAACGTTGTTGAAGCGTTGGATGTACTACTGGAGGGTCTCCCCTGGTTGTTGCTTCACGCGGCGCATGTCACCCGTGGCCGGGGGGCGGCCACAAGTGCCCTGGAAGTTGGCTACGAAGCGGTCACGCATCTTGTTCCAGGAGAAGATCGAGCCTGGAGGCAGGTTCAGGAGCCACGAGCGTGCGCCATCCTTGAGAGCCATGGGGAACCAGTTCGCCATGACTTTCTCATCGCCGTTGGCCGCCTCGATGCTCAACTCGTAGAGCTGCAGGAACTCCACGGGGTCGGGGGTGCCGTCGTAGCGCAGAGGCAGGTCTAGCTTGAACTTTCCTGGCCATGCGACGCTACGCAGCTCAGGAGTGAAGGCGCGGCAGCCCGCGGTGGCCATCGGGATTCTTTGTTGATGTGGAGCCTGGCCTTGATGCCCACGCACCGCCACCGCAGGTGGCGCACAGTCTTTCGTGGCGGCGCTAGGAGCGCGCGAGCATTTTCTTATGGACGAGGGACTTCTTGGCAGCTTCCTTCTTCGCACACGGACGCCCGACGTGGTGGATCGCGCCGGGGGGGGCGCATGCCTTGGTGCCAGGACGCCGTCTCGGGGCAGAGGTGGTGGAGGCGCTCCATGAGCTACATCACCCGCAGCTAGCGGAGGGCGAGGCAGCGAGAGGGACGGCACAGGGGAGCCCCCTGCAGCGCTGACAAGCTCGGCGATGCGGTCGAGCCAGTCCTTGTAGAGGTCGTCGACGGGGCGGTAGCGCAGGAGTTCGCGTGCCATGCACAGTGCGGCCTGTGCGTCCGTGGGAGCGCGACGAGCGTGGGACAACGAGCCGGCAGTGTGGCCGTCCCGCCTCACCAAGGGGTGCAGCGAGGACGCTTGCTGCTCGTTCCCCGCCGGGCTGGTGATGACGTTGGCGGCAGGAGACGGAGAACAACAGGGTGGCCTGCCGACGGGAGCGGTCTGAGCGACGCAGGCGGCGAGGGCGGCCCGGTGCTCAGCATGAGCTCGACGAGCGTCCGCCATGGAGACAACGAAACTACGGGACGCAGATCGATGGAAGGAAAGCTTCGGCACACCCCTACCTGGCGCGCCAAATGTCGAATCTCGGGTTCCGGCAAAACCCTCAAGGTTCGAACACTGGGGTGCGCACAAAGATCTCCCCCTACCTAATCACGCCCTCAACCTCGCCAGGATCTCTAGCCTTAGCTCGACGAACTTGCAACACAAGAGACACAAGATTTATACTGGTTCAGGCCACTGTTGTGGTGTAATACCCTACTCGAATGTGGTGTGGTGGATTGCCTCTCGGGCTGAGGATGAATAGTACAAGGGGAAGAACAGCCTCCTGAGATGAGGTGTTCTTATGCTTGGTGGTGAGGATTTCTCAAGATGCGATGCTTCCTACGATGATGGCTAGTCCTATTTATAGAGGCCCTAGTCCTCTTCCCAAATATTGAGCGGGAAGGAAGCCAACAACGACCAATTTGAAAGGGGACAGCTAGTACAAGCTATCCTGACAAAAGTAGTCTTCGCCTGCCAAAGGCTCTGGTGGTGACGCCGGCTTGGGCTCCACGATGACCTCCATCTTGCCATCCTACTGGTCTTGGTCTCGTTGTACTGATACGGAAACCTTTGCTTGACACCTCGGTACTCCTTGCCTCCGCTTGCCTCCTTAGCACCAAAGAGGAAGCAAGGACATTGTGTGCGCTGGCGCCTACCTGGCCTCGGTCGTCATGGCTCACGTCATGAGAGCCTCGCAAGGTTTGCCCCGCCTTGATCTCTCCGCCCCTCGCGAGCCAGCCTGGTGAGGCCGCTCCCGAGGAGGTCTTGTGTCATCCGCCTCGCGAGGCTTGGCCCCTCGTGAGGGTCTCGAATGCTTGCTGGTGAAGATGGGTCGTACGGCAGAGCCACACCGTGGGCCGCGGCAGGCAAGTCTGGGGACCCCCGTTCCCAGAACGCCGACACACCCGGTCCAGCCGAGCACTGCAGCATAGGATTCCCACCTCTTGCAGCCCCGTTGCAGCGACGTCACCTCCCTTTCCAACCTTTAGGTAGCTGCTTGCGCGCCAAAGGGGACCTCTTGAGCATCGCGCCTCAGGAGATCTTACTGGACCTCGGGCAGCTCACCTACTAGCCTTGACCATGGCATTGCGACCTGGTATACCAGCGACGGCTGCAGCCTGCCTAGGGACCGGGACTTGTCGGCGTAGAGCACTAAGCTACCGCGAAGTTGGAAAGGGGAGACCGAGCCCAAGCAGGACGTGCATTCGTAAATCTTCACAATAAGGATGATATCAACAAAAGGCATTACAAACCCTTTACACACCCCCAAGGGGTTCGTCTCGATTCCTCGCAGGGAACAAAAGAAGAAGGTGTCTAGGAGCCCTATCTACACACGCCAGCGCCGCCGACGCCATCATCAACAGTGGGCCATGGGAAACCGGTGCCAAGCCCATCCAGACCAGTGACGGCGGCGGCCGGGCGCTGCAGCCGCGCTCCGGGCACGGCGACAGCTCGGGGGCACATAGCTGTCGTCGCTCGTCTCCGGAGTCTCGTAGGGCTCGGGAGAGTCACTGGACTCCCAAGCGCCACCGCTGCTGCTGGGGGAGCCGCTAGCGAGGCCAGCGGCTGGCCTGGCTCTTGTCGCAGCACCGTCCCGACGACCCCCGCCAGGGCAGCACTCCAAACGGCGACCTTCCTCGTCAAAAACCTTGAAGAACATTGTGGAGGCGCCGTCGTACTCGAAGTGGATGGCGAGGGCGCCCTCCGTACGGCAAACTCGGGCGACCTCACCCCAGCCGCGACTCATGAAGATCTTGCCCGAGGAGACGACCTCAACCTCCGCCCTCATCGTCGGGGTATCGCACTCGGCGTGCTGCAGCCATAGCTCGAGAGGACCCCTCGGTGGCATCTCGGCGGAGAAGAATTGCGGGAAACGAATCCAAGTGCGCGGAGGCATCACCGCCCACATCACGAGTTTGCATGAGGAGCCCTCGCATGGGTTCTTGGAGCGAGGGCGCGTCTCACCACGACACGGCGTCCGTGGCCGCGGCGTGGACGGCGCTAGTTGCCGCCTCTTCCTCTGGAGCCCTCGACTTGGGCGTACAAGGGCAGCGGATACCCGAGGGGAGGACGCTCGCACCAAGGCCTCGACACCTCTGGCCTCACGACTACGATGCAGCGGCAGACCAGCCTCTTCTTCGGCGGGAGCGGCTCCGGCTCATCATGGGGGGTTTTCCCTTCTCTACGGCTGAGAACCTTCGAATCGGCGCCATGGGAGTCGCAGCTAGTAGTGAAGCAAGGGAGAAGAATCGAGCGGAGCAATAAGAGATGGGTGACGGGGGCTCCGTCCCCCTCCTTATTTATAGCAGGAGAAGGCCAACCGGTGAACCCCGTTGTCGGTATCAAAACCGGCGGATCTCGGGTAGGGGGTCCCGAACTGTGCGTCTAGGCAGATGGTAACAGGAGACAAGGGACACGATGTTTTTACCCAGGTTCGGACCCTCTCGATGGAGGTAAAACCCTACTCCTTATTGATTAATATTGATGATATGGGTAGTACAAGAGTAGATCTACCACGAGATCAGAAAGGCTAAACCCTAGAAGCTAGCCTATGGTATGATTGTTGTTTGTCCTATGGACTAAAACCCTCCGGTTTATATAGACACCGGAGAGCGCTAGGGTTACACAGAGTCGGTTACAATGGGAGGAGATCATATACGTATCGCCAAGCTTGCCTTCCACGCCAAGGAAAGTCCCATCCGGACACAGGACGAAGTCTTCAATCTTGTATCTTCATAGTCCAGGAGTCCGGCCAAAGGTTATAGTCCGGCTATCCGGACACCCCCTAATCCAGGACTCCCTCAGTAGCCCCCGAACAAGGCTTCAATGACGATGACTCCGGCGCGCAGATTGTCTTCGGCATTGCAAGGCGGGTTCTTCTCCAAATTTCCGTGTACCTGTTGAATAGTGTCCGGCTTCTTATGAATATTGCGCTCCTTGGCTTCCGCGCCCAATAATGGCCTTCTTCCACGTGTCAAATGAATGCGAAAAGCCAGGATATTTTTGCTTTTACCCCCCTAGCTGCATAAATGAGCTGCCTATTAAAGAGACGAGGATTTAGATCCAAATCACACCATCTTCCCTCTGCGAGCATTCATCGGAGCGCATTCGACAGAGATCCATTCCATCATGGCCGGTCGCCGCAGCTCCTCCTCTCGCCCTCCCAGTCCTCAACCTGGAGATTGGAAGAGATGCTCCATCCCGCATAGCGAGCTAGCGGTGCTCCAAACCAAGGGATTTCTTCCCCCAACCTACATGGTCCCGGTTCGAGCCGGACTTGCCACCTATAATGGCGGAGAGCAAGCGGAGAGCGTCCCTAATCCCTCCAAAGGAGAGCGGGTATGCCTTGTCCCTTATTTGATAAGAGGGCTCGGATTTCCAATTCATCCGTTTCTCCGAGGGCTGCTGGAGTTCTATGGCCTCCAGCTGCACAACCTTACGCCAGCCTCCATATTGCATATTATGGGCTTCGTAGCCCTTTGCGAGCTGTTTTTGGGCTGTGAGGCCCATTTCACATTGTGGAAGAAGCTGTTCTGCCTCGTGCCCCGTTCTCAGGAGGGGTCGATATATCAAGTGGGCGGAGCCGAAATATGGTGCATCGCCGGGACCGGATATCTATCCGGTACCCCAAAGAAGGCGTCAGAAGACTGGCCTTCAGAATGGTTTTATATAGAAGATGTCCCCCTGCCGGACCCTATCTGGATCGGCCTCCCTGAGTTCGATAATGCTCCCTTGAAGAAGCGCCTAAGCTGGCGTCCACGGAGCCCTCAAAAGGAGAATGACAAGGACGTCCTATACCTGGTGAGCCGGATAAGGTTGTTAGCCCATTCCGGACTGACCATGATCGGAGTCATGGCCACATGCATTATGCAGGGGGTGCAGCCGCTTCAGTATAGAGGCCACCCCATGTTGGATTTCAACGGGGAGGATGATGCCACCCGCTGCAGTCGTAAGGGGCCGGAATCGGTTGCCGCTCTGACGAAGATCTTGTCCGCACTGTACAAGGGAGAAGAGGAGGAATTTCTCCGTATCAATCCACAGGGCGGATTTTCTATGTACAATCCTCCAAACTGGGTAAGCGGACACTTCTTTTCGCTCATCCGCTCCATATTCCCATAGTTAAGTATCTCATCTTGTAATTTCGACACAGGAACTGCGCCAGGCCGTAAAGGAGATAAACAGCCCTCCTCCACAAACCGAGGATCCAGAACGGTCCCTCGACCCGGCCTCCCAAGTAGGGATGAAAATGGAGTGGAAAGTTTCCGCTTTTCCGAAGGAAAAATGGAAACGGAGAGGAAATATGAAAGCAGAAACGGAAATTTGCAAAATGGAAGTGGAATTTTTTATGCGGAAGCGGAAACAAAAACGGAACGGTGTTTTCCGGTGGAATAGACGCGGAAATGGAACTTTCCGTTTCCGTGAATATGGAATTTCCGTTTCTACTATAGGCCCATGGCTGCTTTGTAGCCCAATTACCAAACAACACACAATGACACAATGAGCAGACTGGATCATTTGAGGACCAAATTTTACTTCCACACACATTCTCAACTAGACACAATACGGAATTTTCATGTACTATTACAATACTACCCTATGTTACCAACACAACCATATTATCATGTAGCCATGTTAAAAAATTCTTAAATTTCTTTGTTTTTTGTGTGTATTTCTCTATGATTCAAGGGGGTTTTAAGTTCCGGTCAACACACCGTTCTGTTTTCGTGTCCGCTCTGTATTCGCTCCGTGTCTGTTTCCGGTAGTATTTGTTTCCGTATTCATTTCCGGGGTTTTCGTATTCATTTCTGCTTCTGCAAAAAAATATGAAAACAAATATGGTAGCACCCAGTTCTGTCCGTTTCCGCTCCGTTTTCATCCCTACTCCCAAGAGGATCCGGACATATCTATGGAGCTAATCGATGGAGTATTTCACCAACTGAGCATCGACAATGCCTTGGTGGCCATTACAGCCGATTATCCCGGACTGTTCCTAGCCTCACAGGTAACCGAGACCGAAGTCCCAATACTTCGAAAATGATTCGTCCATACTTATTTTTTATCACCGTATACCAATGGTGTTTTGCAGGAGAGGATCTCAAGGCGGGATGCCGAGCCCGCGGCGACTAGCCAACAAGGGACCGCGAGGGCGGGCAGGCTAAAGAGATCCGCAGTCCGGATCAAGACACCGGCGCAGCAGTAAGGCGCGCCGTCTTACTCCAAGGTATTATTCTTACGATGCATAATAAAGCTCGTGCTCTTTGTCAGGAAAAAGAGGGCTCGCCGGACTATATTCGGAGAGGTTGCCAATCGCGCCTCCACCAGCCAGGCTCCAAAGCCAGGACCAGAAGCAGAGGCGAACACGAGGTGCGCATCAGATGCTCCTCCGACAGAGGATGCGGACAGGCTGTCTGCCACCAATTCCGAGGTGGAGAGTGCCATGAACCACAGGCATCGCCGAACAGTTCTTCGCGACGCTTGTCTATCCCAGGAGGCATTGGAGGCCTTTAACTCGGGAGACGCGTATCTCCGTGCTGCTCAAGATGGTCTAACCAGAGCCACGGAGCAGTATGTCAAGGACATACGGGTAAGAAATTTTTTATGATTACATATATACCAGTAGCCCCCGAGACTTGAAACAGTTAGAAGAACCGATTTAAGCATCATCTGTTATGCGGGTTCTTACAAAAAAGAATACCCTACTGTCCCAGGAGCTAGAAGAGTGCAAGGCCCAACTTCAGGCCGCACTAGCCGCAGCGGGGGAGCCCAAGAAGACCCCCTCTGGTATTATACGCCTCAGTTGATAAGTATCATGTAGAGTGCGGCATGTATGCAAGTCTGACAATAAAATTGCAGATGGCGCCGGATTAGATCCGGAGAAGCAGCAACTCCTATGCCAGCTAAAGGCTGGTGAGAGCGTGCTTACAAAGGTGAGGCAGGAGAAGAATGATCTCCAAGATGCCAACACCCAGCTGGGCGTGGAACTAAAGGATGTTCGTGCCCAACTGTCGGACTCCGTTAAGGAGAATCGGCGACTTCGACGTGGCATATTTAGTAAGTGCTTAAATGAACTTCGAAAAAGAGTTTGGCGAGGAAGTCGACTAACAGAGTTATGTCTGTAGGTATGCTAACAGGTCGTCCTGCAGAGAAAATGCCCGGTTCTACGGGTGATCTTCTTCCCGAGCTCTCACAACTGCACGGACGAGTTCGGCAGGTGATGCGAGGCGTCGCCCAGGCCTTGTGGCCCTCCGTCTCCGTGCCTGAAGGCCTTGGAGAGCTTGCAGAGAAGCTAAAGGGAGCGTGGCGGCGCTTCCAATTATGGAAGATATTGGCCTGCCGTCAAGGCGCCAGGGAGGCCTGGGCCATGGTGAAGACGCGGTACACGAAGGCTGACCCAAACCACAAGGCCGAGGTCGGACCTGTGGGGCCTGATGGGAAGGAGATCCCTGTGAGCTTAGTGTACGGCCAGGTAGAGTTGGCCGCCAAATATTCCCAGCAGGACTGTAAACTAGACAGCCTGTTGGATGGTATTGAGGAGGAATTTACCCAGTCAAATTGACTATGTAATGTAAGGTGACATGTGAAATGCCTTCTAGCCGGATTGTAGATCGTTTGTCATGGCGGACCTTTTCGCTTCAACCTCGGGACCCGATAGTCCGGAGTGTGTCCGAATACCCTCTCGGTTATGTAAGAACCGGGGCATGCATGGAGACCAGGCGTAGGGGTCATAAGTGCTTGAACAGACAAGTCCCAACTAGTTATGTTATATTACATGGTTAGTAAGAAACATCTTCCAGGGAGAATAGTTCCGTTAGGGGTTCCTTTCCCTGGGATGCATGCCCTAAAGTGCATGTCCGGACTGCGAAAAAAGCAGAAAAAACATCTGGGGGCGGATAAATAAACAATTAAGAAATCATATTTTAGTTCACCGACCGAGTATTCCCTTAAGAACGCTAGCTTTCGGCTTCACCCAGTCTGAGGTACACATCCGGCTGACCCGGTAGTAACAATCGCAGAGGTGCTCCCTTTACCACCTAGCTGAACAATCGAGAACATAGGGGTAAGCACAGGAGCCAGGCAACCCAGCTTGGCCAAAACTTAAGTCATATCGATGCATATAATGGTGAATAAAAGGTACATGTGGAAGTGTGACACATGTGTTGGGCATGAAGCCCATATAAATAAGCTTCTGTTAAAGAAGCCCCCAGGTATAATAAGCGTGAATAGCGCGTCAGTTGTGTGCGAATAAGGCACGAATGAGCCCTTAAAGGCTATAAGAGAAAAAAAGGGAGAAGGAGAGAAATATAAGACAGCTAGTGTATAAAAAATGGACAGAGGAAGGAGATGAACACAGAGTCCGGCGCTAGGCATAGAATCTTCGGAGACGGGCTGCGTTCCATGGGTTCGGCTCGAGTCGGTTATCCGATGCATCTCGCAGACGGTACGCTCCACCAGTCAAGACTTGGTCAATAATAAAGGGACCTTCCCATTTGGGCTTGAGTTTGTCCTTTTTCTTATCCGGCAGGCGTAGAACTAAGTCGCCAACATTATAAGTTTTTGCCCGTACTTCTCTTCTTTGGTATCTTCGGGCCTGCTGTTGATAAAATGCGGAACGGGCTTTTGCCATGCCACGCTCCTCCTCCAAGGCGTCCAAACTGTCCTGCCGATCGAGCTCGGCGTCTCTTTCTTCATACATGCGCACTCGAGGTGAGTCGTGAATTATGTCGCAGGGCAAAACCGCCTATGCGCCGTATACCATGAAGAATGGTGTGTATCCGGTGGTACGATTCGGCATGGTCCGCAGAGTATGGAGTCGAGCTCCTCTACCCAGTGCGTGTTAGATTCCTCGAGGGACCGCACCAATCTGGGTTTGATGCTGCTCATGATTAGACCATTTGCTCGCTCGACTTGACCGTTAGTTTGTGGGTGATAGACTGAAGCATAGTCGAGCTTGATGCCCATATTTTTGCACCAGAGTTTGACCTCGTCGGCCATAAAGTTCGTGCCGTTATCAGTGATGATGCTGTGGGGGACGCGGTAATGGTGTACGACCCCGGATATGAAGTCTATCACCGGTCCGGATTCGGCCGTCTTAACAGGCTTGGCCTCTATCCATTTGGTGAACTTATCCACCATGACTAGTAGGTATTTTTGCTTGTGGGTTCCTCCTTTAAGGGGTCCCACCATGCAAGCCCCCAGACCGCGAAGGGCCAGGTGATGGGTATAGTTTGGAGAGTGGTGGGTGGCATATGCCTTTGGTTAGCAAAGAGCTGGCAACCGACGCATCGTTGGACTAAGTCATGAGCATCTGCCTGGGCCGTCGGCAATAAAATCCTGTACGGAAGGCCTTGCTTACAAGGGCCCGGGCTGTAGCGTGGTGCCCGCCGAGTCCGGCATGAATTTCTACTAGAAGATTCCACCCTTCCTCTTCGGAGATACACCTTTGAAGGACTCCGGTGGTGCTTTTCTTATAAAGCTCTCCCTCATGGACTTTATAGGCTTTAGATCGCCGCACTATGCAGCGTGCCTAGTTTTGGTCCTCGGGAAGTTCCTGCCTAGTTAGGTAGGCTAGGAATGGTTCTGTCCACGGGGCAATGACTGCCATTATTACATGGGCTGAGGATGCTACTTCGTTGGTAGAGCCTCCAGTTGTATCAGAGTGTTTGGGGTCGGGCAGTGCGGTTGGGTCCGGACTGTTATTTCCGGGTTCCCCTTCCCATACTACGGATGGCTTGAACAGCCTCTCCAAGAAGATGTTGGGGGGCGGCATCGCGCTTTGCACCAATGCGTGCCAGGACGTCTGCTGCCTGATTGTTTTCCCGGGCTATATGGTGAAATTCGAGCCCCTCGAACCGAGCTGACATTTTTAGGACGGCGTTGCGATAAGCTGCCATTTTCGGATCCTTGGCATCAAAGTCTCCATTTATTTGGGATATTGCGAGGTTCGAATCCCCGCGCACCTCTAGGCGTTGAATGCCCATGGATACTGCCATCCGGAGACCATGTAGAAGGGCCTCATATTCGGCTGCGTTGTTGGAGTCCGTATACATTATCTGGAGTACGTATTGAACTATATCTCCTGTTGGGGACGTCAAAACGACGCCAGCCCCCAGACCAGCCAACATTTTGGATCCGTCGAAGTGCATGATTTAGTTGGAATATGTGTCGTACTCTTTAGGGAGTTCGGCTTCCATCCATTCGGCGACGAAGTCGGCCAAGACTTGTGACTTAATAGCTCGTCGTGGCTTGTACGTTATGTCGAACGGCAGGAGCTCAATGGCCCATTTGGCAATCCGGCCCGTCGCGTCGCGGTTGTTTATAATATCATTAAGTGGCACTTCCGAGGCTACCGTGATCGAACACTCTTGAAAGTAGTGTCGCAGTTTCCGGGATGCCATGAATACCGCGTATGCTATCTTTTGATAATGCGGGTACCGTGACTTGCATGAAGTGAGGACAGTGGACATGTAGTAAACCGGCTTTTGAAGGGGGAATTTCTGTCCGTCCGTCTCTCGTTCAACGATGAGCACTGCGCTTACAACTTGATGAGTTGCCGCAATGTATAATAGCATTGGTTCACTAATGTTTGGCGCGGCCAGGACCGGATTTGTTGCCAATATGGATTTTATTTCTTCGAGTCCGGCCGTGGCGGCATCCATTCACTCGAAGTGTTCGATGCGCCGGAGGAGGCGATAAAGGGGTAATGCCTTTTCTCCCAAGCAGGAGATAAAGCGGCTTAGAGCCGCCACACATCCGGTCAATTTTTGTATTTGTTTGAGGTCCTTTGGGATATCCAAGTGTGACAGAGCTCGGATCTTGGCTGGATTTGCTTCAATTCCTCTACCGGATACAATGAAGCCCAAGAGCTTTCTGGCTGGTACGCCAAAAACGCATTTTTCCGAGTTAAGCTTGATGTCATATGTTCGGAGGTTATCGAATGTGAGCCTCAAGTCGTCTACTAGAGTTTCGACATGCTTGCTTTTGACGACCACGTCATCTACGTATGCCTCCACTGTTTTGCCGATCTGGTTTGCCAGACATGTCTGAACCATGCGCTGATATGTTGCGCCGGCATTTTTGAGCCCGAGGGGCATTGTGTTGAAGCAGAATGGACCGTATGGGGTGATGAATGCCGTTGCGGCTTGGTCTGGCTCTGCCATCTTAATTTGATGGTAACCGGAGTATGCGTCGAGGAAACACAGTGAATCGTGTCCTGCGGTAGCGTCGATAATTTGATCGATGCGGGGGAGGGGGAAGGGATCCTTTGGGCATGCCTTGTTGAGGTCCTTGAAATCAACGCACAGGCGCCAGGATTTGTCCTTCTTTGGTAACATCACCAGGTTTGCTAGCCAGTCCGGATGTTTTATATCTCTGATGAATCCGGCCTCCAATAGTTTGGCTAGCTCCTCTCCCATGGCTTGTCTCTTAGGTTCGGAGAAACGCCGGTGAGCCTGCTTGACTGGCTTGAATCCTTTTAGGATATTTAGGCTGTGCTCGGCCAGCCGGCGTGGGATTCCTGGCATGTCTGAAGGGTGCCAGGCAAAAATGTCCTAATTTTCGCGTAGGAATTCTCGTAGTGCGGCATCTACATCAGGGTTTAATTGCGCCCGATGGAGGCCGTTTTTGTAGGGTCCGTTGGATGGACTTGGAATTTGACTATTTCGTCCGCCGGTTTAAAGGAGGTGGACTTGGATCTTTTATCGAGTATCACGTCGTCCCTGTTCACCGTGGAGCGCAGCGCAGTCAGTTCCTCGGCCGCTAGGGCTTCGGATAGTGCCTCAAGGGCTAGTGCGGCTGTCTTATTTTCGGTGCGGAGTGCTATGTCCGGGTCACTAGCAAGAGTGATGATTCCGTTGGGCCCGGGCATTTTGAGCTTCATGTACCCGTAATGGGGTATAGCTTGAAAAATTGTGAATGCCTCTCGCCCTAATAGAGCGTGGTATCCGCTACTAAACGGGGCCACTTGGAACGTGACCTCCTCAGACCTGTAATTATCCGGCGTGCCGAACACCACATCCAGTGTGATTTTTCCTGTACAGCGTGCTTCCCGACTGGGGATTATTCCTCTAAAGGTTGTGCTGCTTCGCTCAATTTGGCTCCAGTCTATTTCCATTTTTCGAAGGGTTTCCTCGTAAATGAGGTTCAATCCGCTGCCACCGTCCATGAGTACCTTGGTGAAGCGAAAGCCGTCCACTATTGGACTGAGGACCAATGCGGCTGGTGCTCGGGCTGTTCGGAATTTAGGTTCATCACTGGCATTAAAGCTAATAGCCATGTCACTCCATGGGTTTATTGTTGCTACTTGGTAGACTTCGGCAAGGCTGCGGAGTGTTCGTTTCCGCATATTGTTTGATGCAAAAGTCTCGAAGACTGTTAATACCATACTGGTATCCCTGGGCTGGTGCTCTATGGATTCTGGAATTAAAAGCTCTTCGCCACTTCTGGCCACCTGCTGGAGTATCCAACATGCTCTAAGGCTATGAGTTGGTGTGGCGCCCTCTGTACTGTGAATTTTGCAGGGTCCATTGAGCCATCCCTCCAGTACGGTCCCATGCCCTGTAGAGGGTTTTTGCTTTTTGGTGTTTAACCCGGGTGCCTGGCGATGATGCACCCTTTTATTTCGGACTGGGTTTGTATTCAGAGTCGGATTGTCCCAAAAAAAATTTTCGGTTTTCCAGGCGCTTTCCATGGCACAGTACTTTCGTACTATGGATGCCAAGTCAGCAAAGCGTGTAATTTCACGACGACTTATGGCGTTGAGGATCCCTTTGTCCGTGCAATTATTGCAGAAGAATGAAATTGCATCTTCCTCGCGGCAGTCCTTTATCCTGTTCATGACAAGGAGGAATCTGGCCCAGTAATGGTGTACTATTTTTGTGGGCTCTTGCCGAATTTGGGATAGATCGCTTATGTTTGGGTGGGTGGGTGGAATTAAATCCGGAACCTCACCCAATCTGAGACTCAGGGGCCAAGGAGTTTCCGAACTCGGAAGCTTGGGTTCTTGAATGTTGCCCAATGAATCTAGCCCGCTGCCTGACTTTAGGTTCAGGGCTTGAGTGATGTCTTCCCCTCCACGGGTATCCGGCTTGGAGGGATCGGGAATCTGGACATAACTAGTCCTTAAGATAGATGAAGGGTCGCCGCGTTGTTCCTCCACCACTGCAACGTGATGGGTGACCTGGGGAGAGTTAATCTCCCTCAGATCGGGTTTAGGCCCAATCTGATCGTAGTCTGTAGCGACTCCCAGGGTGGCGATGCGATCCAAGAGCTCGTTTGGGGAAGAGAGATCCATCGGATCTAACTGCTCGGCGAGTTCCTAGTTGACGTGAAGATTGCTTTCGATGACCCGAGAAGTCATCGTCGACGCGGTGGCCGAACAGGCGGTCATAAGAAAACCGCCTAGCCGGAGAGCTTGGCCGATAGCCAAAGCTCCTTTAGCAACAGTGCCGTCTTTAAAGACGAGATGAGGCATCCTTCCTGATGGCGACGGCACAGTGGAACTCTTAATGAAAGCACCAATGTCGGTGTCAAAATCGGCGGATCTTGGGTAGGGGGTCCCGAACTGTGCGTCTAGGCGGATGGTAACAGGAGACAAGGGACACGATGTTTTTACCCAGGTTCGGGCCCTCTCGATGGAGGTAAAACCCTACTCCTGCTTGATTAATATTGATGATATGGGTAGTACAAGAGTAGATCTACCACGAGATCAGAAAGGCTAAACCCTAGAAGCTAGCCTATGGTATGATTGTTGTTTGTCCTATGGACTAAAACCCTCCGGTTTATATAGACACCGGAGAGGGCTAGGGTTACATAGAGTCGGTTACAATGGGAGGAGATCATATCCGTATCACCAAGCTTGCCTTCCACGCCAAGGAAAGTCCCATCCGGACACAGGACGAAGTCTTCAATCTTGTATCTTCATAGTCCAGGAGTCCGGCCAAAGGTTATAGTCCGGCTATCCGGACACCCCCTAATCCAGGACTCCCTCACCCATGATCACAGGTAATGATGGTTTTCTCTGCATGCACCAGGGACTCATCAAATCGGGCAGTTGTCGAGGTAGCGTGGGGAAGCGGAGACGCCCACGTCCCATCAATCGCCATGCGTCAACCGAGGCCGCAGGTTGTTGGGGCCCGCGGTGCTCCGCACTTGCCCCTTGGCTTCTCCTCGAAGTCAAGTACGAGCGCGCCTTGGAACCGGGGGCTACTGTCAGCGTCCTGGGAACAGGGGTCCCCAGACTTGCCTGCCTGCAGCCCACGGCGTGGCTCCGCTAGCAGCCCTGTACGGCCCATCTTCATCAGCAAGCGCTCAAGACTTTTGCAAGGGGCCAAGCCTCGCGAGGCGGACGACACAAGACCTCCTCAGGGGCAGCCTCACTAGGCTGGCTCCTGAGGGGCAGAGAGATCAAGGCAAGGGGCACCTCGCGAGGTCCCTGTGACGCAAGCCATGACGACCAAGGCCAGGCGGGCGCTAGTGCGCGCAGTGTACTCGTTTCCTCTTTGGTGCTAAAGAGGCAAGCGCAAGAAAGGCTAGATGATTGTGCTAAAAGATTCAATATTTACCGCCATCCTTGTGAACTTTGCAATGAACATGGCCATTTAAAGCTCCAATGATATTTGTTTCATGATCAAATCGTGTCCAATTGTGATAACTTGATTACCCTTGAGCATCATAAAGAGCTTAGTCTTCTTTTGGGGTATGAAGAAATGAAACGTATAACTGAGGGTATTCCAAAATTTAATCTTGATAGATTTCTTGATTTTGATCTAGAAGAAATTTTTATGTATTGTGCATTGAATTGCAGTGAAAATCCTTATATTGCCAAATACATAAAGAAAAGAAAACAAATAGAAGATGAAGGGAATACTAATGAAAGGGAATAGACTTCCCAATATCCTCCTATTATTTCTTATGATGAATCAGGTAACGAGGAGGAGCTTTCTATTCAACCAATCTCATTAATAAGGAGCTCAAAAAAAGAGGGTTAAACCCACACATAATGTGAAGAAGAAAAAGAAAAGACGGAGAAGCGAAGGTGAAAAGGTATCCCTCCCAAATGATGTTGCTCCTACTACTCATTATGATGATGATAATTGCTATACTATTGGTGCTATCCATACTATTAACGATGAGAGTGATTATGCTTATGGTATGAAAAGGCCCAAGCTTGGGGATGCTATGTTTTATGAGAATGACATGTTTGAGAATGTATTTGCTGCAATTAATTTTTGTCCCAAGCTTGGGGATGCTATGTTTAATGAAGATGATATTTTTAGCCTCCCAAGTTTTGATGAGCAAATTTATTATGATGATCGCATGCCTCCTACTTATGATGATTATATTGATGAAAGTGGGTTTGGAAGAGTGTCAACTTTCGGAAGTAATGATCCCACTATTTTGGAGGATGTTGAATCTTATTGTGATAAATATGAAAGTGGATTTGGAGAGGTCATGACTTTATTTAGTGATAATTCCACTATCTTGGAAGAGGTTTCAATCGATTATGATGAGAACAAAGTTGCTACTTATGATAATTATTGTGATGATACGTATTCTATAAAAAGTAGTGATGATTATATTTATAAAACTTGTCATGATTATGATTACCCTTTCTCTGAACTTCATTCTTTCAATGTGGAAACAATTTATAGTATTCGAGTTTCTTA
Source organism: Triticum urartu (assembly GCF_056163025.1). NCBI lineage: Eukaryota > Viridiplantae > Streptophyta > Magnoliopsida > Poales > Poaceae > Triticum > Triticum urartu. The sequence continues at coordinate 27,298,287 of NC_141876.1, forward strand.
TGATACTCCCACTATTCTGAATGAGAAGAATTTTGCTTATGTGGAGAGTAATAAAATTTGTATGCTTGTAGATCATGAAAAGAATGCTTTAGGTGCTGGTTATATTGTTGAATTCATTCATGATGCTACTGAAAATTATTGTGAGGGAGGAATATATGCTTGTAGGAATTGCAATAATATTAAGTTTCCTCTCTATGTGCTTAAAGTTTTAAAGTTATGTTTGTTTTGCCTTCCTATGCTAGTTGATTGTTATTCCCATAAGTTGTTTGCTCAAAAAATCCCTAAGCATAGGAAGTGTGTTAGACTTAAATGTGCTAGTCATATTCTTCATGATGCTATCTTTATGTTTCAATTTTTATCTTTTTTGTGAGCATCACTGAAATCATCATGCCTAGCTAGGGGCGTTAAACGTTAGCACTTGTTGGGAGGCAACCCAATCTTATTTTTGTTCCTTGCTTTTTGCTCCTGTTTAGCAATAAATAATCTATCTAGCCTCTGGTTAGATGTGGTTTTATGTTTTAATTAGTGTTTTTGCCAAGTAGAACCTTTGGGAAGACTTGGGTGAAGTCTTTATGATCATGCTGTAAAAAACAGAAACTTTAGCGCTCACGAGATGTGCTGCCATTTTTTACTGGAGAGTTATTTTAGGTTGATTCTTTTTCATATGATTAATATATAAATTCCTCAGGTCCACAAATTTATTTAAGAATTTTTGGAGTTCCAGAAGTATACGTTTGATATAGATTACTACAGACTGTTCTGTTTTTGACAGATTTTGTGTTCTATGTGTTGTTTGCTTATTTTGATGAATATATGAGTAGTATCGGAAGGTATGAACCATAGAGAAGTTGTAATACAGTATATATTACACCAATATGAATTTAGAATTAGTTCACAACAGTACCTAAGTGATAATTTATTTTCTTATACTAACGGAGCTTACGAGTTTTCTGTTAAGTTTTGTGTTGTGAAGTTTTCAAGTTTTGGGTAAAGACTCGATGGACTATGGAATAAGGAGTGGAAAGAGCCTAAGCTTGGGGATGCCCAAGGCACCCCAAGGAAAAATTCAAGGACAACCAAAATTCTAAGCTTGGGGATGCCCCGGATGGCATCCCCTCTTTCGTCTTCGTTCATCGGTAACTTTACTTGGAGCTATATTTTTATTCACCACATGATATGTGTTTTGCTTGGAGCGTCATGTTATTTTATTTAGTTTTGCTTGTTATTTGAATAAAATACCAAGATCTGAAATTCTTAAATGTTATAGAGTCTTCACATAGTTACATAATTATTCGACTACTCATTGATCCTCACTTATATGTTTCGGAGTAGTTTGTCATTTCTCTAGTGCTTCACTTATATCCTTTTAGAGCACGGTGGTGGTTTTATTTTGAAGAAATAGATGAACTCTCATGCTTCACTTATATTATTTTTAGAGTCTTTAGAACAGCATGGTAATTTGCTTTGGTTATTAATTTAGTCCTAATATGATGGGCATCCAAGATGGGTATAATAAAAACTTCCATATTTGATACTTGATGATTGTATTGAGATATGAAGATGGTGATATTAGAGTCATGCTAGTTGAGTATTTGTGAATTTGAGAAATACTTGTGTTGAAGTTTGCAAGTCCCGTAGCATGCACGTATGGTAACCGTTGTGTAAAAAATTTGAAACATGAGGTGTTCTTTGATTGTCATCCTTATGAGTGGCGGTCGGGGACGAGCGATGGTCTTTTCCTAACAATATATCCCCCTAGGAGCATGCGCGCAATGCTTGGTTTTTTATGACTTGTAGATTTTTGCAATAAGTATGTGAGTTCTTTATGACTAATGTTGAGTCCATGGATTATACGCACTCTCACCCTTCCATCATTGCTAGCCTCTTTGGTACCGTGCATTGCCGTTTCTCACCTTGAGAGTTGGTGCAAACTTCACCGGTGCATCCAAACCCCGTGATATGATATACACTCTATCACACATAAACCTCCTTATATCTTCCTCAAAACAGCCACCATACCTACCTATTATGTCATTTCCATAGCCATTCCGAGATATATTGCCATGCAGCTTTCCACCGTTTCGTTTATTATGACACGCATCATCATTGTCATATTGCCTTGGATGATCATGTAGTTGACATCGTATTTGTGGCAAAGCCACCGTTCATAATTCTTTCATACATGTCACTAATGATTCATTGCCCATCCCGGTACACCGCCGGAGGCATTCATACGGAGTCATAACTTTGTTCTAGTATCGAGTTGTAATCTTTGAGTTGTAAATAAATAGAAGTGTGATGATCATCATTAATAGAGCATTGTCCTGAGAAAAACAAAAAAAAGAGAAAGGACAAAAAATGAAAGGCCAATTAAAAAAGGGCCAAATAAAAAAATAGAAATAAAAGGGACAATGCTACTATCCTTTTTCCATACTTGTGCTTCAAAGTAGCACCATGATCTTTATGATAGAGAGTCTCTTATTTTGTCACTTCCATATACTAGTGGGAATTTTTCATTATGGAACTTGGCTTGTATATTCCAACAATGGGCTTCCTCAAATGCCCTAGGTCTTCGTGAGCAAGCAAGTTGGATGCACACCCACTTAGTTTCTTTTGTTGAGCTTTCATACATTTATAGCTCTAGTGCATCCGTTGCATGGCAATCCCTACTCCTCACATTGACATCAATTGATGGGCATCTCCATAGCCCGTTGATTAGCCGCGTCAATGTGATACTTTCTCCTTTTTTGTCTTCTCCTCACAACCCCCATCATTATACTCTATTACACCCATAGTGCTATGTCCATGGCTCACGCTCATGTATTGTGTGAAAGTTGAAAAAGGTTTGAGATTACTAAAGTATGAAACAATTGCTTGTCTTGTCATCGGGGTTGTGCATGATGAGAGCATTCTTGGGTGACGAAAATGGAGCATGACCAAACTATATGATTTTGTAGGGATGAACTTTCTTTGGCCATATTATTTTGAGAAGACATGATTGCTTGTTAGTATGCTTGAAGTATTATTATTTTTATGTCAATATTAAACTTTTGTCTTGAATCTTATGTATCTGAATATTCTTGCCACTATAAAGAAGATTACATTAATAAATATGTTAGGTAGCATTCCACATCAAAAATTCTGTTTTTATCATTACCTACTCGAGGACGAGCAGGAATTAAGCTTGGGGATGCTGATACGTCTCCAACGTATCTATAATTTTTGATTGTTCCATGCTACTATATTATCCATCTAGGATGTTTTATATGCATTTATATGCTATTATATATGATTTTTGGGACTAACCTATTAACCTAGAGCCCAGTGCTAGTTTTTGTTTTTTCCTTGTTTTTGAGTATCGCAGTAAAGGAAAACCAAACGGAGTCCAATTGACCTGAAACTTCACGGAACTTATTTTTGGACCAGAAGAAGGCCATGGAGTAAAAGAGTTGGGCCAGAAGAGTCCCGGGCTGCCCACGAGGGTGGGGGGCGCGCCTCCCTACCTCGTGGACAGCCCGGAGACCCCCCCTGACTTGTTCCCGACTCCAACACCTCTTATATAACCCCCAAACTTCCAGAAAGAAACCTAGATCGGGAGTTCCACTGCCGCAAGCCTCTGTAGCCACCAAAAACCAATCGGGGCCCTATTCTGGCACACTGCCGGAGGGGGGAACCCTCACTGGTGGCCATCTTCATCATCCCGGCGCTCTCCATGACGAGGAGTAGTTCACCCTCGGGGCTGAGGGTATGTACCAGTAGCTATGTGTTTGATCTCTCTCTCTCTCTCTCTCTCGTGTTCTTGAGGTGGTACGATCTTGATGTATCGCGTGCTTTGCTATTATAGTTGGATCTTATGATGTTTCTCCCCCTCTACTCTCTTGTAATGGATTGAGTTTTCCCTTTGAAGTTATTTTATCGGATTGAGTCTTTAAGGATTTGAGAACACTTGATGTATGTCTTGCATGTGCTTATCTATGGTAACAATGGGATATCACGTGATCTACTTGATGTATGTTTTGGTGATCAACTTATGGGTTCCGTAACATTGTGAACTTATGCATAGGGGTTGGCACACGTTTTTTGTCTTGACTCTACGGTAGAAACTTTGGGGCACTCTTTGAAGTTCTTTGTGTTGGTTGAATAGATGAATCTGAGATTGTGTGATGCATATCGTATAATCATACCCACGGATACTTGAGGTGACATTGGAGTATCTAGGTGACATTAGGGTTTTGGTTGATTTGTGTCTTAAGGTGTTATTCTAGTATGAACTCTTGAATAGATCGATCAGAAAGAATAACTTTGAGGTGGTTTCGTACCCTAGCATAATCTCTTCGTTTGTTCTCCTCTATTAGTGACTTTGGAGTGACTCTTTGTTGCATGTTGACGGATTGTTATATGATCTAATTATGTTATTATTGTTGAGAGAACTTGCACTAGTGAAAGTATGAACCCTAGGCCTTGTTTCCTAGCATTGCAATACCGTTCACGCTCACTTTTATCGCTTGTTACCTTGCTGTTTTTATATTTTCAGATTACAAAAACCTATATCTACAATCCATATTGCACTTGTATCACCATCTCTTCGCCGAACTAGTGCACCTATTGAAGGAAATATGCCCTAGAGGCAATAATAAAGTTATTATTTATTTCCTTATTTCATGATAAATGTTTATTATTCATGCTAGAATTGTATTAACTGGAAACATAATACATGTGTGAATACATAGACAAACAGAGTGTCACTAGTATGCCTCTACTTGACTAGCTCGTTAATCAAAGATGGTTATGTTTCCTAACCATGAACAAAGTGTTGTTATTTGATTAACGAGGTCACATCATTAGTTGAATGATCTGATTGACATGACCCATTCCATTAGCTTAGCACCCGATCGTTTAGTATGTTGCTATTGCCTTCTTCATGACTTATACATGTTCCTATGACTATGAGATTATGCAACTCCCGTTTACCGGAGGAACACTTTGTGTGCTACCAAACGTCACAATGTAACTGGGTGATTATAAAGGAGCTCTACAGGTGTCTCCAAAGGTAGATGTTGGGTTGGCGTATTTCGAGATTAGGATTTGTCACTCCGATTGTTGGAGAGGTATCTCTGGGCCCTCTCGGTAATGCACATCACATAAGCCTTGCAAGCATTGCAGCCAATGAGTTAGTTGCGAGATGATGTATTACGGAACGAGTAAAGAGACTTGCCGGTAACGATATTGAACTAGGTATTGGATACCGACGATCGAATCTCGGGCAAGTAACATACCGATGACAAAGGGAACAACGTATGTTGTTATGCGGTCTGACCGATAAAGATCTTCGTAGAATATGTAGGAGCCAATATGGGCATCTAGGTCCCGCTATTGGTTATTGACCGGAGACGTGTCTCGGTCATGTCTACATTGTTCTCGAACCGTAGGGTCCGCACGCTTAACGTTACGATGACAGTTATTATGAATTTATGCATTTTGATGTACCGAAGTTAGTTTGGAGTCCCGGATGTGATCACGGACATGACGAGGAGTCTCGAAATGGTCGAGACATAAAGATTGATATATTGGAAGCCTATGTTTGGATATCGGAAGTGTTCCGGGTGAAATCGGTATTTTACCGGAGTACCGGGAGGTTACCGGAACCCCCCGGGAGCTGTATGGGCCTTAGTGGGACTTAGTGGAAAGGAGAAGGGCCAGCCCAATATGGGCCGCGCGCCTCCCCCCTCCCCTAGTCCTATTAGGACTAGGAGAGGTGGCCGGCCCCCTCTCTCTCTTTCCCCCTCAGCGAATCCTATTCCAACTAGGATTGGGGGGAGGAATCCTACTCCCAGAGGGAGTAGGACTCCCTTGGCGCGCCCTCCTTGGCCGTCCGCCCCCTCCCCCTTGGCTCCTTTATATACGGAGGCAAGGGGGCACCCTAGAACACACAAGTTGATCGAGATCGTTCCTTAGCCGTGTGCGGTGCCCCCTGCCACCATATCCCACCTCGATCATATTGTAGCGGTGCTTAGGCGAAGCCCTGCAACGGTAGAACATCAAGATCGTCACCACGCCGTCGTGCTGACAGAACTCCTCCCCGACGCTTTGCTGGATCAGAGCCCGGGGAGCGTCATCGATCTGTACGTGTGCTAAGAACTCGGAGGTGCCGGAGTAACGGTGCTTGGATCGGTCGGATCGGGAAGACGTATGACTACTTCCTCTACGTTGCGTCAATGCTTCCGCAGTCGGTCTGCGTGGGTACGTAGACAACACTCTCCCCTCTCGTTGCTGTGCATCACCATGATCTTGCGTGTGCTTAGGAATTTTTTTGAAATTACTACGTTCCCCAACAGTGGTATCCGAGCCTAGGTTTTATGGTTTGATGTTATATGCACGAGTAGAACACAAGTGAGTTGTGGGCGATATAAGTCATACTGCCTACCAGCATGTCATACTTTGGTTCGGCGGTATTGTTGGATGAAGCAGCCCGGACCGACATTACGCGTACGCTTACGCGAGATCGGTTTCCCCGACGTGCTTTGCACATAGGTGACTTGCGGGTGACAGTTTCTCCAACTTCAGTTGAACCGAGTGTGGCTACGCCCGGTCCTTGCGAAGGTTAAAACGGAGTCAAATTGACAAACTATCGTTGTGGTTTTGATGCGTAGGTAAGATTGGTTCTTGCTTAAGCCCGTAGCAGCCACGTAAAACTTGCAACAACAAAGTAGAGGACGTCTAACTTGTTTTTGCAGGGCATGTTGTGATGTGATATGGTCAAGACATGATGCTAAATTGTATGAGATGATCATGTTTTGTAACCGAGTTATCGGCAACCGGCAGGAGCCATATGGTTGTTGCTTTATTGTATGCAATGCAATCGCGCTGTAATGCTTTACTTTATCACTAAGCGGTAGCGATAGTCGTGGAAGCATAAGATTGGCGAGACGACAACGATGCTACGATGGAGATCAAGGTGTCGCGCCGGTGACGATGGTGATCATGACGGTGCTTCGGAGATGGAGATCACAAGCACAACATGATGATGGCCATATCATATCACTTATATTGATTGCATGTGATGTTTATCTTTTTATGCATCTTATCTTGCTTTGATTGACGGTAGCATTATAAGATGATCTCTCACTAAATTATCAAGAAGTGTTCTCCCTGAGTATGCATCGTTGCCAAAGTTCGTCGTGCCCAGACACCACGTGATGATCGGGTGTGATAAGCTCTACGTCCATCTACAACGGGTGCAAGCCAGTTCTGCACACGCAGAATACTCAAATTAAACTTGACGAGCCTAGCATATGCAGATATGGCCTCGGAACACGGAGACCGAAAGGTCGAGCGTGAATCATATAGTAGATATGATCAACATAACGATGTTCACCATTGAAAACTACTGCATCTCACGTGATGATCGGTTATGGTTTAGTTGATTTGGATCACGTGATCACTTAGAGGATTAGAGGGATGTCTATCTAAGTGGGATTTCTTAAGTAATTTGATTAATTGAACTTAAATTTATCATGAACTTAGTCCTGGTAGTATTTTGCAAATTATGTTGTAGATCAATAGCTCGCGTTGTTGCTTCCCTGTGTTTATTTTGATATGTTCCTAGAGAAAATTGTTTTGAAAGATGTTAGTAGCAATGATGCGGATTGGATCCATGATCTGAGGTTTATCCTCATTGCTGCACAGAAGAATTATGTCCTTGATGCACCGCTAGGTGACGGACCTATTGCAGGAGCAGATGCAGATGTTATGAATGTTTGGATAGCTCAATATGATGACTACTTGATAGTTTAGTGCACCATGCTTAATGGCTTGGAATCGGGACTTCAAAGACGTTTTTGAACGTCATGGAACATATGAGATGTTCCAGGAGTTGAAGTTAATATTTCAAGCAAATACCCGAGTTGAGAGATATGAAGTCTCCAACAAGTTCTATAGCTAAAAGATGGAGGAGAATCGCTCAACTAGTGAGCATGTGCCCAGATTGTCTGAGTACTACAATCGCTTGAATCAAGTGGGAGTTAATCTTCCAGATAAGATAGTGATTGACAGAATTCTCTAGTCACCATCACCAAGTTAGTAGAACTTCGTGATGAACTATAATATGCAAGGGATAACGGAAACAACTCCCAAGCTCTTCGTGATGCTGAAATCAACGAAGGTAGAAATCAAGAAAAACAGCAAGTGTTGATGGTTGACAAGACCACTAGTTTCAAGAAAAGGGCAAAGGGAAGAAGGGGAACTTCAAGAAGAACGACAAGCAAGTTGTTGCTCAAGTGAAGAAGTCCAAGTTTGATCCTAAGCCTGAGACTAAGTGCTTTTACTGCAAGCAGACTGGTCACTTGAAGCGGAACTGCCCCAAGTATTTGGCGGATAAGAAGGATGGCAAGGTGAACAAAGCTATATGTGATATACATGTTATTGATGTGTACCTTACTAGAGCTCGCAGTAGCACCTGGGTATTTGATACTGGTTCTGTTGCTAATATTTGCAACTCGGAACGGGGACTACGGATTAAGCGAACACTAGCGAAGGACGAGGTGACGATGCGCGTGGGAAACGGTTCCAAAGTCGATGTGATCGCGGTCGGCACGCTACCTCTACATCTACCTTCGGGATTAATATTAGACCTAAATAATTGTTATTTGGTGCCAGCGTTGAGCATGAACATTATATCTGGATCTTGTTTGATGCGAGACGGTTATTCATTTAAATCAGAGAATAATGGTTGTTCTATTTATATGAGTAATATCTTTTATGGTCATGCACCTTTGAAGAGTGGTCTATTTTTGATGAATCTCGATAGTAGTAACACACATATTCATAATGTTGAAGCCAAAAGATGCAGAGTTGATAATGATAGTGCAACTTATTTGTGGCACTGCCGTTTAGGTCATATCGGTATAAAGCGCATGAAGAAACTCCATACTGATGGACTTTTGGAACCACTTGATTATGAATCACTTGGTACTTGCGAACCGTGCCTCATGGGCAAGATGACTAAAACACCGTTCTCCGGTACTATGGAGAGAGCAACAGATTTGTTGGAAATCATACATACCGATGTATGTGGTCCAATGAATATTGAGTCTCGTGGCGGATATCATTATTTTCTCACCTTCACAGATGACTTAAGCAGATATGGGTATATCTACTTAATGAAACATAAGTCTGAAACATTTGAAAAGTTCAAAGAATTTCAGAGTGAAGTTGAAAATCATCGTAACAAGAAAATAAAGTTTCTACGATCTGATCGTGGAGGAGAATATTTGAGTTACGAGTTTGGTGTACATTTGAAAAATTGTGGAATAGTTTCGCAACTCACGCCACCCAGAACACCACAGCGTAATGGTGTGTCCGAACGTCGTAATCGTACTTTACTAGATATGGTGCGATCTATGATGTCTCTTACTGATTCACCGCTATCGTTTTGAGGTTATGCTTTAGAGACGGCTGCATTCACGTTAAATAGGGCACCATCAAAATCCGTTGAGACGACGCCTTATGAACTATGGTTTGGCAAGAAACCAAAGTTGTCGTTTCTTAAAGTTTCGGGTTGTGATGCTTATATGAAAAAGTTTCATCCTAATAAGCTCAAACCCAAATCAGAGAAATATGTCTTCATAGGATATCCAAAGGAGACTGTTGGGTACACCTTCTATCACAAATCCGAAGGCAAGACTTTTGTTGCTAAATTCGGAGTTTTTCTAGAGAAGGAGTTTCTCTCGAAAGAAGTGAGTGGGAGGAAAGTAGAACTTGACGAGGTAACTGTACCTGCTCCCTTATTGGAAAGTAGTACATCGCAGAAAACTGTTTCTGCGACACCTATACCAATTAGTGAGGAAGCTAAAGATGATGATCATGAAACTTCAGGACAAGATACTACTGAACCTCGTAGATCAACCAGAGCAAGATCTGCACTAGAGTGGTACGGTAATCCTGTTCTGGAAATCATGCTGCTAGATCATGATGAACCTACGAACTATGAAGAAGCGATGGTGAGCCCAGATTCCGCAAAGTGGCTTGAAGCCATGAAATCTGAGATGGGATCCATGTATGAGAACAAAGTATGGACTTTGGTTGACTTGCCCGATGATCGGCAAGCAATTGAGAATAAATGGATCTTCAAGAAGAAGACTCACGCTGATGGTAATGTTACTGTCTACAAAGCTCGACTTGTCGCAAAAGGTTTTCGACAAGTTCAAGGGGTTGACTACGATGAGACCTTCTCACCCGTAGCGATGCTTAAGTCTGTCCGAATCATGTTAGCAATTCCCGCATTTTATGATTATGAAATTTGGCAGATGGATGTCAAAACTGCATTCCTTAATGGATTTATTAAAGAAGAGTTATATATGATGCAACTAGAAGGTTTTGTCAATCCGAAAGGTGCTAACAAAATGTGCAAGATCCAGCGATCCATCTGTGGACTGGTGCAAGCATCTCGGAGTTGGAATATACGCTTTGATGAGTTGATCAAAGCATATAGTTTTATACAGACTTGCGGTGAAGCCTGTATTTACAAGAAAGTGAGTGGGAGCACTACAGCATATCTGATAAGTATATGTGAATGACATATTGTTGATCGGAAATAATGTAGAATTATACTGTAAAGCATAAAAGGAGTGTTTGAAAGGAGTTTTCCAAAGAAAGACTTCGGTGAAGCTGCTTACATATTGAGCTCCAAGATCTATAGAAATAGATCAAGACGCTTGATAAGTTTTTTCAATGAGTACATACCTTGACAAGATTTTGAAGTAGTTCAAAATGGAGCAGTCAAAGAAAGAGTTCTTGCCTGTATTACAAGGTGTGAAGTTGAGTAAGACTCAAAGCCCGACCACGGTAGAAGATAGAAAGAGAATGAAAGTCATTCCCTATGCCTTGGCCATAGGTTCTATAAAGTATGTCATGCTGTATACCAGATCTATTGTATACCCTGCACTGATTTGGCAAGGGAGTACAATAGTGATCTAGGAGTAGATCACTGGACAGCGGTCAGAATTATCCTTAGTGAAATAAGGATATGTTTCTCGATTATGGACGTGACAAAAAGGTTCGTCGTAAAGGGTTACGTCGATGCAAGTTTTTGACACTGATCCAGATGATTCTAAGTCTCAATCTGGATACATATTGAAAGTGGGAGCAATTAGCTAGAGTAGCTCCATGCAGAGCATTATAGACACAGAATTTTCCAAAATACATACAGATCTGAATTTGGCAGGCCCGTTGACTAAATTTCTCTCACAAGCAAAACATGATCACTCTTTGGGTGTTAATCACATAGCGATGTGAACTAGATTATTGAATCTAGTAAACCCTTTGGGTGTTAGTCACATGGAGATGTGAACCAATCACATAAAGATGTGAACTATTGGTGTTAATCACATAGCGATGTGAACTATATTATTGACTCTGGTGCAAGTGGGAGACTGAAGGAAATATGCCCTAGAGGCAATAATAAAGTTATTATTTATTTCCTTATTTCATGATAAATGTTTATTATTCATGCTAGAATTGTATTAACCGGAAACATAATACATGTGTGAATACATAGACAAACAGAGTGTCACTAGTATGCCTCTACTTGACTAGCTCGTTAATCAAAGATGGTTATGTTTCCTAACCATGAACAAAGTGTTGTTATTTGATTAACAAGGTCACATCATTAGTTGAATGATCTGATTGACATGACCCATTCCATTAGCTTAGCACCCGATCGTTTAGTATGTTGCTATTGCTTTCTTCATGACTTATACATGTTCCTATGACTATGAGATTATGCAACTCCCGTTTACCAGAGGAACACTTTGTGTGCTACCAAACGTCACAACGTAATTGGGTGATTATAAAGGAGCTCTACAGGTGTCTCCAAAGGTAGATGTTGGGTTGGCGTATTTCGAGATTAGGATTTGTCACTCCGATTGTCGGAGAGGTATCTCTGGGCCCTCTCGGTAATGCACATCACATAAGCCTTGCAAGCATTGCAGCCAATGAGTTAGTTGCGAGATGATGTATTATAGAACGAGTAAAGAGACTTGCCGGTAACGAGATTGAACTAGGTATTGGATACTGACGATCGAATCTCGGGCAAGTAACATACCGATGACAAAGGGAACAACGTATGTTGTTATGCGGTCTGACCGATAAAGATCTTCTTAGAATATGTAGGAGCCAATATGGGCATCCAGGTCCCGCTATTGGTTATTTACCGGAGACGTGTCTCGGTCATGTCTACATTGTTCTCGAACCATAGGGTCCGCACGCTTAACGTTACGATGACAGTTATTATGAGTTTATGCATTTTGATGTACCAAAGTTAGATTGGAGTCCCGGATGTGATCACGGACATGACGAGGAGTCTCGAAATGGTCGAGACATAAAGATTGATATATTGGAAGCCTATGTTTGGATATCGGAAGTGTTCCGGGTGAAATCGGTATTTTACCGGAGTACCGGGAGGTTACCGGAGTATGGGCCTTAGTGGGATTTAGTGGAAAGGAGAAGGGCCAGCCCAAGATGGGCCGCGCACCTCCCCCCTCCCCTAGTCCTATTAGGACTAGGAGAGGTGGCCGGCCCCCCTCTCTCATTTTCCCCCTCAGCGAATCCTATTCCAACTAGGATTGGGGGGAGGAATCCTACTCCCAGAGGGAGTAGGACTCCCTTGGCGCGCCCTCCTTGGCCGGCCACCCCCTCCCCCTTGGATCCTTTATATATGGAGGCAAGGGGGAACCCTAGAACACACAAGTTGATCATTGAGATCGTTCCTTAGCCGTGTGCAGTGCCCCCTGCCACCATATTCCACCTCGATCATATTGTAGCGGTGCTTAGGCGAAGCCCTGCAACGGTAGAACATCAAGATCGTCACCACGCCGTCGTGCTGACAGAACTCCTCCCCGACGCTTTGCTGGATCGGAGCCCGGGGAGCGTCATCGAGCTGTACGTGTGCTAAGAACTCGGAGGTGCCGGAGTAACGGTGCTTGGATCGGTCGGATCGGGAAGACGTACGACTACTTCCTCTATGTTGCGTCAACGCTTCCGCAGTCGGTCTGCGTGGGTACGTAGACAACACTCTCCCCTCTCGTTGCTGTGCATCACCATGATCTTGCGTGTGCGTAGGAAATTTTTTGAAATTACTACGTTCCCCAACACTTATACAATTTACCATTGTATTGGGTGTGTTGGGGACACAAGAGACTCTTTTTTATTTGGTTGCAGGGTTGCTTGAGAGAGACCATCTTTATCCTACGCCTCCCATGGATTGATAAACCTTAGGTCATCCACTTGAGGGAAATTTGCTACTGTCCTACAAACCTCTGCACTTGGAGGCCCAACAACGTCTACAAGAAGAAGGTTGTGTAGTAGACATCACTATCAATATTGTTGAGTTTGTTTCACTTTTATTTTGAGTCACTAACATTTCAGAAATTTTCAGAGGAAGAAAATGTATAAGAGATTGTTGAGAGGCTCTTCGAGCCGAAGCTCGAAGGATAAACAGAATGAGGAAAATAAAAAGCTGAAATACAATCTTCCTCGCACTGCGGAGGTTCGGCCGTGCGAATGGCCTTATGATGTGTTCTTGAGAGCCGCCAGAATTTATGATGATTTTTATCACTTGGCTGAGAATGCAGGCCTCACCGACTTCCTCCACGACCAGCACGAACAGTATCTCCTGCTCACTAATATTTTCGTGCAAAATTTTTATTTCCATGCTAAGAAATCACCACCTTCAGTGGAGTTTCACTTATATGATGAGGTTAAGGAGATGTTACTTCATGATTTTTGTCGGGTCTGTAAGATACCCTTTGTGGGCAGCATTGAGGAACCACACCGTAGTGATGTGGATGAATTTATTGATAGAATTGCTGTAGGGGAAACGAGGAAAGTTTCAGATGCAACAATTACTACTATACATTTTCCTGTTCTACGTTACTTTGCAATATTTGCTAGTAGATGCTTAATTGGTCGCGGGAACAGTGGATAGTGCTCCTGATCTTGTCAATTTTGCGCCATGCTTTGTTTCGTGATACAACTTTCAGCTTAGGCACCATTATTGCTAAACGATTAAGTCTGAACCGTACAAAGGGCCCCATCTTCGGACGCATCTTTGCTTCACGCCTTGCTGAACACTTTGAGATACTTATTAGGCATTATGAGAAAGAGGAAAAGTTGTTGCCCCTGTTTTTCTAGATTATAACAGTATGGTAGCACATGAGTTTATTGTTAAGAAGAAGAAGAAGATCCTTAAGTACAATTTGATATTTGGTAAAACTCATTGTGAGATTATTACCTTGCCTGCACCCTCTTTGTTTAACATACTTCCAGGCACGTACCTCATATTGCCAGAGGCTATTTATGCATACTAGAGGCTGACACAAATCCCAGAGCCTGAGCCTGAGCCACCACTTGACCCTTACTGACAGTCTGTTTATCAGTGGGATCTGGAGGAGATTTCCAACCAGTGGCACCCAGAGGACACTCCTCCGTACACTGAAGAGAGTAGCTTTGATCCGTGGGCATAGACCAACTTAGGCCAAAAGCCTAAGCTTGGGGGAGTACGTATTTCTCACCGACATTACATTCATGTTCACACACTCATGCCAGCTGTCGGTGCTCATACTTTTTCATTGTCCTATCCATGCTAGTTTATTTTCTTTTCTAAGTCGTTTTCTTGTGTGTTTGAAAAACCTTAATAAAAATCAAAAAATATTAGTTGTAGCTTTTAGCTAGTTTACTTTCCATGCCTGTAGTACTAGTAATTAAAAAGAAAACCCAAAAATATTTCTTGTTCTTCTTTTGCTTGTTGGGAGCTTTCCCGTGTAAATAGTTTTATTTCTTTTCTTTTCTTTGGGGGTCGAGAGGAGAAGACCATGATGAAAATTTTGAGTGGCTCTCATATGTGTTATTGTTGACTTAAGCAAGAGCCCATATTACCTTGTCTTCTCCCTTGTATTAAATGCTTGCAGATTCCAGCTTAGTCCAATGCACGTGCACTATTATTATTATCCACACCGTTCGGTCGTGCGAGTGAAAGGCAATAATGATGATATATGATGGACTGATTGAGATGAGAGAAGCTGGTATGAACTCGACCTATCTTGTTTTTGTAAATATGATTAGTTCATCGTTCCTGATTCAGCCTATTATGAATGAAACATGTTTGCAATGACAATTAGAGATTATAGTTGCTCATGCCATGCTTAATTAGCTACGAGTTTATAATGGTTTATCTTGCGTGCCAACATGCTATTAAAATGGTTGTGATGTGGTATGATAGGGTGGTATCCTCCTTTGAACGATTCGATTGGCTTGACTTGGCACATGTTCACGCATGTAGTTGAAACAAATCAACATAGCCTCCACAATATTTATGTTCATGGTGATTTGTATCCTACTCATGCTTGCACTCATTGTTGATTAATCTTAATGCATGTTCATGACTGTTGTCGCTCTCTAGTTGGTTGCTTCCCAGTCTCTTTCTAGCTTCCACTTGTACTAAGCGGGAATACTGCTTGTGCATCCACTTCCATAAACCCTAAAGTTATTCCATATGAGTCCACCGTACCTTCCTATATGCGGTATTTACCAGCCGTTCCAAGTAAATTTGTATGTGCCAAACTCTAAACCTTCAAATTAAATTCTGTTTTGTATGCTCGAATAGCTCATGTATCAACTAGGGCTGTCTATATCTTCCATGCTAGGTGGGTTATTCTCACGAGGAGTGGACTCCGCTCCTCATTCACGAGAAAATGGCTGGTAACCGGGACCCCCAGTCCCATGCTCAAATCAAAATAATTGCAAACAAAACTCCCCCAGGATTGTTGTTAGTTGGAGGCATTCGTTGTTTCGGACAAGCCATAGATTGATGTTTGTTGGTGGTGCGGGAGTATAAACTTTACCATTCTGTTTGGGAACCGCCTATAATGTGTGTAGCATGGAAGATATCGAGATCTCTTGGTTGTTATGTTGACAATGAAAGTATGCCACTCAAAATATTATTAATCTTTGTTTCAAAACTCGAGCTCTGGCACCTCTGCAAATCCCTAGTTCCCTCTGCGAAGGGCCTATCTATTTAGTTTTATGTTGAATCATCATCCTCTTATTAAAAAGCACCAGTTGGAGAGCACCGCTGTCATTCGCATGCATTGCTATTAATTTACATTGAGTATGACTTTGACTGTCTTTTACCATGAATTATAATGTCTAGTCAGTCCTTGATCTTCAGGGGTGCTCTGCATTTATGTTTTGCGGTCTCAGAAAGGGCTAGCGAGATACCATCTTGTTATATCATGTTATGATTGTTTTGAGAAAGTGTTGTCATCCGAGATTTATTATTGTTTCTCGCTAGTTGATTATGCCATTGATATGAGTAAATATGAGACTTAAATGTTATTGTGAATATGGTTAGTTCATAATCTTTTCTGGAAACTCGAATGCTGGCTTTACATATTTGCAACAATAAGATCAAACAAAGTTTGTAAAAGTTTTTCTTTATCACTTTCAGTTTGTCAACTGAATTGCTTGAGGACAAGCAAAGGTTTAAGCTTGGGGGAGTTGATACGTCTCCAACGTATCTAATTTTCCAAACACTTTTGCCCTTGTTTTGGACTCTAACTTGCATGATTTGAATGGAACTAACCCGGACTGACGTTGTTTTCAGCAGAACTGCCATGGTGTTATTTCTGTGCAGAAATAAAAGTTCTCGGAATGACCTGAAACTTCATGGAGAATATTTTTGGAATTAATAGAAAATAATGGCGAAAGAATCAGCACTAGGGGGGCCACACCCTGTCCACGAGGGTGCAGGGCACGCCCACCTGCCTCATGGCCCCCTGAGACTCCACCGACCTCAACTCCAACTCCATATATTCATGTTCGGGGAGAAAAAATCAGAGAGAAGGATTCATCGCGTTTTATGATATGGAGCTGCCGCCAAGCCCTAATCTCTCTCGGGAGGGCTGATCTGGAGTCTGTTCGAGGCTTTGGAGAGGGGAATCCGTCGCCATCGTCATCATCAACCATCCTCCATCACCAAGTTCATGATGCTCACCGCCGTGCGTGAGTAATTCCATCGTAGGCTTGCTAGACGGTGATGGGTTGGATGAGATTTATCATGTAATCAAGTTAGTTTTGTTAGGGTTTGATCCCTAGTATCCATTATGTTCTAAGATTGATGTTGATATGACTTTGCTATGCTTAATGCTTGTCACTAGGGCCCAAGTGCCATGATTTCAGATCTGAACCTATTATTTTTTCATGAATATATGTGAGTTCTTGATCCTATCTTGCAAGTCAATAATCACCTACTATGTGTTATGATCCGGCAACCCCGAAGTGACAATAATCGGGACCACTCCCGGTGATGACCGTAGTTTGAGGAGTTCATGTATTCACTAAGTGTTAATGCTTTGGTCTGGTACTCTATTAAAAGGAGGCCTTAATATCCCTTAGTTTCCAATAGGACCCCGCTGCCACGGGAGGGTAGGACAAAAGATGTCATGCAAGTTCTTTTCCATAAGCACGTATGACTATATTTGGAATACATGCCTACATTACATTGACGAACTGGAGCTAGTTCTGTGTCACCCTATGTTATAACTGTTGCATGAGGAATCGCATCCGACATAATTATCCATCACTGATCCCTTTCCTATGAGCTTTTCATGTATTGATCCTTGTTTAGTTATTTTTCCGTTGCCACTGTTACAATTATTACAAAACTGCTACTGTTACTTTTGCCACCGTTACCGTTACTTCCATACTACTTTTCTACTAAATACTTTGCTGCAGATATTAAGTCTTTCAGGTGTGGTTGAATTGACAACTCAACTACTATACTTGAGAATATTCTTTGGCTCCCCTTGTGTCGAATCAATAAATTTGGGTTGAATACTCTACCCTCGAAAACTGTTGCGATCCCCTATACTTGTGGGTTATCATTTCATACTTTTGATGTTCTCAAACTTTTTCCACTTTCACGGAATACATGAGCGTGAGTCATGGACATAGCACTATAGGTGGAATAGAAGGTGGTTGTGGAGAAGAAAAAAAGAGGGAGATAGTCTCACATCAACTAGGCGTGTCAACGGGCTATGGAGATGCCCATCAATAGATATCAATGTGAGTGAGTAGGGATTGCCATGCAACGGATGCACTAGAGCTATAAGTTTATGAAAGCTCAAAAAGAAACTAAATGGGTGTGCATCCAACTTGCTTGCTCACGAAGACCTAGGGAAATTTGAGGAAGCCCATCATTGGAATATACAAGCCAAAGTTCTATAATGAAAATTTTCCACTAGTATATGAAAGTGACAATATAGGAGACTCTCTATCATGAAGATCATGGTGCTACTTTGAAGTACAAGTGTGGTAAAAAGATAGTAACATTGCCCCTTCTCTCTTTTCTCTCATTTTTTATTTGGGCCTTCTCTCATTTTTTGGCGTCTTTATTTTTGGAGTCTCATCCCGACTTGTGGGGGAATCATAGTCTCCATCATCCTTTCCTCACATGGGTCAATGCTCTAATAATGAAGATCATTACACTTTTATTTACTTACAACTCAAGAATTACAACTCGATACTTAGAACAAAATATGACTCTATATGAATGCCTCCGGCGGTGTACCGGGATGTGCAATGACTCAAGAGTGACATGTATGAAAGAATTATGAACGGTGGCTTTGCCACAAATACGATGTCAAGTACATGATCATGCAAAGAAATATGAGAATTATGGAATGTGGAAAGTTGCATGGCAATATATCTCGGAATGGTTATGATAATGCCATAAAAGGTAGGTATGATGGCTGTTTTGAGGAAGGTATATGGTGGGTTGATGGTACCGGTGAAATTTGCGCGGTACTAGAGAGGCTAGCAATGGTGGAAGGGTGAGAGTGCGTATAATCCATGGACTCAACATTAGTCATAAAGAATTCACATACTTATTGCAAAAATCTATTAGTCATCGAAACAAAGTACTACGCGCATGCTCCTAGGGGGATAGATTGGTAGGAAAAGACGACCATCGCTCGTCCCCCACCTCTACTCATAAGGAAGACAATAAATAAATAAATCATGCTCCGACTTCATCACATAACGGTTCACCATACATGCATGCTACGGGACTCAGAAACCTTAACACAAGTATTTATCAAATTCACAATTACTCACTAGCATGACTCTAATATCACCATCTTCATATCTCAAAACTTCTCATAGTATTCAATGCGCTTTATATGAAAGTTTTTATTATATCCCTCTTGGATGCCTATCATATTAGGACTAAATTTATAACCAAAGCAAATTAACATGCTGTTTAAAGACTCTCAAAATAATATAAGTGAAGCATGAGAGTTCATCAATTTCTATAAAATAAAACCACTGTCATGCTCTAAAAAGATATAAGTCAAGCACTAGAGTAAAATTTCCTAGCTCAAAAGATATAAGTGAAGCACATAGAGTATTCTAATAAATCTCGATTCATGTGTGTCCCTCTCAAAAGGTGTGTACAGAAAGGATGATTGTGGCAAACTAAAAAGCAACGACTCAAATCATACAAGACGCTCCAAGCAAAACAGATATCATGTGGTGAATAAAAATATAGCTCAAGTAAAGTTACCGATAGACGAAGACGAAATAGGGGATGCCTTCCGGGGCATCCCCAAGCTTAGGCTCTTTCCACTCCTTATTCAATAGTCCATCAAATCCTTACCCAAAACTTTAAAACTTCACAACACAAAACTCAATAGAAAATCTCATAAGCTCCGTTAGTATAAGAAAATAAATCACCACTTTTGGTACTGTTGTGAAATCATTATTTATTTATATTGGTGTAATATCTATTGTATTCCAACTTATCCATGGTTCATACCCCCCGATACTACCCATAGAATCATCAAAATAAGCAAACAACACGTAGAAAACAGAATCTGGCAAAAACAGAATAGTCTGTAGTAATCTGGATAGTACGAATACTTCTGTAACTCCAAAAATCCTGAAAAATTAGGACAACAGAGGAAATTTGTATATAAATCTTGTGTAAAAAATTCAGAATTTTATCGTGCTTCTGTGGTTTTTTCAAAATTCTGGGACTGGGCACAAAAGTTTCTGTTTTTCAGCAAGATCAAATCAACTATCATCGTAAGCTATCCCAAAGGTCTTACTTGGCACAAACACTAATTAAAACATAAAACCACATATAACCATAGGATAGATGAATTATTTATTGCAAAACAGAACCTAAAAAGCAAAAACAAAAATAAAATTGGGTTGCCTCCCAACAAGCGCTATTGTTTAACACCCTTAGCTAGGCATAAAACACGAATAGATTTAGGTATTGTCATCTTTGGCATGCAATCCATAAGTGGCTCTCATAATAGATTCATAAGGCAATTTAATTTTCTTTCTTTGAAAGTGTTCCATGCCCTTCCTTAATGGAAATTGAAATCTAATGTTTCTTTCTTTCATATCAATAATTGCACCAATCGTTCTAAGGAAAGGTCTACCAAGAATAACAGGACATGTAGGATTGCAATCTATATCAAGAAAAATGAAATCTGCGGGCACATAATTCCTATTTGCAACAATAATAACATCATTAATCCTTCCCGTAGGTTCCTTAATAGTGGAATCCGCAAGATGCAAATTTAAAGAACAGTCATAAAATTCGCGGAAACATAGCACATCACATAAAGTTTTTGGAATCGTGGAAACACTAGCACCCAAATCACATAAAGCATCGCACTCATAATATTTAATTTTAATCTTAATAGTAGGTTCCCACTCATCATAAAGTTTTCTAGGGATAGAAACTTCCAATTCAAGCTTTTCTTCAAAAGATTGCATCATAGCATCAACGATATGTTTAGTAAAAGCTTTGTTTTGATTATAATCATGAGGAGAATTCAACATGGATTGCAACAAGGAAATACAATCTATTAAAAAACAATTATCATAATTAAATTCCTTGAAATCCGAAAGAGTGGGTTCATTGCTACTTAAAGTTTTGACCTCTCCAATCCCACTTTTATCAATTTTTGCATCAAGATCTAAAAACTCCGAATCATTGGGACGCCTTTTAACTAAAGTTGACTCATCTCCATTGCCATCTTTATCAAGATTTATATTGGAAAACAAATATTCAATAGGAGTCACATCAATCACTTTAAGATCTTCATCATTATTTTCACGGAAACTAGAAGAACACGTTTTTACAAACAAATCTTTTTAGCACGCATCTTAGCGGTTCTTTCTTTGCACTTATCAATGGAAATTCTCACAGCTTTGAGAGACTCATTGATATCATGCTTGGGTGGAATAGATCTAAGTTTCAAAGAATCAACATCAAGAGAAATTTTATCCACGTTCCTAGACAAATCATCAATCTTAAGCAATTTTTCTACAATCAAAGCATTGAAATTTTTTTGCGAACTCATAAATTATTTAACACTATTCTCAAAATCAGAGGGCATCTTATTATAATTTCCATAAGAATTGTTGTAGGAATTACCATAATTATTAGAGGAATTACTAGGAAACGGCCTAGGATTAAAATTACCTCTATACGTGTTATTACCAAAATTGTTCCTACCAACAAAATTCACATCCATAGATTCAAGAATTTTTGTAGGAATTACCATAATTATTAGAGGAATTACTAGGAAACGACCTAGGATTTAAATTACCTCTATACGTGTTATTACCAAAATTGTTCCTACCAACAAAATTCACATCCATAGATTTATTATTATTCTCAATAAAGGTATACAAAGGCATATCACTAGGATCAATAGAAGCACTCTTGCTAGCAAATAATTTCATAAGTTCATCCATCTTTCCACTCAAAACATTAATCTCTTCAATCGCATGCACTTTTTTACTAGTGGAAGATCTTTCGGTGTGCCATTGAGAATAATTAACCATAATATTATCTAGGATTTTAGTAGCTTCCCCTAAAGTAATGTCCATAAAAGTACCTCCCGTAGCCGAATCTAAAAGATTTCTAAAAGCAAAATTCAATCCGGCATAAAATTTTTGTATAATCATCCACAAATTCAAACCGTGAGTATGGCAATTTCGTATCATCAATTTCATCCTCTCCCAAGATTGTGCAACATGTTCATGATCAAGTTGCTTAAAATTCATAATATCGTTCCTAAGGGAGATGATCTTAGCGGGAGGAAAATACTTGGAAACAAAAGCAACTTTACACTTATTCCATGAATCAATACTATTTTTAGGCAAAGATGAAAACCAAGTTTTAGCACGATCTCGAAGCGAGAACGGAAATAGCTTCAATTTAACAAGATCGTTATCCACATCTTTTTTTCTTTTGCATATCACACAAATCAACGGAATTGTTTAGATGGGAAGCGGCATCTTCACTAGGAAGGCCAAAAAATTGATCTTTCATAACAAGATTCAGCAAAGCGGCATTAATTCACATGATTCCGCATTAGTAGTGGGAGCAATCGGAGTGCTAATAAAATCATTATTATTGGTGTTGGAAAAGTCACACAATTTGGTATTCTCTTAAGCCATCGTGACAAAGCAAGCAATCCAACACACGATGAAAGTGCAACTATCCCTAGGTGGTTTTGGTAATTCATAACAACATATAGCTCATTGAGCTAATGCTATTCCAAGATGATTATTTCAGGAAAGCTCAATGATTGGCATGGCATGGATGGTGAAAGTGGAACCCTCAAAATGCTAAGGAAAAAGGATTGGCTCAAGCTCAAAAGCTCAAGACTCTTCATTTTATATTTTAGTGATCCAAGATCACATTGAGTCTTTAGGAAAAGCCAATACTATCAAGGAGGGATGAGGTGTTGCTTAATGAGCCTCTTGCTTCATGTGCTTACTGATATGCTCCAAAACCCTCAACTACTTTCCCATATCCACATTTGACCTAAACCCTAAGCCAAACTCGGCCCTACCGATTCTTTCAACCCGGCGTCACCGAGTTTCACTTGTCACAGCCATTGCCAAACCCTAGCAAATCAGTTCTACCGATAGGGATCTCGGTCTCACCGAGATGGGATTGCAAACTCTCTGTTTTCCTTTCGTAACTTTTCGGTCTCACCGAAAGAGCGGATCGGTCCCACCGAGATTGCAATGTAAATTCAGTGTTTCCTTTTTGTAACTTTTCGGTCTCACCGAAAGAGCAAATCAGTCCCACCGAGTTTGCCTGACCAACTCTCTGGTTAGCTAATTACCAAAATCGGTCTCACCGAGTTTGTGTAATCGGTCTCACCGAGATTACGTTATTCCCTAACCCTAACAAAATCGGTCCTACCGAGTTGCATGTCAGTCCCACCGAAAATCTCTAACGGTCACTAGGTTTACTATTTCGGTCTGACCTTTGTTGATTTGGTCCCACCGAGATTGGTAAATTGTGTGTAACGGTTGGATTTTGTGTGGAGGCTATATATACCCCTCCACCTCCTCTTCATTCGAAGAAAGAGCCATCAGAACACATCTACACTTCGAACTCATATGTTCTGAGAAAGAACCACCTACTCATGTGTTGAGACCAAGATATTCCATTCCTACCATATGAATCTTGATCTCTAGCCTTCCCCAAGTTGCTTTCCACTCAAATCCTCTTTCCACCATATCCAAATCCTGTGAGAGAGAGTTGAGTGTTGGGGAGACTATCATTTGAAGCACAAGAGCAAGGAGTTCATCATCAACACACCATTTGTTACTTCTTGGAGAGTGGTGTCTCCTAGATTGGCTAGGTGTCACTTGGGAGCCTCCGACAAGATTGTGGAGTTGAACCAAGGAGTTTGTAAGGGCAAGGAGATCGCCTACTTCGTGAAGATCTACTGCTAGTGAGGCAAGTCCTTCATGGGCGATGGCCATGGTGGGATAGACAAGGTTGCTTCTTCGTGGACCCTTCGCGGGTGGAGCCCTCCGTGGACTCGCGCAACCGTTACCCTTCGTGGGTTGAAGTCTCCATCAACATGGATGTAGTATAGCACCACCTATCCGAACCACAGGAAAAACATCCGTGTCTCCAATTGCGTTTGAATTCTCCAAACCCTTCCCTTTACATCCTTGCAAGTTGCATGCTTTACTTTCCGCTGCCAATATACTCTTTGCATGCTTGCTTGAATTGTGTGATGATTGCTTGACTTGTCCTAAAATAGCTAAAATCTGCCAAGAACTAAAATTGGGAAAAGGTTAAGTTTTTATTTGGTCAAGTAGTCTAATCACCCCCCCTCTAGACATACTTTCGATCCTACAAGTGGTATCAGAGCTTTGGTCTCCATTTGCTTTGATTTCCATAGCTTTTGGTGGTCATAGCCTTGATTTCACAACGTAGGAGAGTATGGCGTCTAGCGAGGGAAATTATCACCGTAGAGGTCCTTACTTTGATGGTACTAATTTTGCTAGTTGGAAGCATAAAATGAAAATGCATATTCTTGGACATAATCCCACCGTTTGGGCTATTGTGTGTGTTGGTTTGCAAGGTGACTTCTTTGATGGGAGAGAACCAAACTGTGAAGCTACCGCGGATGAGTTGAAGATGTTGCAATACAATGCTCAAGCTTGTGATATTCTCTTCAACGGATTGTGCCCCGAAGAATTCAACAAAATCAGCCGTCTTGAGAATGCAAAGGAAATTTGGGACACTTTGATTGATCTGCACGAAGGTACCGACTCCGTCAAGGAATCCAAATTGGATGTGCTTCAAAGTTAACTTGACAAGTTCAAAATGAAGGATGGTGAAGGTGTCGCTCAAATGTACTCTAGGCTTTCTCTTATCACAAATGAGATTGCCGGCTTAGGAAGTGAAGAGATGACCGATAGATTCATCATCAAGAAGATTCTAAGAGCCTTGGATGGAAAATATGATACCGTGTGCACATTGATCCAAATGATGCCCAATTACAAAGATCTCAAGCCAACGGAGGTAATTGGAAGAATTGTTGCTCATGAGATGTCACTTAAGGATAAAGAGGAACTTCACAACAAATCAAGTGGTGCCTACAAAGCCTCATGTGAAGCCCCTACATCATCAAGTGAGAAACAAAAATTCAATGAAGAATTGAGCTTAATGGTGAAGAACTTCAACAAGTTCTACAAGAGTAGAAGCAAAGATAGAAGCTCCAAGTCAAGGTCCTACAATGAAAAAAGATCTTCTAGTCGAGAGCGAAACTGCTACAATTGTGGAAGACCCGGACACTATTCCAATGAGTGTATGGCTCCCTACAAGAGAAGAGAGGACTCTCCAAAAAGAAGAAGCAAAAGAGAAGAATCACCACCAAGAGAGAGAAGGAGTAGAGATGATCGTTATGAACAAAGATACTCACGGAGAAGCAAGGATTCAGAAAGGAAGGAAAAATCATCAAGGAGCTACACAAAACGAAGACATCAAGCTCATGTTGGTGAATGGGTATCCGGCTCCGACTCCGACGACCACTCCGAGAGAAGTTATCACTCCGATTCCGAATATACTCAAGATGAAGGTGTTGCCGGTCTAGCACTTGTGTCAACCAACTCCTACGATATATTTGACTCACCGAATGAAGGAATTGGAAGATGCTTCATGACCAAAGGTCCTAAGGTAACACACCCCGAGTATGTTGATTTTAATAGTGATGAAGATGACTTGTTAGGTGATGATGATTTACTTGTTGACAACTCTAGTGATGAATACTATGATGAAACGTCAATTAATCATGCTAATCAAGATAAAACGAATGACAATGATAAGGAGAAGATTGAGGCTCTAACTAAAGAACTAAACACTCTTAAGTTAGCTCATGAAACTATCTTCGAAGATCATCGAGAACTTTTAAGAGCTCATGAGAAGTTATGCTTTGAAAAGCTCAATATTGAGCAAGAGCATGAGTTTTTAAAGGCAATCAATGATGATCTCCGCAAGAAAAGTTCTTCTTACATTGCCAAGTGTTTACTCTTATCCACTTACATGCCTCAAGTCAAGTCTAGTAACAAGAACAAGAAAGATTCTTCCTCTAGTAGTAGCAATGATCATGCTAAATCCAATATTGTTGCTTCTAGTAGTTCTCTTGATTCCACTAATGATTCTCTTAGCCAAGTTACACTTGAGCAAGAAAATAGCTTATTGAAGGGAATTATAGAGAAAGGAGTGTACAAAAGCCTTGCCAGGAGTAAGAAATTCGAGGAAATTGATGCATTTGAAGAAGCTCCTAAGACCTTGGTCAAGTGGATTCCAAAGACCACTTCAAGTTCCACTTCATCAAGTACGACTACAACTCCAAGGATTCCCATCAAGATGATGTGGATCCAAAAGAAGAAGAACTAGAGAGTTCTTGAGGGTGACTCCGCCAACATACCTCACTCTTATCATTTTGGCAAGAACAAGTGCAATCAACTTCCACATCTTGCACTAGTTCAAGGAGTCACAAACCCTCTTGTTGGTAAGACAAGGACAAGGTAACCTAAAGTTTTCATGGACATCATCTTGTGTGTGCATCACTCTATGTCTATGGATATCCTTGTTTGTTCCTTGTGGGACTAACCCATGTAGGTATTGAAAGTGCAATTCACTCAAATGGATAGCTCCAAGTGATCTACATCAACTTTAAGCATCCACATCTTCAACATCTACATGAAGTCATCATCGACAAAACCCAAGGTTAGTTCATCCCTCTTAGGGGAGATATCACATCTAGGGGGAGCTTTACTCTAAGACTTGAGCTAAAGCAACTCTAAAGATGTGAACACAACAATGCTTTATGTAAAAGTGGTAACCCCACTTGAGCTTAAACAATGAGTATGACCTATGATCAAGTGTTCTCACTTGACTCCTAAGTCAATATACTCATATATAGATGACCTAGTCATCGCCAACTGCTTGATAGATGCTAGAATTGGTTGTGCATGCTTTGTCACATATTTCAATTGCCATTTTATTGTGTGAGCATGTTGGTTGCATATTTTACTCATTCGAGGACATCCACTTGTTGTTTTGATTGTTTGGTTTTATTTCCTTTTGCCAAGTGGATGGACAAGAATGCCTAAGAACCTCCTCTAGCTATCTATGCTTTTCTCGTCTCAAACTCTATTCATGCTGCATCACAAAATTTGATCAAGTCAGATTCGAACCACTCTGTGTGAGGAGCACTCGGAGTCCCTGATTCGTCATAGACTTAAACTTCCAAAACCTCTATGATTCTCGGTCTGACCGATATCCTACTTTCGGTCCTACCGAGATCATTAAGTTGATCTAAATTTTCGATCTCGGTGCAACCGATTTGAACCATTCGGTCACACCGAGTTGCAACAACTGTATACAGTTTTGCATCTTGGTGCCACCGAGTTGTTCCAGTCGGTCACACCGACAGGGTCGGCCCTGCTTCTCCAGTTCGCACTAAGGCTCAACCAGCTCCGCGGTGTGGATGATGCCCCCTCCTTGCTCCATCCAGAAGGCAGGCCGCGGACTAGGAAGCCCTGCATATTACAATTTGCACAAGTTGGGAGAAATACAAGGAACTGGTATCAAGCAGAGCACAAGTTGAGAGAAAGTTACGGTCCAGGAGCCGACCTTCCAAGGGAGTAGCATGATGCGTCGTCGCGGTGCCTTCATCTGGAGTTGCAGGCCGGAGTTGTGAGCTGCTGCTTTGCTTCCCCACATAGCACGCCTAGGTTCTCCTAACATACCAACCCGAAAGACAAAAACATGATTAGGGAGCTGGTACATCAGAAAAGGAATCAATGCACGAATGACATACACACCTAAAAAAATAAAATCAGTATTTCACATATTATTAGAATTGCATATTAGATGTCTGCAAGATAAGTGTTGCTTCATATAAGATGTTTAGTGATTTAACAATCAGTATGCTGCAGGAAATTTTGTTTGCCATGTCACCCAATGTTTACTATCAAATAGAAATTATTCACTGTTAATGCATTTGAGCTATAAGACAATCAACTAATGTTCTGTCCCATTGAGATGATTTTAGCCCTTCACATGATGGTTCATTGTTATCCATGTTAGCACATCAGGCTTGGAGCTTACGTACAAGAAAAGTAGATTAAGCAATGCATCCAGATAACACAAGGAGGCAAGCACTAGTAAATCTTGACTCTCGTGCCACTACATGTACATAACAAGTATTTGACACATTCCTGGAAGCATGCAAATATAGGCAATATTATTTGTCTAATGAAATACATGACATATTCTCCTCGCGTATTCTCCAATTAAACACTTGACAGTGGCCAGAGCGAAACAAACAAAGGGAGAGACAAGTCTTCACCTTGCAACAAGGGGACTCATACCCAGCCAAATCAGAACAAATTGAACCCGCGGCAACAACTTCTATATAAAACATTTGCTCAAAATGATGCTCAAGAGGAAGACACACTTTCTCAACATTGCATTCCAATCATATAGACCAAATTGCAAAAATAAGAACAGTGGATAAAATCATAGTCTAGATCACGCCACAAAGAAACATCAAAATCATAGAACATATAGGTTCCATCATGATTTTAAGAAACATTGCGCTAGAGAAGTAGGCTTGCAATGCAAACTTTCTGCAAATGGTTGCAAAACAAACCACCAACAATCAGAAGAATGAGCATGTTAGTTAGACTGTATGTGCCTACACACACAAAATTCAAAACTATAACTAAGGCAAGAGGGGAAAGATATGGGGGCAGTAAGTGTCAACGAAGGACTCGACCATCTCCCTCTGCTCCTGCTTAGTCTTCCTCACCATGGCTTATTCTCCCGGGCCTGCACGCAACACTGCCCCATTCCTTCAGACAACCAGACAAGATGTGCACAATTGTCGTATTACTGTTCAAGGCATCAACCTGGGGGTGCTTGGCCAGGTTGTAGTCCTTCTTGGCATACAAGACTCCCTCTGCACACGCATCACAATAGATTCATCAGTAAAATCATTCAGTCCGTCCAAAGGAGTGGCATTCTTGCACACATAAAAATTTGAAATTAGCACCAAGGAATTTAGTTAAGATGCTCAGACTACTGTAATAGTCAGTAGAATTCTTCCAGATTGCAGCTTGACATGAATAAGATTCTACAGTTAGGAAGTTAGTGGTGTCCAAACTGTCTATGCTTGAACCTTGCAGCAACCGCGCATAAGAGCGAACTCGCTGCAGTCAATGGGTGCCAAGAACACTGACGGGGCAACATGGTTAAAACCCTACGCAACACATGGATCGAACCCTACAGAAGAAGACTAACGAGATGGCATCTGAATCCTGGACACGGCCGGCGTGGTGCGTAAAATGGGCGGGGGAGGGGGAAGGAGCTCACCCTGGAAGAGGTACTTGCAGATCTCGCGGCGGTTCTTCTTGGAGATGATCTATGGAGGGAGACAAGGGTGGTCAGATTAGGCGGTTCTACGACCGGGGCAACCAACGGGGAGAGCGGACTCGGCTGGGGATGCTTACCATGGTGACGGGCACCGGGGAAGGAGGCGGGGGCGGAGACGGCGGCGCCGCGACATGCAGGGGAACGCCCTGGCCTCCTCCGGCCCCCTCGTGACGCCATCGCTCGCCCGCCACTTGGCCAAGCCCCACGGGTCGAGGCCCGCGCGCCCGCCCACGTCGTCGGGGAGCAACGCGAGGGGCACGGCCCCGTAGGCGGAGAGGGAGCAGGGGCGCGAGCGGGCGGAGGGATCCGAAGGCGGGTGGCGCACAGCCGTGATGTCGTGGCTGCGGTGGGGGAGGGAACTCCGGCAACGGAGGATGGGGCGGCGGCGGAGGACGGGACGCTTGGGTTAGATCTGGATCGGGGAGAAGTGCGGAGCGGATTTTGAGATCGCCGATGGGTGGGTGAGAGCGCCGGCGGAGCCCGGGAGTGAGGTTTGTCGGTGGGTGGGTAGGGGCGAGGGGGGGACAGCACCGGTGGTGGGAGAGAAGGGGCGGCGGCGATGGATCTGGGGAGAAGAGGGCGACGGCGATGGAGTGGGAGGCGATAGGGTATGGGTGGTTGGGCTGCCCGGGGGTGGGAGGGGATAGGGTTCTTTTTCTTTCTCTCTCTTTTTTTCTTTAGATAAATGGGATGGGTGGATGGATGGATGGATGCCATGTCATCAATCCATGGCACAAACATTTCAACCAACGAGAACAAAGCATACGTAATTGTGTTTTTCTATGTGTTTCTATTATATTTTTTGCACAAGGGTGCATTTTGGAATGGCGTAATTTGTTCAAATTATATCATACTTTGCACAAAGGTGCATCTTGGAATGGCAAACAATGTTGCCTAAAAAATACATTTTTTGGATGAAAAATTCATTTTCCATTTTTTGAGTGCCCAAAATGAGTTTTTTTGTGAAGGACCTACCATATATTTGTTGCAAAAGCGGACCGAATTATTTTTCTAAAATACTAGGACATATTTAATGCATAATTGACCAAATGGTTGGGTGTAAAAAGTTTTGATCCACCTCTCATGAAAAGACAAATTTCCGCTGATTCAGCTGGAAGCGGGTCAAATTTGAACTGTAGCTACCTTGTAGTTTGCTCTTTATTTTTTTCAAAAATCATTTCTAGGTACATAAGTATCTATTTAATCATAGAAACACTAAAAAAGTTCCAAGATTCAACCACTAGCTAGGAACGGTCATTCCCGCCGTTTTGACCGCATTTTGAAACGGGCATAAAAAATTCAAAAAAATCAAAAAATTGGGAAACCTTTGCATTGTGTCATTATATGTGGCCAAGTTCCTAGGAAAAATAACAAACTTGTAATACGGCAATTATTTTAAAAAAAGTGTTCTCAGAAACGAGCTATCACGTGTGGAGATCCATGGCTTTCAAGCCAAATGATCAATCTTATGGCCACATCCATGGCATAGTTTGTTCAAATGATCTCATATTGTGCACAAGGGTGCATATTGGAATGGCAAACAATGTTGCCTAAGGAAGTTGTCACTTTCTTTGGACGAAAAAACCATTTTCCATTTTTTGAGTGCCCAAAAGGAGGTTTTTTTGTGAAGGACCTACCATATATTTGTTGCAAAATTGGACCAAATCATTTTTCTAAAATACTAGGACATATTTAATGCACAATTGACCAAATGGTTGGGTGTCAAAAGTTTTGATCCACCTCTCATGAAAAAGACAAATTTCCGCCGATTCAGATGGAAGCGGGTCAAATTTGAACTGTAGCTACCTTGTAGTTTGCTCTTTATTTTTTTCAAAAATCATTTCTAGGTACATAAGTATCTATTTAATCATAGAAACACCAAAAAAGTTCCAAGATTCAACCACTAGCTAGGAACGGCCATTCCCGCCGTTTTGACCGCATTTTGAAACGGGCATAAAAAATTCAAAAAAAATTAAAAAATTGGGAAACCTTCGCATTGTGTCATTGTATGTGGCCAAGTTCCTAGGAAAAATAACAAACTTGTAATACGGTAATTATTTTAAAAAAGTGTTCTCAGAAACGAGCTATCACGTGTGGAGATCAATGGCTTTCAAGCCAAATGATCAATCTTATGGCCACATCCATGGCATAGTTTGTTCAAATGATCTCATATTGTGCACAAGGGTGCATATTGGAATGGCAAACAATGTTGCCTAAGGAAGTTTTCATTTTCTTTGGACGAAAAAACCATTTTCCATTTTTGAGTGCCCAAAAGGAGGGTTTTTTTGTGAAGGACCTACCAAATAATTGTTGCAAAATTTGACCAAATCAATTTTCTCAAAAACTAGGACATATTTAATGTACAATTGACAAGATGATTGGGTGTAAAATGTTTTTATCCACCTCTCGTGAAAAAGACAAATTTCCGCCGATTCAGCTGGAAGCGGGTCAAATTTGAACTGCAGCTGCCTCATAGTTTGCTATTTATTTTTTCCAAAAATCATTTCTAGTTACATAAGGACCTATTTAATCATAAATACATGGTTTGGTGGTGATACGTCGAGGTTTGGGTGGTGGCCGAGGGGCCCAACTCTAGAGCGCGTAAACTCGCATGCCCGCCGCGTGGTCACCGCGTGACCGTGGTGTTGCCATGTGTTCTGGGCGGCCTAGGCATGTCTAGTGGGTTGGGCACTCCCCAGGTTGGTGCTAGGAAGAAAATTACAACATAAGATTCTCACGAGGAGACTGATCGATGCTCAAACATGAATTAGCAGCCAAGTGTTTGATTAGCGATACGGGAAATGCACATGGCCAATGGGCGTGAGTTTTGGCTGAGGGTGATCATCTACTAAGGAGAATGTCTTCACAAATTTTTAGCTCAAAAGGAGGATCCTAGGTGGTACTTGCTTTGCAAAGTACCACGCTGGACAAAAATATGAATGTTGAAGCTGGGCTCAAAATAATGAATGGAGTGAGCTGAAATTTTGTGGAGGATGGTTATTTGGGCATAGGAAAGCATTGTAGAAAATTGATACCATTTGGACATGCCAAAGTAGTACTTCCTTCACAATGCTCTTCTATGGACAAAAACTTGGGAAAACTAGTGAGAGAGATTGGATGAATGAAATGAGCTCAAAATTGGTGTAGGTAAGTTACTTAGGTATGGTCATGCGCTGGTAAATTTTCAGATCATTTGGGTAAGCCTAGCTAGTACTTACTTCACAAAGCTTCTCTCGAGGTAGAAACTTTGGAAATTTCCCGAGAAAGATTTACTAGGAAAATTGAGCTGAATATTATCATGTGGCAATGATTTGGGTATGGAAGAGTGCCCGAAAAGTTTGAGGGTAATAGGAGGGGTCTATATAACACTTGCTTTGCAACGTGCCAATTTGGCCATAAAATATAAATTGAACCTGGGATCACATAGATGATTTGACTGAGCTGCAATTTGGAGGAGGGTGATAATTTGGGCATATGAAGGAACTGTATAAATTTCATGTCATTTAGAGATATAAAAAGGTACTTCCTTCACAATGCTTCTAGGTGGACAAAAACTTTGGAAATTTGCCAAGGAAGATTTGCTAGTCAAATGGAGCTGAATTTTGTCATGCGGTAATGATTTGGATAGGAAAGAGTGCCCAAAAATTCCGAGGGCAATCAAGAATATATAAATAGCACTTCCTTCATAAAGTGTTGTTGTGAACAGAATAGGAAAATGAATATTGTTGAATTAGTTTTGAACTAGGCAAGGAAGGATTTTTACATATTTGATGAAGATATGCCCCAAAGAATTTATGAGATTTTTTGGGAATTTTGGGAATGATAGAAATATAGGTTGCTTCACAACCTAGGGCAAAAACTGCCACATGGACATGACACATAGGCAAAACTGATGAGATGGCGCCTAGTCATCACAACCCATCACAATCTACAAGGCTATGACCATATATATTGGTCATTAACAACTAGAAATAAGGCAGCGGACTAGCACTGTTTGCTTTGTGACCATTTCGTGTAAGGAAATTACGACCTTTCTGACCAAAATGGTCGCAATGGTTTAAGGTTTGGAGCCCCCTGAACAGCTTTTGACCAATTGGTCTAAAATGGTCATAAATTTATGACCAATTCTTTGAGGGTCACTGACAGAAGGTCATAAGTTGACATATTTCTTGTAGTGAGGCCATGCAATCAATTTGCTTCATGTATTTGATGTGCCTCAGAAATTCAAGGTCATGAGCCTCATAATAGAGACTATCAAGAGGACTGCAGCAGATCAGAAGAGGAGCTGTGGTTATGCCCCTTAGATCCAGGAGCTAATTAACTCCAAGATGGGCACAGGCATATACTTGTTGGACAAGGAACACTTGCCTATTCATCCAGACTTTGAGGACAACCAGGTTGTGATGAATGAGAATGAACCATCATCAGTTCAAGCACAAGCCAAGAAGGAGCAGGCAAGGAAGGAGAAAGCTGCCAAGATGCCAACTCAAGAGGAGGCATCTGAGTATTTCTTAAAAACCAAACAAGAGCAGCTTGGTTACTTGATTGCATCCACACTGAGGATTAAGCAAGGACTGGCCACCCTCACTCAGAATCAGCAGATCTTAGAGAGGATCATGGAACAAAAGTTCTATGACTTGGATGTCAAAGTAACAGAGATTCAGTCTGCAGTGGAACAACTTCAGGATGACATGCAGGAGAGGAGAGGCAAGACTACAACTAATGCATTTGCCAGAGTGCCAAGAGCTCAGAGATCACATGCAGTGCCAATTGCTAACACCAGAGCCACCACTTCTGCACCAGCTACAGCTTCAGTTCCACCAGCTCCAGCATCTACTTCAGCCTCAACTCCAACCACGTCTACAGAAGGCTTCGTCCTTGGAGTGCTCCGGACTCCACCACCACCAGAAGATCAAGCCTGAGAGTCGATCTAGCACTATGCATTTTCTAGGAACTTTTTGGTAACTTGTTGCCAAAGGGGGAGAAAAATGTATAGATCATAGGCTGAGAGAGAGAGAGAGAGTGTGTGTGTGTTGTTTTTTCTCTCTTGCTTTATTTGGTGGTTTTTCGAACTTTGTTTGCTTTTGAGTGCTTGAGATACTATGTCGTTATCTGTGAGACATTGATGATCATGTGTTTGATCATAAGCTACACTTAATGCTTGGTGAATGCTATTATCTTATCTATCTTATGTGATCATTCACTTTTCTTGGTGATGAGTGCATGTAGTTCATTCTTATCATTTTAAGCGCTCCACCAAGATGTATGTGACATGGAAGAGTAACCCATGACTCTAACTCTTTGTGCATTTGCAGTCCAAAGCAAATCTTAAATATGCACAAATTTAGGGGGAGCTCTTACTTATCACATACTTCTCAAAGCAACGATATATTTCATGCTTATTATCATTTGTCAAAGATTTGATCTATATGTTGTCATCAATTACCAAAAAGGGGGAGATTGAAAGTGCAACTATCCCTAGGTGGTTTTGGTAATTCATAACAACATATAGCTCATTGAGCTAATGATATTCCAAGATGTTTATTTCAGGAAAGCTCAATGATTGGCATGGCATGGATGGTGAAAGTGGAACCCTCAAAATGCTAAGGACAAAGGATTGGCTCAAGCTCAAAAGCTCAAGACTCTTCATTTTATATTTTAGTGATCCAAGATCACATTGAGTCTTTAGAAAAAGCCAATACTATCAAGGAGGGATGAGGTGTTGCTTAATGAGCCTCTTGCTTCATGTGCTTACTGATATGCTCCAAAACCCTCAACTACTTTCCCATATCCACATTTGACCTAAACCCTAAGCCAAACTCGGCCCTACTGATTCTTTCAACCCGGCGTCACCGAGTTTCACTTGTCATAGCCATTGCCAAACCCTAGCAAATTGGTTCTACCGATAGGGATCTCGGTCTCACCGAGATGGGATTGCAAACTCTCTGTTTCCCTTTCGTAACTTTTCGGTCTCACCGAAAGAGCGGATCGGTCCCACCGAGATTGCAATGTAAATTCAGTGTTTCCTTTTTGTAACTTTTCGGTCTCACCGAAAGAGCAAATCGGTCCCACCGAGTTTGCCTGACCAACTCTCTGGTTAGCTAATTACCAAAATCGGTATCACCGAGTTTGTGTAATCGGTCTCACCGAGATTACGTTATGCCCTAACCCTAACAAAATCGGTCCTACCGAGTTGCATGTCAGTCCCACCGAAAATCTCTAACGGTCACTAGGTTTACTATTTCGGTCTGACCTTTGTTGATTCGGTCCCACCGAGATTGGTAAATTGTGTGTAACGGTTGGATTTTGTGTGGAGGCTATATATACCCCTCCACCTCCTCTTCATTCGAAGAAAGAGCCATCAGAACACATCTACACTTCCAACTCATATGTTCTGAGAAAGAACCACCTACTCATGTGTTGAGACGAAGATATTCCATTCCTACCATATGAATCTTGATCTCTAGCCTTCCCCAAGTTGCTTTCCACTCAAATCTTCTTTCCACCATATCCAAATCCTATGAGAGAGAGTTGAGTGTTGGGGAGACTATCATTTGAAGCACAAGAGCAAGGAGTTCATCATCAACACACCATTTGTTACTTCTTGGAGAGTGGTGTCTCCTAGATTGGCTAGGTGTCACTTGGGAGCCTCCGACAAGATTGTGGAGTTGAACCAAGGAGTTTTTAAGGGCAAGGAGATCGCCTACTTCGTGAAGATCTACCGCTAGTGAGGCAAGTCCTTCGTGGGCGATGGCCATGGTGGGATAGACAAGGTTGCTTCTTCGTGGACCCTTCGCGGGTGGATCCCTCCGTGGACTCGCGCAACCGTTACCCTTCGTGGGTTGAAGTCTCCATCAACGTGGATGTAGGATAGCACCACCTATCCGAATCACGGGAAAAACATCCGTGTCTCCAATTGCGTTTGAATTCTCCAAACCCTTCCCTTTACATTCTTGCGAGTTGCATGCTTTACTTTCCGCTGCCAATATACTCTTTGCATGCTTGCTTGAATTGTGTGGTGATTGCTTGACTTTTCCTAAAATAGCTAAAATCTGCCAAGAACTAAAATTGGGAAAAGGTTAAGTTTTTATTTGGTCAAGTAGTCTAATCACCCCCCCTCTAGACATACTTTCGATCCTACACATGAGCACACAAAAAGCAAATGAAGAAGACGAATAGAAGAGGGGCGAAGAAAAGGCAAATCTTTTCAA
Source organism: Triticum urartu (assembly GCF_056163025.1). Taxonomy (NCBI): domain Eukaryota; kingdom Viridiplantae; phylum Streptophyta; class Magnoliopsida; order Poales; family Poaceae; genus Triticum; species Triticum urartu. The sequence continues at coordinate 27,334,836 of NC_141876.1, forward strand.
AAATCATTTTAGAAGTGGGGGAGAGGAAAAAGAGAGGCGAAAGGCGAATAATGTAATGCAAGAGATGAGAGTTTATGATGGGTACTTGGTATGGCTTGACTTGGCGTAGATCTCCCTGGCAATGGCGCCAGAAATTCTTCCTGCTACTTCTTGAGCTTGCGTTGGTTTTTCCCTTGAAGAGGAAAGGGTGATGTAGCAAAGTAGAGATAAGTATTTCCCTCAGTTTGAGAACCAAGGTATAAATCCAGTAGGAGACAACGCACAAGTCACCGAATACCTGCACAAACAATCAAACAACTTGCACCCAACGCGATAAAGGGGTTGTCAATCCCTTCACGGTTACTTGCAAAAGTGAGATCTGATAGAGATAGATAAAATATAAAGTAAATATTTTTGGTATTTTTGGTTTATAGATTGGAAATTAAAAGATTGCAAAATAGTAGATCGAAAACTATATGATGGAAAATAGACCCGGGGGCCATAGGTTTCACTAGAGGCTTCTCTCAAGATAGAAAATATTACGGTGGGTGAACAAATTACTGCCTAGCAATTGATAGAAAAGCGCAAAGTTATGACGATATCTAAGGCAATGATCATGGATATAGGCATCGCGTCCGTGTCAATTAGACCGAAACGATTCTGCATCTACTACTATTACTCCACACAACGACCGCTATCCAGCATGCATCTAGAGTATTAAGTTCATAAAGAACGGAGTAATGCATTAAGTAAGATGACATGAAGTAGAGGAATTAACTCAAGAAATATGATGAAAACCCCATCTTTTTATCCTCGATGGAAACAATACAATACGTGCCTTGCTGCCCCTACTGTCACTGGGAAAGGTCACCGCAAGATTGAACGCAAAGCTAAGCACTTCTCCCATTGCAAGAAAAACAAATCTAGTTGGCCAAAGCAAACCGATAGTTCGAAGAGAATTACAAAGATATCAAATCATGCATAAAAGAATTCAGAGAAGATTCAAATAATATTCATAGATAAGCTGATCATAAATCCACAATTCATCGTATCTCAGCAAACACACCGCAAAAAAGTATTACATCGAATAGATCTCCAAGAACATCGAGGAGAACATGGTATTGAGAATCAAAGAGAGAGAAGAAGCCATCTAGCTACTAGATATGGACCCATAGGTCTATGGTAAACTACTCACGCTTCATCCGAAGGGCAATAGAGTTGATGTAGAAGCCCTCCATGATCGAATCCCCCTCCGGCAGGGTGCCAAAAAAGGTCCCTAGATGGGATCTCACGGGTACAAAAGGTTGCGGCGGTGGAAAATTGTTTTCGTGGATGCCTCTTGTGGTTTGGGGATATATGGGAATATAGGCAAAAGAATTAGGTCAGGAGGTGCACAAGGGGCCCACAAGGGTGGGGGCGCGCCCTCTGTCCTTGTGGACGCCCCGTGGCTCCTCTGACTTCATCTCTAAGTCTCCTGGTTGTCTTCTAGTCCAAGAAAAATCATCGTAAAGTTTTTATTCTGTTTGGTATTCCTTTTCTGCTAAACTCAAAAACAGGGAAAAATAGGAACTGGCACTGGACTCTAGGTTAATAGGTTAGTCCCAAAAATAATATAAAATAGCATATTAATGCACATAAAACATCCAAAACAGATAATATAATAGCATGCAACAATCAAAAATTATATATACATTGGAGATGTATCAATATCTCACCCGTGAAAATATTCTGTTGTGAGAGCACATCATCACCCTTTGGAGCGTCATCCGTAGATTGGAGAATATCTTGATCATGAAGGACAAGATCGCTACCACTTCATCACCACCACCTCCTTCTTCATCACCAAAAGAAAATTGAGTATCGGGTATGGGCACTCCCCTTGGTCTGCCCAAGCTTGGGGGAGGTGCCCCGGTATCTTATCACCTCCACTATCTTTTGCCTTTATTTACCTTAGCTCGATCCATAGTTATCTTTTGCTTTAGATGAATAAAAGTTTAGTTCGATCCTTTCTTTTCCAGAGTTTGCTTAGTGATCTATCTTTGTAATCGTATGCGAGATATATAATAAAGTTTAGTTGGAGTTTTGTTTTCTTTACTTCCATGTTCAACAAAAAAGAAAGGAAATAAATGAAAAATATCATAAAGATAATCTTATGGTAAGTAATGACATCACATAAGGAAAAGTATAAGTAGAAAACTTTATTGGAGATTGACAAACATAGCATTGGTCAATGATGCAATTCATGAAAGAATTGATAAGGTAAGAGAAGATTCACATGCAAATACACTATCTTACAAATCTTATGTGATTGTGAGCCCCCATCAAAATATTATATGCCAAAATTGTTGACGTTGGACAAGGAAGACAACGTAATGATTTATGTTTGTTCATATTCACATAGAAGTTATATTGTCGTAGATCCTTCAACATGTGGTGCTTGCCCCCCATCTTTGCTAGCCAAAAATTCCGCACCAAGTAGAGATACTACTTGTGCATCCAAAAACCCTTAAACCCAAATCTTATTTTCAAGAGTCCACCATACCTACCTAAGGATTGAGTAAGATCCTTCAAGTAAGTTGTCATCGGTGCAATAAGGCAATAAAAATTGCTTCTAAAAGTGTTAGATCATTTAGTGTAAGAGAAAATTGAGCATTGTACGAACTTGTGATCACAAAGAATAAAAGTGAAAGACTGCATAATAAAGGTTGCTATCATAAGGGGCAATATAACATGATGTTCTTTTGCACCAAGGGATTGAGCATACAAACAAAAAGCGCATGGCAACCTCTGCTTCCCTCTGTGAAGGGCCTATCTTTTACTTTTATGTATTTACTTTCATGCAAGAGTCAAAGTTTTTCTCTCTATTCCTTTTTATTTTTCTCTTTTGGCAAGCATCATGTGGTGAGGAAAGATCTAGGCACATATATCTAGTTGGATATGGGTAGAATGAGTTATTATTGTTGACATCACCCTTGAGGCGAATACGTTGGGAGGCAAAATTTTAAGCCCCTATCTTTCTATGTGTCCGGTTGAAACGTTTTGCTCATGTGTATGAGGTGAGTGTTAACAATCATAGAAGACTATATGATGGTTGAGTATGTGGACTTGCCTAAAGGCTCCGATACGTGACCCTTCCTGAAAATATGATGAATTGTAGTTGCAAAGTTGACTGTGAACATAGTTTGTTGGTTTCCAATAGAGTTTATGCTTTATACTTCGATGTTGTGATGAATTGTTACTTATTCATGAGAAGTCTATGATAAAAGTTCTATGATAAAAGTTTTATGTTAAAGTGTGTTGTTGTTATAATAATTTACATGATGCTTCTATGTCCGTATTTTGTTTTTATCGACACCTCTCTCTCTCTCTCTAAGCATGTGGACATGTTTTCCGATTTTGGTTTTCGCTTGAGGACAAGCAAGGTCTAAGCTTGGGGGAGTTGATACGTCCATTTTGCATCATGTTTACCTACTGTTGTTTCTAATGTTTTTATGCATAATGAAGCTTTTTGAAGTAATTCTAATGCCTTTTCTCTCATAATATGCAAGGTTCACACAAAGAGGGAGAATTCCGGCAACTGGAAATCTGGACCTGAAAAAGCTACGTCAGGCTACCTATTCTGCACAACTCCAAATGAGCTAAAACTTGACAAGGAATTTTTATGGAATAAATAAGAATTATTGGAGCGAATAACTACCAAAGAGGACCCACCAGGTGGGCACAACCCACCTGGGCGCGCCAGGGACGCCTTGGTGGGTTGTGCCCTCCTCGGCCCACCTCCGGTGCCCATCTTCTGGTATATAGGTCATTTTTACCTAGAAAAATAAGGAGAGGACTTTCGGGGCAGAGAGCCGCCGTCTCGAGGCGGAACTTAGGCAGGAGCACTTTTGCCCTCCGACGGAGCGATTCCGCCGGGGGAACTTCCCTCCCGGAGGGGGAAATCATCGTCATCATCATCACCAACAACCCTCTCATCTTGGGGAGGCCAATCTTCATCAACATATTCACTAGCACCATCTCCTCTCAAACCCTAGTTCATCTCTTGTGTTCAATCTTTGTACCGTAACCTCAGATTGGTACATGTGGGTGACTAGTAGTGTTGATTACATCTTGTAGTTGATCACTATATGGTTTATTTGGTGGAAGATTATATGTTTAGATCCATTATGCTATTTAATACCCCTCTGATCATGAACATGTTTATCACTTGTGAGTAGTTACTTTTGTTCTTGATGTCATGGGAGGAATCATGTTGCAAGTAATCATGTGAACTTGATATGTGTTCGATATTTTGATAGTATGTATGTTGTGATTCCCTTAGTGGTGTCATGTAAACATCGACTACATGACACTTCACCATATTTGGGCCTAAGGGAATGCATTGTGGAGTAGTTATTAGATGATGGGTTGCTAGAGTGACAGAAGCTTAAACCCTAGTTTATGCGTTACTTCGTAAGGGACCGATTTGGATCCAAAAGTTTAATGCTATGGTTAGATTCTATCTTAATACTTTTCTCGTAGTTGTGGATGCTTACGAGGAGGTTAATCATAAGTAGGAGGTTTGTTCAAGTAAGAACAGCACCTAAGCACTGATTCACCCACATATCAAATTATCAAAGTATTGAACACAAATCAAACCAACATGACGAAAGTGACTAGATGAAGTTCCCGTGTACCCTCAAGAACACTTTGCTTATTATAGAAACCATTTTGGCCTGTCCTTTGCCACAAAAGGATTGGGCTATCTTGCTGCATATTATTTGTCATTACTGTTACGTGTTCGTTACAAATTATCCAGCTACCAAATTATCTATTACTTACAATGTCAGCGCTTGCAGGCATTACCTTGCTGAAAACCACTAGTCATTTCCTTCTGCTCCTCGTTGGGTTCGACACTCTTACTTATCGAAAGGACTACGATTGATCCCCTATACTTGTGGGTCATTAGGGCATGAGCGCTTGCTTTAATAGGGTTGCTTTCTTCATTCTCTCATCCTCTCCAAATCTAAACAAGATAGCGGTAGTGACATTTTCTATCTGCTCACCGCTAGTCACAGATCCGGCCGGATCCCTTCGGCCGGTGTGTAGAGGACTAGGTGCATCGTCCACGCGGTCATCGGTGCCGAGGGATCGGAGGAAACCCACAGCTGCCGACGGGTCCCAATGATCCTCTGCCCGTGTCGTTCTCTCTGACACAGCGCCAGCTCGGGAGGTCCTCCGACCCTTCTTCCTCCCTGTCGTATTGTGAGCAGATCGGACCTGACACGGCCGACATCCGACGACCCTCAGGTATAAGTTCCTTCGAAAGCGGCCTTGCTCTACTGCCCCAGCTCCCCACGTGTCTCCATGTGGATCATTTGCTACTTCCATCAGCTCTTCCAAGTCCACCTTAATTTTTAGTATTATTGGATGTAAAGCTACTTCATGCAGTCGAATCTAGGACTTGGTTCAAACAACGAAGAAAGGGGGAAAGTCGCAGCATGAATCTAGGACTTGATTCAAAGAGGAAATAACAGGGGGAAAGTAGTAGAGACTGGATACCCAACCGGTCTCTTGGTTGAAAAGGGAAATAAAGGGAAAATGCAGTACAAACCGGATAAGGAACAAATCTATTATTGGTTGTAAAAAGGATAGAAAGTGGTGGCTGGTGGACAAGTCAACAGAGTATGTTCAGGATTAGATTTGCTGCCCTCACATAGTAAAAGGTCTCCAGGATTAGATTTGCTGCCCTCACAGATTATGAACAAACTCGGCATCGCCACTTTATGCCTCCTTGTAGGTACATTGTGCTGATGCGTCCACTGTCGCATGTCCTTATACCAACTTTTTGATGTTGTTAATGTAAGGGCGCATGTAAAATGAAGCAATCACACTGTTACCTTAAGGACATGTCTAACCAGTGTTATTGTTAATCTAATGCCTCCAGTAATATGATGCAATTAAACTGTGTTACAAATGGTACTCCTGCTATTTTCCCCGGTATGATAAGTAAGTTGCTTCTTTACGCTGCTGAGTGTCCTGGTGTCCCCACTATCCCATGCCCTTAAACCAACTCTTTAGCTATTGTTGATCTACTATATCTGGTAAACAAGCAATGCCACCATTAAAGTAATCTCATATTTGACGAATGGCATTGTTGATTGTAATGCTTCCGGTAACAGCAATGCTGCCGTTTTAAAATTTCAACTGTCCTTGCGTGATTGCCATGAACATAATCAAGATGCTTCTTTTCATTTCATGTATGTTTCATATCTTTTTATTGACCAGCAACTATTTTCTTTCTATATTTTTGTGCAGATAGGGATATCCATTTCACCTTGTTGCTATTGTGACCTTTTGGTGAACTGCACAAGACACTCTTTTTTAATGAGTGTCTTGTGCAGTTCAACTAAAATGTCACGTGTGCAATGTCTCTCAATTTTGGTGGAACTGCACTAAATGGTGATTGGAGTTTCCAAGATCTCCGTCAAACTCTGCTAGTAATCTCGTGCAATATTTTATTAGCCTTTGCAAGATGAGTCATCACTGTCACCACAATGGCACTTAATTTTAGTGGAACTGCACAAAAGGATAAGCAAATTATAGTTGCACCTTACATGAGCAGGACAGCCAACCTTAATGTTTCTCAATTTTAGTGCAATTACTAAATAAGAACATGCCAGCTCATGAGAGCAACTACTTCTTGCTAGCTGAATGATGCAATCTCTGCTTCATTTTAGGTGAACTACAGAAAAAGTCGCATGAATTGAATCATGGATCTACAGGTTGACCTCATTGAGTCGTGGCGGTGTAGGGGGCCCTCTCTCAGTTATGATTCCCATGACTGGGTATGTTCCTTTTTGGTTGATTTTGACTCTGCATCCAGCTAGTGATCCTATGTTAATGTTTTGGCACTGCTACTGCCACTGATAAAATGAAGAAATCATACATATTAAAATAGAACTACTGTCTTAGCTACCATTTCATTTCCAATGTAGCTAATTTGCAGAAAAAAGTGACTGAAATGAGTCGACGCTCCTCCTCTCTAACTGGTGGGCGCCATAATTTTAGTTGAACTGCACAAAAAAAAGTGATTGAAATGAGTCGACGCTCCTCCTTGTACTGCCACACTGAGGTGTTAATGAATGTCAATGAATCGCTTTCATGGCAAGATATGGGGACATGAAGAATAACTTGATCTCCCAAAGTCATCTCACACCGGTCAGTACTGTCCTTTATCAACATGATTGTGCTTTGTCATACTGTGCTAACGTTGTATTTTTTAAATATAGCTATTATATCACAATATTTTCTCGTTTTGGAAATAAAGCTTGCTTCAACTAGTGCCACTATTATAGTAATCATGCTCTTTCTTATCTGTGCAAACAGGAATACTCAACTACAGATATTGTGATGGTCAAGAGCATTCGCCACATTCTTGGGTTGTATGACATGGCTAGCCAAGATGGAATTAATCCCGATATTCACTTTATCAAAAGGCTCTAATGGGTTGGTTCTGAATCTTGCAAGCTGGGAATCAATGAGATGTGTAGGCATCTGTGTTGTACTTATTATTTGAATATTATTTGTTGGTTCTGAATCTTGCAAGCTGGGAATCAATAAGATGTGTAGACATCTTTGTTGTACTTACTATTTGAACCTTATTTGTTGGTTCTGAATCTTGCAAGCTGGGAAAAATGACATGATGATGCAGAGGACAACAACCATAACAAACTGTTCAAACTTGGTAGTATTGTTTGTGTGAAAGTGCGCCAAATGTGCTGATTGTGTGCGTCCTGAGAATAATAATTCTAATTGTTCTGCATGTTGATCCCGTGGCACTGATAGAACGAGCCAGTGCATTGCTTGTTTTAAGAACAAATTTTAATTAAATACAATTAAATTTAAGTGACCACTAACACTTGTTATTACAGTATCAATACAAACCCGCTCGTGAACCGACGTGTCCCCGGAATAGGTTTCTTAATGGAGGCATTTGAATGCGCCGAGGGTGCATCTTCTGTCGGGCGTGCAGCGGGCGAGGGAGGGAGGGGTAGTAATTGTTGTCGCATGTACACACTCAGTTTACTGTTGAATCCAGTTCCCCAAGAGCTGAAAAATAAACTGCTGCCGCCACCTACCCACTCGTTCACTTGAAGAGACTCCAATGCCGATCCGAGGAGTGAGCCTGCTGGATATGGACTTCAGCAAGGAGTTCACCTTTGAGTTCGCCTTTCAGACCCATTGCAGCACCAAGTTGAATGTGATGTACACCAACGATCTAGACTCGCTGAAGCTCTGCCTCGCCGAGTTCAAGAATACCTACAGGAGGAGAAAGTACAAGGTCATGGGATTAGACCTTGTGCCCATCCATTCATCTCCTAACAGGGACCAGTGGATCGCCGTCGCCCAGGTATGCGTGCGGGACGAGGTTCTCATCTACCACTGCTATAAGGCCATCAGAGGTTCTGGAGCATTTGCCCGTTTCATTGGCAGCGCTGACTACACCTTCGCTACGATGAAGAGAAGGAAGAACGTGATGATTCGGCCATCTGGTACAATAAGCTTGTCAACATCCAGAAGCAATACAAGATTATCGGCAATGGGCAGGAGAAGGACTCCGTGGTTGACCTCGCCGAGACCATCATCAACCGCTGCTATGCCAACAAGAAAGAAGACGACGATACCAAGGACCTGAACATGTGGGAGGTACCTCTGAATCTAGCCTACATAACCTACGCGGCCAAGGACGCATACGCATGCTACGACATGTACAGACGGATCTTGGACATGAGGGCGTGTCTGCTTCCCGTAACCGACGAGTACACGGACACCCGCAACGTCATGATCAAGCATGCCAGGAAGGTCTAGATAATGTACTTTATCTGTTTAAGCACCTTTATCATATGAGTATTTTATGCCTTAGCCTATGTGTCGTAATTATTTGTTTTATCTGAAATATTTCATCTAAGAACCCATTAACTTGTTTGCTTTTTTAGTAGCTATTTGCTTATGTATGTAACTAGCTCACTAGATTGCCGTGCTTTGAATCTCCTTTCTCCCAACATATTCCCCTTCTTGGGTGGACCCAGCAGGTCTCGTACACAGACATCTGGGACCAACCACCTATCCATTTATATTTCTTTATTTTGTTCAATCCTTCGTCCTCTTCCTACAGCGCTGGCGGCGCTGCTGCGCACGCCTTGGTGACCCATCATAGCCTAGAAAAGAAAAATATTGATGTTAATGGTCTGATTTGGCAGGTTAGGAGCTCAGCTTTGGAGTATAAAGAGTTCTTTTGGAGAGAGGAGCACTCGGCAGTGCAGAGAACAGTGATATGGAAGAAACCAAGTGAGGGCACTCTGAAGATAAATATTGATGGCAGTTTTAATAAGGAATCAGGAACAGGCGGTTGGGGATATGTTATTCGAGACCATGATGCACTGGATGCGCTACAAACTGAAGCTGAAGCTTGCATATTGTACAAGGCGCCGGAATTGGGCATTAGCGGAGCTATGGTGGAAACGGATGCGTTGCTGCTTGTCAGGCGATCGAGACGTCAAGCTACGATTTTTCTTCTAATGGGGTTTTGTTTAGGGAAATAAAAGCATTTACATCTCTGAAATTTAGTTCTTTTTCTATTGCTTATTGCCCTCGGGCTTGTAATAAGGTTGGAGACGTTTTAGCGCTGCATGGGTCGAAGATGGTGCTTGCACCCCAAGCCGTATGGCCGGGTCTGGCCCTACCTTCGCCCAAGTTTTCGTGGCCAGCGATTCTGCTTGGCACGTTGATTAATGGAATGAAATGTTCCAAGCTCAAAAAAAAGTATTCCAATAGATTTTCACAAATCAGTTTTTATATTCTTCATGTGACACAAGTTCATGTCCAATCGGGGATGGATTGAAGTGGTGCTGGGACATGTATAGAGAAGGAGCCCACGAGTGCGGGCTTTTGGCGGGCGACCTCCATGGAGTTGGATATTTTTAAAAAATCAATAATTATGTTTTGGAGTTTCAAAAAGTTCTGAAAAAAATTCTACACATTCATATGGATGTATTCTACATGTGTATAAAATTTGACAATGAAATACATTATGGTGAGATCTGCACAAAAAAGAGAAAATCCTGCATTTCTAATAGTGAACAGTGTTTTCACTGTTCATCAGTTTGAAAAACACGATTTGCCTTTTTGTGTAGCTCTCACCATAATGTATTTCATCTTGAAAATTTAAACACATGTAGAACACATCCATGTTAACATGTATGGTATTTTCACAATTTTTTGATACTTTAAAATATGTTTCTTGATTTTTTTTAAATACCCACCTCCATGGAGGTCGCCCACCATTGGCATTTTGCGAGGAGCCCACTATATATATGGAGACAGGTTTTGAATTGGGGCGTGCTGTTTCCTACCTGATGGTGTAGACGTTAGATGAGGGATCTCCATATAAGTAGAATGTCACACATATGAATGTCTGTATCTTCGATGATTCATAGAAAACAAGCCAAGAGAACGATTCATCAGTTGCATATCTTTTTTTATGTTCTACATGTTATGTCTTTCTCTTTAAGATGGTCTGCTGTTAAAAAAAACTGAGAATGTAACTATATGAGAAGCGTAGTTAAGTGTGTTCAAGAAGTATACATAGGAAAAAAAATAGACTGCTAGGCATAAAAACTCTCGAGCTGGCTACAAAGGTACGCACATTGGGTGCGGGGTGCCGCCGCACATGCTTCAGTGGGTCGACTTGAATAGATTGGCTGGTGATGGTATGTCTCTTAGGACCAACAGCTGTGGTTTGATTCAGATGTAAATTTCACTACCGTTACATCAGGAACAATATCTTAGGTCTAAAAAGAGGAAAGAGAGAAACACATCAGTCGTCGTCCGTCTCGCGTCTCGCCAGTTTTCTCTTTGATCAGTTATCTACACTACACTACACCACCCAACAACTGGTTCTGAATGACTCTGTTATTGTACTGCTTCTTGCGAACCATTTCTCTTCCTGCGGCCAAAACCACATCTACACATGTATTCGGGGACTGGCCCCTCGTCCCCAGCAACCCAAGGATGCGCAGCCGCAGCTTCCAGGGTGATACGGTCTCCTGGATCTGCAACAAAACCAAGAGTGTCAATACAAGGAACACCATTAATAGAGCACATCCTCCTCCCACATATCAAAACCAATAGGATGAAGGGAAAAGGAAACACTTATTTGGAAACAAACCTTTGCAGAGAAGCCTTTCCAGCAAATCAACAAGTTGGGGGCTCACGTTACTTGGTATATCCGCTGGATCATTGACAATCTATTCAACAGCAGTGACTTTGGTGAGTTTTCTGCCACAGGTAAATCAAGAGGAGAAGGGAGGAATATATGTATGAACCTTGTCGTATGTTTCCTGCAAAGTTTCTCCTAGAAATGGATAGCGCCCAGTAATCATACAATACAGAGTAACACCGACTGCCCATGTATCAGACGCTCTACCATGGTAAGCTGAACCTGCAGTGGTAGAAACAGATAATGGTTCATCGTGTTTAGCAGCTACTGCCAATGGTCAGGGAATATCAGGTACTTCAAAGCAATGGCAAAGGAACCGGAATCGTTGCATTTTTATTTTATACATTGGCATCACACTGGTAACCCAAGCTTTGGTTGCTTCAGTTGCACCAAAATCTGAATCCAAACTACTAGTGGTGGCCTCATTCCTATGGATTTGTTTATCTTTAGCTGTGCAATCATTTAGGTGCGGAACATCTAAAGTACCATGCCAATCAATATTAAAAAATAACACGGACTGTTGTACTGTAGATAGTTTGCTAATTGGCTGATTATGTATGCTGCTTTTACAACTCAAACTGTAGTCATGTAATTGTACCTTGACAGCACTCCGGTGCAGTGAAAACAGGAGTGCCTGGAGATCTCCGAAGCATATCATCATCATCCTGCAATGCAGTCAAGTACGGAATATCAGTAAAGCACTGTGGTACGAGGCTTGACAATCCTGAAAATTTGCCTCAAAATACATACATTTTTAGGCACGAATACTTGTTCAGTTGAAGATAATGAAATATAATACAGTTCAAAAGACTGAATCATCAGAGTTAATGTCTACTCGAGTAATCTTCAAAATTCTAATGAAGGCAGGAAGTGAAGGTATTATTCAAGTATGTAATCCTGGTTTTATAAGGTACAGACTTTGAATCTCAGTATTATTTTTTTTTTTAGAACAGGTCGATAAAAACCACACACTAGGCCTTGCCCCATTTTGGGGTCATTCAACTAAAAAAAACCTTTTGACAGTGAGAACAAAATTACTGGAATACAAAAAATTACAAGATAAATAAACCACCTCAAAAATCTGGCTAACACTGAAGTCCCCTATCTTCACATTGCCAGTACTTGTGACCAAGAGATTATCCGGCTTAATATCACTATGAATAATGTTCTGTGTGCAAAAACAAGAAAATTAGGTGTTTCTATCACGCTGGAAGAATTTAACAGAGTGAAAATGAATAACATAAGACATGAATAGCAGGCACATTTAAATATGAGAAAATAGGGGAACGGGAAACATCAATAAGCAACCAATTAAGAAGCAAAAAATTGAGACATGTTATGCAAACTTTTCGAAACAACCTATGATCCTTACAAACCCAATATGAACCCAAGGCAAATATGGGGTAAGAGTATGATCCTTACAAACATCAATGAGCATGGATTTACAAACCCAAGCTATTGTTTGTCAGTACAATCAAGTGGCTCAAGGACAGAAAAACTTGGTAAGTAGCCAAGGCAAATATGGGGTAAGAGTAAAATCTACCAGCTGAGATAATTTGTGCCAGTATGTGAGCTTGCTGATCTACTTCACACAATATGTGTGTTGCCGTACAAACTTAGAGCTCCTCAAATATCTCTTTTGAAATTGCTATGCTAATGGGTAGTGACACGGACACTAAATTATTTTTAGCACATGAATCACCATCATGAACTAATTATTAGTGAAAAGAATTAAGAGAACTGAATCTTACATGAGAGTGAAGATACATAACACCAGATATAATGTCCCGCAAGTACTTTCTGCAAGTAGCTTCTCCTAAACCTTTATCCCACACAATTTTTCCTTCCACATACTCAAGAACTGGCAATAAAAAGGGTAAAGAGTAAATTGCAATCATATAAAATATTGGCACATGCCAACTAGCCTGCTAAAATAACGTCCTATTGGAACAATAAAGCAAAACAATGAGAGCGTCAATAAATACCCATGTAGAATTTATCTGAGTTTGGATCATCAATCACCTCAATGAGATTTACGATATTGGGATGACTCAACATTTTCATGAGGGATACCTGCCACCAATGCAATAAAGAGGAAATTGAATAACACAGTTTGTCTCATGTAAAATTATTATATCTGCAAAATTTATGCTATTTGGCTAGTGCTACTAATCACATGCTTCTGCGACAAAAAATATAATAATTGAATCTTTAGACCACCTATATGGCCATCTATTTAACACATTGGAGCATCTAAAGGAAAATTTGCTAAAATGCAGCTTCCTCAATGAGTATCAGACAGCCAATGGAATTTAAGTGAGGAAAAATAGGAACAGGTAATTTCGAAATAAACAAAAAATACATGTGTTCTGTAATGTGTGTTATGCTAAAACGCTTCTTTTGCACTTAGAATGCAGCATTTAACTGCTTGTCGGTAGCCGGAGGAATGGACTAGTGATGTTCTCGACTGCTCGCCACAGCAAAAATTGCACTGCACATATATGTCATTGCTAACTTATTTATCAGATAAATGCATTCTTGATCTACGACAGACACATTCTCTATATGCTATGAAGTGGTGATAATGTCAACAGAGGAAGCAATATCTGGGAACCAGCAATTTTGAGTTTTTTTACTGAGATGTGCTAAACAGAGCGTAATCAGTGGACATGACCAGCTTGGTTAACTTATGTGCGATAGCTCATGTAGGGTTAATATCTTATAAGCCCACATGAGTACTTTCTCAGAAAACATTGCACATGCCATAACAAAATTGCGAAGTCACGAGTGTTATACAGACAAATACTCTTGTTACTCACTTCCCGAATAACATCTGTCATGGCGGTTTCTGACCGTACGACACGTACTTTCATCATGTGAGGTTTATTCAGCACCTGAAACAACAAGGAAAAATCCACAGCTACATCAACTAGACATAGCACTGTGTGCAAGGGCACAAAGTAAAGTCGAAAGATTGAGCAAGAAAAACATTGTGCTAAAAATAACAAATGTCCATAGTGAGTTCTGATGCAAGCAGGTTCCGTAACTAGCAGCAAACATGCAAAGGGTACAACGTATTAGAAAGGCATTTTGGGGGGGGGGGGGGGGGGGGATCAAAACTACCCAAGAAAGTACTGAATTATCATCAAAGTAGTTACTAAAAGGCACTTGTGTTGCCAACATCAGAGAACAGTGGAAAGCATTACCTTCACTGCATATAACTTCCCATCTTCAATGTTTCGGTATAGAACCTTTTTAGACGCAAAGAGAAAAAAGGAAAGGAATCAGGTAGCTACTCAGTGAACTTCATTAATAGCACATTTAAGCGGTCTTACCACTTTGCCATAGCTTCCAGCACCGATCTTGCCCAGGTGAACATACTGATTGATCATCTTATTGCCAAGATCGTCCTAAACATGCCAAAAGGAGAGAGTTATTATACAGCTCAGTGCAAAAGGTAAATGATCTCGCGCAGCTCCTCGACTCTTCACTAGACATGCAACGGCCATGGCATAGCAAAAAAAACTTGGTCACAGTCTTAGATCACCAGTCAGAACAGTGGTCACCAAGTACACTGAGTTTAAAATAATACTCCCTCCGTCCCGAATTACGATGTATCTAACACTACAACATGTCTAGATACAAATCTAGATAAGTAATTCGGGACGGAGGTAATATATGTTTTACATAATGCCACAGATTAGTTCCAGCAGAGCACATGTAGTATTGCTTTTTCTTGCTTAGAACACATTGGTGCTAAAACTAGGTCAATTATCAATCGTTATCAATAAAAGGATTAATGGCTAGGCATTCCAAAAATAAAGAAAATAAGAATCATAGCCACACAGTGGATTAGGTGTGTTGTTTTGTACCAGCAGATGACAGTTAAAACCATTGGCCCTCACAGAGGCGTTCAATTAAACTTGCGTGTGGTGGACTTTAACGAAGTCCAACGTGATCAATTTACTCGAAGGCCGTGGCCAGTTTAACCAAGTTCAATTCAGTTCAATCGAGGCAATTTGCATAAATGATCCAATCACCTGAACTAGCCATCTTTGCAAGTTTATAGTAAAACTGTTAACAGAATCTGGTTTCCATAATTATAGACCATGCAACACTATAAGATGTATATATACAAAACTAAATGTAAACATAATATGTACGGGCACAATATACATTTTAGATAACAAAAGGAAGATGCATCTTCATTTTCCAAAGATTTTTGCAAATTCTTAGGGAACTCCTGTAGCTGGTTTTGGTTGTTCATATTGGAAAGCAATATAAGAGTCCATTTTTAATCTTACCATAGCCAGACAAATAATCAACACAATCATGAGGTGACGAGCAATAACAGACATAACAACTCATTAATTCTTAAAGTGAAGCAAATCATAAGTAAAAAGAAAGAGAGAGTACTTCTACTTCTCAACAAGATAAACTTAACCATAATTCTAAATGTAATTCAGTTGCCTCATACGACACAATACCAAAATAGAAATTGAACAGGCTCATGCATAGACTTTTTAAGTGTTGCCTACGGAGAAGCCTAGACTAGACAGAATTTTTTTTTCCATAGATATGAGTAGAAAGATACTGGTAGAAATTGATGTCTAACAAGATGGTACCTCTGAGCGAACAACTTTTTTAGTCTCCTTAACCAGGCTTTCTCTACATGCAAAGCCACTTTGAGCCCTTGTCAGAATAATATCTTCAGACCTCTTCCGTGGGGGCTCATCGTCACTCTCGTGATTATAATCAGTACCATCTCTTTCATAGAAACTTCTATCGGGATCATCACCATTAAAGAAGCTTCTATCAATGCCATCCCCATTGTAAAAGCTCAAGTCAGGATCATCTCCAGTGTAGAAGCTCCCATCAAAATCTTCACTAGTCTGGCGCTTCAGCAAATCTTTGGACAACATGCCATCAGTGTCCCGAGGCCGACCTACCTTCACGCTGGGCTTCCTTAGGAAACTGAAACAGCTGCAGCAGCCCATGTCCGTGAGGTCTGCCATTCAGAGGGAGCCGCGCACCAGAAATCCTGGACGAACAAAACAGGGGAAGGAGAACGCGTCAGTTAAAGGGTCAGCTTCGGTTCGTGGTGACCGGATTCGGTAGGCCATCGTCGAACCCCCCTCCCCGATCCCAACCGATCGATCTGGATCGCGGCTCCAATTCGCTCCCCTGATTCGCTGTTCGATTCGCTAGAGGCGCGGGACAGGAGCAGCGTACCAGGCGTGTCTTCCGATTCCGTCGTCGCAGTCGCCGCTCGAGCACGCCGTCGCCGTCGCCGTCGCCGTCGCCGCTGGATCGCCGCAATTGAGGTTGTCGTTGAGGAGGGCGGCGCGGGGGGCGTGGAGAGTTGGATTGGTGGGTGGGTGGGGGCGCGTCGGGAGGAGCACGGGGCGGCACGTTGGTGGTCGCAAGGGGGGCGGCGGGGTGGGAGGAGCACGGTGGAGACGGCGAGGTGGGGTACAGAGGAGAGGAGACGACTGCGACCTGACACGTGAGGCGCCTTTTTCTCCTTCTCTATCTGTATTTTTTACATGTTCAGCTTGCGATTGTTGGACAGTGTTGTGCTTTAATTTATTCTACTCCATTGGGGGGATTGTTCTAATACCCTCCGTTTCTTTCAGTTTGTATATAACTTTTGTTCGAAGTCAAAGTATCTCTACTTTAACCAAACTTATAGAAAAAATATTAACATTTACAATATCAAATGAATATCTTTAAATTTATTATGGAATGTACTTTTATATTATGTATACTTGATATCGTAGGTGTTGATATTTTTTAATACAAATTTGGTTAAATTTTGTAAAGTTTGACTCGACACAAATCTTATATGCGGAATAAAAAAGAACGGGTGGAGTACTATGTACTGCATTTTTTTAGAAAAGGCCTAATGTCACACTCCTTACACAAAAAATAGAAAAATATATAAATTCATGGGGTATCGAAGTCTTCTTCCTCGGCATCCACGGACGGCGTGTTGTGAGCATAACTTGATGCCGCCTCTAGGCCTCCGCCTTGGCTAAGTAAACTTTTTGAAAACCAAGAGCTTGTAGAAGCAACGGCCGAGAAATCGTCGATGCAGACCAGGAGGTGTTGGCGGCTACGATATGCAAAACAAACCACCACGCCGGAGACAAAAACATTGATCAGGCATGTAGAAACTCTGAAGACTACAAAAGCCATCTAAATCCATACGGATCCATGGAAATCTAAATTGAACATATCACAGAAGACCCGTCGGAGACACGGCTCCAGGGCCCTCTCCTTCAACGAAAGGCACACCAACGGAACCGGGATACAGTGAGGAGAACATTACTCCTACCCTGGGGCAACGCCACTGCTTTGTCGCCCCAAATCTAACACGAAGACTCCTGTAACGCCCCGTGACCGATGTGCCAGGTGTTGTTCAGTTATTCGCTGTTGTTGCCTTGTCATTGCTTGCGTGTCTTGCATTGCATATCATGTCATCATGTGCATTTCATTTGCATACATGTTCGTCTCTTGCATTCGAGCATTTTCCCCGTTGTCCGTTTTGCATTCCGGCGCTTCGTTCTCCTCCGGTGGTCATTTCTACCTTTCTTTCGTGTGTGGGGATTAAACATTTCGTGATTGGACCGAGACTTGCCAAGCGGCCTTGGTTTACTACCGGTAGACCGCCTGTCAAGTTTCGTGCCATTTGGACTTCGTTTGATACTCCAACGGTTAACCGAGGGACCGAAAAGGCCTGTGTGTTGCAACCCAACACCCCTTCAAAGTGGCCCAAAACCCACCTAAACCCTCTCCATCATCTAGAGCGTTCGATCACGATCGCGTGGCCGAAAACCGCACCTCATTTGGACTCTCCTAACTCCCTCTACCTATAAATATGTGGCCTCCCCCGAAATTTTCGTGGATGAAACCCTAGCCTTCCTCTACCTCGCGCCCGGACGAAATCGCCACCGCGCCCGGACATGTCCGGCCTCCCCTGCGCCAATTCGGAGCCGCCAAGTGGCATCGCCGCCTCCCGCCGCCGCCGGCCCGCGGGGCCCGCGTCAGGCCCGCGCGGGCCCAGATCCACGCCGCCGCCCGGCGCGCCTCACCCTGCCACGCGCCGCTCGAGTGCCCCGCCGCCTTCGCCGCCCATCCCCGCCGCCGGCGAGCTCCGCCGCAGCGAGCTCCCTCGCCGTTCGCGCCGCCCGAGCTGGCCCCGCTCTCCCCGCCGCCTCGCCGGTCGCCGGCCCCGCCGCCTCGCCTCCCGAGGTCCGCCACTGGCCTCCTGCCCGCAGCCGCGCCGCCCCGCCTAGCTCGCCGGATCTTCGTCGCCGGCGCCGCCTTGTCGCCGGAGTTCGTCCTCGAGCTCGCCGGAGTTACTCCGGCCGGATCCGGAGAGAGTGGGATGAGATCCACCACTCCCTCCATCCAAACGCATCACCCCGATCCGGATCCGTGCCGTCCCGCTTCTCTCCGTCCCGCGTTGACTTTTCGCGGAGGTATAAATTCGTCTAAGTCCCAAAATCCCAGATCCATATGCTCCTGTTCATCATGTCGTAACTTTGCATCCATAGCTCCGATTCATGCATATAGCATATCAAAATGTTCGTCTCAGAGAGTACATCATTTCATCTCATTGCATCATTTTCATTTGAGTTCATCTTGATGCCCGAAATGCTGTTAGAAGAGTGCTACTTGAGATAATTGTCAGATCTGCTGCTCCATTTAGATATTTGTCATTTTTGCCATGATTATTGTGTGCATGATATGCCCTGATGCTCTTCATATGTTTTGTTAAGGTTTTTGCCATCTTTCCAGAGGTGCAACCCATGTATTTTTGTGATGTGTGTGGTGACTAGTGCAAGCTTGCAAAGTGAGGCACTTGGTATTTCTGATTTCAGGGACTTAGCATTTCCACTAAGTCCTTGAGGTGTTTATCTCATGTTGTCATATGTTCATGTTGTTTCCTAGTGATCCGTGCCTCTTTTGAGGATGATCAGTAAGGATGTTTTGTTTATCTTGTAGTGCTCTATCCATCCATGTCTTTGTTTGCAATTATGGAGCATCCTAGCTTGAGTCAATCGAGCTCTACTTTTGCTACTTGGTGAATCTGGGCAGATTGTCAACTTGTTTGCAATTTTGCCGATGATGTTGTAGTTGATCCGTGCATGCTATGCTATTGTTCTTGCCATGTATAGCTTGCATTTTGTGTGCTCTTGATAGATGTATGCTTATCTTGTCATGACTTGCTCCGTAGTGAGTGCATCGAGCTCGTAAACATGCCTACTTGAGTTATCTTTCAGCATGTGCCAGTTTTCACTAAGTCTGAAAACTGATTATGTTTTTGCTATGTTCACATGCTTGTTAGTATATTTTCTGATCCCTTTTGGCTCAAGGTCACTAAGGGACTTTTGTTAAGCTTTTTGATTAGCTCCATGCCATGTTTTACTTTGCCATGTTCAGGTCCTGTAGCATGTAGTTTCGTGGCTCCGAAGAGTGCTACCTGATCTGAAATTTCAGACAAGTGTTAATTTCACTAAGTCTGAGATCTGTTTACCATATGCATTTTTGCCATGCTTGTTTGAACCTGTTAATGGATGAATTGGCCGTAGCTCAGTGCTAGACTTTTGTTAAGCATCTTGAGTGGATTCCTGCCATGTATTTTGTTGCCATGTTTGAGTGTTGTAGCATATTCATCTCATTGCATTTAGATGACTACTTGCTGTAAATCGCAGTACGTGGTCATATTTGAATTGCTTGCCATTTCCAAACCGTAACTCCGATTCCGGCGTTCTTTATATCGTTTTCAAGTGATTTCATCTCATATTTCTAGTGGCACACTTGGTTTTCCAAGTTGAGGCCAGGTTCATGCATTCCTTGTCAAATCATGCATATGCATCGCATACCGCATCCCGCATATCATACCATGTTCTTGTGTTGGTTGTTTACTATGTTGTGTGCTTCTTTTCTGGTGTTTGCTTCTTCGGGTTGGTTCCGGTAACGTCGCGTTTGTGAGGACCCATTCGTCTACGTTCCGCTTGTCTTCTTCATGGACTCGTTCTTCTTCCTTGCGGGATTTCAGGCAAGATGAGCATACCCTCGAAATCACTTCTATCTTTACTTGCTAGATGCTCGCTCTTTTGCTATGCCTATGCTGTGATACCTACCACTTGCTTATCATGCCTCCTATATTGTTGAACCAAGCCTCTAACCACCTTGTCCTAGCAAACCGTTGATTGGCTATGTTACCGCTTTGCTCAGCCCCTCTTATAGCGTTGTTAGTTGCAGGTGAAGATTGAAGTTTTGTTCCTTGATGGAACATGGAGATGTTGTTCCTTGTTGGAACATGTTTACTTGTTGGGATATCACAATATATCTTATTTAATTAATGCATCTATATACTTGGTAAAGGGTGGAAGGCTCGGCCTTATGCCTGGTGTTTTGTTCCACTCTTGCCGCCCTAGTTTCCGTCATATCGGTGTTATGTTCCCGGATTTTGCGTTCCTTACGCGGTTGGGTAATAATGGGAACCCCTTGACAGTTCGCCTTAAGTAAAGCTCTTCCAGCAATGCCCAACATTGGTTTTACCATTTGCCACCTAGCCTTTTCTTTTCCCTTGGGAGTCGTGCTCCTGAGGGTCATCATTATTTTACCCCCCCGGGCCAGTGCTCCTCTGAGTGTTGGTCCAACTGAGCGATGTCCGGGGCTACCAGGGGCAACTTTGGGCTGGCCTACCCGACGTCTGGCTCATCTTAGTGTGCCCTGAGAAAGAGATATGTGCAGCTCCTATCGGGATTTGTCGGCACATTCGGGCGGTGTTGCTGGTTTAGTTTTACCCTGTCAAAATGTCTTGTAGAACCGAGATACCGAGTCTGATCGGAATGTCTCGGGAGGAGGTTTATTCCTTCATTGACCGTGAGAGCTTGTGATGGGCTAAGTTGGGACACCCCTGCAGGGATTTGAACTTTCAAAAGCCGTGCCCGCGGTTATGGGTAGATGGGAATTTGTTAACGTCCGGTTGTAGAAAACCTGAAGTTGACCTTAATTAAAATGAATCAACAACGTGTGTAACCGTGATGGTCTCTTTCCGGCGGAGTCCGGGAAGTGAACACGGTGTTGGAGTTATGCTTGACGTAGGTTGCTATAGGATCACTTCTTGATCATACTTCTATTGACCGTGCTTTGCCTTCTCTTCTCGCTCTCAATTGCGTATGTTAGCCACCATATATGCTAGTCGCTTGCTGCAGCTCCACCTCATACCTTTACCTTACCCATAAGCTTAAATAGTCTTGATCGCGAGGGTGCGAGATTGCTGAGTCCCCGTGACTCATAGATACTTCCAAAACCAGCTTGCAGGTGCCGATGAGTCCGTGCAGATGACGCAACCAAGCTTAGGAGGAGCTCGATGAAGATCTTGTCCTTTGTGTTGGTTCGTTCTAGTTGATCAGTAGTGGAGCCCTGTTGGGGTCGATCGGGGACCGTGTCGCATTTGGGGTTCTTCTTTTATTTTGGTTCCGTAGTCGGACCTTGATTGTATTTGTATGATGTAATGCTTTATTCATGTATTTGTGTGAAGTGGCGATTGTAAGCCAACTATGTCTCTCTTTCCCTTATGTATTACATGGGTTGTGTGAAGATTACCTCACTTGCGACATATGCCTTCAATGCGATTATGTCTCTAAGTCGTGCCTCGACACGTGGGAGCTATAGTCGCAGCGAGGGTGTTACAACTCCCTACAGGAAACCTCAAAAAAATCACCCATCTTGATGTACAATGCGTCCGGATCTGATATAGAGCTTGCCACTGTACAACACTGTGCATCGACAACCTCTTCTCTAACGATCCTTCCAGGCCAAAAACATCGATGAAGTTCTCCATGTTGGATCCCTCCGGCCGCCGCCATCTTCACCAATGACATTGTCGCGCACCAGACGAAGCAAATGAATGATGATCTTCGTTGAGAAATTTCAGATAAAAAATCTCTTACACATTATTTTCATATTGGGCATATAAAGGGGACCATGCCTAGATGACTTCCATGCATGATTCTATCAACATAATAACCAAGTGTCCAATGCATCCCGCTCTCTTAACCCTATAACAAGAAGAGGACAAATACATAGGTAGATGCATTGTTGGAGTTGAGGGTTACATGTATGCTTTCCAAGATGTAAGGCTCCCTGTTTTTATGGTGAGAGGGCCCTCCCCTTGGTAGCTTATGTTAGATCCCATGTGGCACAATTGACAGAGACAAGGTGATTGTTTGCTCAGATTAATCAATCTCTTTATCTCTTATATGTGTTGGTGGCTATCTTGTTTTGTTAATTGCGCTATTTAGGCCAACATTGCTCATGATTTGTTCAAAGTAAAAGGGCGAAAAGAAAGAAAGGCAAAACATTCACCTTGCATCATTGTTGGAAGGATCTTGAAAATGAGAAGTGGAAGAACTGAGAGGCATATGAAGCTCATAGAAAGAACTCTAAGAGCTTGGTTGGAAATGCAACAATGGTTGGTGGCGACGGTGGTGATGATGATGCATCAAGTTGCGAAGAAGGAAAAAGAAGCCCACTCCCAACTCGGTTGCTCCTACGAGAATGCCCAGTGGAAGAAATGATATGGCCGTGAAACTGTTGATTGTTGATGTTACTGATGTTGATCCAGTTAAGGAGTCAAACCATGAAAAGGTTGTGAAAAATAATGCCATGCATGAGGCTTGATTTCATGAGGGAAATGATGGTCGTATGCGCCAATTATGTGGACCGAGAATCAGTTCTGTAATGAACGGACCAAAGAACAATTATATGACACGTTTATTGAATTCAAGTAAGATTGGCACATGGGTGCATGGTCCTGTACACATGACGACATATAGAGCTGTGCGATGAAGTTCAAGCAAAGAAGTGATAGAAGGAAAGTCAGGCACACATGAGATAGCAAGAAATCAAGGTAGATTTCAAAACAAAAGGAAAAGGAAATTGCATGGGCCAAATTACAAGAAAATACTGCAGATCAAGGAGGAGCCAACGCTAGCTTAAGTAGAGCCCAATTTTCGTAGGCCTCCATTTCAACTTATGATAGGCAGAATCCTAATAAATATTTGTTAGTAGTCCTATACTTTGGTTTGTTAGCTAATAACTAGCATGGTATGTGAGCCGCTTTCTTTTTTAAGTTAGGATCCTTTTATTAGTTACCATTAGCACATGACGTGAGAGACTAGGAGTGCGCCATATAAAAAGGCAGAGGCTTCGGCCATGTACGAAACAGTTTTGAGTTTTATTTCGAGTATGAGTGTTGGTGTCAAAACCGGCGGATCTCGGGTAGGGGGTCCCGAACTGTGCGTCTAGGCGGATGGTGACAGGAGACGGGGGACACGATGTTTTTACCCAGGTTCGGGCCCTCTCGATGGAGGTAAAACCCTACTCCTGCTTGATTGATCTTGATGATATGAGTATTACAAGAGTAGATCTACCACGAGATCAAGGAGGCTAAACCCTAGAAGCTAGCCTATGGTATGATTGTTGTATGATGAAGTTGTCCTACGGACTAAAATCCTTCGGTTTATATAGACACCGGGGAGGATTAGGGTTACACAAAGTCGGTTACAATGGTAGGAGATCTTGAATATCCGCATCGCCAAGCTTGCCTTCCACACCAAGGAAAGTCCCATCCGGACACAGGACGAAGTCTTCAATCTTGTATCTTCATAGTCCTGGAGTCCGGCTGAAGGTATAGTCCGGCTACCCGAACACCCCCTAATCCAGGACTCCCTCAGTAGCCCCCGAACCAGGCTTCAATGACGACGAGTCCGGCGCGCAGATTGTCTTCGTCATTGCAAGGCGGGTTCTTCTCCCAATTCCGTGTACCTGCTGAATAATGTCTGATTTTCGTAATGTAGAGCACCTTGGCTTCCACGCCCAATAATGGCCGTCTTCCACGTATCAAACGAATGCAAAAAGTCGGGGTATTTTTACATTCACACCCCTAGCTGCATAAACAAGCCGCCTATTTAATGGGATGGGGACTCAGATCCAAACCACACCTTCTCCTCTTCGCGAGTAATCATCAGAGCGCCTCCAGCAAAGGTCCATTCCAACATGGCCAGCCGTCGTAGCTCCTCCTCTCGCCCTTCCAGTCCTAAACCTGGAGACTGGGAGAGGTGCTCCATCCCGCACAGCGAGCTAGTGTCGCTTCAGGCCAAGGGATTTCTCCCTCAGGCCTATATGGTCCCAGTCCGAGCCGGACTCGCCACCTATAATGGCGGAGAGCAAGCGGAGAGCACCCCCAATCCCTCCAAAGGAGAGCGGGTGTGCCTCGTCCCTTATCTCATAAGAGGACTTGGATTTCCAATTCATCCATTTCTCCGCGGGCTTCTGGAGTTCTACGGCCTCCAGCTGCACAATCTCACGCCCGGCTCTATATTGCATATCGCAGGCTTCGTCGCCCTTTGCGAGCTATTCCTGGGTGTTGAGGCTCATTTCGCGCTGTGAAAGAGGTTATTCTGGCTGGTGCCCCGCTCTAAGGAGGGGTCAATGTATCAAGTGGGCGAAGCCGAAGTGTGGCGCATCGCCGGGACCGGATATCTATCCGAAACCCCAAAGAAGGCGTCCGAAGACTGGCCTTCGGAATTGTTTTATATAGAGGACGTCCCGCTACCGGATCCTGTTCGGATCGGCCTCCCTGAGTTCGATAGTGCTCCCTTAAAGAAGCGCCTGAGCTGGCGTCCATAGAGCCCTCAGAGGGAAAGTGACAGGGACATCATTTACCTGATGGGCCGAATAAGATTGTTAGCCCATTCCGGACTAACCATGATCGGGGTTATGGCTGAATGCATTATGCGGGGGGTGCAGCCACTTCAGTATAGAAGCCACCCCATGTGGGACTTCAACGGGGAGGACGACGCCACCCGCTACGGCCGTAAGGGGCCGGATTCGGCTGCCGCTCTACTAAAGATTTTGTCCACTTTATATAAGGGAGAAGAGGAGGAATTTCTCCGCGTCAACCCATAAGGTGGATTCTCTATGCACAATCCACCAAGCTGGGTAAGCGGCCGCATTTACTTGCCCATCCGTTTTGTATTCCCATTGTTAAATATTTAGTCTAATGACTTCAACACAAGAACTGCGCCGGGCTGTTAAGGAAATAAACAGCCCTCCTCCACAACCCGAGGACCCAGGAAGGTCCCTCGACCCGGCCTCTCAAGAGGATCCGGACATATCTGTGGAGCTGATTGATGGAGTGTTCCATCAATTGAGCAAGGACAACGCCTTGGTGGCCATTACGGCCGATTACCCAGGGCTAATCCCGGCCTCCCAGGTAATTGAGATCGAAGTCCCAGTACCCCGAATAGGTGTCCGCCCTCTCATGTTTGCAGTTTTCTGATTACAACCGAGCTTTGCAGGGGAGGTTTTTGAGATGGGAGGCCGAACCTGCGGCGGCAAGCCAACGAGGGGCCGCAGGGCCCCGTGGGCAGAAAAGAGGTGCAGTCCGGACCGAGGCGTCAGCGCAAAGGTATGGCGCGCCCCCTTATCCCAGGTGTTACACCTGCGAGGCATATTAACACTCGTGCTCTCTTCAAGACAAAGAGACCTCGCCGGACTATACCCGGAGAGGCTGCCAACCGCGCCTCCACCAGCCAGGCTCCAAAGCCTGGTCCGGAGGTGGAGGCGAACACCAGGAGCGCACCGGACGCTCCTCCGATGGAGGATGTGGACAGGTTGTCTGCCACCAACTCTGAGGTGGAGAGTGCCATGAACCACAGGCGTCGCCGGACAATTCTTCGCGACGCTTGTTTCTCCCAAGAGGCATTAGATGCCTTTAATTCGGGAGATGCGTACCTCCGTGCCGCTCAAAATGGTCTAGCCAGAGCCACGGAGCAATATGTAAAAGACATACGGGTAAGAAAATTTTGGTAATTATATATATATATATACCAGTAGCCCCCGAGACTTGAAACAGTTAGAGTAACTGATTTAAGGATCATTTGTTATGCAGGTTCTTACAGAGAAGAATACCGTACTGTCCCAGGAGCTGGAAGAGTGCAAAGCCCAACTGGAGGCCGCACTAGCCGCTGCAGGGGAGCCCAAAGAGACCCCCTCTGGTAAGATACACTTCGAAAGATTAGTATCTTGCGAAGTGCGGCGTGGGTGTAAATCTGACAAATCATATTGCAGATAGCGCCGGACTGGATCCGGAGAGGCAACAACTCTTACACCGGCTAAAGGCCGGTGAGAGTATGCTGACAAGGGTGAGGCGGGAGAAGAATGATCTTCAGGACGCCAACACCAAGCTGGACGTTGAACTTAAAGATGTTCGTGGCCAGCTGTCGGACTCCACTAAGGAGAATCAGCGGCTTCGACGCGGCATATTTAGTAAGTGCTTAAGCGAATCTTTGAAAGAAAAGAGTTCGGCGAGGAAGTCGACTAACAGAGTAATGTCTGTAGGTATGCTAACGGGTCGTCCTGCAGAGGAGATGCCCGGTTCTACAGGTGACCTTCTTCCCGAGCTCTCGCAACTGCACGAGCGAGTTCGGCAGGCAATGCGAGGCGTTACCCAAGCCTTATGGCCTTCCCACTCCATGCCCGAGGGCCTTGGAGAGCTTTCGGAGAAGCTTAAGGGAGCTCGGCGGCGCTTCCGGTTATGGAAGATATCGGCCTGCCGACAAGGCGCTAGGGAGGCCTGGGCCATGGTGAAGATGCGATACACGAAGTCTGACCCGAACCACATGGTCGAGGTCGGACCTGTGGGGCCTGACGGGAAGGAGATCCCTGTAAGCTTAGTGTACGACCAAGTAGAATTGGCCGCAAAGTATTCCCAGCAGGACTGTAAGTTAGACAGCCTGTTAGATGGTATTGAAGAGGAATACAATCAGTCAGAGTGACTATGTAATTTTTAATTGACATGTGTAATGCCTTCTAGCCGGATTGTAGATCGTTTGTCATTGCCGACCTTTTCGCTTCGACCTCAGGACCTGACGGTCCAGAGTGTGTCCGAATACCCTACCGGTTATGTAAGAACCGGGGTATGCATGGAGACCATGCGTAGGGGTCATTAGTGCTTTATCAGACA
Source organism: Triticum urartu (assembly GCF_056163025.1). Lineage (NCBI taxonomy): Eukaryota > Viridiplantae > Streptophyta > Magnoliopsida > Poales > Poaceae > Triticum > Triticum urartu. Next base: position 27,362,126 of record NC_141876.1, read on the forward strand.
AGTGCCCAACTAGTTATGTTATATTACATGGTTAGTAAGAAACATCTTCCAGAGAGAATAGTTCCGTTAGGGGTTCCTTTCTCTGGGAGGCATGCCCTAAAGTGCATGTCCGGACTGCAAACGCAGGAAAATCATCTGGGGGCATATATATAAATAAGTAAAAAAGGTCATCTTTTAGTTCATCGACCGAATATTCCCTTAAGAACGCTAGCTTTCGGCTTCACCCAGTCTGAGGTACACATCTGGCTGATCCGGCAGTAACAATCGCAGAGGTGCTCCCATTACCACCTAGCCGAACAATCGGGAACGTAGGGGTAAGCACTGGAGCCAGGCAACCCAGCTTGGCCAAAACTTAAGTCATATCGATGCATATAATGGTGAAGAAAAGGTACATGCGGAAGTTTGACACATGTGGTGGGCGTGAAGCCCGAGTAAATAAGCTTCTGTTAAAGAAGCCCCCAGGTTTAATGAGCGCAAGTAGCACGCCACTTGAGGAGCCTTTAAGGGCTATAAAAGAAAAGAGGGGAAGGAGAGAAATGTAAGACAGAAAATGTAAAAAATGGACAAAGGAAGGAGACAAACACAGAGTCCGGCGCTAGGCATAGAATCTTCAGAGACGGGCTGCGTTCCATGGGTTCGGCTCGAGTCGGTTATCCGACGCATCTCGCAGGCGGTATGCTCCACCAGTCAGGACTTGGTCTATTATGAAGGGACCTTCCCACTTGGGCTTCAGCTTGTCCTTTTTCTTGTCCGACAGGCGTAGAACTAATTCGCCAACGTTGTAGTTTTTGGCCCGCACTTCTCTGCTTTGATATCTTCGAGCCTGCTGTTGATAGAATGCGGAACGGGCTTTTGCCACATTGCGCTCCTCCTCTAAGGCGTCCAAATTGTCCTACCGATCGAGCTTGGCTTCCCTTTCTTCGTACATGCGCACTCGAGGTGAGTCATGAATTATGTCGCAGGGCAAGACTGCCTCTGCGCCATACACCTTAAAAAATGGTGTGTATCCGGTGGTGCGATTCGGCGTGGTCCGCAGCCCCCAGAGTACGGAGTCAAGCTCCTCTACCCAGTGCGTGTTAGATTCCTTGAGGGACCGCACTAATCTGGGTTTGATTCCGCTCATGATGAGACCATTTGCACGTTCTACGTGACCGTTAGTTTGTGGGTGATAGACGGAAGCGTAATCGAGCTTGATGCCCATGTTTTTGCACCAGAGTTTTACCTCATCGGCCGTAAAGTTCGTGCCGTTATCGGTGATGATGCTGTGGGGGACGCCATAACGGTGTACGACCCCGGATATAAAGTCTATCACAGGTCCGGATTCGACCATCTTAACAGGCTTGGCTTGTATCCATTTGGTGAACTTATCCACCATGACCAGTAAGTATTTTTTCTTGTGGGTTCCGCCTTTAAGGGGTCCCACCATGTCAAGCCCCCAGACCGCGAAAGGCCAAGTGATGGGGATAGTATGGAGGGCGGTGGGTGGCATATGGCTTTGGTTTGCAAAAAGCTGGCAACCGACGCATTTTTGGACCAAGTCCTGAGCGTCCGCCCGGGCCGTTGGCCAATAAAAGCCTGTACGGAAAGCCTTGCTTACAAGGGACCGGGCTGCGGCGTGATGGCCACCGAGTCCGACATGAATTTCAGCCAGAAGGTTCCGCCCTTCCTCTTCGGAGATGCACCTTTGAAGGACTCCGGTAGTGCTTTTCTTATAAAGTTCTCCCTCATGGACTTTATAGGCTTTAGATCGTCGCACTATACAGCGTGCCTCGTTTTGGTCCTCTGGGAGTTCCTGCCTAGTAAGGTAGGCTAGGAATGGTTCTGTCCACGGGGCGATAACGACCATTAGTACGTGGGCTGAGGTTGTGATTTCATTGGCAGAGCCTCCGATTATGTCAGATTGTTCGGCGTCGAACAGTGCGGTTGGGTCCGGGCTAATATTGCCATGTTCCCCTTCCCATACTACGGATGGCTTGAACAGCCTTTCCAGGAAGATGTTGGGGGGACCGCATCGCGTTTTGCACCGATGTGTGCCAGGACGTCTGCCGCCTGATTGTTTTCTCGGGCTATATGGTGAAATTCGAGCCCCTCAAACCGAGCTGACATTTTGAGGACGGCGTTGCGGTAAGCTGCCATTTTTGGATCCTTGGCATCGAAGTCTCCATTTATTTGGGATATCGCGAGGTTCGAATCCCCGCGCACCTCTAGGCGTTGAATGCCCATGGATACTGCCATCCGGAGACCATGTAAAAGGGCCTCATATTCGGCTGCATTGTTGGAGTCTGTGTACATAATCTGGAGTACATATTGAACCGTGTCTCCTGTGGGGGACGTCAAAACGACGCCGGCACCTAGTCCGGCCAACATTTTGGAACCGTCGAAGTGCATGATCCAGTTTGAATATGTGCCGTGCTCTTTAGGGAGTTCGGCCTCCGTCCATTCTGCGACGAAGTCAGCCAAAACTTGCGACTTGATAGCTCACCGTGGCCTATAAGTTATGTTGAACGGGAGGAGCTCGATGGCCCATTTTGCAATCCGGCCCGTTGCGTCACGGTTGTTTATAATATCGTTGAGTGGTACTTCCGATGCTACTGTGATTGAACACTCTTGAAAGTAGTGTCGTAGCTTCCGGGATGCCATGAATACCGCATATGCAATCTTTTGATAATGTGGGTACCGTGATTTGCATGGGGTGAGGACAGTGGACACATAGTAAACCGGCTTTTGAAGGGGGAATTTGTGTCCGTCCGTTTCCCGCTCGACGACGAGTACTGCGCTGACAACTTGATGGGTTGCTGCAATGTACAATAGCATTGGTTCGCCGATGTTTGGCGCGACCAGGACAGGGTTTGTTGCCAATATGGCTTTTATTTCCTCGAGTCCGGCCGTGGCGGCATCCGTCCACTCGAAGTGTTCGGTGCGCCGAAGGAGGCGATAGAGGGGTAGCGCCTTTTCTCCCAAACGGGAGATAAAGTGGCTTAGAGCCGCCACGCATCCAGTTAATTTTTGTATTTGTTTGAGGTCCTTTGGGATATCCAATTGTGACAAAGCTCGGATCTTGGCTGGATTTTCTTCGATTCCTCTACCGGATACAATGAAGCCCAAGAGCTTTCCGGCTGGAACGCCGAAAACGCATTTTTCCGGATTTAGCTTGATGTCATATGCTCGGAGGTTGTCAAATGTAAGCCTCAAGTCGTCTACTAGAGATTTGACATGTCTTGTTTTTACGACCACATCATCCACGTATGCCTCTACTGTTTTGCCGATCTGGTTTGCCAGACATGTCTAAATCATGCGCTGATATGTTGCACCGGCGTTTTTGAGCCTGAAAGGCATTGTGTTGAAGCAGAATGGGCCGTATGGGGTGATGAATGCCGTTGCGGCTTGGTCTGACTCGGTCATCTTGGTTTGATGGTAACCGGAGTATGCGTCGAGGAAGCACAACGAATCGTGTCCTGCAGTGGCGTCGATAATTTGATCGATGTGGGGGAGGGGGAAGGGATCCTTTGGGCAAGCCTTGTTAAGGTCTTTGAAGTCAACGCACAGGCGCCAGGATTTGTCCTTCTTTGGTACCATCACCAAGTTTGCTAGCCAGTCCGGATGTTTTATATCTCTGATGAATCTGGCCTCCAATAGTTTGGCTAGCTCCTCTCCCATTGCCTGTCTCTTGGGCCCAGAGAAATGCCGAAGGGCTTGTTTGATAGGTTTGAATCCTTTTAGGATATTTAAGCTGTGTTCGGCCAGCCTGCGTGGGATTCCTGGCATGTCTGAAGGGTGCCAGGAAAAAATGTCCCAGTTCTCCCATAGGAATTCTCGTAGTGCGGCGTCTACATCGGGGTTTAATCGTGCCCCGATGGAAGCTGTTTTATTGGGGTCCGTTGGATGGACCTGGAATTTGACTATTTCATCTGCTGGTTTAAAGGAGGTGGACTTGGATCTTTTGTCGAGTATCACATCGTCCCTGTTTACTGTGGAGCGCAGCGTAGTCAGTTCCTCAACCGCCAGGGCTTCGTACAGTGCCTCAAGGGCTAATGCGGCTGTCTTGTTTTCGGCGCGGAGTGCTATGTCCGGATCACTAGCGAGAGTGATGATTTTGTTCAGCCCGGGCATCTTGAGCTTCATGTACCCGTAATGGGGTATTGCTTGGAAGATTGTAAACGCTTCCCGCCCCAGCAGAGCGTGGTATCCGCTACTGAACGGGGCCAATTGGAATGTGACCTCTTCGGACCTATAATTATCCAGCGTGCCAAACACCACATCTAGTGTGATTTTTCCTGCACAGCGCGCTTCCCGACTGGGGATTATTCCTCTAAAGGTTGTGCTGCTTCGCTCAATGCGGTTCCAGTCTATTTCCATTTTTTGAAGGGTTTCCTCATAAATGAGGTTCAATCCGCTGCCTCCGTCCATGAGTACCTTGGTGAGGCGAAAGCCGTCCACTATAGGACTGAGTACCAATGCGGCTGGTGCTCGAGCTGTTCGGAATTTAGGTTCATCACTGGCATTAAAAGTAATAGCCATGTCACTCCATGGTTTTATTGTTGCTACTTGATAGACTTCGGCGAGGCTGCGGAGTGTTCTTTTTCGCATATTATTTGATGCGAAAGTCTCGAAGACTGTTAAGACTGTAATGGAGTCCCTGAGGTGGCTTTCTGCGGCCTCCGGAATTAGGAGATTTTCGCCCCTTTTGGCCACCTGCCAGAGTATCCAACATGCTCTAAGGCTATGAGTTGGTGTGGCGTCCTCTGTACTATGAATTTTACAGGGTCCATTAAGCCATCCCTCCAGTACGGTTCCATGCCCTGTAGAGGGTTTTGGTTTTTTGGTTTTTAACCCGGGTGTCTGATGATGATGCACCCTTTTATTTCGGACGAGGTTTCTATTCAGGGCCGGATTGTCCCAAAATTTAGTTTCGGTTTTCTGGGCGCTTTCCATCGCACAGTACTTTTGTACTATGGACGCCAAGTCAGCGAAGCGTGTAAGATCACGACGACCTGTGGCGTTGAGGATTCCCTTGTCCGTGCAATTATTGCAAAGGATTGAGATTGCGTCTTCCTCGCGGCAGTCCTTTATCCTGTTCATAACCAGGAGGAACCTTGCCCAGTAATGATGTACTGTTTCTTCAGGCTTTTGCCTAATTTGGGATAGATCGCTTATGTTCGGGTGGGTGGGTGGAATTAAATCCGGAACTTCACCCAATCTAAGACTCAGAGGCCAAGGAGTTTCCGAACTCTGAATTTTGGATTCTTGGATGTTGTCCAGTGAATCTAGCCCGTTGCCTGATTCTAAGTTCAGGTCTTGAGTTACATCCTCCCCTCCGCGGGTATCCGGCTTGGAGGGATCGGGAATACGGACGTAGCTAGTCCTTAAGATAGATGAAGAGTCGCCGCACTGTGCCTCTGAAGGAAATATGCCCTAGAGGCAATAATAAAGTTATTATTTATTTCCTTATTTCATGATAAATGTTTATTATTCATGCTAGAATTGTATTAACCGGAAACATAATACATGTGTGAATACATAGACAAACAGAGTGTCACTAGTATGCCTCTACTTGACTAGCTCGTTAATCAAAGATGGTTATGTTTCCTAACCATGAACAAAGTGTTGTTATTTGATTAACAAGGTCACATCATTAGTTGAATGATCTGATTGACATGACCCATTCCATTAGCTTAGCACCCGATCGTTTAGTATGTTGCTATTGCTTTCTTCATGACTTATACATGTTCCTATGACTATGAGATTATGCAACTCCCGTTTACCGGAGGAACACTTTGTGTGCTACCAAACGTCACAACGTAACTGGGTGATTATAAAGGAGCTCTACAGGTGTCTCCAAAGGTAGATGTTGGGTTGGCGTATTTCGAGATTAGGATTTGTCACTCCGATTGTCGGAGAGGTATCTCTGGGCCCTCTCGGTAATGCACATCACATAAGCCTTGCAAGCATTGCAGCCAATGAGTTAGTTGCGAGATGATGTATTACGGAACGAGTAAAGAGACTTGCCGGTAACGAGATTGAACTAGGTATTGGATACCGACGATCGAATCTCGGGCAAGTAACATACCGATGACAAAGGGAACAACGTATGTTGTTATGCGGTCTGACCGATAAAGATCTTCGTAGAATATGTAGGAGCCAATATGGGCATCCAGGTCCCGCTATTGGTTATTGACCGGAGACGTGTCTCGGTCATGTCTACATTGTTCTCGAACCGTAGGGTCCGCACGCTTAACGTTACGATGACAGTTATTATGAGTTTATGCATTTTGATGTACCGAAGTTAGTTCGGAGTCCCGGATGTGATCACGTACATGACGAGGAGTCTCGAAATGGTCGAGACATAAAGATTGATATATTGGAAGCCTATGTTTGGATATCGGAAGTGTTCCGGGTGAAATCGGTATTTTACCGGAGTACCGGGAGGTTACCGGAACCCCCCAGGAGCTGTATGGGCCTTAGTGGGCTTTAGTGGAAAGGAGAAGGGCCAGCCGAAGATGGGCCGCGCGCCTCCCCCCTCCCCTAGTCCTATTAGGACTAGGAGAGGTGGCCGACCCCCCTCTCTCTCTTTCCGCCTCAGCGAATCCTATTCCAACTAGGATTGGGGGGAGGAATCCTACACCCAGAGGGAGTAGGAATCCCTTGGCGCGCCCTCCTTGGCCGGCCGCCCCCTCCCCCTTGGCTCCTTTATATACGGAGGCAAGGGGGCACCCTAGGACACACAAGTTGATCATTGAGATCGTTCCTTAGCCGTGTGTGGTGCCCCCTGCCACCATATTCCACCTCGATCATATTGTAGCGGTGCTTAGGCGAAGCCCTGCAACGGTAGAACATCAAGATCGTCACCACGCCGTCGTGCTGACAGAACTCCTCCCCGACGCTTTGCTGGATCGGAGCCCGGGGATCGTCATCGAGCTGTACGTGTGCTAAGAACTCGGAGGTGCCGGAGTAACGGTGCTTGGATCGGTCGGATCGGGAAGACGTACGACTACTTCCTCTACGTTGTGTCAACGCTTCCGCAGTCGGTCTGCGTGGGTACATAGACAACACTTTCCCCTCTCATTGCTGTGCATCACCATGATCTTGCGTGTGCGTAGGAATTTTTTTGAAATTACTACGTTCCCCAACAGTGGTATCAGAGCCTAGGTTTTATGGTTTGATGTTATATGCACGAGTAGAACACAAGTGAGTTGTGGGCGATATAAGTCATACTGCCTACCAGCATGTCATACTTTGGTTCGGCGGTATTGTTGGATGAAGCGGCCCGGACTGACATTACGCGTACGCTTACGCGAGACCGGTTTCCCCGACGTGCTTTGCACATAGGTGACTTGCGGGTGACAGTTTCTCCAACTTTAGTTGAACCGAGTGTGGCTACGCCCGGTCCTTGCGAAGGTTAAAACAGAGTCAAATTGACAAACTATCGTTGTGGTTTTGATGCGTAGGTAAGATTGGTTCTTGCTTAAGCCCGTAGCAGCCACGTAAAACTTGCAACAACAAAGTAGAGGACGTCTAACTTGTTTTTGCAGGGCATGTTGTGATGTGATATGGTCAAGACATGATGCTAAATTGTATGAGATGATCATGTTTTGTAACCGAGTTATCGGCAACCGGCAGGAGCCATATGGTTGTCGATTTATTGTATGCAATGCAATCGCGATGTAATGCTTTACTTTATCACTAAGCGGTAGCGATAGTCGTGGAAGCATAAGATTGGCGAGACGACAACGATGCTACAATGGAGATCAAGGTGTCGCGCCGGTGACGATGGTGATCATGACAGGTGCTTCGGAGATGGAGATCACAGGCACAAGATGATGATGGCCATATCATATCACTTATATTGATTGCATGTGATGTTTATCTTTTTATGCTTCTTATCTTGCTTTGATTGACGGTAGCATTATAAGATGATCTCTCACTAAATTATCAAGAAGTGTTCTCCCTGAGTATGCACCGTTGCCAAAGTTTGTCGTGCCCAGACACCACGTGATGATCGGGTGTGATAAGCTCTACGTCCATCTACAACGGGTGCAAGCCAGTTTTGCACAAGCAGAATACTCAGGTTAAACTTGACGAGCCTAGCATATGCAGATATGGCCTCGGAACACGGAGACCGAAAGGTCGAGCGTGAATCATATAGTAGATATGATCAACATAACGATGTTCACCATTGAAAACTACTCCATCTCACATGATGATTGGTTATGGTTTAGTTGATTTGGATCACATGATCACTTAGAGGATTAGAGGGATGTCTATCTAAGTGGGAGTTCTTAAGTAATTTGATTAATTGAACTTAAATTTATCATGAACTTAGTCCTGGTAGTATTTTGCAAATTATGTTGTAGATCAATAGCTCGCGTTGTTGCTTCCCTGTGTTTATTTTGACATGTTCCTAGAGAAAATTGTTTTGAAAGATGTTAGTAGCAATGATGCGGATTGGATCCGTGATCTGAGGTTTATCCTCATTGTTGCACAGAAGAATTATGTCCTTGATGCACCGCTAGGTGACGGACCTATTGCAGGAGCAGATGCAGATGTTATGAACGTTTGGATAGCTCAATATGATGACTACTTGATAGTTTAGTGCACCATGCTTAATGGCTTGGAATCGGGACTTCAAAGACGTTTTTGAACGTCATGGAACATATGAGATGTTCCAGGAGTTGAAGTTAATATTTCAAGCAAATACCCGAGTTGAGAGATATGAAGTCTCCAACAAGTTCTATAGCTAAAAGATGGAGGAGAATCGCTCAACTTGTGAGCATGTGCCGAGATTGTCTGAGTACTACAATCGCTTGAATCAAGTGGGAGTTAATCTTCCAGATAAGATAGTGATTGACAGAATTCTCTAGTCACCATCACCAAGTTAGTAGAACTTCGTGATGAACTATAATATGCAAGGGATAACGGAAACAACTCCCAAGCTCTTCGTGATGCTGAAATCAACGAATGTAGAAATCAAGAAAAACATCAAGTGTTGATGGTTGATAAGACCACTAGTTTCAAGAAAAGGGCAAAGGGAAGAAGGGGAACTTCAAGAAGAACGGCAAGCAAGTTGCTGCTCAAGTGAAGAAGTCCAAGTCTGATCCTAAGCCTGAGACTAAGTGCTTTTACTGCAAAGGGACTGGTCACTGGAAGTGGAACTGCCCCAAGTATTTGGCGGATAAGAAGGATGGCAAGGTAAGCAAAGGTATATTGGATATACTGTTATTGATGTGTACTTTACTAGTGTTTATAGAAACCCCTCGGCATTTGATACTGGTTCAGTTGCTAAGATTAGTAACTCGAAACAGGAGTTGCAGAATAAACAGAGACTAGTTAAGGGTGAAGTGACGATGTGTGTTGGAAGTGGTTCCAAGATTGATATGATCATCATCGCACACTCCCTATACTTTCGGGATTAGTGTTGAACCTGAATAAGTGTTATTTGGTGTTTGCGTTGAGCATGAATATGATTTGATCATGTTTATTGTAATACGGTTATTCATTTAAGTAAGACAATAAATTGTTGTTCTGTTTACATGAATAAAACCTTATATGGTTACACACCCAATGAAAACAGTTCGTTGGATCTCGATCGTAGTGATACACATAATCATAATATTGAAACCAAAAGATGCAAAGTTAATAATGATAGTGCAACTTATTTGTGGCACTGCCGTTTAGGTCATATTGGTGTAAAGCGCATGAAGAAACTCCATGATGATGGGATTTTGGAATCACTTGATTATGAATCACTTGATGCTTGCGAACCATGCCTCATGGGCAAGATGACTAAGACTCCGTTCTCCGGAGCAAGCAACTGACTTATTGGAAATAATACATACTGATGTATGCGGTCCGATGAGTGTTAAGGCTCACGGCAAGTATCGTTATTTTCTGAACTTCACAGATGATTTGAGCAGATATGGTTAGATCTACTTGATGAGACATAAGTCTGAAACATTTGAAAAGTTCAAAGAATTTCAGAGTGAAGTGGAAAATCATCGTGATAAGAAAATAAAGTTTCTACGATCTGATCGCGGAGACAAATATTTGAGTTACGAGTTTGGTCTTCAATTAAAACAATGTGGAATAGTTTCACAAACTCATGCCACCTAGAACACCACAGCATAATGGTGTGTCTGAATGTCATAACCGTACTTTATTAGATATGGTGCGATCTATGATGTCTCTTACCGATCTACCACTATCGTTTTGGGGATATGCATTAGAGACAGCTGCATTCACGTAAAATAGGGCACCATCTAAGTCCGTTGAGACGACACCGTGTGAACTATGGTTTGGCAAGAAACCTAAGCTGTCGTTTCTTAAAGTTTGGGGTTGTGATGCTTATATGAAAAAGTTTCATCCTAATAAGCTCAAACCCAAATCGGAGAAATATGTCTTCATAGGATATCCAAAGGAGACTGTTGGGTACACCTTCTATCACAAATCCGAAGGCAAGACTTTTGTTGCTAAATTCGGAGTTTTTCTAGAGAAGGAGTTTCTCTCGAAAGAAGTGAGTGGGAGGAAAGTAGAAAACTTGATAAGGTAATTGTACCTTCTCCCTTATTGGAAAGTAGTTCATCACAAAATCTGTTCTTGTGACTACTACACCAATTAGTGAGGAAGCTAATGATGATGATCATGTAACTTCAGATCAAGTTACTACCGAATCTCATAGGTAAACCAGAGTGAGATCCGCACCAGAGTGGTACGGTAATCCTGTTCTGGAGGTCATGTTACTTGACCATGATGAACCTACGAACTATGAGGAAGCGATGATGAGCCCAGATTCCGCGAAATGGTTTGAGGCCATGAAATCTGAGATATGATCCATGTATGAGAACAAAGTTTGGACTTTGATTGACTTGCCCGATGATCGGCAAGCAATTGAGAATAAATGGATCTTCAAGAGGAAGACGGACGCTGATAGTAGTATTACTATCTACAAAGCTAGAATTGTCGCAAAAGGTTTTCGACAAGTTCAAGGTGTTGACTACGATGAGAGCTTCTCACTCGTATCTATGCTTGAGTCTGTCCGAATCATGTTAGTAATTGCCGCATTTTATGAAATCTGGCAAATGGATAAACAAAACTGCATTCCTTAATGGATTTATTAAAGAAGAGTTGTATATGATGCAACTAGAAGGTTTTCTCAATCCGAAAGGTGCTAACAAAATGTGCAAGCTCCAGCGATCCATCTATGGACTGGTGCAAGCATCTCGGAGTTGGAATATACGCTTTGATGAGTTGATCAAAGCATATAGTTTTATACAGACTTGCGGTGAAGCCTGTATTTACAAGAAAGTGAGTGGGAGCACTACAGCATATCTGATAAGTATATTTGAATGACATATTGTTGATCAGAAATAATGTAGAATTATTCTGTAAAGCATAAAAGGAGTGTTTGAAAGGAGTTTTTCAAAGAAAGACTTCGGTGAAGCTGCTTACATATTGAGCTCCAAGATCTATAGAAATAGATCAAGACGCTTGATAAGTTTTTTCAATGAGTACATACCTTGACAAGATTTTGAAGTAGTTCAAAATGGAGCAGTAAAAGAAAGAGTTCTTGCCTGTATTACAAGGTGTGAAGTTGAGTAAGACTCAAAGCCCGACCACGGTAGAAGATAGAAAGAGAATGAAAGTCATTCCCTATGCCTTGGCCATAGGTTCTATAAAGTATGTCATGCTGTATACCAGATCTATTGTATACCCTGCACTGATTTGGCAAGGGAGTATAATAGTGATCTAGGAGTAGATCACTGGACAGCGGTCAGAATTATCCTTAGTGAAATAAGGATATGTTTCTCGATTATGGACGTGACAAAAAGGTTCGTCGTAAAGGGTTACGTCGATGCAAGTTTTTGACACTAATCCAGATGATTCTAAGTCTCAATCTGGATACATATTGAAAGTGGGAGCAATTAGCTAGAGTAGCTCCGTGCAGAGCATTGTAGACATAGAATTTTGCAAAATACATACAGATCTGAATTTGGCAGGCCCGTTGACTAAATTTCTCTCACAAGCAAAACATGATCACTCTTTGGGTGTTAATCACATAGCGATGTGAACTAGATTATTGAATCTAGTAAACCCTTTGGGTGTTAGTCACATGGAGATGTGAACCAATCACATAAAGATGTGAACTATTGGTGTTAATCACATAGCGATGTGAACTAGATTATTGACTCTAGTGCAAGTGGGAGACTGAAGGAAATATGCCCTAGAGGCAATAATAAAGTTATTATTTATTTCCTTATTTCATGATAAATGTTTATTATTCATGCTAGAATTGTATTAACCGGAAACATAATACATGTGTGAATACATAGACAAACAGAGTGTCACTAGTATGCCTCTACTTGACTAGCTCGTTAATCAAAGATGGTTATGTTTCCTAACCATGAACAAAGTGTTGTTATTTGATTAACAAGGTCACATCATTAGTTGAATGATCTGATTGACATGACCCATTCCATTAGCTTAGCACCCGATCGTTTAGTATGTTGCTATTGCTTTCTTCATGACTTATACATGTTCCTATGACTATGAGATTATGCAACTCCCGTTTACCGGAGGAACACTTTGTGTGCTACCAAACGTCACAACGTAACTGGGTGATTATAAAGGAGCTCTACAGGTGTCTCCAAAGGTAGATGTTGGGTTGGCGTATTTCGAGATTAGGATTTGTCACTCCGATTGTCGGAGAGGTATCTCTGGGCCCTCTCGGTAATGCACATCACATAAGCCTTGCAAGCATTGCAGCCAATGAGTTAGTTGCGAGATGATGTATTACGGAACGAGTAAAGAGACTTGCCGGTAATGAGATTGAACTAGGTATTTGATACCGACCATCGAATCTCGGGCAAGTAACATACCGATGACAAAGGGAACAACGTATGTTGTTATGCGGTCTGACCGATAAAGATCTTCGTAGAATATGTAGGAGCCAATATGGGCATCCAGGTCCCGCTATTGGTTATTGACCGGAGACGTGTCTTGGTCATGTCTACATTGTTCTCGAACCGTAGGGTCCGCACGCTTAAAGTTACGATGACAGTTATTATGAGTTTATGCATTTTGATGTACCGAAGTTAGTTCGGAGTCCCGGATGTGGTCACGGCCATGACGAGGAGTCTCGAAATGGTCGAGACATAAATATTGATATATTCAAAGCCTATGTTTGGATATCGGAAGTGTTCCGGGTGAAATCGGTATTTTACCGGAGTACCGGGAGGTTACCGGACCCCCCCGGGAGCTGTATGGGCCTTAGTGGGCTTTAGTGGAAAGGAGAAGGGCCAGCCGAAGATGGGCCGCGCGCCTCCCCCCTCCCCTAGTCCTATTAGGACTAGGAGAGGTGGCCGGCCCCCCCTCTCTCTTTCCCCCTCAGCGAATCGTATTCCAACTAGGATTGGGGGGAGGAATCCTACTCCCAGAGGGAGTAGGAATCCCTTGGCGCGCCCTCCTTGGCCGGCCGCCCCCTCCCCCTTGGCTCCTTTATATACAGAGGCAAGGGGGCACCCTAGGACACACAAGTTGATCATTGAGATCGTTCCTTAGCCGTGTGCGGTGCCCCTGCCACCATATTCCACCTCGATCATATTGTAGCGGTGCTTAGGCGAAGCCCTGCAACGGTAGAACATCAAGATCGTCACCACGCCGTCGTGTTGACAGAACTCCTCCCCGACGCTTTGCTGGATCGGAGCCCGGGGATCGTCATCGAGCTGTACGTGTGCTAAGAACTCGGAGGTGCCGGAGTAACGGTGCTTGGATCGGTCGGATCGGGAAGACGTATGACTACTTCCTCTACGTTGTGTCAACGCTTCCGCAGTCGGTCTGCGTGGGTACGTAGACAACACTTTCCCCTCTCGTTGCTGTGCATCACCATGATCTTGCGTGTGCGTAGGAATTTTTTTGAAATTACTACGTTCCCCAACAGCCTCTACCACGGCAACGTGATGGGTGACTTGGGGAGAATTAATTTCTCTTAGATCGGGTTTAAGCCCAACCTGGTCATAATCTGTAGTGACCCCCAAGGCGGCGATGCGATCCAAGAGCTCGTTTATGGAAGAGAGCTCCATTGGATCTACCTGCTCGACGGGCTCCGAGTTGACGTGAAGATTGCTTTTGATGACCCGAGAGGTCACCGTCGGCGCAACGGCCGAACAGGCGGTCATGAGAAAACCACCTAGCCGGAGAGTTTGGCCGACAGCCAAGGCTCCCTTAGTAACGGCGCCGTCTTTAAAGACGGGAAGAGGCATCCTTCCTGATTGTGACGGCACAGAGGAACTCTCAATGAAAGCACCAATGTCAGTGTCAAAACCGGAGGATCTCGGGTAGGGGGTCCCGAACTGTGCGTCTAGGCGGATGGTAAGAGGAGACAAGGGACACAATGTTTTACCTAGGTTTGGGCCCTCTTGATGGAGGTAAACCCTACGTCCTGCTCGATTAGTATTGATGATATAGGTAGTACAAGAGTAGATCTACCACGAGATCAAGGAGGCTAAACCCTAGAAGCTAGCCTATGGTATGATTGTTGTATGATGAAGTTGTCCTACGGACTAAAATCCTCCGGTTTATATAGACACCGGGGAGGATTAGGTTTACACAAAGTCGGTTACAATGGTAGGAGATCTTGAATATCCGCATCGCCAAGCTTGCCTTCCACGCCAAGGAAAGTCCCATCCGGACACGGGACGAAGTCTTGAATCTTGTATCTTCATAGTCCTGGAGTCCGGCTGAAGGTATAGTCCGGCTACCCGAACACCCCCTAATCCAGGACTCCCTCAATGAGATATACAGAAAAATGTCCGAATTACTGACGGGCATATCTTGTGTATTATCTATGATTTTCCCATTGTGGAAATTTATTAGCGACGGAGGGTTGACCATCACATCAATGCCTACGTGATGATCCGAGGGGGTCATTATTTTCGTTTGTGTATTTTCGTACACATGTGAAAATTATCTTGAAGGTTGCAAGGAGGAACAAGGGGACAAACTGTTGATCAAGCATCGCCGTGAAAGATCGGGCCATCTACATGCGCGAATTAGCATCTCGCTTGTTCGTGCTTTATCAAGCGGTATTCAGAGCAAAGGTTAGTCACGGCGATTCAGTTTCCAATATCGTCTGTGGAGGCGAGCATCAACATGCTGAGAAAAACATATTGATGAAGGAGGAAGGCATCGGCGAGGTCGTTCTTTTTCACTCTCGTTGTGTTGTGAAAGAGAGGTGTGTCAATTTCACGATCGATGAAGGTTCTGCGGTCAACATGATGAGCATCGAGGTGGTGAAAAAGTTGGGGCTGAATATGGCGCCTCTTGAAAGACCGTACACACTGAAGTGGTTAAAAGGTGAAATCAAAATTACGCATCAGATTTTGCTAATTTTTTATTTGGGAAAATACTGTTGTGTGGAATTTTTTTATGTTTGTCGTGTGTCCATGGTGCCATGCCATCTGCTACTTGGGAATCCATGGTGCAAACGTGTTGGGGCTGTTCGGAATTGCGAGAAAAATAGTTACTCGCTATCACGGAAGGGCTAACAAATCTATTTTGTTCCCATGCCAACGGATGTGTTTAGGGCAGATTGGAAAAATCGTTTGCTAAAAAGAGAAGAACAACAGGAAGAAAGAAAGGAAGAAGTTGATGCACCGATAGAGGGGCTGAATCTTTTGGTGAAGAAGGTAAAAAATGACGGTGGTGCAAAGGGACAGTGGTGGAGTGTTTTTAAGACACAATGCAAGATCAAGGACCGTGCATGCAAAATGATAGTTGATGGTGGCAATTTTACCAATGCCATTAGCAAAGATCTTGTGCAAGAATTGGGTTTGTCTATGTGGCGACACCCGCAACCGCACCATGTGGAGTGGCTATACAACTCCGGAAAAATTAAAGATCACACATAAGGTACGTGTGAAGTTTGTAGTTGGAGATTATTTTGATAAGGTGGATTGTGATGTTGGGTCGATGGACGTGTGTCAGTTGCTATTGGGAAGACCATTACAGTTTGATCATGATGCAGTTCATGCAGGAGGATCTAACACATACATGTTTATGCATCGCGGAAGGAAGCACGTGCTAAAACCAATGGCAGATAGTGCAATCACAACAGAGATGCAAATTCTAGAGAGGAAGGTTGTACAAAAATTAGACTCGAAACCGAGGACGGATTCATATAAAGGAAGGGAGGATGATACGACCATGAAACCATTGATTGTTGATGTTATTGATGATGATCCAGTTAAGGAGTCAAACCATGAAAAGGCTGTGAAAAATAATGCCATGCATAAGGCTCGATTTCATGAGGGAAATGATGGTCATATGCGCCAATTATGTGGACTGAGAATCAGTTATGTAATGAACGGACCAAAGAACAGTTATATGACACGTTTATTGAATTCAAGTAAGATTGGCACGTGGGTTCATGGTCCTGTACACCTGACGACATATAGAGGTGTGCGATCAAGTTCAAGCAAAGAAGTGATACAAGGAAAGTCAGGCACACATGAGATAGCAAGAAATCAAGGTAGATTTCAAAACAAAAGGAAAAGGAAATTGCATGGGCCGGATTACAAGAAAATACTGCAGATCAAGGAGGAGCCAGCGCTAGCTTCAGTAGATCCCAATTTTCGCACGCCTCCGTTTCAACTTATAATAGGAAGAATCCTAATGAATATTTGTTAGTAGTCCTACTTTGTTTGTTAGCTAATAACTATCATGGTACGTGAGCCGTTTTATTTTTCTAGTTAGGATCCTTTTATTAGTTACCATTAGCACATGACGTGAGAGAATAGGAGTGCGCCATATAAAAAGGCAGAGGCTTCGGCCATGTACGGAACAATTTTGAGTTTTATTTCGAGTGTGAGATATACAGAAAAATATCTGAGTTACCAACGGCCATATTTTATGTATTATCTGGGATTTTTTCATCGTGAAAAATTTACTAGTGACGGAGGGTTGATCATCACATCAACGCCTGCGTGCTGATCCGATGGGGTTATTATTTTCATTTGTGTATTTTCGTACACAGGTGAAAATTATCTTGAAGGTTGCAAGGAGAAACAAGGGGACGAACTGTTGATCAAGCATCGCCGAAAGATCGGGCCATCTACATGCGCGAATTAGCATCTCGCTTGTTCGTGCTTCATCAAGAAATAATGGCAAAGAAAATCGCATGAAAGGCGAAGACACTGATATGAAGGGATCATTGGACGCCATCATGAATGCAAGAAAAGACATGTCTGATGTACCGCCTGATGACCACAAGTATAGGGGATCTATCGTATTCCTTTTGATAAGTAAGAGTGTCGAACCCAACAAGGAGCAGAAGGAAATGACAAGCGGTTTTCAGCAAGGTATTCTCTGCAAAGCACTGAAATTATCGGTAACAGATAGTTGTGTGATAAGATAATTCGTAACAGATAACAAGTAATAAAAGTAAACAAGGTGCCCCAATCCATTTTGTAGCAAAGGGCAAGCCTGGACGAACTCTTATATAAAGCAAAGCGCTCCCGAGGACACATGGGAATTGTTGTCAAGTTAGTTTTCATCATGCTCATATGATTCGTGTTCGTTACTTTGATAATTTGATATGTGGGTGGACTGGTGCTTGGGTGTTGCCCTTCCTTGGAAAAGCCTCCCACTTATGATTAACCCCTCTTGCAAGCATCCGCAACTACGAAAAAAGAACTAAGGTAAATCTAACCATAGCATGAAACATATGGATCCAAATCAGCCCCTTAGGAAGCAACACATAAACTATGGTTTAAACTTCTGTCACTCTAGCAACCCATCATCTACTTATTACTTCCCAATGCTTTCCCCTAGGCCCAAATAATGGTGAACTGTCATGTAGTCGACGTTCACATAACACCACTAGAGGAGAGACAATATACATCTCATCAAAATATCGAACGAATACCAAATTCACATGATTACTTATAACAAGACTTCTCCCATGTCCTCAGGAACAAACGTAACTACTCACAGAGCATATTCATGATCAAGATCAGAGGAGTATTGATTATTGTTAAGGATATGGAAATATAATCTTCCACCGAATAAACCAACTAGCATCAACTACAAGGAGTAATCAACACTACTAGCAACCCACAAGTACCAATCTGAGGTTTTGAGATAAAGATAGGATACAAGAAATGAACTAGGGTTTGAGAGGAGATGGTGCTGGTGAAGATGTTGATGGAGATTGACCCCCTCTTAATGAGAGGATCGTTGGTGATGACGATGGCTTTGATTTCCCCCTCCCGGAGGGATGTTTCCCCGGCAAAACAACTCCGTCAGAGCCCTAAATTGGTTCTGCCAAGGTTTCGCCTCGAGACAACGGCACTTTGTCCCGAAAGCTTCGTCTTGATTTTTTCCAGGTCAAAACACACCATATAGCAGAAGATGGGCGTCGGAGGCCTACCTGAGGGCCCACAAGGACGGGGGGGGGGGGGGGGGGGGGCGATAGGGCGCGCCCTCCACCCTCGTGGCTGGCTGGTGGCCCCCCTCTGGTACTTTCTTCGCTCAATATTTTTTATATATTCCAAAAATATTCTCCGTGAAGTTTCAGGATATTTGGAGTTGTGCAGAATAGGTCTCTAATATTTGCTCCTTTTTCAGTCCAGAATTCTAGCTTCCGACATTCCCCCTCTTAATGTAAACCTTATAAAATAAATAAGAGAGAAAAGGCATAAGTATTGTGATATAATGTGTAATAATTGCCAATAATGCAATAAATATCAATATAAAAGCATGATGCAAAATGGACGCATCACCACCCCGGACACATGCATCGGTTACTGGTCGTTACTCCTGTCGGGATTTAGACTAGCCTCAAAGATCAACACTAATCTTTCCTACACACTTTGTCCTCACTCATGCACACATGGGACCAACTTCCCAGTCGGGCACCCATCCTGAAATTGCTCCAAGTTGAGCACGCTTAACTTTGGAGTTATTTTTGAATGAGCTCCCCAAAAGAAGGAATTTCATTATTGATATGAGTAGTCTATCATCCTGCTATCTCTTGAGCACTGCGTTGGTTTTCCCTTGAAGAGGAAAGGGTGATGCAGTAAAGCAGCGTGAATATTTCCCTCAGTTTTTGAGTACTAAGGTATCAATCCAGTAGGAGACCACGCGTGAGTCACCTCGTACCTACACACACAAATAAGAACCTCGCAACCAACACGATAAAGGGGTTGTCAATCCCTTCACAGCCACTTGCAAGAGTGAGATCTGATAGAGATGATAATAATAAGATAAATATTTTTGGTATTTTTATGATATAGATTGAAAGTAAAGATTGCAAAATAAAGTAGATGGGAAACTTGTACGATGGAGAATAGACCCCCGGGCCATAGGTTTCACTAGTGACTTCTCTCAAGATAGCATAAGTATTACGGTGGGTGAACAAATTACCGTCGCGCAATTGATAGAAAAGCGAATAATTATGAGAATATCTAGGCATGATCATATATATAGGCATCACGTTCGTGACAAGTAGACCGAAACGATTCTGCATCTACTACTATTACTCCACACATCGACCGCTATCCAGCATGCATCTAGAGTATTAAGTTCATAAGAACAGAGTAACACCTTAAATAAGATGACATGATGTAGAGGGATAAACTCATGCAATATGATGTAAACCCCATCTTTTTATCCTCGATGACAACAATACAATACGTGTCGTTTCCCTTTCTGTCATCGGGATCGAGCACCGCAAGATTGAACCCAAAGCTAAGCACTTCTCCCATTGCAAGAAAGATCAATCTAGTAGGCCAAACCAAACTGACAATTCGAAGAGACTTGCAAAGATAAACCAATCATACATAAAAGAATTCAGAGAAGATTCAAATATTGTTCATAGATAAACTTGATAATAAACCCACAATTCATCGGATCTCGACAAATATACCGCAAAAGAAGATTACATCGAATAGATCTCCAAGAGAATCGAGGAGAACTTTGTATTGAGATCCAAAGAGAGAGAAGAAGCCATCTAGCTACTAGCTATGGACCCGAAGGTCTGAAGTAAACTACTCACATATCATCGGAGGGGCCATGGAGTTGATGTTGAGGCCCTCCGTGATCAATGCCCCCTCTGGCGGAGCTCCGGAAAAGGCCCCAAGATGGGATCTCTTGGGTACAAAAGGTTGCAGCGGTGGAAATAGGGTTTCATGGTGCTCCTGGATGTTTGCGGGGTACGTAGATATATATAGGAGGAAGAAGTAGGTCGGTGGAGCAATGAGGGCCCACGAGGGTGGAGGGCGCACCCCCTGCCTCGTGGACTCCTCGATTGTTTCTTGACGTCCACTCCAAGTCTCCTAGATCATGTTTGTTTAAAAAATAACGCTCCCGAAGGTTTCATTCCGTTTGGACTCCATTTGATATTCCTTTTCGGCGAAACACTAAAATAGGCAAAAAACAACAATTTGGGCTGGGCCTCCGGTTAATAGGTTAGTCCCAAAAATAATATAAAAGTGTAAAATAAGCCCATTAACATCCAAAATAGATAATATAATAGCATGGAACAATCAAAAATTATAGATACATTGGAGACGTATCAAGCATCCCCAAGCTTAATTCCTGCTTATCCTCGAGTAGGTAAATGATAAAAAACAGAATTTTTGATGTGGAATGCTTCCCAACATATTTATCAATGTATTTTTTCTTTATTGTGGCATGGATGTTCAGATTCAAAAGATTAAAGATAAAAGTCTAGTATTGACATAGAAATAATAATACTTCAAGCATACTAACTAAGCAATCATGTCTTCTCAAAATAACATGGCCAAAGAAAGTTATCCCTACAAAATCATATAGTCTGGCTATGCTCTATCTTCACCACACAAAATATTTAAATCATGCACAACCCCGATGACAAGCCAAGCACTTGTTTCATACTTTTGATGTTCTCAAACTTTTTCAATCTTCACGCAATATATGAGCGTGAGCCATGGATATAGCACTATGGTGGAATAGAATGGTGGTTGTGGAGAAGAAAAAAAGGAGAAGATAGTCTCACATCAACTAGGCATCTCAACGGGCTATGGGGATGCCCATTAATATATATCAATGTGAGTGAGTAGGGATTGCCATGCAACGGATGCACTAGAGCTATAAGTGTATGAAAGCTCAACAAAAAACTAAGTGGGTGTGCATCCAACTTGCTTGATCATGAATACCTAGGGCAATTTGAGGAAGCCCATCATTGGAATGTACAAGCCAAGTTCTATAATGTAAAATTCCCACTAGTTTATGAAAGTGACAACATAGGAGACTCTCTATCATGAAGATCATGGTGCTACTTTGAAGCACAAGTGTGGAAAACGGATAGTAACATTGTCCCTTCTCTCTTTTTCTCTCATTTTTTTATTTGGGCCTTCCTTTTTCTTTTGGCCTCTTTTCTTTTTTTTTATCTTTTTTTTATTTTTCGTCGTCTCATCCCGACTTGTGGGGAAATCATAGTATCCATCATCCTTTCCTCACTGGGACAATGCTCTAATAATGATGATCATCACACTTATTTTTACTTACAACTCAAGAATTACAACTCAATACTTAGAACAAAATATGACTCTATGTGAATGCCTCCGGCGGTGTACCGGGATATGGAATGAATCAAGAGTGACATGTATGAAAGAATTATGAATGGTGGCTTTGTCACAAATACAATGTCAACTACATGATCATGCAAAGCAATATGACAATGATGAAGCGTGTCATAACAATGGAACGGTGGAAAGTTGCATGGCCATATATCTCGAAATGGCTATGGAAATTCCATAATAGGTAGGTATGGTGGCTCTTTTGAGGAAGGTAGATGGTGGGTTTATGGTACCGGTGAAAGTTGTGCGGTACTAGAGAGGCTAGCAATGGTGGAAGGGTGAGGGTGCGTATAATCCATGGACTCAACATTAGTCATAAAGAACTCACATACTTATTGCAAAAATCTATTAGTTATCGAAACAAAGTACTACGCGCATGCTCCTAGGGGGATAGATTGGTAGGAAAAGGCCATCGCTCGTCCCCGACCGCCACTCATAAGGAAGGCAATCCATAAATAAATCATGCTCCGACTTCATCACATAATGGTTCACCATACGTGCATGCTACGGGAATCACAAACTTCAACACAAGTATTTCTCAAATTCACAACTACTCAACTAGCATGACTCTAATATCACCATATCCATATCTCAAAACAATCATCAAGTATCAAATTTCTCTTAGTATTTAATGCACTTATATGAAAGTTTTTATAATGCCTAAAAGAAAATTGCCATGTTGTTCTAAAGGACTCTCAAAATAATATAAGTGAAGCATGAGAGATAAATTATTTCTATAAAATAGAACCACCGCCGTGCTCTAAAAGATATAAGTGAAGCACTAGAGCAAAAACTATATAGCTCAAAAGATATAAGTGAAGCACATAGAGTATTCTAATAAATTACAATTCATGTGTGTCTCTCTCAAAAGGTGTGTACAGGAAGGATGATTGTGGAAAACTAAAAACAAAGACTCAAATCATATAAGACGCTCCAAGCGAAACACATATCATGTGGCGAATAAAAATATAGCTCCAACTAAAGTTACCGATGAATGAAGACAAAAGAGGGGATGCCTTCCGGGGCATCCCCAAGCTTAGGCTTTTTGGTGTCCTTGGATTTACCTTGGGGTGCCATGGGAATCCCCAAGCTTAGGCTCTTACCACTCCTTGTTCCATAATCCATCAAATCTTTACCCAAAACTTGAAAACTTCACAACACAAAACTTAAAAGAAAATCTCCGTGAGCTCCGTTAGCGAAAGAAAACAAAACACCACTCAAGGTACTGTAATGAACTCATTCTTTATTTATATTGGTGTTAATACTACTGTATTCCAACTTCTCTATGGTTTATAAACTCTATTGCTAGCCATAGATTCATCAAAATAAGCAAACAACACACGAAAAACAGAATCTGTCAAAAACAGAACAATCTGTAGTAATCTGTAACTAACGCAAACTTTTGGGACCCCAAAAATTCTAAAATAAATTTCTGGACGTGATTAATTTATGTATTAATCATCTGCAAAAAAATTAACTAAATATCACTCTCCAATAAAAAATGGCAGCAATTCTCGTGAGCGCTAAAGTTTCCGTTTTTTACAGCAAGATCAAAAAGACTTTCCCCAAATCTTCCCAACGGTTCTACTTGGCACAAACACTAATTAAACACAAAAAACACAACCAAAACAGAGGCTAGATAAATTATTTATTACTAAACAGGAGCAAAAGGCAAGGAATAAAAATAAAATTGGGTTGCCTCCCAACAAGCGCTATCGTTTAACACCCCTAGCTAGGCATAAAAGCAAAGATAGATCTAGATATTGCCATCTTTGGTAGGCAATCCATAAGTGGCTCTCATAATAGATTCATATGGTAATTTAATTTTCTTTCTAGGGAAGTGTTCCATACCTTTCCTTAACGGAAATTGGAACCTAATATTCCCTTCCTTCATATCAATAATTGCACCAATCGTTCTAAGGAAAGGTCTGCCAAGAATAATAGGACATGAAGGATTGCAATCTATATCAAGAACAGTGAAATCTATGGGCAGATAATTCCTATCTGCAACAATAAGAACATCATAAAATTTTCCCATAGGTTTCTTAATAGTGGAATCCGCAATGTGCAAGTTTAAAGAACAATCATCAAATTCACGGAAACCTAGCAAATCACACAAAGTTTTTGGGATCGGGAAACACTAGCACCCAAATCACAAAAGCATAGCATTCATGATCTTTAATTTTAATTTTAATTGTAGGTTCCCACTCATCATAAAGTTTTCTAGGGATAGAAACTTCCAACTCAAGTTTTTCTTCATAAGATTGCATCAAAGCATCAATGATATGTTTAGTAAAAGCTTTATTTTGACTATAAGCATGAGGAGAATTTAGCACGGATTGCAACAAGGGAATACAATCTATCAAAGAGCAATTATCATAATTAAATTCCTTGAAATCCAAGATAGTGGGTTCATTGCTATTTAAAGTTTTAACCTCTTCAATCCCACTTTTAACAATTTTTGCATCAAGATCTAAAAACTCTGAATCATTGGGACGCCTCCTAACTAAAGTTGACTCATCTCCAGTCCCATCATTATCAAGATTGATATTGCAAAACAAGGATTTAATAGGGGACACATCAATCACTTTTAGATCTTCATCCTTATTATCATGAAAAATAGAAGAACACGCTTTCACAAAGCAATCTTTCTTAGCACGCATCCTAGCAGTTCTTTCTTTGCACTCATCAATGGAAATTCTCATGGCTTTGAGAGACTCATTGATATCATGCTTAGGTGGAATAGATCTATGTTTTCAAAGAATCAACATCAAGAGAAATTCTATCCACGTTCCTAGCCAACTCATCAATCTTAAGCAATTTTTCTTCAATCAAAGCATTGACACTCTTTTGCGAGCTAATAAATTATTTAATACTAGATTCAAAATCAGAGGGCATCTATTATAATTTTCATAAGAATTGTTGTAGGAATTACCATAATTATTAGAGGAATTACTAGAAAACGGCCTAGAATTAAAATTACATCTATACGCGTTGTTACCAAAATTGTTCCTACCAACAAAATTCACATCCATAGATTCATTATTATTCTCAATCAAGGTAGACAAAGGCATATCCTTAGGATCAGTAGGAGCACTCTTATTAGCAAACAATTTCATAAGTTCATCCATCTTTCCACTCAAAACATTAATCTCTTTGATTGCATGCACATTTTTACTAGTAGATCTTTCAGTGTGCCATTGATAATAATCAACCATAATATTATCTAGGAGTTTAGTAGCCTCTCCTAAACTGATTTCCATAAAAGTGTCTCCCGCGTCTGAATCTAAAAGATTTCTAGAAGCAAAACTCAATCCGGCATAAATTTTTTGTGTAATCATCCATAAATTTAATCCATGTGTAGGTCAATTACGTATCATTAATTTCATCCTCTCCCAAGCTTGTGCAACATGTTCATGATCAAGTTGCTTAAAATTCATAATATTGTTTCTAAGAGAGATGATCTTAGCGGGAGGAAAATACTTAGAGATAAAAGCATCTTTGCACTTATTCCATGAATCAATACTATTTTTAGGCAAAGACGTAAACCAAGCTTTAGCACGATCTCTAAGCAAAAATGGAAATAGCTTTAGTTTAACAATATCATTACCCACATCTTTCTTCTTTTGCATATCACACAAATCAACAAAGTTGTTTAGATGGGTAGTGGCATCTTCACTAGGAAGGCCAGAAAACAGATCTTTCATGTCAAGATTCAGCAAAGAAGTATTAATTTCACAAGATTCAGCATCAGTAAGAGGAGCAATCAGAGTGCTAATAAAATCATTATTGTTGGTATTGGCAAAGTCACACAATTTAGTATTATCTTGAGCCATCGTGACAAGCAAGCAATCCAACACACAAGCAAACAAGAAACAAGCAAAAGAGACAAATTGAAAAAGAGAAGGGGAACGAAAAAAGAGGATGAATAAAACGGCAAGGGTGAAGTGGGGGAGAGGAAAACGAGAGGCAAATAGCAAATATGTAATGCGAAGGATAAGAGTTGTGATGGCTACTTGGTATGTCTTGACTTGGCGTAGATCTCCTCGGCAACGGCGCTAGAAATCCTTCTTGCTACCTCTTGAGCAGTATGTTGGTTTTCCCTTGAAGAGGAAAGGGTGATGCAGTAAAGCAGCGTGAGTATTTCCCTTAGTTTTTGAGAACCAAGGTATCAATCCAGTAGGAGACCACACGTGAGTCACCTCGTACCTACACACACAAATAAGAACCTCGCAACCAACACGATAAAGGGGTTGTCAATCCCTTCACGGCCACTTGCAAGAGTGAGATCTGATAGAGATGATAATAATAAGATATTTTTTTTGGTATTTTTATGATATAGATTGAAAGTAAAGATTGCAAAATAAATTAGATGGGAAACTTGTATGATGGAGAATAGACCCGGGGGCCATAGGTTTCACTAGTGGCTTCTCTCAAGATAGCATAAGTATTACGGTGGGTGAACAAATTACTCTTGAGCAATTGATAAAAAAGCGAATAATTATGAGAATATCTAGGCATGATCATGTATATAGGCATCATGTCCGTGACAAGTAGACCGAAACGATTCTGCATCTACCACTATTACTCCACACATCAACCGCTATCCAGCATGCAGCTAGAGTATTAAGTTCATAAGAACAGAGTAACGCCTTAAACAAGATGACATGATGTAGAGGGATAAACTCATGCAATATGATGTAAACCCCATCTTTTTATCCTCGATGGCAACAATACAATACGTGTCATTTCCCTTTCTGTCACTGGGATCGAGCACCGCAAGATTGAACCCAAAGCTAAGCACTTCTCCCATTGCAAGAAAGATCAATCTAGTAGGCCAAACCAAACTGATAATCCAAAGAGACTTGCAAAGATAAACCAATCGTGCATAAAAGAATTCAGAGAAGATTCAAATATTGTTCATAGATAAACTTGATCATAAACCCACAATTCATCAGATCTCGACAAACACACCGCAAAAGAAGATTACATCGAATAGACCTCCAAGAGAATTGAGGATAACTTTGTATTGAGATCCAAAGAGAGAGAAGAAGCCATCTAGCTACTAGCTATGGACCCGAAGGTCTGAAGTAAATTACTGACACATCATCGGAGGGGCCATGCAGTTGATGTAGAGGCCCTCCGTGATCAATGCCCCCTCCGGCAGAGCTCCGGAAAAGGCCCCAAGATGGGATCTCTTGGGTACAGAAGGTTGTGGCGGTGGAAATAGGGTTTCGTGGTGCTCCTGGATGTTTGCGGGGTATGTAGATACATATATATATAGGAGGAAGAAGTAGGTCGGTGGAGCAACGAGGGCCCACGAGGGTGGAGGGCGCGCCCAGGAGGGTGGGCGCCCCCCTGCCTCGTGGCCTCCTCGATTGTTTCTTGACATCCACTCCAAGTCTCCTGGATCACGTTTGTTCCAAAAATAACGCTCCCGAAGGTTTCATTCCATTTGGACTCCGTTTGATATTCATTTTCGGTGAAACATTAAAATAGGGGAAAAACAACAATTTGGTATGGGCCTCCGGTTAATAGGTTAGTCCCAAAAATAATATAGACGTGTAAAAATAAGCCCATTAACATCCAAAATAGATAATATAATAGCATGGAATAATCAAAAATTATAGATACGTTGGAGACGTATCACATCCTTATTAGGCCAGGCTATCACATACACCCCCACTCAAAGGAACCGACATCCTCGTCGGCCCACAAGAATGTTCCCTCTTGGCACATGTCTTTGTGTCCAGTCCGACATATGTGTCATGTCGTGTGCCACGATGGGCCACAAACATCATGCACAACATGACCGCACACCTGAGTCGCAAACATCTGTGTATCCGCGAGGGTCGGCTTTGATACCAACTTGTAACGCCCCAGACACACCAACTGGTTATTGGTTGTTACTCCTGACAAGATCTAGACTAGCCCCATAGATCAACACTAGTCTTTCCTACGCATGTTGTCCTCACTCATGCGCACCTAGGATCAACTTCCCAGCCGGTCACCCATTCTGAAAGTGCTTCAAGTTGAGCACACATAACTTTGGAGTCTTTCCGAATGGGCTCCAGGAGAAGAAGGAATTCCTTATTTTTATGAGTAGTCTATCATTCCCATCAAGTCAGGCTATCACCTCCAAAGAAAGAAAATTTATGAAGATAAAAGAAATGGAGGAGAGGACGATGGTCGGGCAGCAAACGGCAACAACCAAGGAGAGGTTGGCGACGACCGAGGAGTTGAAGATTGTGGCCGAGGATAGGAAAGTGGCGGAGGAGGAGAGGAAGGTGGCCATGGAAGAAAGAGTCCAAGCAATGGAACAAGAGCAGAAGTTAATGTTCATGGATGCATGTGGTCTTGATGATAAGCAAAAAAGCACACATTAATATTTGTCACTACCAAGTGTTGGATATTAGTTCAATGGCTGTTGGGGATATAACTATTAGGTATGACCCGCCCAGGAGGGGCCGGGTCATCCCTATGAAAATTCATCACAATGAAGGCCAAGATCATATGGCGGTTCATAGATAGGACTAGTAGAGGGCCCAGACCCGAAGGCGGCTTAAGGCCCATAGATATAAACTGCCATGTATGTAAACTTCTATTGTAAGGTATATAAGAAAGGTCACCGAGCCGGATACGTTGTGTAAACCGGCCGGGACTCTGTAGCCCGCAGGACGTCAACCCGTGTATATAAGGGGATGACCTAGTGGCGGCTTAGGACAAGAGACAACAAATCGAGAGCCGTGTCAAGCGTATCCGCCCCCCGCTCATTGAAACCCTAGCAATACCACATACAACTAGACTAGGCTTTTACCTTCATCGTAAGGGGCCGAACCAGTATAAACTCCTCGTGTCCTTTGTCCTGATTAACCCCTTTAAGCTAACCTCATCGTGATGGCTCCACGACTAAGTCCTCACACTAGGACATCTGCCGTGACAATTCCACGACAGTTGGCACCCACCGTGAGGCTATCGCACGATGGTTTCGAGTTCTTAAAGGGCAACTTTGAAGGGATCAAGGGATACGCAGTGGGCCAGATGACCAAGAGTCGTCGCGGCAAGCTCTACATCGACAACGCAGGCTGGGGCCCCGAGGCCGGCTCAATTGAGTACGGGTACCGGGTCCCCTTCGGCGGAATCCACATCTTCATCAGCAAGATCAGCGAACCGGGCCCTGAGCCGGACATCTGCACTAACATCGTTGAGACGGCTTAGCATGCGAGACCCGCCCGGGTTCGGCCTGCCATGAATCGTGCCTTCGTGGGATTTATCCATGGAGTGGAGTCTGAGGACAGACCAACATCTGGTGATGAGACCGTCGTCTACTCTGATGGCGAGTCATCCACCGGTGAGATAGTGTCATTGTATCAACTGCCAGACGACCGGATTGGGGGCTGTTCCGGTGGCGACAGTATTCCGGACCCCTGTGGGTCGCCGAGTCGGGTTGCAATCTTCATGGCCGGTACACAGCCCGCGCAACATTCATAAACAGTAGTAGAGTTGATTCCCAGTTCAGCAACGACAGCGGCTGCCGGGGCAGGAGGCCCTAAGCACCCGCCGACTCAAGCTTTAACTGACTTGCTGGACAAATTGGTAGCACTGTTAACAATAGTGGTTAACCCACTGGATCAAGATCAGCATAATGCGGCAATCACAAAGCTGCGTGATGAGATAGCGCATGCCAAGGAGGAGCTAAATGCAGAAAACGCCAAGATGGCCGAGGAGCGGACCGCTTTGGATGCTCAGGCCCAGCGGATTCAGTCACAATCTTTTCGGCTCATGTTAGATCACAACGCTTCCAATGAAGTCATGAGGAGGAGGCATCAGACTCGTCTGCCTTCGGTTTATGAGGCAAGGAATCTCTTTAACACCCCAGGAGCAGGAACTAGTAAACCGGCAGCAAACTGGGTCAAAGCACCTGGGACTGGTACGCCGGTTCAGCAGCGCACAATGGACCCGCCTCGTCAGAACACCAACCTGCCGCAGCATGTACCGACGCCACCAGGTCATTATTCTAACCCTTTGGATAACATGATCGCTGCGGCGTCACGATTGGCGGCGATCCCGGTTGATGGTGAGTTGCCGACGACGGTTGAGACACGGAGGGCCAGAGAGCTTCTCCAGATGGCATTAAGCCAGCAGCAGGTTTATTCTTACAGTCGTGATAGGATTGATTCCACCCCTCGCCCGAGCCGAAGTTACAACAGACATCTTGATGAGCCGACGGTGTCAAGCAGTGGACGGAACCATAACCCGCCGCGCGGGCATAACCCGGCGGGCGGTGGTGCTGATGCTCAGAATGTGGTGGATCAAGGAAGAGCCCGTCGAGAGGCCGAGTTAGCGGCACAGTATGCGGCCCGTCAACCCACTCCGGTTCGTCCAACTACTTTCGTGGAGCCAGGTGTGACCTTTAGAAATTTGGGCGTGATGTGCTTAGTGCCAGATCTGCGTAATGAGTGCCTACCCAAGGATTTCAAAGGTCCTCACAAAGTGCCTAATTATATAGCCGATTTAAGTCCTGAGGCATCGATTGAGAGTTATGAGATGGCTATGGAGTTGCTGGATGTCAGCGAGGTGGCATGTGCTAAATATTCCCCCCTGATGTTAGAAGGGATGGCCCGCACCTGGTTGAAGGGGCTCCCTGCCAATTCCATCGGGTCATGGGCCGAGTTAAAGGCCCGGTTCATTCAGAACTTCAAGGATACATGTAAACAACCCATGTCAATTATGGATTTGGCCTCCTGTGTTCAAGAGGAAGGTGAGTCAACAACCCATTGGGTGCACCGGGTCTCAACAATCTTGCACTCGTCGGATCGCATCAATGCCGACTCAGCGATGTTAATGTTGAACAATTGTCGTTTCATGCCTTTGAAGCAGAAGCTAGGGCGGCTCAAGCGCCACTACAATGACATGGGGACGCTCATGGCGGCTCTCATTAAGTATGTTGACTCTGATAGTACCAAGGACCCCGAGTCTGATGATGACAAGCCGGGGAAGGGAAGGAAGAGCAGCAACGCCAAGGGGCAATAGTATAACCCGGGAGGCAATGGTAAGCGCAAGGCTGGCAATAGTTTTGACTTTGTGGCTAAGACCAATGCACAGAATAATGGTCAGCATCGCAAGGGTAAACCGCCTCCACGAGCCGGAGGATCCGGCATAAATCTGGAACATATGTTAAACCAGTCCTGCCCAAAACATGGTATGAAAGAAAGACCGTCTGGGCACCTATGGAAGGATTGTCACATTATGAAGGAGTACAAGAATTCCAATCTTTTTCATGACAGCCATGGGCCAGGTGGCGGTTCTGGGCCCGGCTCTCATGGTCCGGGTTATGGCGGTGGCGGTTCTAACTCTGGATTCTAAGGAAACCAAGGTAATTACAACAACCAGGGTGGTTACAACCAGCAGAGTAATCAGGGGGGTCAGCAGCAGCAACAGTCTGGTTATTATAGCAACCCAAAGCAGTTGAATAGTGGGCAATACCATGTGTTCACCACTAGCTTATGTAAGCGTGACTAGAAGCTTCATAAGAGACCAGTCAATGACGTTGAGCCGACAGTTCCTCGTTATCAACGTTGGTCTGAGCAGCCCATCGTGTGGAATCAGGAAGATCACCCGCCCCGGGTTGATAATCCGGGTCATTTAGCTTTGGTGGTCGCACCTCAGGTCGGAGGATATAAATTTACCAAAGTACTCATGGACGGAGGGAGCAACATCAATATCCTTTATTATGAAACTTTCTGCCGCATGGGGTTAACTGATAAAAATCTTAAGCCGTCAAACACTGTTTTCCATGGCGTGGTGCCTGGTAAGTCGGCATATCCAGTTGGTAAGATATCCCTGGAAGTTGTTTTTGGAGACGATCATGACTCTAGGTCAGAAACGTTGACCTTTGAAGTGGTCAAGATCCACAACCTCTATCACGCTCTATTTGGACGGCCGGCTTATGCCAAATTTATGGCACGGTCTTGTTATGTGTATCTGCATCTCAAGATGCCGGGTCACAAGGGAACCATCATGGTGCATGGGAGCCGCAGGATAGCCCTGGAATGTGAAGAAGGAGATGCGGCTTATTCTGAGTCGGTTTGTGCAACGGAGGAGTTAAAATTTTACAAAGACATTGTTGATCCGGCAGATATGACGTCTTTGAAAAATCCAACCACATCGCATGATCCGGTTCTCAAGTTTAAGTCAACAGACGATACCAAGATGGTTGATTTTGTTCCTGGCGACTCATCCAAGCAGTTCAGCATCAACGCTAATCTGGATCCGAAATAGGAAAGCACACTCATCGAGTTCATCCGTGAGAACCGTGACATCTTCACATGGAAGCCCTCAGACATGCCGGGTGTACCAGAGAACTCGCTGAGCACACTCTTAATATTGACCCAAAGTTTAAGCCGGTCAAGCAGTTTCTTCACCGTTTTAATGAGGAGAGACGGAAGGCCATCGGAGAAGAAGTAGCCCGGCTCTTGGCAGTTAGGTTTATCATTGAAGTTTTCCATCTTGAGTGGTTGGCTAACCCGGTGCTGGTACTTAAGAAGAACGGCACTTGGCGTATGTGTGTGGATTACACGGATTTAAACAAGGCTTGTCTGACTGATCCTTTTGCTCTCCCTCGTATTGATCAGATTATTGATGCTACGGCGGGTTGTGAGCGTTTGAGTTTTTTGGATGCTTATTCTGGTTATCATCAGATCAAGATGGCAGTTAAGGACCAGGAGAAGACAACTTTCATAACTCCCTTTGGAGCCTTCTGCTATGTGTCTATGCCTTTTGGGCTCAAGAGTGCCCAGGCGAATTATCAGAGATGTGTGCAAAATTGCCTTCGTAACCAAATTGGGCGTAATGTTCATGCTTATGTGGATGATATTGTGGTGAAATCCAGAGAGAAGGAGACATTGATAGATGATTTGAAGGAAACCTTTGATAATCTCCAGGTTTACAGGATGATGCTTAATCCGGTCAAGTGTGTCTTTGGTGTGCCGGCAGGCAAACTCTTGAGTTTTTTGGTGTCCAACAGAGGCATTGAAGCTAATCCGGGGAAGGTCAAAGCCATCACTTCACTGGCTAAGCCAGCGTGTATCAATGATATGCAACGCCTGGTGGGTCGTATTGCAGCGTTGAGCCGGTTCATAAGCTGGTTGGGAGAGAAGGCTATCCCTCTGTATCAGATGATGAAAAAGACAGATAACTTCGTCTAGAGTGATGCTGCTAATACAACGTTTGAGGATTTAAAGAAGCATCTGGTTGAGCCGCCCGTGCTTGCTGCCCCTATTGATAAGGATCCTTTGTTGTTATATGTGGCTACTAATAGCCGGGCTGTCAGTGTTGCCATTGTGTTAGAAAGAAAGGAGGAAGGCAAGGAGTACCCGGTTCAAAGGCCATTTTACTATATCAATGAGGTTCTTATTGAGTCCAAGTAGAGATATCCGCACTGGCAGAAGCTTGTATATGGGGTGTTCTTGGCCAGCCGAAAGCTTAAACATTATTTTCTGGGTCATCCCATCACTGTGGTTAGTTCTGCTCCTTTGGGAGATATCATCCAAAACAGAGAAGCAACTGGCCGGGTTGCTAAGTGGGCTATTGAGCTTGGACCTCACGGGTTAAAATATGTGCCTCGCACGGCCATCAAGTCTCAGGCGCTGGTGGACTTCATCAATGATTGGACAGAGCTGCAGATGCCCGAGGAAAAGCCAGATAACACATATTGGACTATTCACTTTGATGGGTCCAGGCAATTGGAGGGCTCAGGGGCTGGAGTTATTCTTGCTTCCCCTCAAGGTGATAAATTCTGTTATGTTCTCCGTTTGATGTTTCCTTGTACTAACAATGCAGTTGAGTATGAGGCCTTACTTCACGGTCTTCGGATGGCTAAGGAAATGAATTTAAGCCGGGTTAGGTGCTTCGGTGACTCAGACTTGGTGGCTCAGCAAGTCTCTGGTACTTGGGATTCTAAGGATCCGCTCATGGCGGCTTATCAGTGAGAGGTGGACGTTATTGCTGGTCACTTTAAAGATTATCAAGTTGAGCACGTGGATCGGAGGAAAAATGAAGCGGCGGACGCTTTAAGCCGGTTGGGTTCTCAACGTAAACCAGTGCCGCCTAATATTTTTCTTGACGTTTTGCATAACCCGTTCGTCAAGTTGCCTACAGAGGAGGATTTGGATATTCCTGACCCGGAGGCTCAGTTGGTGGCGGCTCTTCATGTAATCCCAGATTGGACAGTACCTTACTTGGCTTACATGACCCGGGGCGAGTTACATGAGGATGAAATCTTAGCCAGGCAGATAACCGGGCGGTCTAAGTCAATGACAATTGTTAATGGAGAGCTACATCATCACAGTGTCACAGGGGCGTTTCAATGTTGTGTTTCTCTAGAAGAGGGCTATGAGATCTTACGAGAAATTCATGAAGGAGATTGTGGTCATCATGCCGGTTCAAAATCCCTCGTGACCAAAGCTTTCCGTCATGGGTTTTATTGGTTAACAGCTCATGCTGATGCAGAGGACCTCGTCAGCAGGTGTGACGGATGTCAGAAATTTGCACGACGAGCCCATGTGCTGGCTCAAGAATTGAGGATGATTCCAATTACTTGGCCGTTTGTAGTTTGGGGGCTTGATATGGTTGGACCTTTCAAAAGATCCAAGGACAAGAAGACCCACCTTTTGGTGGCGGTTGATAAGTTCACTAAATGGGTAGAGGCAGAGCCGGTCAGTAAGTGTGATGCAACAATGACGGTTCAATTCATGAAAAAGGTGATCTTCCGTTTTGACTTTCCACACAACATCATAACAGACAATGGCACTAATCTATCTAAAGGTTCTATGGAAGAATTTTGTCAACGTGAGCACATCCGGCTTGATGTGTCGTCAATGGCTCACCCTCAATCTAATGGTCAGGCGGAGAGAGCCAATCAAGAAATCTTGAAAGGCATCAAGCCCCGGCTTATGGTTCCCCTGCAAAGAATGCCGGGTTGTTGGGTAGAGGAGCTGCCTTCCGTGTTATGGAGCATCAATACCACCCCAAACAGATCTACGGGATACACACCTTTCTTCATGGTTTATGGAGCAGAGGCAGTTCTCCCTAGTGACATCCATCATGACTCGCCTCGTGTGGCGGCTTATGTTGAAGCTGACAATGAAAGAGCACGTCAAGAAGCACTTGACCTATTGGATGAGGAGCGGGACATCGCAGCGGCTCGTTCGGCGATTTACCAGCAAGATCTGCGCCGTTATCACAGCCGCTGGGTTAAAACCAGAACTTTTCAAGAAGGTGACCTGGTGCTTCGGCTTATCCAGGATCAGACGGATATGCACAGGTTATCCCCACCTTGGGAAGGACCTTTTGTGGTCAGCAAGAATCTGAACAACGGGTCATATTACCTTATCGATGTTCGAGACCATAAGGACTCACGGACGTCGGAGGAGGAGACCCGTCGGCCGTGGAACATAGCTCATCTTCGGCCTTACTACACTTAAGCCAGTGGCTCTTCCAATGTACAGATTTTGACAATATATATTATGATCAATATAATAAAGCCGGCATCCCTGTTAAAGCAGGGCCTCTATCGTTGTTTCTCTTTTAAATAATGAGTTCTTTGGTCACATGGGGGCTTCTGCTTTATACAGCAAAGTTATTATTACCCTTTGATCCGGCTTATAGGCCACACATAAAAAAACTTGGGGGCTTCCTGTTCAAACATAGGTGTATTCATCAAAGAGAACATAGCATTACTACCCAGGTTAAAGGGACCAAAGAGAGTCTGTTGCAAAAGCACAACTCAAACATAGGTACCCATTGAGCACAACTCAAAATATTGCTTGGGGGCGCTTTTGTTATAAAGAACAAAGAGTTCATAACCTTGTAATAGGTTATAAAAGCCAGGCTTGGAAGCCAGGTGTATTCACCTAAAACCCCGGGTTATCCTGCCTGTATGCCAGATGCTTCTCCATCAGGTAATCCTGATTGACCCTCGAACTCTTAACAGTCAATCTTTTAAACAAGACCCTGAACTCGTTAAGGTTAAAATGCCGGTTTGTCATGAGAGGGCACGGTTAACGGAAAGCAAGGAGAAGCTCAGGCTGATACAGCCGCCTTCCTTGAAACTTGGATAAATTGGCCTGTGATGCACGATACTACTCTGACCTTGCGTACTCCTGATAAGTCTATCTTCAAATAAGAACTGAACTTATCTAGGGTTGAAATGTCGATTGGGCAATCTGAGAGCCGGCTCACGGAAAGCGCGTACCTTCCAGTGGCTAATGCTAGTTTCATTGAAGAAGATATTTTTGCTTGGTGGCCTATGAAAGCCTTGGATTTTCTGTTGTTTGTTGCTTTGCACGTATTTTTGAGATTTTTTCTTTTGTGACATGGTAATATATGGTGGAAAACCAATAAGGCTTATAATGCCTTCTGAGTCATATATGACATTAAACCGGTGTTTATTGACTCGGTCTGGTTTTGGCTATAAGTCGCCAATATGAAATAAAAATCATATCCAGTGTTTATTGACCCGTCCCGGCTTTGTTAATAAGCCGGCAATATCTAATAATTACCAGTGCTCGGAGCTTAGGGCTATCACCCTTACCGCACTGGCTTGATAAACCAACAAGTGTGATTAAGCATCACAGGTATGATATATTTTTAATCATATATGATTATTACTTCGACCGGCCTTGGTTATCAATCATGATAAGTTCATGTTGGGGCAGTATAACCCGTCCAGCGGTAAACCGCCGGGACACTTTTTATCTGTTGTATGAAGGAACAAATTCAAGATTGATAATATCATCAGGCATATATAGCATATATCTTCGCATGACGGATAAAGAAGTATCATAAATAGCGCAATATGCACGATGGCATAGCAGAACAAGAAGTTTGAAGCTAGCCTATTACAAGGCGTTTGGAGCCCAAAAGGATAACTGTTTTTTCAATCTCACATATAGCAGATGATAAACCGACCCCGGTTCATGAATCTTGACCCGGCTGAATTGAAGATTGCGGCTCATCCCTTGCCGGTTCGTCCTCCTCCTCCATCGTCTGGAAGTTGGGTTGGACCAGTCAAAGCCATGAAGGGCGACAAATTCAGCCTCGTCATCAATCAGACCGGCCGGATTGATATCAGGGGTGAAAGTGTGCTTACGGATCGGCGGGATTAAGTCCATCACTTTATATGACGGAGTTGCCATCTTCTGATTATCTGTGTCATAACCCGACTGATACTTGGTAAGGTTCGTCTCTTCGGCAATGATTGTAGCATGAGGGTGAATTTCCTTGACACAAGCAGCAAAGTCTTCTTGGTCGAAAGGAGTTCCATCTTCTTTGAGGCTGGGATATCCACTGGCTACGTCCGCCGGGTCTAATTCCGGTACCCAGGCTTTCGCACGGCTTAAAGTTGTTACAGCTCCAGCTCTAGCACAAGATCGCTTGATTTCTTGGAACCGAGCGGGCAAGATGGACAACTTCTTCAAGACATCACTTAATAGAGTCGGCCCTTGATTCACGGGGGAGATAGTGGCAAGAGTTCGCTGAGCTTCGGTGTACAATTGTTCAACCAGTTTGTAAACCGCCTTGAGCTTTACCATGGTATGTCGGCTCAGGTTGCTGCTCCTGGGACCTGTAAAGTTTACACAATTGGTTAAGTGGCGTCTTACATTCTGATGACAAATAGTTACTTTGAGTAAGTAACAAGATGACTTACCGAAGATTGCAGAAACATCTAAGACACACGGTTTTTTAAACTGGCGAGTTCAGTGGTGACCTCTTCCAGAGCCGCCTCATCTTTCTCCGCATGCTGCATCAAGGCAGTCTTCTCATTGGCCCAAGCCTCTTTCTCCGCATTGAAGCCGGTTTTCAGTTTCTCTACCTCAGGCACACTCAAATGGAATTTAGATCCAGCCTTTTTTGTCTCAATCTCCTGAGCCGCCAGCCGAGTCTTGGCCTCAAACAATTGAGTTTCTAGTTCTGTGGTTGCAGCCTGCATACATCATGAGTTTGTTCAGTATCATGGCGGATTACAAAATACAAGTCCCAAAGTGCTTTGCAAGCAACAACACTTGGCACTTGGGGGCTAATGTCTATCCGTGAAATTTTTCAAAGGAACTGGTTCTTTCCAAAAAGTCCCAAGTGCTTTGCACGCAATAACACTTGGCACTTGGGGGCTAATGCATATTGCTTGTTTTCTTATTAAAGATGAGCCGGGTGTGATAGTTCTAGCCGACTCATGAAGGATATGCAGTTAAATTTTGGTCTTCTACATAATGACTAGTAGGACCGGCTCATTCCTACTGATTAAACCGGCCCTTGGGGACTACACATGCAAATTGAAATACTATAAGCATCCGATTTAGTTGCAAACTGGACTTGGAGGGAGTCTAAGACAGAGGCTTCTAAGTATTCTAAGTCTACAGATCATTCAATCTTATCATAATCAGAAGACTTGGAGGCTGGCAGGGTATATAACTTATATAGTGGGAGAACGTACCTCATATTATTTGTGCATCTTTTTGACTATCTCAATTTCTGAATCACGACTGGAGTGCACTTGACTGAGATAACCAGATAGCACTTCGCTAATACTCAGGTGAGCATAGTGGGAGACGTCAAACCTCACCTTCTGCCTTTCCATAACTTCTTGTTTGGCAGAGTGTCTTGCCAGAACAGTTGGGTTCCCCGGTTCAACGAATCTGGTACCAGTGATTAAAACGTCATCACCGTGCTTCTCCGGCGGGTTAGCTGAGCTTGACGGCTCAATACTTGATGGGTCAATAGCAGTTTCATCCGCAGATGGCTCAGGTAAATCCGGTTGAATGTTGAAAGAAGGGTCCTCTGGCTGTTCAGCATGTTCTGGCACAAAGGTTGACTGCTCCGGTTCTTTAGGATGTTTTGGTACGAGGGTTGGCTGCTCCGGTTCAGCGGTTTTCGGATCCTCAGCTGTCATTGTCACCTTTGCTTTTTTGGGCTTTGCTTGACCGCCAAAAAGGATTTAGACAAGTTAGTACAATGATAAAGGTATAAAGGTACAGAAGAAAGTCATTTATTATTACCCAGGGACAGTCTTGAAAGCCGGCAGTTGAGTTTGCGATGAGTCGCCAGATGAGGAATGGGGAAATCTCCTGCAAGGATGAAGTTAAAAGTGAGTAAGTAGTGAAAGTAACTCGCTGGTAAAAAAAAGAGTTAAGGTTAAAAGAACCTCATTTTGCCGTTTCCGAGGAGTGTTTGGTAAACCAGAGGTTAAATCTTCATCTCCTTCGGTCCGGGTCTTGCGGCGGCTCTCATGTTGCTGTCGTTTCAAAAGAAAATGAGGATCTAAATAAGCCAAGGGGTGTGAAAACCTTACTTTTTGGGTTACCCACCGAAGTTTCTGCCTTGGTAAAGGTTCTGAGTCGGAGGAAATAATAGTTACCTCTTCTTCGATTGCCTGGCTGGGCCCCGTGTCATCCTGGCAGTCAGTGTCAATAAGGTTGTTAAAAATAGGCCAAGAGAGTCAAGGGCTACCTCCGACTTAGAGGTATCGTCCAACTTAAGTAATTCAGAGGCAGTGGGTTTCTTCTTAGACTTCCCGATGGTCTTTTTGGCGGCTCTCGCAGCAGCCCTAGCCTTTTTGGCGGCCTCATGGTCATATTTGGCCTTCCAGAAGTCAGATTTAGCCTGTGGAAGAATAGCATGTTCAAGTTCATGCAATAATTAACTGCTGAGGAAAAAGAAGTCAAAAGATTTACCTCTGGCGCCGGGTTAAGCTTGTAGAAAGGGTTCAAACCCACTAGGCTGCAGTCTTCATATTTGCTATTGACAAGTGTGGTTGTTATCTCAACGATGGCCTCTTTAGTCAAACGCAAAGAGCTATGACGTAAAGGATCATCAGTTCCTCTGGTGTATGAACACATCAAGCCAGGTCAGCGGCTTAAAGGTATGATCCGCCATGCGACCCAGCAGCGGATCAAGTCAATTCCGGTCAAGCCATTTCCTAACAAGGCTTGAACTTTTCTGATCTTGGGGACAAGCTCCTTGCGTTCGACAGGGGTGAGTATATCAGGAAGTGGGTGTTTTGCGTCAAGATGATCAGCACAATAACCCGGCATCGGATTTTCATCAGACGGTGAGATGTATTTACAGTAGAACCATGTTTGATTCCAGTCCTTGGGATGGCTTGGCAGGACTACTTGAGGGAAGATGGCATCTCGTCTACGTTGAATTGAAATCTCGCCAAGTTCCAAGCTGGGACCGTTGGTGTATTCATTCTGGCGGTTCAGGTAGAAGTATTCTCTGAAAAGTTCGACAGTTGGTTCTTCCTGAAGGTATACTTCACAAAAAACTTGGAAGTTACAGATATTTGATATGGAATTGGGTCCAATATCTTGCGAATTGAGTTTGAAAAAGTTTAGAACATCCCTGAAGAATTTTGAGTTGGGCGGTGAGAAGCCCCGGGTCATGTGATCAGTAAAGACAATGATTTCACCATCTTTTGGCTGAGGTCTTTCTTCAGCAGGATCAGGAGCACGATAATGCATGACATTTTTCTTTGGTAAAAATCCGACAGTGACAAAATCTTTTAAAGTGCTTTCGGTGACTGTGGAAGGAACCCAGTTGCAAGTTGTGTTAGGGAATGTAGTAATTTCAAAAAAATTCCTACGCACACGCAGGATCATGGTGATGCATAGCAATGAGAGGGGAGAGTGTTGTCTACGTACCCTTGTAGACCGTTCGCGGAAGCGTTATATCAATGCAGTTGATGTAGTCGTACGTCTTCACGATCCGACCGATCCAAGTACCGAAAGCACGGCACCTCTGAGTTCTACACATGTTCGACTCGGTGACGTCCTCGCCTTCTCAATCCAGCAAGAGGGGTGAAGTAGTAGATGAGTTCTGGCAGGACGACGGCGTGGTGACAGTGTTGGTGAATAACAATCTCCGCAGGGCTTCGTCTAAGCACTACGAAAACTATGACAGAGGATAAACTAGAGGGGACGGGGTAGCCGGCACACGGCTTGGTGTTTCTTGATGTGTCTTGGGTGCTAGCCCTACCCCTCTATTTATATGTTGAGCCTTGGGGTCGAAACTTGGAGTAAAAGCCTCCATAAAGTCGGTTTCAACCAAAAGGCAAGAGTCCTTCTTGGACTCCAGGGCCAGACACCAGGGTTCCCGGCGTCTGGACCCAGACGCTGGGGACCCTGGCGTCTGGCCCCTGGACTCCGCAAAACTTCCTTTAGCGCTTTCCAAAAACCTTGTGGGCTTTCCCTTTTGGCTCAAATAAAGTGTTCTCGTACCCAAACATTTCGAGAAACATCCAGAACCCCTTCCGGTGAATTTCGGAACCCTTCCGGAGTCCAAACACTATTATCCCATATATCAATCTTTATCTCCAGACCATTCCGGAGTTCCTCGTCATGTCCGTGATCTTATCCGAAACTCCGAACAACATTAAGTCACCAACATACATAACTCATAGTACTATATCGTCAACGAACGTTAAGCGTGCGGACCCTACGGGTTCGAGAACTATGTAGACATGACCGAGACACCTCTCTGGTCAATAACCAATAGCGCGACCTGGATGCCCATATTGGCTCC
Source organism: Triticum urartu (assembly GCF_056163025.1). Lineage (NCBI taxonomy): Eukaryota > Viridiplantae > Streptophyta > Magnoliopsida > Poales > Poaceae > Triticum > Triticum urartu. The sequence goes on from NC_141876.1 coordinate 27,403,312, forward strand.
TACATATTCTACGAAGATATTTATCGGCCAGACCGCATAACAACATACGTTGTTCCCTTTGTCATCGGTATGTTACTTGCCCGAGATTCGATTGTCGGTATATCAATACCTAGTTCAATCTCATTACTGGCAAGTCTCTTTACTCGTTCTGTAATACATCATCCCGCAACTAACTCATTAGTTGCAATGCTTGCAAGGCTTATAGTGATGTGCATTACCGAGTGGGCCCAGAGATACCTCTCCGACAATCGGAGTGACAAATCCTAATCTCGAAATACGCCAACCCAACAAGTACCTTCGGAGACACCTGTAGAGGACCTTTATAATCACCCAGTTACGTTGTGACGTTTGGTGGCACACAAAGTGTTCCTCCGGTAAACGGGAGTTGCATAATCTCATAGTCATAGGAACATGTATAAGTCATGAAGAAAGCAATAGCAACAAATTAATGATCAAGTGCTAAGCTAACGGAATGGGTCAAGTCAATCACATCATTCTCCTAATGATGTGATCCCGTTAATCAAATGACAACTCATGTCTATGGTTAGGAAACTTAACCATCTTTGATCAACGAGCTAGTCAAGTAGAGGCATACTAGTGACACTCTGTTTGTCTATGTATTCACACATGTATTATGTTTCCGGTTAATACAATTCTAGCATGAATAATAAACATTTATCATGAAATAAGGAAATAAATAATAACTTTATTATTGCCTCTAGGGCATATTTCCTTCAGTCTCCCACTTGCACTAGAGTCAATAATCTAGATCACATCGCCAAGTGATTTAACATCAATAGTTCACATCACCATGTGATTAACACCCATAGTTCACATCGTCATGTGACCAACACCCAAAGGGTTTACTAGAGTCAATAATCTAGTTCACATCGCGATGTGATTAACACCCAAAGAGTACTAAGGTGTGATCTTGTTTTGCTTGTGAGAGAAGTTTAGTCAACGGGTCTACAACATTCAGATCCGTATGTATTTTGCAAATTTCTATGTCAACAATGCTCTGCATGGAGCTACTCTAGCTAATTGCTCCCACTTTCAATATGTATCTAGATTGAGACTTAGAGTCATCTGGATCAGTGTCAAAATTTGCATCGATGTAACCTTTTACGACGAACCTTTTTGTCACTTCCATAATCGAGAAACATATCATTATTTCACTAAGGATAATTTTGACCGCTGCCTAGTGATCTACTCCTAGATCACTATTGTACTCCCTTGCCAAAATTAGTGTAGGGTATACAATAGATCTGGTACACAACATGGCATATTTTATAGAACCTATGACCAAGGCATAGGGAATGACTTTCATTCTCTTTCTATCTTCTGCCGTGGTCGGGCTTTGAGTCTTACTCAGTTTCACACCTTGTAACACAGGCAAGAACTCTTTCTTTGACTGTTCCATTTTGAACTACTTCAAAATCTTGTCAAGGTATGTACTCATTGAAAAACTTATCAAGCGTCTTGATCTATCTCTATAGATCTTGATGCTCAATATGTAAGCAGCTTCACCGAGGTCTTTCTTTGAAAAACTCCTTTCAAACATTCCTTTTTGCTTTGCAGAATAATTCTACATTATCTCCGATCAACAATATGTCATTCACATATACTTATCAGAAATGTTGTAGTGCTCCCACTCACTTTCTTGTAAATACAGGCTTCACCGCAAGTCTGTATAAAACTATATGCTTTGATCAACTTATCAAAGCGTATATTCCAACTCCGAGATGGTTGTACCAGTCCATAGATGGATTGCCGGAGCTTGCATATTTTGTTAGCACCTTTAGGATTGACAAAACCTTCTGGTTGCATCATATACAACTCTTCTTTAGTAAATCCATTAAGGAATGTAGTTTTGTTTATCCATTTGCCAGATTTCATAAAATGTGGCAATTGCTAACATGATTCAGATAGACTTAAGCATAGATACGAGTGAGAAACTCTCATCGTAGTCAACACCTTGAACTTGTCGAAAACCTTTTTGCGACAATTCTAGCTTTGTAGATAGTAACACTACTATCAGCGTCTGTCTTCCTCTTGAAGATCCATTTAATCTCAATGGCTCTCTGATCATTGGGCAAGTCAAAGTCCATATTTGTTCTCATACATGGATCTCATCTTAGATTTCATGGCCTCAAGCTATTTCGTGGAATCTGGGCTCATCATCGCTTCCTCATAGTTCGTAGGTTCGTCATGGTCAAGTAACATGACCTCCAGAACAGGATTACCGTACCACTCTGGTTCGGATCTCACTCTGGTTTACCTACGAGGTTCGGTAGTAACTTGCTCTGAAGTTACATGATCATCATTAGCTTCCTCACTAATTGGCGTAGTAGTCACAGGAACAGATTTCTGTGATGAACTACTTTCCAATAAGGGAGCAGGTACAGTTACCTCATCACGTTCTACTTTCCTCCCACTCACTTCTTTCGAGAGAAACTCCTTCTCTAGAAAGGATCCATTCTCAGCAATGAATATCTTGCCTTTGGATCTGTGATAGAAGGTGTACCCAACATTTTCTTTTGGGTATCCTATGAAGACGCACTTCTCCGATTTGGGTCTGAGCTTATCAGGTTGAAACTTTTTCACATAAGCATTGCAACCTCAAACTTTAAGAAACGACAGCTTAGGTTTCTTGCCAAACCATAGTTCATACGGTGTCGTCTCAACAGATTTAGATGGTGCCCTATTTAACGTGAATGTAGCTGTCTCTAATGCATAACCCCAAAACGGTAGTGGTAAATCGGTAAGAGACATCATAGATCACACCATATCTAATAAAGTATGGTTACGATGTTTGGACACACCATTACACTATGGTGTTCCAGGTGGCGTGAGTAGTGAAACTATTTCACATTGTTTTAACTGAAGGCCAAACTTGTAACTCAAATATTTTACTTCTGCGATCATATCGTAGAAAGTTTTATTTTTGTTACGATGATTCTCCACTTCACTCTGAAATTCTTTGAACTTTTCAAATGTTTCAGATTTGTGTTTCATCAAGTAGATATACTCATATCTGCTCAAATCATCTGTGAAGATCAGAAAATAATGATACCTGCCGCGAGCCTCAATATTCATCGGACCACATACAATAGTATGTATGATTTCCGGCAAATCTGTTGCTCGCTCCATTGTTCCGGAGAACGGAGTCTTAGTCATCTTGCCCATGAGGCATGGTTCGTAAGCATCAACTGATTCATAATCAAGTGATTCCAAAAGCCCATCAACATGGATTTTCTTCATGCGCTTTACACCAATATGACCTAAACGGTAGTGCCACAAAAAAGTTGCACTATCATAATTAACTTTGCATCTTTTGGCTTCAATATTATGAAAATGTGTATCACCACGTCGAGATCCAACAAACCATTTTCATTGGGTGTATGACCACAGGAGGTTTTATTCATGTAAACAGAACAACAATTATTCTCTAACTTACATGAATAACCGTATTGCAATAAACATGATCCAATCATATTCATGCTCAACACAAACACTAAATAACACTTATTTAGGTTCAACACTAATCCTGAAAGTATAGGGAGTGTACGATGATGATCATATCAATCTTGGAACCACTTCCAACACACATCGCCACTTCACCCTTAACTAGTCTCTGTTCATTCTGCAAATCCCGTTTCGAGTTACTACTCTTAGCAACTGAACTAGTATCAAATACTGAGGGGTTGCTATAAACACTAGTAAAGTACACACCAATAACATGTATATCAAATATACCTTTGTTCACATTGCCATCCTTCTTATCCGCCAAATACTTGGGGCAGTTCCGCTTCCAGTGACCAGTCCCTTTGCAGTAGAAGCACTTAGTCTCAGGCTTAGGTCCATACTTGGGCTTCTTCACTTGAGCATCAACTTGCTTGCCGTTCTTCTTGAAGTTCCCCTTCTTCCCTTTACCCTTTTCTTGAAACTAGTGGTCTTGTCAACCATCAACACTTGATGCTTTTCTTGATTTCTACCTTTGTCGATTTTAGCATGACGAAGAGCTTGGGAATCGTTTCCGTTATCCCTCGCATATTATAGTTCATCACGAAGTTCTAGTAACTTGGTGATAGACTAGAGAATTCTGTCAATCACTATCTTATCTGGAAGATTAACTCCCACTTGATTCAAGTGATTGTAGTACCCAGACAATCTGAGCACATGCTCACTGGTTGAGCTATTCTCCTCCATCTTGTAGCTATAGAACTTGTTGGAGACTTCATATCTCTCAACTCGGGTATTTGCTTGAAATATTAACTTCAACTCCTGGAACATCTCATATGGACCATGACGTTCAAAACGTCTTTGAAGTCCCGATTCTAAGCCGTTTAAGCATGGTGCACTAAACTATCAAGTAGTCATCATATTAAGCTAGCCAAACGTTCATAACATCTGCATCCGCTCCTGCAATAGGTTTGTCACCTAGCGGTGCATCAAGGACATAATTCTTCTGTGCAGCAATGAGGATAAACCTCATATCACGGATCCAATCCGCATCATTGCTACTAACATCTTTCAACTTAGTTTTCTCTAGGAACATATCAAAAATAAAACAGGGGAGCTAAACGCGAGCTATTGATCTACAACATAGATATGCTAATACTACCAGGACTAAGTTCATGATAAATTTAAGTTCAACTAATCATATTACTTAAGAACTCCCACTTAGATAGACATCCCTCTAATCCTCTAAGTGATCACGTGATCCATATCTACTAAACCATGCCCGATCATCACGTGAGATGGAGTAGTGTCAATGGTGAACATCACTATGTTGATCATATCTACTATATGATTCACGCTCGACCTTTCGGTCTCAGTGTTCAGAGGCCATATCTGTTATATGCTAGGCTCGTCAAGTTTAACCTGAGTATTCCGCGTGTGCAACTATTTTGCACCCGTTGTATTTGAACGTAGAGCCTATCACACCCGATCATCACGTGGTGTCTCAGCACGAAGAACTTTCGCAACGGTGCATACTTAGGGAGAACACTTGTACCTTGATAATTAGTGAGAGATCATCTTATAAAGCTATCGTCGAACTAAGCAAAATAAGATGTATATAAGATAAACATCACATGCAATCAAAATATGCGACATGATATGGCCATCATCATCTTGTGCCTTTGATCTCCATCTCCTAAGCATCGTCATGATTTCCATCGTTACCGGCATGACACCATGATCTCCATCATCTTGATCTATATCAATGTGTCGTCACATGGTCGTCTCGCCAACTATTTCTCTTGCAACTATTGCCATCACATAGCAATAAAGTAAAGCAATTATTTGGCGCTTGCATCTTATGCAATAAAGAGACAACCATAAGGCTTCTGCCAGTTGCCGATAACTTCAACAAAACATGATCATCTTATACAACAACTTATATCTCATCACGTCTTGACCATATCACATCACAACATGCCCTGCAAAAACAAGTTAGACGTCCTCTACTTTGTTGTTGCGAGTTTTACATGGCTGCTACGGGCTGAGCAAGAACCGTTCTTACCTACGCATCAAAACCACAATGATAGTTTGTCAAGTTAGTGTTGTTTTAACCTTCTCAAGGACCGGGCGTAGCCACACTCGGTTCAACTAAAGTTGGAGAAACTGACACCCGCTAGTCACCTATGTGCATAGCACGGCGGTAAAACCAATCTCGTGTAAGCGTACGCGTAATGTCAGTCCGGGCCGCTTCATCCAACAATACCGCCGAACCAAAGTGTGACATGCTGGTAAGCAGTATGACTTGTATCGCCCACAAGTCACTTGTGTTCTACTCACGCATATGACATCTACGCATAAAACCAGGCTCGGATGCCACTGTCAGGGAACGTAGTAATTTCAAAAAAATTCCTACGCACACGCAGGATCATGGTGATGCATAGCAACGAGAGGGGAGAGTGTTGTCTACGTACCCTCGTAGACCGTTCGTGGAAGCGTTATATCAACGCGGTTGATGTAGTCGTACGTCTTCACGATCCGACCGATCCAAGTACCGAAAGCACGACACCTCCGAGTTCTACACATGTTCGGCTCGGTGACGTCCTCTCCTTCTCGATCCAGCAAGAGGGGCGAAGTAGTAGATGAGTTCCGGCAGGACGACGGCGTGGTGACGGTGTTGGTGAATAACAATCTCCGCAGGGCTTCGCCTAAGCACTACGAAAACTATGACGGAGGATAAACTAGAGGGGATGGGGTAGCCGGCACACGGCTTGGTGTTTCTTGATGTGTCTTGGGTGCTAGCCCTACCCCTCTATTTATTTGTTGAGCCTTGGGGCCGAAACTTGGAGTAAAAGCCTCCACAAAGTCGGTTTCAACCAAAAGGCAAGAGTCCTTCTCGGACTCCAGGGCCAGACGCCAGGGTTCCCGGCGTCTGGACCCAGACGCCGGGGACCCTGGCGTCTGGCCCCTGGACTCCGCAAAACTTCCTTTAGCGCTTTCCAAAAACCTTGTGGGCTTTCCCTTTTGGCTCAAATAAAGTGTTCTCGTACCCAAACATTTCGAGAAACATCCAGAACCCCTTCCGGTGAATTTCGGAACCCTTCCGGAGTCCAAACACTATTATCCCATATATCAATCTTTATCTCCGGACCATTCCGGAGTTCCTCGTCATGTCCGTGATCTTATCCGGAACTCCGAACAACATTCAATCACCAACATACATAACTCATAGTACTATATCGTCAACGAATGTTAAGCGTGCGGACCCTACGGGTTCGAGAACTATGTAGACATGACCGAGACACCTCTCTGGTCAATAACCAATAGCGTGACCTGGATGCCCATATTGGCTCCTACATATTCTACGAAGATCTTTATCGGCCAGACCGCATAATAACATACGTTGTTCCCTTTGTCATCGGTATTTTACTTGCCCGAGATTCGATTGTCGGTATATCAATACCTAGTTCAATCTCATTACTGGCAAGTCTCTTTACTCGTTCTGTAATACATCATCCCGCAACTAACTCATTAGTTGCAATGCTTGCAAGGCTTATAGTGATGTGCATTACCAAGTGGGCCTAGAGATACCTCTCTGACAATCGGTGTGACAAATCCTAATCTCGAAATACGCCAACCCAACAAGTACCTTCGGAGACACCTGTAGAGGACCTTTATAATCACCCAGTTACGTTGTGACGTTTGGTGGCACACAAAGTGTTCCTCCGGTAAACGGGAGTTGCATAATCTCATAGTCATAGGAACATGTATAAGTCATGAAGAAAGCAATAGCAACAAACTAAACGATCAAGTGCTAAGCTAACGGAATGGGTCAAGTCAATCACATCATTCTCCTAATGATGTGATCTCATTAATCAAATGACAACTCATGTCTATGGTTAGGAAACTTAACCATCTTTGATCAGCGAGCTAGTCAAGTAGAGGCATACTAGTGACACTCTGTTTGTCTATGTATTCACACATGTATTATGTTTCCGGTTAATACAATTCTAGCATGAATAATAAACATTTATCATGAAATAAGGAAATAAATAATAACTTTATTATTGCCTCTAGGGAATATTTTCTTCAAGTTGTCATCGTCTTTGGTGGCATGGTGAAAGGGCAATCTAAAAGGAAATAATTTGCCAGCTCAAGATTAGTTGGTGGGATTGCAAGTTCACAATTATAGTACATGCTTATAAATGGCGGCTTAAGCAAGGGCTAATGATATATGAAATAAAGATAAGCCGACAGAGTAAGCCACCATGACGAAAGATATTCAAGAGTTGCCGAAAGCAAAATTTGCTAAGTATTGGGACAAACAGATTCCGCAGATAGAGGTTAAAATTTGGATCTACCACTGTTCAGAAAAAAGTAAATAAATTCATGACAGTGGAAAAGCTCAGGTGCCCTAAAAGAGATCTGTTGCGGTGGGGATATATATATATATGTATTAAAACAAGTGCTAAAACTACTACCGCGCAAGTTTCCTATGGTTTTTAGATCTAACCTATGGATCTAAATAAAGAGAAGGAAGGACAACGACGAACACTGATGAACACTGACGAACACTGACAAACCCTAATGATGGATCCATGATGAGGGACAGAAGGATCACTGATGCTGTTAGGACAGTGGAGTGGCGCCGCAGTTTTCTGGTCCACTCAGGGTGACGCAGCGGCTGGAGTTGAGGTCGAGGACGGAGGTCGACGGTGGCGAGGTTCGTACGGGCGACACGTTGCAAGGAAGAAGAAAGGAGAAGGAGAAGAATGGAAAGAGGGCCCTATGGTCCTATTTATAAGGAGACAGAGAATCAGGAAGGCGCAAAAAATGAGGAGGCCAAATGATGGTTATCCAGCTAATTGGACGCCTCGATATTCAGAAAGGCATTAAGATAAAGATCCGTTAAGATGACGTCGTGGAGGGTTTCTGAAATTGTTGGAGATGATGTCATGGCGGGTTATAAGGTTTTCACAATAGACGTGGAAGGATTTTTCTAAGTGTTGAAGATTGACGTGAACAAGTTCAAATCAACCTGGGACCTAATGTTGGGGATATAACTATTAGGTATGACCCGCCTAGGAGGGGCCGGGTCATCCCTATGAAGATTCATCACAATGAAGCCAAGATCATATGGCGGTTCATAGATAGGCTTAGTAGAGGGCCCAGACCCTAAGGCGGCTTAAGGCCCATAGATATAAATCGCCATGTATGTAAACTTCTATTGTAAGGTATATAAGAAAGGTCACCGAGCTGGATATGTTGTATAAACAGGCTGGGACTCTATAGCCCGCAGGATGTCAACCCATGTATATAAGGAGACGACCTAGTGGCGGCTTAGGACAAGAGACAACAAATCGAGAGCCGGGTCAAGCGTATTCGCCCCCCGCTCATCAAAACCCTAGCAATACCACATACAACTGGACTAGGTTTTTACCTTCATCGTAAGGGGTCGAACCAGTATAAACTCCTCATGTCCTTTGTCCTGATTAACCCCTTTAAGCTAACCTCATCGCGATGGCTCCACGACTAAGTCCTCACACTAGGACATCTGCTTTAACAATTCCATGACAATGGTCGTGGCGGGAGGATTCATGGGAGGAGGCCTAGGTGACATGGTGATACGTCCATTTTGCATCATGTTTTCTTGATGTTATTTTAATGTTTTATCCATAATAATGCTTTTTGGAGTAATTCTAATGCCTTTTCTCTCATAATTTGCATGGAACAAACCAAGAGGGAGAATTCTGGCAGTTGGGAATCTGGACCTGGAAAAGCTACATCAGGCCACCTATTCTGCACAACTCCAAATGAGCTGAAACTTTACGGAGATTTTTTATGGATTATTTGAGAAATACTGGGGCCAATAAACACCAAAGGGGGGCCACCAGGTGGGCACAACCCACCTGGGCGCACCAGGCCCTCCAGGCGCGCCCAGCTGGGTTGTGGCCTCCTCGTCCCACCTCTGGTGCCCATCTTCTGCTATATAAGTCATTTTAACCTAGAAAAATAAGAGGAGGACTTTCGGGGTGAAGCGCCATTGCTTCGAGCCGGAACTTGGGCAGGAGCACTTTTGCCCTCCGGCGGAGCGATTCCGCCGGGGGAACTTCCCTCCCGGAGGGGAAATCATCGTCATCATCATCACCAACAACTCTCCCATCTTGGGGAGGGCAATCTCCATCAACATCTTCATCAGCACCATCTCCTCTCAAACCCTAGTTCATCTCTTGTGTTCAATCTTGTTACCGGAACTATAGATTGGTACTTGTGGGTGACTAGCAGTGTTGATTACATCTTGTAGTTGATTACTATATGGTTTATTTGGTGGAAGATTATATGTTCAGATCCATTATTCTATTTAATACTCCTCTGATCATGAACATGTTTATCATTTTTTGTAGTTACTTTTGTTCTTGAGGTCACGGGAGAAATCATGTTGCAAGTAATCATGTGAACTTGATATGTTTTTGATATTTTGATAGTATGTATGTTGTTATTCCCTTAGTGGTGTCATGTGAACATCAACTACATGACACTTCACCATATTTGGGCCTAAGGGAATGCATTTTGGAGTAGCAATTAGATGGTGGGTTGCGAGAGTGACAGAAGCTTAAACCCCAGTTTATGCGCTATTTCGTAAGGGACCGATTGGATCCAAAAGTTTAAAGCTATGGTTAGAATTTATTCTTAATACTTTTCTCGTAGTTGCGGATGCTTACGGGAGGCTTAATCATAAGTAGAAGGTTTTTTCAAGTAAGAACATCACCTAAGCACTGGTCCACCCACATATCAAATTATCAAAGTTGCGAACACAAATCAAACCAACATGATGAAAGTGACTAGATGATATTCCCGTGTACCCTCAAGAACGCTATGCTTATCATAAGAGACCGCTTTGGCCTGTCCTTTGCCTCAAAAGGATTGGTCTACCTTGCTGCACTTTTTTTACTATTATCGCTACTTGCTTGTTAAAAATTATCTTGCTATCAAACTACTCGCTACTTACAATTTCAGCACTTGCAGACAATACCTTACCGGAAACTACTTATCATTTGCTTATGCTCCTCGTTGGGTTCGACACTCTTACTTATCGAAAAGAGCTACAATTGATCCCCTATACTTGTGGGTCATCAAGGGTATTTTCTGGCACCGTTGCCGGGGAGTGAAGCACCTTTGGTAAGGAAACATTTATATGGTGTGCTGAAGTTTATTGTCACTTGTTACTCTGGAAAACAATCCTTTGAGGACTTTGTTCGGGGTATCTTCACCTCGTCCAGAACCAAAATTAGCTACCCCCTCAACTTATTGCACCTACTGAAAATATTGAATATGAAATTCCTTCGGGTATGATAGAACAAATGCTAGCTAATCCTTATGTAGGAGATGGAACTGAACATCCTGTTATGCACTTGATATATGTCGAACAAATTTGGATTGTTTAAGCTTGCAGGTTTACCCGAAGATGAAGTTATGAGAAAGATTTTCCCTTTATCTTTGAAGGGAAAAGCATTGGCATGGTATAGGATATGTGATGATATTGGATCATGGAATTGGAATAGTTTGAAATTGGAGTTCCACCAAAAAAATTCAAGAATAAGACTATTGAATTCCGGTGGGATATTTTGGAAAGAATTAAACGCAACTCTGAAGATTGGAACTCGACGAAGGTAAAGAGTCAGGTATTAAACTTAAGTATGATTGTGTTAAATCTTTTATGGACACTGATTGTTTTCAAAAGTTTAGCACTAAATATGGACTTGACTCTAAGATAGTAGCCTCCTTTTGTGAATCATTTGCTACTCATGTTGAACTCCCTAAGGAGAAGTGGTTTAAATATCACCCACCTATTAAAGAAGAAATTAAAGAACCAGTACCAGTTAAGGAGGAAACTATACTTTATAATGTTGATCCAGTTGTTCCTTCTGCTTATATTGAGAAACCACCTTTCCCTGTTAGGATTAAGGAACATGCTAAAGTTTCAACTGTGGTCAACAAAAGCTATATTAGAACACCTAAACCTGATGAACAAATTAAAGTTGAACCTAGTATTGCTATGGTTAAAGATCTCCTGGAAGAAGATATGGATGGGCATGTTATTTACTTCCGTGAAGAAGCTGCTAAAATTGCCAAACCAGATAAAAGAGATAAACATATACCTATTGTTGGCATGCCTGTTATTTCAGTTAAAATAGGAGATCACTGTTATCATGGTTTATGTGACATGGGTGCTGGTGTGAGTGCTATTCCTTACACTTTATATGAAGAAATCATGAAAGACATGGCACCTACTAAGATAGAAGAAATAGATGTTACTATTAAACTTGCCAATAGAGACACCATATCACCAATTGGGATTATTAGAGATGTTGAAGTCTTGTGTGGGAAAATTAAATACCCTACTGATTTTCTTGTTCTTGGTTCCCCACAAGATTACTTTTGTCCCATTATCTTTGGTAGACCTTTCTTGAATACAGTTAATGCTAAGATAGATTCTAAGAAACAAACTGTTGGTGTTAGCGTTGGTGATGGGTCTCATGAGTTTAATTTTTCCAAGTTTAGTAGAAATCATCATGAAAAAGAATTGCCTAGTAAGGATGAATTAATTGATCTTGCTTCTATTGGTGTTCCACCTACTGATCCTTTAGAACCATATTTGCTAGACCATGAAAATGATTTACATATGCATGAAAGAAATGAAATAGATAAGGTTTTCTTTGAACAACGTCCTCTGCTTAAACACAATTTTCCTATTGAAACTGTGGGAGGTCCTCCTCCACCTAAAGGTGATCCTATGTTTGAATTAAAACAATTTCCTGACACTTTGAAATATGCTTATCTCGATGAAAAGAAGATATATCGTGTTATTATTAGTGCTAACCTTTCAGAACATGAAGAAGAAAGATTATGGAAAGTTCTAAGGAAGCACCGGGATGCTATTGGATATACTCTTGATGATTTAAAGGGCATTATTCCCACTTTATGTCAGCACAAAATTAATATGGAACCTGATGCTAAACCCGTTGTTGATCACCAACGTCGGTTGAATCCAAAAATGAAGGAAGTGGTAAGAATAGAAATGTTAAAACTTCTGGAAGCAGGTATAATCTATCCTATAGATGATAGTAGATGGGTAAGTCCTGTTCATTGTGTCCCTAAGAAAAGAGGTATTACTGTTGTTCCTAATGATAAAAATGAACTTATTCCACAAAGAATTGATACAGGTTATAGAATGGTAATTGATTATAGAAAATTAAACAAAGCAACTAGAAAATATCATTACCCCTTGCCTTTTTATTGATCAAATGCTTGAAATATTATCTAAGCACACACACTTTTGCTTCCTAGATGGATACTCTGGCTTTTCACAAATACCTGTCTCTCAACCTAATCAAGAAATGACTACTTTTACTTGTCCTTTGGAACTTATGCTTATAGACGTATGCCTTTTGGTTTATGTAACGCACCTGGTACCTTACAAACATGTATGACCGCTATATTCTTTGACTTTTGTGAAAAGATTGTTGAGGTTTTCATGGATGACTTTTCTGTTTATGGGAAGTCTTTTGATGATTGTTTAAGCAATCTTGAATTTGTTTTGCAGAGATGTGAACAAACAAACCTTGTCTTAAATTGAGAGAAGTGCCACTTTATGGTTAACGAAGGCATTGTCTCGGGTCATAAAATTTCTGAAAGAGGTATTGAAGTGGACCAAGCTAAGGTTGATGCAATTAAGAAAATGCCATGTCCTAAGGACATCAAAGGTATTCGTAGTTTCCTAGGTCATGCTGGTTTCTATAGGAGATTTATCAAAGACTTGTCTAAAATTTCTAGGCCTCTCACTAATCTTTTGCAAAAGGATATTCCTTTTGTTTTTGATGATGATTGTTTAGAAGCCTTTGAAACACTCAAGAAAGCCTTAATATTTGCACATACTATTCAACCACCCGATTGGAACTTGCCTTTTGAAATTATCTGTGATGCTAGTGATTATGCTGTTGGTGCTTGATACGTCTCCAACATATCTATATTTTTTGATTATTCCATGCTATTATATTACCTATTTTGGATGTTTAATGGGCTTTAATATGCTCTTTTATATTATTTTTGGGACTAACCTATTAACTGGAGGCCCAGTTCCAGTTTCTGTTTTTTTGCCTATTTTAGTGTTTCGCAGAAAAGGAATATCAAACGGAATCCAAACGGAACGAAACCTTCGCGAGGATCTTTCTTGGAACAAACGCAATCTAGGAGACTTGGAGTGGAATTTAGAGACGCAACGAGGCGGCCACGAGGTAGGAGGGCGCGCCCCCACCCTCGTGGGCCCCTCCTAGCTCCACCGATGTACTTCTTTCGCCCATACATACTCTTATACCCTAAAAACATCCAGGGGAGCCATGAAACCACTTTTCCATCGCCGTAACCTTCTGTACCCGTGAGATCCCATCTGGGGCCTTTTCCGGTGATCTATCGTAGGGGGATTCGATCACGAAGGGCTTCTACATCAACACCATAGCCTCTTCGATGATGTGTGAGTAGTTTACCATAGACCTTCGGGTCCATAGTTATTAGCTAGATGGCCTCTTCTCTCTCTTTGGTTCTCAATACAAAGTTCTCCTCGATGTTCTTGGAGATCTATTCGATGTAATATTCTTTTGCGGTGTGTTTGCCGAGATCCGATGAATTGTGGATTTATGATCAAGTTTATCTATGAACAATATTTGGTTCTTCTCTGACTTCTTTTATGCATGATTTGATATCTTTGCAAGTCTCTTCGAATTATCGGTTTAGTTTGGCCTACTAGATTGATCTTTCTTGCAATGGGAGAAGTGCTTAGCTTTGGGTTCAATCTTGCGGTGTTCTTTCCCAGTGACAGTAGGGGCAGCAAGGCACATATTGTATAGTTGCAATCGAGGATAAAAAGATGGGATTTATATCATATTTCTTGAGTTTATCCCTCTACAACATGTCATCTTGCCTAAAGCATTACTTTGTTCTTCACTTCTTAGCTTTCAATTTGCCTCTGACCATCAAATTAAATGTGAATAACCCGTCCTCCTCTCTTTGAAACAAGGGGCGCTTCCGGTTCTGTGCGTGCTTCAAACAATTTTGTCTTTGTTTTAAGTATATTTATTACCTTGTTTATAGATACATTATGTAAATTGATCAACTTTAAATAGAAAAAATAAAGTAAAGAGTAAATAAGAAAACAAAATATTCTGTCTCATAGTTCTGAAATAGAGTTCTTTACTTGCTCCTACGGAACCAAGGTCGAAAGGATTGAAAAAGTTAGTCATTCACAACCACTGATGAGGGATTCCTCGAAAAGTTAAGGATTAGTAGTTCTTTTTCGAAATCATGAACTTAATACTCTAGATGCATGCTGGATAGCGGTCGATGTGTGGAGTAATAGTAGTAGATGTAGAATTGTTTTGGTCTACTTAACACGGACATGATGCCTATATTTCATAATCATGCCTAGATATTCTCATAACTATGCGCTTTTCTATCAATTGCTCGGTAGTAATTTGTTCACCCATCGTAATACATGCTATCATGAGAGAAGCCACTAGTGAAACCTATGGCCCCCGGGTATATTCCTTATTATATTGCATCTCTTTTATTATCGCATCTCGTTTACTATTTTGCAATCTTTACTTTTCAATCTATACAACAAAAATACCAAAAATATTTATCTTATTATTTTTATCAGATCTCACTTTTGCAAGCGGTCGTGAAGGGATTGACAAACCTTTATCGTGTTGGTTGCAAGGTTCTTGATTGTTTGTGCAGGTACTAGGCGACTTGCGTGTAATCTCCTACTGGATTGATACCTTGGTTCTCAAAAACTGAGGGAAATACTTACACTACTTTGCTGCATCACCCTTTCCTCTTCAAGGGAAAACCAACGCATGCTCAAGAGGTAGCAAGAAGGATTTCTGGCGCCATTGTCGGGGAGATCTACGGTCAAGTGAAGACATACCAAGTACCCATCACAAACTCTTCTCCCTCACATTACATTATTTGCCATTTGCCTCTCGTTTTCCTCTCCCCCACTTCACCTTTGTCATTTTATTCGCCCCTTTTCTGTTCGCCTCTTTTTGCTCGTCTCTTGTGTGTTTGTGTGTTAGATCATTTGTTTCATCTTCATGGCGAGCCCTTCATCTCTTCCTTTGTCTCCCGATTTTGAAGTTCTTCACTTCAAACAAAGACAATGAGAAAACTTAAAAGATGCTTGGTATAGGATGATAGAGTCCTATCGTAATTGCACTATAGAGGGAGATTTCGAGATTTTACTTCGCAATTTTTATGTTGGGCTAACCATGTCCCATAGACAACTCTTGGATTTTGCCGCTAAAGGGAGTTTTATTGAAATTGATCCCAGTATTGCGTATGAGATTATAGAGGGAATAGTAGGAGTACTACCCCCACAAAAGGGACTCCCTCATACTCAATAAGGAACCCAAGTTTTTGAGAAAATATGCGAAGTAACTAAATTTTTGCAAAAATCTCTTGAACCTCTTAAAAATGTTAGTGGGAACCTTCACCACATGAATATGTTGATCACTCTTTGCAATAAGCGGTTGGATGCTCTAGATTTAAAGATCTCTGAGTATGAAGGGAAACATAAGGAACCTCCTGGATCTGAGCATAACCCTATTAAAAAGATAAATACCAAAGATGACAATACTTAGATCTATTCTTGCTTTTATGCCTTGCTAGGGGCGCTAAACGATAGCTATCGGTGTCAAAACCGGTGGATCTCGGGTAGGGGGTCCTGAACTGTGCGTCTAGGCGGATGGTAACAGGAGACAAGGGACACGATGTTTTTACCCAGGTTCGGGCCCTCTCGATGGAGGTAAAACCCTACTCCTGCTTGATTAATATTGATGATATGGGTAGTACAAGAGTAGATCTACCACGAGATCAAGGAGGCTAAACCCTAGAAGCTAGCCTATGGTATGATTGTTCTTCGTCCTACGGACTAAAACCCTCCGATTTATATAGACACCGGAGAGGGCTAGGGTTATACAGAGTCGGTTACAATGGTAGGAGATCTACATATCCGTATCGCCAAGCTTGCCTTCCACACCAAGGAAAGTCCCTTCCGGACACGGGACGAAGTCTTCAATATTGTATCTTCATAGTCCAGGAGTCCGGCCGAAGGTATAGTCCGGCTATCCGGACACCCCCTAATCCAGGACTTCCTCAGTAGCCCCTGAACCAGGCTTTAATGACGACGAGTCCGACGCGCAGATTGTCTTCGGCATTGCAAGGCGGGTTCCTCCTCCAAGTACTTCATAGAAGATTTTGAACACAAAGGTAGTGTCCGGCTCTGCAAAATAAGTTTCCACATATTGCCATAGAGAGAATAATTTACACAAATCTAATCTGCTGACGTATTCCGTAGCGTGACATCACACCACGACCAAGTCTTTATTCGAATCGTTTTACTGTCCCACCTCAGCGCGTTTAGCGAGGCGCTTTCCTTGGCACGTCTTGTCAAAGCAGAGATCGTGTCCCCTTATTCCGGGATTCTCATCAATACGGGCGTGGGTAACCCAGTCGTACCCATTGGTATGTTTTCTTGATCAAAGGCGAGTCCCAAACGGTCATGGGGAGGGCCCTTAGTATTCAACCTCTTATAAAGAGACCAAGGCCTTACTCCTTTCTTTCAATCTCAAACGAGTTCGCCCTTCGCCTCAAGTTCCAACACCCAAGGCTCCAGATTTCAGGCGCTTCGGACCTTCGACAATGTCTGGTTCCGACCTTCGAGGCTGATGGATGCCCTCCTCCGTCACGGAGGAGGACGTGTTGAAGTTGAGAGAGGCCAGGTTCTTGACCGACGAAATCTGGCATAGGCTGCCTGCTCAAGGGCAGGTCATTCCCACTCCCAAGCCTGGTGAGATTGTGGTGTTCATGTCTCACTTCCTTCGGGGGCTTGGCTTCCCGACGGATCCCTTCGTGAGGGGGCTCATGTTTTATTATGGGCTGGAATTTCACGACTTAGCTCCGGAGTCCATCCTCCATATTTCCTCATTCATCGTCGTGTGTGAAGCCTTCCTCCGTATTACTCCTCACTTCGGACTATGGCTCAAGACCTTCAAAGTAGAGCCGAAGATGATCGAGGGATGGCACGCGAAGTGCGGAGGTGCTTTTATAAGCAAGAATGCTGGTGCTCCATGGCCCGAGGGCTCTTTTCAAGAGGAGTCCAGCTTATGGCAACGAGAGTGGTTTTACATCACCGTTCCCAGGGGCACCAAGTGGGTGGCGCCACTTGCCTTTCGCTCGGGTCCCCCACCATAGCTAGTGTCATGGGTCAATAAAGGACTGGACTGGGGGCCATCCAAGGACGCGCCCTTGTTGCAGGGCCGCATTCGAGATCTCTTAGAAAGAGACATTAGCCTGGTCGTGGTGATGCAGGTCATGTTGATCCGCTGAGCCTTGCCCAGCAAACGTCGCCCCCTTCGCCTGTGGGAGTTCAATCCGGAGGGACCACGAGCTCTCCAGCATTTCATGGGTGCAACACCCGTGGAGATGTACAAATTGTTCTTCGGAACACAAGCAATGTGTCCGGACTTGACCGAGGACGCATGCCTGAGCTGCAATCGCCCGAATACTCAAGTAAGTAGCCTTGTGCCCGGACTCGCTATCCGTATATTTATCATAAAATTGCCCCTAAAAGAGTTGTCCTTTAAACAAGAGTGGATAGCGAAAGCAAAGCTAATCAGGTGTCCGGCCCCCCTCCCCGAGACCACGCCGAATCCCGTGCTAGTCAGGATGTTGGAGGTTGTGCCTTCGGAGGAAAGCGAGGGAGGGGACAAGGAAGCTACAGCCTCCTCGAAGAAGGTTGTACGGAAGGGAGGAATCGAAAATTCCTCTCCTCAGGGGAAGAAGAGGACCGCCTCTGACGACCCGAAGACCATGGCCTCAAAGCGGGGGAAGAAATCTTCGTCAGAGGATCCTGCGCCGGGGGATACTTTGGCCGAATTATGCCCTCAAGGGGATCAGCCCTCCACCAAGCCATAAGTAGAGAGGAGTTTTTCTTTTTAAGAAATGAGAGAAATCCTTGCGTTATGAGAAGAGTAATCGAAAATTTACCTTGTAGCTCGGACCTTAGCCCTTCTCAGTAGAGCTCGTCTTTGGGGGGATCTTCTTCCGAAGATGATGGAGAGCGGAACGCCTCCCCCTGCCGTACCGCCTTGCGAGGCGGGCGACCCTGAGGTATCGTTGCGGAGGGTTTCTCCGAATCCGGCAGGGCCGGAAGGTAGTCATATGGCCCCCCAAAGCCCTCCGCGTCCGGCCTTCGAAAAGGGCCATCGGACGAGTCCGGCACCGTCTGGTGCGCGGTCGGAGGAGCTGAAGGATCTGCTAGGGTGAGCATCTATCTCAGAGGAGCACAGTGCATTGATGGGTACGGTGATTGAGAGGATTTCATCCGCGGAGAGTGGATTGCACGAGGCCGTCAGGAGTTTACTGATAGGTTTTGAGGTACGTGAAATAATGTACCCTTTTTGGACATTTGCGCATAAATAAGATGCGCCCTGTGTAGATAGTAGCCCCTGAGACTCTGTGCGTTGTCAAAAGTGACGGCGCGCAGAGGATCATAATCCCAGGTCTAATATGTCGCCTTCATACGTAGGTGGCGAAGTGTCGGGTGGCCAGCCGGACTAATGAATTTGCCGAGCTAAAGCGGCAACTTGACGTGGCAGATGCTGACATCGCGCTTGTCAACAAGCGGCTTGACGAGGCACAAGGTATGTAATTACTCCGGCGGCACCTGGTAAGAGGAGCTTTATGCCAGTATCTTACAATGTGTGCGCTTGATGCAGATGGTGCTGCTGCCATGGAGAATCTTTGGGCGGAACTTGCCCGAGCCAAGGAGCAAGCCAAGAAAAGTGATGCGGCTGCCAGAAAGGCAATTGAAGAGCTGAAAGCCGAACAGGCTGCTCACTGCCGAAGCAAGAAGGAAATGGCTGAGATGGCTGTGAAGCTGAAGAGCGCTGCTGACCGTTGCAAGCTTCTTGAAAAAGAAGATCGAGCGGAACAGACGGACCTGGAGAAGGCCGTTGCTGATGCCAAGGATGCTCGCTCTACGATGAGAGCTATGAAGGAGGAGCTGTGTCAGGCCGGAGAGATCGCGGCTAGAAAGCCCTTTATGTTGCGGAGGAAGTTCTGTGATCCTAAACATGCTCCGTTAGACCGGCTGTGGAGTACGGTGGACACCTATCTGGATTTGGCAGCGAGTGCCGCAGATGCGGTCGAACACTTCCGAGATCAAGAAGATCGCGAAGTGGAAAAGCTCTTTTGGTCGCAGTTCCACAATCCGGAGCGTCCACTGTCATTAGCCGATCGTTTGGCCGAATGGGCCGAGCTAAATAGGTTCTCCGGACTCGCCATGAAGTATGTCATGAGTCATCTGTGGCCAGAGAGGCCAGAGCCGAAAAGTTATTTCAACTTGGTGCAGCAGTTCCTTGGTGCGGCGCCGCATATCAATGCGATGAAGAGGTCAGCGTGCATAGAGGGTGCGCGGATGGCTCTTGCCCGTGTCAATACATACTGGGCGGAAATGGAGGCCACCGCTGTTGCATCCCCAGACTCGGATGGAAGCCGAGTACCTGCCGAGCACTATTTTCAGGAAGTTCTGCAAGGCGCTCGTTTAATAGAGACGCAGTGCTCGAAGGATACTATATTCGAATAGCATATATTATTGTAAAACAATATTTTGATAAATTGTAGAAGCTTTTTATATGTGTGCCTGCAAGTATTATAATACCTCCTGTGCGACCGTTTAACATATATGTATATATAATCTGAAAGATGGCAGTCGTCGGCTTCAGCCCCCACGCACATAATGCGGGGGTGTTCGCAGAAGGCGCATTTTCACACTTGATCCAATGTCTTGGTCCTACAAAGGAGGTGATAGCGCAGCGAACTAGGCAATCGGACTATGATGCTTTATCACTTTCACTTAGCCATAGGAGTTTGACAGTGAGCCCACTTATATAGCCCCTGGTGGCGCCTGCGCTCGCCTGAACTCAGGGCGCGTATGTGCCTGGCCGGGAAGCGGCCCTTCGTTAATGCGGAGGAATCCTAAAGATTCCGGTAAGTCATCGAGTGGTTGACCAGTCTCACGCTATATCATGATCGTCAGTTTTCGGCTTTCTCTACTGAGGTGCTCGCCTGGCCGAACCGGGGCACAATCGCAATAGTTCTCCTGGTGCCGCCTTAGCCGATAGAGTGGAACGTAAGGTAGCAAAACACAGGAGCCGGGCAAACCCAACATTTGACCAAAGACATGATTCGGAGCTGATGCATATAAGGCCAAACTCGCGACGCCGAACACTCCCTAAGGTATTCGGTCTTTATGAGGGCAGGCGAGATAACGCCCTTAGTAATAAGCCCCTAGTGTCCAGGTACGTGCAAAACTCTGACGTGGCCACATGCCAAAACGCCAGCCTCCTCCTTGGTTATACCAAGAAACCGGGGGATGTGTATCAACAAGAGACAGTAAAAAAGGTTTACGTAGGGTCTTAATCTGAAAAGAATCCTTGGAACGGGTCCCTGTTGCACGTCTGCGCATGTGTCTCCGTTGTGCCGTATCCTGGACGGGCGTAGCATGGTGTTTATCTGTAAAAGAGAGGAACTTAGTTGAAGGAAGATCGTGCTGAACATGAGTTATACTAAATAAACAAAGTATAAATCGAAATGGGTAAAATTGAGCTTTATTGTCTCTTGTTTTATATGCGCGGAGCCCCTAGTACAGGGGTATACGACTATTAAGCCTTTATCAATTGTATGTTTATGCCGGACTCGTCTAGCCGTGTCCTTGGTCTTGACGACCTGTTTAGGTGCTTTGGCTAGTGAAGCCGCTTTATTGTGGGGCTGTCAAGGCAGCCGCACTGTCTTCTGCGCGGGAGGAACACTCAATGTTTTCCCTTTAATGAGATGATGCCTCGTGGACCGGGCATCTTAAGCGTAAGAGATGCATAATGCGGTATTGCGTTAAAGCAGGCGAAAGCTTCGCGTCCCAGCAGTGCTTGATAGCTACTTGAGAATGGGGCGATGTGGAAAGTTAGCTGTTCGCGACGGAAGTTATCGGGGGAGCCGAACATAACTTCTAGCCGGAGAGAACCCATGCAACGGGCATCCGGGCCTGGCGTTACCCCTTGAAAGGAGGTTTTGCTATGGTGAATTTTTGTTGGGTCTATCCCCATGTTGCGGATTGTGTCCTGGTATAACAGGTTTAGACCACTGCCGCCGTCCATCAGGACATTTGTAAAGTGGAGTCCACCGATTATTGGGTCTAATACCAAGGCAATCCAGCCTGCGTTTCGGATACTTCTAGAGTAATCCTGATGGTCGAAGGTGATCGGTTTTAACAACCATTGGCGAGACTCCTTTGGGATAGGCCGTATGGCGCGTATCTCTATTGGCGCCATTCTGTTCGTCACGTGAAGTAAGTTTACTGTTTTGACTTCTTGTGGGAAATCCTTTTGTTTCCTTGTGCTCTGCTTGTGGGGTTCGTCGTCGTCCTTACTTGGTGTGTCGATCCCCTTGTGTTTGGCATTGAGTTTTCCGGATTGCTTGAAAACCCAACAATCTCTATGGGTATGGTTCGCAGGCTTCCCGGGAGTACTGTGTATTTGACATATCTTGTCCAAGATTTTGTTTAAGTTGGATAGCTCGTCCCTGTTGTCCTTGAGGGGCAGCTTTCTCTAATTCTGCCGCGAGCTTTTGAATCCGGCGTTGACCGCCGTGCTCTTTGGGCTGTTTCCCTTATTCTGGCACTGGTCCTTGCCGTGTTGGGGTTTTCCGTTTCCATCCCTAACTTCGGATGTACTTGGGTCGCTGGTGCTACATCTTGCCAACCAGCTGTCCTCTCCTGCGCAAAAGCGGGTCATGAGGCTTGTTAATGCGGCCATTGTTCTTGGCTTTTCTTGGCCGAGGTGTCTGGCAAGCCATTCGTCTTGAACGTTATGCTTAAAAGATGCTAGGGCTTCGTCGTCCGGACAGTCGACTATCTGATTCTTTTTAGTAAGAAATCTGTTCCAGAATTTCTGGGCTGACTCTCCGGGCTGTTGAGTTATGTGACTGAGATCGCCTGCATCCGGAGGGCGGACATAGGTCCCTTGAAAATTTGCCCGGAAAGCATCCTCAAGCTCTTCCCAACTTCCAATGGTGTTTTCGGGAAGGCTTTTGAGCCAATGTGGGGCTGGCCCTTTAAGCTTGAGGGGTAAGTATTTTATGGCGTGGAGGTCATCTCCTCTGGCCATGTGTATGTGGAGGATATAATCCTTGATCCAGACCCTAGGGTCTGTTGTTTCGTCGTACGCCTCTATGTTTACGGGCTTGAATCCCGCTGGGAATTCATGGTCCAGCACCTCATCGGTGAAACATAGGGGGTCTGCGGCACCCCTGTATTTGGGTGTGCCATAATGTTCGGATATTTGTTGTGTTGCATTGCTTACTAGAGCTTGCTTTCTTGGCCCGTAGATAGATCTGGCTGGGCCGTCTTTTTGATGCGGATCCTTTGGTGGATCGCGTGCCGGCTTGTGTGCGGCGTCGCTTGCCGCTCCATGCTGGCCATGCGGTCGTCTATCCGACCGGGTGGCTTTCCTTTTTTTGACTGCGGGGGCTCTAAGGCCCCCTCGTCAAATTCAGGCAGTAGCTTTCGCTTTGGATAGCTTTTTGTGCGGCGACTATCGCCATATTTGTCTGCGGTGTTGCGTACTTTGCTCCATCTGGTTCTGAGTGCATCTTCCGCGGTTTTGAGCTTCCGCTTCTGCTTTTTCAGGCTACGCGCAGTGGCGACGAGCCTTTTGTGGAGGTTCTTCTACTCCATGAGCCTATCCGGCGTAAGGTCGTCCGGACTGTTGTTTTCGCCGGGGACGGGGTGTTCGGTTTGTTTATCCAAGTTGCCCTGTTCGGACGGTTGCTCGAAGGCATGTTCGTCATCCGCCGGCTCATCCTGCTCTATGGCTGGTTCTGTATGGCTGCTGTCTCTGCTGAGGCGGGGCTTGGAGCGGTGCTTACGTCGCCGCTTTGATTGCTTTTCGAGTGAACGATCCCTCGTTGCATCCCTGTGTTCCTCGTCGTCGCTTCCTTTGGGTGTGTCCACCATGTATACATCATGAGATGAGGTGGCTGTCCGGTGCCTTATATGCATTGGTTCATGCTCATCTCCTACATCATCGTCCATACCGTCGATGTCTTCGGAGTCGAAGTCGAGCACGTCGTTTAAATTATCGACAGTGGCTACGAAGTGGGTGGTGGGTGGGCATCGAATTTCTTCGTCATCCACATCCCAATCCTGCCGGTCATAGTCCGGCCAGGACTCTCCTGACAAAGAGAGAGACCTGAGTGAATTCAGAATGTCGCCGAAGGGCGAGTGCTGAAAGATGTCTGCGGCGGTGAACTCCATGATCGGCGCCCAATCGGATTCGATCGGTAGGGGCGCGGAGGGCTCGGAGTCCGGAGAGGAGTCTGGCATCTTGGAGTCACGGGTTTCGCAGAGGACAAGGCTGGTGTTCGGCTTGATCGCCATAGAGATTGCAGCCCCCGAGGCAGTGTCTAACCACCCATCCTCGATTGGTGTGGTCGGCTCCGGGCCAAGGGTCAGAGCGGACACAGGTGCGGCCTCCAGGGCACTGTTCGGCGGCAGAGCTAGATCATGCCCACGGGGACAGTGCGGCGCGCTCGGCTGCGGCTCAGATCCGTCGAAGATCAAGTCTCCGCGGTCGTCCGCTGTGTAGTTTAAACTTACAAATCTGACCTGACGACCAGGGGCGTAGCTTTCGATCTTCTCCAGATGGCCAAGCGAATTGGCCCGCAGTGCAAAGCCCCCATATATGAAGATCTGTCCGGGGAGAAAAGTCTCACCCTGGATCGCACCGTCGTTGATGATCGGAGGAGCCATCGGGCCTAAAAGTGACGACACATAGGAACTCTCAATGAAAGCACCAATGTCGGTGTCAAAACCGGCGGATCTCGGGTAGGGGGTCCCGAACTGTGCGTCTAGGCGGATGGTAACAGGAGACAAGGGACACAATGTTTTTACCCAGGTTCGGGCCCTCTCGATGGAGGTAAAACCCTACTCCTGCTTGATTAATATTGATGATATGGGTAGTACAAGAGTAGATCTACCACTAGATCGAGGACGCTAAACCCTAGAAGCTAGCCTATGGTATGATTGTTCTTCATCCTATGGACTAAAACTCTCCGGTTTATATAGACACCGGAGAGGGCTAGGGTTACACAAAGTCGGTTACAATGGTAGGAGATCTACATATCCGTATCGCCAAGCTTGCCTTCCACGCCAAGGAAAGTCCCTTCCGGACATGGGACGAAGTCTTCAATTTTGTATCTTCATAGCCCAGGAGTCCGGCCGAAGGTATAGTCCGGCTATCCGGACACCCCCTAATCCAGGACTCCCTCGATAGCGCTTGTTGGGAGGCAACCCAATTTTATTTTTGTTCCTTGCTTTCTGTTCCTGTTTAGTAATAAATAAATCATCTACCCTCTGTTATGATTTTGTTTTTTATGTTTTGATTAGTGTTTGTGCCAAGTAAATCCTTTAGGACCTTCTTGGGTGATTGTTGCTTGATCTTGCTGGAAAAAAACAGAAAGTATGCGTTCAAGAGAATAATTTTCATTTTTTTACCAGAAAGCGATAAAATACTAATTCCAACTGCAGTAGATCAATATACAAATTACTTAGGCCGTCCTAATTTTTTCAGAATTTTTGGAGTTACATAAGTATTTGAACTATCCAGATTGCTACAGACTATTCTGTTTTTGACAGATTCTGTTTTTCGCGTGTTTTTTGCTTATTTTGATGAATCTATGGCTAGTATCTGGGGGTATGAACCATAGAGAAGTTGGAATATAGTAGGTTTAACACCAATATAAATAAATAATTAGTTCATTACAGTACCTTTAAATGGTGGTTTGTTTTCTTATACTAACGGAGCTCATGAGATTTTCTGTTGAGTCTTGTGTTGTGAAGTTTTCAAGTTTTTGGGTAAAGATTTGGTGGATTTTGGAACAAGGAGTGACAAGAGCCTAAGCTTGGGGATGCCCAAGGCACCCCAAAGTAAAATTCAAGGACAACCGAAAGCCTAAGCTTGGGGATGCCCCAGAAGGCATCCCCTCTTTCGTCTTCGTCTATCGATAACTTTACTTGAGGCTATATTTTTATTCACCACGTGATATGTGTTTTTCTTGGAGCATCTTGTATGATTTGAGTCTTTTATTTTTAGTTTAACACAATCATCCTTGCTGTACACACCTTTTGGGAGAGACACACATGAGTCGGAAATTATTAGAATACTCTATGTGCTTCACTTATATCTTTTGAGCTATACAATTATGCTCTAGTGCTTCACTTATATCTTTTTAGAGCACAGTGGTGGTTTTATTTTATAGAAATTATTGATCTCTCATGCTCCACTTATATTAGTTTGAGAGTCTTTTAGAACAGCATGGTAGAAGCTATTCCAACCAGTAGTGTTGATCACAACACCTCTATTGAAATGCTTAAGGAAGTTATTTTCCCAAGGTTTGGAGTCCCTAGATATTTAATGACTGATGGTGGTTCACACTTTATTCATGGTGCTTTCCTTAAGATGCTTTCTAAGTGTGATGTTAACCATAGAATTGCATCACACTATCATCCTCAGTCTAGTGGTCAAGTTGAACCTAGCAATAGAGAAATAAAATTAATTTTGCAAAAGACTGTTAATAGGTCTAGGAAGAATTGGTCTAATAAATTAGATGATGCACTTTGGTCTTATAGAACAACATATAAAAAATCCTATGCGTATGTCTCCTTATAAAATGGTTTATGGAAAAGCTTGTCATTTGCCTCTTGAGTTAGAACATAGAGCATATTGGGCAGTTAAAGAACTCAACTATGATTTCAAACTTTCTGGTGAAAAGAGGTTATTTGATATAAGCTCCTTAGATGAATGGAGAACCCAAGCATATGAAAATGCAAAGTTATTCAAAGAAAAAGTTAAAAGATGGCATGACAAAAGAATTCAAAATCATGAGTTTAAAGTTGGATAAAATATGTTCTTTTGTACAACTCTTGTTTTAGATTTTTTGCAGGAAAGCTCCTCTCAAAATGGGAAGGCCCATACATCATCGAGGAGGTTTACCGGTCTGGAGCCATCAAAATAAATAACTCCAAAGGTACTAACCCGAAGGTTGTCAATGGGCAATGAATAAATCATTATATCTCAGGTACACCTATCAATGTTGAAAGTAATATTATCCAAACTTTGACACCGAAAGAACACATAAAAGAGTCCTTCCGGAACACTCCAGAATCGTGAAAATAAAGAGGTACGTGATACGGTAAGTAAACAGACTCCGAAAAATCCGCAATTTTTTTACTAGTTTTGGAATATTTTAAAATTTTAGAAATAAAGAAACTTCCAGGAAGCGTCCCCTGGTGGGCACAAGACAACAGTGCCCACTTGGGACACCTTCCGTACTCCGTATTTCTTCCATATGCTTGTCCTCCAAGATAAAAAATCTATATATACTTCCCGAACCTGTTGATCACCGTATGGGGAAGAAATCCTCTATTCTCTTTCCTTGCAGTTTCTGGTCAGATTTATCAAACCAGACATCATGTCTTCTTGCTCCTCCAACAACATGGAAGAAGATGCTTGGCTGATGAAGATCGAGATGAAGCAGGAGGATCCTACGAACGCCCTCAAGGGAGACAAGGGCAAGAAAGCTACCTTGGATCCGCTCCCGGTGGCAGCACGAGAGCTGCTGGCCGAGGAGGAGGAAGTGGATATCATTAAACCCTACCTTCCACATCTTACTCTCGCTGAGATTGAGGCTTTTCGCGTCATTGAAATAGTTCTGCATCAAGAGCATATCATCCATCTCTAGAGCGTCTTACTCGCAAAAATATTCTGCATCAAGAGCATATCATCCATCTCCAGAGCGCCATCCGACGGCTGGAGAACCTCTTGATCCTTAAGGATAGGATCGCTTCATCACCACCATCATCTTCTTCACCACCAAAAGAGAATTGAGTATCGGGTATGGGCACTCCCCTTGGCTTCTGCCAAGCTTGGGGGAGGTGCCCCGGTATCATATCATCCCACTATCTTTTTGCTTTTACTTATTTTAGTTTGATCATTTGCTTTTAGATGAAATAAAGTTTAGTTCGATCCTTTGTTCTTTGAGAGTTTGCTTAGTGATCTATCCTTGTAATCGTTGAAGGACATATGCCCTAGAGGCAATAATAAATTTGTTATTTATATTTCCTTATATCATGATAAATGTTTATTATTCATGCTAGAATTGTATTAACCGGAAACTTAGTACATGTGTGAATAAATAGACAAAGTGTCACTAGTATGCCTCTACTTGACTAGCTTGTTGAATCAAAGATGGTTAAGTTTCCTAGCCATGGACATGAGTTTTCATTTGATTAACGGGATCACATCATTAGAGAATGATGTGATTGACTTGACCCATTCTGTTAGCTTAGCATTTGATCGTTTAGTATATTGCTATTGCTTTCTTCATGACTTATACATGTTCCTATGACTATGAGATTATGCAACTCCCGAATACCGGAGGAACACTTTGTGTGCTACCAAACATCACAACGTAACTGGGTGATTATAAAGGTGCTCTACAGGTGTCTCCGATGGTGTTTGTTGAGTTGGCATAGATCGAGATTAGTATTTGTCACTCTGATTGTCGGAGAGGTATCTTTGGGCCCTCTCGGTAATGCTCATCACTATAAGCCTTGCAAGCAATGTGACTAATGAGTTAGTTGCGGGATGAAGTATTACGGAACGAGTAAGGAGACTTACCGGTAACGAGATTGAACTAGGTATGATGATACCGACAATCGAATCTCGGGCAAGTAACATACCGATGACAAAGGGAACAACGTATATAGTTATGCGGTTTGACCGATAAAGATATTCATAGAATATGTGGGAGCCAATATGAACATCCAGGTTCCGCTATTGATTATTGACCGGAGACGTGTCTCGGTCATGTCTACATAGTTCTCGAACCCGTAGGGTCCGCACGCTTAACGCTCGGTGACGATCGGTATTATGAGTTTATGTGTTTTGATGTACCGAAGGTAGTTCGGAGTCTCAGATGTGATCACGGACATGACGAGGAGTCTCGAAATGGTCGAGACATAAAGATTGATATATTGGTGACTATATTCAGACACCGGATGAGTTCCGGGGGTCAACGAATAATTATCGGAGTGCCGAGGGGTTATTGGAACCCCCGGGGGGACTAATGGGCCAACATGGGCCTTAGTGGAGAGAGGGAGGGCCGGACAAGGCAGGGCCACGCGCCCCTCCCCCTCTAGTCCTAATTGGACCAGGGAAGGGGGGCGACACCCCCTTTCCTTCTCTTCTCTCATTCTCCTTCCTTCCCCCTTCCTCCTCCTAGTAGGACTAGGAAAGGGGAGTCCTACTCCTACTAGGAGGAGGACTCCTCCCCTCCTTGGCATGCCTCCAAGGGTGAAAGTGCAACTATCCCTAGGTGGTTTTGGTAATTCCTAACAACATATAGCTCATTGAGCTAATGCTATTTCAAGATTAATATCTCAGGAAAGCTCAATGATTGGCATGGCATGGATGAGAAAAGTGGACCCCTCAAAATGCTAAGGACAAAGGATTGGCTCAAGCTCAAAACTCAAGACTCTACATTTTCTATTTTAGTGATCCAAGATCACATTGAGTCTATAAGAAAAGCCAATACTATCAAGGAGGTATGAGGTGTTGCTTAATGAGGTTCTTGCTCAAAATGCTTAGTGATATGCTCCAAAACCCTCAACTACTTTCTCACATCCACATATGACCTAAACCAAAAGTCAAACTTGGCCCCACCGATTTTTCCTATCCGGCGCCACAGAGTTTCAAATGTCTTAGCCACTGCCACAACCCCTAGGCAAATCGGTCTCACCGATAGGGATCTCGGTCTCACCGAGATGGGGTTGTAATCTCTCGGTTTCCCTTCGTAACATATCGGTCTCACCGAGATGAGCGATCAGTCCCACCGAGATTGCAATGTAAACTCTCTGTTTTCCCTTCGTAACATTTCGGTCTCACCGAAATGAGCGATCGGTCTCAACGAGTTTACATGACCAACTCTCTGGTTAGCTTATTACCAAAATCGGTCATACCGAGTTTGTGTGGTCGGTCTCACTGAGATTACGTTATGCCCTAACCCTAATCATATCGGTCCTACCGAGTTGCATGTCGGTCCCATCGAAAACCCTAACGGTCACTAGCTTTGCTAAATCGGTCAGACCGAGTTTAACCATTCGGTCCCATCGAGTTTGGGAAGTTATGTGTAACGGTTAGATTTTGTGTGGAGGCTATAAATACCCCCCACCTCCTCTTCGTTCGTGGAGAGAGCCATCAGAACAAACCTACACTTCCAACCTATATTTTCTGAGAGAGAACCACCTACACTTGTGTTGAGACCAAGATATTCCATTCCTACCATATGAATCTTGATCTCTAGCCTTCCCCAAGTTGCTTTCCACTCAAATCTTCTTTCCACCAAATCCAAATCCTGTGAGAGAGAGTTGAGTGTTGGGGAGACTATCATTTGAAGCACAAGAGCAAGGAGTTCATCATCAACACACCATTTGTTACTTCTTGGAGAGTGGTGTCTCCTAGATTGGCTGGGTGTCACTTGGGAGCCTCCGACAAGATTTTGGAGTTGAACCAAGGAGTTTGTAAGGGCAAGGAGATCGCCTACTTCGTGAAGATATACCGCTAGTGAGGCAAGTCCTTCGTGGGCGATAGCATGGTGGGATAGACAAGGTTGCTTCTTCGTGAACCCTTCATGGGTGGAGCCCTCCGTGGATTCGCGCAACCGTTACCCTTCGTGGGTTAAAGTCTCCATCAACGTGGATGTACGATAGCACCACCTATCGGAACCACGACAAAAACATCCGTGTCTCAAATTGCCTTTGAATCCTCCAAACCCTTCCCTTTACATTCTTGCAAGTTACATGCTTTACTTTCTGCTGCTCATATACTATATGCATGCTTGCTTGAATTGTGTTAAGATTGCTTGACTTGTCCAAAGTTGCTAAAATCTGCCAAGAACTAAAATTTGGAAAAGGCTAGATTTTTATTTGGTCAAGTAGTCTAATCACCCCCTCTAGACATACTTTCGATCCTACAAGTGGTATCAGAGCTTTGGTCTCCATTTGCTTTGATTTTCATAGCTTTTGGAAGTCATAGCCTTGGTTTCACAACCTAGGAGAGTATGGCGTCTAGCGAGGGAAATTACCACCGTAGAGGTCCTTACTTTGATGGCACTAATTTTGCTAGTTGGAAGCATAAGATGAAAATGCATATTCTTGGACATAATCCCGCCATTTGGGCTATTATGTGTGTTGGCTTGCAAGGTGAATTCTTTGATGGGAGAGAACCGAACCGTGAAGCTACCGCAGAAGAGTTGAAGATGCTACAATACAATGCTCAAGCTTGTGATATCCTCTTCAACGGATTGTGCCCCGAAGAATTCAACAAAATCAGCCGTCTTGAGAATGCAAAGGAAATTTGGGATACTTTGATTGATATGCACGAAGGTACCGACTCCGTCAAGGAATCCAAGTTGGATGTGCTTCAAAGTCAACTTGACAAGTTCAAAATGAAGGATGGTGAAGGTGTCACTGAAATGTAATCTAGGCTTGCTCTTATCACAAATGAGATTGCCAACTTAGGAAGTGAAGAGATGACCGACAAATTCATCATCAAGAAGATCCTAAGAGCCTTGGATGGAAAATATGATACCGTATGCACATTGATCCGAATGATGCCAAATTACAAAGATCTCAAGCCAACGGAAGTCATTGGAAGAATTGTTGCTCATGAGATGTCACTCAAGGATAAGGAGGAGCTCCATAACAAGTGAAGTGGTGCTTACAAAGCCTCATGTGAAGCTCCCACATCATCAAGTGAGAAACAAACCTTCAATGAAGAATTGAGCCTAATGGTGAAGAACTTCAACAAGTTCTACAAAAGTAGAAGCAAAGAGAGAAGTTCCAAGTCAAGGTCCTACAATGACAAATGATCTTCTAGTCGAGAGCGAAACTGCTACAATTGTGAAAAACCTAGACACTATTCCAATGAGTGTACGACACCCTACAAGAGAAGAGAAGATTCACCAAAATGAAGAAGTAGAAGAGAAGAATCACTGTCAAGAGAGAGAAGGAGCAGAGATGATCGTTATGAACAAAGAACAGCCCGGAGAAGCAAAGATTCGGAAAGGAAGGACAAGTCATCAAGGAGCTACACAAAACAAAGACATCAAGCTCATGTTGGTGAATGGGTATCCGGCTCCGACTCCGACAATGACTCCGAGAGAAGCTATCACTCCGACTCCGAATATACTCAAGATGAAGGTGTTGCCGGTCTAGCACTTGTGTCCACCAACTCCTACGACATATTTGATTCACCAAATGAAGGAATTGGAAGGTGCTTCATGGCTAAAGGCCCAAAGGTATCACACTCCGAGTATGTTGATTTCAATAGTAATGAAGATCACTTGTTAGGCGATGATGATTTACTTGTTGACAACTCTAGTGATGAATACTATGATGAAACATCAATTAATCATGCTAATCAAGATGAAACGAATGACAATGATAAGGAGAAGATTGAGTCTCTAACTAAAGAACTAAACACTCTTAAGTTAGCTCATTGTAACATCCCAAATTTTCAATTTGGAATGTTATACACTAGATCATCATGCATATCATATTTTCTTGCATTTTGGTCGATCCTAGAAATTTCACGCAACTCAAGGACCCTCGGAGAGAGTTGGAGATTTCGTTATTTTCATATTTGAGTTTTCTCAAATTTTGAAAAGAGGATCATTTGATTTATTTATTTTATCTTCAATTATTTTTCCGGTGTCAAAATTTATGAGACAGGGAATAATATGACTTTCCCAAATTTAGGAAAAATGAAGATTTAATAAATAGATCAATTTTGTTTGCCGGTGTTTGTTTGCATTTTATTTGGATAAGGAAAATGCGTGTTTTCAAAAATTGCATTCTAGGCCCGGAGAAAAGTTCATTTTGTTCGGCTCATTTTTAGGAGTCGGGGAAAATTTACTTTAGTATTTTTGGAGCTAGTTTAGATTTTCTTTTCTGTGTTTTTCTGCGCGCGAAACCGTTTTTTTTAAAAGGAGCAGCGCCCCGCCCGGGCCAAGGCCCAGCCGGCCGGCCAGCCCCAGCCGCGCGCCGCGCGCGCCAGGCGCAGGAAGCCGCCGCCGCTGCCCTTTTGGAGTCCAAGTAGGACTTTAGTCCTACTCCGTTTCCTCTTTTTTTTCCTAGTCTATTTATTGTCCCCTACCCCAAGTCTCCCTCCCCTCCCCAATATAAATACCCCCACACCCCCCTCCAACACATCAAATC
The DNA here is from genome assembly GCF_056163025.1 of Triticum urartu. NCBI lineage: Eukaryota > Viridiplantae > Streptophyta > Magnoliopsida > Poales > Poaceae > Triticum > Triticum urartu. The sequence continues at coordinate 27,436,220 of NC_141876.1, forward strand.
AACCCCAAGCCCTCTCCTCCCAAGCTGCAGCCACCGCCGCCTCCCGCCCCGAGCCGCCCGCCAGCCCCGCCGCCGCGCCACCCCACACCCGCGCCGCCGCCCTTGTGCATCGCCGCTGCCGCCCTACGCCACGCCGCCGGAGCCCCTCGCCGGAGGTTGCCCCGCGTCTCTTTTCCTCGGATCCTTTTCTTCTAATCGTTCCGATTCTTTTCTTCTCTTCCGATTCGTTTTCTTTCCGGTTCTTTTCTAAACCGTTCCGGTTTCTAGATCGGTTTTTCGTTTCGGTCTTTTTCTCCGAAAACCCTAGATCGGTTTTCGTTCTTCTTTCGGACCGTTCGTCTCAACGAACGTGATCACCGATTTTCCCGGTTAACGAACGTCCGTTCGTTTAATCGTTCTACTTTTTCTTTTCGTCGGATTTATTCCGCGATCGTGATCTCAGATCCGATCTTCGTTTTAGTCTTTCTTCCCGCTCGTTTATCGGAATCAGGTGATTCAAGCGCCTAGAGTTTCGTTGCGAAACCACCGTTCCGTCTAATCAACTTAAACAAGTTTTTGCCTCGGTAAAATTTGACCTAGTTTCAACTTGCTAGAACCGAGTTGTTTTCTTCCGCCGTTTGTTTTTCCGTCGTCTGTTTGGTTCTTTCTTTCTTTGCAACCGGAGTTCTTAAGTTGAACTTTCTGGTTCGTTTTCCTGTTCGAGTTTTACCTGTGCATTAGATGAGTACTTATTGTATGCTTGTTGTTTGTCTGTGATAGATCACCCGGATTGCGCCGCTTGTTACTTCGAAACCCTAGGTCTCGCGGATCATCAGCAAGGCAAGTAACACTTTGATCATACCTTTTCTACAACCCATGTTTTATTGCATTAGATCAATCCTCTCACATTGCATGATTAGGATCTAATTAAATTGTGGGATGGGAAGTAGATGAGGTAGTACCTATTACCTGTATTATTATGAAACCTTTGGGAGTTACTTCTACGTTTTCTTACTATTCCATGCTATGCTAGTAGACGTGGATTGGGTGAGTGATATCCATGATAGATGTGAGTTGATAATTTTAATGGTTTATCTAAGGTGGCAACTTAAACACACATCTGGGTGGATTGAGGCACCTGATGTCTATCAGGACTTGCCTGTTTTATTTTGGACCGCCACCCAGGCTCAAAGGGATCATAAGATCTTTCATGCTAGAAACTTCCGTGTGCAGCCACATGCTACTATGGGCTCTGGCGTAGTTGACTAAGTTGTGCGAACTCTTACGGGGTGGACTAGCAGATGTAGGGGTTGTAGGTGGTACGGTCTACCCCACAAGTAAGGTGCTAGCGCTTCTGAAAGACTATGTCTCGGTCATCCGTTTCTCAAACACCATGTAGTGCGAGAAAACAAACGGAGGCGATCGAGTCATGTGGGAAAAGTGCGCAAACCTCTGCAGAGTGTACAAACTAATCATGATTAGCCGTGTCCCCGGTTATGGACAACTTGAGTATCTAGTACTTGAATATCATGTGAATCTCAACATGTTACTTCTAATTAATGTTGTTGGGTTTTAATTATTTTAATTGGGATTGAGAATGCTGTCAACCATTCTCAATGTTTCACAACCACCATGATAGTTAAATAAATTTATTCCTTTGCAGTAGGGAAAAACTGGCTTTACGCAAAACTGTAACCATAGAGCTTTCCACCAGCCATATATGCATATAGTATAGCTGTTTCATTCCATTATTCTCTATGTGTTACATTGCCAGCATATTCCATGTGCTGACCCGTTTTCGGGCTGCAACTTCTCATGTTGCAGACTTTTCAGACGACGAGTAAGGTGCTTTTAGGTCGTGGCCCTATACTCAGTGATGCCGTTGGAGTTGATGGACCCATTTACCTTCCAAGTCTTCTGCTGTTAACGTCACTAGATGGCCTTAAGCCATATTTATTGTAATAAGTTCTCTTTTGAGACAACGATGTAATAAGTGTGTGATTGCCACTCTGCTATAAATCCTTCGATGTACTGTGTGGTGTCAGCATTACTGATCCAGGGATGACACCTGAGCACAGAGCACTTGATCCATTCAGATCGGGTCGCTACAAAGAATGGTATCAGAGCACACGCTGACTGTAGGACACGACCACTAAGTTAAAGCCATAGAACACCGCTCTCTTCTCATTTTCTAACTCCTCATCTTTTCTACTCTTTTAGGATGACGAACGCGAAGATTAAGTACGCCCAACCGGCTGAAGGCACACCTTTTGGATTTCACTTGAAGGAAGTCACCAAGTACCTGAACATTGGATTACCAAGCTTCACGGGAACCTTCAACGCCACTCTGCCTGAAGAGGAGCGCTGGAAGATTCAAGCTCACGTTCCGGGAAGGACATTCGCGCCAACCACGAAGCCCATAGATAGTGTTTTCAATGCACCAACCTGGAGTCTGGGAAGGAGCATGGCAGCTCATATCACCATAGGACGCATTGGAGAAGTTTATCAAGAAGACCTCAAGGACACTATCTACCAGATTTGCGGACGCCGAGACGAACAATGGGAGTTAGTCAGCACCAACAAGGATAGATCCATTGCATCTTTCATCCAGGAGTTAAACCAGCACATTCGACGCCACAAGAACCAGATGTGCAATGATATGATAGAGTTGAAGAATGCAAAGGCAAGGATCATCGAGCTAGAAGGAGAACTGAAGTCTACACGCAAGGACTACATGGACGAGATAGTAGCTCTAGCAAGACACAATGGCGAACTTAAGCAGGAGATTGAAGAACTCAAGAGGAAGTTAGCTTCCCAGGAGGAAGACGAGTACGTCGCATGTCCGGACAACTACATCATCATTGACGACACCGATTCGGATCCAAGTGAACCCGACTTTGAAGACGAAGCTGGAGCAGATATCATGGAGTCTTCCATCGGTTCAAATTTCTAGATGACCACCAGATAGTAGTAGTATTCCCCCATGTAAACACAATAGTTCGAGCATTTTTGCGATAGTTAGACCGTTTGTAAGCCCTTGTTTGATTGAATGAAGTGATTTTGTGTGCTTTTGCTCATGAGCATTGGGGTAGTGTTTTCCCTTTAGACCTCACTCTATTCTTAATTCTCATCTCTTCTAAACCCTCAGATGCCTCCGAGACGTGACAATGGATTCCCACCGGAGCTCACTCAATTGATCCAGCAGCAGAATCAATTGATGCAGATGTTAGTCCAGAACCAGCAAAACAACAACGAGAACCCACCACCACCACCACCTGTTGACCACTTAGCTCGTTTCCTTAGGCTAAATCCGCCGGTGTTTTCCAGTAGCACCGAGCCGATAGTAGCAGACGATTGGCTCCGCAATATAGGAAGGGAGTTGACCACTGCAGGATGCACAGATGGTGAGAAAGTGAAGTTTGCCGCACATCAGCTTGACGGACCCGCGGCAGCATGGTGGGAGAATTTCACAGCCACTTACCCAGTTGACACTGTCACATGGGATCAGTTTCAGCAAGATTTCCGCACTGCCCATGTTTCAGCAGGAGCTATGGCCCTGAAGAAGCGTGAGTTTCACAACTTACGCCAAGGAGGAAGGACAGTTGGCCAGTACATTGACGATTTCAGCAAGTTAGCACGTTACGCCCCAGATGACGTTGCTACGGATGCAGCTAAGCAGGAGAAGTTTCTGGAAGGACTGAATGATGAGCTAAGCATGAAGTTGATGGTAGCGAGTTTCAACAACTACCAGGAGTTGGTAGATCGTGCCATCATGATTGAAGGGAAGCAGCAGCAAATTGAGAACCGTAAGAGGAAGTATGGATAGGGGAAGTATAACTCTGGAGCCCAGCAGAAGCCCCGTTTTACCCCTAAACCGGGATTTCAGTTTCAGCATACCCATGGAGGAGGTAGCTCGCACAACCATAATGGCCACAAGAATGGTAATGGGTATGGAGGAAACATCGATTGCGCCAGTAAGACAATTTTGCTTACCACACCAGAAGGAAGAAGGATCAAGTATGTATCCCGGCATAGGCCAAACAGGACACAAGTAAATTGCCTAACAGGAGTTGTGCAAGAGGAAGTACCAGTGGTGAAGGATTTTCCTGATGTATTTCCTGAGGAATTGCCAGGCATGCCACCGGATAGAGACATTGAGTTTTTGATTGAGTTATTGCCAGGTACAGGCCCAATATCGAAGCGACCGTACCGGATGCCAGCAAAGGATTTGGTGGAAATTAAGAATCAGATTAAGGAGTTATTGGATAAAGGTTATATTCGCCCAAGTTCTTCGCCTTGGGGATCACCCGTACTTCTAGTGGAAAAGAAGGATGGATCATTAAGGATGGTTGTAGATTATCGAGGATTGAATGAAGTAACCATCAAGAATAAGTACCCACTGCCAATGATCAACGATCTGTTTGATCGGTTGCTAGGAGATAAAGTGTTTTCCAAGATCGATTTGCAATCAGGGTACCATCAATTGAAGATTCGAGAGCAGGACATACCTAAGACAACATTCACCACAAGATATGGACTGTATGAGTATACCGTTATGTCATTTGGATTGACTAACACACCTGCCTATTTTATGAACCTGATGAATAAAGTGTTTATGGAGTTTTTGGATAAGTTCGTCGTAGTGTTCATTGATGACATCCTGGTTTATTCAAAGAATGAAGAGGAGCATAAGGAACATTTGCGTTTGGTTTTGGAGAAACTAAGGGAACATCAGTTGTACGCCAAATTCAGCAAATGTGAGTTTTGGTTGAAGGAAGTTGGATTCCTCGGACACGTTATATCCGGAGAAGGTATAGCAGTTGGCCCCACAAAAGTTGAGACCGTAACCGAATGGGAAGCACCAACAACAGTTGGAGAGATCCGGAGTTTTCTTGGACTCGCAGGATACTACCGGAGATACATTGAGAACTTTTCAAAGATTGCAAAGCCTATGACTGAATTGTTGAAGAAGGATACCAAGTTCAAATGGACTGAGGAGTGTGAGGCTAGTTTCCAGGAGTTGAAGAAACGCTTGGTTACCTCACCAGTGTTGATTTTGCCAGATCAGACCAAGGATTATGAGGTGTATTGCGACGCTTCACGTCGAGGAATTGGAGCAGTGCTTATGCAGGAAGGAAGAGTTGTTTCGTATGCTTCACGACAACTGAAGCCTCATGAGTTAAATTATGCCACGCATGATTTAGAGTTAGCAGCCGTAGTGCATGCATTGAAAACGTGGAGACATTTCCTCATTGGAAATCATTGTGAGGTGTACACGGATCACAAGAGTTTGAAGTACATTTTCACTCAGAAGGAGTTGAACCTCAGACAGAGGAGATGGTTGGAGCTCATCAAGGATTATGACATGAGATTGCATTACCATCCCGGAAAAGCTAATGTAGTAGCTGATGCAATAAGCTGCAAGAGCCATGTCAATAGGTTAATGACGGGAGAAATACCCAAGGAGTTAGCAGAAAACCTTCGTGAGCTATGTTTGGAAATAGTTCCGAGAGGCTATGTAGCAGCATTGGAGATTCAGTCAACATTGATGGATAAAATCAGAGAAGCTCAGAAATCTGACAAGGAGATTGCTTCTATAAAAGAGAGAATGAGCAAAGGAAAAGCAAAGGGATTTTGTGAGGATGAGCATGATACCTTATGGTTTAAGGACCGTGTTTATGTGCCCAATGACCCGGAGATCAGGAAGTTGATTTTGCACGAGGCACATGAATCACCGTATTCGATTCACCCAGGGAATACCAAGATGTATTTGGATTTGAAGGAAACATTCTGGTGGACCGGAATGAAGAAGGATATTGCAGCATATGTAGCAGTTTGTGACGTATGTCAGAGAGTAAAGGCAGAGCATCAGAAGCCAGCAGGATTGCTACAACCATTGCCGATACCCGAATGGAAGTGGGATAAGATAGGCATGGATTTTATCACAGGACTACCCAGGACGAAAGCAGGCTATGATTCGATATGGGTAGTAGTTGATCGTTTGACAAAGGTAGCACATTTTAACCTAGTTAAGACCACTTACACCAGTGCTAAGTTGGCAAAGATATACATGACTAGGATCATTTGTTTGCATGGAGTTCCGAGGAGTATCGTATCGGATAGAGGAACCCAATTTACCTCAAAGTTTTGGAATCAGTTGCATGAAACTTTAGGAACCAGACTAGAGTTCAGCACAGCTTTTCATCCGCAGACAGATGGACAGACCGAGAGAGTCAATCAGATTTTGGAAGATATGCTGAGAGCTTGTGCACTAGATTATGGATCTAGTTGGGACGATAACTTGCCGTATGCGGAGTTTTCTTATAATAATAGTTACCAAACCAGTTTGAAGATGGCACCTTTCGAAGCTTTATACGGAAGGAGGTGCAGGACACCGTTGTCATGGGACGAAGTTGGAGACCGTCAATTCTTTGGACCAGATTTGATTAAGGAGTCTGAACGGAAAGTTAAGTTGATTCGTGATAGGCTCAAGGTAGCCCAGTCCAGGCAGAATAGCTACGCAGATTCTAAACGCAAGGAGACAGTTTACGAAGTCGGAGACAGAGTTTATCTTTGAGTATCCCCACTTCGAGGAGTTAAGCGCTTTGGAGTTAAGGGAAAGTTAGCACCGCGTTTCGTTGGACCGTATAAGATCTTGCAACGTATGGGAGAAGTCGCTTATAAGTTGGAATTACCAGAGGGACTGTCAGGAGTTCATGATGTATTCCATGTTTCTCAGCTGAAGAAATGTCACGCCGAGATGGCAGAAGTACCGCTAAGAGATACCGTGCCACTCGAAGCGATTCAGTTGAAGGATGACCTAACATATGAGGAGAAGCCAGTCAAGATTCTCGATTATGCCAGCAGAGTTACCCGCAGCAAGGTTATCAAGTTTTGCAAAGTTCAGTGGAACCACCACTCAGAGGATGAAGCCACCTGTGAAAGAGAAGAAGATTTGCTCAAGGACCACCCTCACCTATTTTCTAGCCAACCCGAATCTTGAGGGCGAGATTCATCTTAAGGGGGGTAGGTTTGTAACATCCCAAATTTTCAATTTGGAATGTTATACACTAGATCATCATGCATATCATATTTTCTTGCATTTTGGTTGATCCTAGAAGTTTAACGCAACTCAAGGACCCTCGGAGAGAGTTGGAGATTTCGTTATTTTCATATTTGAGTTTTCTCAAATTTTGAAAAGAGGATCATTTGATTTATTTATTTTATCTTCAATTATTTTTCCGGTGTCAAAATTTATGAGAGAGGGAATAATATGACTTCCCCAAATTTAGGAAAAATGAAGATTTAATAAATAGATCAATTTTGTTTGCCGGTGTTTGTTTGCATTTTATTTGGATAGGGAAAAATGCGTGTTTTCAAAAATTGCATTCTAGGCCCGGAGAAAAGTTCATTTTGTTCGGCTCATTTTTAGGAGTCGGGGAAAATTTACTTTAGTATTTTTGGAGCTCGTTTAGATTTTCTTTTCTGTGTTTTTCTGCGCGCGAAACCGTTTTAAAAAAAAAGGAGCAGCGCCCCGCCCGGGCCAAGGCCCAGCCGGCCGGCCAGCCCCAGCCGCGCGCCGCGCGCGCCAGGCGCAGGAAGCCGCCGCCGCTACCCTTTTGGAGTCCAAGTAGGACTTTAGTCCTACTCCGTTTCCTCTTTTTTCTTTCCTAGTCTATTTCTTGTCCCCTACCCCAAGTCTCCCTCCCCTCCCCAATATAAATACCCCCACACCCCCCCTCCAACACATCAAATCAACCCCAAGCCCTCTCCTCCCAAGCCGCAGCCACCGCCGCCTCCCGCCCCGAGCCGCGCGCCAGCGCCGCCGCGCCACCCCACACCCGCGCCGCCGCCCTTGTGCATCGCCGCTGCCGCCCTACGCCACGCCGCCGGAGCCCCTCACCGGAGACCTCGCCGGAGGTTGCCCCGCGTCTCTTTTCCTCGGATCGTTTTCTTCTAATCGTTCCGATTCTTTTCTTCTCTTCCGATTCGTTTTCTTTCCGATTCTTTTCTAAACCGTTCCGGTTTCTAGATCGGTTTTTTGTTTCGGTCTTTTTCTCCGAAAACCCTAGATCGGTTTTCGTTCTTCTTTCGGACCGTTCGTCTCAACGAACGTGATCACCGATTTTCCCGGTTACCGAACGTCCGTTCGTTTAATCGTTCTTCTTTTTCTTTTCGTCGGATTTATTCCGCGATCGTGATCTCAGATCCGATCTTCGTTTTAGTCTTTCTTCCCGCTCGTTTATCGGAATCAGGTGATTCAAGCGCCTGGAGTTTCGTTGCGAAACCACCGTTCCGTCTAATCAACTTAAACAAGTTTTTGCCCCGGTAAAATTTGACCTAGTTTCAACTTGCTAGAACCGAGTTGTTTTCTTCCGCCATTTGTTTTTCCGTCGTCTGTTCGGTTCTTTCTTTCTGTGCAACCGGAGTTCTTAAGTTGAACTTTCTGGTTTGTTTTCCTGTTCGAGTTTTACCTGTGCATTAGATGAGTACTTATTGTATGCTTGTTGTTTGTCTGTGATAGATCACCCGGATTGCGCCGCTTGTTACTTCGAAACCCTAGGTCTCGCGGATCATCAGCAAGGCAAGTAACACTTTGATCATACCTTTTCTGCAACCCATGTTTTATTGCATTAGATCAATCCTCTCACATTGCATGATTAGGATCTAATTAAATTGTGGGATGGGAAGTAGATGAGGTAGTACCTATTACCTGTATTATTATGAAACCTTTGGGAGTTACTTCTATGTTTGCTTATTATGCCATGCTATGCTAGTAGACGTGGATTGGGTGAGTGATATCCATGACAGATGTGAGTTGATAATTTTAATGGTTTATCTAAGGTGGCAACTTAAACACACATCTGGGTGGATTGAGGCACCTGATGTCTATCAGGACTTGCCTGTTTTATTTTGGACCGCCACCCAGGCTCAAAGGGATCATAAGATCTTTCATGCTAGAAACTTCCGTGTGCAGCCACATGCTACTATGGGCTCTGGCATATTTGACTAAGTTGTGCGAACTCTTACGGGGTGGACTAGCAGATGTAGGGGTTGTAGGTGGTACGGTCTACCCCACAAGTAAGGTGCTAGCGCTTCTACAAGACTATGTCTCGGTCATCCGTTTCTCAAACACCATGTAGTGCGAGAAAACAAACGGAGGCGATCGAGTCATGTGGGAAAAGTGCGCAAACCTCTGCAGAGTGTACAAACTAATCATGATTAGCCGTGTCCTCGGTTATGGACAACTTGAGTATCTAGTACTTGAATATCATGTGAATCTCAACATGTTACTTCTAATTAATGTTGTTGGGTTTTAATTATTTTTAATTGGGATTGAGAATGCTGTCAACCATTCTCAATGTTTCACAACCACCATGATAGTTAAATAAATTTATTCCTTTGCAGTAGGGAAAAACTGGCTTTACGCAAAACTGTAACCATAGAGCTTTCCACCAGCCATATATGCATATAGTATAGCTGTTTCATTCCATTATTCTCTATGTGTTACATTGCCAGCATATTCCATGTGCTGACCCGTTTTTGGGCTGCAACTTCTCATGTTGCAGACTTTTCAGACGACGAGTAAGGTGCTTTTAGGTCGTGGCCCTATACTCAGTGATGCCGTTGGAGTTGATGGACCCATTTACCTTCCAAGTCTTCCGCTGTTAACGTCACTAGATGGCCTTAAGCCATATTTATTGTAATAAGTTCTCTTTTGAGACAACGATGTAATAAGTGTGTGATTGCCACTCTGCTATAAATCCTTCGATGACACCTGAGCACAGAGCACTTGATCCATTCGGATCGGGTCGCTACACTCATGAAACTATCTTAGGAGATCATCGAGAACTTTTAAGGACTCATGGGAAATTACGTTTTGGGAAGCTCAATCTTGAGCAAGAGCATGCGTTCTTAAAGGCAATCAATGATGATCTTCGCAAGAAAAATTCTTCTTACATTGCCAAGCATTTACTCTTATCCACTTACATGCCTCAAGTCAAGTCTAGTAACAAGAACAAGAAGGATTCTTCCTCTAGTAGTAACAATAATCATGCTAAATCCAATGTTGTTGCTTCTAGTAGTTCTCTTGATTCCACTAATGATTCTCTTAGCCAAGTTACACTTGAGCAAGAAAATAGCTTATTGAAGGGAATCATAGAGAAAGGTGTTTACAAGAGCCTTGTTGGGAGTAAGCAATTCGAGGAAATTGTACGCAAGCAAGGAAGGCACCGGAAGAACCAAGGTATTGGTTTTGAACGTAAGTTCAATGCCAATGGAGTTGAGTGGGAAGACGATCAATACCCCAAGACGAAGTTTGTTCCTCAACAAGAGAAGTATGATCCTACGTCTTTCAAAGGGACACAAGCTCAAGACGATCTTCCACCACAAGACCACAAGGAAAAAGGCAAGGACAAGCTTCAAGAGGAAATTGATGCATTTGAAGAAGCTCCTAAGGCCTTGGTCAAGTGGGTTCCCAAGACTACTTCAAGTTCCACTTCATCAAGTACAACTACAACTCCGAGGATTCCCATCAAGATGGTGTGGATCCCGAAGAAGAAGAACTAGAGAGTTCTTGAGGGTGACTCCGCCAACATACTTCACTCTTATCATTTTGGCAAGAACAAGTGCAATCAACTTCCACATCTTGCACTAGTTCAAGGAGTCACAAACCCTCTTGTTGGTAAGACAAGGGACAAGGTAACCTAATGCTTTCATGGTCATTATCTTGTGTGTGCATCACTCTATGTCTATGGATATCCCTGTTTGTTCCTTGTGGGACTAACCCGTGTAGGTATTGAAAGTGCAACTCACTCCAAAGGATATCTCCGAATGATCTACATTAACTTAGAGCACCCACATCTTCAACACCAACATGAAGTCATCATCAACAAAACCCAAGGTTAGTTCATCCCTCTTAGGGGGGATCTCACATCTAGGGGGAGCTTTACTCTAAAAATTGAGCTAAAGCAACTCTAATAGTGTGAGCACAACAACACTTTATGTAAAAGTGGTAACCCCACTTGTGCTTAAATGATGAGTATGACCTATGATCAAATGTTCTCATTTGACTCCTAAGTCAATATACTCATATATAGATGACCTAGTCATCGCCAATTGCTTGATAGATGCTAGAATTGTTTGTGCATGCTTTGCCACATATTTCGTTTGTCATTTTATTGTGTGAGCATGTTGGTTGCATAATTTACTCATTCGAGGACATCCACTTGTTATTTTGATTGATTGGTTTCTTTTTATTTTGCCAAGTGGATGGACAAGAATGCCTAAGAACCTTCTCTAGCTATCTATGCTTTTCTCGTCTCAAACTCTATTCATGTTGCATCACAAAGTTTGATCAAGTTAGATCCGATCCACTCTGTGTGAGGAGCAATCGGAGTCCCCGATTCGTCATAGACTTAAAAATCCATAACTTCTTTGTGCGTTTCGGTCTGACCAATTCATCCATTTCGGTCATACCGAGATCACTAAGTCGATCTAGGTTTTCAATCTCGGTGCAACCGATTTGAACTTTTCGTTCACACCGAGTTTCAGTAACTGCTTGCAGTTGTGAATCTCGGTGCCACCGAGTTGTTCCACTCGGTCACACCAACAGAGTCAGGCTATATATATCCGCGGCCCAAATTTTGGAAAACTTTCCGAACCTCTTTGCCCACGCTTAGCCTGCTCTGCCTCCCTGGGTCTCCGAATCATCCTCCTCGTCGCCAGCCGCCTCCTGTCGCTGGTCTCCACCGCCGTTAATGGGATCGTCTCCGCCGTTGCCACCGTAGCAAGTTCATCGCCGAACTAGGGTATGGACTTGATCTTCATGCTGTTCTCACTCCGATTCCCCAGCACATTGCTTTGCCATGTATCTTTCCACGATTGAGATCATTCTATCCATCGAAAACACTCCATAGTTTAGTCGTGAATTGAAAATTTAGGGTTAGGTTTCCGCCGAAACCATCTCGGACCGACCGAGTTGATGAAATCGGTTCCACCGATTTGGCTAAGGCCATTGCACATGTGATTCTCGGTCTGACCGAGAATTGCAAATCGGTGTGACCGAGTTCAGCACTTTGTGAAACCCTAGCAGTCTCGGTGCCACCGAACTGTGACTCGGTCTAACCGAGTTCACTAGTTTAGGTTCCAAAAGCTGCTTCGGTATCACCGAGTTTGCAAATCGGTAGATTCGAAATGCTTTCTGTGGAAAACTAAAACTAAGTTTTTGATTCATTCTTTTGCAAAAACCTCTGTAGTTTGTGATGCTCATCCACTCTACCTCATCTATTATCTATTCACAGGGTCTGCTGTCAGTGTTTGCATCATGTCAGATCAGAGTGACAGTCAGAACAAGTCAGAGGAACAGGTTCACTTGAGTGAGGGCACTAGTCCCTCTAGCAGCTCAGATGATGGCATCAGGAGCACACCAAGCAATCTGCCAAAGGCTGCCACCAGGGCTAGCAAGAAAATAACCTCAGATTCAGAGGATGAGGAGGAAGAAGCCACCTCAAAGAGGAAAGTCCTGAAAAAGGAATATGGCACAGCTGCTGCCATTAAGCCAGGGATGAAGCAAAAGGTTCATGCCAAGAGAGCTCCAATGTCAAAAGCCAGAACATCCACTCAAGAGACTTTGGGATCTGCACCCAAAGAGCAGGTTGTGGCAGAAAAGAAAAGAAAGGAAAGGGTCAAGAACACCACTGCCAGAGTGCTTGGGAGATCTTCAATAATGAAAGACTCTGAAGAAGAGGAAGAGGAAGAGGACGCAGCACCAGAACCCAAAGCTCAGATCTTATGGGAGATGCCATAAGATCAGGGGCTGCTCCATCTAAGCCCAAAGGAACTCTTAAGCCAGCTGCTCCAAAACCCAAAACTGCACCCAAAAGGAGCACCAGGAATATCCCAGCAGCAGAGAAGAACAAGGCCCCAGTGCCTGAAGCTGCAACTGAAGAAGATGATTCCGTCGTGTTAAAGAAGTTGAAGCCAAAAAATTCCATATCACAATGATGCTCATCCAGTAGCTGAAAACATGAAGATAAGGAAGGATTTTGGTCTAAGGCTATGGAGAGAGTCCGATCCATATGCCACTAGGAGAAGGACTGCTGTGGACTACAGGTTCCATACAAAGGAACAACAAGACTTCTATGAGACTATCCTACTTGACAAGAAGCCCATGGTGTGTGACATGAGATGGGTTGATTGGACATTCATTGAGGAGAATGAGGATCACTTCCCTGGTGTATATGACAGCTTCAAGGCTTGTGGAGTTGATGAGTTTGTGGCTCAGAAGCTCACAAAATGGAATGATGAGCTCATCATGTAGTTCTACTCCACAGCTCACTTCTATTCAAATGGAAGGATTGTCTGGATGTCTGAAGGTACTAGGTACCAGTCAACAGTTGCAGAATGGGCTAAGTTGATCAATGCCCCAGAAGAGAGTGAAGATGACTTGGATGTCTATGCCAAGAAGAAGAAGGATCACAACACGATGGCACACATGTACAAGGAGATCCCAGATGCTGCTCTTGAGACACACAAGTTTGGATCAGTACATTACCTTCTGTCAGGCTTGCCAACAATCAACTGGATCCTCATGCACACTCTCTTGCCAAAGTCAGGTGATCACAAGATGATCAGAGGCCATGCAATTAACTTGCTTCACATCTTTGATGTCCCACAGAAGTTCAAAGTCATGAGCCTAATTGTGGAAACCATAAAGAGGACAGCTACAGATCAGAAGAGGAGTTGTGGATATGCCCCACAGGTCCAGGAGCTGATTAACTCCAAGATGGGCACTGGCACATATCTACTGGACAAGGAGCACCTGCCCATCTACCCAGACTTTGAGGACAACACTGTGGTGAAGGATGAAAGTGAACCATCTTCTGTGCACGCACAAGCCAAGAAGGAGAAGGCAAGGGCTGAAAAGGCTGCAAAGATGCCAACCACTGAAGAGGCATCTCAGTATCTTCTGAAGAGCACGCATGAACAACTTGGCTACTTGATTGCCTCCACTTTGAGGATTGAGAAGGGATTGGCTACCCTGACTCAAAACCAGGAGAGCTTGGAGAGGATCGTGGAGCAGAAGTTCTATGACCTAGATGTGAAGGTCACTGAGATCCAGTCAGTCATTGAGCAACTTCAGGATGAAGTGCAGGAGAAGAAGGGCAAGACAACCACTTATGCTTTTGCTAGAGTGCCCAGAGGTCAGAGGTCTGCTGTAGTGCCTGTTCCAGACACCAGAGCAACTTCATCTGCACCAGCTACAGCTTTAGTGCCACCAGCTCCAGCACCTACTACACCCGCTCCATCTACATCAACTGATGCCTTCGTCCTTGGAGTTCTGTCTACACCACCACCTGAAGACCAAGCCTGAGAGTCGATTTAGCACTATGCATTTTTATGAACTTTTTGGTAACTTGTTGCCAAAGGGGGAGAAAATGTATAGATCATAGGCTTCGAGAGAGAGCGTTGCTTTTTATTCTCTCTTTTTTCGTTTGGTGGTTAAACTCCATTTATTTTCTTGGTTGAGATACTTTATGCCTTTGTGATACTTGGATGATCATGTGTTTGATCATATGCTACCTTAATGCTTGTTGGATGACATTATCCTTTTTATCTGATCACTCAGTTTGCTTGGTGATGAGTGCATGTATTTTAATTATTACCATTTTGAGCGCTCCACCAAGATGTATGTGACATGGAAGAGTAACCCATGATCCTAACTCTTTGTGCATTTGCAGTCCAAAGCAAATCTTAAACTATGCACAAACTTAGGGGGAGCTCTTGCTTTTCACACACTTCTCAAAGCGACAATGTTTTTCACTCTTATTATCATTTGTCGAAGCTTTGATCTATATGTTGCCATCAATTACCAAAAAGGGGGAGATTGTAAGTGCAACTATCCCTAGGTGGTTTTGGTAATTCCTAACAACATATAGCTCATTGAGCTAATGCTATTTCAAGATTAATATCTTAGGAAAGCTAAATGATTGGCATGGCATGGATGAGAAAAGTGGACCCCTCAAAATGCTAAGGACAAAGGATTGGCTCAAGCTCAAAGCTCAAGACTATACATTTTCTATTTTAGGCATCCAAGATCACATTGAGTCTATAGGAAAAGCCAATACTATCAAGGAGGGATGAGGTGTTGCTTAATGAGGTTCTTGCTCAAAATGCTTAGTGATATGCTCCAAAACCCTCAACTACTTTCTCACATCCACATATGACCTAAACCAAAAGTCAAACTCGGCTCCACCGATTTTTCCTATCCGGCGCCACCGAGTTTCAAATGTCTTAGCCACTGCCACAAACCCTAGGCAAATCGGTCTCACCGATAGGGATCTCGGTCTCACCGAGATGGGGCTGTAATCTCTCTGTTTCCCTTCGTAACATTTCGGTCTCACCGAGATTGCAATGTAAACTCTCTGTTTTCCCTTCGTAATGTTTTGGTCTCACCGAAATGAGCGATCGGTATCACCGAGTTTACCTGACCAACTCTCTGGTTAGCTTATTACCAAAATCAGTCTCACCGAGTTTGTGTAATCGGTCTCACCGAGATTACGTTATGCCCTAACCCTAATCATATCGGTCCTACCGAGTTGCATGTCGGTCCCATCGAAAACCCTAACGGTCACTAGCTTTGCTGAATCGGTCAGACCGAGTTTAACCATTCGGTCCCACCGAGTTTGGGAAGTTATGTGTAACGGTTAGATTTTGTGTGGAGGCTATAAATACCCCTCCACCTCCTCTTCATTCGTGGAGAGAGCCATCAGAACAAACCTACACTTCCAACCTATATTTTCTGAGAGAGAACCACCTACACTTGTGTTGAGACCAAGATATTCCATTCCTACCATATGAATCTTGATCTCTAGCCTTCCCCAAGTTGCTTTCCACTCAAATCTTATTTCCACCAAATCCAAATCCTATGAGAGAGAGTTGAGTGTTGGGGAGACTATCATTTGAAGCACAAGAGCAAGGAGTTCATCATCAACACACCATTTGTTACTTCTTGGAGAGTGGTGTCTCCTAGATTGGCTAGGTGTCACTTGGGAGCCTCCGACAAGATTGTGGAGTTGAACCAAGGAGTTTTTAAGGGCAAGGAGATTGCCTACTTCGTGAAGATCTACCGCTAGTGATGCAAGTCCTTCATGGGCGATGGCCATGGTGGGATAGACAAGGTTGCTTCTTCATGGACGCATCGTGGGTGGAGCCCTCCGTGCACTCGCGCAACCATTACCCTTCATGGGTTGAAGTCTCCATCAACGTGGATGTACGATAGCACCACCTATCGGAACCACGACAAAAACATCCGTGTCTCAAATTGCGTTTGAATCCTCCAAACCCTTCCCTTTACATTCTTGCAAGTTACATGCTTTACTTTCCGCTGCTCATATACTCTATGCATGCTTGCTTGAATTGTGTTAAGATTGCTTAACTTGTCCAAAGTTGCTAAAATCTACCAAGAACTAAAATTGGGAAAAGGCTAGATTTTTATTTGGTCAAGTAGTCTAATCACCCCCCCTCTAGACATGCTTTCGATCCTACAAAGGTCCGGCCGGCCTCCCCCTTGCTCCTTTATATGCGGGGGCAGGGGGCACCCCACAGACACACACATTGATCATTGATCCCTTAGCCGTGTGCGGTGCCCTCCTCCACCATAATCCACCTTGGTCATATCATCATAGTGCTTAGGGGAAGCCCTACGATGGTAGCTTCATCATCACTGTCATCACGCCGTCGTGCTGACAAAGCACTCCCTCGACACTCAGCTAGATCGAGAGTTCGTGGGACATCACCGAGCCGAACGTGTGCAGATCGCGAAGGTGCCATACTTTCGGTACTAGGATCGGTCGGATCGTGAAGACGTATGACTACATCAACCGCGTTGTCATAACGCTTCTGCTTACGGTCTACGAGGCTACGTGGACAACAATCTTCCCCTCTTGTTGCTATGCATCACCATGATAGATCTTCCGGTGTGTAGGAATTTTTTTGAAATTACTGCGTTCCCCAATAGTGGTATCCGAGACAGGTCTATGCGTAGATGTTATATGCACGAGTAGAACACTAAGGAGTTGTGGGCGTGGGTATTTTCATATTGCTTGTTGTCACTAGTTGATTCTTGATTCAGCGGCATTGTTGGATGAAGCGGCTCAGACCGACATTACGCGTATGCTTACGCGAGACTGGTTCTACCGATGTGCTTCGCACACAGGTGGCTAGTGGGTGTCTGTTTCTCCAACTTTAGTTGAATCGAATTCAATGAATAGGGTTCTTTCTGAAGATCAAAAAGCAATCACTATACCGCGTTGTGGTTTTTGATGCGTAGGTAAGAACGTTTTTTGCTCAGCCCATAGCAGCCACGTAAAACTTGCAACAACAAAGTAGAGGACGTCTAACTTGTTTTTGCAGGGCATGTTGTGATGTGATATGGCCAAGACGTGATGAGATATAAATTGTTGTATGAGATGATCATGTTTTGTTAAAGTTATCGGCAACTGGAAGAAGCCTTATGGTTGTCTCTTTATTGCACAAGATGCAAGCGCCATATAATTGCTTTACTTTATCGCTATGCGATAGCAATAGCTGCAAAAGCAATAGTTGGCGAGACAACCGTATGAAGACACATTGATAGAGATCAAGATGATGGAGATCATGGTGTCATGCCGGTGACGATGGAGATCATGACAGTACTTTGGAGATGGAGATCAAAGACACAAGATGATAATGGCCATATCATGTCACATATTTTGATTGCATGTGATGTTTATCTTTTATGCATCCTATTTTGCTTAGTACGATGGTAGCATTATAAGATGAACCCTCACTAAATTTCAAGGTACAAGTGTTCTCCCTGAGTATGCACCGTTGCGACAGTTCGTCGTGCCGATACACCACGTGATGATCGGGTGTGATAAGCTCTACGTTCACATACAACGGGTGCAAGCCAGTTTTGCACACGCAGAATACTCAGGTTAAACTTGACGAGCCTAGCATATGCAGATATGGCCTCGGAACACTGAGACCGAAAGGTCGAGCGTGAATCATATTGTATATATGATCAACATAGTGATGTTCACCATTGAAAACTACTCCATCTCACGTGATGATCGGACATGGTTTAGTTGATATGGATCACGTGATCACTTAGATGATTAGAGGGATGTAACACCCACGATGCGGCTATATCTTCCACGTGTCGGAGCACGACTTAGAGGCATAACCGCATAGTAGGCATGTCGCAAGAGGGGTAATCTTTACACATCCCATGTACTGAATAAGAAAGGGATAAAGAGTTGGCTTAAAATCGCCACTTCACACAATACATAAATATAGCATTACATCATCCAGAATACAATCAAGGTCCGACTACGGAACCAAAATAAAAGAAGACCACCCCTAATGCTTAGATCCCCGATCGTCCCGACTGGGCTCCACTACTGATCAACTGGAAACGAAACAACACAACGAACACGATCTTCATCGAGCCCCTCCTTGAGCTCGGTTGCGTCATCTGCACAGTATCATCGGCACCTGCAAACTGGTTTTGGAAGTAATCTGTGAGTCATGGGGACTCAGCAATCTCACACCCTCGCGATCAAGACTATTTAAGCTTACGGGTAGGAAAAGGTAGTGAGGTGGAGCTGCAACAAGCACTAGCATATATGGTGGCTAACTTACGCAAATGAGAGCGAGAAGAGAAGCAAAGCACGGTTGTGAACTAGAAGTGATCAAGAAGTGATCCTGAAACTACTTACGTTCAAGCATAACTCCAACGTCGTGTTCACTTCCCGGACTCCGCCGGAAAGAGACCATCATGGCTACACACGCGGTTGATGCATTTTAATTAAGTTAAGTGTCAAATTCTCTACAACCAGACATTAACAAATTCCCATCTGCCCATAACCGCGGGCATGACTTTCGAAAGTTCAAAACCCTGCAGGGGTGTCCCAACTTAGCCCATCACAAGCTCTCACGGTCAACGAAGGATATTCCTTCTAGCGGGAAGACCCGATCAGCCTCGGGATCCCGGTTACAAGACATTTCGACAATGGTAAAACAAGACCAGCAAAGCCACCCGATGTGCTGACAAATCCCGATAGGAGTTGCACGTATCTCGTTCTCAGGGCAACACCGGATGAGACTAGCTACGAGTAAAACCAACCCTCAAGTTTTCCCGAGGTGGCCCCGCACGCAGCTCAGTTCGGACCAACACTCAGAGGAGCACTGGCCCGGGGGGAGGGTGGTTTAAAATAAGATGACCCTTGAGTCTGTAGAACCCAAGGGAAGGTATATGGTGGTAGGTAGGCAAATGGTAAAACCAAGGTCGGGCCTTGCTGGAGGAGTTTTATTCAAAGCGAACTGTCAAGGGGTTCCCATAACACCCAACCGCATAAGGAACACAAAATCAAGGAACATAACACCGGTATGACGGAAACTAGGGTGGCAAGAGTGGAACAAAACACCAGGCATAAGGCCGAGCCTTCCACCCTTTACCAAGTATATAGATGCATTAATTAAATAAGAGATATTGTGATATCCCAACAAAATATCCATGTTCCAAACATGGAACAAGATCCAATCTTCACCTACAACTAGCAACGCTATAAGAGGGGTTGAGCAAAGCGGTAACATAGCCAAACAACGGTTTGCTAGGACAAGGTGGATTAGAGGCTTGACATGGCAATATGGGAGGCATGATATAGCAAGTGGTAGGTATCGCAGCAAAGCAAAAGAGCGAGCTACTAGCAAGCAAATATAGAAGTGATTTCGAGGGTATGGTCATCTTGCCTGCAAAGTTCTCGGAGTAGACGAAAGCTTGATCCTCGTAAGCGTACTCAATGGGTACCTCGAACACGAACTCGTCTCCCGGCTCTACCCAAGGCAAGAACACCAACAAAGGAAACAACAATCAACCACGGTGCAATGCGCAAGCAACATGATGCAAAACATGGCATGCCATGCGGGGTGTGATATGCAATGCATATGCGTGCTTCGGAAGGGAAAGATTGGGCCAGGCCTCAACTTGACAAACCAAGAGCGCCGCTCGAAAGATGAGTTGATTTCGGTCGGAATCGATATAAAGATCACCGGAAACGGATGCACGGTTTGCAAATGGCAAGCAAAACAAGAATGGCACAACTCTGCGATTAACAACACGATGCCATCTAGAATGCAACAAGAAACTAAGCTACTGCACTCCAAAATAGCAACAAAGAACATAGCAGTGATCTACTCAAGATGCTTGACAAAATATGAACACTGAGCTACGGCTAAAACACACAATAGCAGGTTCAAACAAGCATGGCAAAAGTGCAAAAGATAACAGCATCACAGACTTAGTGAAAACAACATGTCAGGATTTAACATCAGGAAGCAATGTTTAGAGTAAGATAAAAACGTGCTACAGGATCAGATCATGGCAAAGCAAGGCATGGCAGGACTCTACTCAAAGCATATAACAAAAGACCCTTACTGACCATGAGTCAAAAAGGATCAGAAGATATGATGGCACCCATGTAAACATAGCAAGTTTCGTTAACAGATTTAGACTTAGCAAAAAACTGGACATGGCATAAACAGAATTATGAAGGCATGTTTGCGAGCTCGATGCACTCAACACAAGGCATTGCATGACAAACTAAGCATACTACCAGAAATAAGACATGATCAAGAAGATAAACATGGCAAGAACAATCTCATAGCATGCATGGATCAACTACAACAACCTTGGAAAAATTGATTAACATGTAAACAATCTGCCAGGAACATTTTATAGAAAAAGTAGAGCAAGATTGAGTCATGCTAGGTTACTCCATAAATGCAAACAGGGACATGGATGGATAGAGCATAACAATATCTCAAAATCATCCTTACTGAACATACTCAAAAGAGGCATGGATCACTCTGTAGCAACATGAATACATGGCATTAAAATAACAGCAGGGAAAAGACTTAGTGGAATTCTAAGTCTCTGAAATCAGCAACATCACGAGAGCTACTTTGCATGCTTGTGCTAGTCACCACATTGATCACAAGAATACATGGCATACACCCCTGTAAAGATGGCATGGCATAGCCCAAAACACATGTAGGGCTCAAGCTCATATGCAGCACACAATAATCATGGCAAAAATGACAAATGCTCATAAACTGATAAGATATAGCACCTAACATTATGAAGCACTCTTGCAACAGTCATTAGGGCATCAAGATGGACTCAAACAAGCATGGCACAATGGAACAAAATGAAGAGGGCATCCTGATGAACATTTCGATATATCATGCATGCAAAATGGAGCTACGGTGACAGAGTTATGGCATGATGAAGTATGCATGAAAATTACACAGATCTGGGACTTAGTCGTTTTCAGGAAAAACAAGACCAAGCGTCAAATAATAAAATAACGCATGGGCGGGATTTAGAGGATGGCTCACCACACGGGCTTCGGCCCAGGAAGGAAGGAGGGAGCTGGGCCGGATCTGGGCCTCGGTGAGGTCGGGGCTTGCGAGGCCCACGCGGAGGGTCGACAAGGCCGTCGTCATCTCCCCTGATCCCGATCGGGACCGGGGAGACCGGGGCGGCGGCGCCCGATGGCGATGTCGGTGAGGGACGGCGGGGACCGGCCAGATCCAGGCGCGGGGAGCTGATCCCGGCGATGGCGAGGTCAGGCGGCGATGGGGGAACTTCGGGCGGCGGCGGTTCCTGCGGGGTGTGGCGAGGCGGCGGCGACAGGGAAGGCGAGGTCGCGGCTCCGGCGATGCTGAGAGGCGGCGGCGCGATGAGGCTCGCCGGCGGGAGGAGCGAGTGGCCCTCGGGAGGCGCAAGGAGACGCCGGGAGCGGGAGATGCCCAGGCGGCGACTTGCGCTGGTTCGGGCCCGACAGGCCAAATCTGGGCCTACGGGCCCGGCGGCTGCGGGGGAGCCGGCGAGGCGACATGGCGCCCGCGGAGTGGAGGGAAGCGGCGGCAGGGTGACGTGGAGGCCCCTGGTTGGCCGGAGCGAGGTGGCCGGCTGGACATGTCCGGCGAGGGTGGACATGTCCGGCGGCGCGGTGGAGAAGGGCTAGGGTTTGTACTGCGCGAAATTTCGGGGAGGCACACGTATAAATAGGTAGAGGGAGCTAGGAGACTCCAAATGATGTGTAGTTTTCGGCCACGCGATCGTGATCGAACGACCAAGAGGATGGAGGGGGTTTGGATGGGTTTTGGTCCACTTTGGAGGGGTGTTGGGCTGCAACACACACGAGGCCTTAACGGTTCCTCGGTTAACCGTTGGAGTATCAAACAAACTCCAAATGGCACGAAACTTGACAGGCGGTCTACCAGTGGTATACCAAGGCCGCTTGGAAAATCTCGATCCAATCCGAGAACGTTTAACACCTGCACATGAAAAGAGACGAAAGGGGACGCCGGAGGACATAGGAGTGCCAGATTGCAAAACGGACAACGGGGAAAATGCTCGGATGCATGAGACGAACATGTATGCAAATGCGATGCACATGATGACATGATATGAAATTCATGACACGCAAACAAATGACAAGGCAACAACAGCGAATAACTGGTAGACACCTGTCGCAACGGTCTCGGGGTGTTACAAGGGATGTCTATCTAAGTGGGAGTTCTTAAGTAATATGATTAATTGAACTTTAATTTATCATGAACTTAGTCCTGGTGGTATTTGCATAACTATGTTATAGATCAATAGCTTGCGATGTAGCTCCCCGTTTATTTTTGATATGTTCCTAGAGAAAAACTATGTTGAAAGATGATAGTAGCAATGATCTGGACTGGGTCCGTGATCTGAGGATTATCCTCATTGCTACATAGAAGAATTATGTCCTTGATGCACCGCTAGGTGACGGACCTATTGCAGGAGCATATGCAGACGTTATGAATGTTTGGCAAAGCTCGGTATGATGACTACTTGATAGTTTAGTGCGCCATGCTTTACGGCTTAGAACCAGGACTTCAAAAACGTTTTGAACGCCATAAAGCATATAAGATGCTCCAAGAGTTGAAATTAGTATTTTAGACTCATGCCCGTGTCGAGAGGTATGAGACCTCTGACAATATTTTGCCTACAAGGTGGAGGAGAATAGCTCAACCAGTGAGAATGTGCTCAGATTGTTTGGGTACTACAATTGCTTGAATCAAGTGGGAGTTAATCTTCGAGATAAAATAGTGATTGACAGAGTTCTCTAGTCACTATCGCCAAGTTACTGGAACTTCATGATGAACTATAATATGCAAGGGATGACGAAAGTAATTCCCAAGCTCTTCGCGATGCTGAAATCGGTGAAGACAGAAATCAAGAAAAGCATCAAGTGTTGATGGTTGACAAGGCCACTAGTTTCAAGTAAAAGGGCAAGGGAAAGAAAGGGAACTTCAAGAAGAATGGCAAGCAAGTTTCCACTCCCATGAAGAAGCCCAAAGCTAGATCCAAGCCTGAAAGTGAGTGCTTATACTGCAAAGGAAACGGTCACTAGAAGTGGAACTGCCCTAGATACTTGGCGGATAAGAAGGATGGCATACTGAAGAAAGATATATTGGATATACATGTTATTGATGTGTACTTTACTAGTGTTTATAGCAACCCCTCGGTATTTGATACTGGTTCAGTTGCTAAGAGTAGTAACTCAAAATGGGGGTTGCAAAATCAACAGAGACTAGTTAAGGGCGAGGTGATGATGTGTGTTGGAAGTGATTCCAAGGTTGATAAGATCACCATCGCACACTCCCTTTACCTTCGGGATTAGTGTTGAACCTAAAATAAATGTTATTTGGTGTTTGCGTTGAGCATGAATATGATTGGATCATGTTTATTGCAATATGGTTATTCATTTAAGTCAAAGAATAATTGTTGTTCTATTTACATGAATAAAACCTTCTATGGTCATACACTCAATATAAATGTTTTATTGAATCTTGATGATAGTGATACACATATTCATAATATTGAAGCCAAAAGATGCAAAATTAATAATGATAGTGCAACTTATTTGTGGCACTGCCGTTTAGGTCATATTGGTGCAAAGCGCATAAAGAAACTCCATGCTGATGGGCTTTTGGAATCACTTGATTATGAATCACTTGATGCTTGCGAACCATGCCTCATGGGCAAGATGACTGAGACTACATTCTCCGGAACAATGGAGCGAGCAACTGACTTATTGGAAATAATACATACTGATGTATGCGGTCCGATGAGTGTTGAGGCTCGCGGCGGGTATCGTTATTTTCTAACCTTCACAGATGATTTGAGAAGATATGGTTAGATCTACTTGATGAAACGTAAGTCTGAAACATTTGAAAAGTTCAAAGAATTTCAGAGTGAAGTGGAAAATCATTGTAACAAGAAAACATAAGTTTCTACGATCTGATCACGGAGATGAATATTTGAGTTACGAGTTTGGTCTTCAACTAAAACAATGTGGAATAGTTTCACAAATTCATGCCACCTGGAACACCACAGCATAATGGTGTGTCCGAACGTCATAACCATACTTTATTGGATATAGTGCAATCTATGATGTCTCTTACCGATTTACCACTATCGCTTTGGGGTTATGCATTAGAGATAGCTACATTCACGTTAAATAGGGCACCGTCTAATCCGTTGAGACGACACTGTATGAACTATGGTTTGTCTAGAAACCTAAGCTGTTGTTTCTTAAAATTTGGGGTTGTGATGCTTATGTGAAAAAGTTTCAGCCTGATAAGCTCAAACCCAAATCGAAAAAGTGCGTCTTCATAGGATACCCAAAAGAAACTATTGTGTACACCTTCTATCATAGATCCGAAAGGCAAAATCTTCATTGCTAAGAGTGGATCTGAGGGAGTCCTGGATTAGGGGGTGTCCGGATGGCCAGACTATACCTTCAGCCGGACTCCTGGACTATTAAGATACAAGATTGAAGACTTCGTCCCGTGTCCGGAAGGGACTTTCCTTGGCGTGGAAGGCAAGCTTGGCGATACAAATATGTAGATCTCCTACCATTGTAACCGACTTTGTGTAACCCTAACCCTCTCCGGTGTCTATATAAAGCGAAGGGTTTTAGTCCATAGGACAACATACAGAACAATCATACCATAGGTTAGCTTCTAGGGTTTAGCCTCTCCGATCTCGTGGTAGATCTACTCTTGTACCACCCATATCATCAATATTAATCAAGCAGGACGTAGGGTTTTACCTCCATCAAGAGGGCCCGAACCTGGGTAAAACTTCGTGTCCCTTGCCTCCTGTTACCATCCGGCCTAGACGCACAGTTCGGGACCCCCTACGCTAAGTGAGAGTGTTCACGCATTATAGTATGATTTCCTTATTCGTTGTGCTGAGCGCCTCCCTCGAAGGACCCAAACATGGGAAAAAGAGCGCTCAGGTTTATCCCCGAACACCCCAGCACTAGCGGCACGGGGGCAGAAGCCGACGACTCGCCATTTCTCAGAATTGATAAATAGCCGCACAGAAGGTAATATTTTAAATTCCAAAAGCATTGCTTAGCGCATATGAACAAGTTTTCAGCGCACAGGACAAAACGGGCGAGTTTTACTCAAAAATTACATCCCTGGAACATTCATCCGCCACAAGGCGGGTACCCTTCAGAACATCCGTATAATAATTCTCGGGCTTGCGATGCTCTTTCCCTGGCGGTGGCCCATCCTTCACAAGCTTCTCAGCATCCAGCTTGCCCCAATGCACCTTAGCACGGGCAAGGGCCCTACGGGCACCTTCAATGCAGACGGAGCGCTTGATGACTTCGAGCCTTGGACAGGCCCCCACCAGCCGATGCACCAGCCCGAAATAGCTCCCAGGCAGAGCCTCTC
The DNA here is from genome assembly GCF_056163025.1 of Triticum urartu. Lineage (NCBI taxonomy): Eukaryota > Viridiplantae > Streptophyta > Magnoliopsida > Poales > Poaceae > Triticum > Triticum urartu. The sequence continues at coordinate 27,462,032 of NC_141876.1, forward strand.
CAGGCCACAGCCGAACTATGAGGCCCTTCATGGCCTGTTCGGCCGCCTTGTGGTGCTCGACCAGTTGCTTCAGCTGGTCGCTCAGGGGCACGGGGTGTCCGGCCTTAGCATACTGAGACCAGAACACCTTCTCTGTCGAGCTGCCCTCCTCGGCTCGATAGAATGCGGCGACATCGAACACGCTACGGGGAAGATCTGCGAATGCTCTTGGAGAGCTTCGGATTCGGGTAAGTAACAAGTAACTCACGTTTATGTGTTTGCTTTGCATAAAGAATGCCTTACCCGCCGCTATCTTTTTCACCGCATCCAACTCCTGGAGGGTCTTCTGGGATTCGGCCTTGGCAGACTTGGCATTTTTAATAGCCACCGCGAGCTCGGACGCTCGCGTCTTTGAGTCAAGCTCCAAACTCTTATGTTTTTTCATGAGAACCTGGAGCTCTTGCCACACCTTGCCAACCTGGGCCTCATACTTCTCCCGCTCGGTGCGCTCTGTGGCCACCCTCTTCTCGGCCTCGAGCAGCGCTTACTTAAGGGTCGCCACCTCAGACATGGCCCCTACAATAGCCACGATAATCCTGTCATTTTTTGCAATTGCACCTTTTTTATGTATATTTAAATAAGGTATTTCTTACCTTCCTTGTCCTCGAGCTGCTTCTTAGCACGCCCGAGCTCTTGCTCGGACTGCTCGAGGTTCTGCTTTAGCGTGTCCACTTCCGCAGTCAGTGCGGCGGACGCCAGCAGAGAAGCCTGCATACGCATATTGACTCCTTTTTGTTAGACTCCTGTGAATTTTATTTGATCCTCTATTCGGCTTTTCTTCCCGAACGCCAAACAGAGCATCAGGGGCTACTGTCTATGCGGTAATATTATTTACACATTCTTTACTTACCTCAAAGCCTGTTAAAAGGCTAGCACAAGCTTCAGTCAGTCCGCTCTTGGCGGACTGAACCTTCTGGACCACCGCACTCATAATGGTGCAATGCTCCTCGTTGATGGAGGTGCCTTTGAGCACCTCCAACAGATTGTCCGGTGCCTCCGGTTAGACGGGGGTCACCGACACGGTGGGCTTGCTCCTCTTGGAAGGAGGTCGCCCGCCGGACTCTGGAACCTTTGAAGGTTCCGGAGCGGTGTCCGGCCTAGAGCCGGACTTGGAGCCCTGGGGGGTTTTATCCCCTTTACTCCTGGAGTCCGGGAGGTTGCCTTGCGGCGCCTCCAGGACCACCTCCTCCTGGCTTGGAACCTGTTGGGACAACACTTCAGCGTCGTCCGTAGGGCGGGGGCGAGGAAGCCGTCGGAAGCGAATTCACATCCGACGAGTCCAGTGAACCGCTCGACGACGCATCGAGCCAGTCTTTGGGTGGGCTGCATAATCATATTGGACATAAGGGAAAGCTGTGCAATAAAGGAATACTATGAATTACTCTGGTATCCGGATACTTACGATTTCGCCAGGGGCTTGGCCCTGAGCGGCCACTCCTCTCCGCCGTCATCGGTGTCGGTGGAGTAGTCCGGGGGAAGGGTTTTCCCCTTCTTGGACCCTTCGGCCTCCCCAGTGAGGGCAGCCTTCCTTTTCTTCTCTCCCCCCGCTGGAGGGGGAGAGGTCTCTTCTTCCTCCTCCTCGTCTTCACGGGAGGAATGCGCCTTGGAGCCGTCGGATGATGAACCCGACACCTCCTGGCGTCGGGCACTTTTCGAGTCCCCTTGGCCTTCTTCGTGGCCTTCTTCTCTGGCACCACATGGGGTGCCGGAACCAGCAGCTTCGCCAAGCGGGCATCGGCTGGGTCTTCGGGCAAAGGTGCCGGACAGTTGATCTGTCCGGACTTCGCCTGCCAAACCTGTCAAAGGTAAGGGAGCTTAGATCCTGCATAGAGTTAAACTATGAAAAACTAATACCCTGTAAAAGGTACAAACAACTTACCGCGCTAGCGTGACGCTGCGCGCTGAATCCGCGATCCTCGGTAGCGGATGCGGGAGCCTCGGCGCCCTTCAAAAGCACCTTCCAGGCATCTTCGTACGTCATGTCGAAGAGCCTACTCAGAGTTCGGTGCTGCGCCGGGTTGAACTCCCACAGATTGAAGGCCCGCTATTGACACAGGAGGATCCGGCGGATGAGCATAACCTGGACTACGTTAACAAGCCTAAGCTGCTTGTCCACCAGGGTTTGGATGCATGTTTGCAGTCCAGTCACCTCTCCTTTGCTGCCCCACGACAGGCCCATCTCTTTCCAGGACGTGAGCCGCGTTGGGGGTCCAGACCGGAACTAGGGGGCTGCGACCCACTCAGGGTCGCGCAGCTCGGTGATGTAAAACCACCCCGATTGCCACCCCTTCAGGCTCTCCACAAAGGAGCCCTCGAGCCATAAGACATTGGGCATCTTGCCCACCATGGCGCCTCCGCACTCCGCCTGGTTGCCACGCACCACCTTCGACTTGACATTGAAAGTCTTGAGCCATAGGCCGAAATGGGGGCGGATGCAGAGGAAAGCCTCGCACACGACGATAAACGCCGAGATGTTGATGATGAAGTTCGGGGGCAGATCATCGAAATCCAGGCCGTAGTAGAACATGAGTCCCCGGACGAATGGGTGGATAGGAAAGCCCAGTCCACGGAGGAAGTGGGGAAGGAACACTACCCTCTCATGTGGCCTTGGGGTGGGGAGGAGCTGCCCCTCTTCGGGAAGCCGGTACGCGATGTCGTTAGACAAGTATCCGACCTTCCTCAGTTTTTTGATGTGTCCCTCCGTGACGGAGGAGACCATCCACTTGCCTCCCGCTCCGGACATGGCTGGAGAAGGTTGAGGTGGGAAGTGCGGACTTGGGCGCTGGAGCTCGAGTGCGCGAAAATGGATAGACAAAGGAGGAAGAAGGCGTAGGTGAAAAGGTGGATCCTTATCCCCTTATATGGGTGGACGCAACTACGTGTCCCCACCAGCCTGGTAAAAGTCGCTTATCTCGAAGCGCCGTAATCAATGGCGCAGTTGGGTTACCCATGCCTGTATTAATGAGAATCCCAGAATAAGGGGACACGATCTCTACTTCGACGAGACGTGCCAAGGAAACCGCCTCGCATGACACGCTGAGGTGGGACAATAAAACGAATAAGGCTTGGCCGTGGTGCGATGTCACACTACGGAATACGTAAGCAGATTAGATTTGTGTAAATATTATTCTCTCTATGGCAATATGTGGAAACTTATTTTGCAGAGCCGGACATTATCTTTGTGTTCAAAATCTTCTATGAAGTACTTGGAGGAGGAACCCGCCTTGCAATGCCAAAGACAATCTGCGCGCCGGACTCATCGTCATTGAAGCCTGGTTCAGGGGCTACTGGGGGAGTCCTGGATTAGGGGGTGTCCGGATGGCCGGACTATACCTTCAGCCGGACTCCTGGACTATGAAGATACAAGATTGAAGACTTCGTCCCGTGTCCGGAAGGGACTTTCCTTCGCGTGGAAGGCAAGCTTGGCGATACGGATATGTAGATCTCCTACCATTGTAACCGACTTTGTGTAACCCTAACCCTCTCCGGTGTCTATATAAACCGGAGGGTTTTAGTCTGTAGGACAACATAAAGAACAATCATACCATAGGTTAGCTTCTAGGGTTTAGCCTCTCCGATCTCGTGGTAGATCTACTCTTGTACCACCCATATCATCAATATTAATCAAGCAGGACGTAGGGTTTTACCTCCATCAAGAGGGCCCGAACCTGGGTAAAACTTTGTGTCCCTTGCCTCCTGTTACCATCCGGCCTAGACGCACAGTTCGGGACCCCCTACCCGAGATCCACCGGTTTTGACACCGACAGGATCCTTTCTAGAGAAGAAGTTTCTCTCGAAAGAAGTGAGTGGGAGGAATGTAGAACTTGATGAGGTAATTGTACCTTCTCCCGAATTGGAAAGTAGTTCATCACAGAAATCAGTTCTAGTGATTTCTACCCCAATTAGTGAGGAAGCTAATGATGATGATCATGAAACTTCAGATCAAGTTACTACCGAACCTCGTAGGACAACCAGAGTATGGTCCGCACCAGAGTGGTATGGTAATCCTTTCTAGAAGTCATGTTACTAGACCATGACGAACCTACAAACTATGAGGAAGAGATGATGAGCCCAGATTCCGCGAAATGGCTTGAAGCCATGAAATCTGAGATGAGATCCATGTATTAGAACAAAGTATGGACTTTGATTGACTTGCTCGTTGATCGGTGAGCCATTAAGAATAAATGGATTTCCAAGAGGAAGACGGACACTGATAGTAGTGTTACTATCTACAAAGCTCGTATTGTCGCAAAATGTCTGTCCGAATGAGATTTTGTCATTCGTAGCGATGCTTAAGTCTGTCCGAATCATGTTAGAAATTGCCACATTTTATGAAATCTGGCAAATGAATGTCACAACTGCATTCCTTAATGGATTTCTTAAAGAAGAGTTGTATATGATACAACAAGAAAGTTTTGTCAATCCTAAAGGTGCTAACAAAGTGTGCAAGCTCCAGCGATCCATCTATGGACTGGTGCAAGCATCTCGGAGTTGGAATATACGCTTTGATGAGTTGATCAAAGCATATAGTTTTATACAGACTTTTGGAGAATCCAGTATTTACAAGAAAGTGAGTGGGAGCTCTATAGCATTTCTGATAATATATGTGGATGGCATATTGTTGATCGGAAATGATACTGAATTTCTGGATAGCATAAAAGGATACTTGAATAAGAATTTTTCATAGAAAGACCTTGGTAAAGATGCTTACATATTGGGCATCAAGATCTATAGAGATAGATCAAGAAGCTTGACAAAATTTTGAATGAGTACATACCTTGACAAGTTTTTGAAGTCGTTCAAAATGAAACAGTCAAAGAAGGAGTTCTTGACTGTGTTGCAAGGTGTGAAGTTGAGTAAAGACTCAAAACCCGACCACGGCAGAAAATAGAAATAGAATGAAAAGGTCATTCCCTATGCCTCAGTCATAGGTTCTATAAAGTATGTTATGCTATGTACCAGACCTGTTGTATATCTTAGCATGATTTTGTCAAGGGAGTACAATAGTGATCTAGGAGTAGATCACTGTACAGCGGCCAAAATTATCCTTAGAGGACTAAGGAAATATTTCTCGGTTATGGAGATGACAAAAGAGTTCGCCGTAAAGAGTTACGTCGATGCAAGCTTTTGACACCGATCTAGATGACTATAAGTCCCAATATAGATACATATTGAAAGTGGGAGCAATTAGCTAGAGTAGCTCCGTGCAGAGTATTGTAGACATATAATGTAGCGACCTGACCCGAATGGATCACGTCTACTGTGCTACGGTGTCATCCCTGGATCAGTAATGCTGACACCACACAGTACATCAAGGTTTTATAGCAGAGTTGCAATCACACACTTATTACATCGATGGCTGAAAAAGAACTTATTACAATAAATATGGTTGAAGGCCATCTAATATCGACAACAGCGGAAGACTCGGAAGATAAATGGGTCCATCAACTCCAGCGGCATCACTGATATAGGGCCACGACCTAAACACCTCAATCGTCGTCTGAAAAGTCTGCAACATTAACGTTGCAGCCCGAAAACGGGTCAGCACATGGAATATGCTGGCAAAGTAACACATAGAGAGTAATGGAATGAAACAGCTATACTATATGCATATATGGCTGGTGGAAAGCTCTATGGTTACAGTTTGCGTAAAGCCAGTTTTTCCCTACTGCAAAGGAATAAATTTATTTAACTATCATGGTGGTTGTGAAACATTGAGAATGGTTGACAGCATTCTCAATCCCAATTAAAAATAATTAAAACCCCATAACATTAATTAGAGGTAACATGTTGAGATTCACTCGATATTCAAGTACTAGATACTCAAGTTGTCCATAACCGGGGACACGGCTAATCATGATTAGTTTGTAAACTCTGCAGAGGTTTGCGCACTTTTCCCCACAAGACTCGATCGCCTCCGTTTGGTTTCTCGCACTACATGGTGTTTGAGAAGACGGATGACCGAGACATAGTCTTTCAGAAGCGCTAGCACCTTACATGTGGGGTAGACCGGTACACCTACATCCCCTACATCTGCTAGTCCAACCCATAAGAGTTCGCACTACTTAGTCAACTATGCCAGAGCCCATAATGGCTTGTGGCTGCACACGGAAGTTTCTAGCATGAAAGATCTTATGATCCCTTTGAGCCTGGGTGGCGGTCCAAAAAAAACAGGCAAGTCCTGATAGACATCAGGTGCCTCAATCCACCCAGATGTGTGTTTAAGTTGCCACCTTAAATAAACCATTAAAATTATCATCTCACATCTGTCATGGATATCACTCACCCAATCCACGTCTACTAGCATAGCATGGCATAATAAGCAAACATAGAAGTAACTCCCAAAGGTTTCATAATAATACAGGTAATAGGTACTACCTCATCTACTTCCCATCCCACAATTTAATTAGATCCTACTCATGCAGTGTGAGAGGATTGATCTAATGCAATAAAACATGGGTTGTAGAAAAGGTATGATCAAAGTGTTACTTGCCTTGCTGATGATCCGCGAGTCCTAGGGTTTCGAAGTAACAAGCGGCGCAATCCGGGTAATCTATCGCAGAAAAACAACAAGCATACAATAAGTACTCATCTAATGCACAGGTAAAACTCGAACAAGAGATCGAACCAAGTAGTTCAACTTAAGAACTCCGGTTGCAAAGAAAGAACGAAAAACAAACGGCGGAAGAAAACAACTCGGTTCTAGCAAGTTGAATCTAGGTCAAAATTTTACTGTAGCAAAAGCTTGTTCAAGTTGATTAGACGGCACGGCGGTTTCGAGACGAAACTCCAGGCGCTTGAATCACCTGATTCCAATAAACGAGCGAAAAGAAAGACTAGAAAGAAGATCGGATCTGAGATCGCGATCGGGGAATAAATCCGACGAAAACAAAAGAAGAACGGTTAAACGAACGGACGTCGTTAACCTAGAAGAATCCGGTGATCACATTCGTTAGGACGAACGGTCCAAAGGCAACTAAATCGGAGAAGAAAACGAATCCGATCTAGGGTTTCGGAGAAGAAAACCGATCGAAAAACCGATCTAGAAAACCGGAACGGTTTAGAGAAGAAAAGAATCGGAACGATTAGAAGAAAACGATCCGAGAAAAAGAATAGATGTAGCGCGGGGCTACCTCGGCGAGGTCTCCGGTGAGGGGCTCCGGCAGCGTCGGCGTAGGGCGGCGGCGTGGGCAAGGTGCGGCGGCGGCGCGGGTGTGGGGCGGCGGCGGTAAGGTGCGGCGGCGGCGCGGGGTGTGGGGCGGCGGCGGCAAGGTGCGGCGGCGGCGCGGGGTGTGGGGCGGCGGCGGCAAGGTGCGGCGGCGGCGCGGGGTGTGGGGCGGCGGCGGCAAGGTGCGGCGGCGGCGCGGGGTGTGGGGCGGCGGCGCGGCGCGGGTGTGGTGGAGCTCTAGGCTTTGGGTTTGATGATTTAGAGGGGGGGTGCTTGGGTATTTATATGGGTGAGGGGAGACAAAACTTGGGGTAGGGGGCAAGAATTAGACTAGGAATAGGAAAAGATCTAGAAATAGAAAAGGAATATACGAAAGTAGGACAAAAGTCCTACTAGGATTTGGTTTAGAGCAAGAGGCGAGGCGGCGGCCTCCTGCGCCAGAGCTAGGCGCGCGCGGCTCCCTGGGGCGGTGGCCTTGGCCGTAGCCTTGGCCGGCTGGGCCTTTGGCCCAAGGCGCTGGACTTTGATTTTTTTTAACTGGTTCTCGCGCAGAAAAAAAAAACAAAAAGAGATCTAAACGAACTCCGAAAAATCTAAAGTAAATTTTCCCCGACTCCTAAAAATGAGCCGAACAAAATGAACTTTTCTCCGAACCTAAAATGCAATTTTCGAAAACGCGCATTTTTCCCTATCCAAATAAACTGCAAATAAACACCGGAAAACAAACTTTGATGTATTTATTAAATCTTCATTTTTTTCCTAAATTTGGGAAAGTCATATTATTCCCTCTCTCATATATTTTGACACCGGAAAAATTATTGAAGATAAAATAAATAAATCAAATGATTCTATTTTCAAAATTCGAGAAAACTCTCAAATATGAAAATAACGAAATCTCCAACTCTCTCCGAGGGTCCTTGAGTTGCGTGAAATTTCTAGGATCAACCAAAATGCAAGAAAAATATGATATGCATGATGATCTAGTGTATAACATTCCAAATTGAAAATTTGGGATGTTACAAACCTACCCCCCTTAAGATGAATCTCGCCCTCGAGATTCGGGTTGGCTAGAAAATAGGTGAGGGTGGTCCTTGAGCAAATCTTCTTCTCTCTCCCAGGTGGCTTCATCCTCTGAGTGGTGGTTCCACTGAACTTTGCAAAACTTGATAACCTTGCTGCGAGTAACTCTACTGGCAAACTCGAGAATCTTGACTGGCTTCTCCTCATATGTTAAATCGTCCTTCAACTGAATCGCTTCAAGCGGTACGGTATCTCTTAGCGGTATCTCTGCCATCTCGGCATGACATTTCTTCAGCTGAGAAACATGGAATACATCATGAACTCCTGACAGTCCTTCTGGTAATTCCAACTTATAAGCGACTTCTCCCATACGTTTCAAGATCTTAAATGGTCCAACGAAACACGGTGCTAACTTTCCCTTAACTCCAAAGCGCTTAACTCCTCGAAGTGGGGATACTCGGAGATAAACTCTGTCTCCGGTTTCGTAAACTATCTCCTTGCGTTTTGCTTCTGCGTAGCTCTTCTGCCTGGACTGGGCTACCTTGAGCCTATCGCGAATCAACTTAACTTTCCGTTCAGACTCCTTAATCAAATCTGGTCCAAAGAATTTTCGGTCTCCAACTTCGTAACTGTTGTCATGGAACGAAACTGGTATCTGATACGATACTCCTCGGGACTCCATGCAAACAAATGATTCTAGTCATGTATATCTTTGCCAACTTAACACTGGTGTAAGTGGTCTTAACTGGAATGAAATGTGCTACCTTCGTCAAATGATCAACTACTACCCATATCGAGTCATATCCTGCTTTCGTCCTGGGTAGTCCTGTGATAAAATCCATGCCTATCTTATCCCACTTCCATTCGGGTATCGGCAATGGTTGTAACAATCCTGCTGGCTTCTGATGCTCTGCCTTTACTCTCTGACATACATCACAAACTGCTACATGTGCTGCAATATCCTTCTTCATTCCGGTCCACCAGAATGTTTCCTTTAAATCCAAATACATCTTGGTATTCCCTGGGTGAATCGAATATGGTGAATCATGTGCCTCTTGCAAAATCAACTTCCTGATCTCCGGGTCATTGGGCACATAAACATGGTCCTCAAACCATAAGGTATCGTGCTCATCCTCACGAAATCCATTTGCTTTTCCTTTGCTAAGTTTCTCCTTTATAGCAGCAATCTCCTTGTCAGATTTCTGAGCTTCTCTGATTTTATCCATCAATGTTGACTGAATCTCCAATGCTGCTACATAGCCTCTCGGAACTATTTCCAAACATAGCTCACGAAGGTTTTCTGCTAATTCCTTTGGTATTTTCCCCGTCACTAGGGTATTGACATGGCTCTTACGGCTCAATGCGTCAGCTACTACATTAGCCTTTCCAGGATGGTAATGCAATCTCATGTCATAATCCTTGATGAGCTCCAACCATCTCCTTTGTCGGAGGTTCAACTCCTTCTGAGTGAAAATGTACTTCAAACTCTTGTGATCCGTGTACACCTCACAATGATTTCCAATGAGGAAATGTCTCCACGTTTTCAACGCATGCACTACGGCTGCTAACTCCAAATCATGCTTGGCATAATTCAACTCATGAGGCTTCAGTTGTCATGAGGCATACGAAACAACTCTCCCTTCCTGCATAAGCACTGCTCCAAGTCCTCGACGTGACGCGTCGCAATACACCTCATAATCCTTGGTCTGATCTGGCAAAATCAATACCGGTGAGGTAACCAATCGTTTCTTCAACTCCTGGAAACTAGCCTCACACTCCTCAGTCCATTTGAACTTAGTATCCTTCTTCAACAATTCAGTCATAGGCTTCGCAATCTTTGAAAAGTTCTCAATGAATCTCCGGTAGTATCCTGCGAGTCCAAGAAAACTCCGGATCTCTCCAACTGTTGTTGGTGCTTCCCATTCGGTTACGGTCTCAACCTTTGTGGGGTCAACTGCTATACCTTCTCCAGATATAACGTGTCCGAGGAATCCAACTTCCTTCAACCAAAACTCACATTTGCTGAATTTGGCGTATAACTGATGTTCCCTTAGTTTCTCCAAAACCAAACGCAAATGTTCCTTATGCTCCTCTTCATTCTTCGAATAAACTAGGATGTCATCAGTGAACACTACGACAAACTTATCCAAGAACTCCATAAACACTTTGTTCATCAGGTTCATAAAATAGGCAGTTGCGTTAGTCAATCCAAATGACATAACGGTATACTCATACAGTCCATATCTTGTGGTGAATGCTGTCTTAGGTATGTCCTGCTCTCGAATCTTTAACTGATGGTACCCTGATCGCAAATCGATCTTGGAAAACACTTTAGCTCCTTGCAACCGATCAAACAGATCGTTGATCATTGGCAGTGGGTACTTGTTCTTGATGGTTACTTCATTCAATCCACGATAATCAACAACCATCCTTAATGATCCATCCTTCTTTTCCACTAGAAGTACGGGTGATCCCCAAGGCAAAGAACTTGGGCGAATGTAACCTTTATCCAATAACTCCTTAATCTGATTCTTAATTTCCACCAAATCCTTTGCTGGCATCCGGTACGGTCGCTTCAATATTGGGCATGTACCTGGCAATAACTCAATCAAAAACTCAATGTCTCTATCCGGTGGCATGCCTGGTAATTCCTCAGGAAATACATCAGGAAAATCCTTTACCACTGGTACTTCCTCCTGCACAACTCCTGTTAGGCAATTTACTTGTGTCCTGTTTGGCACATGCCGGGATACATACTTGATCCTTCTTCCTTCTGGTGTGGTAAGCAATATTGTCTTACTGGCGCAATCGATGTTTCCTCCATACATCGACAGCCAATCCATACCAAGAATCACATCCAATCCTTGGGATTCCAGAATAATTAAATCCGTTGGGAATACATGCCTTCCTATACTCAATGGTACTTGGAAACATCCTTGTCTGGCCATGTATTCTGCTCCTGGCGAGCTTACTAGCATAGGTGTTTTAAGAATCCTAGTGGGCAGGCTATACTTTTCCACAAATCCCCTTGATATGTATGAATGCGATGCACCATTATCAAAAAGAACGAGTGCAGTAAATGACTTAACCAAAAACTTACCTATTACTGCATCGGGCTGATCTTCAATCTCCTCCACATTAACGTGGTTCACCAGTCCCCTATTGAAAGGGTTCGACTTCTTCCCAGAGCTTCCATTGCCATTTCCATTCTGGCCTTCGGGACATTCATTGGCATAATGCCCGGTCTTCGAACACTTGAAACAGGTGACTTGACTCAGGTCTCACTTGGTTGGGGTCGATGGGGTGGTCCGGTTCTGGCCGTTGCTTCCTCCATTCCCATTACCATTCTTGTGGCCATTATGATTGTGCGAACTACCTCCTCCATGGGTATGCTGAAACTGAAATCCCGGTTTAGGGGTAAAACGGGGCTTCTGCTGGGCTCCAGAGTTATACTTCCCCTATCCATACTTCCTCTTACGGTTCTCAATCTGCTGTTGCTTCCCTTCTATCATGATGGCACGATCTACCAACTCCTGGTAGTTGTTGAAATTCGCTACCATCAACTGCATGCTTAGCTCATCATTTAGTCCTTCCAGAACTTCTCCTGCTTAGCTGCATCCGTAGCAACGTCATCTGGGGCATAACGTGCTAACTTGCTGAAGTCGTCAACGTACTGACCAACTGTCCTTCCTCCTTGGCGTAAGTTGCGAAACTCACGCTTCTTTATGGCCATAGCTCCTGCTGAAACATGGGCAGTGCGGAAGGCTTGCTGAAACTAATCCCATGTGACAGTGTCAACTGGGTAAGTGGCTGTGAAATTCTCCCACCATGCTGCCGCGGGTCCGTCAAGCTGGTGTGCGGCAAACTTCACTTTCTCACCATCCGTGCATCCTGCAGTGGTCAACTCCCTTCCTATCTTATGGAGCCAGTCGTCTGCTACTATTGGCTCGGTGCTACTGGAAAACACCGGTGGATTCAGCCTAAGGAAACGGGCTAAGTGGTCAACAGGTGGTGGTGGTGGTGGGTTGTTGTTGTTGTTCTGCTGGTTCTGGACTAACATCTGCATCAATTGATTCTGCTGCTGGATCAACTGAGTGAGCTCCGGTGGAAATCCATTGTCACGTCTCGGAGGAATCTGAGGGTTTAGAAAAGACGAGACTTAAGAATAGAGGGGTCTAAAGGGAAAACACTACCCATATGCACATGAGCAAATGCACACAAAATCACTTCAATCAATCAAACAAGTGCTTAAAAACTATCGCAAAAGTGCTCGACTATATTGTGTTTACATGGGGGAATACTACTACTATCTGGTGGTCATCTAGAAATTTGAACCGGTGGAAGACTCCATGATATCTGCTCCAGCTTCGTCTTCAAAGTCGGGTTCACTTGGATCCGAATCGGTGTCGTCGATGATGATGTAGTTGTCCGGACATGCGACGTACTCGTCTTCTTCCTTGGTTGCTAACTTCCTCTCGAGTTCTTCAATCTCCTGCTTCAGATCGCCATTGTGTCTTGCTAGAGCTACGATCTCGTCCATGTAGTCCTTGCGTGTAGACTTCAGTTCTCCTTCTAGCTCGATGATCCTTGCCTTCGCATTCTTCAACTCTATCATATCATTGCACATCTGGTTCTCGTGGCGTCGTATGTGCTGGTTTAACTCCTGGATGAAAGATGCAATGGATCTATCCTTCTTGGTGCTGACTAACTCCCATTGTTCATCTCGGCGTCCGCAAATCTGGTAGATAGTGTCCTTGAGGTCTTCTTGATAAACTTCTCCAATGCGTCCTATGGTGATATGAGCGGCCATGCTCCTTCCCAGACTCCAGGTTGGTGCATTGAAAACACTATCTATGGGTTTCGTGATTGGCACGAATGTTCTTCCCGGAACGTGAGCTTGAATCTTCCAGCGCTCCTCTTCAGGCAGAGTGGCGTTGAAGGTTCCCGTGAAGCTTGGTAACCCAATGTTCAGGTACTTGGTGACTTCCTTCAGGTGCAATCCAAAAGGTGTGCCTTCATCTGGTTGAGCGTACTTAATCTTCGCGTGCGTCATCCTAATAGAGTAGAAAAGATGAGGAGTTAGAAAATGAGAAGAGAAGGGTGATCTATGGCTTTAACTTAGTGGTCGTGTCCTACAGTCAGCGTGTGCTCTGATACCATCTCTGTAGCAACCTGACCCGAATGGATCACGTCTACTGTGCTACGGTGTCATCCCTGGATCAGTAATGCTGACACCACACAGTACATCGAGGTTTTATAGCAGAGTTGCAATCACACACTTATTACATCGATGGCTGAAAAAGAACTTATTACAATAAATATGGTTGAAGGCCATCTAATATCGACAACAGCGGAAGACTCGGAAGATAAATGGGTCCATCAACTCCAGCGGCATCACTGATATAGGGCCACGACCTAAACACCTCAATCGTCGTCTGAAAAGTCTGCAACATTAACGTTGCAGCCCGAAAACGGGTCAGCACATGGAATTTGCTGGCAAAGTAACACATAGAGAGTAATGGAATGAAACAGCTATACTATATGCATATATGGCTGGTGGAAAGCTCTATGGTTATAGTTTGCGTAAAGCCAGTTTTTCCCTACTGCAAAGGAATAAATTTATTTAACTATCATGGTGGTTGTGAAACATTGAGAATGGTTGACAGCATTCTCAATCCCAATTAAAAATAATTAAAACCCCATAACATTAATTAGAGGTAACATGTTGAGATTCACTCGATATTCAAGTACTAGATACTCAAGTTGTCCATAACCGGGGACACGGCTAATCATGATTAGTTTGTAAACTCTGCAGAGGTTTGCGCACTTTTCCCCACAAGACTCGATCGCCTCCGTTTGGTTTCTCGCACTACATGGTGTTTGAGAAGACGGATGACTGAGACATAGTCTTTCAGAAGCGCTAGCACCTTACATGTGGGGTAGACCGGTACACCTACATCCCCTACATCTGCTAGTCCACCCCGTAAGAGTTCGCACTACTTAGTCAACTATGCCAGAGCCCATAATGGCTTGTGGCTGCACACGGAAGTTTCTAGCATGAAAGATCTTATGATCCCTTTGAGCCTGGGTGGCGGTCCAAAAAAAACAGGCAAGTCCTGATAGACATCAGGTGGCTCAATCCACCCAGATGTGTGTTTAAGTTGCCACCTTAAATAAACCATTAAAATTATCATCTCACATCTGTCATGGATATCACTCACCCAATCCACGTCTACTAGCATAGCATGGCATAATAAGCAAACGTAGAAGTAACTCCCAAAGGTTTCATAATAATACAGGTAACAGGTACTACCTCATCTACTTCCCATCCCACAATTTAATTAGATCCTAATCATGCAGTATGAGAGGATTGAGCTAATGCAATAAAACATGGGTTGTAGAAAAGGTATGATCAAAGTATTACTTGCCTTGCTGATGATCCGTGAGTCCTAGGGTTTCGAAGTAACAAGCGGCGCAGTCCGGGTAATCTATCGCAGACAAACAACAAGCATACAATAAGTACTCATCTCATGCACAGGTAAAACTCAAACAAGAGATCGAACCAAGTAGTTCAACTTAAGAACTCCGGTTGCAAAGAAAGAACGAAAAACAAACGGCGGAAGAAAACAACTCGGTTCTAGCAAGTTGAATCTAGGTCAAAATTTTACTGTAGCAAAAGCTTGTTCAAGTTGATTAGACGGCACGGCGGTTTCGAGATGAAACTCCAGGCGCTTGAATCACCTGATTCCGATAAACGAGCGAAAAGAAAGACTAGAAAGAAGATCGGATCTGAGATCGCGATCGCGGAATAAATCCGACGAAAAGAAAAGAAGAACGGTTAAACGAACGGACGTCGTTAACCTAGAAGAATCCGGTGATCACGTTCGTTAGGACGAACGGTCCAAAGGCAACTAAATCGGAGAAGAAAACGAATCCGATCTAGGGTTTCGGAGAAGAAAACCGATCTAGAAAACCGGAACGGTTTAGAGAAGAAAAGAATCGGAACGATTAGAAGAAAACGATCCGAGAAAAAGAATAGATGTAGCGCGGGGCTACCTCGGCGAGGTCTCCTGTGAGGGGCTCCGGCGGCGTCGGCGTAGGGCGGCGGCGTGGGCAAGGTGCGGCGGCGGCGCGGGTGTGGGGCGGCGGCGCTAAGGTGCGGCGGCGGCGTGGGGTGTGGGGCGGCGGCGGCAAGGTGCGGCGGCGGCGCGGGGTGTGGGGCGGCGGCGGCAAGGTGCGGCGGTGGCGCGGGGTGTGGGGCGGCGACGCGGCGCGGGTGTGGTGGAGCTCTAGGCTTTGGGTTTGATGATTTAGAGGGGGGGTGCTTGGGTATTTATATGGGTGAGGGGAGACAAAACTTGGGGTAGGGGGCAAGAATTAGACTAGGAATAGGAAAAGATCTAGAAATAGAAAAGGAATATACGGAAGTAGGACAAAAGTCCTACTAGGATTTGGTTTAGAGCAAGAGGCGAGGCGGCGGCCTCCTACGCCAGCGCTAGGCGCGCGCGGCTCCCTGGGGCGGTGGCCTTGGCCGTAGCCTTGGCCGGCTGGGCCTTTGGCCCAAGGCGCTGGACTTTGATTTTTTTTTTAACCGGTTCTCGTGCAGAAAAAAAAAGAGATCTAAACGAACTCCGAAAAATCTAAAGTAAATTTTCCCCGACTCCTAAAAATGAGCCGAACAAAATGAAATTTTCTCCGGACCTAAAATGCAATTTTCGAAAACACGCATTTTTCCCTATCCAAATAAACTGCAAATAAACACCGGAAAACAAACTTTGATCTATTTATTAAATCTTTATTTTTTTCCTAAATTTGGGAAAGTCATATTATTCCCTCTCTCATATATTTTGACACCGGAAAAATTATTGAAGATAAAATAAATAAATCAAATGATCCTATTTTCAAAATTCGAGAAAACTCTCAAATATGAAAATAACGAAATCTCCAACTCTCTCCGAGGGTCCTTGAGTTGCGTGAAATTTCTAGGATCAACCAAAATGCAAGAAAAATATGATATGCATGATGATCTAGTGTATAACATTCCAAATTGAAAATTTGGGATGTTACATATAAATTTGCAAAATACATACGGATCTGAATGTTGCAGACCCGTAGACTAAACTTCTCTCACAAGCAAAACATGATCACTCTTTGGGTGTTAATCACGTAGCGATGTGAACTAGATTATTGACTCTAGTAAACCCTTTGGGTATTAGTCACATGGAGATGTGAACTAATCACATAAAGATGTGAACTATTGGTGTTAAATCACATGACGACGTGAACTAGATTATTGACTCTAGTGCAAGTGGGAGACTCAAGGAAATATGCCCTAGAGCAATAATAAAGTTGTTATTTATATTTCCTTATATCATGATAAATGTTTATTATTCATGCTAGAATTGCATTAACCGGAAACTAAGTACATGTGTGAATACATAGACAAACAGAGTGTCACTAGTATGCCTCTACTTGACTAGCTCGTTGAATCAAAGATGGTTAAGTTTCCTAGCCATGGACATGAGTTGTCATTTGATTAACGGGATCACATCATTAGAGAATGATGTAATTGACTTGACCCATTCCGTTAGCTTTGCATTTGATCATTTAGTATATTGCTATTGCTTTCTTCATGACTTATACATGTCCCATGACTATGAGATTATGCAACTCCCGAATACCGGAGGAACACTCTGTGTGCTACCAAACGTCACAACGTAACTTGGTGATTATAAAGGTGCTCTACAGGTGTCTCCGATGGTGTTTTTTGAGTTGGCATAGATCGAGATTAGGATTTGTCACTCCGATTGTCGGAGAGGTATCTCTAGGCCCTCTCGGTAATGCTCATCACTATAAGCCTTGCAAGCAATGTGACTAATGAGTTAGTTGCGGGATGAAATATTATGGAACGAGTAAAGAGACTTACCGGTAAAGATATTGAACTATGTATGATGATACCGATGATTGAATCTCAGGCAAGTAACATACCGATGACAAAGGGAACAACGTATATCGTTATGCGGTTTGACCGATAAAGATCTTTGTAGAATATGTAGGAGCCAATATGAACATCCAGGTTCCGCTATTGGTTATTGACCGGAGACGTGTCTCGGTCATGTCTACATAGTTCTCGAACCCGTAGGGTCCACACGCTTAACGTTTGGTGACGATCGGTATTATGAGTTTATGTGTTTTGATGTACCGAAGAAAGTTCGGAGTCCCAGATGTGATCACAGACATGACGAAGAGTCTTGAAATTGTCGAGACATAAATATTGATATATTGGATTACTATATTCGGACACTGGATGAGTTCCGGGGGTCACCGGATAATTATTGGAATGCTAGGGGGTTATTGGAACCCCCGGGGGGACTAATGGGCCGACATGGGCCTTAGTGGAGATAGAGGGCCGGGCAAGGCAGGGCCGCGTGCCCCTCCCCCTCTAGTCTGAATTGGACTAGGGAAGGGGGCGGCGCCCCCCTTTCCTTCTCTTCTCTCCCTCTCCTTCTTTCCCCCCTTCCTCCTCCTAGTAGGACTATGAAAGGGGAGTCCTACTCCTACTAGGAGGAGGAATCCTCCCCTCCTTGGCGCGCCTCCAAGGGCCGGCCGACCTCCCCCTTGCTCCTTTATATACGGGGGCAGGGGGCACCCCTTATACACACAAGTTGATCATTGATCCCTTAGCCGTGTGCGGTGCCCCCTCCACCATAATCCACCTCGGTCATATCATCGTAGTGCTTAGGCGAAACCCTACGACGGTAGCTTCATCATCACTGTCATCACGCTGTCGTGCTGACGAATCTCTCCCTCGACACTCAGCTGGATCGAGAGTTCGTGGGACGTCACCGAGCCGAACGTGTGCAGATCGTGGAGGTGCCGTACTTTCGGTACTAGGATCGGTCGGATGGTGAAGACGTACGACTACATCAACCGCGTTGTCATAACGCTTCCTCTTACGGTCTACGAGGGTACATGGACAACACTCTTCCCCTCTTGTTGATTTGCATCACCATGATAGATCTTTCGTTTGCGTAGGAATTTTTTTGAAACTACTACGTTCCCCAACAATCATGTGCAAGTTATATAATTAAGTTAGTTTGAGTTTTTGCTTTATTTACTTTCATGTTGTAAATAAAGGAAAGAAATAATAAAGAAATAAAAAGAGGAAGTAAATAAATGAAGAAAGGAATTAAATCAATAAGATTATATACTAATCCTATGGTAGGTGATGGCACCACATAAGGAAAAGTATAAGTAGAAAATTTTATTAGAGATTGACAAACATAGCATTAGTCAATGATGCAACTCATGAAAGAATTAACAAGGGAAGAGAAGATTCACATATAGATATACTATCCTAGAAATCTTTTGTGATTGTGAGTCCTCATCAAAATATTATATGCCAAAATTGTTGACGTTGAACAAGGAAGACAACTTAATGGTTAATGTTTGTTTATATATACATAGAAGTCATATTGTCATATATCTTTAACATGTGATGCTTGCGCCCTATCTTTGCCAGCCAAAAATTCCGTACTAAGTAGAGATACTACTTGTACATCCAAAAACCCTTAAACCCAAATCTTTTTCAAGTGTCCACCATACCTACCTAGGGATTGAGAAAGATCCCTCAAGTAAGTTGTCATCGGTGCAAAAGGGCAATAAAAATTGCTTCTAAAAGTGTGAGATCATTTAGTGTAAGAGAAAATTGAGCATTGTACGAACTTGGATGACAAAGAATAAAAGCAACATACTGCATAATAAAGGTTGTCATCTTAAGGGTCAATACAGCATGACGTTCTATTGCACTAAGGGATTGAGCATACAAACAAATAAGCGCATGGCAACCTCTGCTTCCCTGTGCGAAGGGCCTATCTTTTACTTTTATGCAAAGAGTCAAAGTTTCTCTCTCTATTCCTTTTATTTTTATCTTTTGGCAAGCATCATATGGTGAGGAAAGATCTAGGCACATATGTCCACTTGGATATAGATAGCATGAGTTATTATTGTTGACATCACCCTTGAGGTGAGTATGTTGGGAGGCAAAACTATAAGCCCCTATCTTTCTATGCGTCCGGTTGAAACGTTTTGTTCATGGGTACGAGATGGGTGTTAGCAATCATAGAAGACTATATGATGGTTGAGTATGTGGACTTGCCTAAAGGCTCCGATATGTGACCCTTCCTGAAAAGACGATGAATTGTAGTTGCAAAGTTGACTGAGAACATAGTTTGTTGGTTTCTAATAGAGTTTTTGCTTTATACTTCGATTGTGTGATAAACTATTACTTATTCATGGGAAGTATATGACAAAAGTTATATGATAAAAGTCCTATGTTTAATTTTGTTGATGTTATAATAATCAACATGATGCTTCTATGTCCGTATTTTGTTTTTATCGACACCTCTCTCTCTCAAAGATGTGGACATGTTTTTCGATTTCGGCTTTCGCTTGAGGACAAGCGAGGTCTAAGCTTGGGGGAGTTGATACGTCCATTTTGCATCATGTTATCTTACTGTTATTTATAATGTTTTTATCCATAATAATGCTTTTTGGAGTAATTCTAATGCCTTTTCTCTCATAATTTGCAAGGAACACACCAAGAGGGAGAATTCTGGCAGCTGGAAATCTGGACCTGGAAAAGCTACGTCAGACCACCTATTCTGCACAACTCCAAATGAGCTGAAACTTTACGGAGATTTTTATGGATTATTTGAGAAATAATGGAGCCAATAAACACCAGAGGGGGCCACCAGGTGGGTACAACCCACCTGGGCGCGCCAGGCCCCCCAGGCGCGCCCAGGTGGGTTGTGGCCTCCTTGGCCCACCTCCGGTGCCCATCTTCTGGTAAATAAGTCATTTTAACCTAGAAAAAATAAGAGGAGGACTTTCGGGACGAAGCGCCGCCACTTCGAGGCGAAACTTGGGCAGGAGCACTTTTGCCCTCCGGTGGAGTGATTCCGCCGGGGCAACTTCCCTCCCGGAGGGGGAAATCGTCGTCATCATAATCACCAACAACTCTCCCATATTGGGGAGGTCAATATCCATCAACATCTTCAACAGCACCATCTCCTCTCAAACCCTAGTTCATCTCTTGTGTTCAATCTTGTTACCGGAACTATAGATTGGTACTTGTGGGTGACTAGTAGTGTTGATTACATCTTGTAGTTGATTACTATATGGTTTATTTGGTGGAAGATTATATGTTCAGATCCATTATGCTATTTAATACTCCTCTGATCATGAAAATGTTTATCATTTGTGAGTAGTTACCTTTGTTCTTGAGGTCACGGGAGAAATCATGTTGCAAGTAATCATGTGAACTTGATGTGTGTTTCATATTTTGATAGTATGTATGTTGTTATTCCCTTAGTGGTGTCATGTGAACGTCGACTACATGACACTTCACCATATTTGGGCCTAAGGGAATGCATTGTGGAGTAGCAATTAGATGGTGGGTTGCGAGAGTGATAGAAGCTTAAACCCCAGTTTATGCGCTATTTCGTAAGGGATCGATTGGATCCAAAAGTTTAATGATATGGTTAGAATTTATTCTTAATACTTTTCTCGTAGTTGCGGATGCTTGCGGGAGGGTTAATCATAAGTAGGAGGTTTGTTCAAGTAAGAACAACACCTAAGCACCGGTCCACCCACATATCAAATTATCAAAGTAGCGAACACAAATCAAACCAAAATGATGAAAGTGACTAGATGAAATTCCCGTGTACCCTCAAGAACGATATGCTTATCATAAGAGACCGTTTTGGCCTGTCCTTTGCCTCAAAAGGATTGGTCTACCTTGCTGCACTTTTGTTACTATTATCCTTACTTGCTCGTCACAAATTATCTTGCTATCAAACTACTCGCTACTTACAATTTCAGCATTTGCAGACAATACCTTACCGGAAAGTACTTGTCATTTCCTTCTGCTCCTCATTGGGTTCAACACTATTACTTATCGAAAAGAGCTACAATTGATCCCCTATACTTGTGGTTCATCACATGGGTGACGGCATGGGAGGAGGCATGGGTTCCATGGGTGATTCCATTGGAAGAGGCATGGGGGGATTCACGGGTGGAATGGGAGGAGACATGTGTGCCATGGGTGGTACCAAGGGAATAAGCATGGGAGGGGGCATGGGTGCCAATGGTGATAATGAAGAGGCATCAAACCGTGAAGATCATGCAACTCCACCTAATTCAATGGAGGCAATGAAATTTGAGTGGCTATGCATTGTTCTATGATTGTGGTGTGTTTTTATGAACTATGCTTTCATTTGTGTATGTGTTGCACTATGCTATGCTCTGAATTTGAATATGATGTGTGCATTTAAAGAAAATTAAAATTTTGTTGATATGTGTGTGGTGATCTTGCGAAGTTTAAATTGTATCCATAACTTATGTTTTGTTTCAATATGCATGCAATTATGGAATTGGGAAACATAGCTGGTGCCCTATTTTACATCATCTACTATGACATAATTTTTTTTTGGTGTCATATTTTACATCATTGGTTGAGGCAAGAAAATGGTGCCCTATTATACATCATCTGTTGGAGATGTTCTTATACCGGAATTGTTTGCCTACTGAGCATTTTCTATCCAACCGACTAGTAATATCGACGAAAGGGCGAATCAAACAACAACCATGTTCCCCACACTTCTATTCAATTTGCATTGATCCTCTAGTTTTCTTCCCTTATTGATCGCGTTTGCTTGCACCAACCTCTGGACTTCAGTGTGAGAATATTGAAGGAAATATGCCCTAGAGGCAATAATAAAGTTGTTATTTATATTTCCTTATATCATGATAAATGTTTATTATTCATGCTAGAATTGTATTAACCGAAAACTTAGTACATGTGTGAATACATAGACAAACAGAGTGTCACTAGTATGCCTCTACTTAACTAGCTCATTAATCAAAGATGGTTAAGTTTCCTAGCCATGGACAAGAGTTGTCATTTGATGAATGGGGTCACATCATTAGAGAATGATGTGATTGACTTGACCCATCTGTTAGCTTAACACTATGATCGTTTAGTTTGTTGCTATTGCTTTCTTCATAACTTATACAAGTTCCTATGACTATGCGATTATGCAACTCCTGAATACCGGAGGAACAATTAGTGTGCTATCAAATGTCACAATGTAACTGGGTGATTATAAATGTGCTCTACAGGTGTCTCTGATGGTGTTTGTTGAGTTGGCATAGACCGAGATTAGGATTTGTCACTCCAATTGTCGAAGAGGTATCTCTGGGTCCTCTCGGTAATGCACAGCACTATAAGCCTTGCAAGCAGTGTGACTAATGAGTTAGTTACGAGATGATGCATTATGGAACGAGTAAAGAGACTTGCCGGTAACGAGATTGAACTAGGTATGATGATACCAATGATCGAATCTCGGGCAAGTAACATACTGATGACAAAGGGAACAACGTATGTTGTTATGCGGTTTGACCGATAAAGATCTTCATAGAATATGTAGGAACCAATATGAGCATCCAGGTTCCGCTATTGGTTATTGATCGGAGATGAGTCTCGTTCATGTCTACATAGTTATTGAACCCATAGGGTCCGCACGCTTAACGTTCGACGACGATCGGTATTATGAGTTTATGTGTTTTGATATACCGAAGGTAGTTCGGAGTCCCGAATGTGACCATGGACATGACGAGGAGTCTCTAAATGGTCGATACATAAAGATTGATATATTGGAAGGCTATGTTTGGACACCAGAATGGTTTCGGATAAGTTCGGGCAATTACCGGAGTACCGGGGGTTACCGGAACCCCCCGGGGAGTCAATGGGCCTTAGTGGGCCATAGTGGGAGAGAGGAGGAGGCGGCCAAGTGGGGGCGCCCCCACCAAGCCCAATCTGAATTGGGGAGGGGGTCGGCCCCCCTTTCCTTCTCTCCTTCTCCCTCTTCCTTCTTCTCCTACTCCAACTAGGGAAAGGGGGGAAACCTACTCCTACTAGGAGTAGGAATCCCCCTTGGGGAGTGCCATAGAGAGGGTCGGCCCTCCCCTCCTCCACTCCTTTATATACGGGGGAGGGGGCACCCCATAGACACACAAGTTGATAGTTGTCTTAGCCGTGTGCGGTGCCCCCCTCCACAGATTTCCACCTTGGTCATATCGTTGTAGTGCTTAGGCGAAGCCCTGCGTCGGTAACTTCATCATCACCGTCATCACGCTGTCGTGCTGATGAAACTCTCCCTTGACCTCAACTAGATCAAGAGTACGAGGGACGTCACCGAGCTGAATGTGTGCAGATCACGGAGGTGTCGTGCGTTCGGTACTTGATCGGTTGGATCGCAAAGACGTTCGACTACATCAACCGCGTTACTTAACGCTTCCGCTTTCGGTCTACGAGGGTACGTAGACATACTCTCCCCTCTCGTTGCTATGCATCTCCTAGATAGATCTTGCGTGATCATAGGATTTTTTTGAAATACTGTGTTCCCCATTAAATATGTTATGAGAGAATATTTATATGGTGGTAGAAGGCTAAAAGCCATGGTCTACTATGGTGGAAGTATTATGTAAAATATTCCATTCGTCTATAATTTTTTATAACCGTTTTTATAATTTATAGATAGAATTTTCATTATGTTTAAGAAATTGGTTTGTGTTGTTGTTATAGAAACAACTTTCGATAAGGGGCATTCTTAGCAGTGTGGTTAGAGAAATTTTTAGTAGGGATTTGTATGATGTCCTTATAGCGAAAGTCTCCATACACCGACTAGGTGACATGATATTTTTTAAATGAAGCTCAAACTCCTGGTGGGAGTGCGACCTACATCCTACATGAGAGACGCTGAGAGAAGTGCTCGGCACACGGAACATCGAGAAGTTTGCCATTTTTGCAGTCCCACAACTCCGGATAGTTCGGGCCTTATAAGGTCCCTCAGGTTCCAAAACCCGATCGGACCTCCTTAAACCTTAGTTTTAAGGAGGAGGGAGTGACTCTCGTCTTGAGTTTATTCAAGTAGAGTGAATGAGAGTGCATGCCTGTTGGGCTATTTATAGTCTAGGAGTCCTTCACAAATGACCAAGGCTACCCTCAATCGGGAAAGGTGGAGAGTTTCATTGGTAAAAGATGGTCGATAGGTCTATCAAGGCTTGTTAAAGGTGTGGGTGTCCAGGGCTCATGATGACCCACCCTTTGTCATTCATTCATGAATGGACCTTGGTTGATTGGGCCTTCTCATGGCTTGAGATTCTTTGCCTTTATTTTGTACTTGGTCTTTTACGTATCCCTCTTCCTTTGACTTGTTGACCATTGCTACCTCTTGAGCTTGCGTTGGTTTTTCCCTTGAAGAGGAAAGGGTGATGCAGCAATGTAGCGTAAGTATTTCCCTCAGTTTTGAGAACCAAGGTATCAATCCAGTAGGAGACAACGCGCAAGCCACCGAATACCTGCACAAACAAACACCAACCTTGCACCCGACGCGATAAAGGGGTTGCCAATCCCTTCACGGTTATTTGTAACGTGAGATTTGATAGAGATGGATAAACGGTAAAGTAATATTTTTGGTATTTTTGGTTTATGGAACGGAAAGTAAAATATTGCAAAAGAAAGTAAATAGGAAACTAGAATTCTAGATAAGAAACTTATATGATGGAAAATAGACCCAAGGGCCATAGGTTTCACTAGAGGCTTCTCTCAAGATAGAATATATTACGGTGGGTGAACAAATTACTGCCGAGCAATTGATAGAAAAGCGCAAAGTTATGACGATATCTAAGGCAATGATCATGAATATAGGCATCACGTCTGTGTCAAGTAGACCAAAACGATACTGCATCTACTACTATTACTCCACACATCGACCGCTATACAACATGCATCTAGAGCATTAAGTTCATAAAGAACGGAGTAACACCTTAAGTAAGATGACATGATATAATGGGATTAACTCAAGCAATATGATGAAAACCCCATCTTGTTATCCTCGATGGCAACAATACAATACGTGCCTTGCTGCCCCTACTGTCACTGGGAAAGGACACCGCAAGATTAAAACCAAAGCGAAGCACTTCTCCTATTGCAAGAAAAACCAATCTAGTTGGCCAAACCAAATCGATAGTTCGAAGAGACTTGAAAAGATATCAAATCATGCATAAAAGAATTCAGAGGA
The DNA here is from genome assembly GCF_056163025.1 of Triticum urartu. NCBI lineage: Eukaryota > Viridiplantae > Streptophyta > Magnoliopsida > Poales > Poaceae > Triticum > Triticum urartu. The sequence goes on from NC_141876.1 coordinate 27,487,403, forward strand.
GATTCAAACAATATTCATAGATAAGCTAATCATAAATCCACAATTCATCGGATCTTGGCAAACACACCGCAAAAGAGTATTACATCAAATAGATCTCGAAGAACATCGAGGATAACTTTGTATTGAGAATCAAAGAGAGATAAGAAGCCATATAGCTACTAGCTATGGACCCGTAGGTCTGTGGTAAACTACTCACGCTTCATCGGAGAGGCAATGGTGTTGATGTAGAAGCCCTCCATGATCGAATCCCCCTCTGGCAGGATGCGTAAAAGGCCCCAAAATGGGATCTCACGGGTACAGAAGATTGGGGCGGGGGACAAGTGGTTTCGTGGCTCCCCTAGAAGTTTTTGGGGTATATGTATATATATAGGAGGAAGATCTAGGTCAGGGGGTCACCGAGGGGCCCACAAGGTTGGGGGCGCGCCCTACCCCCTGGGCGTGCCCTTCACCCTTGTGGCCTCCTCGTGGATCTTCTGACTTGCACTCCAAGTCTCCTGGGTGTCTTCTGGTCCAAGAAAAATCATCACGAAAGTTTTATTCCATTTGGACTCCGTTTGGTATTCCTTTTCTGCGAAACTCTAAAACAAGGAAAAAACAGAAACTGGCACTGGGCTCTAGGTTAATAGGTTAGTCCCAAAAATCATATAAAATAGCATATTAATGCATATAAAACATCCAAAACAGATAATGTAATAGCATGGAACAATAAAAATTATAGATACGTTGGCGACGTATCAACCATGGTGTCTTTCCTGAACTTTTTTACTTTCAAGGGCTGCTTGGACATTAGTTGACCATGGTCGCTTGCCTATACTTTAGTTGACCATTTTTTACTTGTCTTCATTGGACACATAGGACCAGGTACCCACAACAGGAGCCCCCTTGATCTGTAGTCACAAAGATCGTCGCTTGTGATGTCAGGAAACTGTTGAACCTTGCAATCTTCTCCTGAATTATAGGCCTTGTTGGGGCACTTACATCTTTGCATGAGATGAAAGACCCTGATGAGCTTTTGTGTTGCTTGTCGATGATGGCTAGGTCAAGGCATCCACTGGAGAAGGGAGGGAAAAAACTTTGCCACTTGCAAGCCCCCTTGATCTCCGGAGCATCCTCCCCTATTGATTCGAACATCACTACGTGTTTGATACTCCTTGATTTTCCTGATAACCAACCTTGAGTTCACCCTACCCTTAGGGTGAGAATCCAACTTTCGGGAGTCCATGAATGGGTGTTGTAGATGAAGAGAGACTCATTTCTTAAGGTGGTGAAATATTCGAGGCAAACACCACAAAAAAGGGAGAATGAGGAGTCTCGGGGTACTTAGATGGCTCCTCCCATTTTCCTAGAACAAATCCCCTATTTTTGTCAGTATTTATTGGGCTTCTAATGGTCTCCTGAGAGCGGAGGATAAGAGAAAGGATGCGGAAGAGGAAGAAAAGAGTCTCTAGAAAAATGCCCATAATTCTCTCAACATCCTGGTATTTCCTTTTATTTTTTGGACTCTTCCCATATTTTTCTATCTTTTGGGTTTTTTTCTAGTATAAAATACCCTTTTCCTAAATTTTCTGGTAATTTCCTGATATTATGCGGGAGGTGTTTATGAGGCAACCACATCTTTATGAACATTTAGCCCATCCAGACTATGTGTACCAGCCTGATAAAGCTTTATATGGTTTGAAACAAACCATGAGCTTGGTATTATCGGTTATCTTCAAAATTGTAGGGACTTGGCTTTACTCCCTCCAAAGGTGATACCCTTTACACCTTTATCACAAACATGACATCACACTCTTTATTCTTGTTTGTGTTGATGATATCATTATCACTAGCACCTCGGTATGCATTGTTGAAGCATTGATCAAAGATCTGCATGGTGACTTTGATCTCAATGATTGGGACACCTTCATTACTTTCTCGGCATCGAGGATAGATATGGTTCCCATGGTGTTGTTTTCTCTTAAGAAAAAAAGTTTTGAATGTGTTGAAGTGTGTGGTTATTGGGATCTGTAAACCTATTATCACGCCACTTTCCACCTCCGAAAGGCTAACCTTGACAACAGGAGATCCTCTTGAAGGAAATGATGCCACTAAATACTAGAGTATAATGTGCACTTTACGCCTTTACATTATGTGAATTTTTTTTTGAGAATCACCGGGGGAGGAGTCCCTCCACCTGAATATATTACTCAAAGTGGCCATTATGTTAGGAGAGTGATCCAGCTTATAAGGGAAACCGGATCGAAAACCTAAACAAGTTTACCCGTTTATAAGGGAAACCGGGCCAAAAAACGTACAACAAGGTTACAAGGAGAAGAGAAGAACAAGACACCCAACTAGGGCGGGACCTAGCTGTTGGGGAACGTAGCAGAATTTTAAAATTTCCTACGCATCACCAAGATCAATCTATGGAGTCATCTAGCAACGAGGGAAAGGGGAGTGCATCTACATAACCTTGTAGATCGCGAGCGGAAGCGTTCAAGAGAACGGGGTTGATGGAGACGTACTCGTTGTGATCCAAATCACCGATGACCAAGTGCCGAACGGACGGCACCTCCGCGTTCAACACACGTACGGTTGGGAAGATGTCTCCTCCTTCTTGATCCAGCAAGGGGAAGGAGAGGTTCATGGAGATCCAACAGCACGACGGCGTGGTGGTGGAAGCAGCGGTGATCTCGGCAGGGCTTCGCCAAGCTCCAACGAGAGAGAGAGAGAGAGAGAGCGAGGTTACGAGGGGAGAGGGAGGGGCCAGGGACTTGGTGTGGCTGCCTCCCTCCCCCCCACTATATATAGGGCCCCTAGGGGGGCGCCGGCCCTAGGAGATGGGATCTCCAAGGGGGGGCGGCGGCCAAGGGGGACTTGCCCCCCAAGCCAAGTGGGGCGCCCCCCACCCCTAGGGTTTCCAACCCTAGGCGCAGGGGGAGGCCCATGGGGGCGCACCAGACCACCAGGGGCTGGTTCCCCTCCCACTTCAGCCCATGGGGCCCTCCGGGATAGGTGGCCCCACCCGGTGGACCCCTGGGACCCTTCCGGTGGTCCCGGTACAATACCGATTACCCCCGAAACCTTCCCGATGGCCGAAACTGGACTTCCTATATATAAATCTTCACCTCCTGACCATTCCGGAACTCCTCGTGATGTCCAGGATATCATCCGCGACTCCGAAAAACTTTCGGGTTACCGCATAATAATATCTCTACAACCCTAGCGTCAACGAACCTTAAGTGTGTAGACCCTACGGGTTCGGGAGACATGCAAACATGACCGAGACGACTCTCCGGTCAATAACCAACAACGGGATCTGGATACCTATGTTGGCTCCCACATGTTCCACGATGATCTCATCGGATGAACCACGATGTCAAGGATTCAATCAATCCCGTATCCAATTCCCTTTGTCATTCGGTACGTTACTTGCCCGAGATTCGATCCTTGGTATCCCAATACCTTGTTCAATCTTGTTATCGGCAAGTCACTTTACTCGTTCCGTAACACATCATCCCGTGACCAACTATTTAGTCACACTGAGCTCATTATGATGATGCATTACCGAGTGGGCCCAGAGATACCTCTTCGTCATACGGAGTGACAAATCCCAGTCTCGATTCATGCCAACCCAACAGACACTTTCGGAGATACCTGTAGTGTACCTTTATAGACACCCAGCTACGTTGTGACATTTGGCACACCCAAAGCACTCCTACGGTATCCGGGAGTTGCACAATCTCATGGTCTAAGGAAATGATACTTGACACTTAGAAAAGCTCTAGCAAACGAACTACACGATCTTGTGCTATGCTTAGGATTGGGTCTTGTCCATCACATCATTCTCCTAATGATGTGATCCCGTTATCAATGACATCCAATCTCCATAGTCAGGAAACTGTAACCATCTATTGATCAACGAGCTAGTCAACTAGAGGCTTACTAGGGACATGTTGTGGTCTATATATTCACACATGTATTACGATTTCCGGATAACACAATTATAGCATGAACAATAGACAATTATCATGGACAAGGAAATATAATAATAAACATTTTATTATTGCCTCAAGGGCATATTTCCAACAGTCTCCCACTTGCACTAGAGTCAATAATCTAGTTACATTGTGATGAATCAAACACCCATAGAGTTCTGGTGTTGATCATGTTTTGCTCGAGGGAGAGGTTTAGTCAACGGATCTGCGACATTCAGGTCCGTATGCACTTTACAAATATCTATGTCTCCATTTTGAACATTTTCACGAATGGAGTTGAAGCGACGCTTGATATGCCTGGTACACATCATGGCATACATAATAGAACCTATGGCTGAGGCATAGGGGATGACACTCATCTTTTCTCTATCTTCTACCGAGGTCGGGCATTGAGTCGTGCTCAATCTCACACCTTGCAACACAGGCAAGAACCCCTTCTTGGACTGATCCATATTGAACTTCTTCAATATCTTGTCAAGGTACGTACTCTGTGAAAGACCAATGAGGCGTCTCGATCTATCTCTATAGATCTTGATGCCTAATATGTAAGCAGCTTCTCCAAGATCCTTTATTGAAAAACACTTGTTCAAGTAGGCCTTTATGCTTTTCAAGTAGGCCTTTATTGAAAAACACTTGTTCGAGCGTTGGAGCTTGCACACCTTGTCAGCATTCTTAGGATCGACAAAACCTTCCGGCTGCATCATATACAATTCTTCCTTAAGGAAACCATTAAGGAATGCCGTTTTGACGTCCATTTGCCATATCTCATAATCATAGAATGTGGTGATTGCTAACATGATTCGGACGGACTTCAGCTTCGCTATGGGTGAGAAATTCTCATCGTAGTCAACCCCTTGAACTTGTCGATAACCCTTAGCGACAAGTCAAGCTTTATAGATGGTCACATTACCATCCGCGTCTGTCTTCTTCTTAAAGATCCATTTATTTTCTATGGCTCGCCGATCATCGGGCAAGTCAGTCAAAGTCCATACTTCGTTTTCATACATGGATCCTATCTCGGATTTCATGTCTTCCAGCCATTTGTCGGAGTCTGGGCCCGCCATCGCTTCTTCATAGTTCTGTAACGCCCCGAGACCGATGTGCCAGGTGTCTTCTAGTTATTCGCTGTTGTTGCCTTGTCATTGCTTGCGTGTCATGAATTCCATATCATGTCATCATGTGCATTTCATTTGCATACATGTTCGTCTCATGCATCCGAGCATTTTCCCTGTTGTCCGTTTTGCAATTCGGCGCTCCTATGTCACCCGGTGTCCCTTTCTACCTTTTTTCGTGTGCGGGTGTTAAACGTTTTCGGATTGGACCGAGACTTGTCATGCGACCTTGGTTTACTACCAGTAGACCACCTGTCAAGTTTCGTGCCATTTGGACTTCGTTTGATACTCCAATGGTTAACCGAGGGACCGAGAAGGCCTCGTGTGTGTTGCAGCCCAATACCCTTCCAAAGTGGCCCAAAATCCACCTAAACCCCCTCCATTTTCTCGGTCGTTCGATCATGATTGCGTGGCCGAAAACCGCACCTCATTTGGACTCTCCTAGCACCCTCTACCTATATATATGTCATCTCCCCCAAAATCTCGCGGATAAAACCCTAAAAATCCCCCTCTCACCCGCCGGACATGTCCGTCCCGGACCAGACAAGATCCCGCCGCCGCGCCCAGCCACTCCCAGGCCGCCACCTGGCCTCAGCCGCCGCCTCCACCGCGCCGGGCCCTGCGGGCCCAGGTCCAGCCCGCCTGACCCGCGCCGCCGCCGCCCCGCTCCCGTTCGCCACCGCGGCGCCCGAGGATCCCCGCCGCCACGCTCCCTCGATCCGCCGCCGCGCGCTGTGCCTCGCTCGCCGGCCGCCCCGCTCGTTCGCCGCCGGCCGCTGCGCCGCCGCCGCATCCTTCGCCGCCGGCGTGCCACCGCGGCACCGTCGCCGGCCTCCCCCGTCCTCTCCCTCCTCCGCGGATTCGTCGAGGATCCGGCCACTGCGGCCTCCATTCTCGGTGATTTCTGGCCGCTCGCTGCTACAGTACCTCGGAGGAACCCTAGATCTGAGGTTGAACTCGGTTGACTTTCTCCCCATCTCTCATTATTTTTTTGCAATCTTCATCAGCTCATAACTCTGCATCCGTAGCTCCATTTTGCGCGTGTAGCATATCAAAATGTTCGCCTCGACGAGTACATCATTTCATCTCATTGCATCATTTTAATTTGAGCTCATCTTGATGCCCGAAATGCTGTTGGAAGAGGGCTATGTGATGAATATGTCAGATCTGTTTCAGCAAATAGTTATTTGTCATTTTTGCCATGTTTAATGTGTGCTTGCTATGATCCTGAGCTCTACATGTGTTTTGTAATATGCCATGCCATCTTTACACAGGTGCTTTCCATGTATTTTTGTCATATTTGTGGTGACTAGCACAAGCATGCAAAGTAGCTTACTCGATGATGCTGATTTCAGGGACTCAGAATTTCACTAAGTCCTTATCCTGATTTTGTTCTTATGCCATATGTTCATGTTGTTTCCTAGTGATCCGTGCCTCTTTTGAGGATGATCAGTAAGGATGTTTTGGTAACATTGTGGTTCTCTATCCATCCATGTCTTTGTTTGCATTTATGGAGCACCCTAGCTTGAGTAAACCGAGCTCTACTTTTGCTATAAAATGTTCCTGGCAGATTGTTAACTTATTTAGCGATTTTGCCGAGGATGTTGCTATTGATCCGTGCATGCTATGTTGTTGTTATTGCCATGTCTAGCTTTTATGACATGTCTTCTTGATGGGTGTATGCTTAGTTTGTCATGACATGCTCTGTAGTGAGTGCATCGAGCTCGTAAACATGCCTACTCGTTAATCTGTTTTGCATGCTCATGTTTTTCTCTAAGTCTGAATCTATTTATGGTTTTGCTATGTTCACATGCTTGCAATTGTATTTTCTGATCCCTTTTGACTCAAGGTCACTAAGGGACTTTTGTTAAGTGATTTGAGTAGCTTCATGCCATGCCTTGCTTTGCCATGTTAAGTTCCTGTAGCATGTAGTTTTCATGCTCTAAAGTGTGCTTCCTGATGATAAATTCTAGACTTGTGTTAATTTCACTAAGTCTGAAACCGGTTATCATTTGCACTTTTGCCATGCTTGTTTGAACCTGTTAATGGATGAATTACCCATAGCTCAGTGTTCATTTTTTGTCAAGAATCATGAGTGGATCCTTGCCATGTACTTTGTTGCCATGTTTGAGTGCCGTAGCATATTTTACTTGATGCATTTAGATGGCTACTTGCTGATTATCGCAGATCGGTGCCATATTTGTTTTGTTTGTCATTTCCAAACCATGCATCCGATTCCGGTGATCTTTATATCAATTTCAACCAAAATCACCTCACCTTTCCAGTGGCACTCTTGGATTTCCAAGTTGAGGCCAGGTTCAATCATTCCTTGTCAAATCATGCATATGCATCACATATCGCATCCCGCATATCATACCATGTTCGTGTGTTGGTTGTTTACTATGGTGTGTGCTTCTTTCCGGTGTTGCTTCTTCGGGTTGGTTCCGATAACGTCGCGTTTGTGAGGACCCGTTCGACTATGTCCGTTTGCCTTCTTCGTGGACTCGTTCTTCTTCCTTGCGGGATTTCAGGAAAGATGACCATACCCTATCTTTGCTTGCTAATTGCTCGCTCTTTTGCTATGCCTATGTTGCGATACCTACCACTTGCTTATCATGCCTCCCACGTTGTTGAACCAAGCCTCTAACCCACCTTGTCCTAGCAAACCGTTGTTTGGCTATGTTACCGCTTTGCTCAGCCCCTCTTATATCGTTGCTAGTTGCAGGTGAAGATTGGAGCTTGTTCCATGTTTGGAACATGGATATTTTGTTGGGATATCACAATATCTCTTATTTAATTAATGCATCTATATACTTGGTAAAGGGTGGAAGGCTCGGCCTTATGCCTAGTGTTTTGTTCCACTCTTGCCGCCCTAGTTTCCGTCATATCGGTGTTATGTTCCCGGATTTTGCGTTCCTTACGCGGTTGGTTATAATGGGAACCCCTTGACAGTTCGCCTTGAATAAAACTCCTCCAGCAATGCCCAACATTGGTTTTACCATTCGCCACCCAGCCTCTTTTTCCCTTGGGAGTCGCGCTCCCGAGGGTCATCTTTATTTTAACCCCCCCCCCCCGGCCAGTGCTCCTCTGAGTGTTGGTCCGAAATGGGTAGCCTGCAGGGCCACCTCGGGGCAACTCGAGGGTTGGTTTTTACTCGTAACTTGACCTATCTGAGTGTGCCCTGAGAACGATATATGTGCAGCTCCTATCGGGATTTGTCGGCACATTCGGGCGGTGTTGCTGGACTTGTTTTACCATTGTCAAGGATGTCTTGTAACCGGGATTCCGAGCCTGATCGGGTCTTCCCGCTAGAAGGAATATCCTTCGTTGACCGTGAGAGCTTGTGATGGGCTAAGTTGGGGGGATTTGAACTTCCGAAAGTCGTGCCCGCGGTTATGGGCAGATGGGAATTTGTTAATGTTTGGTTGTAGAAAACCTGAAGTTGACCTTAATTAAAATACATCAACCGCGTGTGTAACCGTGATGGTCTCTTCTCGGCGGGGTCCAGGAAGTGAACACGATGTTGGAGTTATGTTTGACGTAGGTTGTTCTAGGATCACTTCTTGATCATAGTTGTTCAACCGTGCTTTTTCCTTCTCTTCTCGCTCTCTTTTGCGAATAGGTTAGCCACCATATATGCTAGTCGCTTGCTGCAGCTCCACATCCTACCTTGCCTTACCTATAAGCTTAAGTAGTCTTGATCGCGAGGGTGTGAGATTGCTGAGTCCCCGTGACTCACAGATACTTCCAAAACCAGTTTGCAGGTGCCGCTGAACCGTGCAGATGACGCAACCAAGCTCAAGGAGGAGCTCGATGAAGACCTTGTCATTTGTGTTGTTTCGTTCCAGTTGATCAGTAGTGGAGCCCAGTTGGGGTCGATCGGGGATCTGTGTAGCTTTTGGGGTAGTCTTCTTTTATTTTGGTTCCATAGTCGGACCTTGATTGTATCTGGATGATGTAATGCTTTATTCATGTATTGTGTGAAGTGACAATTGTAAGCCAACTATGTATCTCTTTCCCTTATGTATTACATGAGTTGTGTGAAGATTACCTCACTTGCGACATTGCTTTCAATGCGGTTATGCCTCTAAGTCGTGCTTCGATGCGTGGGAGATATAGCCGCATCGAGGGCGTTACAAGTTGGTAATCAGAGCCATCCCCGACCTTAGGAGCCCCTGTTTGATCGAATCGTTGGCGTTATTGAGTCTAGAAAAATGTTTTGAGTCATTTAGGAATTATATATATCGGAGAGTTAGGACTTCTTTTTACTCCTCAGTCCCTTCGTCGCTCTGGTGAGGCATCCTGACGTAGAGTTTTGACTCTTCTCTTCTCAAATTTCACTAAAGAAATTTAGGATCACGCGGGTATCTTGGAATCGTTCTGATGGTTTTGTGACAAGAACATTGTTCTTGGTGCCTCCTAACATTTAGGGGTTGTGGCAGTGTCCCGGGGAGTTGACTCCGAGGTGTTGTCGTCACAATTTTATCGTTGCAGTTCTGGAATACCTGAGTTTAGTTTCGCCGACATCGAAAATCTCTTTTATGTAGTTGTTGGTGAGATAACCTCGACGCCACCCAGTACTGGGGCGGGAGTTCGGGAGTATTGCCATAACTCGTATAACGGATGCTTTTCGAAGGTTGAGGTAAACGATTTCCGAAGGTTTCTTGATTATGTGTTGAAGGATGGATACAGCTGGATGTAGGATTTGTTAGTTTGGGTGAGATATTATGCTTCCTCTGTATCCCCAACACCTGATTGCATAACCGGAAAATTTCGTGAGTTTATAAGTGGGAATTCAAGTAGCTCTTAGGATATCTTTCCGACAGATGTATGATATGAAATTGGGGTTCGACGTCTAGTGGTCCGCCTATCCACGGTTGGTTTTACAGTGGTCTCATTGTGTCTTAAAGAGTCCTTGGCTATGCTGACTCGGGGACGCTTCATATGTCATGTGCACTGCCTTGTACATGATGGTGCTGTGCGATCGAGCCCGCGTAGGCCCCACCACGAAAACTTCGGACGAAATCTCTAACATATGTTTGTTCCGGCTTATTTTGCAAGCCAATCCTTTGTTTTGTTTTGAGTTGTGGTATTCGAGTTGCTTCAAAGTCAAATGTTGATTCCATACCTTTCCTAAGCGGTGTTCTCATGTACCTATGTGAATACCAATCCTTCATGATCATTGAGATTGTCATGTCAATCCGTTTCAACCGGCGTGTTTCTCTTCAAGTGGATCCAATCTTTTTCAACATCCGCAAGATTCAATCTAAGCTCTCAATGTTGTTTGTTTCATCCATCCCAAGTTGCCTTTGTTTTCCCACCCTCCCACCCTTGTTTCTTCAAGGACTCGGATTTCTTAATCAAGTATCCTTTTATTCATGTGAAGTCTCTCCATTCTTTTCCTTCATGTTCTTATCCGGCGATTCTCGTGAAGATTCTAATGGAGCTTCAAGCTCATCATTCTCGGTTTTCTTTCTTCTCCGGTGGATTCAATTCAAGCTTTGGTGTTGATCATATCCTTTTTCATCGTTTCAAATACCTTCTCATGCCGGAGCACCTCATATTCATTCACTTCTCGCTATTTAATTGTTCCGGAGTGCTCAAGATATCTTGAAGATTCGTGTTGTCCACTCTGCATTCATTCAAGATCTTTCGAGATTGTTATCTCATTTAAGTCATTTAATTCAACTAGTGCAACCTCTCTTTTAAATCATTTCAACGGTGTTTCTTTTCAGTGGGCCCTAACCCACAGGTCTTTTCCCAGGATCTTACCTGACTCTTCTTATCTTCCCGGGGCTACTCTCAAATTCTTTGCAAAGTTTGACATAAGAATGAACCATCATCAGTCAAATGTCTTTCCCAAGATCTTTCAAACTCTTCTCATTATTGGCTCAACCTCTTCGCTTTCATTCTCCGGGAGTGCCTCAACAATTCTTGATGGATCTTCTCATCGTCATTATCAACATTGGAAGACCGAAGAAGATTTTCTCTGCAATCTTATCCATTTCCATCAAAGATTCATGGTTCTAGCTTGACGCCATCCTCTCTTTATTGTTTTCGATTATCAGAATTCTTTTCACCTATCCGGAGTAATTCAGAGTATTTTCATTTTGATTCTCCGGAGCCCATCATCTCATAATTATTCATTCTCAGCTTTCAGTTATCATTCTCCAATCTTACCGGTGCATCGTTCAAATATCCTCTAATCAGCTCATGATCTCGTCATTCTCATGGATCTAAATTCTCTCAAGCATCATCATTCGTTCTCTAATTCTTCCCGGTGTTTCTTTATCTTTTCTTCAATCATTTTCAATTCTTACGGTGGTTCGTGCAAGAGTTGTCGTCATTCGTTATCATATCAATTCATTCGTGCTTTCCAAATTCTACCGGTGGATCGTTGAAGACGTTCTCAAGTTGAGCTATATCTATCTTCATCCTTGCTACGAGAATAAGTAGTATGCCAATTCTGTTGCTTGTCATCAATTTAATTGATGAGGGATACGTATAATGTAATTCTTACTCTTGTTTCTTCCAAGGGATTAATTCTTTATTCCGGAGGCTCATCAAATTCTTGTTTCCATTTGTTCATCTTTCTTTTTCCCAGAGTTTCAAGTTCTCTCAATTATCTCGTCACGGAGATCCATCTAAAAATCATTACAAGTTTTCACCTTGCGTTTTCAACTTCTCCTTCCTTCACTTTGATCATCCTTTTGTTACCGGAGTTCTTCATGGAGGTTGTATATGGTGGTTCAGCAAGGATTTAATTCCTTCTCGAAGTGATCTTCGATATTCTTTTCAAAGGAGCTCAAGTTTTCTTCATCTTGCAATCCGGAGTGCAATTGTTTCTGTTTTTATCTTTTGAGGTGGTATTATATCATTCTTGATAATTTGGAGTTCATGGTTCATGATTCACATGTTGTTAAGAATGAGATAGTTAAACCCATTAATCTTTTCAAGCATGAGCTCTTCTCAATCCATCAATCGTTTTGTTAGAGTTATCTTGGGTTATATTTTACCCAAATCCTCTCCTAAGGATTGTTGCTATTTATGGTGCTCATAAATGACCCAAGTTTTTCATTTATCCTCCTGGTGAAATAAGCTTTCTCGTCTCCCTGTTCATATCAATCCAATCTATTGTTTTCCGTTAGTGGCAGAATTTCACCTCATAATTTTGAGATATTCTCCATAAGCCCACTACAAGCTTATTCTTTTCGTTGTTTGTTTTCCAACAATTATGTTCGACCCTTCTCCTAAAGATGCCTATTCAAGCTCTTTTGTGGTAGAAGTTGGCATTTTCTTCTCCATTCTCCTATTGCAATTATCTATCTTCTATTCTTTTGTTCCGGAGGCATTGTGATGTTGCTCTTTTCAACCCATCATCTCAGTTTGTCTAGACCATATTCTTTCCTTTGCTAATCCTTTTTCAACCGGAGTGTCGTGTTTTCATCAAATATCTTCTCATCTTACCAAGTTCTTATTCAATTCCTTTTCTTTTCAATCGGAGTGCTGCCCGAAGTTGTTCTCCCTTGTTCCTCTTTTAAAACGGAGTGTTTTCAACTTCGTCATCTCCGTTGTATGCTTTTCTCGAAATGGCTTAACATTTTCAAGGTTCTTTGGTTTCACTCATTGGTCAAAGAAGCAACTTAGTTTTACCTCTTCTCCTTCTCTTCCGTTGACCTCCCGGTGCCATTCTAGATCTCGGGACGAGATCCTCTCGTAGTGGTGGAGTGTTGTAACGCCCCGAGACCGATGTGCCAGGTGTCTTCCAGTTATTCGCTGTTGTTGCCTTGTCATTGCTTGCGTGTCATGCATTCCATATCATGTCATTATGTGCATTTCATTTGCATACATGTTCGTCTCATGCATCCGAGCATTTTCCCCGTTGTCTGTTTTGCAATCCGGTGCTCCTATGTCACCCGGTGTCCCTTTCTACCTTTTTTCATGTGCGGGTGTTAAACGTTTTCGGATTGGACCGAGACTTGTCATGCGGCCTTGGTTTACTACCGGTAGACCACCTGTCAAGTTTCGTGCCATTTGGACTTCGTTTGATACTCCAACGGTTAACCGAGGGACCGAGAAGGCCTCGTGTGTGTTGCAGCCCAATACCCTTCCAAAGTGGCCCAAAACCCACCTAAACCCCCTCCATTATCTCGGTCGTTCGATCACGATCGCGTGGCCGAAAACCGCACCTCATTTGGACTCTCCTAGCTCCCTCTACCTATATATATATATGTCATCTCCCCCAAAATCTGACGGATAAAACCCTAAAAATCCCCCTCTCGCCCGCCGGACATGTCCGTCCCGGACCAGACAAGATCCCGCCACCGCGCCCAGCCACTCCCAGGCCGCCACCTGGCCTCAGCCGCCGCCTCCACCGCGCCGGGCCCTGCGGGCCCAGATCCGGCCCGCCTGACCCGTGCCGCCGCCACCCTGCTCCCGTTCGCCACCGCAGCAACCGAGGATCCCCGCCGCCACGCTCGCTCGATCCGCCGCCGCGCGCTGTGCCTCGCTCGCCGGCCGACCTGCTCGCTCGCCGCCGGCCGCCGCCTTGCCTCGCGCTTCGCCGCGCCGCCGCCGCATCCTTCGCCACCGGCGTGCCACCGCGGCACCGTCGCCGGCCTCCTCCGTCCTCTCCCTCCTCCGCGGATTCCGGCGAGGATCCGGCAACCGCGGCCTCCATTCTCGGCGATTTCCGGCCGCTCGCTGCTACAGTACCTCGGAGGAACCCTAGATCTGAGGTCGAACTCGGTTGACTTTCTCCCCATCTCTCATTATTTTTTTGCAATCTTCATCAGCTCATAACTCTGCATCCGTAGCTCCGTTTTGCGCGTGTAGCATATCAAAATGTTCGTCTCGACGAGTACATCATTTCATCTCATTGCATAATTTTAATTCGAGCTCATCTTGATTCCCGAAATGCTGTTGGAAGAGGGCTATGTGATGAATATGTCAGATCTGTTTCAGCAAATAGCTATTTGTCATTTTTGCCATGTTTAATGTGTGCTTGCTATGATCCTGAGCTCTACATGTGTTTTGTAATATGCCATGCCATCTTTACATAGGTGTTTGCCATGTATTTTTGTGATATCTGTGGTGACTAGCACAAGCATGCAAAGTAGCTTACTCGATGATGCTGATTTCAGGGACTTAGAATTTCACTAAGTCCTTATCCTGATTTTGTTGTTATGCCATATGCTCATGTTGTTTCCTAGTGATTCGTGCCTCTTTTGAGGATGATCAGTAAGGATGTTTTGCTAACATTGTGGTGCTCTATCCATCCATGTCTTCGTTTGCATTTACGGAGCACCCTAGCTTGAGTCAACCGAGCTCTACTTTTGCTATAAAATGTTCCTGGCAGATTGTTAACTTGTTTAGCGATTTTGCCGAGGATGTTGCTGTTGATCCGTGCATGCTATGTTGTTGTTCTTGCCATGTCTAGCTTTTATGACATGTCTTCTTGATGGGTGTGTGCTTATTTTGTCATGCCATGCTCTGTAGTGAGTGCATCGAACTCGTAAACATGCCTACTCGTTAATCTGTTTTGCATGCTCATGTTTTTCTCTAAGTCTGAATCTGTTTATGGTTTTGCTATGTTCACATGCTTGCAATTGTATTTTCTGATCCCTTTTGACTCAAGGTCACTAAGGGACTTTTGTTAAGTGCTTTGAGTAGCTTCATTCCATGCCTTGCTTTTCCATGTTAAGTTCCTGTAGCATGTAGTTTTCATGCTCTAAAGTGTGCTTCCTGATGATAAATTCCAGACTTGTGTTAATTTCACTAAGTCTGAAACCGGTTATCATTTGCACTTTTGCCATGCTTGTTTAAACCTGTTAATGGATGAATTAGCCATAGCTTAGTGTTCATCTTTTGTCAAGCATCATGAGTGGATCCCTGCCATGTACTTTGTTGCCATGTTTGAGTGCCGTAGCATTTTTTACTTGATGCATTTAGATGGCTACTTGCTGATTATCGCAGACCGGTGCCATATTTGTTTTGTTTGTCATTTCCAAACCATGCATCCGATTCCGGTGATCTTTATATCGATTTCAACCGAAATCACCTCACCTTTCTAGTGCACTCTTGGATTTCCAATTTGAGGCCAGGTTCAATCATTCCTTGTCAAATCATGCATATGCATCACATACCGCATCCCGCATATCATACCATGTTCGTGTGTTGGTTGTTTACTATGGTGTGTGCTTCTTTCCGGTGTTGCTTCTTCGGGTTGATTCCGATAACGTCGCGTTTGTGAGGAACCATTCGACTACGTCCGTTTGCCTTCTTCGTGGACTCGTTCTTCTTCCTTGTGGGATTTCAGGCAAGATGACCATACCCTCGAAATCACTTCTATCTTTGCTTGCTAGTTGCTCGCTCTTTTGCTATGCCTATGCTGCGATACCTACCACTTTCTTACCATGCCTCCCACATTGTTGAACCAAGCCTCTAACCCACCTTGTCCTAGCAAACCGTTGTTTGGCTATGTTACCGCTTTGCTCAGCCCCTCTTATAGTGTTGCTAGTTGCAGGTGAAGATTGGAGCTTGTTCCATGTTTGGAACATGGATATTTTGTTGGGATATCACAATATCTCTTATTTAATTAATGCATCTATATACTTGGTAAAGGGTGGAAGGCTCGGCCTTATGCCTGGTGTTTTGTTCCACTCTTGCCGCCCTAGTTTCCGTCATATTGGTGTTATGTTCCTGGATTTTGCGTTCCTTACGCGGTTGGGTTATAATGGGAACCCCTTGACAGTTCGCCTTGAATAAAACTCCTCCAGCAATGCCCAACATTGGTTTTACCATTCGCCACCCAGCCTCTTTTTCCCTTGGGAGTCGCGCTCCCGAGGGTCATCTTTATTTTAACCCCCCTGGGCCAGTGCTCCGCTGAGTGTTGGTCCGAAATGGGCAGCCTGCGGGGCCACCTCGGGGCAACTCGACGGTTGGTTTTTACTCGTAGCTTGACCTATCTGAGTGTGCCCTGAGAACGAGATATGTGCAGCTCCTATCAGGATTTGACGGCACATTCGGGCGGTGTTGCTGGACTTGTTTTACCATTGTCGAGGATGTCTTGTAACCGGGATTCCGAGCCTGACCGGGTCTTCCCGCTAGAAGGAATATCCTTCGTTGACCGTGAGAGCTTGTGATGGGCTAAGTTGGGACACCCCTGCGGGGATTTGAACTTTTGAAAGCCGTGCCCGCGGTTATGGGCAGATGGGAATTTGTTAATGTCCGGTTGTAGAAAACCTGAAGTTGACCTTAATTAAAATACATCAACCGCGTGTGTAAACGTGATGGTCTCTTCTCGGCGGGGTCCGGGAAGTGAACACGGTGTTGAGTTATGTTTGACGTAGGTTGTTCTAGGATCACTTCTTGATCATAGTTGTTCGACCGTGCTTTTGCCTTCTCTTCTGGCTCTCTTTTGCGAATAGGTTAGCCACCATATATGCTAGTCGCTTGCTGCAGCTCCACATCCTACCTTGCCTTACCTATAAGCTTAAATAGTCTTGATCACGAGGGTGTGAGATTGCTGAGTCCCCGTGACTCACAGATACTTCCAAAACCAGTTTGCAGGTGCCGCTGAACCGTGCAGATGACGCAACCAAGCTCAAGGAGGAGCTCGATGAAGACCTTGTCCTTTGTGATGTTTCGTTCCAGTTGATCAGTAGTGGAGCCCAGTTGGGGTCGATCGGGGATCTGTGTAGCTTTTTGGGTAGTCTTCTTTTATTTTGGTTCCGTAGTCGGACCTTGATTGTATCTGGATGATGTAATGCTTTATTCATGTATTGTGTGAAGTGGCAATTGTAAGCCAACTATGTATCTCTTTCCCTTATGTATTACATGGGTTGTGTGAAGATTACCTCACTTGCGACATTGCTTTCAATGTGGTTATGCCTCTAAGTCGTGCTTCGACACGTGGGAGATATAGCCGCATCGAGGGCGTTACAAGTTCGAAGGTTCACCATTGTCTAACAACATGATTTCCAGGACAGGGTTGCCGTACCACTCTGGTGTGGAACGTGTCCTTGTGGACCTACGAAGTTCAGTAGCAACTTGATCTGAAGTTTCGTGATCATCATCATTAACTTCCTCTCTAGTCGGTGCAGGCACCTCAGGAACATTTTCTTGAGCTGCGCCACTCTCCGGTTCAAGAGGCAATACTTCATCAAGTTCCACTTTCCTCCCACTTACTTCTTTCGAGAGAAACTCTTTCTCTAGAAAGGATCCATTCTTGGCAACAAAGATCTTGCCTTCAGATCTGAGGTAGAAGGTATACCCAATAGTTTCTTTAGGGTATCCTATGAAGACGCATTTTTCCAATTTGGATTCGAGCTTTTCAGGTTGAAGTTTCTTCACATAAGCATCGCATCCCCAAACTTTTAGAAACGACAGCTTAAGTTTCTTCCCAAACCATAATTCATACGGTGTCATCTCAACGGATTTCGACGGAGCCCTATTTAAAGTGAATGTGGCAGTCTCTAAAGCATAGCCCCAAAATGACAGCGGTAGATCGGTAAGAGACATCATAGATCGCACCATATCCAATAGAGTGCGATTACGATGTTCGGACACACCATTATGCTGAGGTGTTCCAGGCGGCGTGAGTTGTGAAACTATTCCACATTTCCTTAAGTGCGTGCCAAATTCGTGACTCAAGTATTCTCCCCCACGATCTGATCGCAAGAACTTGATTTTCCTGTCACGTTGATTCCCAACCTCACTCTGAAATTCCTTGAACTTTTCAAAGGTCTCAGACTTGTGTTTCATTAAGTAGACATACCCATATCTACTCAAGTCATCAGTGAGGGTGAGAACATAACTATAGCCACCGCGAGCCTCAACACTCATTGGACCACACACATCAGTATGTATGATTTCCAACAAGTTGGTTGCTTGCTCCATTGTTCCGGAGAACGGAGTCTTGGTCATTTTTCCCATGAGGCATGGTTCGCACGTGTAAAATGATTCATAATCAAGAGACTCCAAAAGTCGAAAAGTCCATCTGCATGGAGTTTCTTCATGCGTTTGACACCAATGTGACCAAGGCGGCAGTGCCACAAGTATGTGGGACTATCATTATGAACCTTACATCTTTTGGTATTCACACTATGAATATATGTAACATTACGTTCGAGATTAAACAAGAATAAACCATTGACCAGCGGGGCATGACCATAAAACATATCTCTCATATAAATAGAACAACCATTATTCTCGGATTTAAATGAGTAGCCATCTCGTATTAAACGAGATCCTGATACAATGTTCATGCTCAAAGCTGGCACTGATGAAGCTATGTACCTAGGGTAGGGTCACGGACCTGTCCTAACTGCCCTACCCAAGGACATCTCTAGAAGAAATCACCTTTCAATCGACTTGGAGGTGTTCCACTCGACAGACTCGAAGACACTCGACCAACAAGCAATCACTCGACCAAGATCCAACCACTCGACGGCCAGGAGACCAAAGTCACTCTGCACGCTAACGGTCGGTCATTAAGTAGCTTTTATGGTCGTCATAGCACTTTATTAGGGACGTTACCAGTAACACTCGACCTTAATGTATTTAAAACCCTGCATAACTGAGGGCCGGAGGGGTCTGGCAAACTCCATATAAGCCACCCCCTCCTCAGTGTAAAGGGTTCGGACCCCTGTAATTCATACACACATAATCCAGTCGACCGCCTCCGGGCTCCGAGACGTAGGGCTATTACTTCCTCCGAGGAGGGCCTGAACTCGTAAACCTCGTGTGCTTACAACTACTCCATAGCTAAGATCTTGCCTCTCCATACCTACCCCCCTACATTACTGTCAGACTTACAACCATGACAGTTGGCGCCCACCGTGGGCCGGTGTTTTAGCGATTTGTTGGAGCAGTTGCAATCTTTTTCGATCCAAATCATCATGGTTTCTGGCGGAGTTTTGGTGGAGGGCCGCGAGATCCGTCTCGGCGCGCTCACGTTCATCGCCGACGACTCTGCTTGGCTTCAGGAGGCTCCGCTTGACGTGGACGCACTCCCTGTCCGCGGGGCAACGCACTTTCGCGTGTGCGTCCGCGGCGTCCTCTTGCGGCAACCGTCGACCCATTATCGGTCGGCTCCTGTGTTGTCCTCCCTCCCTGTTTCCCGCCGGCACAAGCGCTCCGGTCGGTCGAGACTTCAGCGGTGGGTGAGACACGCGGTGGCACGCCAGTCGGCCACCCCTCAAGTCGCGGCGATCAAGCCCGACGAATCCCTCTACAGCCTGTTCGACCTGTCGACTGGCTCCGCAGAGACCGCATCCGAGTGCGACAGCAGTGATCCGGCGGCGGAGGTTCTGATGGTCGATGGACCGCCCAGTCCTCCCGGTTTTCCCCGCACCGACGGAGGCGCAGGTGGAGGTGACCCGTCGCGTCCCCATGAGGAATATCTCCCCGAGCCTCTCACGTCGCTGCAGAGAGAAGAACTTCATTGCCGGAACATGGATGCACTACACACTCCTATCGTTGGAGAAACCCCCGAGGCTCGTGCCTTGGAGGACGCGCGCCTGGTAAACTTGGCTGAGCGCACTCGAGTGGAGAATCTCCAGCGAGCACTCGACGAGCGTGCGCGACAACGGGTTCCAGAATCCAGTCGACGTCAGCTCTTTCTGCCCCCGCAGGTATATCAAACTCCGATTCAGAATTTAGTAGTTGCAGCCCGTATAGCAGAGTCGATTCAGCCTTCCCAGTCAGAGGCTGGCAGAGGCTTGATGCAGATCAGAGCATTACTCCGGGCAGCAGGAGACCAGAATTCCGCTGTTTCTCAGTCGCGGAACAGGATTCATAGCAGATCCATTACTGCAGACACAGTCCAGTCGGCTCATAGCCCAAGATCGCCCCCGAGGCGTGAGGGACGTGGGGACCGGCGTGATCAGTACGGGAACCATAAACAGTATGATCGCCGATTCGATCGTGATGATCGACGTCGAGTGCCCACCCCTCCCCTAAGGAGTGGATCGTATGTGCCTCGACAGCAGGATGACAGGCGCCCTCATAGTGTTGGGCGAAGGATTCCAGTCGACCCCAGGGAACCAGGCTTTGATGCGAGATCCATTCTCGTTCAAGGTTTGGTCGACAGGAACAGAGCTCACCAAGAAGGTCACGACAGAGATGCACCTACTAGCAGCAGAGTACATGTTTCGGGGCCAGAGTGCTTTAGTAGAGCCATCAGGGCCGCTGTGATTCCTCCCAACTTCAGGTTGGCGACTGGAGTAAGTAAGTTCACTGGTGAGTCCAAGCCCGATACTTGGCTCAAAGACTACCGAGTGGCTGTCCAGATTGGCGGTGGCAATGATGAAGTGGCCATGAAGCACCTGCCTCTCATGTTGGAGGGCTCGGCCAGAGCGTGGCTGAATCAGTTAGCACCCAGTAGCATTTACACTTGGGAAGATCTTGCCCGAGTGTTTGTCACCACATTTGAAGGAACATGCAAGTGACCGGCGGGGCTGACGGAACTGCGGTCTTGCGTGCAGAAGCCGAATGAAACTTTGAGGGATTACATCCAGAGATGGATCACGTTACATCACACGGTAGAGAATGTACCTGATCACCAAGCAGTATGTGCCTTTAAAGAAGGCGTCAAGTACAGAGAACTGAATCTGAAATTCGGTCGAACCGGAGACATGTCTCTGAATTGGATGATGGAGATTGCCACCAAGTACGCTAATGGTGAAGATGAGGATCGACTCCGGAGTGGCAAGCACAAGTCAGTCGCCCAAGAAACCGGAGGAGGAAATTCCAATCGGAAACAGAAGCAGAAAGCCGAGCCAGCTGCTCCTGGGGAAGCCTTGGCTGTGACTCAAGGAAAGTTTAAGGGGAAACCCAAAGGGCCTCGGAACCCCAAGAAAGTTAAAGACCAAGACGGAAATGATGTGTTGGATTTTCCATGTCACATCCACACCAAGAAAGATGAAGAGGGTAAGTTCATTTACCCGAAACATACCACTCGACAGTGTCGGCTCTTGATCCAGCAGTTCTAGGGCAACAGCCCAAAGATAAGGAAAAGGAGTCGGACAAAGTTGAGGACAAGGAAGATAGTGATGATGGATACCCCTAGGTCAATTCCACCTTGATGATTTTTGTTGATGTTGAAAGCAAAAGTCGACTGAAAGTTATCAACCGTGAGGTGAATATGGTTGCTCCGGCGACACCCAGTTATCTGAAGTGGTCTCAGACTGCCATCATGTTCGACCAGTCCGATCACCTAACGCACATTGCCACCCCTGGGAGGCAAGCCTTGGTGGTTGACCCAGTTGTTGAAGGCACTCGACTGACCAAAGTCTTGATGGATGGTGGCAGTGGTTTGAACATACTATATGCTGAGATGCTGAAAGGGATGGGCATTTCGATGTCCAGACTCAGTACCAGCAACATGAGTTTCCATGGAGTCATTCTTGGGAAGAAGGCTGAGTCACTCGGCCAAATTGCTCTTGATGTGGTTTTTGGTGATTCCAAGAATTACCGCAAAGAAAAGTTGACGTTCGAGGTTGTGGATTCCAGAGTGCTTATCACGCTATTTTGGGCAGGTCGGCTTATGCACGCTTCATGGCTCGACCATGTTATGTGTATCTCAAATTGAAGATGCCTGGTCCCAAAGGTGTGATCACTGTTACGGGCAATCGGAAGAAAGCAGAAGAGTGTTTTCAGAAAGGTTCAAAGATCGCTGATGCTCAGATGGCAGTGGTGGAGCTGCAGGAATACCAGAAGACTGCAGACCCGAGTGATTTGTTACGAGCCAAGAAGCCCGCTACAGAATCAGCTTTTCAATCGTCTGGTGAAACAAAGCCGGCTCACATTCACCCGACCGATCCCAGTGCTGCTCCGACCCATATCTCAACAACACTCGACTCCAAATAGGAAGAAGCGCTCATCCAGTTCCTCCGTGAGAACTGGGACATTTTTGCATGGAAGCCTTCTGACATGCCGGGTGTTCCCAGGGGGCTGGCTGAGCACCGCCTACGAGTCGACTCAAAAGTAAAACCTGTCAAAGAACATCTCCGACGGTCCGCCGTCCAGAAGAGAAAGGCTATTGGTGAGGAGGTGGCTCGGCTCTTAGCAGCGGAGTTCATCCGAGAGATCTACCACTCTGAGTGGCTCGCCAACGTTGTCATGGTCCCCAAGAAGGACAAGTCACTTTGCATGTGCATTGGCTTTAAACATATCAATCGGGCTTGCCTGAAAGATCATTTTTCCTCTCCCCCGCATCGACCAGATAGTCGACTCGACTGCGGGATGTGAGCGACTGTCTTTTTTAGACGCCTATTCCGGGTACCATCAGATCCGTCTATATGGACCTGACGAGATAAAAACAGCTTTCATCACTCCATTCGGGTGCTTCTGTTATGTTACCATGCCATTCGGCCTCAAGAATGTCGGAGCCACATTCATGAGGATGATTCAGAAGTGTTTTCTCACTCAAATCAGTCGGAATGCGGAAGCATACATGGATGATATTATGGTCAAGTCACGGAAAGGTTCCGACCTACTGACCGACCTTGCTGAAACCTTTGCCAACCTCAGGAGGTATGATATCAAGCTTAATCCATCAAAGTGCACATTCGGAGTTCCTGGCAGAAAGTTACTCGGTTTTCTCGTTTCCGAACGGGGAATCGACGCCAATCCAGAAAAAGTCGGTACTATACTCCGAATGAAAAGTCATGTGCGAGTGCACGACGTCCAGAAGCTTACTGGTTGCTTGGCCGCTTTAAGTCGATTCATCTCTCATCTCGATGAAAAGGCATTGCCTCTTTACCGATTGATGAAGAAGTCAGACAAGTTCGAGTGGACTCCTGAAGCTGATGCAGCGTTTGCAGAGCTCAAAGCTCTGCTCTCCACCCAGCCGGTGCTTGCTGCCCCGATCAGCAAAGAGCCTTTGCTGCTTTAAATCGCAGCCATGGGACAAGTCGTCAGTACGGTACTTACGGTCGAGCGGGAAGAAGAAGGAAAAGCCTTCAAAGTTCAGCGCCCAGTATATCATATTTCTGAAGTTTTTACCCCGTCGAAGCAAAGATATCCTCATTATCAGAAGCTTGTATATGGGATTTATATGACCACAAAGAAGGTTGCTCACTACTTCTCTGATCATTCCATTACAGTCATCAGCGATGCTCCATTGTCAAAGATCCTGCACAACAGAGATGCAACTGGTCGAGTGGCAAAATGGGCGATTGAACTCCTTCCTCAAGATATCAAGTTTGAGGCAAAGAAAGCTATCAAGTCCCAAGCAATAGCAGATTTCGTTGCAGAGTGGATTGAACAACAACTGCCGACTTAGGTTTACTCGGAGCATGGGACCATGTTCTTCGATGGTTCCAAAATGCTGAATGGTTCCAGTGCCGGGGTAGTATTGGTCTCCCCCCGAGGAGATAAGCTCAGATATGTTCTTCAAATCCACTTTGATTCCTACAATAGCGAAGCAGAATACGAAGCACTTTTATATGGGTTGCGCATGGCCATTTCACTCAGCATCCGTCGCCTCATGGTCTATGGCGACTCAGATTTGGTGGTTAATCAAGTGATGAAGGAGTGGGACGTCAGAACTCTGGCCATGACTGGTTATTGCAATGCAGTGAGAAAGCTAGAGAAGAAATTCGAGGGGTTAGAACTTCATCACATACCCCGACTGAAAAATCAAGCAGCTGATGATTTGGCGAAAATAGGTTCCAAAAGAGAAGCCATTCCCAGCAATGTGTTTTTGAAACACATCCACACACCGTCAGTACAGGAGGATCCCTTCACTGAAGAAGCCCCGCAGCCAAAAAGTGCCACGGATCCGGTTGAAGTTGAAGTTCCAGCTGTGGTCGACCTGATCATGGAAGTTTTGGTCATCACTCCCGACTGGACGGTACCGTACATCGCGTACATCCTAAGGAAAAAACTCCCGGAAGACGAAGAAGAGGCTCGACAGATCATCCATCGATTCAAGGCCTTTACAGTCATAAAGGGACAGTTGTATAGAGAAAGAGCGACTGGAGTCAGTCAGAAGTGTATAACACCAGAAGAAGGTCAGATAATCCTTGATGATATCCACTCGGGGACCTGTGGTCATCCTGCATCCTCTCGGACCATTGTGGCTAAAGCATACCGAGCGGGATTCTACTGGCCAAGGGCGAATGAAATGGCGAAAGAGATAGTCGACAAATGTGAAGGATGTCAGTTTTACTCCAATATGTCGCACAAACCCGCGTCAGCCCTGAAAACCATTCCACTCGTCTGGCCCTTCGCTGTTTGGGGACTGGACATAGTTGGACCACTGAGAACGGGCAGAAGCGGCTTCACTCATGTGCTAGTAGCAGTCGACAAGTTCACCAAGTGGATTGAAGCTAAGCCTATCAAGAATCTCGATGCTTGCACTGCTATCAGTTTCATCAGAGAGTTGATATTCAGATATGGAGTTCCGCACTGCATCATCACTGACAATGGGTCAAACTTTGATTTTGACAAATTCAGAGCCTTTTGCGCCTCTCAAGGCACACGAGTCGACTACGCTTCAGTCGCTCACCCCCAGTCGAATGGACAAGCGGAAAGAGCAAACGGCTTAATTCTCAAAGGACTGAAACCCCGACTGATGAGCTATCTCAAGCACGCAGCAGGTGCATGGGTCGACGAGCTTCCATCAGTTCTTTGGGGATTGAGGACAACCCCGAACCGATCGACTGGAAGAACCCCATTCTTTCTGGTCTACGGAGCCGAAGCAGTTTTGCCGAGTGACCTGCTTCACAACGCACCCCGAGTTGAGCTCTACTCTGAAGATGAAGCAGAACAAGCCTGGCAAGACGCAGTCGACCTCCTAGAAGAAGAAAGAGAAATGGCCATGATCCAATCGACCATCTATCAGCAAGACTTGCGTCGATTCCATGCCAGAAATGTGAAGAGTCGAGCCTTCCAAGAAGGAGACTTGGTCCTCCGAGTGGATCAGCAGAAACCACACAAACTCGCTCCTACTTGGGAAGGTCCCTTCATAGTCACCAGAGTCCTCCACAATGGAGCGTACCACCTTTATAATGTCGATCGCCAGATTGATGAGCCACGAGCCTGGAATGCGGAGCTGCTCCGCCCCTTTTATACTTGAATTCTCACTCGGATGAGATGTAATAAGAAAAACTCATGTAGTTTATTTATCAAAGACAAGAGCGTTATAATTTTCCCAGTGATTGTTATCGTTTTTGTTTGCGTGAGAAATCCCCCAGTGGGTGGCTTAGCTGCGAACCCGTTTCGCCTAAGTTTGTAAAAATAATTTCCTACCGAGTGGTGAGCCAGCCTCCCACTCGGGGGCTTAGCTGTGAACCCGTTTCGCCTAAGTGTTTGAAAATCCTACCGAGTGGTGAGCCAGCCTCCCACTCGGGGGCTTAGCTGCAGTCCAGTACTCGCCTAAGTATTTGAAAATCCTACCGAGTGGTGAGCCAGCCTCCCACTCGGGGGCTTAGCTGCAGTCCAGTACTCGCCTAAGTATTTGAAAATCCTACCGAGTGGTGAGCCAGCCTCTCACTCGGGGGCTTAGCTACAGTCCAGTACTCGCCTAAGTATTTGAAAATCCTACCGAGTGGTGAGCCAGCCTCCCACTCGGGGGCTTAGCTGCGGTCCAGTACTCGCCTAAGTATTTGAAAATCCTACCGAGTGGTGAGCCAGCCTCTCACTCGGGGGCTTAGCTGCAGTCCAGTACTCGCCTAAGTATTTGAAAATCCTACCGAGTGGTGAGCCAGCCTCTCACTCGGGGGGGCTTAGCTGCAGTCCAATACTCGCCTAAGTATTTGAAAATCCTACCGAGTGGTGAGCCAGCCTCCCACTCGGGGGCTTAGCTGCAGTCTAGTACTCGCCTAAGTATTTGAAAATCCTACCGAGTGGTGAGCCAGCCTCCCACTCGGGGGCTTAGCTGCAGTCCAGTACTCGCCTAAGTATTTGAAAATCCTACCAAGTGGTGAGCCAGCCTCCCACTCGGGGGCTTAGCTACAGTCCAGTACTCGCCTAAGTTTAAAAAATCCTACCGAGTGGAGAGCGACCCTCCCACTCGGGGGCTTAGCTGCAGTCCAGTACTCGCCTAAGTTTGAAAAATCCTACCGAGTGGAGAGCGACCCTCCCACTCGGGGGCTTAGCTGCAGTCCAGTACTCGCCTAAGTATTTGAAAATCCTACCGAGTGGTGAGCCAGCCTCTCACTCGGGGGCTTAGCTGCAGTCCAATACTCGCCTAAGCATTTGAAAATCCTACCGAGTGGAGAGCGACCCTCCCACTCGGGGGCTTAGCTGCAGTCCAGTACTCGCCTAAGTACGAAACACATCCCAATCCGCAAGGACGACAAGGTGCAGGTCGACTACCACCTTCCCCTTGGGAGCTTTGCCACAAATACAACGTGCGCTCCATCCTACTCCGCAAGGATGACGAGGTGCAGGTCAACTGCCACCTTCTCCTTGGGAGCCTCGCCACAAATACAACATGCGCTCCATCCTACTCCACAAGGACGACGAGGTGCAGGTCGACTGCCACCTTCTCCTTGGGAGCTTCGCCACAAATACAATGTGCGCTCCATCCTACTCTGCAAGGATGACGAGGTGCAGGTCGACTGCCACCTTCTCCTTGGGAGCTTCGCCACAAATACAACATGCGCTCCATCCTACTCCGCAAGGACGATGAGGTGCAGGTCGACTACCACCTTCTCCTTGGGAGCTTCGCCACAAATACAACGTGCGCTCCATCCTACTCCGCAAGGACGACGAGGTGCAGGTCGACTGCTACCTTCTCCTTTGGAGCTGCACCACAAATACAAAAGTTATCTTGACTGAAGACCGAGTTCCACTCAACGGAGAATTCATGAAGATATTCAACGATAAACCAAGTTCAGATAAATCCTAAAGGGTCCAGACCACAGATCGAAGTGCTCGGGCATTCAGCCTGAAAGAGTTTAACGGTTACAAAAACCACTCGGCATTCCGAGGCAAATTTAAGGTGGGACATAAAAGTTTGTTCACTCCATAGGAGGAGGACTGGCGGGCTCGACGAACTCGTCCAGGTCGACGCCGTCGGCGATCCGAGTGGCTGCAGCAATAAAAGTCTCCATAAAAGATCGGAAGTCATGCCTTTGGGTGTTGGCGACCTTGATTGTTGCCAGCTTATCTTGTCGCACCTCCTTGCAGTGGACACGAACCAAAGACAGAGCCACATCAGCACCACACCGGGCAGAAGATTTCTTCCACTCCTGCACTCGACCAGGGATCTCGTTAAGTCGAGTGATCAGGGACTCGAGATCGTTCTGGAGCGTGGCCCCTGGCCAAAGTGCCTTGTTAATCCGCGACGTGGCGACCTTCAGTCGAGCCAAGTAGTCCACGACACTGTCGATGCGGGATTCCAGTCAGAGCAGATTCATGGCAGTGTCGTCTTTCACGGGAGAGTTGACGGGGTCCAAACCTGGCTCAATCCGCCCAGTCTCCTCCTCGAAGTTCTGGCAAAACTCTGCATTCGCGATCCAAGGATAAGTCAGTTTTCGTATGCTGAGTCGACAAAACAAAAAAAATGTATACCTTCAAGCTTGATGAACAACTTCTTGGCAAGGCTCCTCAGATAGCTCTCCAGGTCGTCCCTCCTACGAGCGATGCCTTCCATCTTCTCGTACAGGTTGAGGTTGTCCTTCTTCAAGCGCGTGCACTCCTTGTTGGCTTCGTTCAGGGCAGTTTTCATCTTGGTGTTCTCTTCCTCCAATTGGCCGACTGAAGCCAGTTTTTGTTCAGCCAGAGCGGTTCTGTCGTCAGCTTTCTTTTGAGCAGCAGCCAAATCCTGATCCTTCTTCGCCAGAGCTTCTCTCAGTTTTTCTGCAAAGAAATGATGCTTGATTCAGAAAGAGCAGAAGGGTACTCAAGCCTAACACAAACCAGTCGATAAGCTCGTCTTACCATTGGCGTCGTCCTTGGCCTTTTGCAGCTCTGTCTTGGCCAATTCCAAGTCAAGGTTTAGTTGGAACTGCTGTTTCTCCAAGTCAGCAAAGCGAGCTCCAAGATCACAAGATTTCTGCAATCAGGGAGGAGAAGTTATTTTACAGCGAAAAACGACAAAGACAATAAATACTAAGACTATGGTCGACTGCCCGCAGTCCACCATAGTATCGGGGACTACACCCAGTGGGTGCACTTTGCGTGCCCCCACCGGTTCTGATCCCACTCGACCGGCCCGTCGAAGTCGAGTGCAGGGAGTAAAAAAACCACAGTCGACTGCTAGCAGTCGACCGCGGTCTCGGGGACTACACCCAGTGGGTGCACTTGGCGTGCCCCCACCGGTTCTGATCCCACTCGCCCAGACCGAGTGGAAGAGACAAACTACCGGTTCGGTTTACACTCGACACGGCCAGACCAGATCGAGCGAAAGAATCAAAATACAAAGACTACAGTCGACTGCCAGCAGTCCACCGTAGTCTCGGGGACTACACCCAGTGGGTGCACTCAGCGTGCCCCCACTAGTTCAAAATTCAACCGACGCACCCAGTGGGTGTACAGATGCAAAAAAAATCGGAAAGAGAGTCCTCAGATAGCATATCCTAACAGAACAAGCGGTGACCAACTAACCTAAACGTTGCTTTGGAGAGCCGAGCTGGCATCGTAAGCAGCCTCACTGGCGTCCCGCACCGTCTTCATCTTATCCATCATAATGCCCGCCTGGCGTATGGCTTCCTTGGCAGCATTCACTTCGTCCTCTGGGACATGATGGGTCGCAAAAAATGAAGGTGGGTCGGCAGGGGCTTGAGCAGTCGACGAAGAAGGCAAGGCACTCGACAATGGTACGGCGAAGGTAACAGAACCTCGATTGGCATCACCAGCGTCCTGAACGACTGGTTCCGTCCTCGGCGTCGACTGTGGCGCCTTGCTTGCAGGAGCTTGCTTATTTTTCCTCGCCAAAGGCCTCTCAGGCTCTTCATCATCATCATCGGGGAGGTCAATAATGTTAGGAGCTGTTCAAAGATCAATCGCCAAAATCACATCACCCAATGGTACACACTGCAGTTGATCGACCAAATAAAGGCAGAACGACAGAAATTGTACCCAGATTGGAAGTGATCGCATCCTCCATTACCTCATCCTCGTCCCCGTAAGCTGAGGTCCCGGAAGTAGCAGCGCTGCCAGTTGCAAAGTTTGTCTGGTTAAATCAAGAAAAAACAAACAGCACGGGGCGTCGAGTGAATACAAAGGGAGACACTCACACAGAAGCGACGGGGATGTCAATCTTAATCTTCGGCAATGCCTTCCGAGGCTTCTGCTCTGCAACTTCGGGATGCTTTGACGCTTTTTTGGTTGGGGTTGGTGAAGAGGTCCGAGGATGCTTTGAAGACTGACCATCCTGAACAATCGCCTTTTCACGGGCGCTCGGTCGTTCTTGGTCAAGCTTGGATCGCCTCTCCCTGCGAGGAGGCGACTCGACTTCTTCTTCGTCACTTGGGTCGTCGCTCTCTTTGTCTCCTTCACCGTCAGAATACCATTCGCCACTGTCGCCGCCGCTCGCCTCTCCTTCTAGGTCTTGCTCTTGCTCTCCGTTGGGCATTGAATACATTTCGATAAGGGCCTGAAAGAAAGCAGGAAGAATAAAGTTAGTCGACGCAGTATAGACAGTTGCGCGAGTGAATTCAGATTACAATCAAAAGCTTAGAATCGGACCTTTTCTGGTTCATGGGACTGGTCGAATGGAGGAACTCTCCTGGCTCCCCTGGGGTTGTCCTTGTTTCCGGTGATGCCCAATAGCCACTTCTCTAGTGTGTCGTCATCGACCTCCTCCGGGTGAATCCGAGTGGTGTCGTCAAGACCCGAATACATCCACATCGGATGGTCTCGGGCTTGAAGAGGCTGGATGCGCCGCCGAAGGAAAACCTCCAAGAGATCCATACCGGTGACCCCGTCACGGATAAGCTGGACCACTCGTTCGACCAGCACCCTAACCTGCGCCTTCTCCTCCGGGAGCACCTTCAAAGAGGAGGGTTTCCTCACTCGGTCCATGGTAAAAGGAGGGAGGCCAGTCGACTGCCCTGGCGTCGGCTGGTCTTTGCGGTAAAACCAGGCCGACTGCCATCCGCAGACCGAGTCGGGAAGAATCATGGCCGGAAAGGAACTTTTCCCTCTCATCTGAACACCAAGACCCCCGCACATCTGAATCACTTGTGTTCTCTCATCACTCGGATTGGCCTTTTTCACCGTCTGAGAACAACAGGTGAAAATGTGCTTGAAAAGACCCCGGTGAGGCCGACAACCCAAGAAATTCTCGCACAAAGACACGAAAGCAGCGAGATGCATGATTGTGTTGGGAGTGAAGTGGTGGAGTTCTGCCCCAAAGAAATTCAGAAATCCCCGAAAGAAAGGGTGAGGAGGCAAGGAAAGTCCACGGTCGACATGGGTGGCAAGGAGAACACGCTCACCCTCACGAGGTTGCAGCTCGGATTCCTTCCCCGGAAGCCGTGCCAATCCATGGGGGATCAGCCCTCCGTCGGCTAGGTCGTTGAGGTCTTCTTGGCAGATCGCCGAGCGGATCCAGTCGCCCTGGATCCAGCCCTTCGGCAGGCTGGCTCGCGAGGAAGATCCACCCCGACTGGTCACCTTCCCCTTCACCTTTGCCGTCGCCTTCTTCGCCCGCTCCAGAACCGCCGTCTTCTCCTTCCCCATCGTCGCCGGCGAGACGCGTACGGAGCGGCGGCGCTGGGGCGAGAGCGAGCGCGACGAAAAAGCCTGAAGAGGAGAAGAGGAAATGAGAACGCACTGTTCAAAAAACCCCGGTCCGACGCCTTATATGAGGTCGCTTCTGAGTGGCTGACTGGTAGGCCCGGACGGTCCTGTCAAATCCCGTAACAATCGCGCGCTCGATACATGGCGAAAAAGGTGGCGCAGATATCGAGGCGGCTCCGCCCTATCCCATCCGATTACTGCGGCCTCCCCCGTCCCGCGCGCTTCCCAAAATTTGAATCCCGCGAAATCTGCGGGCAGCAGAACAACTTGTCAGACGGAAGATCTCCTCCACACTGTCACTCCGAGCTTTTCAAGTAAAGAAACTCACTCGACAGAAAACTAAGAATGGATCAAGGCGACTGAAAAGGAAGTTGCGGTCATCACTCAGGTTCATTGATCCGAAACAAGATATGCTCATGACATGAAAAATGAGTCAGAGAAGTTCTCAACTCCTTCCCCACTGAAACCTCGATCCATTCAGGGGCTAATGTGTTGGGGAACGTAGTAAATTCAAAAAAATTCCTACGCACACGCAAGATCATGGTGATGCATAGCAACGAGAGGGGAGAGTGTGATCTACGTAACCTTGTAGACCGACAGCGGAAGCGTTAGCACAACGCGGTTGATGTAGTCGTACGTCTTCACGGCCCGACCGATCAAGCACCGAAACTACGGCACCTCCGAGTTTTAGCACACGTTCAGCTCGATGACGATCCCCGGACTCCGATCCAGCAAAGTGTCGGGGAAGAGTTCCGTCAGCATGACGGCGTGGTGATGATCTTGATGTTCTACCATCGCAGAGCTTCGCCTAAGCACCGCTACAATATTATCGAGGATTATGGTGGAAGGGGGCACCGCACACGGCTAAGAAAACGATCACGTGGATCAACTTGTGTGTCTAGGGGTGCCTCCTGCCCCCGTATATAAAGGAGCAAGGGGAGGAGGCCGGCCGGCCCTATTGGCACGCCAAGGAGGAGTCCTCCTCCTAGTAGGAGTAGGACTCGGGGAGGGAGAAGGAAAGGGGGGCGCCGCCCCCCCTCTCCTAGTCCAATTCGGACCAGGGGGGAGGAGGCGCGGCCCACCCTGGCTGCCCTTCTCTCTCTCCACTGAGGCCCATATGGCCCATTACTTCTCCCGGGGGGTTTCGGTAACCCTCCGGTACTTCGGTTTTCTTCGAAATCACCTGGAACACTTCCGGTGTCCGAATATAGCCGTCCAATATATTAATCTTTATGTCTCAACCATTTCAAGACTCCTCGTTATGTCCGTGATCACATCCGGGACTCCAAACTAACTTCGCTACATCAAAACTCATAAACTCATAATATAACTGTCATCGAAACCTTAAGCGTGCGGACCCTATGGGTTCGAGAACAATGTAGACATGACCGAGACATGTCTCCGGTCAATAACCAATAGCGGAACCTGGATGCTCATATTGGCTCCCACATATTCTACGAAGATCTTTATCAGTCAGACCGCATAACAACATACGTTGTTCCCTTTGTCATCGGTATGTTACTTGCCCGAGATTCGATCGTCGGTATCTCAATACCTAGTTCAATCTCGTTACCGGCAAGCCTCTTTACTCATTTCGTAATACATCATCTCACAACTAACTCATTAGTTGCAATGCTTGCAAGGCTTATGTGATGTGCATTACTGAGAGGGCCCAAAGATACCTCTCCGACAATCAGAGTGACAAATCCTAATCTCAAAATACGCCAACCCAACATTTACCTTTGGAGACACCTGTAGAGCTCCTTTATAATCACCCAGTTATGTTGTGACGTTTGGTAGCACACAAAGTGTTCCTCCGGCAAACGGGAGTTGCATAATCTCATAGTCATAGGAACATGTATAAGTCATGAAGAAAGCAATAGCAACATACTAAACGATCGGGTGCTAAGCTAATGGAATGGGTCATGTCAATCACATCATTCTCCTAATAATGTGATCCCGTTAATCAAATGACAACACATGTCTATGGTTAGGAAACATAACCATCTTTAATTAACGAGCTAGTCAAGTAGAGGCATACTAGTGACGTTTAGTTTGTCTATGTATTCACACAAGTATTATGTTTCCGGATATTACAATTCTAGCATGAATAATAAACATTTATCATGATATAAGGAAATAAAATAATGACATTATTATTGCCTCTAGGGCATATTTCCTTCAGTCTCCCACTTGCACTAGAGTCAATAATCTAGATTACACAGTAATGATTCTAACACCCATGGAGCTTTGGTGCTGATCATGTTTTGCTCGTGGAAGAGGCTTAGTCAACGGTCTGCAACATTCAGATCCGTATGTATCTTGCAAATCTCTATGTCTCCCACCTGGACTAGATCCCGAATGGAAATGAAGCGTCTTTTGATGTGCTTGGTTCTCTTGTGAAATTTGCATTCCTTTGCCAAGGAAATTGCACCAGTATTGTCACAAAAGATTTTCATTGGACCCGATGCACTAGGTATGACACCTAGATCGGATATGAACTCCTTCATCCAGACTCCTTCGTTTGCTGCTTCTGAAGCAGCTATGTACTCCGCTTCACATGTAGATCCCGCCACAACGCTTTGTTTAGAACTGCACCAACTGATAGCCCCCCCCCCCCGTTTAATGTAAACACGTATCCGGTTTGCGATTTAGAATCGTCCGGATCAGTGTCAAAGCTTGCATCAACGTAACCATTTATGATGAGCTCTTTGTCACCTCCATATATGAGAAACATATCCTTAGTCCTTTTCAGGTATTTCAGGATGTCCTTGACCGCTGTCCAGTGATCCACTCCTGGATTACTTTGGTACCTCCCTGCTAGACTTATAGCAAGACACACATCAGGTCTGGTACACAACATTGCATACATGATAGAGCCTATGGCTGAAGCATAGGGAACATCTTTCATTTTTTCTCTATCTTCTGCATTGGTCGGGCATTGAGTCTTACTCAATTTCACACCTTGTAACACAGGCAAGAATCCTTTCTTTGCTTGATCCATTTTGAACTTCTTCAAAATTTTGTCAAGGTATGTGCTTTGTGAAAGTCCAATTAAGCGTCTTGATCTATCTCTATAGATCTTAATGCCCAATATGTAAGCAGCTTCACAGAGGTCTTTCATTGAAAAACTCTTATTCAAGTATCCCTTTATGCTATTCAGAAATTCTATATCATTTCCGATTAGTAATATGTCATCTACATATAATATCAGAAATGCTACAGAGCTCCCACTCACTTTCTTGTAAATACAGGCTTCTCCAAAAGTCTGTACAAAACCAAATGCTTTAATCACACTATCAAAGCATTTATTCCAACTCCGAGAAGCTTGCACCAGTCCATAAATGGATCACTGGAGCTTGCACACTTTGTTAGCTCCCTTTGGATCGACAAAACCTTCCGGTTGCATCATATACAACTCTTCTTCCAGAAATCCATTTAGGAATGCAGTTTTGACATCCATCTGCCAAATTTCATAATTATAAAATGCGACAATTGCTAACATGATTCGGACAGACTTAAGCATCGCTACGGGTGAGAAGGTCTCATCATAGTCAATCCCTTGAACTTGTCAAAAACCTTTTGCGACAAGTCGAGCTTTGTAGACAGCAATATTACCGTCAGCGTCAGTCTTCTTCTTGAAGATCCATTTATTCTCAATTGCTTGCCTATTATTGGGCAAGTCAACCAAAGTCCATACTTTGTTCTCATACATGGATCCCATCTCAGATTTCATGGCTTCAAGCCATTTTGCGGAATCTGGGCTCACTATCGCTTCTCCATAGTTCGTAGTTTCATCATGATCTAGTAGCATGACTTCCAGAACAGGATTACCGTACCACTCTGGTGTGGATCTTACTCTGGTTGATCTACGAGGTTCAGTAGTATCTTGTTTTGAAGTTTCATGATCATCATCATTAGCTTCCTCACTAATTGGTGTAGATGTCACAGAAACTGGTTTCTGTGATGTACTACTTTCCAATAAGGGAGCAGGTACAGTTACCTCGTCAAGTTCTACTTTCCTCCCACTCACTTCTTTCGAGAGAAACTCCTTCTCTAGAAAGTTTTCGAATTTAGCAACAAAAGTCTTGCCTTCAGATCTGTGATAGAAGGTGTATCCAATAGTTTCCTTTGGATATCCTATGAAGACACATTTCTCCGATTTGGGTTCGAGCTTATCAGGTTGAAGCTTTTTCACATAAGCATCGTAGCCCCAAACTTTCAGAAACGACAACTTTGGTTTCTTGCCAAACCACAGTTCATAAGGCGTCGTCTCAACGGATTTTGATGATGCCCTATTTAACGTGAATGCGGCCGTCTCTAGAGCATATCCCCAAAACGATAGCGGTAAATTAGTAAGAGACATCATAGATCGCACCATATCTAGTAAAGTACGATTACGATGTTCGGACACACCATTACGCTGTGGTGTTCCAGGTGGCGTGAGTTGCGAAACTATTCCGCATTGTTTCAAATGTACACCAAACTTGTAACTCAAATATTCACCTCCACGATCAGATCGTAGGAATTTTATTTTCTTGTTACGATGATTTTCAACTTCACTCCGAAATTCTTTGAACTTTTCAAATGTTTCAGACTTATGTTTCATTAAGTAGATATACCCATATCTGCTTAAGTCATCTGTGAAGGTGAGAAAATAACGATATCCGCCACGATCCTCAACATTCATCGGACCACATACATCTGTATGTATGATTTCCAACAAATCTGTTGCTCTCTCCATAGTACCGGAGAATGGTGTTTTTGTCATCTTACCCATAAGGCACAGTTCGCAAGTACCAAGCGATTCATAATCAAGTGGTTCCAAAAGTCCATCAGTATGGAGTTTCTTCATGCGCTTTACACCGATATGACCCAAACGGCAGTGCCACAAATAAGTTGCACTATCATTATCAACTCTACATCTTTTGGCTTCAACATTATGAATATGTGTGTCACTACTATCGAGATTTAATAAGAATAGACCACTCTTTAAGGGTGCATGACCATAAAAGATATTACTCATATAAATAGAGCAACCATTATTCTCTGATTTAAATGAATAACCGTCTCACATCAAACAAGATCCAGATATAATGTTCATGCTTAACGCTGGCACCAAATAACAATTATTTAGGTCTAATACTAATCCCGAAGGTAGATGTAGAGGTAGCGTGCCGACCGCGATCACATCGACTTTGGAACCATTTCCCACGCGCATCGTCACCTCGTCCTTAGCCAATCTTCGCTTAATCTGTAGTCCCTGTTTCGAGTTGCAAATGTTAGCAACAGAACCAGTATCAAATACCCAGGTGCTACTACGAGCATTAGTAAGGTACACATCAATAACATGTATATCACATATACCTTTGTTCACCTTGCCATCCTTCTTATCCGCCAAATACTTGGGGCAGTTCCGCTTCCAGTGACCAGTCTTCTTGCAGTAGAAGCACTCAGTTTCAGGCTTAGGTCCAGGTTTGGGTTTCTTCTCTTGAGTAGCAACTTGCTTGCTGTTCGTTTTGAAGTTCCCCTTCTTCTTTCCTTTGCCCTTTTTCTTGAAACTAGTGGTCTTGTTAACCATCAACACTTGATGCTCCTTCTTGATTTCTACCTCCGCAGCTTTCAGCATTGCGAAGAGCTCGGCAATAGTCTTATTCATCCCTTGCATATTATAGTTCATCACGAAGCTCTTGTAGCTTGGTGGCAGTGATTGGAGAATTCTGTCAATGACGCAATCATCTGGAAGATTAACTCCCAATTGAATCAAGTGATTATTATACCCAGACATTTTGAGTATATGCTCACTGACAGAACTATTCTCCTCCATCTTGCAGCTATAGAGCTTATTGGAGACTTCATATCTCTTAATCCGGGCATTTTCTTGAAATATTAACTTCAACTCCTGGAACATCTCATATGCTCCATGACGTTCAAAACGTCGTTGAAGTCTCGATTCTAAGCCGTAAAGCATGGCACACTGAACTATCGAGTAGTCATCAGCTTTGCTCTGCCAGATGTTCATAACATCTGGTGTTGCTCCAGCAGCAGGCCTGGCACCCAGCGGTGCTTCCAGGATGTAATTCTTCTGTGCAGCAATGAGGATAATCCTCAAGTTACGAACCCAGTCCGTGTAATTGCTACCATCATCTTTCAACTTTGCTTTCTCAAGGAACGCATTAAAATTCAACGGAACAACAGCACGGGCCATCTATCTACAATCAAACATAAACAAGCAAGATACTATCAGGTACTAAGTTCATGATAAATTTAGGTTCAATTAATCATATCACTAAAGAACTCCCACTTAGATAGACATCCCTCTAATCCTCTAAGTGATTACGTGATCCAAATCAACTAAACCATGTCCGATCATCACGTGAGATGGAGTAGTTTCATTGGTGAACATCACTATGTTGATCATATCTACTATATGATTCACGCTCGACCTTTCGGTCTCCGTGTTCCGAGGCCATATCTGTATATGCTTGGCTCGTCAAGTATAACCTGAGTATTCCGCGTGTGCAACTGTTTTGCACCCATTGTATTTGAACGTAGAGCCTATCACACCCGATCATCATGTGGTGTCTCAGCACGAAGAACTTTCGCAATGGTGCATACTCAGGGAGAACACTTCTTGATAATTAGTGAGAGATCATCTTAAAATGCTACCGTCAAACAAAGCAAGATAATATGCATAAAAGATAAACA
Source organism: Triticum urartu (assembly GCF_056163025.1). Classification (NCBI taxonomy): domain Eukaryota; kingdom Viridiplantae; phylum Streptophyta; class Magnoliopsida; order Poales; family Poaceae; genus Triticum; species Triticum urartu. The sequence continues at coordinate 27,524,901 of NC_141876.1, forward strand.
TCACATGCAATCAATATAAGTGATATGATATGGCCATCATCATCTTGTGCTTGAGATCTCCATCTTCGAAGCACCTTCATGATCACCATCGTTACCGGCGCGACACCTTGATCACCATCGTAGCATCGTTGTCGTCTTGCCAATCTTATGCTTCCACGACTATCGCTACCGCTTAGTGATAAAGTAAAGCATTACAGCGCAATTGCATTGCATACAATAAAGCGACAACCATATGGCTCCTGCCAGTTGCCGATAACTTGGTTACAAAACATGATCATCTCATACAATAAAATTTAGCATCATGTCTTGACCATATCACATCACAACATGCCCTGCAAAAACAAGTTAGACGTCCTCTACTTTGTTGTTGCAAGTTTTACGTGGCTGCTATGGGCTTAAGTAAGAACCAATCTTACCTACGCATCAAAACCACAACGATAGTTTGTCAAGTTGGTGCTGTTTTAACCTTTGCAAGGACCGGGCATAGCCACACTCGGTTCAACTAAAGTTGGAGAAACTGTCACACGCTAGCCACCTTTGTGCAAAGCACGTCGGGAGAACCGGTCTCGCGTAAGCGTACGCGTAATGTCGTTCCGGGCCGCTTCGTCCAACAATACCGCCGAACCAAAGTATGACATGCTGGTAAGCAGTATGACTTATATCGCCCACAACTCACTTGTGTTCTACTCGTGCATATAACATCAACACATAAAACCTAGGCTCGGATGCCACTGTTGGGGAACGTAGTAAATTCAAAAAAATTCCTACGCACACACAAGATCATGGTGATGCATACCAACGAGAGGGGACAGTGTGATCTACGTACCCTTGTAGACCGACAGCGGAAGCGTTAGCACAACGCGGTTGATGTAGTCGTACGCCTTCACGGCCCGACCGATCAAGCACCGAAACTACGGCACCTCCGAGTTTTAGCACACGTTCAGCTCGATGACGATCCCCGGACTCCGATCCAGCAAAGTATCGGGGAAGAGTTCCGTCAGCACGACGACGTGGTGACGATCTTGATGTTCTACCGTCGCAGAGCTTCGCCTAAGCACCGCTACAATATTATCGAGGATTATGGTGGAAGGGGGCACCGCACACGGCTAAGAAAATGATCACGTGGATCAACTTGTGTGTCTAGGGGTGCCCCTGCCCCCGTATATAAAGGAGCAAGGGGAGAAGGCCGGTCGGCCCTATTGGCGCGCCAAGGAGGAGTCCTCCTAGTAGGAGTAGGACTCCTACTAGGAGGGGGAAAGGAAGTGGGGAGGGAGAAGGAAAGGGGGCGCCGCCCCCCCTCTCCTAGTCCAATTCGGACCAGGGGGAGGAGGCGTGCGGCCCACCCTGGCAGCCCTTCTCTCTCTCCACTATGGCCCATTACTTCTCCCGGGGGGGTTCCGGTAACCCTCCGGTACTCCAGTTTTCTCCGAAATCACCCGGAACACTTCCGGTGTCCAAATATAGCCGTCCAATATATTAATATTTATGTCTCGACCATTTCGAGACTCCTCGTTATGTCCGTGATCACATCCGGGACTCCGAACTAACTTCGGTACATCAAAACTCATAAACTCATAATATAACTGTCATCGAAACCTTAAGCGTGCGGACCCTACGGGTTCGAGAACAATGTAGACATGACCGAGACATGTCTCCAGTCAATACCCAATAGCGGAACCTAGATGCTCATATTGGCTCCCACATAGTCTACAAAGATCTTTATCGGTCAGACCGCATAACAACATACGTTGTTGTTGGGGAACGTAGCATAAATTCAAAATTTTCCTACGTGTCACCAAGATCTATCTATGGAGTCATCTAGCAACGAGGGAGGAGTGGATCTACATACCCTTGTAGATCGCGCGCGGAAGCGTTCAAGAGAACGGGGTTGATGGAGTCGTACTCGTCGTGATCCAAATCACCGATGATCCTAGCGCCGAACGGACAGCACCTCCGCGTTCAACACACGTACGGAGCAGCGACGTCTCCTCCTTCTTGATCCAGCAAGGGGGAAGGAGAGGTTGATGGAGATCCAGCAGCACGACGACATGGTGGTGGAAGTAGCGGGATTCCAACAGGGCTTCGCCAAGCGCTGTGGGAGGAGGGAGATGTGTCATGGGAGGGAGAGGGAGGCGCCAGGGCTTAGATTTAGTTGCCCTCCCTTCCCCCCACTATATATAGGGCCAAGGGAGAGGGGGAGGGCGCAGCCTTGCCCCTTCCTCCAAGGAAGGGTGCGGCCAAGGGGGGGAGGAGTCCATCCTCCCCAAGGCACCTCGGAGGTGCCTTCCCCCTTTAGGACTCTTCCTTTTCCCCTTCTCTTGGCGCATGGGCCTCTTGGGGCTGGTTCCCTTGGCCCATATAGGCCAAGGCGCAACCCCTACAGCCCATGTGGCCCCCCGGGGCAGGTGGCCCCACCCGGTGGACCCCCGGGACCCTTCCGGTGGTCCCGGTACAATACCGGTGACCCCGAAACTTGTCCAGATGGCCGAAATAGCACTTCCTATATATAAATCTTTACCTCCGGACCATTCCGGAACTCCTCGTGACGTCCGGGATCTCATCCGGGACTCCGAACAACTTTCGGGTTACCGCATACTAATATCTCTATAACCCTAGCGTCACCGAACCTTAAGTGTGTAGACCCTACGGGTTCGGGAACCATGCAGACATGACCGAGACGTTCTCCGGTCAATAATCAACAAAGGGATCTGGATACCCATGTTGGCTCCCACATGTTCCACGATGATCTCATCGGATGAACCACGATGTCAAGGACTTAATCAATCCCGTATACAATTCCCTTTGTCTATCGGTACGACACTTGCCCGAGATTCGATCGTCGGTATCCCGATACCTTGTTCAATCTCGTTACCGGCAAGTCTCTTTACTCATTCCGTAACACATCATCCCGTGATCAACTCCTTGATCACATTGTGCACATTATGATGATGTCCTACCGAGTGGGCCCAGAGATACCTCTCCGTTTACACGGAGTGACAAATCCCAGTCTTGATTCGTGCCAACCCAACAGACACTTTCGGAGATACCTGTAGTGTACCTTTATAGCCACCCAGTTACGTTGTGACGTTTGGCACACCCAAAGCACTCCTACGGTATCCGGGAGTTGCACAATCTCATGGTCTAAGGAAATGATACTTGACATTAGAAAAGCTTTAGCATACGAACTACATGATCTTGTGCTAGGCTTAGGATTGGGTCTTGTCCATCACATCATTCTGCTAATGATGTGATCCCGTTATCAACGACATCCAATGTCCATGGTCAGGAAACCGTAACCATCTATTGATCAACGAGCTAGTCAACTAGAGGCTTACTAGGGACATGGTGTTGTCTATGTATCCACACATGTATCTGAGTTTCCTATCAATACAATTCTAGCATGGATAATAAACGATTATCATGAACAATGAAATATAATAATAATAACTAATTTATTATTGCCTCTAGGGCATATTTCCAACAGTCTCCCACTTGCACTAGAGTCAATAATCCAGTTCACATCGATATGTGATTAACACTCAAGGTCACATCCCCATGTGACTAACACCCAAAGAGTTTACTAGAGTCAATAATCTAGTTCACATTACCATGTGATTAACACTCGATGAGTTCTGGGTTTGAACATGTTATGCTTGTGAGAGATGTTATAGTCAACGGGTCTGAATCTTTCAGATCCGTATGTACTTCGCAAATTTCTATGTCATCTTGTAGATGCAACTACTACGCTACATTTGCAGCTATTCCAAATAACTGTTCTACTTGGAGCTATTCTAAATTGTTGCTCCATTATACGTATCTGATATCTCTACTCAGAGCTATCCGGATAGGTGTTAAGCTTGCATCGACATAACCCTTTACGACGAACTCTTTTACCACCTCCATAATCGAGAAAATTCCTTAGTCCACTAGTTACTAAGGATAACTTTGACCGCTGTCCTGTGATCCATTCTTGGATCACTCTTGTACCCCTTGACTAACTCATGGCAAGGCACACTTCAGGTGTGGTACACAGCATAGCATACTGTAGAGAGCCTATGATAAAAGCATAGGGGACGACCTTCGTCCTTCCTCTTTCTTCCGCCCTGGTCGAGCTTTAAGTCTTAACTTCATACCTTACAACTCAGGCAAGAACTCCTTCTTTGACTGATCCATCTTGAACACCTTCAAGATCATGTCAAGGTATGTGCTCATTTGAAAGTACCATTAAGCGTTTTGATCTATCCTTATAGATCTTGATGCTCAATGTTCATTTAGCTTAATCCAGGCTTTCCATTGAAAAACACTTTCCAAATAACCCTATATGCTTTCCAGAAATTCTACATCATTTCTGATCCACAATATGTCAACAACATATACTCATCAGAAATTCTATAGTGCTCCCACTCACTTCTTTGGAAATACAAGTTTCTCATAAACTTTGTATACACCCGAAATCTTTGATCATCTCATCAAAGCATACATTCCAACTCTGAGATGCTTACTCCAGTCCTTAGAAGGATTGCTGGAGCTTTGCATACTTATTAGCATCTTTCAGGATTGACAAAACCTTCCGGTTGTATCACATACAACCTTTCCTCAAAAATCGTCGAGGAAACAATGGTTTTTGGCATCCTATCTGCAAGATTTCACAAATAATTCAGTAATTGCTAATATAATTCCAACAGACTCTTAGCATTGCTACGAGTGAGAAAGTCTCATCATAGTCAACTCCTTGAACTTGTCGGAAAACATCTTAACGACAAGTCGAGCTTTCTTAATGGTGATACTTACCATCATTATCTGTCTTCCTTTTAAAAATCCATCTGCACTCAACAGCCTTACGACCATCGAGCTATTCTTCCAAAGTCTACACTTTGTTTTCATACATGGATTCTATCTCGGATTTTATGGCCTCGAGCCATTTATCGAAATCCGGGCCCACCATCGCTTCTCCATAGCTCGTAGGTTCATTATTGTCTAGCAACATGACTTCCAAGACAGGATTACGTACCACTCTGAAGTAGTACGCATCCTTGTCATCCTACGAGGTTTGGTAGTGACTTGATCTGAAGTTTCATGATCACTATCATAAGCTTCCACTTCAATTGGTGTAGGTGCCACAGGAACAACTCCCTGTGCCCTGCCACACGCTAGTTGAAGAGATGGTTCAATAACCTCATCAAGTCTCCACCATCCTCCCACTCAATTCTTTCGAGAGAAACTTTTCCTCGAGAAAGGACCCGATTCTAGAAACAATCCCTTATTGCTTTCGAATCTGAGACAGGAGGTATACCCAACTGTTTTGGATGTCCTATGAAGATGCATTTATCCGCTTTGGGTTCGAGCTTATTAGCCTGAAACTTTTTCACATAAGCGTCGCAGCCCCAAACTTTTAAGAAATGACAGCTTAGGTTTCCCTAAACCATAGTTCATACGGTGTCATCTCATCGGAATTACGGGGTGCCCTATTTAAAGTGAATGTGGTTGTCTTTAATGCCTAACCCATAAACTATCGTGGTAATTCGATAAGAGACATCATGGTATGCATCATATCCAATAGGGTGCAGTTATGATGTTCGGACACACCATCACACTATGGTGTTCCAGGCTGTATTAGTTGTGAAACAATTTCCACAATGTCTTAATTCTGTGCCAAACTCGTAATTCAGATATTCATCTCTATGATCATATCATAGATCTTTTATCCTCTTGTCACGATGATCTTTCAACTTCACCCTGAAAATACTTGAACCTTTCAATAATTCAGACTCGTGATTCATCAAGTAAATATACTCAACATCTACTCAAATCATCTGTGAAGTAAGAACATAACGATATCCACTACACGCCTCAGCACTCATTGGACTGCACACATCAAAATGTATTACTTCCAACAAGTTGCTCTCTTGTTCCATCTTACTGAAACCGAGGCTTTCAGTCATCTTGCCCATGTGGTATGATTTGCATGTCTCAAGTGATTCAAAATCAAGTGAGTCCAAACGGTCCATTTGCATGGAGTTTCTTCATGCATATACACCAATAGACATGGTTCGCATGTCTCAAACCTTTCAAAAACGAGTGAGCCCAAAGATCCATCAACATGGAGCTTCTTCATGCGTTTTATACCGATATGACTTAAGTGACAGTGCCACAAGTAGGTGGTACTATCATTACTATCTTTTGGCATGAACATGTGTATCACTACGATCGAGATTCAATAAACCATTCATTTCAGGTGTAAGACCATTTGAAGGTATTATTCAAATAAACAGAGTAACCATTATTCTCTTTAAATGAATAACCGTATTGCGATAGACATAATCCAACCATGTCTATGCTCAACGCAAACACCAAATAACAATTATTTAGGTTTTAATACCAATCTCGATGGTAGAGGGAGCGTGCGATGCTTGATCATATCAACCCTGGAAACACTTCCAACACATATCGTCAGCTCACCTTTAGCTAGTCTCCGTTTATTCCGTAGCTTTTATTTCAACACTTAGCAACCGAACCGGTATCTAATACCCTGGTGCTACTAGGAGTACTAGTAAAGTACACATTAACATAATACATCCAATATACTTCTATCGACCTTGCTAGCCTTCTTATCTACCAAGTATCTAGGGTAATTCTGCTCCAGTGGCTGTTCCCTTTATTACAGAAGCACTTAGTCTCGGGTTTGGGTTCAACCTTGGGTTTCTTCACTAGAGCAGCATCTGATTTGCCGTTTCATGAAGCATCCCTTTTTGCCCTTGCCCTTCTTGAAACTAGTGGTTTCACCAACCATCAACAATTGATGCTCCTTCTTGATCTCTACTTTTGTGCTGTCAAACATCGCGAATATCTCAAGGATCATCATATATGTCCCTGATATATTATAGTTCATCACGAAGCTCAAGCATCTTGGTGGTAATGACTTCGGAGAAACATCACTATCTCATCTGGAAGATCAACTCCCACTTGATTCAAATGATTGTTGTACTCGGACAATCTGAGCACAATCTCAACAATTGAGCTTTTCTCCCTTAGTTTGCAGGCTAAGAAAATCGTCGGAGGTCTTATACCTCTTGACGTGGGCACGAGCCTGAAATCCCAATTTCAGCCCTCGAAACATCTCATATGTTTCGCAACGTTTCAAAATGTCTTCGGTGCCTCAACTCTAAGCCGTTTAACTGAACTATCACGTAGTTATCAAAATGTGTATGTCAGATGTTCGCAACATCCATAGACAACGTTCAAGGTTCAGCACACTGAGCGGTGCATTAAGGACATAAGCCTTCTATGAAGCAATGAGGACAAACCTCAGTTTACGGACCTAGTCTGCATAATTACTACTATCAACTTTCAACTAAATTTTCTCTAGGAACATATCTAAACAGTAGAACTGAAGCGTCTTCTACGACATAATTTGCGAAGACCTTTTGACTATGTTCAGGATAATTAAGTTCATCTTATGAACTCCCACTCAGATAGACATCCCTCTAGTCATCTAAGTGATTACATGATCCGAGTCAACTAGGTCGTGTCCGATCATCACGTGAGACGGACTAGTCATCATCGGTGAACATCTTCATGTTGATCGTATCTACCATACGACTCATGCTCGACCTTTCGGTCTCTTGTGTTCCGAGGCCATGTCTGTACATGCTAGGCTCGTCAAGTCAACCTAAGTGTTTTGCGTGTGTAAATCTGTCTTACACCCGTTGTATGTGAACGTAAGAATCTATCACACCCGATCATCACGTGGTGCTTCGAAACGACGAACTTTCGCAACGGTGCACAGTTAGGGGGAACACCTTCTTGAAATTTTAGTGAGGGATCATCTTATTTACTACCGTCGTTCTAAGTAAACAAGATGTATAAACATGATAAACATCACATGCAATCAAATAATAGTGACATGATATGGCCAATATCATATAGCTCCTTTGATCTCCATCTTGGGGCTCCATGATCATCTTGTCACCGGCATGACACCATGATCTCCATCATCATGATCTCTATCATCGTGTCTTCATGAAGTTGTCTCGTCAACTATTACTTCTACTACTATAGCTAACGGTTAGCAATAAAGTAAAGTAATTACGTGACGTTTATGTTGACACGCAGGTCATAAATAAATTAAGACAACTCCTATGGCTCCTGCCGGTTGTCATACTCATCGACATGCAAGTCGTGATTCCTATTACAAGAACATGATACATCACATATATCATTCATCACATCCTTTTGGCCATATCACATCACATAGCATACCCTGCAAAAACAAGTTAGACGTCCTCTAATTGTTGTTTGCATGTTTTACGTGGCTGCTATGGGTTTCTAGCAAGAACGTTTCTTACCTACGCAAAAACCACAACGTGATATGCCAATTGCTATTTACCCTTCATAAGGACCCTTTTCATCGAATCCGATCCGACTAAAGTGGGAGAGACAGACACCCGCTAGCCACCTTATGCAACTAGTGCATGTCAGTCGGTGGAACCAGTCTCACGTAAGAGTACGTGTAAGGTCGGTCCGGGCCGCTTCATCCCACAATGCCGCCGAATCAAGATTGGACTAGTAACGGTAAGCATATTGAACAAAAATCAACGCCCACAACTACTTTGTGTTCTACTCGTGCATAGAAACTACGCATAGACCTAGCTCATGATGCCACTATTGGGGAACGTAGCATAAATTCAAAATTTTCCTACGTGTCACCAAGATCTATCTATGGAGTCATCTAGCAACGAGGGAGGAGTGGATCTACATACCCTTGTAGATCGTGCGCGGAAGCGTTCAAGAGAACGGGGTTGATGGAGTCGTACTCGTCGTGATCCAAATCACCGATGATCCTAGCGCCGAACGGACGGCACCTCCGCGTTCAACACACGTACGGAGCAGCGACGTCTCCTCCTTCTTGATCCAGCAAGGGGGAAGGAGAGGTTGATGGAGATCCAGCAGCACGACGGCATGGTGGTGGAAGTAGCGGGATTCCAACAGGGCTTCGCCAAGCGCTGTGGGAGGAGGGAGATGTGTCATGGGAGGGAGAGGGAGGCGCCAGGGCTTAGATTTAGTTGCCCTCCCTTCCCCCCACTATATATAGGGCCAAGGGAGAGGGGGAGGGCGCAGCCTTGCCCCTTCCTCCAAGGAAGGGTGCGGCCAAGGGGGGGAGGAGTCCATCCTCCCCAAGGCACCTCGGAGGTGCCTTCCCCCTTTAGGACTCTTCCTTTTCCCCTTCTCTTGGCGCATGGGCCTCTTGGGGCTGGTTCCCTTGGCCCATATAGGCCAAGGCGCAACCCCTACAGCCCATGTGGCCCCCCGGGGCAGGTGGCCCCACCCGGTGGACCCCCGGGACCCTTCCGGTGGTCCCGGTACAATACCGGTGACCCCGAAACTTGTCCAGATGGCCGAAATAGCACTTCCTATATATAAATCTTTACCTCCGGACCATTCCGGAACTCCTCGTGACGTCCGGGATCTCATCCGGGACTCCGAACAACTTTCGGGTTACCGCATACTAATATCTCTATAACCCTAGCGTCACCGAACCTTAAGTGTGTAGACCCTACGGGTTCGGGAACCATGCAGACATGACCGAGACGTTCTCCGGTCAATAATCAACAAAGGGATCTGGATACCCATGTTGGCTCCCACATGTTCCACGATGATCTCATCGGATGAACCACGATGTCAAGGACTTAATCAATCCCGTATACAATTCCCTTTGTCTATCGGTACGACACTTGCCCGAGATTCGATCGTCGGTATCCCGATACCTTGTTCAATCTCGTTACCGGCAAGTCTCTTTGCTCGTTCCGTAACACATCATCCCGTGATCAACTCCTTGATCACATTGTGCACATTATGATGATGTCCTACCGAGTGGGCCCAGAGATACCTCTCCGTTTACACGGAGTGACAAATCCCAATCTTGATTCGTGCCAACCAAACAGACACTTTCGGAGATACCTGTAGTGTACCTTTATAGCCACCCAGTTACGTTGTGACGTTTGGCACACCCAAAGCACTCCTACGGTATCCGGGAGTTGCACAATCTCATGGTCTAAGGAAATGATACTTGACATTAGAAAAGCTTTAGCATACGAAATACATGATCTTGTGCTAGGCTTAGGATTGGGTCTTGTCCATCACATCATTCTGCTAATGATGTGATCCCGTTATCAACGACATCCAATGTCCATGGTCAGGAAACCGTAACCATCTATTGATCAACGAGCTAGTCAACTAGAGGCTTACTAGGGACATGGTGTTGTCTATGTATCCACACATGTATCTGAGTTTCCTATCAATACAATTCTAGCATGGATAATAAACGATTATCATGAACAAAGAAATATAATAATAACTAATTTATTATTGCCTCTAGGGCATATTTCCAACAGTTGTTCCCTTTTTCATCGGTATGTTACTTGCCCGAGATTCGATCGTCGGTATCTCAATACCTAGTTCAATCTCGTTACCGGCAAGTCTCTTTACTCGTTTCGTAATACATCATCTCGCAACTAACTCATTAGTTGCAATGCTTGCAAGGCTTATGTGATGTGCATTACTGAGAGGGCCCAGAGATACCTCTCCGACAATCGGAGTGACAAATCCTAATCTCGAAATAGCCAACCCAACATTTACCTTTGGATACAACTGTAGAGCTCCTTTATAATCACCCAGTTACGTTGTGAAGTTTGGTAGCACACAAAGTGTTCCTCCGGCAAACGGGAGTTGCATAATCTCATAGTCATAGGAACATGTATAAGTCATGAAGAAAGCAATAGCAACATACTAAACGATCGGGTGCTAAGCTAATGGAATGGGTCATGTCAATCACATCATTCTCCTAATAATGTGATCCCATTAATCAAATGACAACACATGTATATGGTTAGGAAACATAACCATCTTTGATTAACGAGCTAGTCAAGTAGAGGCATACTAGTGATATTTAGTTTGTCTATGTATTCACACAAGTATTATGTTTCCGGATAATACAATTCTAGCATGAATAATAAACATTTATCATGATATAAGGAAATAAAATAATAACATTATTATTGCCTCTAGGGCATATTTCCTTCATAATGATGAAGCTATGTACCTAGGGTAGGGTCATGGACCTGTCCTAACTGCCCTACCCAAGGACATCTCTAGAAGAAATCACCTTTCAATCGACTTGGAGGTGTTCCACTCGACAGACTCGAAGACACTCGACCAAGAAGCAATCACTCGACCAAGATCCAACCACTCGACGGCCAGGAGACCAAAGTCACTCTGCACACTAACGGTCGGTCATTAAGTAGCTTTTATGGTCATCATAGCACTTTATTAGGGACGTTACCAGTAACGCCCGACCTTAATGTATTTAAAACCCTGCATAACTGAGGGCCGGAGGGGTCTGGCGAACTCTATATAAGTCACCCCCCTCCTCAGTGTAAAGGGTTCGGACCCCTGTAATTCATACACACATAATCCAGTCGACCGCCTCCGGGCTCCGAGACGTAGGGCTATTACTTCCTCCGAGAAGGGCCTGAACTCGTAAACCTCGTGTGCTTACAACTACTCCATAGCTAAGATCTTGCCTCTCCATACCTACCCCCCTACATTACTATCAGACTTAGAACCACGACAGGCACTAAATAACAATTATTGAGGTTTAAAACTAATCTCGTAGGTAAATGTAGAGGTAGCGTGCCGACGGCGATCACATCAACCTTGGAACCATTCCCGACGCGCATCGTCACCTCGTCCTTCGCCAGTCTCCGCTTATTCCGCAGCTCCTATTTTGAGTTACAAATATGAGCAACCGCACCGGTATCAAATACCCAGGAGCTACTACGAGTACTGGTAAGGTACACATCAATAACATGTATGTCACATATACCTTTGGTGTTGCCGGCCTTCTTGTCCGCTAAGTACTTGGGGCAGTTCCGCTTCCAGTGACCACTTCCCTTGCAATAAAAACACTCAGTCTCGGGCTTGGGTCCATTCTTTGGCTTCTTCCCGGCAACTTGCTTACCGGGCGCGGCGACTCCCTTGCCGTCCTTCTTGAAGTTCTTTTTACCCTTGCCTTTCTTGAACTTAGTGGTTTTATTCACCATCAACACTTGATGTTCCTTTTTGATTTCCACCTCCGCTGATTTCAGCATCGAATATACCTCGGGAATGGTCTTTTCCATCCCCTGCATATTGAAGTTCATCACAAAGCTCTTATAGCTAGGTGGGAGCGACTGAAGGATTGTGTCAACGACCGCATCATCCGGGAGATTAACTCCCAGCTGAGACAAGCGGTTGTGTAACCCAGACATTTTGAGTATGTGCTCGCTGACAGAACTATTCTCCTCCATCTTACAACTGTAGAACTTGTCGGAGACTTCATATCTCTCGACCCGGGCATGAGCTTGGAAAACCATTTTCAGCACTTGGAACATCTCATATGCTCCGTGTTGCTCAAAACACTTCTGGAGCCCCGGTTCTAAGCTGTAAAGCATGCTGCACTGAACCAGGGAGTAATCATCAACACGGGACTGCCAAGCGTTCATAACGTCTTGGTTTGCTGGGGGTGGTGCTTCACCTAGCGGTGCTTCAAGGACATATGCTTTCTTGGCAGCTATGAGGATGATCCTCAAGTTCCGGACCCAGTCCGTATAGTTGCTACCATCATCTTTCAGCTTGGTTTTCTCTAGGAACGCGTTGAAGTTGAGGACAACATTAGCGTGGGCCATTTGATCTACAACACATATTGTAAAGATTTTAGACTAAGTTCATGATAATTAAGTTCATCTAATCAAATTATTCAATGAACTCCCACTCAGATAGACATCCCTCCAGTCATCTAAGTGATACATGATCCGATTCAACTAGGTCGTGCCCGATCATCACGTGAGACGGACTAGTCATCATCAGTGAACATCTTCATGTTGATCGTATCTTCTATACGACTCATGTTCGACCTTTCGGTCTTCCGTGTTCCGAGACCATGTTTGTACATGCTAGGCTCATCAAGTCAACCTAAGTGTATTGTGTGTGTAAATCTAGCTTACACCCGTTGTATGCGAACGTTAGAACCTATCACACCCGATCATCATGTGGTGCTTCGGAACAACGGACCTTAGCAACGGTGCACAGTTAGGGGGAACACTTTCTTGAAATTATTGTGAGGGATCATCTTATTTACTACTGTCGTTCTAAGCAAATAAGAAGCAAAAACATGATAAACATCACATGCAATCAAATAGTGACATGATATGGCCAATATCATTTGCTCCTTTTGATCTCCATCTTCGGGGCGCCATGATCATCATCGTCACCGGCATTACACCATGATCTCCATCATCGTGTCTTCATGAAGTTGACTCGTCATCTATTACTTCTACTACTATGCCTATCGGTTTAGTAGTAAAGTAAAGTAACTACATGACGTTTATGTTGACACGCAGGTCATAAATAAATTAAGACAACTCCTATGGCTCCTGCCGGCTGTCATACTCATCGACATGCAAGTCGTGATTCCTATTACAAGAACATGATCAATCTCATACATCACATATATCATTCATCACATCCTTTTGGCCATATCACATCACATGGCACATGCTGCAAAAACAAGTTAGACATCCTCTAATTGTTGTTGCAAGTTTTTATGTGGCTGCTATAGGTTTCTAGCAAGAACGTTTCTTACCTACGCCAAAACCACAACGTGATATGCCAATTTCTATTTACCCTTCATAAGGACCCTTTTCATCGAATCCGATCCGACTAAAGTGGGAGAGACAGACACCCGCTAGCCACCTTATGCAACTAGTGCATGTCAGTCGGTGGAACCAGTCTCACGTAAGCGTACGTGTAAGGTCGGTCCGGGCCGCTTCATCCCACGATGTCGCTGAATCAAGATAAGACTAGTAACGGCAAGTAAATTGACAAAATCAACGCCCACAACAACTTGTGTTCTACTCGTGCATAGAAACTACGCATAGACCTAGCTCATGATGCCACTGTTGGGGAACGTAGCAGGATTTTAAAATTTCCTACGCATCACCAAGATCAATCTATGGAGTCATCTAGCAACGAGGGAAAGGGGAGTGCATCTACATACCATTGTAGATCGCGAGCGGAAGCGTTCAAGAGAACGGGGTTGATGGAGACATACTCGTCGTGATCCAAATCACCGATGACCAAGTGCCGAACGGACGGCACCTCCGCGTTCAACACACGTACGGTTGGGAAGACGTCTCCTCCTTCTTGATCCAGCAAGGGGAAGGAGAGGTTGATGGAGATCTAGCAGCACGACGGCGTGGTGATGGAAGCAGCGGTGATCTCGGCAGGGCTTCGCCAAGCTCCAACGAGAGAGAGAGAGAGGTGCTACGAGGGGAGAGGGAGGAGCCAGGGACTTGGTGCGGCTGCCCTCCCTCCCCCCCCCACTATATATAGGGCCCCTAGGGGGGCACCGGCCCTAGGAGATGGGATCTCCAAGGGGGGCGGCGGCCAAGGGGGACTTGCCCCCCAAGCCAAGTGGGGCGCCCCCCACCCCCAGGGTTTCCAACCCTAGGCGCAGGGGGAGGCCCATGGGGGGCGCACCAGACCACCAGGGGCTGGTTCCCCTCCCACTTCAGCCCATGGGGCCCTCTGGGATAGGTAGCCCCACCCGGTGGAACCCCGGGACCCTTCCGATGGTCCTGGTACAATATCGATTACCCCTGAAACCTTCCCGATGGCCGAAACTGGACTTCCTATATATAAATATTCACCTCCGGACCATTCCGGAACTCCTCGTGATGTCCGGGATCTCATCCGGGACTCCGAACAACTTTTGGGTTACCGCATAATAATATCTCTACAACCCTAGCGTCAACGAACCTTAAGTGTGTAGACCCTACGGGTTCGGGAGACATGCAAACATGACCGAGATGACTCTCTGGTCAATAACCAACAGCGGGATCTGGATACCCATGTTGGCTCCCACATGTTCCACGATGGTCTCATCGGATGAACCATGATGTCAAGGATTCAATCAATCCCGTATCCAATTCCCTTTGTCATTCGGTACGTTACTGGCCCAAGATTCGATCGTCGGTATCCCAATACCTTGTTCAATCTCATTACCGGCAAGTCACTTTACTCGTTCTGTAACACATCATCCTGTGACCAACTATTTAGTCAAACTGAGCTCATTATGATGATGCATTACCGAGTGGGCCCAAAGATACCTTTCCGTCATACGGAGTGACAAATCCCAGTCTCGATTCATGCCAACCCAACAGACACTTACGGAGATACCTGTAGTGTACCTTTATAGCCACCCAGTTACGTTGTGACGTTTGGCACACCCAAAGCACTCCTACAGTATCCGGGAGTTGCACAATCTCATGGTCTAAGGAAATGATACTTGACACTTAGAAAAGCTCTAGCAAACGAACTACACGATCTTGTGCTATGCTTAGGATTGGGTCTTGTCCATCACATCATTCTCCTAATGATGTGATCCCGTTATCAATGACATCCAATGTCCATGGTCAGGAAACCGTAACCATCTATTGATCAACGAGCTAGTCAACTAGAGGCTTACTAGGGACATTTTGTGGTCTATATATTCACACATGTATTACGATTTCCGGATAACACAATTATAGCATGAACAATAGACAATTATCATGGACAAGGAAATATAATAATAACCATTTTATTATTGCCTCTAGGGCATATTTCCAACACTAGCTAGCAGACTAAAAGGACCATCACCACGAAAGACACAAGTAGTTGTGGGGTGTCGTCGAGGGATCACGATACTTAAGACTTTGCGAGGAACCTAAAGCACCGCATTGCGTGCATACCGAGCCCCACGGCACAACTCAGAAGCATCCACAACCAACGAGTGCAAAAAACACGAACCTTGACTGGGTGCCCCGCCACGGAAGATCGGAACAATTAACAATTTGGGGAGGCATTTGGCGCCATCAAAGAGCAAAGATGAACCAAGACATCACCAAGGGCACGACGCTCGCTGCAACACATGACCGCCAAGGGAGAGTCTTGAGCATGCATAGTGAGACACCTTCACAAGGGGGAAACAGATGGCCGCCCTGCGGCGCCCAAGGCACCGCCACCACACCCCAGAAAACACCACCAAACAACCACCGTCGACACCAAGCCAGTCGCACCACCACCACCACCATTGGACCCTATGACCGATCCCAAGTTGGCCACACCACCACCACCAAACGTTGCAAACTCAACTACACGCAGGCACAGAAGCCGTCATTTGGGTCTCCAAAATGACGCCTCCAAGGAGGTAGTGCCTACAAGGACACAAGATCGTCATCCGATCCGACAAGCCGGATCTTAGGTTTTCACCCGGATACCACAAAACAAAGTACTGCAGGTGCTCGAGCTCCACAATGGCACCTCCTACAAGGAAAATGATGTCCACAGACACCATTGCCACCGACATCCCTACAACAAGGTTCTCACCCGGAGTTTGAGCACATCCCTATAGCAAGACGACAGCTGACCACCACCACCATCGGGCCTCTCCGAGACGAAGAAGCACGACAAACCGTCGCAGTCAACCGCACCCCGCGGAGACCGCATACGGCCAAATATCAGCACTAGCCAATGGACCCACCAACGGCCGTCCGAACGCAGGGCCACCGGACGCAGCGCGAGCCGCCAAACCTAACCGAGCACCATGCCGGCGAGGAGCAGAGGAGCGCTGCCCGAAGCCAGGAACCACCATGGTTCCGGGCTTCAACCAAACATCAGGAGCACCAACACGCCCCACGTGCGCCACCGTGCACCTGCCGGAGACCAGATCCGAAGTGCCACAACACCAACCAAAGGTGAGGGAGATCCAAATCTGGCTGCAGCAGTCCCACCTCGCACCACCAACAACACTCACCGCCACCAGCCTCCACCACTCCCGCCTCCACCACCCAGCAACACCACCTCCCCAAGCCGGACCACCACGGGCCAGATCCGCCCGGATCCAGCCAGGCCAGCGAAGCACCACATATGCACCTCAAGCTCCACCAGCGCGGGCACGAGCAGGACGCACGCTGCGAGGGACCCAGATCCAACCTTGTGCCGGCACAGAGAGGCCCTCACCGCGAGCTACGGCCCCCGACTCCGGTTGCCGCCCGTCCGGGCCAGCCTGCCGCCCCTGGTCTGCGAGGAAGCCAGCACCGAGCGAGCCCCGCCACTACCATCCCTGGGCACACGCGGCTTTGCCGGCGTCCCCTCCGGCGACGGCGGAGCAGGAGAGGGGAGGCGAGGAGGACCCGGCGGCGGCGCGATTAGGGTTGCCCCCGAGTCGCCAGATTAGGCGACGCGGGTAAGGGGGGACACATTTCTTAATTAAGTGTTTGGATGCTCTCACATTATGTGATATTGATGTCAGTTTATACATGCACCCACTAATATGCATTGGACAACAGTCCAACTGATACTTAGGTATTACTATGTGTCTTGGGCTCAAGCTTCTGAAATCATAGTCTATTCTTGTCTATGCCTTTTTTTATACATGTTGGGCATGTTGCGCTGATGTTAGAAGGTTTATTGGTGGTTTTGCGTCTGCGTAGGTTGTAATCTAGTTTTCTAGGGTGCACGAAAATAGGCATGTGAGACTTCCCGCTCGCAGGAATTCCGGCCACTGATTTTAAGGTCACGCCGTCTCTAGGAGGGAGCGGCAGCGCGCCCTCAACTCGTGGTGGTGTATGTGTGTGGTCGGCTCCCTAGGGACCCGGTTGTAATTTCTCTCTTTGTTGGGGTTGATTGTATCACTGGCAAAATATTATAGATTTGTGTCATTTCGCGGGTGTGAGTTATTTACCCAAAACCACCACATTTGGGGCTAGGGTAACAACTTGGCACCACATTTGAGCCAGGGCACAAAAAACCACCAACTTTGCGCCTAACCTATAACTCCGAGCACTAATTCTCTGATAAGCTCACGAAAACAGTGAAACTGACAGCTTGGCCCCGCTTGTCGGACTGATGTGGCGAAGACCAAAAACTTTGACCGACTGATGTGGCAAATGAGACTTGGGCCCCACCTGTCAATGACTAGAGGGTCATCTTCTTCACAACATTCTTTCTATCAGGCATTCCATCGAGCACTTTCCGTGCGTTCATCCTCTGGTCACTGAAGAAGGCACAGCACGCCATGGCGCGGGGAAGGGGCGCGGTGCTCACCTTCAACACGTATGCGTGCTCGGACGCGGCGAGGTACCACTGGAGCAATGTCCTCGTGAACGGCAGCGGCCGACGAAGCATGGTGAGGTGAGGAAGACGGCTTGGGGACTCGCATCTTGCCGGTGTTGGCGACGAAGGCATCAAGAGGACATGTCGAAGCCTAGGGACTAGATGCGAGGCGCGGGGATTCATCGGAGCAGGAGATCGAGGCACGTTGGTGGTCGAAGGTGAAGAAGACGACCACGGCGTGCTCAGGGAGGCATTCCGGTGCTCCCAGACAAGGTGGTGGGGCTTCGAGTGGTCTCTGGCCATGAGAATGGTGGCCGGCGGCGACCGCGGATGGGGGAGGAGCTGTTGTGGGCTCCGTGGGGGTGTGGACGCCGGCGGCCGATGCGGACGCCGTACGGGTCATGGGCACCAGATCCAGGGCAGCGGGGTTGCGGGCGTCCACATCCGGAGCGAGCGGCGGCCGACAAGGCAAGCGGCCCGAGTGGTGCTGCTCGGGGCGAGGCGCGCATCGCCGGAGCGGCTTGGACGAGAGGAGGAGGTTGATGGCGGGGGACGCGGCGTCTCGTCAGGCGTTGGGCTGCCCGCGGGGACGACCATGGCGGTGGAGGCATGGGTCCAGCCTGAGCATGGCCACTGGCGAGGTCCTCTGTGTTCGCTGGTTGAAGAGAGAAAAAAGACAGAGAGGAGGAAGGAGGAGGTGTGTGAGGATGATAGATGGGACCTACGTCCACCTCAGCAAATTGTCCAGATAGGCATGCCACATCATCCCGACATGTGGGCCCTATCTGTCGGTTTCCCTGTTTTCGTGAGTAAATTCGACTATCAGTGCTCGGCGTTATAGATTAGGCGCAGAGTTGGTGGTTTTTTGTGCTCTGACTCAAATGTGGTATCAAGTTATTACCCTAGCCCCAAATGCGGTGGTTTTGGGTAAATAACTCTCATTTCGCAGAAAGAAAAGAAGAAAACATGCATGTGTCCATATCTGTGTACTGTGGTAGAATATAAGTCCCTGCAAATATTATTGAAGTAATTTTGGTAAAAGCTTTGATGACATAAGTTGGTACAAGTCATCCAAAGGCTGCTTTGCTATGGTGCAACAATCTTGACTCCACCTATTTATCTGCTAATACAGTCTTTCATGATAGTACAAATCCTATTGAGGTGGACTAACATTTTATTCATGAAAGGGTAGCTTTTTTTAGGCGCGTGAAAAGGCGATATTAACTAATAAACTACTCCCTCTATAAATTAATGTAGGATTTTTTTGCAATGTATGTACCTAACATCAGGTTTATCCCAACAGGAAGATGAAGTCGCTGATGGAATGTGTTAGTTCTATAGTGTGTTGAGTGGTAGTATAGTTGTCGTCGGGATCAAGGAATATTTACCGATCTAATCGTGTAACCCTGATTCGTTATATAACATACAATGTGTTTGTGTCGACGGTGCATCGCTTCACCGTATTTTACATGTATGTATGTATGTATGACTGGCTATACATAAGTCGTCTAAAAGTTTGTTTTGGGTAAGTCAATTTTCTAGGCCATTGGATTGAGGTCCAACGGCCGTCCTTCTTTTTTCTTCCTTCAACTTTCTTCCTCCTTCAAACATTTCTCCTCCCACAAAATCGACTTATCCAAATCGCAAAGTCAGGCAACTTACATACAGCTATTGTGATGTATATTTGCTGTTTCTAAACAAATGTGCCAGGTAATGCACACCCCATTATTTGCTAAAATTTGCCAAAACCGGGTTATGCAAACCCCATTATTTGCTTTGTTCACGTCAATCTTCTCCTGTGAACTGGCATACGCAGTACACACCATACATAGCGTACGTACGTTGCAGCCCCCTCGGCCTAGCAGTAAACTGAGTCCTGATCCGTGCACGTCCGTGTCACAGGCCACAGCGTACTGCCACTTGATCACACAATTACAGCGTGAAGCGCGGCGAGGGAGGCCAGCAGCAGCGAGAGCCGCAGCCGATTCCCCAACGAAATAGAGCCTGCAAAATACACAGCGTCATTAGTTAGTCAGCAGCCCATGTCCTCTCTTCATTCATGCTGGCTGGAGATGGAAGGCGGATCGATGCATGCATGCAACTATGCAAGGCTCTGTGTCCGAGTGTATATATGTGTGTGACGATCTCGACGGACGGGATGGAATGAGTTGGATCGAATGGATGGTGCATTGCCTTTGGTGCTGGAGGGAGCGCCGTTGGCATTACCAGGTGGTGGCGCCGTCGAGGACGATGGCGAAGGCGGCGCCGGTGTCGTCGTAGGGGTGGAAACCGGGCAGCCCTTGTCGTCGGTGGCACCTAGACGCTCAAGCACAGCAGGTCTCAAAACAAGAAGAAGAAAAGGCAGAGTCTTCAATTCAGTGTTGAGACAATTTTTTCAGACCGGGGGGAGGGGTCTTACAGGTGATGCAAGGGCGGGTAGGGTCGCCTTCCACATTGGTTGCGCCTGGGTTGCACTGGCACCGGTACTGCCGGCCCTCTCCGCTCACGCACGTGCCTTCCGAGCCACAGTCAGTGTATGAGCAGGCTGACACACACACACACACACACAAACACACACACACAAAAAGCCAAAGGAAAATCAGCCCATGTCATTGCCTGATGAACTAGCTCGTCGATGGATCGCTGATTATCAAGGTTTGAATCGTCGTGCAGGTTGGGAGGTCGAGTTTACGCACGGTCAAGTACGGTTGCGTTGGCGGGATTTGGCGGCTTGGGCCTGTAGCAGGTGAACTCCGATATCGATAGGCCTGAATCAACAAAGGAACGATTATATTCCCAGAGAGAGGTTAAATCCAAAGGTTTTAACTTTGGCACGCGCGATCAACAGCCCTGCTTAGAGGTGAATCGTACAGTATGATCCATGGCGTGATCATATCATATGGATCGCTTTTGCTTACAGGTGGGGACGGCGCAGGGCAGAAACAGGTGTGGCGGCAAGGGGGGAGGGAAGGTGAAGTTGGGCCGAGACCACCCGGGGTCGCACTCGCACTCGTAGCCCAACGGGATGTTCCCCTGCAGCTCCTTGCAGGTGCCCATGCCGCAGAGCGCCCCGACGCACGCCGCGCCGGTGCCGCCTGCGACAGAGGACCGGACACAAACAGCAGCTTATTATAGCGTCACCACGCACCACACCGTATCTCTCTCTTCCACCTGCACCTGAAACTGAGGAAGAAGCCATAGGACAAGAAGAAGGACTGACCGGCGGCGACGGCCGTCCGGGCGGCGGCGCAGGCCAGCAGCGCCACGAGTAGCGCGGGCATCGCCAAGCTGCCGGCGGCCATCTTCTTCTTGTCTCTCGCGCTAGGATCTTCAGGGAAAGGCAGGCTGGAATGTTATAGTAGTATGTAGGAGGCATTTGTACGTACGTATAGGGGCTGGCTGCCGGCGTCGGGGCGGGCAAAGCTGGGCGACAGCGATGCGCCATCGCGTGTGTTTTGTTTCTTGTCGGGGTCATAGGTTTCATCACCTGTATGTGGCAAGCTTCGTGTGTTTCTCTCTTTTTTGGACACGCACAGAAATGGTCCAATCTTTTGTTTCTCTCTAGAAGTACAAGTTCACGTGTGTACGTGAGCTTGTGAAACGACATAACAAATTGTTTACATGTTTGCGACCACTCCGTCAGATTTGGCTTCGAAAATATTTGGATTTGAAATATGTGAAAGCACGACTAGGGCAAAGCCTTTCTCCCCTCAATCTCCGCCGGCGAGCCCGTCAATTGCCGCCCCGGTGGACGGTGGCCGGGAGGGGAATTGTGGTGCCTCGGCTCCGGTTGGTGGATAGGTTAGGGTTCTAATCCTTGTAGGAACGATGCTCGGGTGGATGGCGATGCTTTATCTTCTAGTCGGTCTTCTGGACTCTGATTATCCTCGAATTTGTCCATCCGGACGGATTAGACAGAGCTCTGGCATAGATTCCTGCTAGCTTTTCGGGGCAGTGACGTTAGGGTATCTCGTCGTGCGTACACGACGGCGAGATTTGATGTCATGTTCTTTGGATCAATTCAAGGGTTGCACATTTACGACTATGGCTCCGGGACACTGATCCTTATGGGCACGTGCACGAAGACTTCCTGGATGTTATCGAAAAGGTTAGGCCGGCCCTAAATATGGGAGCGAGGACAATGACACGTTAGCGTGAAAGGATCGACATGAACCTAGAGCGGGTGAATAGATACAATACAACTACAAAGTCTAATTAATTATTAGCAATTTTACGCAAGTGCTAGTCAAGTTCTAACAATAGATGATAGCAATAATATGGTGAGCAAAACAACATGTTGTGTTAGCAAGTGCAAGGTCAAGTGGCCAAAATAAACTACAGGTGAGAGCTAGGGTTAGGGATAATCGAAACTTCGAAGACGAGGAAGTATCCCGATGATCACTTTCTTTGAGGGAACCTAATCACCGTTGGAGGGGTTGGCGTTACCACGAGGGCACATCAACTCCATGAAGGCTCACCTTATTCTCCTTGAGATATCTCTACAAAGGCAATTCCCAACCACTAGCGGTAAACTTTGAGGCGACCTCCAAACCTTCACATACTTTCCAGGGTAAATCACAAGTCGATTTCTCACGGGAGCACTCCCACCGCCTAGGAATCTACAACCTCCAAGAGTAACAAAACCAAAGGGAGAAACGCTCAAGACTTGCTCAAATCGTGATTCGCTTTGATCAAAATATAAAGAGGAAGTGGATCTATCACTTGGTGAAATCTCTCTCAAGAACTGTCACAAATCTCTCCAGGGTTTAGGACTTGATGTAGGAGAAATTTAAAGGGGTCACTCTGGTGTTCTAGCATTCGTTTGTATGTAATGGTCTTACCCCTCCATGAAGTGGTGGAGGGGTATATGTAGTAACCCAAGGAACTAGTTGTTTGTCAGATTTCTTGTATGGGTCGCACGTCTGGCCCTGTAGAATTTGACCTGAACATACAGTTGATGGGCATTATAGACTTTTCTCTAAGTATATCGCAAATAAAGTTGAATGGACATGAACTGAAAAGAACTAGCTAGCTTATTCTCAGGGGCTTACTTTTCATGACGGCTTATCTAGGGATTATTTCCAAAGCAGGTTATGCATAAGCCACAACTCAAAAAACTAGGTATTATAAGTGTTCATGGTGGATCACTGGAGGAGATACACTACCTTCACAGATTGATACCTTGGTTCTCATTTAGGAAAACTTGTTGCTAGCTAAAAACTCCTACACTTGGGAGCCCAACTATATTACATCCTAGTAGACCTGGTGTAAGCATCAAATTCCTTGGCCCGGAGCAAAGTCGCCGAAGTTGAAGGTAGTTTGTCTGGATCCAATCTAAATATATGTGCACAACCCCTATCTAGCGCGTCAATTGTCGGTATTTTCTATCGGCAACAATGAACATGGGGCGACGTACACACAAAGATCTAGTTCTGCATTATCAGCACCCCTCTAGATTCTTTGTGTATAAGTTGCCCATGTTGTGTGTACATGGTGTGTACTCCAAATTGATGATGTACCTATAACTGATGGATTTCGAGTCACCACACTGGCCCACTCTATGGATGTTGGGCTAGATTAGTTTTACCTAACTACATCTGAGGTCATGACATCGTCAAACTCTCAATAGCAATGTGTGGTTTATTAGTAATGGCAATGCGAATTTATTTGCAGTGTTATTTTTTCACAACGAAGTATGAAGAAGGCGTCGGATAGAAGGGTGGAAATTTGCGTATGAACCCAGGCTCACCGGCACTTGTTGAGTAAATTCAAAGGGTCATCAGCTTGGCGGTCATTGAGAGATCCAGAAAAAAGCAATGTTCCAGGATTACCAACTTAAGAGAGGGGGATGCGAACACAAAAAAATTTCATCGCCGCATCAATGCTAGGAGGAGAAAGAACCATATTCACAGGATCAAGCATGCACACGGATGGGTGACCGAGCATGAGGAAAAAGAGAAAATCGTTCACGGCCACTTCTCCAAGATTTTGGGAAAGGGCGACAACAGCACAAGAGATTTCAACTGGGCCGAGCTCAATATTGAGCCACATGACCTGCATGATCTTGACTCCACCATCACCATGGAGGAGGTCTGGAACGCGATCAATGAAATGCCAAGTGATAAGGCACCTGGCCCAGATGGATACACTGGAATGTTCTTCAAGAAATGTTGGGAGGTCATCAAGCATGATATGATGCGAGTCATAAACTGTTTTGACTCCCTGCACACCGCAAACCTTCATTGGCTCAACTCCGCGAATGTGGTGCTACTTCCAAAGAAAGATGGGGCGGAGGGAATCGCCGACTATAGACCTATTAGCCTTATCCATGCGATCGCCAAGATCTTGGCGAAGGTGATTTCCATGAGGCTGGCCCCTCACATGAACGCCCTAGTCTCCAATGCCCAAAGTGCCTTCATTAAAAGGAGAAGTATCCACGACAATTTTATGTGCGTCCGCAATTTCGCACGCCGACTTCACAAATGCAAGACCCCCGCCCTCCTCCTCAAGCTCGACATTCGCAAGGCATTTGACTCAGTTAGGTGGGAGTATATCATTGATCTCCTTCAAAGGATAGGTTTCCCGAGCAAGGTGCGGAACTGGATAGCTGCCCTTCTATGCACGTCATCTTCGCGCATCCTCCTTAATGGGGTGGCCGGCCCACCCATTACCCACGGTTGTGGATTCCGGCAAGGGGACCCCCTCTCCCCTTTGCTCTTCGTGATCGCGATTGACCCTCTCCGCCAGCTTCTTGATTTGGCAACTCGGAAGGGCCTTCTCCACAAGATACGTGGCTGTGGCACTATGGTGAGAACTTCACTCTATGTGGATGATGCGGCCGTGTGTTGACACTCAAAATTGGCACGGTCATAAAATTAGCATAGGTTATATCAAGACCAATTCAAACTTATGATTGGAAGTCACCTTGGAATCTCTCTCTTCGAGAAGATCAAGATGGATATGAAGATGGTCTAAAACGGAGCTCGGACTCAAAAGTTATGACAAGTTCAGAGATGCTCATGTTGACACCAGAGTAAAGAAATGCATAAAACTCGGTTAATATGGCCTCTTATGGAAACTGTTCCAACATGAAAGTTGTGCGTCTCGTCGAAACGATTGATTTTGATATAAAAATCATCTTAATCCGAGTTTGTATGCAATCTGTGGAGGCAAAATTAGGTCAGAAACAGAAGCTGCAGAGTCATTTCGGACCGACCGAGTTGATTTGATCGGTGAGATCGAGTTGGTCCGAAAATTTACCAAAGAGTTGGCAATGTTCACTCGGTAGGACCGAAGCAAACCAATCGGTGAGACCGAGTTGATCCGAGAAATTACAGAAGGATACAGAGAGTTGGCAACGTTCACTCGGTGGGACCGAAACGAACCAATCGGTGAGACCGAGTTGGTCCGGGAGATTACCAAAGATTCATGTCCGAGTTAGGTTAGGGCTTTTGATGTTTTGGACGGAATTTTTAGTCCTTTTCTTGTACGAGAAGTCCAGACGCCCCATAAATAGATGAGAGGTGACGGCCGATTGAACAACACACAATTGAACATATCAATCTATCATCTTTTACCTTTACCTTTATCTCCATCTCTTGTTCTTCTTCTTCCTCGTTCTTCGTTCGTTCTTCTTGTTGCAGGGCGACGAACCTCGAGGCCCTAGGGGCGATCAGGTCGACCTAGGGCAGCCCATAGCCACCGCGCGCCCTGACGGGGTCCCTCCCGGGCGCGTGGGGGTTTCGGGTCCTCAAAAGCACCCGCCGGATTGCTTGTGTACCGCGCTTCCGGCCGGGTCTCCTTCGACGTGAGCTGCGGTGCATCACCCTCGGCTGGCGTTGGAGGTACACGGTGACGTGTTCATGTGCGAACACACTTTTTGGCGACTCCGCTGGGGACGAAGCTTTGAACGGTCTTCGGCCCGTTATTGCTACGAAGAGATCGTCATCTAGGGTTTGCAATCTACAAAGGTAATATGAATACCCAATTCACATATGTAGATGCAAATAATGTGTATATTGTTGCTAGATCATCTAATGAGCATAATGTATCGGCTAGCCCTAGCTTTATCAATCATGCATCTAATTATGTGCAAGGGCCGATGCAACAAAATCTCCATGATTCTACTTCATATAATTTTAGCAACATGCAATATATGTATCCCAACTCCCATGCATCGGCAACCCCACAAATTTGTATGCCGATGAATAACATGATGAGTTCGGTTAATCAAGTTGAGACACCCTATGTAGGAACTTCCAATGGTATGCAACAAAGTGTTTCAAGTTTTTATTCATTGGCAAATAACTTGCAGTATGTTAATCCAAACGTGCCGGTGGATAAGGGAATTGGCCATGTTACTACTAGTTATTTGGCCAATTACCCTCAACCATCATATGCTACACCTCATGTTAGTAATTTTTCAGCACCGCATGCAACTGTAGATGTTCATAATTCGGCCCCGCATCTTCATGGTCATAGCCGAATAAGTGAAAAATTTACAGGAACACATGTGCCGTCATCAAATACTGTAGCATATAATGCATACTCTACGCAATTTGAGAATTTCGGCAACACTCGCGAATCATTGCAGAAAGAATCTGAAAGTATTGCGGAGCAATCTCTTCCAGAAGTGGTTGTGGCTGCATTAAAAAAGAGCTTGGCACAAAACAAGAGGATTAGTGCTCTTTGCCTTGAACAATATGAAAAGGGGTTGTTTCCTGATTATGCTACAATAAAGGCTAGAGTTTTGCAAGAAGATGAAACTTCATCAATCGATAGAATTGGCGAGAGAGCATATCATTATACAGAAGTGCATACACCTCCACCTAGTACCGCAACATATTATACACCCCCTACACAGTTGCAAAATTTCGGCAACACTAACAGTTCATTGCTGAAAGATCCTAAAAGCATTGGGGGGCAAACTACACTAGAGCGGGCTGAAATTGAGAGGAGAGTTAAAGCTTTGCGCGATAGGGTGCAAGTACTTCGCCAAGAGAGAATTGATAGGGAATTAGTTCAAAGAAAAGAAGCCTTGCCAATTGACATAACCGGTGAAAAGAATGATGATTCGGAAACTAAAAGTGCTTCGGTTGAAAAAGCCGAATCAAGTTATATATATTCTGAATCCATCAATTCCAAAGAGGCAAACATTATTGAGAAAGGGCATGGA
This sequence comes from Triticum urartu, assembly GCF_056163025.1. NCBI lineage: Eukaryota > Viridiplantae > Streptophyta > Magnoliopsida > Poales > Poaceae > Triticum > Triticum urartu. The sequence continues at coordinate 27,552,268 of NC_141876.1, forward strand.
AAGTATATCAAGACAGCCATACTTGATTTTTCTGAAGTTAACGGAACCTACTTCCTGCCCTATGAGTTTCGTGCCATAGAAATTGATGAGCTTCAAGAACAAGAACAAGTAGCCGAAGAAAGTTTGGTGGACGAAGATCTTGAAACTAATGATGCACCAAATCAAGAAAAAGATGATGACAAGGCATTGGGGAGCTATCCGAAGGCGGAGCAAGATATTCTTCAAGTCACACCACCATCATGCTCTCCCAACATATTTGAAGAGGTATGTCTAGCAATTAATTTACCTGTTTTCAGATTTGGTCATGACTTAGTTGTTGATGCATATATTAGAAAAAACTTCATAAGAAATATTGAGAGACCCATGAACAAGGGTAATTTATTTGTTAGCAATCAGATTGTCACAAAGCATATCGGTCAACATATTGCACCATTCAGAAAGACCGATAGTGAAAAATTATTGCAGCCAAGGCTTTCCCCATTGCTTTATCTAAAGCTCATATCTAATTGGGTAGCTTTTCTTATTTCTTACTTGGCTTACACTTGGTCTCAACTAAGACGTCTATGTTCTAAATATCTTTGTTTCAGAAATTTAAAGCCAAGGTTAAATTCTATTGAGAAAACCGATGCTAATATAATAACTTGTCCAAAGACATCGGAGATAGAGTGGAAAACACAATGCATAGCCGAATGGGGAGATTCCAAATCTAAACCATTCGTTTGCTTATCTCCAAAGCCGTTCACACAGCAAGATCGGCTAAAAAACAAGAAGTATACCTTCAATTCCAGCATGTGTGATCAAATATTTGATTTGTTGCTGAAAAATAATTACATAAGAATTCTTGATCACCATGTCAAGCCATCAATTCAAGGACGAATGTATTGTAAGTTGCATGATTCATTCAAGCATAATTTTGAGGATTGCAACATGTTTCGTCAAATAGTTAAATCGGCCATTGAAAAAGGACGATTGAAGTTTGTTGAAACACCAAAAGATGATAGGTCTATTCCGATTGGTCCCGATGGCAAAAAGTTTTTGCATCGGCTGCTTCAAGCCGATCCATTTAAAGAGAAGGTAAAAAACTTCAGGTGATGGGATCAAGCTTTCAAGTAAAGAAGTTGTTGAAGAGCATAATGAACATAATCTTGAGGGCGAGAATTCCATCAAAGCTACAGTGGAGACGCCAAGGACTGGGGGGCAGCAAGCAAATTCAATGATCGATGAAAGCAAACCAAAAGAAAACAAAGGCCGAAATAAGCGCAAGTGTAAGAGATCAAAAATCACTTTCGCTGAACTATTGGATAAATATCAAAAGAAGAGTGAAGAGAAGAATGCTTATCAGCCAAATCATGCAAAGAAACCAAAGTCATCCCCAAAGCGCAAATATGAGGGTCGGCATTAGCAAAGTGAGAATCTCAATGCAGCATATTCATATCCTTACTTTGGGCCGCCGATGCCAATGTCGTGGATACCTCCCTATGCTCATGTAAATCCATATCCATCATGGGACAGGTATGACACAAGGACACATTACACATTACCCATCTTATTTTGGACCGTCTCACCAACATTATGCAGCTCCAAGAAAATCAACATTTGATGAACAATCACATGTCAAAGATCGTTTCAATCACAAGGAATCGGTCCGGAGCTCAAGGAATGAGAAAGAGGTGGTCAAGCAAGTTTACCGTGTTAAAAAAGATGGTCGTAAGAGTGTTACTTCAGATTTGATCTCAAATGAAAAAGAGTCAATTAAAGTGTTGACATTGGCTACTAAAGGCGATGAGGCAAGTCAATCAGGTGCCAAATCTGAAGAGAAGAAGTTGAGAGTGCACAAGGTAAAACAAGAGTTGCCATTGCTTCAAACAAAATCACAGCCAGGGTGCCCACTCGGCTTATCATATTGGCAAAAGAAGAAATTGCAAAAACTTAGTGCACAAGAACTTGAGGAAAGGAATATGGCATGGATTCCAAAAGGAAGTGCCCAAAATGAGAATTATGTGCAAGCTTCCATTACAAGAAGTACAATAAAAGTGAAGAGAGAGAAGGATGGAAGCAACAACCAATTAAGCCGAAGGAGTGCATCACAACATCAAAATCTTCGGTTAGCACATCATCCATTTTCTTCAACCATGCGATTGATGCCTTTGCCATGGAACTCATCCCTAGGTATGATCAATTACCCTCCATGGATTTATTTTCATCCATGGATGCAACATAAGCTTCTATATCATGAGAGGGTATTACCAAATCACTATACATTTGATTAGCTACAAGTTTGTTGCTGATCCAAACAGCCGAAATTCTTGATTTGTCATTTCATTTGTTTATTTCGGCTATACATGCTTTGGTCGATGAATTCTACATGAACCTTATGGAGGTGGCCGATATTTATTTATCGCCCTAAGAATATGACAAAGCATAGCCGGTGTACCATTCTAAACATCGTCCTTAGTTTGATTGGAGAGCAAGACAAGGTACATGTTCATGGAAATCTATACATATACTTATATTATGCTTGCATGGAGATGAAACATTATGACCGATGCCATTCAAAATATGTTGCATAGACCGATTCATAGAAATTGAGTGGGTTTATGCTTTGATTTAATATATATGATTCGGCCTACGAATATGAGAGGCCAAATAATTGTTGTTTTATTATCGACCATCGGATTTATGACATGCATAATATTGATATTAGCCTTGTCCTTCCAGTACTATGGAGATTATGTTTTGATGGTTGAATTCATAACAATGCCAAGGTGTTGGTGTTGTTTATATATCTCCTTATGGTACTATTTTGTGAAGCCTCATGTGAAGCCTCATGCCACTTATAATATATTTTTTGCACAATAATCAAAGCCGAATATGCAATGTTGTTCGGTTTGGATCTTTTGGGTGCCGTAGGTGCTACGCACATTGAGGCTTTGGGTGATTCGTTTTGAGTAGTGCAACAAATATCCAAGGGTCATCAATATTTTGACGAATCACTTATAGTTTACCTTGAGGTATCTCTCGATATAAAATTTACCTTGGGTTGCTTTAATATTTCTCTTATATCTAGACATGAAAATTGAAGAGCAAATGAGTTGGCGCAACAAGCATTAGGCTACCATGTTGATCATGGTGTATTGCACATCTATCAATAGCCGATGCTTGATCTCATCGACATAGGTTAGGCCGAACCAAAGCCCATTGCTTCGGCCACAAATGAAATTTGTGTGCAGGTGAAAGAAAGGATTAGAGGGAATTCATTCTTGATTGTCTGCAAAATCCCAGTGAAAGGGTGAACAATATGGTTCGGAGGATGACTTTGAAATACATATCCATGGAAAATTATCACCGGATTGTTAATGAAATTGGGAAGGTTTCACCCAAGTTTGCATCAAGGATTCAAACAAGTAATGGTCGATATATACTTATCGTCCTAAGAAGATGCAAAATGGCCGATGGAGTGTTGACATCGTCCTTAGAACCAACATGGTACAAGTTATTTTTCGGCACGCTAGCTATGCCGAAAAACAGGGGGGCATGTGTTGACGCTCAAAATTGGCACGATCATAAAATTAGCATAGGTTATATCAAGACCAATTCAAACTTATGATTGGAAGTCACCTTGGAATCTCTCTCTTCGAGAAGATCAAGATGGATATGAAGATGGTCTAAAACGGAGCTCGGACTCAAAAGTTATGACAAGTTCAGAGATGCTCATGTTGACACCAGAGTAAAGAAATGCATAAAACTCAGTTAAGATGGCCTCTTATGGAAACTGTTACAACATGAAAGTTGTGCGTCTCGTCGAAACGATTGATTTTGATATAAAAATCGTCTTAATCCGAGTTTGTATGCAACCTGTGGAGGCAAAACAAGGTCAGAAACAGAAGCTGCAGAGTCATTTCGGACCGACCGAGTTGATTTGATTGGTGAGACCGAGTTGGTCCGAAAATTTACCAGAGAGTTGGCAATGTTCACTCGGTAGGACCGAAGCAAACCAATCGGTGAGACCGAGTTGATCCGAGAAATTACAGAAGGATACAGAGAGTTGGCAACGTTCACTCGGTGGGACCGAAACGAACCAATCGGTGAGACCGAGTTGGTCCGGGAGATTACCAAAGATTCCTGTCCGAGTTAGGTTAGGGTTTTTGATGTTTTGGACGGAATTTTTAGTCCTTTTCTTATACGGGAAGTCCAGCCGCCTCATAAATAGATGAGAGGTGACGGCCGATTGAACAACACATAATCGAACATATCAATCTATCATCTTTTACCTTTACCTTTATCTCCATCCCTTGTTCTTCTTCTTCCTCGTTCTTCGTTCGTTCTTCTTGTTGCAGGGCGACGAACCTCGAGGCCCTAGGGGCGATCAGGTCGACCTAGGGAAGCCCATAGCCACCGCGTGCCCTGACGGGGTCCCTCCCGGGCGCGCGGGGGCTTCGGGTCCTCAAAAGCACCCGTCGGATTGCTTGCGTACCGCGCTTCCGGCCGGGTCTCCTTCGACGTGAGCTGCGGTGCATCACCCTCGGCGTTGGAGGTACACGGTGACGTGTTCGTGTGCGAACACCGTGTTTGTTGCGCCAATAAAGAGGGACGTCGACAACCTTGCATCCATCCTAAGGGGCTTTGGTGATGTCACGGGCCTTCACACAAACTTTCAAAAGAGCTCCGTTGTGCCAATCCAGTGCAGTCAACGAAACCTGGACCACATCCTTCAAAGTTTGCCGGCAAAGAGAGCTAATTTTCCGATGACTTACTTGGGACTACCCCTCTCGGTCTGGAAACTAAAAAAGGTGGACTTCCAGTATCTTGAGGACAAGGCGGCAGAAAAATTGGCCCCTTGGGAGGGCCAAAATATCATCACCATTGGGTGTACAGCGCTCGTAAAGTCCGTCATCACCTCCCAAGCAATTTACTCCATCACCCCTTTGATCGTCCCCCAAAGCACTTTGCATAATCTCAATAAGATGGAGAGGGCGTTTCTCTGGTCCGCATCAGACAAGACCACTGGGGCCAAGTGCAAGGTCAATTGGGAGGTAGTATGTCGTCCCTTGGAATATGGTGGTCTAGGTGTCCTCAACACTGAAAAATTTGCGCGTGCTCTGAGACTGCGGTGGCCTTGGTATGAATGGACAGACCCATCCAAACTCTGGGTGGGTCTGGGCAACCCCTGTGACGAGAAGGACCTTGAGTTCTTCTACGCCTCCACCATCATCACTGTGGGGAACGGAGCAAGAACGCCTTTTTGGAACTCTTCTTGGCTGCTTGGCCGTAAACCAAAAGACATCGCTCCCCTTATTTACGAGGCCTCGACGAGGAAAACATGGAAGGTGAGGGAAGCCTTAAAGAACAATGCGTGGATCCTCAAGATAAAGCCCCCAGATATTGTCACCGTCCACCACATCCGAGAATTCTTCACACTTTGGATGCTCGTGCATGATTTCCACCTTGATGAGCTTGCAGATGATGTGATTGTGTGGAAACATAAAAATGATGGGGTTTACTCCGCGGCCTCAGCCTATAGGGCCCAATTCTTGGGCCTGGTCATATCCCCCTTGGACCGCATGATATGGAAGAATTGGGCGCCACCAAAGGTCAAGTTCTTTGCTTGGTTGGCCCTTCAGGACAAAATTTGGACTGCCGACAGACTTGCAAAGCGTGGATGGGAAAATTGTGGCTTATGCCCGCTTTGCAAACGAGAGCCCGAGAACGGGCCACATCTCTTCTTCAAATGTCGTTACACCATCAGACTTTGGAGCATGCTGGTTGCAAAACTTGGCCTTGAACATGTTGATATATCTACATGGCACTTGGCGGGATCCGTTGAGGAGTGGTGGGATAGAAGAACCGGCATGGATATTCCATCACGCAAGGCCATGGCCTCTCTCACCATGCTTGTCTCTTGGGCAATTTGGAACGAAAGGAATGCCAGGGTCTTTCGACATAAAAGTGCACCGCCCCCGATCGTCCTCAACATCATCCTCGAGGAAGCGAAACTATGGGTCGCCGCGGGTGCAAAGAAACTAGGGGAAATCATAATACGCGAGTAATTGTCATGCGGTGTTGTATGGACACTTGTAAAACTCTATTCCTCTCTTAATTAATATATGAGGCAAATCTTTTGCCCTGTTTCAAAAAAAATAGCCAAAGAGTCAAAACAAATCTGACATTTTTTGGCATGCAAGATCATCAGGTGCACCATGTGCATGCAAAATTTTGCGGTGTTTGGACATTTGAGGAGCTGGTGAGAAAAATCATCTCTACACAATACACTTTTTCAAAGTTTCTTTAAGAAGCCAAATTTGTTTGTTTGTTTTTTTTGCCAGAAGCTCCCACAAAATTTTGCACACACCTAGCGCACCGGGGCATCTTGCATGCCAAAATAATAAAAGAAAAATCCCGAATTGATTGTTCATCGACGGGTGTAGCTTGGCTCTAAATCGCCCTCTCCTTGGACAAAGATACTTCATACAAAAGTGAGCACGAAGAGAAAGCATGCCAATGCTTAAGCAGCACACAATGCCTTCTCATAAGGCAATCTCCCCTCTATAGTTTCACCACACATTTACGGTTGCGCTCACCACTGTTGTTGGCAGTTGGCGCTTCTTTTCTTGGCTAGATGCAGCGGACAATAATCTAAATGTGAAACACCATTAGTCGGGTTCAAAATGAGAGAGATGTTTTAGAAATGTCATGATGGCTAGCTTTATTTCAAATCAAAAAGAGATACATCATCCACCATAAAGTGCTATTACAGAACCAGGAGGATTTTTCGAGCACACAACTGGAGGATGAACCCTAACTAAACTAGCTAGCTCATGAGCCACGTGGTTAACATCACGAGCACAATGCTCAATGACCATATAAGGAAATTCAGTTATAACAAACCAAAGCAGACATTGATAATCGTAACCGCCATCGCCAAGGAACCTAATTCGTCCGTCATACAATCGGAGAGCACCGAGCAATCAGACTGCACAATTAGCTTCTGGATACCTATTTGGCGTGCCAACAGCAGGCCACACCTCACAGCAATTGATTCAGTTGTACTCTCTCCGTTACAAAAACGGGGACGGAGAGAGTGTGTGCATAACTAGGTCGTCTACATCATCTCTGATTATAGGTTCAATTTCAGATTCCCGATGGTAATTCATACCAGAGTGCGCACATATAATTTCACTAAAGAGGAATAGACAAACCTTTTTTTTGGCTTTTAATAATGGGGCGTGCTACGCGTCCGCCGGCTTACCGCGAGCCGTCAAATCTCACGCCATCGAGCGGCCGAGCGTCATCCTTCCCACTGCAACACAGGTAATGTTGCGGATTTTTCTGTAACAAAGGTCGTGTTGCAGAAATCTTTGCAACTTATGTTACGGAATTTTTCTTTGCAACAAGATCCTTATTGCAGAATAGATCTTTGTTTTAAAAAAGCATCTGCAGCTCACAGCCGTGTCCGCCACTATTGCAACAAGAGCCTTGTTGCAAAAAAAAACATCTTCGCTCTGGCTGCTGCGCAGGCCGATTCCGGCAAGTACCCACGACAATCGATGGCAGGCAACACACTCCCAAGGTCGTCTTGCTACGTTGTTTCCTGCCCTCCAGCAAGCTTCACTGCTGTGATGCCTGTTCGTACACGTGGTTTGTTAGTTTCGGTCTCATAATCTGCCCACAAAATATAAATGTTTATGTTTGTGATTTGTAGGGCTTTACCCTCACCCAAAGGAGAGAGAGCCCTTCCAGAAATTCTAAGTGGCTCCGAGGAGCCAAAAAGGGGGTTTGGAAATAGTTTTCAACCAGCAATTGACGTGCCTCGGTATAACCTCACTAGCTGCGTCATTGCCCCAAGCGCAAAGATGAGATTACATGTAGCCTCACCATGCCATCTTATACCCATCTCCACCTCCCCATCCTCGCTAGCCCAGCGATGTGGGACAAAAGGAACGCGCAAAAACCAGCTGTGCACGCTTCGCTCTTCTCATGGGCCGCTAGTATACAAGGCCATTTCTCCATCTTACGCTAATCGGCCTGCGGTAAACAAGAGCTAAACGATTTATCAAAGGAAAAAAAATGAGTTAACAGGCTTGACACTAGCATTTTTTTCTCAAGAAAAGGTTAACACCATAATTTTTGTTGATAGCAAAACATATCTAAACCATAACTTTTCTTCATCGATGAAAAATATATCTTATACTCCCTACGTTCCATATTAATTGTCGCAGAAATGGATATATCTTAGACATATTTCAATGTCAAATACATCTGTTTGAGCGACAGCCAATATTCAATGACAGATACCTTCGTTTGAGCTGAGCGATAACAAGTATGAGACGGATGGAGTACTAATTAACTCGTTGATATCATGTATAGGCAAAGTTTTCTATCTCACATGTAACCTGACATCAACAAATAATCTAACTGTGAGCGAAACTATGATACATCAACGGATAGGGCAAAGTTTGCATGAGTTGATCATGGTAAGTCTCAAGCAGTATAACAGCATCCTCAAGGCAAACAAAACCGGGGGTATGGAGAAGTATGAGAAAAACTCGACAAAACCATGTACTATTATGCTTATTCCTTACACATTCAGTAAACCTCCTGGTAAAATATAAGACAAGACTTTACGAGACTAGAAAGAATATAGGGGAGCTCTAACGACTAGCCTCTTCCGCTCATCTCGTCTGTGTAGGGGAGCACAGGAGGCCCGAGGCGTCCGCGCCAACCACAGAAAGCTCGCATATGGTACAAAGCTGCCCTTCAATGGAAGGAACAAACCGGGATCCGCAGTATGGGCACGAGACATCCTTTTGGCCGCGGTAGATGGGAACATACGTCGAGCCACAGACGACGAACGGATTTCTGTAGTCATAGTTGAGCTCATGGCTGTCCTGCTTGCCGTTGCACTGCTGCTGCACCTGCCGGGCCTTCTTCGCTTGGACCTCGTTGGGGCTGTTCTCGAGGAGCAGCCTTGCAAAGTGCTCTGCGGTCGCGAAGTTCTTCTGCTTGTAGCATAGAGCCATGGCGTTTGAGAGCACAAGCCTCATGTGAACCCTCTGGAGCTTGCAGTTGGTGAAGTAGGCCGCCAGTTCCTGTTGCCGGTTGACGTTATCCTTCAATTCCTTCCTCTTGAGTTCCATTCTTAGACCAAGAACATATTCCCTCACTATCTCGATCAACTCCTTCACTTCATCAACTTCTCTCCGTGAGTCTACCACGATCAGGGGAATGGTATGCAAGATGCTGAGGAACTGTCTCAGCGCTTCTGGGAACTTCCCCTCGGTTGTGGCTTTGTAGGCTGCCTTGAGCCTGTCTTCCATTTGTGAGAAGGTGAAGACTAGTGAAGGAGGGCCCCTCACGTTAGGACTTGAGGACTCACTCCAACCTTTCTCAACAGCAATTGATATAACGGGAGCAGTTGCAAGTGCACGAAGATATGAATGACTGCCCATATGCAGATCGAGAAACATGGGTTTCAGGGGAGCAAAGTTCTTGATGCCCAACTGGCGGCTGAGCAACCTCATTGCAGTGTCAAAGTTGCCTGCTGCTGCATGCTCCCCAGCAAGAGAAGATTTCTGAGTCCAAATTTGGCTGACAGGCATTCCTGGTGTAGGAGCAACAAACACAGTGGAGCGAGCATTTCCAGCAGCTTTTGGGGTCTCTGCTTCAGGCAATTCCAGATCTTCAAGATCCCAACCACCTTCCTCACCATCCTCCTCGTTCGCTTCACCTTCCTCGGGATCAAAACCATCACCCCCATTTGCCACTGCATCACTTGCATCCACAATATCCAAGTCCTCATCACCCCAGTCAGCACCAGCAGCTTCATCATCTTCCTCAACTTCTGCTCTCCCAGTAGCATCCAGTCCACCCTCAAATATGCCACGCATCACCCGGAGCAATGGCCAATCAACGCTGGATATGAGAGGTGCAGGCGGAATCAAAAGTGAGCGAGTTTTTCCTTCAGATAGAGAAGGAACATTCTCACCCAACTCAGCAGCAAGCCTTTCAGCAATTTCAGTGAGCCCATGAGTGGCGGCAGTGACATAGGCAAGAGGAAGCTGTCCGGCATTCTCCAGGATCTCAGCTCGCTTCCTAGCATCCCCAAGATACAATGCATTGTGGAACTGACCCATCAAATTGTTATTCTGTCCGGCAATTTTGCACATGAAGCCCACCTTGTCCATGTAACCAGTAATAAGATACAGAAAAGTCAGCCTCTCAAAATTCTTCGTCCGCTGGTATGCATATTCCACAATACCAACATTCCCCTGCCTCAGGGCCTCAATTCCCAACCTGTACCAGTGATCCTTGTCATCAATCTCTTTTGCAGAAGCCACTGCGATTTGGATGTTACCACTTTCAAGAGCTAGATTAAATCTTGTCTTCTCATCTTTCACAAAGTGGAGAGCAACTTCTGGAAACCCTTTCTGTTGTAAATATGAAATCACTGCCTGCCCACACAGCTGTGAGCTCTTAATCATACTCATAACATGGTCATAACGTTTCCGGAGAAGGGCGAGCTTGAAAATGTATTCAGAAGCATCGACTGATATCAGCTTGTTCTTTCCATCACGATCAAGACAGAAAATGTTGTTCCCAATAACCCTTGTTATGTAAACAGGGACATCAAGGGTCTTTATGATCCCACTATCTCCATTGGGAAGACAGTATTTGATATGGTTCAAAGTAGAGTAAATAAAAACACTGTTCTCATCCCAGGCACCACTTTTCACACGAATGGTTTCATGCAGTGTAGAGCGATGAACAAGCTTCTTGCTAGCTATAACCACTGCATGCTTGCTCAGCAGTGCAACATACTCCATGTCACTGGACCAAACTACATATTTAACACCAGCTGACTGGAGTTCACCAAGAACTAGCCTTTGTTGTAGATCAAAGATGGTCACACGATCTTCAGCTTTGCACAACAAATTACCAGTCCCAGCATAATAAATTGCATCAGTCGCAATAGGAAGAGGACTCTTCTTCACAATTTCATTCTTAAGATTCTTCACCAAAACTTGATTGCTACTCTTCTCAAGGACAGCAAACCTATTCCGTGCCACAAAAACAGCCGAGCCACCAGCTCCCTTCTTTGCCTCTTGCAAATAATCAGCCCTGCCAGCAGAATCTTTAGGAACAATGTACAGATCATATGAGCCCCCGTCCACATCAGAGCAGATCAACACAGCATTTTCAGTTGGACTATAAGATAGTGTCCTGGGTGCCTGGTTCAAGCTGACGGATCCTGGTCTTCTTATTGGAGCCACCTGAACTTCCTTCTGGGTGGAGTACTCAAAGAACCGGAGGAATCTGTCCTTCACATAGAACACAGTATCAGCACTCACGCTGAAAGCTGGGCGTTCCCTCTCTAATTTAAACACAATCATGCCACTGTCATGACCAGCAGCAAGAAGATTCATTTCAGGGTGGGCGGCAAGGATCCAGAAACGGTCATGTTCCCGCCTAAATGTCTGAATACCAGTTCGCTTTGTGGCATCCCAAATGCGAATGCTTTTGTCCTCTGAGTTGGACACAATGATGTCTTGCTTCGCATGGAACATCACACACGACACATTATTCATGTGCCCCCTCAAAGTATCAACTTCCCAAGCCTTGGTATCTGTCAAAAAATATCAAATTTTATTTTATTGTTTGTTCAATCCAACCAATACTCAGCAAAAAAATAATTAGTGCTAGACTAGACCTTCAATTGACATTTCTCATGTTGAACAAACAAGGGTAATTTGATAATTTGTTTATAATTTGTTCAGTCCTACCAATATGCAGAGTGTTTTAATGGATATTAAATGGTTATATACATGTGATCACTCAGAATTAACAAAAAGGTAATTTGACAATTACGAAACATGTTTCTTGCGTTCAGCTAGTTTTGATGACCACTGACAATTTAGTTGATATTACTTGTGATAGACTGAGGAGTAAACAGTAAAAGGTTCTGTACAAGTAATATCACTTAAACAGAATCAAAAGGATTCAAAATAAAATGACTAATTCAGAAGCATTGTTTCAAACTGTCATACAAAATAATGAAATGATGCGTACATAAATATGTAATTATTGTTTTCATACAACGAAATAAAATAAACCAGACATAAATAGTTAAAGAAGTGATTGCACTGTTACCATTCATTCTCCACAGCTTCACTTGCCGGTCATCTGCCCCAGAAACAATGAGTGGCAATGTGGGGTGAAATGATGCCCAGTTGACACCACGGTCATGGCCTTCCAAGACATATTTCACAACCGCATCGACACCCCCAAACAGATCAGTGTTCATCTGAGTGAGACGCAGGATGTCATCCGCAGGTGACACCGTCTTCTTCCTCAGGGCACCAATATCCCAAACACGGACAGTCTGATCTAGCGATGCTGACACAACCAGGTCCTCCTTGGGGTGGAAGGACGCGCACATGACATAGTGATTATGCCCAGTGAGCACAGCCACACAAGTACGTGACTGCCAGTTCCAGATCCGGATTGTCTGGTCATCACTGGCACTTACTATCCATGGGTACTCATGGTGGAATTGCACAGTACGAATGTAGTCGAGATGCCCAGTAAGCGTAAACAAGCAGCGGTGTGTCTTGTAATTCCACACCTTGATCTTGTAATCGTCACCTGCATTGCATCACAACCCAAAATCTTAGTCCAAGCTTTGTGAATGTTAATGAGCATGCATTGGATTATTTTACCACCTATTCTACATTCACTCAGCGTTCAAGCATTGACTCACTGTTAAGCTAGTAACTAAAACATGAAGCAGACTAACCAGAGTGCACCCCAGTGTCATCAGCGACACAATCCCCTCAACGTTTTGTGAATGCTAATGAGCATGCATTGGATTATTTTACCACCTACTCTACATTCACTTTCAACTGGCTAAAAAACTACGGTGATAACAGTCACTAATAAAAACCAAATGGCACTCCAAGTAAACAATTCTAGAAACAGCAAAGATCATAAAAGGAAGCACTAGATCCGACCAACCCATCCTACCAACTTATGACACCTTAACAGCCACCGGCACACATCAAGCGCGATCTAACAGCAGCGTCGACGGATCACAGAGACATCTAACGGCCTCGACACTCGCGCGCAGAGCCTCCAATCCAAGGCAAGGCTCGGGGCCGTGGCGCGCAGCTCTGTGTCAATCCGCAAATGGCAAATCACGCCCGAACCGATCGAGCCGAGCGGGATCTAGCAGGGCGGGGCGGGGCAGTACCTCCGGAGACGAAGAGGGGCTGGGTGGCGTGGAAGTGGACGCCGCGGACGGGGCCGTCGTGCTCGTCGAAGCGGTCGAGGAGGGTGCCCATGCGGTAGTCCCACATCTGGATCACGCCGCTGTGGAGGCTGGCGAGGATCCATGGCCGCCGCGGGTGGAAGCTCAGGCCCTTGACCCGGTTGCTCTTGGTCTCGAACTTGGTCAGCATCTTCCGTTCCCCCGCCGGCGGCGCGTCGTCCCCGGCGACGGCGGCGGCGGCCCCTGGCCCTGGCCGCGGGGTGGGGTGGGGGGGGGGGGGGGGGGGGGGTCGGTGGATCTGGGGCGGAGGAGGAGGAGGGGGGGGGAGGGAATGGCGGATGGGTGGGGAGGAGGAAGGTGCTTTAGATCTCGGGCAAGAGGAGATCTGGGTTTCCGACGCTGCTGAGTGCTGAGGTGGTGAGAGGCGGCGCCGCCGTTGGATTCTGGGGGAGAGGCGATCTGAGCCGTCGGAAATGGTGCGCCCGGGTTGTCAGTCACGCGCTCGCTTGCCGCAATGCTAAGATAAGCGGTTTGGCTGTGACCAATTTTTGGTAGGGTACGAATTATAAATTTCAACTGCTTAAAAATGTCATCGTTTCGTTAAGCGCATGCTTAAAAATGCCATCGCTTCGTTAAGCGCATGCTCAAAAATGTCACCGGACACCATTAGGCTAGTCATAGTGGGAGTAACTTAGCTAGTAACATAGCGTACTTTAAGAAAAGTTTGCTTACGTGGTATGTAGTTAATGAAAAGTGGTAACATAATGTGTTACTGTAACATAGCGTTTCCCAAAACAAGATGAGTCTACAAGCTAATAAATGAAGTCCTCTATGGCACTAGTACCATGTTACTTTGCACTATGAGTACAACGTGTGCTCGTGTATCTACGCATCCATCGTCACACGCAAACACTATGTACAATGTCCTCCAAAGACTGCAGTCGCGGAGCTTTAAGATTGATCGATGTCGCCACTAGCATCTCGATATCATCAAAAACATCACCTTCTATTGAAAACATTATGCATTGATCGAACAATAGGATGGCAAAAGCTATGGTTAGATTGTTCATTGGCTCAGAGTACAAGTACCCTCCTAAACATCCAACGATGGATTGGTTCTCGTGCGGAATGGATTTTGTATTGGGAATAACATCGATACAAATTCACATAAAACACCATATGGTATCTGTATTGGTGCTTATTCCAACATGATTGATGAGGGACTACTGAATTAAAGGGGAAAAGGGCCCCTCACCCTGTTCGTCGTTGGCGAGAGCCGAGAAGGGGAGGGGCTGACGGGGAAGGAAATGAGAGGCGATGGGGAGAGAGACGGAGAGTTGATCCCCCTTTCTCCCCCTTGGATTGTTGTTGGCGTAGGAAGGAGAAATCTATGTCGGTCATTCTTCCTCTATTCTAGGTCTAGTTGTTCTAATAAAAATGCATGCATCATGTTGGTCCCTTCTCGGCAGGTGTTGTTCCCTCTTATCTTCATTATCTGCTTTGTTCTCACTCTGTGCTTTCGATTAGGTTTTGGAGTAGGTCGTCTGGAAGTTGAAGCAAGTTGGTTTGACGCCAAGCTCGTCCTCTCCCTCCAAACCTTGTGGGGAAGGATTTGCTAACATGTTAATAGTGTTTTTGCTCTTCATCCGCCGGTGATGACCTCGGGCTTCTGTTCGTCAGTGTCGACAGTGGATTTGCTAACATGTTAATAGTGTTTTTGCTCTTCATCCGCCGGTGATGACCTCGGGCTTCTGTTCGTCAGTGTCGACAGTTAATCCCTTGGTCGGCGAACAACCAGACTCAGCAGCACGTGTCCGCCTTCATGCGGCCTGGAGGTCGACATGTCATTTTCTTGCTATAGTTGTTTACACCTGGTTCTTGATGGCAAAGTTGTTATTCATTTTTATGTTTTCCTTTGCCTGTAACGTGTAGCGTTGATCTTGTAATCTTCTGGGTTTTGGCCCGGTTCGCAATTAGGCCTTTCCAATATAACAAGAGTGGGGTGGCCCTCTATGGAGGGACCCGCGTGCGGCCCATGAGCGAAACGGGAAGCCCCTTATTTTTCTCTACTTTTTTTGTCTTTTTTGTTTTTTAGTCTTCTTTAAAATAACTCGGGATCTAAAAAAATCAAATTTTCTAGAAATTGTGAATTTTGAGAAAAAAAATAATCAAGAAATCTTAAATTTGTTGCAGATTCAAAAAATGATCGCATATAAAAAATCATGTTTTTAAAAAAGGGTTCAAGAAATCAAATAAGTTCATAATTTTGAAAAATGTTTGCGCATTCAAATTTTTTTGTGGATTTGAACAAATGTCTGGAATTCAAAAAATGTTCGTTGATTCAAAAAATATTCACGAGTTGAAAAAATGTTTGCGAATTTCTAAAACCATACCACGTATTGAAAAAATGTTCATGATTTGGTAAATAAATCAAAAAATAATAAATTTGCATGCATTTGCAAAAAATATGAATTTTAGAAATTGCTGTACTAAAAACAAGAAAGTGTTTGTGGATTTCCCAAAAATTTGTGAAGTCGAAAAATGTTCATGAGTTAACAAATGTTCACAATTTAAAAAATATTCTGAATTTTTTAAAAAGGATCACAGATCCAAAAATTGTTCACGACTTCAAAAGATGCTTATGAATTTAAAAAATGTTCATGATTTCAAAATAAATTACAATTCGAGAATGTTCATGATTTCTTAAAAAATATGATTTCAAAAAGTGTTCACGGGTTTGAAAGATGTTTGCAAAACGAAAAAATAAAAAACTAGAAGGAAAAGTGAAAAAGAAAAGAAAGATGAAGATAAAGAAAATAAAAACAAACGCATGAAAAATAAAAATAAAATGAAAAAAGATAAAAGAAAGAAAATGCCAGAAGAATAAACAAAGGCAACACTGGTTCAGGGCCGGTTCAGAAAAATAAGCAATGTAAGTGGGAAAAACCAGCATGGGCAAGCCCATACAGAGGACACACACACGCAAGTCGTACGCGCGGCCTAGGCGCCAAATAGGACTGGCCCTCTACGGAGGGCACAAGTTTGTCAGGAAAAAAATGAGTGCTTGACATGGGGTTTGATCCATGCCGACCATGGTTTTATTCTGAAAATGGACTTCCGCCCATCTTACACTTTCTAGACCAAGATCTAAGATATTTACACCGTGTTATTTGCTAAATCTTGGTTGTGCTTCTTAGAATTGTGAAACTAGAAAAATTCATACACACTCATAGGTTCCGCAACTTCTCTACCCCATCTTTGTCCCTAGGGTGAAAACCTCATATCCGGTTTTGCCAAATCGAATGACAGTAGCTGCTCCTGGTGTAGCTCCCTCATAGGAGGCGACATCTTGGAGACATGATATGGCATTGTGAGACCGATTTGAGTCTGTTAGTATTGCCACTTTGGGAAAGCGAGAGCTCATCATCGAGCAAGCATCATTGGTCATGGGGATTGTCGGTGTTCTCTTAGCTTTCAGAGGCGGAAATCTCTCTCTGGCACCGGAACTCTATCGGTGGTTTGCCTTGCAAGTGCAGCTTTCTGGTCCGACGATGCTTCGGGCATGGTGTAGGTAGTTGGCTTGCTCGTAGTTAGGCTCTTCGGGCGGAAATCCGTTTTGTATGTTTTTGTGTTTTCTTATAAAGCATGTCAATTATCTTTTGATTCTTCAGGAGGAAAAGAACATTTTGTGGATAGGTTGAGGTGAACTAGGAACATGAAGTGAGCGCACGGCAGTTCGACCAAGTGGTCATAGCTTCACGATGAAGATACGCTCTGTCCCTTTCCCGGGTTGCAGTTTGATCCAGAGACCGTCCAATTGCACGCCTGAAGCCCCAGAAAGATTCAGCGCATGCTTCATAAATTTTTCACTAGCAACATAGCAAACATAACAAGAATGCGAGATATTTAGCAAGATTTGCACAAAGCGTCGAAGTCACTGCGTTCCAAACAGACCAACACAGGGTTTGGATTACCAGGGGAATCCCACCCAAGAAGCTGCGATAGCAGCGGAGGGGAAAATGGAATGCCTAGGACTAGCATCTGACCCAATCGTGAAGGCGGCAGAAAGAGGCATCGGGAGACACGACCACCCAAAGCTTTGCCGATGCAGCCAAGCCGCGACATTCCCAGCTAACTCGCGTTTCTTTCAGAGCAGGTAAGAATACATTTTGAAAAATGAGCAGGTAAGAATAAGATCGAAGCCATTTCGCTCAAGCAAGAGACCAGCGATCTCTCCACTCTCAACCCAGGACCGCCGGTTAGATGGACGAGGAAGAAGACGACGTGAGCAACTCGTCTCGAACTCAGCGCCGGATGGAGCCATGGTTGCCGTCACCACCGCCGGCAGCTCGAACTCAGCACCACATGGGATGATGGAATGGAGGAAGATCGAACCGCTCTTTGCCCAGATGATAAGCAGCGGAGCCCAGACCACGTCGTGCTCCTCATCCATCTCTCTCCACCTGCGTGGTCCGTACAACATCAGCGGCCGCAGCTGCATTGATGCCAGCCATGAACATTCTTACAACTACTACTACCTAGGAGGCGAGTATGACTGCTGCTACTTCGGCGTCGCCATCGCCAGGACAACAGCATCCCATCGCCGGCTGATCCGTTTTCTCACTCTCCGGGAACGCCTCCCCGCGTCAGCAGATCACCAGATTCTGTCGTGCACCAGCATCTCATTCGCGGCCCAGAGAACACCACAGCGGAGGCGAGGCATATCATGCGTGATCCTTGTCCTTGCACAAGGGACAAGATGCAAGCACATGCTTGAAATCATGTAGGAGCATCAAGAGTGGTTGCAAATGAATTTCAACAGTTACTGGAGTGCAGTGTTCACATCACAGATCGACAACCAGAAATCATGGGAGACGGAAGTCAGAAGTAACAAAAATCAATGTGATTCACGCTTGAAATGAACTGCGAAGAGCATCAATACACGCTGGAGCAGACGCGGACGCCTCAGCTCGTGGTATCCTCCTGGCGGAAGGAAATGATCGACTAAGTGTGCGCTGACAGAGATACAAGAGGGATACACCGTCGCCGGGGGAGACGGCACCCCTCCGGCGACCAACACCACACCACGGACTGAAACACCACCCACGCTCACCGGACAAACGCTGCTGCTGCTGCCTTGTCTCGTCTTCCACCTCGAATTAGAACAACACACGAACGGAGAAATGACCCCCCACACTGAACGGAACGGACACCGGGCACAAGTGGAAATGTTGTTAGCTCGCTCGCTCCGGCCCGGCCTCGCTCACACGAAGCCGACCTCGGCGAACTGCGGGCGCGGCTTGGCCGTGGTGGGGCCGGGCCGCGGGACCGGCACCATGCCGTCCGGGAGCGGGTTCTTGCGCGGCCGGCCGCGCGGTCGCGGGATCTTGGGCGGCGCGTCCGGGTCCCGCGGCTTGGGCGGGCGGCCCCGCCGGCGCGGCGCGGTGGCGACGGCGACGACGGCTAGTCCGTCGCTAGGAGGGGCGCCGATGGCGGCGGGGGCCCCCCCGGGGTAGTGGCCTGGCGGGCGCACCTTCGGGGGCCGGCCGCGGCCGCGCTTGGCGGGAGGCGGGGGCGGCAGCAGCAGCGGCGCGTCGTCGGAGGATTCGTCGTCCTCCTCTTCCTCCTCCTCCATCTCCGCCTCCATGTCGTCCTCCTCGACGGGGGACCTCGAGGGCGGGGGCGGCGGGGGGAGCGCGTACTTGCCCCCGGCGACGGCGACGAGCTCGGCGGCGGCGGACATGCGGGAGAGGTGCGCGGCGACGAGCGCGGGGTGGGACGGCGGGAGGTCGCCGCCGGCGCCGCGGGCCGCCTCGATGCGGCGCGCGATGGCGGCCTGGCTGGAGCCGTTGGGCTCCCGGAGCGACGCGATGGCCTCCACGATCATCTGCACCCACCACAAGGAGCCAAAGAAGTCAATTTTCCCAGATCGGTCGGGGCGCGGGCCGCAGATCTGGGGAAAGAACGAGGCCGCTGCGGCGGCAGCGGCGGCTAGGGTTTAGAGGGTGCTTGCCTCGGGGTAGGAGGGGAGGACGGCGAGGTCGGAGGCCGCGCGGGGCGACGACTGGTCGCCGCTGGAGGTGGCCATACCTGCGTGCGTCGCCCGCGGGCTGGCTCGGCTCGGCTGTCTCTCTCGCGAGCGCAGGCAGAGCAGCGCGTGTGGGAGTGAGCGAGGGAAGGGGTGGTGGTGGGGGGTGGGAATTGGGGGCGCAGCGCACGGGGACGCGGATCTGGGTGAGGCGCTGCGGGGCGGAAATGGAACGCAAGTACGGTTCAGACGAGGAATCTGTCGGGTGGTACCGGGCGGCCGTGGGTCGCGACCGGCTTCCCTTCCCTTCCCTTCCCACTCGCGCATCCCCACTACCCACGACCCGCCACGCCCACACTGGTGGTTGGCAGTGCAGCCCGCCCGTTCCACGGTTTTTTTCAAGGGTGTGGCTACATCTAGAGTATAGCTGGCCAAATGGGCTGTTTTTTTCGGGCCGGCCCGTGAGCATGCCGGCATGGCCCGCCTTGGGCCAGGCACGGCACGGGCTAAACGGGCGGGCCCGGCACGAGGCACGCCCTGGGCCGTGCTTGGGCCTGGAGGCTGGGCACGCGGGCCGGCACGACACGGCCCGATTAAGTTTTATTTTTATTTTTTTATACATCTATATATGACCCAACATGTAAAAATAGGTTAAAAAACGCTCAGTGCGTCAAATAATAGACTGAAAATATGTGGCCCACCATGCTAAACGGGCCAACGTGCCGGCCCGTTTACTAATTGGGCCGTGCCTAGGCCTGAGGGCGCAGCACGCGGGCCGGCACGGCACGACCCGTATAGTAATGGTGCCCTGACGGGCCATGCCGGGCCAGGCACGATTATGATGGGCCGGGCCGTGCGGGGCCGGGCCGGCCCGTTTGGCCAGGTATGATCTAGAGTCTCAGTGGAGTGAGAGAGCATATTATAAAAGAAAGAAAATTAAAGAAAATTTTGCATGGATATTCATGTAAGACTCATGAATGTAGCATCGACTGAGGCTTGATCGACTCAGGAGTCATGAAAAATCTAGCTAATCTAGCGAGCTCGCCAGCAACTTTATTTGCTTCTCTATTACATACTACAGTGTTCGAACCTAGTAATAATGAAATCACAAGCATAATGAAAACAATCATCGAAAATTACCACCGCCGCCGCACCCGCCAACCATACTCCATCCTTCATGGTATCAATCACCTCTAGATTGTCCGAGTCAATAATAAGGCAGTTGCATCCAGTCATCACGACATCCGCGCAATATTCTATCCTCCCATTCTCCTAATGATAAATCTGCCTTTGTCATCTTTAGGGACTGCCCCCCATCGTGCCCCTGAGCATGCCATGGTCAAAAGAAGCATCAACATTAAGTTTCATAAAGCTCACCGGAGGTCAAGACCAGACCCCTTTTCATAGAAGCATTTGGAGATGAGGCAGTAACAAAGTTTATCATAAGAGTTATCCCCATAAATATTTGATACGCACTCTGAGTTGTCTTCTTCTGTATCAATTTTCGCCTTTCCCATCATCGATACCGTGTTGAGATAGCAATCATTTCACGCACATTCTGGTTACCCAATCCACAAATCTTGGACTGGTGGATACTCCAACACCGCTTTTCTAGCAGAACCAACCTCACAGGCTTTATCAATAGTATCGCCCACCCCTAACCTTTTTCAAACCTCCTTTGCAAAGCAAAGGAATTAGATATGCTTCATATCTTTTGGACCATCAGAGTAAGTAGGACAAGCAGCCATGATTTTCATGTCTCTTTGCGGGGATTCATAACTTTGTCAAGTCTTTAGATTAGAATACATAAAATAATATTGTTTTCCCTTTTCCTCATTCTTGACGGAATACAATGTTCTTTAGTACATGTTGTTCCCGCATCGGAGCTTGTTTTTTCTCGAATACGAACAACGTGTGTATCGTATTATATAGAAAGATAGAGGGAGATAAATACCACAAATCCACCATGTGGTATTACATAGCTTTAACACAACACTCCACCCATACCCCACTCACAAACTTAGGATTACTCTCGCCTAACCCACCTAGACACCACTCTGAGTAGATGATCCAAATCACCCTTGTCAGTCATGCATGTCTCCATCCTCGACACTCTATCTCGAACTGTGCAACTACAACTTTTACCACATATGATACCTCATGAAGACTTTTGAATTCCTATGTTTCCAGAGCACCCACATGCCCAGTAGAAGAACCGTCCTCAGGTCCTTGGGTTTGTACCTCGTAGATGTCTTGTTAAGGCACCACGATTGTAGCATGTCGTCGACCGATGAGTCCAGTCCTGCCTCCCTAGGGCCGTGCAGATCGTCTTCCACACCGTTCGCGCAAAAAACACATCCCAACATGATGTGGTTCATAGATTCCTCGTGTTGAGCACAGAACGGACAAGAGTCCTAGTGTGGTAATCCTCTTATGGCCAGTTTATTCGAAGTCCAGCACCTATTTTTGATTGCGAGCCATGCAAAAAATTGGCATTCCAAGTGAACTCCATCATTGGCATCACCTCCCTGTTGGAAAATTCGATGGCATACACAGATCGTATGGAGAAGCCTCCATCACTTTTCCAAGACCAATGGATTGTGTCCTTGCACCCATCCAGAAGTTGCACCACATTGATCCTTGGCCAAAGTTGCATGTATTCCTGAAGTGCACCTAACCAAAGATTCGGTCCAAAATATGTAGCCCAGGCTTGGTTTGATAGTGTCTCTTGAACTGTCTGGACAATCTTACACGCCGAGGTACTCTCTCATATACAGCAGGCCCAATTTCTATAACTCACATGCCATCTAGCCATCGGTCCTCCCAGAACATCGTGGCACGCCAATCACCAATGTTTGCTCTAGATGCAGCAGTAAATAGGACAAAAGATTCCTTTTGCACCAAGATGTTAAATTCCTTCCACGGTCTATCATCATCCCGACTTAGGCAACCACGACCAGCGCGCCCGCATGGCGATATCCAGCCACCTAAGGTTTGGGATGCCCAATCCATCGGCCCATTTTGGTGTGCACACTGATCCCCATGCCATGACACAGTTACCGCCATTGGCCTTACTACTTGTGAGCTGCGTTGGGATTTCCTCGAAGAGGAGAGGATGATGTAGTACAATAGAGATAAGTATTTCCCTTAGTTAAGAACTAAGGTTATCAATCTAGTAGGAGAACCACACAACACCTCGTTAGCAGTACCTACACAAAAAATAAAAATATACTTGCACCCAACGCGAATAAGGGGTTGTCAATCCCACGGCGGTTGATTGCAAGGATCAAATCTCGTAGTGATAGATATATACCACAAGATTACAAAATAAAGTAAAGTAAATAAAATTGTAGCAAGGTATTTTTGGATTTTAATATATGATAAAAGTAGACCTGTGGGCCATAGTTTTCACTAGAGGCTTCTCTCTTGAAAATAGCATACGATGGGTAAACAAATTACTATTGGGCAATTGATATAAAAGTGAATAATCATCATGATATCCAAGGCGATGAACATGTATATAGGCATCACATCTGAGACAAGTAGACCGACTCTTGCCTTCATCTACTACTACTACTCCACACATCAACCGCTATCCAGCATGCATATAGAGTATTAAGTTCATAAAGAACAGAGTAACACCTTAAGCAAGATGACATGACGTAGACAAAGTAAACTCACACATGAATAAACCCCACTGATTGCTTGTTTCTGCGTTGCTTAGGATGATGCAACACAACAACGATAAGTATTTCCCTCAATTATGAAACCAAGGTTATCAATCCAGTAGGAGAACCAAGCAACACTATGTAAACGGTACCCGCACACAAAGAACAAATACTTGCAACCCAATGCGTAAGAGGTGTTGTCAATGAAGGAAATATGCCCTAGAGGCAAAAATAAAGCTGTTATTTTATATTTCCTTATTCATGCTAGAATTGTATTGATCAAAAACCTTAATACATGTGTGAATACATAGACAAACACTGTGTCCCTAGTGAGCCTCTACTTGACTAGCTCGTTGATCAAAGATGGTTAAGGTTTCCTAACCATGGACATGTGTTGTCATTTGATAATAGGGTCACATCATTAGGAGAATGATGTGATGGACATGACCCATCCGTTAGCTTAGCATATTGATCGTTCAGTTTTATTGCTATTGCTTTCTTCATGTCAAATACATATTCCTTCGACTATGTGACTATGCAACTCCCGGATACCGGAGGAATGCCTTGTGTGCTATCAAACGTCACAATGTAACTGGGTGATTATAAATACACTACAGGTATCTCTGAAGGTGTTTGTTGGGTTGGCATAGATCGAGATTATGATTTGTCACTCTGAGTATCGGAGAGGTATCTCTGGGCCCTCTCGGTAATTCACATCATAAGAAGCCTTGTAAGAAAAGTGACTAACGAGTTAGTTATAAGATGATGTATTACGGAATGAGTAAAGAGACTTGACGGTAACGAGATTGAACTAGGTATGAAGATACCGACGATCGAATCTCGGGCAAGTAACATACCAATGACAAAGGGAATGACATATGTTGTCATAACGGTTCGACCGATAAAGATCTTCGTAGAATATGTGGGAGCCAATATGGGCATCCAAGTTCCGCTATTGGTTATTGACCGGAGAGGTGTCTCGGTCATGTCTACATAGTTCTCGAACCTGTAGGGTCCGCACGCTTAATGTTCGATGACGATATTGTATTATATGAGTTATGTGATTTGGTGACCGAATGTTGTTCGGAGTCCCGGATGAGATCATAGAAATGACGAGAGTAGTCTCGAAATGGTCGAGAGGTAAAGATTGATATGTAGGACGATAGTATTCGGACACTGGAAGTGTTCCGGAGGGTACCGGGTACATATCGGGTCACCGGAAGGGGTTCCAGGCACCCCCGGCAAAAGATATGGGCCTTATGGGCTAAGAGGGGAAACGCACCAGCCACAAGGGGCTGGTGCGCACCCCATATGTGTTGGAAATATGCCCTAGAGGCAATAATAAATTGATTATTATTATATTTCCTTGTTCATGATAATCGTTTATTATCCATGCTAGAATTGTATTGATAGGAAACTCAAATACATGTGTGGATACATAGACAACACCATGTCCCTAGTAAGCCTCTAGTTGACTAGCTCGTTGATCAATAGATGGTCACGGTTTCCTGACCATGTAAATTGGATGTCGTTGATAACGGGATCACATCATTAGGAGAATGATGTGATGGACAAGACCCAATCCTAAGCCTAGCACAAAGATCGTGTAGTTCGTTCGCTGAAGCTTTTCTAATGTCAAGTATCATTTCCTTAGACCATGAGATTGTGCAACTCCCAGATACTGTAGGAATACTTTGGGTGTGCCAAATGTCACAACGTAACCGGGTGACTATAAAGGTGCACTACGGGTATCTCCGAAAGTGTCTGTTGGGTTGGCACGAATCGAGACTGGGATTTGTCACTCCGTGTGACGGAGAGGTATCTCTGGGCCCACTCGGTAGGACATCATCATAATGTGCACAATGTGATCAAGGAGTTGATCACGGGATGATGTGTTACGGAACGAGTAAAGAGACTTGCCGGTAACGAGATTGAACAAGGTATCGGGATACCGACGATCGAATCTCGGACAAGTATCGTACCGCTAGACAAAGGGATTGTATACGGGATTGATTGAATCCTCGACATCGTGGTTCATCCGATGAGATCATCGTGGAACATGTGGGAACCAACATGGGTATCCAGATCCCGCTATTGGTTATTGACCGGAGAACGTCTCGGTCATGTCTGCATGGTTCCCGAACCCGTAGGGTCTACACACTTAAGGTTCGATGACGCTAGGGTTATAAAGGAAGTTTTGTATGTGGTTACCGAATGTTGTTCGGAGTCCTGGATGAGATCCCGGACGTCACGAGGAGTTCCGGAATGGTCCGGAGGTAAAGATTTATATATGGGAAGTCCTGTTTTGGTCACCGGAAAAGTTTCGGGTTTTATCGGTAACGTACCGGGACCACCGGGAGGGTCCCGGGGGTCCACCAAGTGGGGCCACCAGCCCCGGAGGCTTTCATGGGCCAAGAGTGGTAAGGGACCAGCCCCTGAGTGGGCTGGTGCACCTCCCACAAGGCCCAAGGCGCAGCTTGGAGGAGAAGGGGAAACCCTAGGCTCAGATGGGCCTAAGGCCCACCCTAAGGGGCGCCCCCTCTCCCCCTCTTGGCCGCCCCCTTTTCCCATCTATGGCTGCCGCCCCCCCCTAGGGTGGGAACCCTAGAGGGGGCGCACCCTCCTCCTCTCCTCCTATAAATAGTGGGGTTTTGGGCTGCCCAATACACGCGATTTGATCTCTCCCTGGTGCAGCCCTACCTCTCTCCTCCTCGTCTCTTGCGGTGCTTGGCGAAGCCCTGCAGGATTGCCACGCTCCTCCACCACCACCACGCCGTTGTGCTGCTGCTGGATGGAGTCTTCCTCAACCTCTCCCTCTCTCCTTGCTGGATCAAGGCATGGGAGACGTCACCGGGCTGTACGTGTGTTGAACGCGGAGGTGCCGTCCGTTCGGCACTAGGATCTCCGGTGATTTGGATCACGACGAGTACGACTCCTTCAACCCCGTTCTCTTGAACGCTTCCGCATAGCGATCTACAAGGGTATGTAGATGCACTCTCCTTCCCCTCATTGCAGGTTTCTCCATAGATAGATCTTGGTGATACGTAGGAAAATTTTGAATTTCTGCTACGTTCCCCAACAATATGGGCCGGCCTAAGTGGAGAAGGAAAAGGGGAGGAGGAATGGAAAGAGAGGGAATAGGATTCCCCCTTCCTTCTGCTCTCCCCTCTTTCCTTTCCCCTTCCAGAAATAAGGAAGGGGGGAGGCAGAATTGGAATAGGCCCCCCAAGTAGGATTACCCCTACCTGGGGCGCCCAAGGTTGTTCCCCTACCCCTCTGATATGTGGGTGGACCGGTGCTTAGGTGTTGTTCTTACTTGAACAAACATCCTACTTATGATTAACCCTCCCGCAAGCATCCGCAACTACGAGAAAAGTATTAAGAATAAATTCTAACCATAACATTAAACTCTAGGATCCAATCGGCCCCTTACGGAATAGTGCATAAACTAGGGTTTAAGTTTATGTCACTCTCGCAACCCACCATCTATTTACTACTCCACAATGCATTCCCTTAGGCCCAAATATGGTGAAGTGTCATGTAGTCGACGTTCACATGACACCACTAAGGGAATCAGAACATACATACTATCAAAATATCGAACACATATCAAATTCACATGATTACTTGCAACATGATTTCTCCCATGACCTCAAGAACAAAAGTAACTACTCACAAATAATAATCATGCTCAAGATCCGAGGGATATTAAATAGCATATTGGATCTGAACATATAATCTTCCACCAAATAAACCATATAGTAATCAACTACAAGATGTAATCAACACTACTAGTCACCCCCTAGCAACAATGTATAGTTCCGGTAACAAGATTGCATACAAGAGATGAACTAGGGTTTGAGAGGAGATGGCGCTGGTGAACATGTTGATGGAGATTGCCCTCCCCAAGATGGGAGAGTTGTTGGTGATGATGATGACGACGATGATTTCCCCCTCCGGGAGGGAAGTTCCCCGGCAGAATCGCTCCACCGGAGGGTAAAAGTGCTCCTGCCCAAGTTCCGCCTCGAGGCGGCGGCGCTTCGTCTCGAAAGTCCTCCTCTTATTTTTTCTAGGTCAAAACCACTTATATACAAAAGATGGGCACCAGAGGTGGACCGAGGAGGTCACAATCCACCAGGGCACGCCAGGGGGCCTGGCGCGCCTAGGTGGGTTGTGCTCACCTGGTGGCCCCCTCTGGTGTTTAACAACTCCAATATTTCTTAAATAATCCATAAAAAATCTCCGTAAAGTTTCACTCATTTGGAGTTGTGCAGAATAGGTGGCCTGACGTAGCTTTTCTAGGTCCAGATTTCCAGCTACTGGAATTCTCCCTCTTGGTGTGTTCCTTGCAAATTATGAGAGAAAAGGCATTAGAATTACTCCAAAAAGCATTATTATGGATAAAAAAATTTATAAATAACAATAAGAAAGCATGATGCAAAATGGACGTATCAACTCCCCCAAGCTTAGACCTCGCTTGTCCTCAAGCGAAAACCGAAATCGAAAAACATGTCCACATGCTTTGAGAGAGAGGTGTCGATAAAAAAATACGGACATAGAAGCATCATGTTGATTATTATAGCAGAAACAAAATTAAGTAGGACTTTTATCATAGAACTTTTATCATATACTTCTCATGAATAAGTAATAGTTCATCACATAATCGAAGTATAAAGCAATAACTCTATTAGAAACCAACGAACTATGTTATCAGTCAAGTTTGCAACTACAATTCATCATCTTTTCAGGAAGAGTCACGTGTTGGAGCCTTTAGGCAAGTCCACATACTCAACCATCATATAGTCTTCTATGATTGCTAACACTCACCTTGTACCCATGAGCAAAACGTTTCAATCGGACACAAAGAAAGATAGGGTTCGCCTCCCAACATACTCACCTCAAGGGTGATGTCAACAATAATAACTCATGCTATCTATATTCAACTGGACATATGTGCCTAGATCTTTCCTCGCCACATGATGCTTGCCAAAAGAGAAAAAATAAAAGGAATAGAGGGAAAAACTTTGACTCTTTGCATAAAAGTAAAAGATAGGCCCTTCGTAGAGGGAAGCAGAGGTTGCCATGTGCTTATTTGTTTGTATGCTCAATCCCTTAGTGCAAGAGAACGTCACGTTGTATTGCCCATTAAGATGACAACCTTTATTATGCAGTCTGTCAATTTTATTCTTTGTCATCCAAGTTCGTACAACGCTCAATTTTCTCTTACCCTAAACGATCTCACACTTTTAGAAGCAATTTTTATTGCCTTTTTGCACCGATGACAACTTACTTGAGGGATCTTGCACAATCCCTATGTAGGTATGGCAGACACTTGAAAAAGATTTGGGTTTAAGGGGTTTTGGACGCACAAGTAGTATCTATACTTAGTACATAACTTTTGGCTAGCAAAGATAGGTGGCAAGCATCACATGTTAAAGGATCTATGACAATATGACTTCTATGTGAATATAAACAAACATGAACCATTAAGTTGTCTTCCTTGTCCAATGTCAACAATTTTGGCATATAATATTTTGATGAGGGCTCACAATCACAAAAGATTTCTAGGATAGTATATGTATACGTGAATCTTCTCTTCCCTTATTAATTCTTCCATGAGTTGCATCATTGACTAATGCTATGTTTGTCAATCTCTAATACAATTTTCTACTTATACTTTTCCTTATGTGGTGTCATCACCTACCATAGGATTAGTATATAATCTTTTCATTATTTATTTACTTTCTTCATTTATTTCCTTTCTCTTTTTCTTTCTTCCTTATTTCTTTTCTTTATTTGCAGCATGAAAGCAAAAACTAAAACTAACTTCAGTATATAACTTGCACACGATTACAAGGATAGATCACTAAGCAAACTCTTAAAAGAAGAAATAATTGAACTAAACTTTATTTCATCTAAAAGCAAAAGATTGAACTAAGATAAATAAAAGCAAAAAGATAGTGGGATGATACGATACCGGGGCACCTCCCCCAAGCTTGGCGGAAGCCAAGGGGAGTGCCCATACCCGATACTCAATTCTCCTTTTGGTGGTGAAGGAGATGATGGTGGTGATGAAGGAGAAATCTTGTCCTTGGAGGAGCTTGAAGAGGCCATGGTAGATGGAATCTGACAGAAAACAACAGGGAAAAGGAGAATAGAGGATTTCTCCACAATACGGTGATCAACAGGTTCGGGAAGTATATATAGATTTTTTTCTTGCAGGACAAGCATATGGTAGAAAAATGGAGTACGAGAGGTGTCCCAGGTGGGCACAACCCACCTGGGCGCGCCAAGCGCGCCCTGGTGTCTTGTGCCCACCAGGGTACGCTTCCTGGGAGTTTCTTTATTTCCAAAATTTTAAAATATTCCAAAACTAATAAAAAATATTTTTGCAGATTTTCGGAGTCCGTTTACTTACCGTATCATGTACCTCCTTATTTTCACGATTCTAGAGTGTTCCGGAAGGACTCTTTTATGTGTTCTTCCGATGTCAAGGTTTGAATAATATTACTTTCAACATTAATAGGCGTACCTGAGATATAATGCTTTATTCGTTGCCCATTGACAACATTAGGGTTAGTGCCTTCGAAATTATTTATTTTGATGGCTCCAGATCGGTAAACCTCCTCGAGGACATAGGAGCCTTCCCATTTCGAGAGGAGCTTTCCTGCAAAAAATCTAAATCGAAAGTTGTACAAAAAAAATATTCTCCAACTTTAAACTCACGCTTTTGGATTCTTTTATCATGCCATCTTTTAACTTTTTCTTTGAATAACTTTGCATTTTCATAAGCTTGGGTTCTCCATTCATCTAATGAGCTTATATCAAATAACCTCTTTTCACCACGAAGTTTGAAATCATAATTGAGTTCTTTAACTGCCCAATAAGCTTTATGTTCTAACTCAAGAGGTAAATGACAAGCTTTTCCATAAACCATTTTATAAGGAGATATACCCATAGGATTTTTATAAGCTGTTCTATAAGCCCAAAGTGCATCGTCTAACTTCTTAGACCAATTCTTCCTGGACCTATTAACAGTCTTTTGCAAAATTAATTTTGTTTCTCTATTTCTAAGTTCAACTTGACCACTAGACTGAGGATGATAGGGTGATGCAATTCTATGGTTAACATCATACTTAGCAAGCATTTTACAGAAAGCTCCATGAATAAAGTGTGAACCGCCATCAGTCATTAAATATCTAGGGACTCCAAACCTTGGTAAAATAACTTCCTTAAGCATTTTAATATAGGTGTTGTGATTAGCACTACTAGTTGGAATAGCTTCTACCCATTTAGTAACATAATAAATAGCAACCAAAATATGTGTATACCCATTAGAGGAAGGAAAAGGTCCCATGTAATCAAACCCCCAAACATCAAATGGTTCAAAAGCAAATGAATAATTCATAGGCATTTCTTGACGCTTACCGATATTACCTATTCTTTGACATTCATCACAAGATGAGACATACTTACGAGCATCCTTGAAGAGAGTAGGCCAATAAAATCCAGACCGCAATACCTTGTGAGCAGTTCTATCTCCAGCATGATGCCTTCCATAAGCCTCAGAGTGACATTTCCGTAGGATTTGTCCTTGCTCATGCTCAGGTACACAACTTCTAATAATACCACCTACTCCTTCTTTATAAAGATGTGGGTCATCCCAAAAGTAATGTCTTAAATCATAGAAGAATTTTTTTCTTTTGTTGATATGTGAAGCTAGGTGGTAAATATTTAGCAACAATGTAATTAGCATAGTCAGCATACCAAGGAGTACCATTAGCAACATTTATTGCAGCTAACTGTTCATCAAGAAAACTATCATCAATAGGAAGTGGGTCATCAAGCACATTTTCAAACCTAGACAAGTTATCAGCTACGGGGTTCTCAACTCCTTTTTTATCAATAATATGCAAATCAAATTCTTGTAACCAGAGAACCCAACGAGTAAGTCTAGGTTTAGCATCTTTCTTTTCCATAAGATATTTAATAGAAGCATGGTCTATGTGAACAGTTACTTTGGAATCAACAATATAAGGTCTAAACTTATCACAAGCAAACACCACTGCTAAGAATTCTTTTTCAGTAGTAGCATAATTTATTTGAGCGTTGTCTAGAGTTTTACTAGCATAATGAATAACATTCAATTTCTTATCAACTCTTTGTCCTAGAATAGCACCAACAACATAATCACTAGCATCACACATAATTTCGAAAGGAAAGTTCCAATCAGGTGGTTGAACAATAGATGCAGAAACTAAGGCTTTCTTGAGTGTTTCAAAGGCTTCAAGACAATCATCATCAAAAATAAAAGGAATATCCTTTTGCAAGAGACTAGTAAGAGGCTAGAAATTTTAGAGAAGTCTTTAATAAATCTCCTATATAAACCAGCATGATCTAGGAAACTACGAATACCTTTGATGTCCTTAGGACATGTCAATAGCATCAACCTTAGCTTGGTCCACTTCAATGCCTCTTTCAGAAATTTTGTGACCCAACACAATGCCTTCATTAACCATAAAGTGGCATTTCTCCCAATTGAAGACAAGATTTGTTTGTTCACATCTCTACAAAACTCGATCAAGATTGCTTAAACAATCATCAAAAGACTTCCCATAAACAGAGAAGTCATCCATGAATCCTCAACAATATTTTCACAAAAGTCAGAGAATATAGCAGTCAGACATCTTTGAAAGGTAGCAGGTGCATTACATAAACCAAAAGGCATACGTCTATAAGCATAGGTTCCAAAAGGACAAGTAAAAGTGGTCTTTTCTTGATCAGGTTGAGAAACAGGTATTTGTGAAAAGCCAGAGTATCCATCTAGGAAGCAAAAGTGTGTGTGCTTACACTACTGCAGGATGCTGCTAACGCGACACAACGATCAGAGACCCTTCGACGGAACTGTGTGCGATGCCATAATCACAAACGGTGGTGTAAAAAACTGTCAAAAAGGTGCAAAACGTTTGCGATGGAGGATGCATCAAACACGGTTCAGATTTTAGTTGCGTGTGCGATGCAGGGCATATGGTTCAGCTCAATTAACTGTCTGCGATATATAACATACAGTTCACACAGATGAACTGTTTGTGATTAGGCAACACAAAAGAAATGGGCATCCAGATGAAGGTGTGTGCGATATACGACATGCGGTTCACTCGGATGAACTGTTTGCATTGAGGCAAGAGAACAGAAACGGTTCAATATAACAAGATGTTTGTGATACGTGGCAAACGGGTCTGTAATCAGAAATGTGTGCGAATACCGATAATAATAGAAACGGTTCCCTAGTCTGGTCCGTGTTCATCTGATCATCATCTCCTTCTTGTTCTAGCTCGATGTTCCTTCTATGGCAAGTTTCCATTAATTGATGGCGTTTTATGAACATGCCATCGTTTCCCGCCATTTTCTCACCTGTTTCCCACCACCCAGCGATATTGCGCATAGGCGGCGTGCGACACACGGAGGCAACAAGCGCAGCCTGTAGCATATCCACCTTTTCCAAGCATGCCAACCCACCAAAGCGTCGCCTCTGCCATCAACCTCGTCGATGAGGAAAATGAGCAGGCGCCACGGCCCGTCGAGGCTGAGGCACTCCTCGGTAATGCGATGGACGATGCCGTGATGCGCGTCATCGCCAGGGTTGAGCAGACCTTTGGCGCATGGCGCTTGAGCGCCGCGGATCAAGATAGGCATGTCAGCATCGACAGGCTGCAGTTCGCCGCACAACATGATCGATGGCGTGCCGCAGAGCAATCTAGGCGCGTCCGTGCCGATAGGTTGCGGTATCGGCGCAGACGCTCACAGCGAGACCGTTGGAGTACTGCCGCAGAGCGAGAGGCGCGACTGTTGGGGAACGTAGTAATTTCAAAAAAATTCCTACGCACACGCAAGATCATGGTGATGCATAGCAACGAGAGGGAAGAGTGTGATCTACGTACCCTTGTAGACTGACAGCGGAAGCGTTAGCACAACGCGGTTGATGTAGTCGTACGTCTTCACGGCCCGACCGATCAAGCACCGAAACTATGGCACCTTCAAGTTTTAGCACATGTTTAGCTCGATGTCGATCCCCAGACTCCGATCCAGCAAAGTATCGGGGAAGAGTTCCGTCAGCACGACGGCGTGGTGACGATCTTGATGTTCTACCGTCGCAGGGCTTCGCCTAAGCACCGCTACAATATTATCGAGGATTATGGTGGAAGGGGGCACCGCACACGGCTAAGAAAACGATCACGTGGATCAACTTGTGTCTAGGAGTGCCCCCTGCCCCTGTATATAAAGCAGCAAGGGGAGGAGGCCGGCCGTCCCTATAGGCGCGCCAAGGAGGAGTCCTCCTCCTAGTAGGAGTAGGACTCCTACTAGGAGGGGGAAGGAAGTGGGGAGGGAGAAGGAAAGGGGGGCGCCGCCCCCCTCTCCTAGTCCAATTCGGACCAGGGGGGAGGAGGCGCGTGGCCCACCCTGGTTGCCCTTCTCTCTCTCCACCAAGGCCCATATGGCCCATTACTTCTCCCGGGGGGGTTCCGGTAACCCTTCGGTACTCCGGTTTTCTCCGAAATCACCCGGAACACTTCCGGTGTCCGAATATAGCCGTCCAATATATCAATCTTTATGTCTCGACCATTTCGAGACTCCTCGTTATGTCCGTGATCACATACGGGACTCCGAACTAACTTCGGTACATCAAAACTCATAAACTCATAATATAACTGTCATCGAAACCTTAAGCGTGCGGACCCTACGGGTTCGAGAACAATGTAGACATGACCGAGACATGTCTCCGGTCAATAACCAATAGCGGAACCTAGATGCTCATATTGGCTCCCACATATTCTACGAAGATCTTTATCGGTCAGACTGCATAACAACATACGTTGTTCCCTTTGTCATCGGTATGTTACTTGCCCGAGATTCGATCCTCGGTATCTCAATACCTAGTTCAATCTCGTTACCGGCAAGTTTCTTTACTCGTTTCGTAATGCATCATCTTGCAACTAACTCATTAGTTGCAATGCTTGCAAGGCTTATGTGATGTGCATTACCGAGAGGGCCCAGAGATACCTCTCCGACAATCGGAGTGACAAATCCTAATCTCGAAATACGCCAACCCAACATTTACCTTTGGAGACACCTGTAGAGCTCCTTTATAATCACCCAGTTATGTTGTGACGTTTGGTAGCACACAAAGTGT
Source organism: Triticum urartu (assembly GCF_056163025.1). NCBI lineage: Eukaryota > Viridiplantae > Streptophyta > Magnoliopsida > Poales > Poaceae > Triticum > Triticum urartu. The sequence goes on from NC_141876.1 coordinate 27,586,416, forward strand.
TCCTCCGGCAAACGGGAGTTGCATAATCTCATAGTCATAGGAACATGTATAAGTCATGAAGAAAGCAATAGCAACATACTAAACGATCGGGTGCTAAGCTAATGGAATGGGTCAAGTCAATCACATCATTCTCTAATGATGTGATCCCGTTAATCAAATGACAACACTGTTGGGGAACGTAGCAGAAATTCAAAATTTTCTACGCATCACCAAGATCAATCTATGGAGTAATCTAGCAACGAGGGAAGGAGAGTGCATCTACATACCCTTGTAGATCGCTAAGCGGAAGCATTCAAGTGAACGGGGTTGATGGAGTCATACTCGTCATGATCCAAATCACCGATGATCCCAGTGCCGAACGGACGGCACCTCCGCGTTCAACACACGTACAGCCCGGGGACATCTCCTACGCCTTGATCCAGCAAGGGGAGAAGGAGAGGTTGGGGAAGACTCCATCCATCAGCAGCACAATGGCGTGGTGGTGGTGGAGGAGCGTGGGACTCCAGCAGGGCTTCGCCAAGCACTACGAGAGACGAGGAGGGAGAGGGGTAGGGCCGCGCCAACAGGGAGATTGAATCGCACGTTGGGCTGCCCCTTTGCCTCCACTATATATAGGGGGAGAGGGAGGGGCTGCGCCACCACCTAGGTTTCCACCCCTAGGGGTGGCGGCCAGCCCTAGATCCCATCTAGGGGGGCGGCCAAGGGGGGAGAGAGGGGGGCGCACCACTAGGTGGGCCTTAGGCCCATCTGAGCCTAGGGTTTCCCCCTTTTCCCTTCTCTCTTCGCCTTGGGCCCTGGTGGGGGGCGCACCAGCCCACCTGGGGCTGGTCCTCTCTCACACATGGCCCACGCAGCCTTCTGGGGCAGGTAGCCCCACCTGGTGGACCCCCGGACCCTCCCGGTGGTCCCGGTACGTTACCGATAGCACCCGAAACTTTTCCGGTGACCAAAACAGGACTTCCCATATATAAATCTTTACCTCCGGACCATTCCGGAACTCCTCGTGATGTCCGGGATCTCATCCGGGACTCCGAACAACATTCGGTAACCGCGTACATACTTTCCCTATAACCCTAGCATCATCGAACCTTAAGTGTGTAGACCCTACGGGTTCGTGAGTCATGCAGACATGGCCGAGACAACTCTCCGGTCAATAACCAATAGCGGGATCTGGATACCCATGTTGGCTCCCACATGCTCCATGATGATCTCATGGGATGAACCATGATGTCAAGGACTTAATCAATCCCGTATACAATTCCCTTTGTCTAGTGGTACGATACTTGCCCGAGATTCGATCGTCGGTATCCCGATACCTTGTTCAATCTCGTTACTGGCAAGTCTCTTTACTCGTTCCGTAACACATCATCCCGTGATCAACTCCTTGATCACTTGTGCACATTATGATGATGTCCTACTGAGTGGGCCCAGAGATACCTCTCCATTTACACGGAGTGACAAATCCCAGTCTCTATTCGTGCCAACCCAACAGACACTTTCGGAGATACATGTAGTGTACCTTTATAGCCACCCAGTTACGTTGTGACGTTTGGCACACCCAAAGCACTCCTACGGTATTTGGGAGTTGCACAATCTCATGGTCTAAGGAAATGATACTTGACATTAGAAAAGCTTTAGCATACGAACTACATGATCTTGTGCTAGGCTTAGGATTGGGTCTTGTCCATCACATCATTCTCCTAATGATGTGATCCCGTTATCAACGACATCCAATGTCCATGGTCAGGAAACTGTAACCATCTATTGATCAACGAGCTAGTCAACTAGAGGCTTACTAGGGACATGGTGTTGTCTATGTATCCACACATGTATCTGAGTTTCCTATCAATACAATTCTAGCATGGATAATAAACGATTATCATGAACAATGAAATATAATAATAATAACTAATTTATTATTGCCTCTAGGGCATATTTCCAACAGTCTCCCACTTGCACTAGAGTCAATAATCTAGTTCACATCGCCATGTGATTAACACTCACAGGTCACATCGCCATGTGACCAACATCCAAGAGTCTACTAGACTCAATGATCTAGTTCACATCACTATGTGATAAACACTCAAAGAGTTCTGGGTTTGATCATGTTATGCTTGTGAGAGAGGTTGTAGTCAACGGGTCTTGCCATATTCAGATCCCTATGTATTTCGCAAAACTTTATATCGTAGATGCTGCTACCACGTTCCACTTGGAGCTATTCCAAATTGTTGCTCCATTATACGTATCCGGTATCTCTACTCAGAGCTATCCAGATAGGTGTTAAGCTTGCATCGACGTAACTCTTTATGTCGAACTCTTTATCACCTCCATAACCGAGAAACATTTCCTTATTCCTCTAAGGATAATTTTGACCGCTATCTGGTGATCTACTCCTAGATCACCTTTGTACCCTCTTGCCAGACATGTGGCAAGGCACACATCAGGTGCGGTACTCAGCATGGCATACCGTATAGAGCCTATGACAAGAGCATAGGGGACGACCTTCGTCCTTCCTCTTTCTTCTGCCGTGGTCAATCTTTGAGTCTTACTCAACTTCACACCTTACAACTCAGGTGAGAACCCCTTCTTTGACTGATCTATTTTGAACTCTTTCAAAAACATGTCAAGGTGTGCGTTCTTTGAAAGTATCATCAGGCGTCTTGATCTATTTCTATATATCTTGATGCCCAATATGTAAGCAGCTTTATCCAGGTCTTCCTTTGAAAATCACTCTTCAAACAACCGTTTATGCTTTCCAGAAATTCTACATTATTTCAGATCAACAATATGTCATCCACATATACTTATCAGAAATATTGTAGTGCTCCCACTCACTTTCTTGTAAATACAAGTTTCTAGCAAACATTGTATAAACCTAAAAGCTTTGATCACTCCATCAAAGCATATATTCCGATTCCGAGATGTTTGCTCTAGTCCATAGAAGGATCGCAAGAGCCAGCATACCTTTTAGCATCCTTAGGATCGACAAAACCTTTTATTGTATCACATACAACTTTTTCTTATGAAAACTGGTAAGAAAACTTGTTTTGACGTCCATCTGTCAGATTTCATAATCGAAAAACACAGCTAATGCTAACATGATTCCGACGGACTTAAGCATCGCTACGGGTGAGAAATTCTCATCGTAGTCAACTCCTTGAACTTGTGAAAAGACTCTTTCCCACAAGTCGAGCTTCATAGAAGGTAACATTACCGCCCACGTCCGTCTTCTTCTCAAAGATCCATTTATCTCGATGGCTTGCCGATCAACGGGCAAGTCCACCAAAGTCCATACATGGATCCTATCTCGGATTTCATGGCTTCTAACCATTTGTCGGAATACAGGCCCACCATCGCTTCTCCATAGCTCGTAGGTTCATTGTTGTCTAACAACATGATATCTAAGACAGGATTACCGTACCACTTAGGAGTAGTACATATCCTTGTCGACCTACAAGGTTCGATAGCAACTTGATCCGAAGCTTCATGATCACTATCATTAACTTCCTATTCAATAGACGTAGGCTCCACAGAAAACATCTTTCTGTGTTGCACCACTCTCTGGTTGAAATAAAGGTTCGACAACCTCATCAAGTTCTATCTTCCTCCCACTCAATTCTTTCGAGAGAAACTCCTTCTCGAGAAAGGACCCGTTCTTAGCGACAAACAATTTGCCCTCGGATCTGAGATAGAAGGTATACCCAACTGTCACCTTTGGGTATCCTATGAAGATGTGTTTGTCCGGTTTGGGTTCGAGCTTCTCTGGCTAAAGCCTTAAGCATCGCAGCCCCAAACATTAAGAAATGACAACTTTGGTTTCTTGCCAAACCAATGCTCATAGGACATCGTCCCAACGGACTTAGATGGTGTCCTATCTAAAGTGAATGTAGTTGTCTCTAACGCATAACCTCAAAATGAAAATGGTAGATTGGTAAGAGACATCATAGATTGCACCATATCTCATAGGGTTCGATTACGACGTCCGGACACACCATTACAACTGTGGTGTTCCAGGTGGCTTCAACTGTGAAACAATTCCACAATGTCTTAAGTGATTTGCCAAACTCATAACTCAGAAAATCCCCTTTTGATCAAATCATAGGAACATGATCTTCTTTGTTATGATGATTCTTAACTTCACTCTGAAATCGCTTGAACTTTTCAAACGTTTCAGACTTGTGCTTCATTAGGTAGATATACCTATATCTACCCAAATCGTCAGTGAAGATGAGAAAATAGCGATATCCACCGCATGCTTCAATTCTCATTGGATCACATGCATCAGCATGCATGATTTCCAACAAGTCACTTGCCCGTTTCATTGTACCTGAAAACGGGGTCTTAGTCATCCTGCCCATGAGGCATGGCTCGCATGTGTCAAGTGATTCAAAATCAAGTGACTCCAAACATCCATTGACATGGAGTTTCTTCATGCATCTTACGCCAATATGACCTAAGTGGCAGTGCCACGAGAAAGTGGTACTATCATTATTAACTCTACATCTTTTGGCGTGAACATGTGTATTACCACGACCGAGATTCAATGAACCATTCACATAGGGTGCATGACCATGAAAGGTATCATTCATGTAAACAAAATAACCATTATTCTCTAACTTAAATGAATGACCGTATTGCAATGAACATGATCTAATCATATTCATGCTCAACGTAGACACCTGATAACATTTATCTAGGTTCAATACTAATCCCGAAGGCAGATGGAGCGTGCGATGGTGATCTCATCAACTTTGGAAACACTTCCAACACACATCGTCACCTCACCCTTAGCCAGTCTCCGTTTAGTCCATAGCTTTTGCTTCAAGTCACCAGTAATAGCAACTGAACCGGTATCCAATACCCAGGTGCTACCAGGAGTACTAGAGAGGTACACATTAATAACACGTATATACTTTGTTGAAGTTGCCAGCCTTCTTATCTACCATGCATTTGGGGTAATTCCGCTACCAGTGACCGTTCCCCTTACAATAGAAGCACTTAGTCTCGGGTTTGGGTTCAACCTTGGGTTCCTTCACTGGAGCGGCAACTGATTTGCCATCCATGAAGTTTCCCTTCTAGCCCTTGCCCTTCTTGAAACCAATGGTCTTATTAAACCATCAACACTTGATGCTCCTTATTGATTTCTACCTTTTGCAGTCTTAAGCACCGCGAACAGCTCCGGAATCAACTCCATCCCTTGCATGTCATAGTTCATCACGAAGATCTAGTAGCTTAGTGATAGTGGCTAGAGAACTCTATCAATCACTATCTTATCTGGAAGTTTAACTCCCACTTGATTTAAGTGATTGTAGCACCCAAACATTCTGAGCACATGCTCACTAGCTGAGCTATTCTCCTCCATCTTGTTGGCTAAAGAACTTGTCAGAGGTCTCACACCTCTCAACACGGGCATGAGCCTGAAATCCCAATTTCAGCTCTTGGAACATCTCATATGTTCTATGGCGTTCAAAACGTCATTGGAATCCCGATTCTAAGCCATAAAGTATGGTGCACTAAACTATCAAGTAGTCATCAGGATGTGTCTATCAGGTGTCCACAACATCCACAGACGACGTTGTAGGGGTTTGCACATCAAGCGGTGCATCAAAGACGTAAGCCTTCTGTGTAGCAGTGAGGACACTCCTCGGACTACGGACCTAGTCCGCATCAGTGCTTACAATATCTTTCAACGTAATCTTTCTCTAGGAACGTATTGAAACAGGGAGCTACAACGTGAGCTATTTATCTACACCATATTTTCAAAGACAATTTAGACTATGTTCATGATAATTGAGTTCATCTAATGAACTCCCACTCAGATAGATATCCCTCTAGTCATCTAAGTGAAACATGATTCGAGTCAACTAGGACGTGTTTGATCATCACGTGAGACGGACTAGTCAACACCGGTGAACATCTTCATGTTGATCGTATCTTCTATACGACTCATGCTTGACCTTTCGGTCTTCTGTGTTCCGAGGCCATGTCTGTACATGCTAGGCTCGTCAAGTCAACCTAAGTGTTTTTGCTGTGTAAATTTGGCTTACACCCGTTGTATTCTAACATTAGAATCTATCACACCCGATCATCACTTGGTGCTTCAAAACAACGAACCTTCGCAACGGTGCACAGTTAGGGGGAACACCTTTCTTGAAATTTTAGTGAGGGATCATCTTATTTAAGCTACCGTCGTTCTAAGCAAATAAGATGTAAAACATGATAAACATCACATGCAATCAAATAGTGACATGATATGGCCAATATCATTTTGCTCCTCTCGATCTCCATCTTTGGGGCTCCATGATCATCGTTGTCACCGGCATGACACCATGATCTCCATCATCGTGTCTTCTTGAAGTTGTCTCGTCATCTATTACTTCTACTACTATGGCTAACGCTTTAGCAATAAAGTAAAGTAATTACATGACGTTTATGTTGACACGTAGGTCATAAATAAATAAAGACAACTCTTATGGCTCCTACCGGTTGTCATACTCATCGACATGCAAGTCGTGATTCCTATTACAAGAACATGATTAATCTCATACATCACATATATCATTCATCACATCCTTTTGGCCATATCACATCACAAGGCATATGCTGCAAAAACAAGTTAGATGTCCTCTAATTGTTGTTGCAAGTTTTTATGTGGCTGCTATAGGTTTCTAGCAAGAACGTTTCTTACCTACGCGAAAACCACAACGTGATATGCCAATTTCTATTTACCCTTCATAAGGACCCTTTTCATCGAATCCGATCTGACTAAAGTGGGAGAGACACACACCCGCTAGCCACCTTATGCAACTAGTGCATGTCAGTCGGTGGAATCAGTCTCACGTAAGAGTACGTGTAAGGTCGGTCCAGGCCGCTTCATCCCACGATGCCGCCGAATCAAGATAAGACTAGTAATGGCAAGCAAATTGACAAAATCGACGCCCACAACAACTTGTGTTCTACTCGTGCATAGAAACTACGCATAGACCTAACTCATGATGCCACTGATGGGGAACGTAACAGAAATTCAAAATTTTCTACGCATCACCAAGATCAATCTATGGAGTAATCTAGCAACGAGGGAAGGAGAGTGCATCTACATACCCTTGTAGATCGCTAAACGGAAGCGTCAGTGAACGGGGTTGATGGAGTCGTACTCGTCGTGATCCAAATCACCGATGATCCCAGTGCCGAACGGACGGCACCTCCGCGTTCAACACACGTACAGCCCGGGGACATCTCCTACACCTTGATCCAGCAAGGGGAGAAGGAGAGGTTGGGGAAGACTCCATCCATCAGCAGTACGATGGCGTGGTGGTGGTGGAGGAGCGCGGGACTCCAGCAGGGCTTCGCCAAGCACTACGAGAGACGAGGAGGGAGAGGGGTAGGGCTGCGCCAACAGGGAGATTGAATCGCACGTTGGGCTGCCCCTTTGCCTCCACTATATATAGGGGGAGAGGGAGGGGCTGCGCCCCCACTTAGGTTTCCACCCCTAGGGGTGGCGGCCAGCCCTAGATCCCATCTAGGGGGGCAGCCAAGGGGGGAGAGAGGGGGGCGCACCACTAGGTGGGCCTTAGGCCCATCTGAGCCTAGGGTTTCCCCCTTTTCCCTTCTCTCTTCGCCTTGGGCCCTTGTGGGGGGGGGGGCGCACCAGCCCACCTGGGGCTGGTCCTCTCTCACACTTGGCCCACGCAGCCTTCTGGGGCAGGTAGCCCCACCTGGTGGACCCCCGGGACCCTCCCGGTGGTCCCGGTACGTTACCGATAGCACCCGAAACTTTTCCGGCGACCAAAACAGGACTTCCTGTTGGGGATATTACTACTGGGCGTAAACCGGCCTATCTGGGCCGGGTTAGCTTCGTCAGTAGTTAAGTATGTTAAAGCCCAAGAAGACAGAGGAGGGCTCAAGGCCCATGGTCGGTTCAAGGCCTGTAGCCGTAAACCGGCGTTAGTAGTTAACTTGTATTGTAAGTTAGGAATAAGTAGAGACCAAACCGGACACATCTATGAGCCGGTATTGGGACTCCGTAAGCCGATGGGAGTCACCTGTGTATATAAGGGGACGACCCGGCAGCGGTTCAAGGATAACAGACAACAACTCGAGACATAGGCGAAGCTTGTTTGCTCCCTAGTCATCGAAACCCCCATCAATTCCATCACAACTAGACGTAGGCTTTTACCTTCATCGAAGGGGCCAAACTAGTATAAACTCTCTTGTGTCCCTGTGTCCGCTTTAACCCCTTCAAGCTAACCCGTCGCGATGGCTTCACGACTAAGTCCTTTCTCTAGGACATCTGCCGTGACAAAACCACGACAGTTGGCGCCCACCGTGGGGCCATCGCATGATGGTTTCAAGTTCTTGGAGGGCTGCTTTGAAGGACTCGAGGGCTACGCCGTAGGCCGGATGACTAAGAGTCGTCGCGGCAAGCTCTACATCGACGACGCAGGCTGGGGCCCCGAGGCCGGCTCAATTGAGTACGGGTACCGGGTCCCCTTTGGTGGCATTCATGTTTTCATTGGCAAGATCGGTGAACCGGGCCCCGAGCTGGACATCTGCACCGACCTCGTCGAGACGGCTCAGTGTGCGCGATCCGCCCAGGTTAAACCGGCCATGAAGCGTGCCTTCGTGGGAGTCATCCATGGTGGAAGTTATGAGGATGGATCGGAATCTCGCGGCGATACCGTCGTTTGTTTCGATGACGAGTCATCGACCGAAGAAACCGAATCTCTTTATCAGCTACAAGACGGCCGGATTGGGGGCTGCTCCGATGGCGACAGTATTCCGGACCCCTCTGATCTGCCCAACCGGGTTGGAATATTCATGACTGGCACACAAGCAGCGCTTCATTCTTCGACCGCTGCGGCAACCACCTCTGGTTCAGCAGCGGCAACGGCTGCTGGGGCAGGAGGCCATGTGCGCCCGCCGGCTCAAGTTCTATCAGAGCTATTTGATGCATTGGCTGTGCTTATGGCGGAGGCTAATCCGGCGGATCAGGGCGTTCACAACGACGAGATTGCAAAAGTGATGGAACAGATCACCCAGGCCAAGGCAGATCTGGCAGCCGAGGACACTAGGATGGCCACGGAGCGGGCCGCTTTAGACGCACAAGCCTATAGGCTCATGTTGGACCAGAGTGCGTCGCAGGAAGTCATGAGGAGGAAGTACCGATCCCGTTTGCCTCTGGTTTTTGAGGCCAGAGACATTTTCAACACTTCAGGAGTAGGAACCGGCAATCCGGTGGAGGGAAACCGGGCTGAAGCTCCCGGGGCCGGCGCACCGGTTCAGCCTCGTCAGATGGACCCGCCTCGTCAAAACACCGTTATACCTCAAGCTGTTTTAACACCTCCGGGTCACTACTCCAACCTGATGGACAATCTCGTTGCCGCTGCTGCACAGCTGGAGGCCATTCCAATTGAAGGTGATTCGCCGCAGGCAGTAGAGACGCGATGGGTCAAGGAGCTTCTAAGGACAGGCTTGGTCCAACAGGAAGCATACTCGTACAACCGCGACCGGATCCACTCGACCCCCAGTCCAAGCCGGAGCTATAGCAGACATATGGATGAACCGGCAGTATCGAGTAACGAACGACATGGAGCACCCCATGGCAACAACCCGACGGGGGGTGGTGATGACGCTCAGGAAGTGGTGAACCGGGCCCGAGCACGCAGGGAGGCCGAGTTAGCCGCACAGCATCAGGCTCGACAGCTCACACCGGTTCGTCCAACCATCTCGATCGAACCTGGTGTTACTTCTAGTTCTTTGGGGGTGCCTTGCCTTATCCCCATTTTACGCAATGTGCGCCTGCCCAAGGATTTCAAGGGCCCGTGCAAGGTACCAAATTACACGGCGGATCAGCCTCCGGAGACATGGGTGGAGAGCTATGAGATGGCCATGGAGATGCTTGATGTGGATGACGCGGCGTGTGCGAAATACTTCACCATGATGCTTGAAGGAACGACCCGTACTTGGTTAAAAAGCTTGCCGGCTAATTCTATCAGTTCATGGGCCCAATTACGAGCCCGGTTTATCAGCAATTTCAAGGATACATGTAAACAACCTATGTCGATAGTGGACTTAGCTGCATGCGTCCAGGAGGAAGGAGAGTCAACAACTCATTAGGTGCGCCGGGTTTCACAAGTGTTGCACTCATCAGACCGCATCAACGCTGACACCGCAGTATTAACCCTAGAAGGCAATTGCCGATTTGGGCCCCTAAAGCTGAAGTTGGGACGGATGAAGCGTCATTGCACTGACATGGGGACCCTCATGGCCGCTTTGGTGAAATATGCTGATTCTGATAGTACCAAGGATCCCGAATCTGATGATGATAAGATAGGGAAGGGAAAAAGGAACAACAACTCCAAGGGTCAGCGGCACCACTGGGCAGGCAATGGTGGTGGAGGCAAGCGTAAAGCGGATGGTAACATGGACTTTGTGGCTAATACTAACGCACAGGACAATGGCCAGCGACGCAGGGGTAAACCGAAAAATCGTAATGGGGCACCCAATCCTAACCCAGAACGCCTAAACTATCTGCTAAGCCAGCCCTGTCCAAGACATGGGACGAAGGAGTCGCCAGCAAACCACCTTTGGAAGGATTGCTTTATTATGCAGGAGTTCAAGAATTCTAATAATTTCCGGTATGATCACGAATCTGGCGGTGGCTCAGGATCTGGGCCGGGTTACGGTGGAGGAAGTTCCGGTTCAGGATTTAACGGTAATCCGGGCGGACATAATGGTCAAAATAATCAGAACAACCAGGGTGGTTACAACCAACAAACAACAACAGTCAGGTTACCAGAGCAACCCGAAGCAGTTGAGTAGTGGGCAGTACCATGTTTTCATCACTAGCTTGGACAAGCGAGACCGAAAGGTTTAGAGGCGGGCGGTCAACTCTGTTGAACCGACCATACCCCGTTATCTACGTTGATCTGAACAGCCAATCATATGGAGCAGAAAGGATCACCCACCCCAGGTCGATAATCCGGGTCAGTTGGCTCTGGTGGTGGCGCCTCAGGTGGGAGGTTATAAGTTCACCAAGGTGCTCATGGATGGAGGTAGCAGCATTAATATCTTGTACTATGAGACCTTCCATCGTATGGGACTGACAGATAAAAATCTTAAACCGTCTAATACGGTGTTCCACGGTGTAGTACCTGGCAGATCAGCATATCCTGTTGGCAAGATAGCTCTGGAAGTGGCCTTTGGGGATGATCATGATCCCAGGTCGGAGACGTTGATGTTTGAGGTGGTGAAAATCCAAAGTCCGTATCACGCCCTATTTGGGCGACCGACCTACGCCAAGTTTATGGCACGGCACTGTTATGTATATTTGCAGCTCAAGATGCCGGGTCACAAGGGGACAATAACGGTTCACGGAAGTCGCAAAATTGCTTTGGAGTGCGAGGAAGGTGATGCGGCCTATGCAGAGTCGGTTTGTGCCACCGAGGAGCTGAAGTATTATAAGGACAATGTTGATCCGGCAGACATGACTCCATTAAAAAAGCCTACTACGGAGCATGATTCGGCCCTGAAGTTCAAATCGGCAGCAGAAACTAAGCTTGTTGACTTTGTACCTGGTGATTCGTCCAAGCAGTTCAGCATCAGTGCTAATTTGGATCCGAAATAGGAAAGCGCGCTCATCGAGTTCATCCGTGAGAATCGGGACATTTTTGCATGGAAGCCCTCTAACATGCCAGGTGTACCGAGGCAACTCACTGAGCACACCCTTAATGTGGATCCTAAATACAAAACGGTGAAACAGTTCCTCCACCGGTTTAACGAAGAAAGACGCAAGGCAATTGGAGAAGAGGTAGCCAGACTCTTGGCAGCTGGTTTTATTGTTGAAGTTTTTCACCCTGAGTGGCTTGCCAATCCGGTGCTGGTCCTTAAGAAAAACGGTACCTGGCGCATGTGTGTGGATTACACAGATCTTAATAAAGCTTGTCCAGCAGATCCTTTTGCCCTCCCCCGTATTGATCAAATTATTGATGCTACGGCGGGTTGTGAGCGTTTAAGTTTTTTGGATGCATATTCTGGCTATCATCAGATCAAAATGGCAGTTAAGGACCAGGAGAAAACGACATTCATAACTCCCTTTGGAGCCTTCTGCTATGTGTCTATGCTCTTTGGGCTCAAGAGTGCCCAGGCAACTTATCAACGTTGTGTGCAAAATTGTCTACATAAACAGATTGGCCGTAATGTACACGCCTACGTGGATGATATCGTGGTTAAATCCAGGGAGAAGGAGACTCTGATTGGTGATTTAAAGGAAACTTTTGATAACCTGAGGACATACAAGATGATGCTTAATCCGGACAAATGCATCTTTGGTGTACCGGCGGGCAAGTTATTAGGCTTCTTGGTGTCCAATAGGGGAATTGAGGCTAATCCAGAGAAGATCACAGCCATCACCTCCCTCGCTAAACCGAAGTGTATCAATGATGTTCAGCGCCTTGCAGGCGGTTTATCAGTCGCCTTGGTGAGAAGGCAATCCCTTTGTATCAGATGTTGAAAAAGACGGATCAGTTTGTCTGGAGTTCTGCTGCTGATGAAGCATTTGAGGACTTAAAGCGGCAATTGGCCAATCCGCCTGTGCTCGCGCGCTCCCATTGCAAGGAGCCATTACTGCTATATGTTGCTGCTAATGCTCGGGCGGTCAGTGTGGCTATTGTGGTGGAGCGAAAGGAGGCAGGTAAGGAGCATCCGATTCAACGTCCGGTCTATTATATCGGCGAGGTGCTCATTGAGTCCAAGCAAAGGTATCCGCATTGGCAGAAGCTGGTGTATGGAGTCTTTATGGCAAGCCAGAAGCTTAAACAATACTTCCAAGGGCATCCAATTACGGTGGTTAGTTCTGCTCCTTTGGGAGATATCATCCAGAACCGGGAAGCAACTGGCCGGATTGCCAAGTGGGCTATAGAGCTTGGGCCGCACGATTTGATGTATGTGCCTTGGACGACGAGTAAGTCTCAAGCACTGGTTGATTTTATCAATGATTGGACGGAAATGCAAGCACCTGAAGAAAAGCCGGATCACACATATTGGACCATCCATTTTGACGGATCCAGGCAATTGGAAGGTTCGGGGGCTGGAGTCGTATTAACTTCCCCACGAGGTGACAAGTTTTGTTATGTTCTCCACTTAATGTTCCCTTGTACTAACAATGCAGCTGAGTATGAAACCTTGCTCCATGGTCTCCGGATGGCTAAGGAGATGAATATAGGTCGAGTTAAGTGCTTCGGTGACTCGGACCTCGTGGCTCAGCAAGTGTCTGGCACTTGGGACTCCAAGGATCCACTCATGGCAGTATATCACCGTGAGGTGGATATTGTTGCAGGTCATTTCAAAGGCTATCAGGTGGACCACGTGGACCGGCGGAAAAATGAAGCGGCAGACGCTTTAAGCCGTCTGGGCTCTTAGCGCAAACCGGTTCCGCCCAATGTTTTTCTGGATGTGCTGCACAACCCGTCGGTCAAGATCCCTGGTGAAGCGGATTTGGATATTCCTGATCCGGAAGCTCAATTGGTGGCATCTCTTCATGTTATTCCGGATTGGACTCTTCCCTACTTGGCATACAAGAACCAGGGCGAGTTACCAGAGGATGAGACTCTGGCCAGACAGATAATCCGGCGATCCAAGTCCGTGACTATTATCAACGGCGAGTTGCATCACTGCAGTGTATCAGGGGCATTTCAACGCTGTGTGTCTCCTGAAGAAGGCCGTGAAATTTTGCGTGAGATCCACGCAGGGGATTGTGGTCACCATGCTGGTTCAAAATCTCTGGTGGCTAAAGCGTTTCGCCATGGTTTCTATTGGTTAACTGCTCATGCTGATGTAGAGGATCTGATCAGACGATGTGATGGTTGCCAAAAGTTCTCAAGACGTGCTCATGTACCAGCTCAAGAATTGAGAATGATTCCAATTACTTGGCCGTTTGCGACTTGGGGGCTGGATATGGTTGGGCCTTTCAAAAGGTCCAAAGATAAGAAGACCCACCTCCTGGTGGCGGTTGACAAGTTTACGAAGTGGGTGGAGGCAGAACCTGTTAGCAAGTGTGATGTGGCCACGGCGGTTCAGTTCATTAAAAAAGTGATTTTCCGGTTTGGCTTTTCACACAGTATCATCACGGATAATGGTACCAATTTGTCCAAAGGTGCCATGAAGGAGTTCTGCGAACGAGAGCACATCCGGCTCGATGTTTCATCAGTGGCACACCCATAGTCCAATGGTCAAGCAGAAAGAGCTAATCAAGAGATCTTGAGAGGCATCAAGCCCCGGCTCATGGTTGCTTTGCAGAGAATGCCGGGTTGTTGGGTAGAAGAATTACCATCTGTGTTGTGGAGCATCAATACAACACCCAACAGGTCAACAGGATACACACTATTCTTCATGGTTTATGGAGCGGAGGCGGTTCTCCCCAGTGATATCCGTCATGATTCACCTCGTGTGAAGGCTTATATTAAAGCGGACAACGAAACGGCACAGCAAGATGCTTTGAACCGGTTGGATGAAGAGCGTGACATAGCTGCCGCCCGATCGGCGATTTACCAACAGGATCTTCGTCGTTATCACAGTCGCCGAGTCAGAACCAGAACCTTCCAGGAAGGAGATTTGGTGCTTCGGCTCATTCAAGATCAGACTGATATGCATAAGTTATCCCCACCTTGGGAGGGGCCTTTCGTGGTCAGCAAGAATCTGCACAACGGGTCATACTATCTAATCGATATTCGAGAACATAAGGACTCACGTACATCAGAGGAGGAGACCAACAGGCCGTGGAACATAGCTCATCTTCGGCCTTATTATACCTGAGCCATTGGTTCTACTTATGTACATATTACAACGATGTATATATTAACTATAATAAACCGGAACCTCAGCTAAAGCGGGGTATCTGTTCTTTTACATCATGTGTGGTTACACGGAGTTGTTCTAAAGCGGCTTCCGGTTTACCCCTTGAGTTCGCTTTTCTAAAAGCATTGTGTTATATCACTTGGAGGATTGGTCGTGTCTGAACCAATACCATACCTCTTGATAGGCGAGAGCCACCAGATCACTTGGGGACTTGGTCACGTCTGAACCACTCATGCCTCTTGATCGGCCTAAGGCCACAAAATCACTTGGGGGCTTGGTCGAACCCGAACCATCGCCATGCCACTTGGTCGGCATAACTGCCACGGTTTCATTTGGGGACCTGGCTGACTAGAACCATAGTTACACCTAACGGGAGCTTGGTCATGTTCGGCCATGGTAACACCATTTGATCATCTCAAATAAATCTTTTTTGCAACGGTTTTCTCATTGCTTTTTGCTTCGCATTTTTCTTTGCCAGATTCTTTTTTCTTTTTTATTGCGTTCTTTTTAAAACCGACAAAGTTTTCAACCAATCCATTGACGGAACACAGTTCACGTCAATCCGGAGACTATTTGCCCGGTTTGATCCTTGTTGTTAACATCCTCTTATGGAGTAACACGATGTTTATTATAACCCGGCACGGTTTACATGGTAAACCAGAGTCATATATATACAAGAGCTGTTATCTCCTCAATAGTGTGGGTTTGCAGAACTCCGCTTCAAGATTGGCTAAACCAACTTCACGCTCAACGATGGCAGGTATTATGTATCTCAAAAATTTGATCATATACTTAAAATTTTGTTTTGGATGTTTTGATTTCATAGATGCAGACATCATATTCCGCCTGACGGTACAACCGCGGTGGCACTTGACGAATTTCTCATTTCAGAAAGTGCTTTGGAAAGTTCATCACCACAGGAAGAACAAATTATGCATGAAGGCATATCAACATCAAAAGTATCAGCTAGCCTATTACAAGGCAACATGGTGCCCATAATAATATAATTGTTTTTTTCGCAAAGGAGAGGCAGTTTTAAGACCGGCTTCCGGTTCAAGCTTGGTCACCAGCCTGGCCTGATGGGTGTGGGTCCTGCGCTGCTTCAGCCTCCGTTTCTCTACCCAGTGGCTGGAAATCCACAGTTGTCCAGTCGATTCCCATTAATGCTTGAAAAACAGCTTCATCATGGGTCAGCAATGACGGGTCAATATCGGGAGCGTAAGTATGCTTACGGATTGGAGGGATCAGATTTTCTGATTCATGGATTGGTGCAGCTATTCGCTTGTTCTGACTGTCATATTGGGCTTGATAATGAGACAAGTCTGCTTCTTCAGCCAATTGACAAGCTAGCGGACGTACCTCCCGGTTTATTGCTCGCAGATCCGCTTCACCAAATTCTGACCCGTCTTCCTTCAAGCTGGGATAGCCCTGAGCCGCTTCAATAGGATCAAAATCTGGCACCCAGGCTTTTGCCCGGATTAAGGCATTGATTGCACTGGTTCGAGCAGCAGATTTCTTCAGCTCTTCAACCCGGGCAGGAAGCACCGACAGTTTCATCAGAGTATCTTGAATCAAAGTGGGCGCTGGTTTGTTATGAGATGCGGTACAGATGATCCGTTGGGCACCAGTATACAATTGTTCAACCAATGTATAGGCGGCTTTCAGTTTCTTCCGCACATCTGACCCCAAGTAACCAATGCGTGTCCCTGAAATACCATAAAGGGTTAATAAACCGGCGACTCTGTAAGAAGGCAGAGCTAATTCAGAAGGCAAACTGGCTTACCAAAGATAGCAGTAGTCATGGCATGCACGTGCCGCTTTATGCTGGCCAGTTCATCCGCCACTGGTTTTAGTGCAGCCTCGGCATCCTCTGCTCGTTTGATCAAAGCGGATTTTTCAGTGGCCCAATCCGCCCGCTTCCTCTTGAAGCTCTCCTTAAGCTGTTCCATGGCGCTTAAAGCGCTGGCCAATTCCTCTTTTGCTTTGGAGGTTTCAGCCTGTTGGGTTTTCAGGTTTTCTTGGAGATCGGTGACTTGGTTTTCTTTCGTCTTCAGCTCTGCCTGCATGCATACAGATATATGCTTCAACAAATCGGTATAAGGATTCAAGTACCAACCACATAACAAGTTATGCACTTAGCACTTGGGGGCTAATGCATATTCGATCTTCATCTTTCAATTGCTTGCAAAGTCCCAAGATCAATACAAGTATTCAACTTGGCACTTGGGGGCTAATGGCTATTTGCTCGTATATATATTCTGATGCGGCAATCTCAATTACTTAAAGTACCGGTTTAACTACGCTAAGTTGAACCGGCCCTTGGGGGCTACATCGGCAAAAGTTCAAAGTATTAAGATTTATGTTAGTAAGTCCCGGTTTGAAAGAAGATTACAAACCGGCCCTTGGGGGCTAAGGAGAGTCAGTAAATATTGAAGCATACAAGCAAGAAAGAGCATATGGAAGTTACCTCGTATTTATCCTTCATCATATTAATCAGACTGGCTTCATAGTCAGGCTGGCATACAGCCGGTTCAGGTAGCCGGAATGGATATCTTGGGCCTTCAGAGCAGCGTAAGTTGTCAGATCAGCATTCCACTTGCCTTTACCAAAGGCAGCAAATTCTTCCTTGGCAGAATGTTTGGACAAAGCAACAACATTGCTTGGCTCGGTATGGCCAGTGCCAGTAATGACAACCTCAGCCTCCTGAGTATCGCCGGTTTGCAGTGGGGCTGTTGGCTTGTCAGTAGGTTTTGCTGGACCGATGGATCTCTCAATCCGGATGGAGCCTGTGGGCTGATTGACAGGACCTGAGGCATCAGTAGGTCTCTCTTCAGCAATAAGATCGTCGTCTTGTTGCGGTGGATCGTTGGGTATATCCTCAGGAATAGCCGCTTCAAGATCGGGTGTCTTGCCTGGCTCAAGAACGACATCTTCTTCGGCCGCTTTGTCCAAGCGGGCCTTCTTGCTTGGCCTAGGTTTGGCCCTGGAAAGAATAACAAAATCAAATACAACATATGTTCTAAGGCAATGTGTTGTAAGTATCATAATAAGTATAGCTTACCCAAGCACCGTTTTGAGCGGTGGCAGCTGAGTAGCCGATGACTCGCCAGAGGATGAGTGGGAAGTAACCTGGTAATCGGAGTCAGATGGATTAAGAGGTTGGCAAAAGCAGCCCGCTTTAGGACAATCACTGACAAGCAAATTAGAGACCTCTGAACGGCGTTTCCGAACCGGACTGTTCGTTAAACCGGCGGAGGTAACTACCTGGCCGCTGTGCCGGGTTGTGCGACGAGCTTCGTGCTGTTGGGTCTTCATAAGAAATTTGGGATCCAAATAAGCAAGAGGATGAGAAAATTTAACTTTCCAATTTGCCCGACGGATTTTTAGCGAAGGCAAAGGTTCTGAATCGGAAGAGAGAATAATTACCTCTGCAGCATCAGCGTGGCTGGCTTCGGCATCATCCTGACAAATATCATCATCAATAAGACGCATGAAAAATAAGCCAAGTGAGTCAAGCTCTACCTCAAGGTCCGGATTATCCACATCATCATCAGGGGCCGGATTAGAAGATGCAGTAGTTCTTTTCCTGTGGGCAGTCTTCTTTACAGCTTTAGTCTTTTGCCGGGTTGCTCTTTCCGGCTTGTCTGGCTTTTTCGGTTTCTCCTACGGCAATTTCTTGATCCAAAACGGATCATTGCCCTGATTACACAGACACTGATATTAAACAATGACCAGATATATCAATAATAGATTCAGCAAAAGGAAAAATCAAGGTCTTACAACTGGCGGTTTGTTGGTGACACAGAAGGGAAGCAGGCCGTTTTTAGCACAGATATGTTCCGGTTCATTCAGCATCTTATTCACAGCTTCTGTGATTTCTTCATCGGTGAGCTGGATTCTAGAATGTCGCAGTGGGTCATAAACACCGCCGGTATATTCACACATCAAACCGGAGCGCTGACTAAGGGGCAGTATGCTCCATGATATCCAACAGCGAGCGAGATCAACCCCTGTTAAACCATTGGCCATAAAGGCTCTAAGCTTCGACAGTTGAGGAGCATATTTGCTTCTCTCCTGGGCAGTCAATCTTTGCGGAAAAGGGTGTGTATTGCTGAGCCGCTCCGGACGAAAGCCGGGCAAGGGATTCTCACCAGCAGGGGAGGTATCTTTGCAGTAGAACCATGTCTGATTCCACTCTTTGGGGTGGCTGTGCAGTTTGGCATGAGGGTATGTGACCTCTTTCCTTTTCTGGATCGCCACGCCACCTAACTCCATATTGGAGCCGTCAGTAAACTCAGTACGGCGGTTTAGATGAAAAAGGTCTCGGAACAATTCCACTGTGGGCTCCTCTTGAAAGAACGCTTCACAGAGCACTTGGAAGTGACACATATTTGTAACAGAATTGGGGCCAGTATCTTGTGGATGGAGTTGGAAATCGGCCAAAACGTCTCGGTAAAATTTAGAACCGGGTGGTTTAAAGCCCCGAGCTAAGTGATCTATAAAAACAACAACTTCTCCTTCTTGAGGAGTGGGAGGGCATTCTTTGCCAGGAGCCCTCCAATGAATGGTATCGTTGCTGCCTAAAGCGCCGATCAAGACTAGATCGTCCAGCTGAGACTCTGTGACGCGAGAAGGAACCCAATTGCATTCATATACTTGCTTGGCCATGATGGAATCTACAAAGTAGAAGATCTCGGTTCAAAAATACATTTGATCAAGGTATATTGGTATATGCAATGTTAAACCGGAGACAGATCTATCTAAACCGGAGTTTTATGAAGCAACAACATCTGGCGGTTCAACAAGGGGACTAATGGTATAAACCGGTTTGGCAATTTTTTCCTACAAGGTTAAACCGCCGGGTTTAAACATTGAAGAAGAGGAGTAAGTTTACAGAAACATATTTCGTAAGATTTCTCTACAGCGATGGATCTGAAGCAAGTTCGGAAAAAAGATAAATATTCAGAGGTCCAAAAGGAGCAGTACCGAATCAATAAACAAGATGTACATACAGATCTATGGTTTTGAGATGTGCAAGTGAAGGCGAAGGGTAAACAGCTACCATTGCACAGAATAAAGATTTGCGGAGCCATCTAAAGATCTATTGTATGAGCAAGAGGCAGACGATGAACACTGAAGAACTACGAAACCCTAGGTTAGATCTGCGGGGGAAAGGATGGAAGATTTACCGGAGCTGAGGAAGACGCGGAAGGTTGCTGCGGTGCTCTGGTGCGCTCAGGTTGATGCAGCGGCCAAGGTTGAGGCAGAGGTCGACGGCGGCGGCGGAGCTCCGTGGCTGGCGACGCGAGGAAGACGAAGAAGGCACGGAAGGAGGAAAGAAATGACCCTTCGGTCCTATTTATAAGGCGAAAGAACATGTGTCAGGCGCGACAATCAAGGGGCCACGAAACGGAGCTGTCGCCTCGATTTCCGCCGATCTATTAAACAAAGAAGCATAATGGATAGCTTCGTTATGACAGGTGACGTCACTCCGGTTTACAGCAATCAGAGAAGATGACATCATGGCGGTTTACCAATGTATGAGAAGATGTTGAAGATGAAGCTTTTGTTAAAGGATTGACATGAACCCGTTCAAATCAATCTGGGGCCTAATGTTGGGGATATTACTACTGGGCGTAAACCGGCCTATCTGGGCCGGGTTAGCTTCGTCAGTAGTTAAGTATGTTAAAGCCCAAGAAGACAGAGGAGGGCTCAAGGCCCATGGTCGGTTCAAGGCCTGTAGCCGTAAACCGGCGTTAGTAGTTAACTTGTATTGTAAGTTAGGAATAAGTAGAGACCAAACCGGACACATCTATGAGCCGGTATTGGGACTCCGTAAGCCAACGGGAGTCACCCGTGTATATAAGGGGACGACCCGGTGGCGGTTCAAGGATAACAGACAACAACTCGAGACATAGGCGAAGCTTGTTTGGTCCCTAGTCATCGAAACCCCCATCAATTCCATCACAACTAGACGTAGGCTTTTACCTTCATCGAAGGGGCCGAACTAGTATAAACTCTCTTGTGTCCCTGTGTCCGCTTTAACCCCTTCAAGCTAACCCGTCGCGATGGCTCCACGACTAAGTCCTTTCTCTAGGATATCCGCCGTGACAAAACCACGACACTTCCCATATATAAATCTTTACCTCTGGACCATTCCAGAACTCCTCGTGATGTCCGGGATCTCATCCGAGACTCCGAACAACATTCGGTAACCGTGTACATACTTTCCCTATAACCCTAGCGTCATCGAACCTTAAGTGTGTAGACCCTACGGGTTCGTGAGTCATGCAGACATGGCCGAGACAACTCTCCGGTCAATAACCAACAGCGGGATCTGGATACCCATGTTGGCTCCCACATGCTCCACGATGATCTCATCGGATGAACCACAATGTCAAGGACTTAATCAATCCCGTATACAATTCCCTTTGTCTAGCGGTACGATACTTGCCCGAGATTCGATCGTCGGTATCCCGATACCTTGTTCAATCTCGTTACTGGCAAGTCTCTTTACTTGTTCCGTAACACATCATCCCGTGATCAACTCCTCGATCACATTGTGCACATTATGATGATGTCCTACCGAGTGGGCCCAGAGATACCTCTCCGTTTACACGGAGTGACAAATCCCAGTCTCGATTCGTGCCAACCCAACAGACACTTTCGGAGATACCTGTAGTGTACCTTTATAGCCACCCAGTTACGTTGTGACATTTGGCACACCCAAAGCACTCCTACGGTATCCGGGAGTTGCACAATCTCATGGTCTAAGGAAATGATACTTGACATTAGAAAAGCTTTAGCATACAAACTACACGATCTTGTGCTAGGCTTAGGATTGGATCTTGTCCATCACATCATTCTCCTAATGATGTGATCCCGTTATCAACGACATCCAATGTCCATGGTCAGGAAACTGTAACCATCTATTGATCAACGAGCTAGTCAACTAGAGGCTTACTAGGGACATGGTGTTGTCTATGTATCCACACATGTATCTGAGTTTCCTATCAATACAATTCTAGCATGGATAATAAACGATTATCATGAACAATGAAATATAATAATGATAACTAATTTATTATTGCCTCTAGGGCATATTTCCAACAAACACATGTCTATGGTTAGGAAACATAACCGTCTTTGATTAACGAGCTAGTCAAGTAGAGGCATACTAGTGACGTTTAGTTTGTCTATGTATTCACACAAGTATTATGTTTCCAGATAATACAATTCTAGCATGAATAATAAACATTTATCATGATATAAGGAAATAAAATAATAACATTATTATTGCCTCTAGGGCATATTTCCTTCAGCGACGTGCTGCACAACAAGAGCAGATCCATCGGCACTTGCCTGCTGTCGACACGACATCGCAGCTGGGTACACGTCCGGTCAGTACCCCCATTCCTCGCTAGGAGTGGGCAGAGGCCCTCAGCGCCGAACTTGCACCAAAGGCTGGCCCCCGCGCCATACTTGCACCGGACGCCCACCGTGCCATTAGCATGGGTGCCACCGTTCGCCTTGTCCGTGGCCCGTTGGATGCCAACGCGCTGGTCTGTAGGCTCGACTGCCTCCTTGGCCCAGGTGTCCACCAGGGCTCAGTAGAAGTACATGGCCATCGCATCCTTGAGCTGGTGATCTCCGGTGAAATAGCCAACTTGGAACTTGAGATCATGCTCCAGATGTACCACGAGCGTGTCGACTGCTTGGACGAACGCCTGCACGAGTTCACGCAGAGCCAAGAGCTACCGTAGGCAAAGGCTGCTGGTCATGGTCTCATGGACGCGTTTTATTTTGAAAAGTCGTTTCGATGTGGATAGCTATGTATTCACAGCAATCATAGTATTGCTCTGTTTATTGCTCTGTTTCAATGTGTGTACTCTGTTTTCCATTCTTATATGTTCTGTTTCAATGTGTGTATATATGCTTTCCATTCCGTATATGTGGATGATAACAACTAGACTCAAATTAGTATACGAAAACAGATAGAAAATGGAATTCATAATATATATATATATTAAATGTTCATTAGTTCATCACAGAATATATATATATATATAATATCATCACATATACGTGATGATACTTAACTACTAGGTACAATACATAAAATTGAAACAAACAATACTAAAACTAATAATCCCTACTGGGGCCAGTATTCCAGCAGCCCCTCGCCAGCAGCTCCCTAGTGCGCGGCATCTTCCCAGTGCAGAGGCAGTACTCCGCCTCCTCCGCCTCGCAGCGCTTGACGTACCGATCTTTGCCTCTTGCTGGCGGACGCGCGCGACCGATCTTGCCATTTCGTTGGGCGCACACCGGAGCTCCTCGTCGGTGGCACGCTGGAGCTTATCGGCCCACCTCCACGCAGCGACGAGGCGCCCAACACCTATGACCTTTCTCGTGAAGTACCCGTCTTCGTACACCTCCTCGGCACGACGACGCGCCCGCCCCCCAAAGCTCCGCCGCCTCCTTTTTCCAGGCGGCATCACGGGCTTCACAGGACGCCTGGTATCTGGCTTCCTCCTCCGCAATCTCCTTCTTGAACGCCACTTGCATGGCTTTCTCAGCCGGCGACAGCGACTTCCATAGACAAAGATTGTACTGGCCCCAAATCCAATCCAAAGTTGGGGGGTCCGGCACAACCTCGCCAGGCGGCGCGTAGGGGTCCTCATCGCTGCTAATCGAGCGAGCGTCCTCGGGGGGCAGCGACTCCTCGTCGGCGCGTGGGCAGACCGGCGGTCCCATGGCAGAGATTTGAGAGAGAGAGGGGGCGAGCGAGGGGAGGATGTAGATGAGAATGCAGGCAGGACGACGTGAGCAAGGTAGTATTTATTGGCGTCCGGAATCTAGATCGGCGGGGACAGTACACACGCTGGTCGCCGGAATTTACAAGTACTGTAGTTTGAATTACACACGATTCCCGCAGCAAAATCCGTGTGTGAACATAATAGCCAAAATCCATGTGTGAACATAACATCTGATGGTTTCCAATGCAGAACCGTGTCTAATTAATGATCCTGGCCACTCACCTACCAAACCTCGAGCTACGAGATAAAGTGCCAATCATGTGGGGGGCGGTTGTCTTGCCAGATCTTTACATTTTCGTTTTTGAACACCAGATATATTACTTAAATGTCTTTAAAAGGTCAAATGACCCCTGAAAACTTCCAAATTTTCACATGACAGTTGTATTAGTGCACGTTAAACGTAAAAAAAATTGAAGGCCGTAAGAGGAAGCTATCTCACGTTCATCATCAAACATGCATCGTTCCCTCTCGGAACCACGAACCTTCTAGTGAGTTGCTCCGGTTTGTGAGGGGTGTGTGTCCAAACTTTCGTCAAATAGGTCAATTTTTTACTACATCATCTTGGTGGCATGACATTAAATCAAGCAAGGTTTCATGTTTTTTGATCATTTTTAATTTTTTGGAATTAAATGCCATGGCACTCCATGCATGTGTGCCCATGCCTTGAGACCAATATGTTTGAAAATTCATTCTAATTTACTGCACATGGAATTAACTCGCACACAAGTACATAAAAAAATGATTTTTCAAACCGTTATGGTTAGGTGTTGCACGTAGATGTAGTTCAAATTTGAATTATGGTCATTAAATGGTTAGAAAATCACTTAAATGTCTTTAAAAGGTCAACTGAAAATTTCCAAATTTTTAGAAGACAGTTGTATTAGTGCATGTTAAACATAGAAAAAAATATGAAGGCCGTAAGAGAAAGCTATCTCCCGTTCGTCATCAAACATGCATTGTTTCCTCTCGGAACCACGAACCTTCTAGTGAGTTGCTCCGGTTTGTGAGGGGTGTGTGTCCAAACTTTCGTCAAACATGCCAATTTTTTTACCACATCATCTTGGTGGCATGACATTAAATCAAGCAAGGATTCATGTTTTTTTATCATTTTTTAATTTTTTGGAATTAAAATGCCATGGCACTCCATGCATGTGTGCCCATGCCTTGAGACCAATATGTTTGAAAATTTCTTCTAATTTATCACACATGGAATTAACTCGCACAGAAGTACACAAAAATATGATTTTTCAAACCGTTATGGTTAGGTGTTGAATGTAGATGTAGTTCAAATTTGAATTACGATCATTAGATGGTTAGAAAATCACTTAAATGTCTTTAAAAGGTCAAATGACCCTTGAAATTTTCCAAATTTTCAATAGACAATTGTATTAGTGCACGTTAAACATAGAAAAAAATTAAAGGCCGTAAGAGGAAGCTATGTCCCATTCGTCATCAAAAATGCATTGTTCCCTCTCGGAACCACGAACCTTCTACTGAGTTGCTCCGGTTTGTGAGGGGTGTGTGTCCAAACTTTCGTCAAACATGTCAATTTTTTACCACATCATCTTGGTGGCATGACATTAAATCAAGCAATGTTTCATGTTTTTCTGATCATTTTTTAATTTTTTGGAATTAAAATGCCATGGCACTCCATGCATGTGTGCCCATGCCTTGAGACCAATAGATTTGAAAATTTCTTCTAATTTACTGCACATGGAATTAACTCGCAGACAAGTACACAAAAATATGATTTTTCAAACCGTTATGGTTAGGCGTTGCATGTAGATATAGTTCAAATTTGAATTACGGTCATTAAATGGCTAGAAAATCACTTAAATGTCTTTAAAAGGTCAAATGACCCCTGAAATTTTCAAAATTTCATATGACAGCTGTATTAGTGCATGTTAGATGTAGAAAAAAAATTGAAGGCCATAAGAGGAAGTTATGTCCCGTTTGTCATCAAATATGCATTATTCCCTCTCGGAACCACGAACCTTCTAGTGAGTTGCTCCAGTTTGTGAGGGGTGTGTGTGTCCAAACTTTTGTCAAACAGACCAATTTTTTTACCATGTCATCTTGGTGGCATGACATTGAATCAACCAAGGTTTCATGTTTTTTTGATCATTTTTTTAATTTTTTGGAATTAAAATGCCATGTCACTCCATGCATACGTATGCATGTGTCCATGTCGTAAGACCAATATGTTTAAAAATCCCTTCTAATTTACCGCACATGGAATTAACTTGCACACAAGTACACATATATGATTTTTTAAACCATTTTGGTTAGGTGTTGCATGTAGATGTAGTTCGAATTTGAATTACAGTCATTAAATGGCTAGAAAATCACTTACATTTCTTTAAAAAGTCAAATGACTCCTAGAATTTTCAAAAATTTCACATTACAGTTGTAGTAGTGCACGTTAGCATAGAAAAAAATTGAAGGCCGTAAGAGGAAGCTATCTCCCGTTTGTCATGAAACATGCACTGTTCCCTCTTGGAACCACGGGCCTTCTAGTGAGTTGCTCCGGTTTGTGAGGGGTGTGTGTCCAAACTTTCGTCAAACATGCCAATTTTCTTACCACATCATCTTGGTGGCATGACATTACATCAACCAAGGTTTCATGTGTTTCTGATTTTTTTTAAAAATTTGGAATTAAAATGCCATGTCACTCCATGCATACATATGCACGTGTCCATGTCGTGAGACAAATATGTTTGAAAATTCTTTCTAATTTACTTCACATGGAATTAACTTGCACACAAGTACACAAAATATGAGTTTTCAAACCATTATGGTTAGCTATTGCATGTACATGTAGTTCAAATTTCAATTACGGTCATTAAATGGCTAGAAAATCACTTAAATGTCTTAAAAGGTCAAATGCCCCTGAAATTTTCCAAAATTTGACATGACAGTTGTATTAGTACTACAAAATTTCTCGTACATTTAAAACACCATCCGTTGCCACTGTACTCCAAATTCGTCTTTCACAGCTAATAAAAAATATCTACAACATCACACACAATTGTTTTCTAGGAACTGTTTGCGATGAAAATATCTGGGTCTATTTAAGTCTCCCTCCTTACGCTTCGCTGGCTCGTCTGCTCCAGTGCCGGCAACCCCCGAATCCACGAATCCCGACCCCCATTCCCGCACCCCCTTCTTGCAAAGATGACACTATGGAAACGCTTCGTGAAGGCCCGTACGATGCCCCCCTCCCGAGCGCCGCCGCCTACGCCGAGAGTGCCGCCGCATCCGCATTGAGCGCGGTCGCTTCTGCCGAGAGGGCGTCTGCGGCAACCGACGGGGCAGCTGCAAATGCCGAGAGCGCTCGAGCTGTCGTCCATGCCGCTGATGTCGCCTTGGCCTGGGTCGAGGCCATCCACGCCAAGATCGAGGATGCACACGCCAAAATATTCCAGGCCACCTCGGACTCCAGCATGCAACCCACGTCAGAAAAGGCGGCGGTGGCCATGGAGCACCTGCTTCCTCATGAGGTCGCCGAGCAGGAGCTGGAGATGTAGGAGGCGGCGAAGATCGAGGAGCGCTGGGAGGAGGAGTTGCGTGTGGCCGAGGTCGAGGTAGAGAAGAGTCTGTCCGTCGAGGAGTCGGCAGTGGAGTACCAATGCGAGCTCTGGCGCAGCCACTACTACAAGTACTACAACCTTGAGGGCGGCACCGAGGACGAGGATGTGGTCGACTTCAGCAGAGGGGACGCGGAGTCCACCAACGGCGGCATGTCGCCAGGACAAGTCATCGACGTCTCATCTCACACCGGCGATGCATTGGCCGGCGCGGCGGCAGATTTGTTAAAATTATGCGTACTTAGGCTTTGTTTTTAATGCTGGTCTGTTGTTAGAGCAATGTTTAGGTCAACTGGCTCTGTTTAATTACTAAAATTGCTCGATTCAGTAAGTTTGGTCTGTTTGCTGTACGCTCTTTCGTGTGCCCAAATTAGCAAGCAATGTTAAATTATGGAATGATGTACCCAGGGAAATTTCCACCAAAATTTGAATTATCAAACTCATCCCATGCGCGTAAAGCAGAAGAGTCATTTACGATGCACACAATCGTTCAAAGTGAATGGTCCGGCGGCACCGCGCGCGAAGTTTCCCTCCACATTTCCAAAATTTTGGCCTACTGCCAAAATATCTACCCCCGCCCCCTTCCCCCTTCCCCACCCCCTTTTCTCCCTGACCATAAGTCACATTTCCCCTGTTTCCTCCTTCCTTCCTTGCTAAGCTATAGTCACTTCCTCGCTCTCTCCGTCTCGCATCCTACCACAGGGTCGCCATGGTCTTCTTCAAAGACCTCCCCAGCAGTTCCTCCTCCGGTGACTACTCCTTCACCATCCGGGTATGCCTCTCTTCTCTCTCTTGGGCTATGACTTGGAATGAAGGATTTTTACCCGGCGGTTGATTTGAGTCATTTCTCCTCTTGTAGCTCCCTAAGACCATCAGTGGCAACGAATGGAGCGGGGTGGCTGAAGATCTATCTGCTCATTGTGACCATCAATCTCCATGTGTGAAGCTAGTTGCATTTGATTCTATGGATAGTGGGAGGAAGTTTCTGGCATGTGCAGAGAAGGTTAGACCCCCTTTCGTTGTTACAAATCATTTGTTAGATGTGATTCAGACACTGTCACAGTCCCAACCCATTCATACCACACCTTCAACTAAATGCATCCTAAGACAGTGTCACAGTTTGTACATAGTATCTTAAATTGTTGCCATCTCATCAACGATGCCATTAGAAAATTATTTGGCACCGCTTCAGCAGTTTGTGCAGCCAACTTTGGTCCACACATCCGAGCAGCCAAGCAGTAAAATACTAAATCTTTATACCATGAAGGAACTGGGCATCGGAGCAACTACGTGCTACGGAGTCCGGGTCCCTAATTTTTTTCGCTGCATCGGCTCACCAGTGCAGGGAACCAGTGCGAGATGTAGCAATAGTTGTCTTTACCCCAGTTTTGGCATACATAGTGGACATCCTTAGTGCTATTAGTTCTATGTTACTAAATTTGTGCATGTACACAGCTGTTAGTATCAATTTGCTGTCATCCAAACACTGTCGCTATGCTATTGCAGTTATATTTACCTTCCTCATAAAATGTTCAATTTGTTATTTATTGTACACGAGTAAGAACTTGTAGCGTCGTTGTAGTTAATTATAGCTTCTGATGTTCCAGAATTTGGTTGTTGTCTCAGTACCAATTATTTCATTTGCACATTGATCTTTTTGAGAAGATATGTCATAATTAACATGTTTCTTCAGTTTTTCAAAATAAGCATTGGTGATTTTCTATGTTGCTATAAACCCATTTCCCCTAAAATTGTTACTAATCTAGCTTTAAATATTATAGGATGAACGGAAGTGTTCTTACTTGGAGTGGGTTGATCAAGAGTGGCCACAGTCTTTGAAGATGTGCCTAGCGAAGCTCTTGAGCATGTATGAGGAAGAGAACACACGCAGGCTTAGAGAAAGTGTTGTCAACGCTGAAGCATATTTCAAGATGCGGGATAAAAAGTTGAAGGTGGAGAATGAGCTCAATTTTTTTTAAATCGGACTTTGCTAAGATGGTGTTGGCGAAGGAGGAGGCACTTTCCCAGTTGGCCCGTGCAAAACGGGTTCTTACTGAACTAAAAGCAGAGGTGGATAAGACGAGCCTGGATGACCACGATTAGGGAAATGAATATATTGTTCTTATGAAGTTGAACTAGCTATATGTTGTACTGTGCTGTTTTCATGTAGCTACCGTACTGTGATTGTTATAATATAGTTATGTGCCTGGTATGAAATTGGCAAACAGCTGTTCGATATGAAATGTGAATTTGCGTAATACTAGAATTATTAATTGTAAACTAATAAACCTGATAAATGTTTCATGGACCTTTGCAGACGGTTCTAGCAGAAAAAGCGCTTGCGATGGATAGCCCAATGCCACATAGTTTTCTTCATCAAATCGTGTGTGATATAGTTGATAAAAGCAAACAGTTAACCATGGCAAACCGTGTGTGGTAGTTACACCTTTCACACACGAGCCTACACATAATACTATGTGGGATGTACGTCCGGACGGAAACGTGTTCCCTGGATTGACTGTGTGGGATGTGATGGTGCCGTGTACCTAGGCTAGGGCAATAGACCTGATCTAAGTACCCTTCCCAAGGACACTACCCTATAGTCAAAGATATCCAAAAGATAGCAAATTCTACCGACTGGAATTACCTCAAGATGCAACCGACTCGACCATGAGTTCCACTCAGGTAGCCCAATTCCATTCAACCATGACATAATCATTCGACCACATCATGAACCACTCAGAGCGCAGAAGATCTAAGGCCACTCAGGATGGCAACGGTCAGGCGTTCACTCCGTAGTCTTAAGGGTCATTTATATCACTTTAATGCTGACGTTACCAGTAACGTCCTCTCTTTATGTACATTGAACCCTTGTAACGTGGGCTGGCTGGGGTCCTGGTGCACTCTATATATGCCACCCCCTCACTACAAAAAGTACACTTCCGTGATGATACGTGTTTGTCACAGTAGGTCACGTTGTCTGTCATGCATGTACATCCATGACAAATTTATGACAGAATCAAGATAGTCATAACTGTGCTGTCGTAGAAGTGTTCCATGCCATTACCAAATTTATCATCATGGAAGTGTCCACTTCCATGACGATAAATCACGCGTCGCAGAAGTGCTTTCGTCAAGGGTGACCGACACGTGGCATCCACCATAACGGAACGCCGTTAAGCTATTGGGTCCGGTTTTGGATCTGATAACCCGTTAATAGCCCCGACCAATGGGGATTTTCCACGTGTAAAATCATCATTGGCTGGAGGAAACCCGTGTTGGCTCATCATTGGGACAGATGTCATCCACTCATTGGACCCAAAGCACCTATGATACGTCGACACATGGCACGGCCCAACAGAGGCCCATTCCTGTGAAAAGGCCGACCCGTTTAACTTGGTCAAAAGGTGGCGGGCTGGCCCACGGCAAGCCTGTTAACGGACTGTTTGCATATAGCCCATTTACAGCCCGCTAACCCAGGGCCCGTTTACGGCCTATCCAAATTAGGCCCGGTAGCGTCATCTGGGCCGTCCAATATAATTCCAGCCCGTTTTAACTTCCGGCCCATGTATGGCCCATGACGTCTTTCGGCCCATATGAGGCCCTTAGTAACCCTCGGCCCATTAACGACACGTGGTGAAACTGGCCCGTAATGAACAGTGTATCACTTTATACCCATTAACGGCCCATTATTCCGTTGGGCCGTTTCCAGCCCATGTTATCTTTCGGCCTTCTCAGGGCCCATTTATTCTTGGGCTCATTTCCAGTATTCGCTTACTTACGGCCCGTTACTGTCATTTTCTGCTTGTGGGCCAAATTCAGCCCGTGATTACAGTCGGCCCATTTGTGGCCCGTTAATACGTTGGGCCGTTTACATAGCGTCATCAAATACACCCGATTAACGACGGCCCGTTATGCTCGGCCCATGAATGGACGATTTCAACTCTAGCCCATTTACGGCCATAATGTGGTCTGTTGTTGGCCCATGTTTGGCCAACCGATCATACGGCCCGGAGAAGGCCCATTGATGATATGGCCCGTATAAGGCCCATTGTGTCTACGCCCCGTATAAGGCCCATTGTTTCTACGCCCCGTAGAAGGCCCATTGTTTCTATGACCCGTAGGAGCCCCATGTTAACTACAGTAAATGTGTAGCCCATGGTTATTTTGGCCCAGTTTTAAAAAATAGGTTATTGTGGCCACTAGCAAGCCGCAGACAAAGAACTGCACTGACTACAAGCAAACAACTAAACAAGACAATAAGGAAATAAATTAGCAAGCAACTTATGCTAGGCTATCACGGCTATTACACATATTACATCCACAGGGCATCAAAGTTCGCCACCAGTGCAAGTATAGGGAACAAAGCAGCATATAAATGCCGCAGCAAAACAAGTCCAGAACTGAAACCACTTCAGAAGAGCTCAAGAAACAATATCCTGGGTACCCATAATGCTGGCAAGATGCTTAGAAAGTGTTGACACACGAACACGTCACGTGTACCCTCGACGCCGGGGATGATGCACCGCAGCTCACATCGAAGGAGACCCGACCGACAGTGCGATACGCAAGACAGTCGACGGGCGCTTTTGCAGACCCGAAAACCCCACACCCCCGGGAGGGACCCCGTCAGGGAGTGCGGAGGCTATGGGCTGCCCTAGGTCGATTCGCTCGCCCCTAGAGCCTCGGAATTTGTAGCTCTCATACACGAAGAACAACGAAGAACGAGAGAGAAAAATGGTGGAGAGATAAAACGTAGATGAAAAAGTAGTATATTGATTTGTTCGATTGTGTGTTGTTCAATTGGCCGTCACCCCCAACATATATAAGAGGCGGCTGGACTTCCCGTACAAGTAAAGGATTCATCTAGGCTTTCCTTACAAGAAAAATTACATCAATTCACGTCCTAGAGTCCTAATTCTATTCCAACTCGGATTCAGTCTGAATCTGGCCCAAACTTTGTCTTCCTTCTTGTGCGGGCCGCCGGGCTTGCATATGATCTCCGATCGAGACGGCCCAAATATCAAACTTGTGCGCCTCGACGATACGAACAACTCTCATGTTGATCACTTTTTCAAATAAGGCCATCTTGAATACTTTTCGAGGTCATCTTTATCTTCCGGTCAGACTCGGTCTTGCAGTAGACTGGATTATCCGAGTCTCATAGTGAATTTGTAGGATATATATTATCTCTCATGATGATGACTCCAAAATCAAAGTTTACCGTCTTGATGATACGCACAACTTCTGTATTGAACACTTCTTCATCCAAGGTCATTTTGATAAACTTTCGAGCACATGTTCAATTTCACTCGGACTTGAGCTCATCCACTCGGATATTAGATACTTTCGCTCGGATCGTCCGATTGGACTTTTTCACTCGGAAGACAATCTTCCACTCGGATGACTATATTTCCACTCGGATGACTATATTTCCACTCGGAAGGCACTATCTTATTCAATCGGCAAGTTTTCGTCCCGATGGTAATCTTTTCACTCGGAATATTTTCACCTGGACGACAATTTCACTCGGATGATCATATTTCCACTCGGATGACTATATTTCTTCTTGGATAATAATAAGTTCATCCGGTCAGCAAACTTTCACTCGACCGGTAAATTTTCACTCGACCGTAAACTTTCACTCGGATGGTAAACTTTTCACTCGGATATCCGACTGAAAACATAGCCCGATCTTGATTTGTCTCTCCAGGCCTCATACGACCTCGGATTGAGACGAATTATATATGAAAATCGATCGGCTCGACGAGACGAAACTTTACCATGTTGAAGGTTTTTCGATTGAAGGCCATATTGATGGCCGAATTACTCGCGCAACCTATCAGACAAGTGTGGCACCTCGCGCTATATTTC
Source organism: Triticum urartu (assembly GCF_056163025.1). Taxonomy (NCBI): domain Eukaryota; kingdom Viridiplantae; phylum Streptophyta; class Magnoliopsida; order Poales; family Poaceae; genus Triticum; species Triticum urartu. Next base: position 27,619,546 of record NC_141876.1, read on the forward strand.
CGTTGAGGTTCGGTCGGCAGTGTATTGCCTCTAACTTTTGCATATGAACTCGGATTGAGATGATTTATATATCAAAATCGATTGCCTCGACGAGAAGAAGACAATTCCTTAAGAGTGCTCCTTCATCCAAGGTCATCTCGAAGACGTGATTGGCCAAAAACCACTCGGAACATTGAATTATGCCACTCGGAGTATAGTTTCGGTCCGTAAGATAAAGTCGAATGAATATAACCGAAACATCAAAGTGGTTCCACTCGGCGATGTGAATCTTTTCATGCTGAAAACCCATTCACTCAATACCATCTTCATTGCAATCTGTATCTTGCCAAAATCAGGTGTCAACACATGCCCCCTTGTTTTTCGGCAAAGCTTGCACGCTGAAAAATAATATGCATAGTGTTTGTTCTAAGGACGATATCAACACTCCATCGGCCATTTATTTTCTCAGGGCGATAATTATGTATCGGCCATGTTTGTGCTAAGGGCGATAATCATATATCGGCCATTGCCTACTTAGGCTTCCTGCCACACACTCGGGTGGTACTTCTTCAAATATTTGCAATTGAGAGCTCGAGGTAACAATGCCCCTTGTATTGATTCCACCAAATATGAATTTCCGGGAACAACTCTTGTAATTCTAAAAGGACCTTCCCAACTTGGAGACCACTTCCCGAATTTTCTATCTCTTGAACCAATCGGCAGAATCACTTTCCAGACGAGATCACCAACTTGAAAATTCTTCAACTTAACTTTCTTATTGTAAGCTCTTGCAACCCTCAACTTGTCTCTCTCTATGAACTTCAAAGCAACCAAACGTTTATTGGCAACCTCATCAATATTGTCCATCATCAAGTTATAAAAATCTACTGCCGATAAATCATTTTGTTTGGCTATTCTCAAAGCATTCAAATTTACTTCCACTGGTAAAACGGCCTCTTGACCATATACTAGCTCATATGGGGTCACCTTCGTAGCACCATGCCTTGAAATTCTATGTGCCCATAAAGCTTCAGACAACAACTCATGCCATCTCCTTGGATTATCTTCAATCTTTTTCTTGATGAGTTTGATTAAAATTTTATTGCTAGACTCAGCTTGTCCATTAGCTTGGGCATAATATGGAGAGGAATTGAGCAACTTTATGTTATAAGATCCGGCAAACTCTCTGACTTGGTGTGACATGAAAGATGAACCTTGATCTGTTGTTAACGTTTGAGGAATACCGAATCTATGAATAATGTGCTCGGTTATGAATTGAATTACCTCTGTATGCGTCATGTTCTTGAGAGGTACTGCTTCAGACCATTTAGTGAAATAATCAGTTGCCACCAATATGAACCGATGCCCCTTTGAGGAAGATGGATGAATTTTCCCAATAAAGTCTAAACCCCATCCTCTGAAAGGCCACGACTTGATAACATGATGCAACATAGCAGCAGGAGCCAATTGAATATCACCAAAATTTTGACAAGCTTCGCACCCTTTATAATATCTGAAGCAATCATTAATCATAGTCGGCCAATAAAACCCAGCACGTCGCAATAACCATTTCATCTTGGGAGCCGACTGGTGAGTGCCACAAATGCCTTCATGTACCTCTCCCATAACAACTCTTGCCTGGTCCTCATCCAAACACTTTAGAAGAACATCATTGACTGTTCGGCGATAAAGACCATCATCTCTCATTGTATACTTGAAAGCCATACGCCGACCAGCCCTGTCCACCCTTTCACTTGGTTTGCACAAGTAATCAACAATGGGCTTCCTCCAGTCGGGACTGTCACCTGCACTAGATTTTTTGTTAATGATCGAATCAGTGGGTTCTGGTTTGGCCTCTTCTATACTGGTAAGACAAGACATCGGACTTTGAGAAATATGAAACATGCCATGATCAACATGGTATCCAGATGCTTGCTGTGCCAACTCATTTGCTCTCCAGTTGTCATGTCTAGATATATGTGCAATGCTAAAACAATCCAAAGTAGAGATTATATCTAGACATTTATCAATATAAACATTAAGTGATTCGCCCAAACACTGAAAGACTTTGGATATTTTCTGCACCACTAGTAACGAATCACCATAAGCCTCAATATGTGTAACACCTATAGCAAGTAACATCTCTAGGCCGAATAACAATGCTTCATATTCAGCTTGATTGTTTGTGCAAAAATATTCTAAGCGGCATGAGGCTTCAAAAACAGCACCATGAGGAGATATATAAACAATACCAACACCTTGGCCATTGCTACAAACTGAACCATCAAAGTATAATCTCCATGGTACTAATGAAACAAGGTTCATATCAACATCATGCTTGTTTTTAACCCGATGTTCAACAATGAAATTAGCAACAATTTGGCCTTACATGGATTTTAGAGATTCATAAGCCAAATCATATTCAATCAAAGCATAAGCCCACTTGCCAATTCTACCACTAAGAATTGGCCTATGCAACATGTATTTAATGACATCGGTTTGACAAGCTACTACACAAACACTCGGCACTAAATAATGTCTCAGTTTTGTGCAAGCATAATATAAGCATAGACATAATTTCTCAATAAATGTATACCTTGTCTCTGCGTCCAATAAGCGGCGGCTCAAATAAGTGATGGCATGCTCTTTTCCTTCGGTCTCTTGAGTTAGAACAGCACCAATAACTCCTTCCTCTGCTGCAATGTAAAGTCTGAAGGGTTCCCTATGCTTGGGTGCTCTCATCACCGGAGGAGTGCACAAATAATTCTTGATCATATCAAATGCTTCTTGCTGTTTTGCCCCCCAAGTGAAATCAGCATCATTCTTTAACCAAAGGACAGGAGTAAATGCATCAACTTTCCCTGATAGATTAGCTATGAACCTTCTCAAATAATTGACCTTGCCAAGGAACTTTTGCATATCTCTCTTGCATGTTGGAGCCTCCACTTTCTGTATAGCCTCTATCTTTTTGGGATCAATCTCTATACCATCTTCATGAATAACGAAACCCAAAAACTTTCCAGCTAACACGCCGAAAGCACACTTCAAAGGATTCATTTTCAGTCCATACTTTTTCATTCTTTCAAAAGCTAAACGCAAATCGGCCAAGTGAGATTCAAAAGCATCCGATTTGACAACAATATCATCAATATAAACTTCAAGTATGACAGCGAGTAAATCATGAAAAATCAAATTCATAGCCCTTTGATATGTGGCGCCAGCATTTTTTAATCCAAATGTCATCACTGTCCACTTGAATAAACCAAGGAAACCAGGGCATCGAAAAGCTATCTTGTACATGTCCTCTTCGGCCATAAAAATTTGGTTGTATCCGGCATTACCATCTAGAAAGCTAATAACCTTATGTCCAGAAGCATCATTAATAAGCATATCGGCTATTGGCATAGGATAATCATCTTTGGGTGTAGCCCTATTCAAATCTCTGAAGTCAATGCACACCCTCAACTTACCAGACCCTTTCTTCTCCACCGGGACAATGTTAGAAATCCACTCGGCATACCTGCAAGGTCGAATGAAATTAGCTTCAAGCAGTCGACCGATCTCTTCCTTGATCCGGTCATATGTTTTTGGATTAAATTTTCTGGCCGATTGTTTATATGGTCTAAAACCGGCCTTTATAGGCAACCGATGCTCCACTAGCTCTCGGCTTAACCCTGGCATCTCATGATATTCCCATGCAAAGCAACAAACATATTCTTTCAATAGCTCGATTAACGTAGCCTTACAATCGGCTTTCAATTTTTTTTATAAATGTCGGTCGAGTGACTGAACCATCTCCAATATCTACCTCTTCTAACGGATCGGCTGATGTAAAACCTTGTCCAAGTTTATCCATGTCATCCAACTCCTCTATAGACTCATACATATCGTTCTCACTGGACCGATACTTTACAAGACGTTTTTGTAACCACTCGGAATTAGGATCCATTTAAACATATCATACCTTGGAGCCGATTGCATTCAGTTGGTTTTAAAGAGACAGGCACAAAACCATTCTTGGTCGCGCTGAGAAAATCAAATTCTGATAAGTCACGTCCCGTCAAGCAAGTAGCATTGGGATGTTGCCAATCCACCGATGCATCGGCCAAAGCAACACAAGCCGAGTTATCCGCATGAATGACTTCCACTTCATCATCAACCCACTGAATCAAAAACTGGTGCATAGTGGATGGCACGCACTGGTTTGCATGAACCCAATCACGGCCTAGTATAACGTTGTAGTTACCTTGCACCTCAGCGACAAAGAATGCAGTAGCCAAAGTTTTGCTTCCGACTGTAAGCTCCACATACATTACACCTTTGGCTTCAGTTTTCTCTTTGCCTTCAAACCCGTTGAGCACCATATTGGTCTTGATCAATTCTTCATCAGGCAAACCCAATTTCTTGAAGACCGAATAGGGCATAAGATTTACCACAGCACCACCATCAACAAGCATCCGAGTGAGCGGCGGCCCATTGATATTACCTCTGAGATATAATGGTTTCAGATGCGTTACTGGTTCTTTTGGCTTCTCGAATATCGCGTTTTTAGGGCCAAAATCCAGCTGAGCCACCTCCCCTTCCTCATCTACAGCACGAAACTCAGCAGGTAAGTAATACACCATATTGATATCCATACCTTCATGAACCGGTGTAGACTCATAGTCCAACATATCAGCCTCCTCCTCAAGTGCATCCACCGATTCAGAAACTTGTCTGAGTGAAGAGGAAGCAATAGGTAACGTAGACGATGCAATGATTGTGTCGTCCTCTTTTGGTAGTGTAGGTGCTGATGTGATAGGTGTAGAAGCCACAACATCTTGTATTTGTTTGGGCCTCCACACTTGTTTTGTAGGTACCATAGGCCGAGTGTCATTGAACAACTTATCCCTTTGCTTCTCGGCCTCTTGTTCTGCCATCTCTTGACTCCTTAACCTTCGTAGTTTCCTCTTTTGTGTCTTTGTTAGCCCTGGAGGACACCACTTTGGCTGAGTGTATTTAGGATCTCTCGTTTTTACTCGGCTGGTGCTTGCTTCATGGTCATTAGCCGAGTGCTTTGGCGTGATAGAAAGTATCGGCTCAGTCGGATTGCTATGCACAATCGGCTGCTGTATGGCGAATGTTTCGGTGCCCAAGATAAGTGAGTCGGCATCCATTTTCTCCTTTCCTTTTCCCGACTCAACTGCTGCAACACTTGGTGATTTAACACGCCATTCCTTTCGACTTTCCAGATGCATGAAATTTCCACTCGGGCGCACCTTTTTACTCTGATGGAATCCACTCGAATGGATGTCACTCGGATGGAATTCAGTCGGATGGAATCTACTTGACCACATTTTTTCACTCGGATAACTTCCACCTGGGTGCATTCTTACACTCGAATAATTTCCATCCGGTCGCATGTTTTGACCAGCCGACTGATAGCCACCAATGTTCAGTCGGACTCTATATGAATAGCCAAGTCGATCCCAAATAGATTGCGTATGCTCTTCTGGAAACGGCACCCTTGGTCCACTCGGTTTCATATACTGACTGAACATATCAGCTGATGGTGACCTTGGTCGCTTCAGATGAGTTGGCCGATTAAAGCTAGAACCGGCCGACTGGTTGGTGTACTTGGACAGCAACATATCAAAAGTTGGCTTGATCCGCTTGCGCTGTACTTTAACTTCATTCCTTTTCCACTTGCCAATTTCTGGACTCTTGGGCTTGACAAATCTCACACGAGCATTTTCTTGCACTTGCAGTTGCCCCCCGAGTGTAGGATTCTTGATGGTGATTTTGATCACTTCCTTGCCATCGGGTTGCTTACCAAGCACAACCTGTCTCCCCAAGACCTTGTTGTCCTCCTTGTCTTTCCTGGGCTCACCAACAATGACATTAGCTTTATTAGCAGATTCGGCTACCTCCGGCCGAATGAGTAGCTTCTTCCCCTCCAAATCCATGGTATTCATTGGAAAGGACTATTTATCAACTTGCATCTCAGAAAAGTTCAATCGTCCGTCATTAATGGCCGATTGTATCTGTCATCGAAAAACATTGCAATCGTTAGTAGCATGAGAAAAAGAATTATGATACTTGCAATAAGCACGCCGTTTTAGCTCTTCAAACAGCGGTAAAGTATGAGATATTCTAATAATCTTAGCCTGCAGCAAAGCATCAAATATTCTATCACACTTAGCAATGTTAAAGGTAAACTTCATCTCTTCATCACGATTCTTATGAATCGGTTTCAGATCATTGCAAGTAAAGGGTTTGGCCTTAGATGGCCAAACAAATTCAGTCGCAAAAACATCACCCTCATCATCCGAGTGATCACTATCATATTCCACCATATTCATCTTTGGACGATCGGCTTTGTATCTATGCACTTCTTTGAGATCTTTGCTTCGGCTTTCCTGAGCCAAAGCCCTTTGTAAGACTTGGTTGATATTTAAGAACTCATAACCTTCTAGCTTTTCTCTAATGGGAGTTCTCAAACCACTCAGCACTAGGTCTGCCAAGTCTCTCTCGGTTATCACCAAACTAAAACACCGTTTTTTTGTTTCTCGGAATCTCTTGACGTAATCGGAGATCGATTAATCATGCTTCTGTTTAACCGATGTTAGATGTGATAACTTGAGTTCATTGTCACCGCTATAAAAGTGATCATGAAATTTCTGCTCTAGCTGCGACCAAACCCGAATGGAACCATGTGGTAAAGAAGAAAACCATGAAAATGCAGTACCAGTTAAAGATAAAGGAAACAAACACACTTTCAACCCATTTAGTGAGCCTGCTTCACCTAGTTGTGCTAAGTATTGACTAACATGCTCCCATGTGGTTTTTATGCCCTCTCCATTGAACTTAACAAAATCTGGAATCTTATATCCCGGAGGGCACTGGTTGGCATCAAAGTACTCGGGGTACGGCTTTTGGTAAATCCGATTCCGAGGTAACTCAACTCCAAAATTTTCTCGAAGCATCTTAGCCATCTCCTCTCTAAGATTAGCTAGACCATCATCCATAGTGGACGATGCAGCTTGTGGCAGTGGCATAGAAGGAGTAGGGTTGCTAGTTGTGGGTAGGAATTGTGGCATGTATGTCGACCCATAATTTGGTAGTGGTCGAGTGGTTGTAGCTGTAGGTAGAGTTTGGTTCGGCGTTGCCACCGAACCTGTCATGCTCATAATAGGATTAATGGGTGTAGCCACAATATGATTTGTTTGGGTAGGATAATAAGTCATCGGCACGGGAGGCGCCGATGCAATAGGTAAAGCCAGATTAGGGTTTTGCACACTAGCAGCTACACCATTATTACCACTAGACGATTGAGATATATTCTTCTGAGCATTAGTATTTTCTATAAAAGTTTGATAGACTAGATTGTTACCATCAGCAATATGACTTTCAATCTCAGCCCACTGCTCAGGAGAAAGGCAGTACTTACAGAGGGTTTAACATGTTCAGTTTGAAGAGAAGGGAACTTGATTTCTTCAATCGGAGTGATGTTGCCTTGGCGATCTTTCTTGAATTTTGCAAGGAACTCCTGCAGGTCCTTCTCCTCGCGCGCCTTCTTGTACTTCTCATAGACTTGGCGATGATCGGCCGATATCTCATCAAGACTGGGCTTAATGATGTTATCGGCGTCTACCTCAGATGGCTTGGGAAGATCGGACATGGTGGATGATGATGATTGATCTTCGATCCCCAGCGGAGTCACCAAAAAGTGTGTTGACACACGAACACGTCACATGTACACTCAACGCCGGGAGTGATGCACCGCAGCTCACGTCGAAGGAGACCCGACCGACAGCGCGATACGCAAGACAGTCGACGGGCGCTTTTGCAGACCCAAAAACCCCACACCCCCTGGAGGGACCCCGTCAGGGAGTGCGGCGGCTATGGGCTGCCCTAGGTCGATTCGCTCACCCCTAGAGCCTCGGAATTCGCAGCTCTCAAACACGAAGAACAGCGAAGAACGAGAGAGAAAAACGGTGGAGAGATAAAACGTAGATGAAAAAGTAGTATATTGATTTGTTCGATTGTGTGTTGTTCAATCGGCCGTCACCCCCAACATATATAAGAGGCGGCTGGACTTCCCGTACAAGTAAAGGATTCATCTAGGCTTTCCTTACAAGAAAAATTACATCAATTCACGTCCTAGAGTCCTAATTCTATTCCAACTCGGATTCAGTCTGAATCTGGCCCAAACTCTGTCTTCCTTCTTGCGCGGGCCGCCGGGCTTGCATATGATCTCCGATCGAGACGGCCCAAATATCAAACTTGTGCGCCTCAACGATACGAACAACTCTCATGTTGATCACTTTTTCAAATAAGGCCATCTTGAATACTTTTCGAGGTCATCTTTATCTTCCAGTCAGACTCGGTCTTGCAGTAGACTGGATTATCCGAGTCTCGTAGTGAATTTGTAGGCTATATATTATCTCTCATGATGATGACTCCAAAATCAAAGTTTACCGTCTTGATGATACGCACAACTTCTGTATTGAACACTTCTTCATCCAAGGTCATTTTGATAAACTTTCGAGCACATGTTCAATTTCACTCGGACTTGAGCTCATCCACTCGGATATTAGATACTTTCACTCGGATCGTCCGATTGGACTTTTTCACTCGGAAGACAATCTTCCACTCGGATGACTATATTTCCACTCGGATGACTATATTTCCACTCGGAAGGCACTATCTTATTCAATCGGCAAGTTTTCGTCCCGATGGTAATCTTTTCACTCGGAATATTTTCACCTGGACGACAATTTCACTCGGATGATCATATTTCCACTCGGATGACTATATTTATTCTTGGATAATTATAAGTTCATCCGGTCAGCAAACTTTCACTTGACCGGTAAATTTTCACTCGACCGTAAACTTTCACTCGGATGGTAAACTTTTCACTCGGATTTCCGACTGAAAACATAGCCCGATCTTGATTTGTCTCTCCAGGCCTCATACGACCTCGGATTAAGACGAGTTATATATGAAAATCGATCGGCTCGACGAGACGAAACTTTTCCGTGTTGAAGGTTTTTCGATTCAAGGCCGTCTTGATGGCCGAATTACTCGCGCAACCTATCAGACAAGTGTCTGGCACCTCGCGCTATATTTCCGTTGGGGTTCGGTCTGCAGTGTATTGCCTCTAACTTTTGCATATGAACTCGGATTGAGATGATTTATATATCAAAATCGATTGCCTCGACGATACGAAGACAATTACTTAAGAGTGCTCCTTCATCCGAGGTCATCTCGAAGACGTGATTGGCCAAAAACCACTCGGAACATTGAATTATGCCACTCGGAGTATAGTTTCGGTCCGTAAGATAAAGTCGAATGAATATAACCGAAACATCAAAGTGGTTCCACTCGGCGATGTGAATCTTTTCATGCTGAAAACCCGTTCACTCGAGACCATCTTCATTGCAATCTGTATCTTGCCAAAATCAGGTGTCAACAGCAAGCTTATTAACTTTCTCTTGTTTGACGCTTAAATCCTCCAGCACTTGTTGTTGCACCAGAAAGTATGCATCTGAATTCTGCAGGGACTTCCTCAGTCCTTCGGCTTCTTGTCGCATAACATCTGATCGATGTCTTTCAACTTAAAGTTGAGACTCAAGAAGCCGAACTGATTCAGGCAGCGAGTTCGAAGAGCTGGTGCCAGCAGTAGTAGCCAGTAACTCGAACACTACATCAAGACATGACTTTGGGGTTGTCTCAGTGTCTTCAATATAGTTTTTATCAGCTTTCTTGGAGACCAACAGGGATGTCTCACTATCTTGAACCGTATATGCATTAATTCCTTTACCATTGCATAACGGGGTTCTCTTCTCCAATATTTTATCCGCGTTCTAAAAGAGAAACAAACAAAGACATCACAGGTTTAAAATGTAGTATATGAAACTCATTTTGGTAAACCAGTTGAGTAGTAAGGTGGACAGGATAACAACATGAAACAAACATATATCTATGTAGTATGGTCACTATATGGTCTATATCATTCTAGTTTATGTTGCCAAATCAAGATATATACAATTCGAATCATATCTATTTAAAACAAAGCAGCATAGACAGAATATAAGTGTGGGAAACTACACAGCAATAACGACACTTGTAATATGCATGACATGAGAACATAACTGTTTATTCAATTGAAACTGAAATCAACATAGAGCAAGTTACAACAGCAAACACGTTAAAGAAACAAGTTTAAACATACCTGTTGTGCCATTGGAGTTTCAATTGCATCCTTCAAATTTAAAATTAGTTGGTATGAGTAAATACAGTGATGCAAGAGCAAAGTAGTATGAACCATAGCTACGGAACCTGACCTGAGAACAATTCTTCTTCTACTTTAAGCGTTGACTTGGGGTTCAAAGTGGTGGTCCTAGTGCTTTGGGCACTGCATTTGCCTTACTAACTGCTTGTGTTTGGGTGCTCTATGGTGGAGACGGTGCTGTGTCAACGGGAATTGGGTTACTATCTGCTGGGGTTGGGGTTAGAAGGGGTGTAGCTGGTTCGCTGTCCAACCGGGTAGGGGTACAATCTGCGTGAGTCTGGGTTATGTGTGGTGGGGCTGGTTCTTGGGCAAGTACAACCGTGGTTCTATTTCCATCGACAGGATCTTTTCTGAAGACCGTGTTTTTACTCCCACAGATACTGCCATCACCCCCTCCAATTGAAATGGCTGATAAACAAGAAAAGTAATTGAATGTACAGACATTGTAAGATAGACAGGTGCAATGGATAGTAGGGAAGAAAACAGGGCATGAAATAATTCACATTTGTGTGGTCTAACCAAACATAATAGCATGACATAATTTCACATATATGATGTCTAATTAAACATGATAGCATGACACAATTCACATGTATGATGGCTAACTAAAAAGGACAGAATGACATACTTCAAAATATGATGACTATGTAAACAAGATATCTGCTTCAGCAGGTAGCATTGTCTGCTTTGAAGACCTTGTTTTCACTCCAGATTTCTCCATCACCAATTCAAATGGCTGATGCATAGGAAGAACAGTTGAATATATAAACATTGTCGACAAAAGCAATGAGAAATACAAAAAAGGACGGCATGATATAATTCACATATATGACACTTGGCTAAACAGCATGGCATTGTATAATTCACATATATAATGCCTTACAACAAGATAGCATTGCATAATTCACATATATAATGTCTTGCAACAAGATGGCATTGCATAATTCACATATATGGTAATTAGACACTAAACAGGTGGCATTCACACAAAGCATGTCTAAACTAAGCAAATGACATAGCAATGCAAGATACCATATGCACGATATGAGCAACATAACCCGGCCAAGTTAGAGCATGCACCTCGGGGGGGGGGGGGATAGGACTGGTCACCTGTCTCTGAATCCTCCTTTGAGGAGCTATCTGTAACCAGCAAGACATGCGCTTCGTCAGATAGCATTGTCTTCTCTGAAGACCTTGTTTCCACTCCAGGTTTTTCCATGACCGTGCCGAATGGCTGATGCACAGGAAGAGTAATTGAATGTACTAAAATTGTTGACAAATTTAACACGTAATAAAAAAATGATGTCATGATATAATTCACATATAAGATGACTGGCTAACCAGGGTGGCATTGCAAAATTCAAATATATGATGCCTGGCTAAACAAGATGGCATTGCATGATTCACATATATGATAAAGAAACTAAACAGATGGCATTGACACAAAGCATGTCTAAACTAAGCAGATGACATCTTTGATGTATAAAGTAAGCAATGCAAGGCACCATATGCATGATATTACCAACATCAGCATGCCAAGTTAGAGCGAAGACCTCATGGGGTAAATAGGAGTGGTCTTCTACTTCTGAATCCCCCTCAGAACAGTTATCTTCCTCTTGATTATGATCCGAAATGGTTGGAGGGGGGCTGCCTTTGCGCCCACCATGGAGTGACGTCCGCATGAAATTTTATTGCCACGCAAGGCTCGTCTCTTTTGCTCTACATGTTCAGCTCCATTGTGTACAATAACTGACATGCATAGGAATAAAACATAGTGAGATTATGTAAGGAGTGCATGCACAAATCCAGAGTGATGGTAGCAAACTGTGGATAGACCCAAAACCAATGATAGCAGGTAGATAATAGCTTTAGTTAAAAAATACAGATAATGGCTCATTTAATGTTTGTTTGCACCCAACATGAAACTCATAGTAAACACCCGAGATTTACTAGATAGTAGACAAATAGTACTGATTGCTGCCCCAATATGTACCCCACAACCATTTAAAAACTCAAGTTTCAGCATAAGTTTGGACCTGACCCAGAGTCTAATAGGTGAACACGACGATAAAGTAGCATGTCATCATATTAAGCGATGCATAACGTAAGCAGACATGGAAGAGTGCGACCTCTCTTGCGGACCCGTGTAGTCCTCAAGGTCATCTGCTCAGTTGATGATGGTAATGAAGTTGTCGTGGCTGCCGGTGGAGGGGAAGAAGATCTGAGGCGGCGAAAGACAGTCTGGAGAGTGGATCCCTGCTGTGGTGAACCCTTCCGTCGTTGGAGTAGCTGATCTGGGGTGGAACATAGCACTGCAGGAGCATGACAAACCACAAGGTTTTCTTTGACACATATCCGTAACAGAAGTAATTGTGTATGGGTGTGTTTGAATTTGAGGATTCTAACAATGCAGGGAAAGGAAATAGACAGGAATAGGATAGGAATGCACGTGCAAAACAGAGAATTTAAAAACACAGAATTTCTGCCAATCTGGGTGTTTGGTTCACAAGAATTGGAAGAATACATGATGCAAAGAAGCATGGTGATATTAAGTCAAACCACAAGAAAATGTACGGTTATAATGCTATTATGCTACTATCTCTTAGACTTGTGCTTCATGAATAGGAATTTGAAAAGGAGGACAAGTGGAAATTAGAATTCATACGGTTTTTCTTTCAAGGAGACACTAAAGGAACAAATCCTACAGTTTTCCTTTGCTCCATTCCTTTGCACCAAATTCATGAAAAGTAGTACCATAGGAAAATTTCCAATTCCTATGTTTTTCATTCACTTTTCTTTTCAAGCACCGGCGATTCTAGTAGGCGGGCTTGAGCAAGGAAAAGTCTACACTAAAAATGTTTTTGTGCTACTTCTATTACTTTGGACCCAGGCCACTGCCCTACTAGCTCAGCTCCCAGGGCCATCGACAAATGCACAACTCAAACGCGCAGAGATAAATAATGATGGCATTCAAGAGAGTCCATCACGGATAACTAAGTTGCCTGGTACCTCACTGCTTGTCATATAGTAGGATAAAATAATCATATTTCCCGTTACTCCGTGTGCTCAGTGGACAATATATATAACATGTAGAGTAAAAACGAGATGCAACAAGTGTACAACCTCTTTGGCGAAGCCATGTCGATCTCAGCGTGATTGGGTTGGCCGGTGAGGATGCTCCGGCTGACTTGGCTGTCAGGAGAGGGGAAGAAGATCTTAGGCGTCTGGAGATGGAGCTTGAGGTACTGCTCCGCTGTGATGGAGGGTTTCGTCGTTGAAGCAGCTCCGGTGAGTTGTACGACGCCGAGGCTGAAGCAGGACAAGAGAGACAATGTTAACCTGAGTTGAATTCTAATAGCATCTCCATTGTATTGGGTGTGTTGGGGACACAAGAGACTCTTTGTTATTTGGTTGCAGGGTTGCTTGAGAGAGACCATCTTCATCCTACACCTCCTACGGATTGATAAACCTTAGGTCATCCACTTGAGGGAAATTTGCTACTGTCCTACAAACTTGTGCACTTACAGGCCCAACAACATCTACAAGAAGAAGGTTGTGTAGTTGGCATCAAGCTCTTTTCTGGCGCCGTTGCTGGGGAGGTTAGCGCTTGAAGGTATATCTTTAGATCTTGCAATCGAGTCTTTTAGTTTCTTGTTTTATCACTAGTTTAGTTTATAAAAGAAAACTACAAAAATATGGAATTGAGTTTGTCTCATACGCTTCATCTTTTTAATATCTTTCGTGAGTATGATGGAACGGATAATTGTGCTCAAGTGCTACGAGAAGAAATATATAAAATGTTTGGCACTAAATATTTGAATGATGATCATGATTGCAATGTTGTTAGTATGAATTCCTTGAATATCCATGATGCTAATGATATGCAAAGCCACAAGCTTGGGGAAGCTATGTTTGATGAAGATGATATTTTTTGTCCCCCGAGCTTTGATGAGCAAATTTACTATGATGAAAGCATGCCTCCTATCTATGATGATTATTGTGATGACACGTATGCTTTAAAGAATAATGATAACCATGAAACTTGTCATCTTGATCTTAATTTTCAATCACATGATAGTTACTTTGTTGAGTTTGCTCCCACTATTATTCATGAGAAGAATTTTGCTTGTGTGGAGAATAATAAAATTTCTATGCTTGCAGATCATGAAAAGAATGCTTTAGGTGTTGGTCATATTGTTGAATTCATTCATGATGCTACTGAAAATTATTATGAGGGAGGAACATATGCTTGTAGGAATTGCAGTAATACCAAGTTTCCTCTCTATGTGCTTAAAGTTTTGAAGTTATGCTTGTTTTACCATCCTATGCAAGTTGATTCTTGTTCCCACAAGTTGTTTTCTCACAAAATACCTATGCATAGGAAGTGGGTTAGACTTAAATGTGCTAGTCATATTCTTCATGATGCTCTCTTTATGTTACAATTCTTATCTTTTATGTGAGCATCGTTGAAATCATCATGCCTAACTAGGGGCATTAAACGATAGCGCTTGCTGGGAGGGAACCCAACTTTATTTTTGTTCCTTGTTTTTTGTTCCTGTTTAGTAATAAATAATTCATCTAGCCTCTATTTAGACGTGGTTTTATGTGTTTAATTAGTGTTTGTGCCAAGTAGAACCTTTGGGAAGACTTGGGGAAAGTCTTGTTGATCATGCTGTAAAAAACAGAAACTTTAGCGCTCATGAGAATTGCTGCCATTTTTATTTGGAGAGTTATATGTAGTTAATTCTTTTTGTAGATGATTAATAGATAAATTCCTCAGGTCCAGAAATTTATTTTAGAATTTTATGAGTTCCAGAAGTATACGTTTGATCCAGATTACTACAGACTGTTCTGTTTTTGACAGATTCTGTTTTTCATGTGTTGTTTGCTTATTTTGATGAATCTATGGCTAGTAAAATAGTTTATAAACCATAGAGAAGTTGGAATACAGTAGGTTTAACACCAATATAAATAAATAATGAGTTCATTACGGTACCTTGAAGTGGTGATTTATTTTCTTATACTAACGGAGCTTACGAGTTTTCTGTTAAGTTTTGTGTTGTGAAGTTTTCAAGTTTTGGGTAAGGATTCGATGGAATATGGAATAAGGAGTGGAAAGAGCCTAAGCTTGGGGATGCCCAAGGCACCCCAAGGTAATATTTAAGGACAACCAAAAGCCTAAGCTTGGGGATGCCCCGGAAGGCATCCCCTCTTTCGTCTTCGTTCATCGGTAACTTTACTTGGAGCTATATTTTTATTCACCATATGATATGTGTTTTGCTTGGAGCGTCAATTTATTTTGTTAGGATTTGCTTGCTGCTATTTACAACAATGTTTTGCATCTTTTATTTCAATAAAAGTGGCATTGATAGCATATACTATGCCTATGTTACAAGTATACATGTTGCTGTTTGAAAACAGAAAGTTTACCGCTGTTGCAATAATTCCCTAGAAAAGTCAGAATGTGATAAAATGTTGAAACCTTTTGCATATTAAGCTCTGATAAATTTACTACAGTGGGAATTTTCTTTCATAATATTTGTATCTAGGGAAGTATGGATGTTGCTACATTCTTTACAGACTATCCTGTTTAGGCAGATTGCTGTTATGTTTGCATTGTTTGCATATGTTTGCTTCTTTAATGATTCTATTTGAGGATAGTGTCGTGGAATTGTTACGGCAGATGTCCTCATGAAAGGACTTAGTCGCGAGGCCAACGCATCTATGTGGTAGCTTGAAGGGGTTGAGCGGAATTGAGAGACGCAACACACAAGACGAGGATTTAGACAGCTTCGGGCCCCAGGAAACATCATCCGGTAATAACCCTACATGCTGTTTGTGGCTAGGTCTCATTATGATCACGAGAGAGTCGCCGGTAAGCCGGCTCTTTGTGTCTAGCCCTAAATCTTGTTTCTTGTTTTCTGTCCCTCTCTGGGGAGCCCTGCCCCTCCTTATATAAGTTAGAGGGGCGGGTTACATGTGGAGTCCAAATAGGATTAGGACTAGCCTATCTTCTACTACAAGTCGGATACAAGTCCGGTTCTTGATTCCTTGTAAGGGAGATATTCCTCACGCCTTTCCTCTTAAGCCGGCCTACCATAACGTAAGCCGACCTTCTGGGCCTTGAGCCTCCTGGGCCCCCGGGTCTTGTCGCTCCTCTGATCCGCTTGCCAGGTCACCCATAAGTCGCCAGGATCGGGCGGGTCACTTAGTGTGTCGTCCAGTCAGGGTGGGTCATTAGTGAGTCGCCAAGTCCGGCTGGGTTATACATCCAGCCGGGTCATACCGCGGGGTATATCCCCGACATTAGCCCCCAAGTTTAATTTGGATTTATCCATGTTAAACTGATCTGCAACATAAACACAAGAACAAACTGACAGGTTGTACTCCGGGTTAAATATTCTTGTGAGCCGGCACCTGATCATTTTTAAATCCTTGTCATTTCCTTCTTGATACATGCCCATGTACTCATAGCAAATCTCCTTTAGTAGATATGTTCAAACTTTGTGAATGCAAAAAATCCAGATACTTCTTTTGAGAAATCCGAGTAAATAGGCCAGCTTCAGAGTCAATTTGCTGGCATTGGTCTCTTGTAGAGAAATATTGTAAGAAATAATCCACTTGAATTGGCTTCCAAAGCGCCGGCTTAAAACATATTGGTCTTGAAATACTCATCTGACTTTCAGCCGGCTTGAAGAGGTAAAATTTGCCGATTTATCATAACCAAAATTGCCGGCTTGTAAATATTGATAGCACCGGGTCATAACTGTAGCCGACGCCGGGTCATAATTATTGGTGACACCGGATCATGATTGTTGCAAACACTGGGTCAATCCGATCTGCTCAAAACTGAGAATTTGAACATATTTCTCCCTTATATCCATATTACCTGTAGCCCCCAAGGGCCGGTTTAATCAGCATGAATAAGTCGGGACTTATCATCATGACTTTAAATAAAATCCAGCTGTGTAGCCCCCATGAGTCGGCTATGGTCCTAGTAGTGTAGCCGGGTCATCCTAGAATTGTCTTCAGCAAAGAGCAATATGCATTAGCCCCCAAGTGTCGGGTCATTATGTAATAATGAGCAGGGACTTCGTAAATATGATGATGTAAATTTGAGCAGTAACGTGTAGCCCCCAAGGGCCAGCTTAGTAAGATAATACTGAGCTGGGACTTTTCATTGAAAATAATATCATATGATGTTACCCCCATCCTGGGGCTTGAACCCACGTCCACAAGTGTTAAGAGCTTTGTGCTTTACCAACTGAGCAGTGGATCCTTCAATATATAATGGAATAAGGCTTGTGTATCTTGAATTTTAACCGGAGCAATTGGTAGCCCCCAAGGGCCGGCTCATTACAATGGGATGAGTCGGGTCTTCAATAAGGCTAATAAAAATGACTTTGCATTAGCCCCCAAGTGTCATGGTGCATGCTTGCAGCGACATGAGACTTGCATATTTGATGTAACCTCAACTTGAATAATGTAGCCCCCAAGTGCCGGGTCGTAAGCCTGCAGCGACTCGGGACTATTTCCTCCATTGTAAAATAAATCATGCCCATTGATAAAGATAATAGCTGTTGCACTAAAGCGACTTTGAAAACCTCAATCATAATACTGGTTATTGATAATCATAATAGAAATCGAGCCAAGTTTGGCTATTTAAAGATTTGAAATACCTTATCTGTTGACAAGTAAAT